>NC_090935.1:597909806-599159806 GCF_040938575.1 Ambystoma mexicanum
GGTGCCCCTGCACTGCTGGGGGGTGGGGGTGGTGGGAGACATGAGTGGGGGCCTGGTGGAGGCTGCCCCTGCACTGCTGGGGGGTGGGGGTGGTGGGAGACATGAGTGGGGGCCTGGTGGAGGGTGCCCCTGGATGCTGGGGGGTGGTGGTGGTGGGAGACATGAGTGGGGGCCTGGTGGAGAATGCCCCTGCACTGCTGGGGGGTGGGGGTAGTGGAAGACATGAGTTGGACATGAGTGGGGGCCTGGTGGAGACTGCCCCTGGTGGCTGGGGGGTGGGGGTGGTGGGAGACATGAGTGGGGGCCTGGTGGAGGGTGCCCCTGGATGCTGGGGGCTGGGGGTGGTGGGAGACATGAGTGGGGGCCTGGTGGAGGCTGCCCCTGGTGGCTGGGGGTGGGGGTGGTGGGAGACATGAGTGGGGGCCTGGTGGAGGGTGCCCCTGCACTGCTGGGGTGCAGGGGGACATGAGTGGGGGCCTGGTGGAGGGTGCCCCTGGATGCTGGGGGGTGGGGGTCATGAGTGGGTGCCTGGTGGAGGGTGCCCCTGGATGCTGGGGGGTAGGGGTGTGTGGGAGACATGAGTGGGGGCCTGGTGGAGGCTACCCTGGTGGCTGGGGGGTGGGGGTGGTGGGAGACATGAGTGGGGGCCTGGTGGAGGGTGCCCCTACACTGCTGGGGGGTGGGGGTGCAGGGGGACATGAGTGGCGGCCTGGTGGAGGGTGCCCCTGCACTGCTGGCGGGTGAGGGTGCAGGGGGACATGAGCGGGTGCCTGGTGGAGGCTGCCCCTGGTGGCTGGGGGGTGGGGGTGGTGGGAGACATGAGTGGGGGCCTGGTGGAGGCTGCCCCTGCACTGCTGGGGGGTGGGGGTGGTGGGAGACATGAGTGGGGGCCTGGTGGAGGGTGCCCCTGGTGGCTGGGGGGTGGGGGTGGTGGGAGACATGAGTGGGGGCCTGGTGGAGGCTGCCCCTGGTGGCTGGGGGGTGGGGGTGGTGGGAGACATGGGTGAGAGCCTGGTGGAGGCTGCCCCACACTGCTGGGGGGTGGGTGTGGTGGGAGACATGAGTGGGGGCCTGGTGGAGGCTGCCCCACACTGCTGGGGGGGTGCGGGTGGTGGGAGACATGAGTGGGGGCCTGGTGGAGGGTGCCCCTGGATGCTGGGGGCTGGGGGTGGTGGGAGACATGAGTGGGGGCCTGGTGGAGGCTGCCCCTGGTGGCTGGGGGGTGGGGGTGGTGGGAGACATGAGTGGGGGCCTGGTGGAGGGTGCCCCTGCACTGTTGGGGGTGCAGGGGGACATGAGTGGGGGCCTGGTGGAGGGTGCCCCTGGATGCTGGGGGGTGGGGGTGGTGGGAGACATGAGTGGGGGCCTGGCGGAGGCTGCCCATGGTGGGTGGGGGGTGGGGGTGGTGGGAGACATGGGTGGGGGCCTGGTGGAGGGTGCCCCTGCGCTGCTGGGGGGTGGGGGTGGTGGGAGACATGAGTGGGGGCCTGGTGGAGGCTGCCCCTGCACTGCTGGGGGGTGGTGGGAGACATGAGTGGGGGCCTGGTGGAGGGTGCCCCTGGATGCTGGGGGGTGGTGGTGGTGGGAGACATGAGTTGGACATGAGTGGGGGCCTGGTGGGGGCTGCCCATGGTGGCTGGGGGTGGAGATGGTGGTAGACATGGGTGGGAGCCTGGGGGAGACTGCCCCACACTGCTGGGGGAGTGGGGGTGGGTGGGAGACATGAGTGGGGGCCTGGTGGAGACTGCCCCTGGTGGCTGGGGGGTGGGGATGGTGGGAGACATGAGTGGGGCCCTGGTGGGGGGTGCCCCTGGATGCTGGCGGGTGGGGGTGGTGGGAGACATGAGTGGGGGCCTGGTGGAAGGTGCCCCTGCACTGCTGGGGGGTGGGGGGTGGTGGGAGACATGAGTGGGGCCCTGGTGGGGGGTGCCCCTGGATGCTGGCGGGTGGGGGTGGTGGGAGACATGAGTGGGGGCCTGGTGGAAGGTGCCCCTGCACTGCTGGGGGGTGGGGGTGCAGGGGGACATGAGTGGGTGCCTGGTGGAGGCTGCCCCTGGTGGCTGGGGGGTGGGGGTGGTGGGAGACATGGTTGGGGGCCTGGTGGAGGCTGCCCCTGCACTGCTGGGGGTGGGGTGGTGGGAGACATGAGTGGGGGCCTGGTGGAGGCTGCCCCTGGTGGCTGGGGGGTGGGGGTGGTGGGAGACATGGGTGGGGGCCTGGTGGAGGCTGCCCCACACTGCTGGGGGGGTGCGGGTGGTGGGAGACATGAGTGGGGGCCTGGTGGAGGCTGCCCCTGGTGGCTGGGGGGTGGGGGTGGTGGGAGACATGAGTGGGGGCCTGGTGGAGGGTGCCCCTGCACTGCTGGGGGTGCAGGGGGACATGAGTGGGGGCCTGGTGGAGGCTGCCCATGGTGGGTGGGGGGTGGGGGTGGTGGGAGACATGGGTGGGGGCCTGGTGGAGGGTGCCCCTGCACTGCTGGGGGGTGGGGGTGGTGGGAGACATGAGTGGGGGCCTGGTGGAGGCTGCCCCTGCACTGCTGGGGGGTGGGGGTGGTGGGAGACATGAGTGGGGGCCTGGTGGAGGGTGCCCCTGGATGCTGGGGGGTGGTGGTGGTGGGAGACATGAGTGGGGGCCTGGTGGAGAATGCCCCTGCACTGCTGGGGGGTGGGGGTAGTGGAAGACATGAGTTGGACATGAGTGGGGGCCTGGTGGGGGCTGCCCATGGTGGCTGGGGGTGGGGATGGTGGTAGACATGGGTGGGAGCCTGGGGGAGACTGCCCCACACTGCTGGGGGAGTGGGGGTGGGTGGGAGACATGAGTGGGGGCCTGGTGGAGACTGCCCCTGGTGGCTGGGGGGTGGGGGTGGTGGGAGACATGAGTGGGGGCCTGGTGGAGGCTGCCCCTGGTGGCTGGGGGGTGGGGGTGGTGGGAGACATGAGTGGGGGCCTGGTGGAGGGTGCCCCTGGATGCTGGGGTTTGGGGGTGGTGGGAGACATGAGTGGGGGCCTGGCGGAGGCTGCCCATGGTGGGTGGGGGGTGGGGGTGGTGGGAGACATGGGTGGGGGCCTGGTGGAGGGTGCCCCTGCACTGCTGGGGGGTGGGGGTGGTGGGAGACATGAGTGGGGGCCTGGTGAAGGCTGCCCCTGCACTGCTGGGGGGTGGGGGTGGTGGGAGACATGAGTGGGGGCCTGGTGTAGAATGCCCGTGCACTGCTGGGGGGTGGGGGTAGTGGAAGACATGAGTTGGACATGAGTGGGGGCCTGGTGAGGGCTGCCCATGGTGGCTGGGGGTGGGGATGGTGGTAGACATGGGTGGGAGCCTGGGGGAGACTGCCCCACACTGCTGGGGGAGTGGGGGTGGGTGGGAGACATGGGTGGGGGCCTGGTGGAGACTGCCCCTCGTGGCTGGGGGGTGGGGGTGGTGGGAGACATGAGTGGGGCCCTGGTGGGGGGTGCCCCTGGATGCTGGCGGGTGGGGGTGGTGGGAGACATGAGTGGGGGCCTGGTGGAAGGTGCCCCTGCACTGCTGGGGGGTGGGGGTGGTGGGAGACATGAGTGGGGCCCTGGTGGGGGGTGCCCCTGGATGCTGGCGGGTGGGGGTGGTGGGAGACATGAGTGGGGGCCTGGTGGAAGGTGCCCCTGCACTGCTGGGGGGTGGGGGTGCAGGGGGACATGAGTGGCGGCCTGGTGGAGTGTGCCCCTGCACTGCTGGCGGGTGAGGGTGCAGGGGGACATGAGTGGGGGCCTGGTGGAGGCTGCCCCTGGTGGCTGGGGGGTGGGGGTGGTGGGAGACATGGGTGGGAGCCTGGTGGAGGCTGCCCCACACTGCTGGGGGGGTGGGTGTGGTGGGAGACTTGAGTGGGGGCCTGGTGGAGGCTGCCCCACACTGCTGGGGGGGTGCGGGTGGTGGGAGACATGAGTGGGGGCCTGGTGGAGGGTGCCCCTGGATGCTGGGGGCTGGGGTGGTGGGAGACATGAGTGGGAGCCTGGGGGAGACTGCCCCACACTGCTGGGGGAGTGGGGGTGGGTGGGAGACATGAGTGGGGGCCTGGTGGAGACTGCCCCTGGTGGCTGGGGGGTGGGGGTGGTGAGAGACATGAGTGGGGCCCTGGTGGGGGGTGCCCCTGGATGCTGGCGGGTGGCGGTGGTGGGAGACATGAGTGGGGGCCTGGTGGAAGGTGCCCCTGCACTGCTGGGGGGTGGGGGTGGTGGGAGACATGAGTGGGGCCCTGGTGGGGGGTGCCCCTGGATGCTGGCGGGTGGGGGTGGTGGGAGACATGAGTGGGGGCCTGGTGGAGGTGCCCCTGCACTGCTGGGGGGTGGGGGTGCAGGGGGACATGAGTGGCGGCCTGGTGGAGGGTGCCCCTGCACTGCTGGCGGGTGAGGGTGCAGGGGGACATGAGTGGGTGCCTGGTGGAGGCTGTCCCTGGTGGCTGGGGGGTGGGGGTGGTGGGAGACATGAGTGGGGGCCTGGTGGAGGCTGCCCCTGCACTGCTGGGGGGTGGGGTGGTGGGAGACATGAGTGGGGGCCTGGTGGAGGCTGCCCCTGGGGGGTGGGGGTGGTGGGAGACATGAGTGGGGGCCTGGTGGAGGCTGCCCCTGGTGGCTGGGGGGTGGGGGTGGTGGGAGACATGGGTGGGGGCCTGGTGGAGGCTGCCCCACACTGCTGGGGGGGTGCGGGTGGTGGGAGACATGAGTGGGGGCCTGGTGGAGGGTGCCCCTGGATGCTGGGGGCTGGGGGTGGTGGGAGACATGAGTGGGGGCCTGGTGGAGGCTGCCCCTGGTGGCTGGGGGGTGGGGGTGGTGGGAGACATGAGTGGGGGCCTGGTGGAGGGTGCCCCTGCACTGCTGGGGGTGCAGGGGGACATGAGTGGGGGCCTGGTGGAGGGTGCCCCTGGATGCTGGGGGGTGGGGGTGGTGGGAGACATGAGTGGGGGCCTGGCGGAGGCTGCCCATGGTGGGTGGGGGGTGGGGGTGGTGGGAGACATGGGTGGGGGCCTGGTGGAGGGTGCCCCTGCACTGCTGGGGGGTGGGGGTGGTGGGAGACATGAGTGGGGGCCTGGTGGAGGCTGCCCCTGCACTGCTGGGGGGTGGGGGTGGTGGGAGACATGAGTGGGGGCCTGGTGGAGGGTGCCCCTGGATGCTGGGGGGTGGTGGTGGTGGGAGACATGAGTGGGGGCCTGGTGGAGAATGCCCCTGCACTGCTGGGGGGTGGGGGTAGTGGAAGACATGAGTTGGACATGAGTGGGGGCCTGGTGGAGACTGCCCCTGGTGGCTGGGGGGTGGGGGTGGTGGGAGACATGAGTGGGGGCCTGGTGGAGGGTGCCCCTGGATGCTGGGGGCTGGGGGTGGTGGGAGACATGAGTGGGGGCCTGGTGGAGGCTGCCCCTGGTGGCTGGGGGGTGGGGGTGGTGGGAGACATGAGTGGGGGCCTGGTGGAGGGTGCCCCTGCACTGCTGGGGGTGCAGGGGGACATGAGTGGGGGCCTGGTGGAGGGTGCCCCTGGATGCTGGGGGGTGGGGGTGGTGGGAGACATGAGTGGGGGCCTGGTGGGGGCTGCCCATGGTGGCTGGGGGTGGGGATGGTGGTAGACATGGGTGGGAGCCTGGGGGAGACTGCCCCACACTGCTGGGGGAGTGGGGGTGGGTGGGAGACATGAGTGGGGGCCTGGTGGAGACTGCCCCTCGTGGCTGGGGGGTGGGGGTGGTGGGAGACATGAGTGGGGCCCTGGTGGGGGGGGTGCCCCTGGATGCTGGCGGGTGGGGGTGGTGGGAGACATGAGTGGGGGCCTGGTGGAAGGTGCCCCTGCACTGCTGGGGGGTGGGGGTGGTGGGAGACATGAGTGGAGCGCTGGTGGGGGGTACCCCTGGATGCTGGCGGGTGGGGGTGGTGGGAGACATGAGTGGGGGCCTGGTGGAAGGTGCCCCTGCACTGCTGGGGGGTGGGGGTGCAGGGGGACATGAGTGGCGGCCTGGTGGAGTGTGCCCCTGCACTGCTGGCGGGTGAGGGTGCAGGGGGACATGAGTGGGGGCCTGGTGGAGGCTGCCCCTGGTGGCTGGGGGGTGGGGGTGGTGGGAGACATGGGTGGGAGCCTGGTGGAGGCTGCCCCACACTGCTGGGGGGGTGGGTGTGGTGGGAGACATGAGTGGGGGCCTGGTGGAGGCTGCCCCACACTGCTGGGGGGGTGCGGGTGGTGGGAGACATGAGTGGGGGCCTGGTGGAGGGTGCCCCTGGATGCTGGGGGCTGGGGGTGGAGGGAGACATGAGTGGGGGCCTGGTGGAGGCTGCCCCTGGTGGCTGGGGGGTGGGGGTGGTGGGAGACATGAGTGGGGGCCTGGTGGAGGGTGCCCCTGCACTGCTGGGGGTGCAGGGGGACATGAGTGGGGGCCTGGTGGAGGGTGCCCCTGGATGCTGGGTGGTGGGGGTGGTGGGAGACATGAGTGGGGGCCTGGCGGAGGCTGCCCATGGTGGGTGGGGGGTGGGGGTGGTGGGAGACATGGGTGGGGGCCTGGTGGAGGGTGCCCCTGCACTGCTGGGGGGTGGGGGTGGTGGGAGACATGAGTGGTGGCCTGGTGGAGGCTGCCCCTGCACTGCTGGGGGGTGGGGGTGGTGGGAGACATAAGTGGGGGCCTGGTGGAGGGTGCCCCTGGATGCTGGGGGGTGGTGGTGGTGGGAGACATGAGTGGGGGCCTGGTGGAGAATGCCCCTGTACTGCTGGGGGGTGGGGGTAGTGGAAGACATGAGTTGGACATGAGTGGGGGCCTGGTGGGGGCTGCCCATGGTGGCTGGGGGTGGGGATGGTGGTAGACCTGAGTGGGGGCCTGGTGGACACTGCCCCTGGTGGCTGGGGGGTGGGGGTGGTGGGAGACATGAGTGGGGCCCTGGTGGGGGGTGCCCCTGGATGCTGGCGGGTGGGGGTGGTGGGAGACATGAGTGGGGGCCTGGTGGAAGGTGCCCCTGCACTGCTGGGGGGTGGGGGTGGTGGGAGACATGAGTGGGTGCCTGGCGGAGGGTGCCCCTGGATTCTGGGGGGTGGGGGTGGTGGGAGACATGAGTGGGGGCCTGGTCGAGGCTGCCCCTGGATGCTGGGGGGTGGGGGTGGTGGGAGACATGAGTGGGGGCCTGGTGGAGGGTGCCCCTGCACTGCTGGGGGGTGGGGGTGCAGGGGGACATGAGTGGGGGCCTGGTGGAGGCTGCCCCTGCACTGCTTGGGGGTGGGGGTGGTGGTAGACATGGGTGGGGGCCTGGTGGCGGGTGCCCCACAGTGCGGGGGGGTGGGGGTGGTGGGAGACATGAGTGGGGGCCTGGTGGAGGCTGCCCCTGGTGGCTGGGGGGTGGGGGTGGTGGGAGACATGGGTGGGAGCCTGGTGGAGGCTGCCCCACACTGCTGGGGGGGTGGGGGTGGTGGGAGACATGAGTGGGGGCCTAGTGGAGGGTGCCCCTGGATGCTGGGGGGTGGGGGTTGTGGGAGACATGAGTGGAGGCTGCCCCTGCAGTGCTGGGGGGTGGGGGTGGTGGGAGACATGAGTGGGGCCTGGTGGAGGCTGCCCCTGCACTGCTGGGGGGTGGGGGTGATAGAGGACATGAGTGGGGGCCTGGTGGAGGCTGCCCCTGGTGGCTGGGGGGTGGGGGTGATAGGGGACATGAGTGGGGGCCTGGTGGAGGGTGCCCCATGACTGCTGGGGGGTGGGGGTGCAAGGGGACATGAGTGGAGGCCTGGTGGAGGCTGCCCCATGACTGCTGGGGGGTGGGGGTGCAAGGGGACATGAGTGGGGGCCTGGTGGAGGGTGGCCCACATTGCTGGGGGGTGGGGGTGCTGGGGGACATGAGCAGGTGTGCAGGGTAGTCCCCTGTTTTGTGAGCTGCCTGCAGGGGCCGTGGAGGGTGTACAGGGAACACCTGTGAGGACCCACCCAGCCTAATCGCGTGTGTAACTTCCCGCGCACCCCTGTAATACACGTACCCAGCCAAATCGCGTGTGATAATTCCCGCGCACCCCTGTAATACACGTACCTGGCCAAATCGCGTGTGATAATTCCCGCGCACCCCTGTAATACACGTACCCAGCCAAATCGCTTGTAAAACTTCCCGCGTACCCTTGTAATACACGTACCCAGCCAAATCGCGTGTGATAATTCCCGCGTAACCCTGTAATACATGTACCCTGGCTAATCGCGTGTAAAACTTCACGCGTACCCCTGTAATACACGTACCCTGGCCAATCGCGTGTAAAACTTCCCGCGTACCCCTGTAATACACGTACCCTGGCTAATCGCGTGTAAAACTTCCCGCGTACCCCTGATATAAACGTTACCCGCTTTGCGTTCCTTGTTTGGCAGCCCTGTAAACTGGTCCAGGGTTAGTGCAGCCCTTTGCGATGATTTAGTGATTTTGATGGCTTTTCCTTGCGCGAGGGCGTTCTTGGGGGCGTTACTGGCGCTGCTGCAGGGTCGCTGCGATACTCTGCACCACGGCTGGTTTGGGAGCCTAAAATCCATGAATACGCTGTGCGCAGAAATCTGTTTTAACGCACGCGCCTGGCGCAGACAATCGCACGCGGACACTCTGCGCCAGCCGCTTGCGACACTTTTCTGCGAAATTCTATGAATTACCCTGTTGGTTTTCTATTTCATTTGAAATTGTTAGATTCAGTGTCCCCCTGTCACCAATGTACATGCACCTTTGGAAACCGATGTGTACAGAATATTTGTATAATATGTTATTAATTTAACACAAAATGTGTATCTGGTGATGTGTTTTACTTTCTATTTTCAATACCATAGCTCCCTTGGCTTCTCCTTCTTATGGATAACCACGATGGTGGCCAGACTTGGATCCTCCGATAGCTCCCTTTTATTCCTGCTTTCTTTTTGGTTTTTCCTCCCCTGGCCAATTCAGATAACCCCCTCCAACCCCTTTACTTACCACTCGGTGGCACACGTCGCTGTGTGCCACCGACTCGCTTTATCCCTGCAATGCCTGTTCACTTCACTTCTGTAAAATGACAGACTCAATCGAAATTTTCAACTGGACGTAATTTTTGCACAGCTGAAATTCGATTTAAAGCTCCCGTTCAATTTTTTTCTTCGAATAATTCTCAGGATTCTGTTCAGTTCCAGGGTCTTCTCTGTCTGTAATTGACCAATGGCCTCCTGTAGTTCTTCTACTGGGATCTCCCTCTCCAATTCCTCTTTTGTCTGATCCCCCAATCTCTGTAGATTTACCTTTCCCAAATGCTCACCAATCGCCATCTTGTCCGGCCCTTGCATGTCCTGGTATATCCCCTGATAATATTTCGCAAATTCCTCAACTATCTGTTCTTACAAGGCCCCTGTCTCCACTTGACTCTTATCTCTCTGATCCACCTCAAGTCTTCCTCCCTTCCTATAGCCACGCCAGCATTGTCCCTGTTTTGTCCCCATCTCGTATACCCTGGCCTTAGATGCCCAGAACGCCTGCTTAGCTTCATCCGTTGCTATTTTTTTTAAACCTTAAGGTGGCCTGTAAAAAGTCTCTATTCCTCCTTGCTGACCTATCCCTGACATAAACCTCCTCTTTCTATTTTATCTCGGATACTAGGTCCGCTAGTTGCGCTTGTCTAATTTTATGGAATTGGCGGATTTCTGTCATGGCTCTACCCCTGAGGACCGCCTTATATGCTTCCCAAGAGGGTCCTTTGCTCCCCACTGACTTCGCAAAATATTCCTCAGTCCCTTCCTTCAGCCCTACCAGTATATCCTCATTACCTTGTTAATACACATTTAATTCCCGTTCCCCCTGGCCCTTCTGCTCTCTTCATCAAAAGCGGGACGTCGTCTGAGATAACCCTCTGCAGCTATTCCGCCTCCGTGACCGTCCCCAGTCCGGTGCAGAGGAGAAAATCTTTTCGAATGAGTGATGCATGCGCCCCAGCGTAGAATGAGAACTACCTGTCCCCCTGATGTACATCCCTCCACACATCTCTCATTCCTATTGCTTCAGCGAATGCAGCCAGCATGGTCCGATTGGAGGTTTGGCATACTTTCAAAAGGTGTGCATGTAGTTGGATGGTTAGTTGGGTTGCCTTGAAAGTAAAAGATTGATGTTATGCTGTGTTGCCTGTCTGCTGTGCACCTGTTTTTTATTTGTTCTGTGTTTGTGTTTTTCTGTTGTTTGAGTATGCAGCCGCTGTGGTATTGCACATGACAGTTAAGGGCATGTATGGTGTGTGTGTTTGTTCTACATAAAATGGCTGCATGTTATGATGGCGTGCAATTATTTAGAATTCATCTTGCTTCCATGTAGTGGATATATTGTTGCAGATGAGATGTCAATACATTACTAATTTCGTTGTGTCCCTCTAACCATGGTATACTTTAGTTTTAATACTCTAATCCTACCGCGCATGTACATTGGCCCTACTATATGTGCATTGTGGCATATCATATTGTGCATTTTATGGTTTATAGTTAATTTTTGTACCTCTAACAATACCCATCCACACTGCGCATTAGTTTAAATATGAACTCAAATTCTACTTTTAATGAGCAGATAGTATTTATTAAATTCACTAATGGATTTCTTGTTGCAACATGAACTCTTTTCTCCAATTTAGAAAAACAGAAAACCTTTTTTTCCTTATCCAAGGATAGTAGTATCTTCCTGGGTTATCTCTGTAAAATTCCCATTTGATGTATATTTAGAATCTGACTTCTGGCCAACACCTGTTTCACTACATTGGTCTGAACAACAATATTGGTGACTAAGCTTCTCCCAGGCACATGTCTTAAAATATTTAGCTTGTTTTACATTTACAATCCTTTCATTTGATCTATTGTTTAATAAGTTTAATCAATTACCTGTCCATTATGTAGTATTATCTTAAATATTTCTTACGTATGTCTCTTGCATGTATTAATTTTACACACAGACCTTCTTTTGCACATTTATACTTTTTTCCAGTCACCTATCCCAGTATCCACGCATAATCTAATCTGTCTGCTTATTATTGATAGGTTTGTGATATGTCCGCTCTCCTTTTTGTGAAACTGTCAGTGTACAGTTGTTACCCCACCTTCTGTGAGCTTTATTGTTCATGCAGATAAAAATTAGTTTAAAGTTACATATTTTTTGTTTTTGTTTTTTGGTAAGCTTTATTTATTTGTAAACAATCTGGAACACATATGATATTTTGCCTGGATAATGATTATGCTGACATACATCGTCATGGCATTGTATTTCCGTACCTCTGGACTGTTGACATTATTTTGTATAACAATAATCAAAACAAAAAACAAGTTCTGTGGAATGACTGTTTCACATCATTCCAATCTTGACATGGTATTAAGAGTGACTCTCCAATATCGAAAAGTTCTTCAACAATGATGGCCTGCGGAAGTGGTGCTCTACGTTTGTAACCCGTTCATAAAATGGGTCCCATTCTTTCAAGAATTTTGGGTAAGTGCCATAAACTAGGACGCACATTTTCTCCATTAAGACCACTCCCCACAGTGCATATATTATACTGTTGTAATGATTATTTCATTTCAAAAGTAGTCAATTTGCGGGTACCTAGACAGGTGAGTTCTTTGTGTAGTAAATGTTTTTTTTTTTAGATCAAATTTTATTAACGTTTTGCGTTATAACATTGCATAGCGTAGTAAAACATAAATCCCCAAGGCACAATTACGTCCCTCCTGTCCCTCCCCCCCACCCATCCCCAGTTCAAGCACTCGTACGTGTTCCGCTTAACGAGTTCATGGAGAGCATAACAATGTTTGTCCATTAGTTTCATTGCAAACTGGAGCTTGGGCCAAACCTTGAGCCACTTTCAGTTGGTCAGGTCAGTAGCGGCTTTTCCCATCCGGGGGGGGGGCCCTAATGTGGTCATGTCCCCCTAAGCCAGGCAACCATATTTTTCAAAAAAAGGGAGCCACAGTTCTTCAATATTTGATTTGGACGCATCGATCAGATGAGTGAGGAACTCCATGTCGTATATGACCCACACTTTCCTGACCCATACCTCTTCCCCCAGCATACAAGAAGTTTTCAATTTCTGTGCCAGACGGCACCTGGCCACCACCAGCATGGCCTGCAACATGTGACCCTGTGTCCCCTCATGATCGTCCTCTATATCAATTCCAAAGACGAGGAGCCAGGGGCACAGGGACCTTTCCACCCCATCAACCCCTTTGATCCAGGATAGCACCTCTCCCCAATATGTTTGGACCACCGGGCATCTCCACCACATATGGATGTAATCCCCCTTTACCTTCTTACACTTACAACAGTGTGGGTCGTACACCGGCCTCATTCTAGCAATCCTTTGCGGGGGGTAGTGCCACCTGTGAATAACCTTAAGGGCCTGATGCCGAAATTGCAGCGAGGCCGTGGAGCTGTTGGCCCGCCTGCACATTTTTAACCACCTTTCATCATCTATCTCCTCACCTAGGTCCCTCCCCCATTGCAAACAAGCTGGTGGTGGGTCCCTTGGGGCAGATGGCAAGAAGAGTTTATAAAGGCGAGAAATCACCCCCTTGGAACCTGAGGTAGAAATGAGGAGTCTCTCAAAATCAGTTAAATCTCTCCTGAGAGTGTCGCCCCACGAAGGATCGGTGAGGACCCCCTTGAGCTGGAGGTATCGGAATGGTGATAGAGTGCCTATTCCCAGTGCCTTCTCTAGATCACTCGGGGGGGGGGTAGAAATGAGCCCCCCACCCAAAGATGTCCGGTCCTGTTTAGACCGGCTTCGAACCACTTTTGAAATGCGGTTGGCTCCGCTATTTTGGTTATGAAAGGGGGGGCCCAGGTGCAGCTCAATGGGGAGGGCCAGGTCGTGAGCTAGCGATGGTAGCCTCCCTCCCTCCATAGGGACCATAACACTTTCAGGACTGTGTGATTCAGTATCCTCCTGGGGATGTGTTTTCTTGGGACCCAGAGCCATTCCTCAACTGTGACAGGTGCAAGGACTTTGTTATCCATAGCCACCCATTGTTTTTCAGTACCTGGGGTGAAGTAGTCGACAAGCACTCTCAACTGGGAGGCCCTATAGTATGTCTCCAAGTCCGGGTAACCCACCCCACCGTCTTCCTTTGGCCTGGTTAGTACCTCTTAGGAGATCCTGTGTTTTTTGCTGGACCAAAGGAAGTTCAAGAGGACTCGTTTTGTTTCTGTAAAGAACGTCTTAGGGACCTGAACGGGAAGCATTTGGAAGGGAAATAGAAACTTGGGGAGAATCACCATTTTCACTAGGTTGAGACGCACCATCCAGGAGAGGCCCGATCTTGCCCATCTCTCTATATCTTTTTTGATTTCAGACCAGAGCGGGGGGAAGTTACCTGGAAATAATCCCTCGGGAGCCCCCTCACGTAATTTATCTCTTGGTCTGGCAGACCTCCCCTTATGAATGCCACCGATTTCCCGAGGTTGACCTTGTATCCCGATAGGTCCCCATAGCGCTTCAGACCCTGGAGAATCCTGGACAGCCTCGTGATGTAAAGTAGGACATCGTCAGCGAATGGGCAGATTTTACACTCTGTGTCCCCTATCTGGACCCCCTTAATGGCCTCATCCTTATGAACAGAGATTGCCCATGGTTCCATTACCAGTGCGTAAATCAGGGGAGACAATGGGCATCCCTGCCTTGTGCCTCGCTCCAGAGGGAATGTCCTTGATTCCGTTGCGTTTGCGAACACCCTGGCCGACGGAGAAGAGTATAGCGCGGACATCCACCTCGGCCCCATCCCCAGAGCTGAGAAAACCTTCCCCATGAATGCCCAGCTGACCCTATCAAAGGCCTTCTCTGCATCGAGGGCCAACAAAAGCGCGCTCTCCTCCCGCACCACCCTCGAGTTGAGAACATGAAGGGTTTTCCGCATATTATCAGAGCCCTGTCTATTTAAGATGAATCCCGCTTGTCTGGGTGTATTAACCGGGAGAGGCACCCCTCTAGTCTGGTCGCCAGGATTCTGGCAAAGATCTTGGCGTCTAGGTTTAAGAGCGAAATGGGTCTGTATGACCCACATTCTGCCTGGTCCGTGCCTGGCTTGGGAATGACAGTGATTAGGGCCTGCAGGAACGTAGGTGGGATCGAGTCCCGATTTCTGATTTGGTTAAATCATTTGGTCAGCGGTTTCACCAAGATTGGTTGGCATTGTTTATAAAAGTCTGCCATATAAGCGTCTCCCCCTGGGGCCTTTCCAGCCTTTAGTGTTTTAATGGCTCCCTCCACCTCATCCTCTGATATATCCCCCTCCAGGGCCTTGTGCTCGGGGTCAGTCAATCAGGGCAGGCAGCACTCAGCCAAGTAGCTCCGGATATCCTCCAGAGACTCGCCCTCCCGTCTGGAATACAGTTTGCTATAGAAGTCGGCAAATCCCTCTGATATTTCCTCCCGACCTTTGCGGACCCCACTTTGTCCCTGAGAAGGCCCACCCCTCTCTCCACTCTGCATCCCCGAGCCCTATGTGCCAGAAGGGTTCCAACTCTATCGCCCCTTTCGTAGTACCTTTGTTTGGTGTATCTCACTTTCTTGATGACTTCCCCTATGAGGACCGTGTGCAGCTCCTGTCTTTTGCCCTGCATCTCTACCAAGAGAGCCTCACGGTCCTCCACGGGTGCGCCCAGCTTAGCTCTCAGGGCCCGCAGTTCTGTACGGATCTTGTTTTCAATTGGGCCCCTTTCGCGCTTATGCCTTGAACCTTAGGCTATCAGGAGGCCCCTAAAGGTGGCTTTCGCCGCCTCCCACACCACCGCCATCTCTGTCTCCCAGTTATCGTTTATCTCAAATTAGGCCGTCTTTCCTTCCTCATGAATTCCCAAAATATTGGGTCTCTGAGGAGCGTGTCGTTGCACCTCCATCGCGATGTTCTCGGGGAGACGTGCAGTGACCAGTTCGCTATCAGGAGCTCATGGTCTGACCACGATATTGCCTCTACCCTTGGTTGTTCAACCTCTCCTCCCCTCCCCTCTCCCTTCCTCAGATAATAACAAAAGGTCGATTCTAGTGTAGGTATAGTGTGGGGGCGAGAAGAAGGTGTATCCACCCTGGCCCGGGCACGCTCTGCGCCATACATCCACCCAATAGTGTTCCCTCAGAAGGGCCTGCAGAGCTAAGTTGTCCTTGGAGGGTTCCTTGGGCACACCGCCCTTTGCCAACCACCAGTCCAAGCGGGGGTCCAATATGAGATTAAAGTCCCCACCAAGTATCGTGGCCCCCTCCGCCCAGTCATCCATAACCCTAAAAATTTGAGTGAGGAATCGTATCTGGCCCGAATTGGGTGTGTATAGGATGGCTAGGGTGATGCGTTCCCCCTCGGAGGTGCCCTTGACTCCCAGGAACCATCCCCCGAAACCCCTCTTGGTATCTATTTCCATGAGGCGGAACGTCTTGCCCAATAGCATGCCCACCCCCTCCTTTTTGGTACTTCTATGGGAGGACCAATAGTTACTGCCAATGTCCTTCCACCTTATCGTCGATTCCTTCCCCTGTTTGTAATGTGTTTCTTGTAGGAAGAGGACCATTAGTCTTTGTTTGCGAAACATATTACTCGTCAGAGATCTCTTATTCTTGGAGTTTAAGCCCTTAACATTCAGCGTGCCTATTTTCCCCTCAATTATCGTTGTTCTTCATCTTGTGCTCTTCAAACCCCTCTATGTAATCCCTATATGAAACCCGCTGAAAAAAAAAAACATGGCTCGAACTGGTTTTCCCCTTTTCCCTTAACCCCCTCACAAACCTCTCTGCCCCTCCCACCTCCCTCCCTTACCCATTTTGCAAGGCGTTCGTCGCTGCCCCCCCAGCCGGGGTTGGAACTAACAACGAACCACCAGGGTCGCTACCCTGGCCCTGGGAAAAGATTATATGTGGGACGTTCCTTCATGCCCCAAACTCTGGAGTAGCACCCTTTTTCCATCGGCGTCGGAGCCCCAACGAGGGCCCCCCCCTGGCTTCACATTGTAGAATCCGCTCTGCTTAGCCACGGGGTCACTTGCCTGATGCCTCTCGACGTGAGTCTGTGGACCCACGCCTATTCTCGAGGTCGAGGCCCTGAAAAACACTCCTCTTGCCGCTTGACCAGTGTCTCGTCATGTAACTGTGAAACTTTAACTCAAAACATTCAAACAAAGAACACCCCAACTGCAGTAGAGACTTAAGATAGCCAACTCTTTCCCCTGGTTATTAAGACCCCACAAAGGTTATATGTTGAGCTTCGGTCTGATGGTTGAGCCTTTTTTTAACATTTCCCATGTGTTCATGTGGGGCCCCCGCAGTCCGCTGGGGGATGTCTGGTTTTCTGGAACTTCCTGGAGCCCTTACTTTAAGCTTCCCTTGCGTAGGTCCAGGCCCTGGGGGGCACGGCCGGGATCCCTGTCGCTTTCGTTCCGGTCTCTGGATGCTCCTGCCATATCCCCTGTCAAGTCATCCGTGGCCCTCTGAATCTCCTCTTCCGTAACTAGCTGGTATCTCTGGCCCTGCCATTCAAAGGGAAGATAGAATGGATGCCCCCATCGATAGCGGACCCCTTTCTCCTGCAGCCATCTGGTGATGGATCCGCATTTTTTCCTCATCTGGAGCGTGAGGGCCGAGAGGTCCTGATAAATTGTCACCCTAGAGTTGCCATATTGTCTGTCTCTCAAAGTCTATGCCCTTTCCAAAAGTCTGGCTTTCTCTCTATAATAGTGGAATCTTGCCAGCACTGACAGCTGGCCCCTTCCAACCCAGCCCGCCCGATGAACTCTTATCTCTCCAGAGTCCGACCCCAGGACGATCCTGATAATGTCTTGAACCTTCCCCTCCAGGCCCACATGGGTCTCCCCCTCTGTCTCCGCCAGACCGAAAATCCTCAGGTTATTCCTCCTCTCGCGATTTTCCATATCGTCGACCTTGAGGCGGAGATCCTCCTTGCGGCGCTGCAGCTCCTTGAACCTTACTTCCATTTGTGTCTCAAGAAGGTCTGCAGGGGCCTGATTATTCTCCACCCCTTCCATCCGGTCCTCCAGTGTGGAGACCTTGGCCGTGAGGTCCGCAAGCTTGGCGCCCATGTCCGTCCTCATGCCTCTGATTTTGTCGAGTATTGTCTGGATGTTGCTCTGAATGGTATTGATGTCGAGCTGGCGTGGGGGGAGGTCTGGTTTTCATCTTCTGTTGCCCTGGTGTGAACTGATATCTCGCAAGGGTTTCTTTCCAGTTCATGGGCCCCCAGTCACCCTGGGGCGCTGTGATGTATGGTGCGTCCACTAGCGTCTTTCCGGTGCCCTGGGTTGTTTGTGCTGTTGCGTGGAGCAGGACTATGGGGTAATACCCCCCCACCCCCGTGGTCGGGGTGTGCGTTGCTCCCAGGGCCCCGTTCTGCAGGGTACCACTCTGATCTCCCCGGGACGAGCACCGCTGGTGTGTTAGTTATAAGTCAGCATTCTGGGGAAATTCCAATGCCCTGTTTCGTGCCCTTCTCGGAGTCTGGGTGGATCCCGACTGGTATCGCCAAATTCAGTGGTGAGAACTCCGCTCTTCGGTGTGGCCCACTCTGTATCTCCTCTCTGTGTCCCCTCAGTGTATTTGGGGGGGGCAATGTTTCCAAGGGGCCTGCTGTGCAACTCCCGGGGTCAGGCACCGCCTCCAACAGGATGTTACTTTCTCTGCAGGTGCCAGCGGGGGCCCGCTGGGCAGGCAGTGTCCCGTATGGTCTTCTGGAGTGGGCCGCAGAAGGGGGGGCAGTCGGGCCGCTCCCTGGTGTTAGAGGGGGTGCTGCCCCCCGGGGAGGACCTGGTAGCTCTTAGCATTGGTGGGGAGGCTGTCTCTCGGAAGAGGAGCAGGGTATTGTGTGGTGCCCGCACCCCAGAGAGTGCACAAGAAAGAGCCTGAGCCCCTGTGAATATAGCGCCGTGTGGGCCCCACAGTCCAGGTGTTTGGCGGGGTGGTGCGGCTGCTGGTCCCTCCTGCTGATGTGGGTGCGTGGTGACTAACCTGCTGTTTCCTCGTTGCAGGGGGCGGATTCCCCTGTGTGGCCTCCTTTCAGGAGTCCGGTGCATCCCAAGGAGAGGGGAAGGGTCCTGGGCGCACTCCCGCAACGGCCTGGGCCTTCTGGAGAGGGGAGAAGGGCGGACCCCCGGAGGCCCCAACGCCCCTGCGGCCTCACTGCCTCGGTTGGAGCCCCTCCCCGGGCTGTCCTGGTGGAGTCCGCGCTGATAGCGTGCGTTGGCGGGAGGGGGCCCGGGTGCGCTCCCGCGTCGGCCCGGGCCGTGTGGTGTCCTCACTGACGGGGTGGGGGAGCCAGGGGAAAACGGGCCTCAGCACCCCCACAGCGCGGTATCGGGGACGCAGAGGTGGCCGCGCCAAGCTCTCCTCCGGCCACCTCCCCTTGCACGGCCACAAGGTTGCACTTCACTCCGGAGCGAGGGAGGGGTGGGTGGAGGATCCCGCACCGAAGCGTCTATGCGCCGGCGGACCCCCAGAGGGGGAGACCAAAACCTTCACAGTACAGCGAGGGGGGAGGGCCCGTCCGACGATCACAGATGTCTTGTGCGAGGAGCGCACCAGCCCCTCCTCGCGTGAGGCTGCAGGCTGCCCCGCAGGCATCAGGCCACGTTCCCCTCCGCGTCGCCTGGGGGTGGGGAAGGGCCACCCGCGGCTAACTCCGTGACGGGGGAACCCCAGAAGGCCGCCCAAAGACTCCACACAGGGTCCCTTCTCAGGTCGTCACAAATTGCTGGGGGTCACTGTCCATTAGGACGCTCATTTTCTCAAGTTTCCCGGGGCCATTTGGGGAGCGCGAAGCTTAGGCAGCCATCTTGCCCGCGCCCCCTCGTGGCCTCCGGAGGCAACTGTTTTAAAGGCCCAATAGCTTCTGGCGTGACCTGTTTGCAGCAACCTCTTTTTCGTGGTGAGTGTTGGCGGGTCAATTGCAGAAGGGGAGTGAATTGCACATGACATAGGTAGGGTGGGAGCGCGGGTGGCTGTTCGCTGCGCATGGAATGCGGTAATTGAGCACATGGTGGCATGCATGGGTGAATGAAGGTGCGGTGGGTCTGTGGAAGGATTAGACTATTGGGTGCATGGCCAAAGCCCGTAGGCTGTATTGCATGCACTGACGAGTGTAGGGCTTCAACATACCCACCGCAGGAACGCATGTTTGACTCTACATCCATTAGAGGGTGGTGCTTGCATAGTGTGGTGTGTGCAGATTGGTTGCAGTAGAGCCAATGTTGCGAACCGAATGTGGGTAGGTTGGCAGTGACACAGTACTTTGTGAATGGAAGTGGGTACATCCATAGTATGTGATTGAAAGAAGAGTGTTTTCTTTGTACATTATGGTAACTGTTGCAATTTGTTGCTGCATAGCTCCATGGCGGTGCGCTGCTAGGGTAGGGGTGCTGGTGGCAATGGTGTCTTATGTGTATGGGCGTAGTTGGTGACATGCATGGTGGCATCACAATGCTGTGGGTGTGTTCAAGACCTAGACTATTGGGTGCATGGCCGAAGGCCGATGCACTCAACAGCCTAGGCCTTGAGGACACCCACGGCAGTAATGCATTTTTGACTGATCAGTTAGAGGGTGGTGACATGTAAGGAATGGTTGTGGAGCATATTTCAGCCGTCATAGGCCAGTGTTGCAAACAGAATGTGGGTAGGTTGGCAGTGGCACAATACTTTGTGAATGGATGTGGGTATGCCCATAATATGTGATTGAAAGTGCACAGGGTGCAGGAGAGGGTGTTTTGTAGTGCGCTGTAGTTGGAGATGCTGCAGTGAAAAGTCATGCAGTGTGGGCACTGGGTGCAGTGTTTGCATACTGTCAGTATGGTAGAGGGTATGGTTGAAGGGCGGTTTATATGTGCTTGAATAGTGTGCTGTGTGCACAATGCTTGCAGTATGGGCAATGTTGTAAACATGTTGTGGTTAAGTTGGCAGTGACACAATACTTTCTGAGTGGAAGTGGGTTAGACAATAGTATGTGAATGAAAGGGCGTAGGGGTGCCGGAGACAGTGTAATGTTCATACATTATGATAACTGTTGCATGTAACGCTGTGCATATCCATTGCGGTGTGGAGGTTGGTTAGGAGTGCTGGTGCCAGTGGTGCGTATGTGCATAGTTGTAGTTGGTGACCTGCTGACATGCATGGTTGCATTACGGTGCGTGGGAATGTGTGCAAGGAGCACACCGACTGCAGCAATGCAGGTTTGACAGTCCATCAGGCACAGGGTGTTGATCCTTGGAGAATGGGTGTGGAGCACATTGTCAACGTGCTACAGCACCACAATTGAGTTTCAAAGCGTGTATTGTGCGTTCCATGGTTGTGGTGATAGTTGCAACATGCTACAGTATTTGGTGTGCAGCAGGAGAAGGTGCAGTGAGAAGTTGTGTAGTGTAGCCACAGGGTGCAGTGTGTACATAATGTGATTATGAAAGAGGGTATGGTTGAAGTTCAGCTTATATGTGGTTGGTTACTCTGCTGTTTGCAGATTTATTGAAGTAGGCCCAATGTTGTGAAGCCATTGTGCATAGGTTGTCAGTGACACAATACTTTGTGAATGGCTTTGGCACCAGGCTCATAACCATCATGAAGACCAACATTAGAATGGGACTATTTACTTGGGACTATTTAACTTTGGTGGGGGGGTGTTCAGCCAACATGGAGGCGCACACACAGCTCAATTACAAGGAACTGAGCTATGCGGTCTAGTCTTTTGGATTTGGCAGGCCTGGGACTACTTTACCTGGACTACTTCACCTGAGACTATTTAAACCGCACCCAAAAAGCAGAACACGCTTTGCGTTATTCTGCTGTGGGCAGCGTAACGCTCACTGTATCCAGTACTTTGATGCCATCTTACCTGAAATCAAGGACCAGCAGAGAGAGAAAGAACACTACGAAACTTACCTGGAACAGTATCCGGTCTTCAATCCATCACCGACTTCAGTTCCACTCACATGAAGGTACGAACTCCATCATCCGGCACTGCATGCATCCGGGAATAACATAACCTGGCAAGAGGAGAAAGAAAGACAGCATTAGTAAGTGTTTACTCACGGTTCCTCCCGAATGAAGAAAGCCACACAATTCTTACCTGGATAGTCATCTCCTGGTTAGTATCATCGCTGGAACATTACGGCCCTCGGCAAGGAACATCGTGACCTGCAAGGAGAGAAAAGACACAGGTTAGCAATATAAAAGGCGAAACAGCGCCGAGCATTACTCACTGGACAGCATTGCGCACACCGCGCTTTTGCCTACCGGCCCATGCTCATCTTCAAACTGCATGACAACACCAAAATACCTTTCCATACCGAAAAGGAAAGAAGCAAGACATTATTATTTGAACTAAGAGGAACATAAGAACTGCATATAAAGAGTGTAAAACAGCAAACCTACAGAGTCGCAGCAGGCCTGGATTCCCACAGGGGGGCTTGCACCAGTGAAGTAACTTGGTCGCTGCTCGCCCCCACATCTAGTCGCCCCTGCCACGAGGAGCAGGACGGAGAATCCACTTTTTACAATATTAAGGTGAGGAGAAGGCCCAAGAGAGAGGAAGGAGTTGAGGCCAAGGGAGGTGGGAAAACATAAAGACAATCTGGTATTGAATCCAGCTCTCCTATGTTGCAGACCCATCTTTAACCAGAGGCCTTACCAAGGGACCGGGAGAGGGTCCGAGAGTACAAATCATCCAACCAGGGTTGGGTGGCGTCCCTGTGGATACCAGGTGCGCATAACAGTTTTATGGTGTGGGGGAATTGGGTAGAAGTGCTGCTACGTATGTTAAGTTTGTGCATAATGTTACGTGCCCACATGGTCGCTTGCTTGGATGTATAGTGTTGTGGTGGGTGGGGAAAGGGCTGCACTGTTGTGTGCATGGCCAAAGGTGTGGTGGGTGTATCTTAGGATCTTTGTGGATGCTGCAATCGTGCATTCTTGAGCAGAAGTTTCTGGTGGAGGGGCTTTGCAATCAAATGGAATGAGTACTGAGTGTTTAACTCTAAATATGGAGTGGTGTACAGAAATAACAGTGTGCAATGAAGAGGTTTTGTATGCGATTGCTGCATGCGTGTTTGAAAATTTGACAGAATTTAGAATTTATTTAGAATTTAGAATGTATATAGTGCTACGAACCCTCGGGCATCTGAGCGCTGCTTATTATTACCCACGGTGTGTGGTGCTCATTTATCGACCTCCGATGGATGAAAGGCTGAGTTTGGTCCCGCCGGGATTCGAACCTGGGTCAGCAGGCTCTTTGCAGTTGTCAAAGCGAGCGCTCTACTCGCTGTGCTATCGAACCGACAGCACCCAATGGGGGAGTGATACAAAAATGACTGTGCAAAGGGAAGAAGTATTGTGTGTGCTTTACTGGGTCGTGGCCCTCACTGTAGATGGGAAAGCGCATGTGTCGCATCCTCCCATTATGGGTGTACAGTTCTTTTGCCGCAGGATTTTTCGTCGCGGGACTTTTCATCGCGGTTTTTTATCGAAAAAAACCTTGTTTTTTTAGTTTTTTGGGGGGGGGTTAAAAATTAAATAAATATTTGTGAGTGAAAGGGAATAATTTAAAAAAAGGGGGGGGTTGGGCGGTAACCCCCCCCAAAAAAACCAAAAAAAAAAACGGCGATGAAAAGTCCTGTGACGAAAAATCCCGCGGCAAAATAACGTAGAACCCCATTATGAGCGGGGTGGAAAGGGAAATGGAATTGTGTGAAATAGGCAATTAGAGGTTTAGGGTGTGGTTCACAGGTTCACAGAAAGGGGCGATAATATTTCGTCCCAATACTGTGTTGTGAGGGTGGTCGAGATGGAGAGATGCACAGTGCTTATCGTGGGTGATACCTTTGTGCACCATCTGCACAGGTGTTGTGTGCAAAGAGGCGTTGCAGGTAATTTCGGGTTGAGAGTGGACGCTTTCTGGGCCTGTCAGGGTGACCGCATTTTCGGCGGGATGGTTCGCCTTTGTAGATATGTGGCGTCCGTCATGAACGTTGACCTTGTCGTGGTGCACTATGGAAGTCTACATTTGGGTTACATGTCGTGTGGACGATTAATCCGTCACCTGAAGAGGTTGCTGACAGCAAGAGGAGTATGGGTCCATGATGGTGTAAGTTGTCCACAGCCAGAGGTCGGAAGGTGTGCTATAAACCGAATTATGCGTGAATTTATGCAGACTGCTGGCATGTTCTCCACCCACTTAGAGATCATGAGGTCGCAAAATATGCAGTGGTTCCGTAGAAATGCTTTTATTTGAGCGCCATTGGCAATGCACTTTTCTTTTACACTGTGCAAAAAGAATTGACCAGAATGTGGTAAAAATGTGAGGAGAGGTAAACGGAAACGCATATAAAGAGAAAAAACAAAAAATAAATAAAACCTTTATACATCTACGATGGAAGACTGAATCCCCTACCCAGTTTGATATTGTTTACCCAGCCACTCCCCCCAAACTATCACGAAAAGGTAGTGGATTACACGGTACTTTCAGGATTACACGTGCCACATCCTGGGTGGCTATGTGGATGTATACGGATGGAGAAATCATGCATACTTTCATTGAACTTTGTAGTGGACGTGCTTTGGAATGGCACGACAGTAACGGTATATTTAAAGTGTTGTACAGGAGTGACAGTGTTGGATGATGGCGGCTTCAATGTGATTGGTGGATGCGTGTGTGCCTATTTATACGTATCCCAATGAGGTAGAGCTGCAGAGAAGATAGTGCAAAGGGAAGAAGGACTGCTCCAGCTTTATAGGGGTGCGGCCCTCGTGCTACATTGGTAGGCGCATGTGCCAATATCTACCTTTTACACCACCTTGCCCAATTGACATGGCAGTGTGGGGATTAGGGAGGTGAAACTGTTGTACATTATACTCTGTGTACTGAGGGTTGCTGACATGGCAAACAGTATTGTTGTAGGTGATCCCTTTGTCATAGATCTGCACAACTATGCCCTGCAAAGACACTTTGACAGCAATTTTGGTTTGGAAGGAGTGGACGCATTGTGGAACGCTGTGTATGAGTGCAATTTCGCCGATATCCATGCACTTTGCAAAGACCTCGCCACTTTTGCAGCAGTAGATGTTATCGTCATCCACTACAGCGGCATGCATATGGGTTACCTGGCTTGCTTAGATTTGTTCCGTAGACTGAGCCAGACGCGGGAAGATGTCTCATCAACAGAAACATGTATACTTTTTTGTCCGCTCGTGGAATGTTCTTCTGCAACAATGACTTCATTAGTTATGGAAAAGCTGAGTTTTTCCAAGAAAACAGCATTTTGTTGTCACCCATTGGCAATGCAGTTTTGTTTGCCCGTCTACAGGATGTGGTGAAGAGTTTACTGTACTAATGTGAGCACAAGAAAACACAAAAGCTAATAAAAACAGAACAAAAGGTGTTTCTGTAGAAGCATCTAAAAAAAAAAAAAGAAAGAAAAAGGCTCTTTTAAGAGCCTCCCCTTACCACAAACTCCCCCTACCCTGGTTGCATGTTATTCCCCCACGCCCACACGCAGCATGACAGCCACATCCGGGGATTTTGCGGGTGGCGGCCATGGAAATGGAACTGTGGGGATTGTCCAATCAGATGCTTAGGGTGTGCGGCAATAGGAAGAGGGAATCCTGCTTCACTCGAGCCCGGCCCTCGACATGCTTGGGAACCAGCACGTGCCACATTCGGCGTTTCTCACCATGCTGGTCTATGGAAATGGGACTGCAGCGATTGTCCTATCAGGTGGTGCTCAGGGTGTATGTCACAGGAAAGAGCACCAATAGGAAGGAGCCCTCCTGCTTCACCGGGGCACGGCCCTCGCGGTCATTGGGCAAAGGGACGTGTCACAATTTGCGCTTCTCACCATGGTGGCCAATGGAAATGGGAATATGGCCTTTGGCCAATCAGGTGCTCTGGGTGTACGTCACATGAAAGGACAGCAATTATTTGTTCCATTACTTTGTGTAGTGCGGCTGGCAAACATGGCAGGTCGCACAGTTTTCCTCGTGGGTGATGCCTTTGTGGAAGATCTGGTCGTGTATGCCATCCAAAAAGGTTTTTTTAACAATTTTGGTTAGGAGGGAGTGGAGGCTTTGTGGCGCAGTGTAGAAGTGTGCTGTTGTGGCGGAGTGCTTGTAGAATGTCAACGCATGGCCACTTCTGGATCTGTACATGTTGTGGTTGTGCACTTTGGAGCCTTCTTTTTGGGTTCATTCCTTGTTTCCATATGTGCCGTCAACTGAAGAAGATGATGAAAGCAGTGCAGCACATTTTTCCCACTGCCAAGGTGCTTTTCTCATGTATACCCCCGAGAATAGTGTGGAACTATTCCAATGATTCCTGTCGCCAGCCAGAGGTGAGAATGACAAAAACATTTCTCACTATATTCACCTTTTCAAAGGAAATGGCATGTCTTTGTCGACCAGTGACCAGTGGCCAGTTTTCTTTCAAAATCTATAGGCTGCAGTGAAGACCCTATTGTAAAAATGTGAACTTACTTATAAAAAACGCAAAAAAGTGTTTGTATGGAAGCACTTTTATAAAAAAAAAAACAAAGGCTCTTTTAAGAGCCGCCACAACTAACAACGTCCCCTACCCTGGTTGAAAGTTATTTCTCCCGCTCACGCCCAGCACAAAAAGTCTGCAAATATTGCGATACTTGCCGGGTGGCCCGTGTTAGATATGCCCCTTTTGCAGATGACACCCATAGAAATGGGCCTGTTGAGCCTACAGGATTGGTCAAATAGTTTTCTGGGTGTGGTGTGTACACACAGAGTGTGGAACACAGTGTATTTGTCGACAGACATGCAGAGGGTGCGGTTTGGCTGTGTGTTTCACGAGCCACAGCGTGCAGGTTTTAGGGGACTTCGAAATACAGTAACGGAAAGTGAATGGAAAACACTGTGCAGTGGCTGCTCATTTTGGACTCTATCATGTGGATGTATAATGCTATGGAGTACCTACAATGAAGTGGTTGATTTTGGTTTGGCTGTGTGACACTCTGGTGACACGCAATCATGCCGATATTATTGCTATTGATTGTGGATCGAAATTTGCACAGCATGTTACACGAGTTTCAGTGCCCTTTGCGATAAAGGAGGCACTTGCCCAGGTCATGCGTTTCTATCTGATCTCTTGCATAACGTTCTATAATATTATGCAGACATCGATGTGGCTGCGTCATTTTCTATTTGGTTCGCAAACGGAGAAAGCGTGATACATTACGAAGAAGTGTATTTGTGTCTTTGTACGGCTTGTGTAAATGGCGTACTTCACAAATGGGATTATGACGTTTCACAGCACGAACACTTTTTTCCCCAGCTGTAACGTTCATCTGACTATGCATGCCATCCCGATTTCTGCACACCCCATCCGAATTGCCTTGATGCCCTTCTTGAGAGTAGTGAACATTTTTCAACAAGTGTTGCGTCAAGTGTTGTTTTCCTTTCCCTATTCATTTCCATTTCTTATGGTCTTCTGACACACCCCACAGAAGGAACAGCAGGAAAGGCCCGGTACAGAAGGGGTAGCACCTGCATGGATACCATAGGGGACGTGCCCAGAGATGGAATTATTGGGTGGCCCTCACCTACATAGGCGCCAGTCATTGTCCTGCTCCCGGAAGAACCCTTTCCACGGACTTCCAAGTATCTTCCCTCTGTAGAGTAGCGCATTGCAGTACATGTACAATACAATTCCCTTTGCCGGGTAAGGGGCTGTAGCGTGCCATAGGGTCTCTGAGGATGTTTTAGAGCTCTGCTGCCCTACAGGAGTGCCCCTTTTGTTGCCCGCAGCAGATGTGGCAAATGCTGTACATGCATTCATCCTACGTAATTGTTGGAAGGGTGGAACACTGTAACACTGCCCATTGATCCCTTGTGCTTCTCATTTTAGTTGTCGTCACATGCATTACAAACACTTCATGCAACGCCATTACTCTTAGGGGTAGCATTCGCGGAGATGCATACATTCTGGAATACAAGAATGTTTACAACCACGCATAACACAGCTTGATTACGTGGCGGAGGAAGGCATTTATTCTGTGTGATCCATGCAGGTACAGTACTTTTCTAAGCAACACTAACATTGTTTATGCTCTGCATATTGCACTGTTTGCTTACTTGCCTTTACATGCAGTAGTATGTGTGTGAGCAAGCTGCACCTACTTTGCCATTTTGCAGACTGACTACAAACTGTCCCACCTGCAGTTACATGTTTTCTTTAACTTTACGACCTGCAGCCGACCTCTTGACACTTTCCGTCACACTGCTCAGTGTAGGCACAATGTGTTTGTTTCACGGGTCATGGAAAGGCAATCGGCACATAAATCAAATTAATGTGACATTTACCACGCCCACGTTACACTGCAGGTTGCTGTTCCTTGTTTACCAGTGGGCGTCATAAAGTCAGGTGTGCTTTAGCCATGCATTGGTAGGTTTGCAGAGCCACCCATGTAGTTGGCAGGAGTACTTGATATGCGGTAGCCTACCATATGAAGAAACGCCAACACTATTTGGAAAAGGAAGGGCTAGCGCAAATGGATCCATACACCACACAATTTGGCCTTTCCACACGTTTATCATTAGGGCAGTCAAAGAATCAGTAACAATCTGTTGTTAAGGGGACATTATGGTTCCGTTGCAGTACCAAACAGCTATCTTCTTTACAGAAAATAATATGCTAAAGCGTTCTGGTTACAGTGCCCTACTAAAAACCTATGAAATACACTAACAAAAACATTGTTAAAGGGACGTTATGGTTACAGGTAAAACCGAACCCCCCCCTAAATTCGCCAGTTATGGTAAGCTAACCAACCATAACTCGCGCCACCAGTGTGCACTGCAAGGACTAACACCCATGACATCAAAGATGCCATCACAAATCTCATTGATGACATCACATGTGTGGCTGCCCCTTTTTTGTTCACTGACATAAGTAGGCCAGGTGCTTTTCTCCACTACCAGTCAGGAAGTAACAAATCAAAAGCTTCTAGCAATTGGCGAGTTGTTCTTTAAAGCATGTTGGCTTTGCTTTATGGTATATTGAATGTTTAATAATTACCATTGGCATTTTCTACATGCATAACCTTAACTTTTAAAAAGATTGTATTGTCAACTGATGTATTCAGATCTACTTGATTTACTTATCTGATCATCTTATTTGTTTAGTTTTAGAGAAAAGATGCAAATAGATGCATTTTTCTTTAAAAAGTCACTTTTCCTTTCTTCCTAGGTTTGCCTCCGCTGGAGACGATGGCATTGTGTTTTTGTGGGATGTTCAGGTAAGTGATATTACAATTTATGAATAAAGCTTTTTTACTTCATTCTGAAAAACTCCCTTCTTCGTTGACCTTCATTTTAGCAATTGAAATAATCATTCAGATCTCTATTGTGACAGTGGAGACCAGCGTGAACCATGCCTGGTGGGCTCTATTATCTCATATCACCCCCACGGTGGATTTTTCAAAACCAATTTGTTCTGAGTTGTTTCAGGATGCATCAAACTAGTTAAAGCAGTATGTGCCTAAAGCAGTACATCCCCCACCCCCAACCTAAGGTAACTCCCATGACTAGAATCAGAGTACAGGTTACATGAAATGCTACAGTACATGTTTGAGTATGGATATAGTATGAATACAATTACATTGCATAGAAATGTGTTCATATCCACGTTCCATCACACAATCTTGTATAACAGGAATTGTAGAGGTTATTGTATTTCCACTTATGGCGCTCTCCACACCTGGGAAAATAAATCATGTCGTCTCTGTGAGATCTTGAACGCGCACTCATGCCAATCTCCATGTGGTCAGAAAAAATTGATGATTAAGCAGAAAAGGGAGTTATGGGGGTGGTGGGGCGGGTTGGGAGTTCCCAGCATTCAACGGTGTAACTTGTGGGACACCTGGTCCCTGGCACCTTGCATAGCAACTCTTCTTGCAAGCCTGCAAGTGCCCTGCTGTTAAGCAGATCTTTCGAACCTTTGTGCTGCAACCGCTTCCTGCTGCATGTTAATATATTCCATCCGGTAGCAAGTAGTTATTGGCTATGCTCGAGGCGACCTGAAGTAATCTGGAGTAAAAAGATAGTCTGTGCAGTGTCAGTTCTGTAAAATGGCAGAGATTCCTCCTGTGTGCTGGGAATGTCTAATCCATGTTTCTTGATTGAAATTGGGGCAGGAAGAAAGTCAGAAAATCTGGTACCTGTACATATATTTCTGAGGCTTGTCGAATCTGCTTAGATCACATGATGGTGGAAGCTGTGGAGTATTACAGTTGTTGTTTTTGAAACTCAAAAAGGGACGTCAACAGGTTGTGCCAGTAATACTATCCCTAGTGTGACGTCCACTGTACCCATGGTCCTTCAAGCGTTGCAGCCCCTCAGATTGATTTCTTTCTGCCATCATTGATGGGCGCTAAAACGCAGAGTTCCTATTCGGCTGACGCCATTGATTGAAACCTAATTAGAGCTAGTTACTCTTTCTGTCCTTTATATTGGAAGGCCGCGCCAGGACTTGGCCCAGACATTAGGGAGAGTGGGGGGGTGGTCATATTTTGGGCTACTAAGAGAATGCATATTCCCCTTTTCCCCCTATTTTCACCAAGCTGCCTTTCCAAACAATTATGGAAAATACACCTTTAAAATTTTGCCCCAGTTGCAACAAAATATTTCCCTGGAAGAACAAGCACCGGGTGTGTGACCTCTGCCTTCCGAGGGACCACAACGAGGGCCACTGTAGAGCGTGTCAGCTCTTCAAACCGAAGCCCTAAAGGACTGAAAAACAAAACGTTGCGCCCACCACACTGTGCAGGCCAAGACCGTCATGGACCTGGAGGTTGTCTCCAGCGATGGCAGCATCGCCGTCTTTTCGGATGACTAAGGTGATAGGGAACCTTCCGATTCCCATGTGCTAGCCTCTGATCCCATCAGACAGGCCAACGGCACTGTTACGTGGACGACAGTCAGCGGCATTGGCACACACAAGTCATCCCACACAAAGCACATACCCCAAGGCCAGAAATCGACAGCAACGCAGTCTACACGGCCGCACAGGGCGTCGAGGGGTAGGTTCTCTAGCTCCCTGTCCTCTGGGCATTCGAGATCACGCTCGCCACACGACAGGCCCCCAAATTCACAAGACAAATCCGCCACGGACGCCATGTCCAATACAGTAGCCAAAGACCGAGCGTTGAAGGACGCTGCTCTGGCTCTCCCGTCCACTGAAATTTGTCAACCTTCATTAACGTCTAAATCACCAAAAAATACAGACTTAAAAAATGTTGCACCTGGCGCAAAAGCATGTCCCTCAGTCACTTCTTCAAGGGAAAACTTTAAAAAAACACTTCGAAGAATCACCATTTCCATTGGGGGAAAGAGAGCACACCACAGGAACAGAAGGAGAGTGTTTCCCCAGGGAGAGGGTACAATGGCTGCAGTCATGAAACTCAAAAAGCAGCCTACTCCAGAATTACCACCTCCTCCTGCAACTATACCAAACTCGTTACAATGGTCTGCAGAGGACATTGACAGGGTGATGAGATGGATGTCTTTTATAGCCGATTTCCTTGCAGAAAATCCCCAAGCTATAGACAGATTACAAAATACACCACCAACTAGTGGCGCTATGTCCTCTCAACCCCCAGCAAAAAGGGCTCAACCAGATGCCCTTCAAGCCACCCCCCCCCCAGCAAAACCCTGACCAATCTGATGTATATAATCCCAATACAGACACGGAGGAGCTAGATACCATAGGGTAGGGAGATCATTACTATGATGAAGATGAAGAGGACATGTACATATTACCCTCTCCAGATCATGTATACCCACCGGTGGCAGACTCACCGCTGGACAACCAACTACAATTTAACGATATGCTCATTAAAGCAGCAGAGCATTTCCACATTCAAACCCAGGAAACTCAACTGGACAAGGATTTTGTAGAAGACGTATTGGGCGACAGAAAAGCTGTAACCCAATTTATACCCATTCTCCAGTCAATACAGAGATGATAACGACCCTCTCGAGAAACACCAAATCAAATGTGGGCGGTTAACCGGCGCACTGAAAAAATGTTCAGCCCTGCGCCCACAGACCCCCTCTCTACATCATGGGCCAATTAAAACCTGATTCACTGGTAGTCACCACGATAGCACTGAAGCACCCCCCCCCCCCCGATAAAGAGAGCAAGAAGATCTACACTCTCCGGTGGAAAGTGTCCACCTCAGCAGCTTTTCAAACACGAATTGCCAACAATACCACATTGTTGGCAAGTTACAACTGCCATAAGTGGGAGGAGATTTCAGCTTTGATGGCCTCATCCCCAGAACCTCTAAAGTCCCAACTGGCCCTCCCAGTAGCGGAAGGAAAAGCGCTGTCTAACTGCATCCTAAAAAATAACTTGGATGCAGCAGATAATGCTGGTAGAATCATCACGGAAGGTACACTCATAAAACGCCATGCATGTAAACTGGAAACGCAGGCAACACTCGTCGCTTCAGGGGACAAAACGCGCAGGGGGTTTCCGGATATAGCCAAAATCAGGGCTCATCCTGGGGTTTCAATCAAAGTAAAGCCTCTCAAGGCTTCCAAAGGGGCCAGCGTAGATCTCGCGACCGGGCAATGTCCTCCACTTCCAGAGGTGGAGCAACACCTCCTAAGCAATGACCACCCGCTTCAGATCCCCTCCTATGCCTCTCCAGTAGGAGGGCATATAATACACTTCACCCACACATGGGAGGGAATCACCTCCGACAAGTGGGTGCTATCAACAGTGGCGGGGGCTATTGCGTGGAATTACTGCAGCGACCCTCCCACTATCCCCCGCACCAAAGATCCACCACAAAAGAGGAGCAATGCGTCCTTCTAGAGGAGGTCGCAGCGCTGCTGCTAAAGGACGCCATCTAAATCGTCCAGTGAACCAGGTAAACAAGGGTTTCTATTCAACCTACTTCATTGTGCCAAAGAAAGATTGAACCATGTGCCCAGTATTAGATCTGCACCCTGCAAACACCTATGTCAAGCCACAAACATTCTACATGTCAACGCTACAAGAAGTAATCCCACTGCGAAAACAGGGGGACTTCATGGCAACTTTGGATATGAAAGATGCTTATTTTCATATTTCAATGTTCCCAGTGCACAGAAAGTTCTTGCGTTTCAAGATAGCATACCATCACTACCAATTCAAGGTGCTACCCTTCGGAATAGCTTCTGCTCCAAGGGTATTCACCAAGGTACTGGCGGTGGTGGGAGCGCACCTGCTTAGGGAGGTAATCCCAGTATACCCCTAGGTGGATGACTGGTTGATCACAGGGGAATCATCCCAAATTTGCAGGAACAATACTCCAAGAACAACAAACCTTTTTTGCCAATTGGGTTTCTCAATAAACAAGGTAAAGTCAAGCCTTGTACCAAACAGTTCCTAGGAGCTGTCATAATGACGGAAGAAGGCCTAGTCTTTCCATCAAAGGATTGAATCTAAAACCTACTACTGCAAATACCTCAGTATCGAGTCGGTCACCAGATAAGCATATGCAAAGCAGTGCTTTTGCTCGGTATGATGCCATCTTGCATTTACCTGGTCCCACACATACGACTGCACATGCGCCCAATGCAGGAGTGGTTGGTGAAACAGTGGTCTCAGACAAGCGATCAGTGGGACGATCTAGTGGTCGTTTCGCCCACACTAGTACAATCCCTTCGCTGGTGGACAAAGGATAATCTGTTAGGGGGAAATCCCTTCCACGATCTGCGGTGTAAGCGGTAGTTAAAACGGACTCATCACTCTCTGGGTGGGGAGCCCATCACCTTCATCTCACAGCAAATGGTCTGTGGACTCGCATCACTGCAAAGAACCATATGAACCTGCTGAAACTTCTAGCGGTATTCAAAGCACTGCAAGCATTCGAAGCACAACTGATAAATCAGTCGGTAAAAGTCCTGACAGACAGCACAACTACAATGTTCTATATCAACAAGCAGGTGGCACATATTCTCTAAATCTGTCCAAGCGGGCACAGAAAATATGGAAAAGGGCACTCAAATGGGGGATGTTCTTGACTTCCCAACATGTTACAGGGGAACTCCACACCCTAGCAGACTCGCTAAGCAGAGATCCTCTACCAGAAGATCACGAGTGGCAACTCGACACAAGCGTCGTAGATCACATTTTCTCACAGTGGGGTTACCCCACACTAGACTTGTTTGCTACAAGAGAAAACGAGCAATGCCCAAATTTCGAGTCCAGGTTTGCCCAACCAGACTCCAAAGGGAACGCCCTATGGATGAGTTGGTGAGGGAAATTTGCTTGCGCTTTTCCCCCCAACTCTGCTAATGTACAGGGTGGTGAACAAGATTCACAGAGAACAAATGACGCTTATCCTAGCTTCTCCCATGTGGGCGAGACAACCCTGGTATTCGCATCTGTGCAAACGTGCGATGTGCAATCCCATCAAACTCCTGTGCCACACCAATTTGCTATCCCAGCACGGAGGGGAAACATTACACCCTCAACCTCACTCAACAAACTTGGCAGCATGGCTCGTGAAGTCATAAGTTTGGACATCTAAATTTACCACAAAGGTGTATGGATATCCTCAAGGAGGCACGTTTACCAAACACCAGACACTGTTATTTGGACAAGTGGAGGAGATTTGTAATTTGGTGCCAGTCTAAACAAATAAACCCCATAGAGTTTACTCCATCACACATTCTGCTTTACATGCTCCACTTGTTAGACTCGGGGTTAGTCTTTAATTCTATAAAGGTTCACCTGGTGGCTTTATCAGCATACACCACCTCTCACAATAAGTATCATGGTAGAAAGTTCCAGTGATTAAGGCATTTATGGAGGGAGTGAAAAGACTACACCCTCCGATTTCTAACCCACCGCCAGGTTGGGATCTCAACATAGTACTTGCAAAGCTCATGGGACCCCCCCCCTTTTGAGCCGATGCATGAATCAAGTCTAAAACACCTCACATACAAGACTGCTTTCTTATTGGCTATGACCTCCATAAGAAGAGTCGGTGAGCTTCAAGCATTGTCAGTGAAAGACCTTTTCGAAGGGATTGTGTCCTCCGACGTATTCCTCATCTTAGATAGATATCTCCTTCCAGCTCTGCTGGCCTCGGAACATTTTTTCTCTAGAGGGCGCTGCGCGTCGACGTCCTCCGAGTCGATGTCCCTCGACAGCCGCCGTATCGACGTCGACGTCATCCTGCCTATAAAGGCCGCGCGCAGCGTCCGTTGCTCAGTTCCGTTTTTCCGCGCTTACTCAGTGCCTCGGAATACTGTTGCTCAGTTCTTAGTCAGATTAATCCTATTTACCTCGAGTCATTCGATCCGTACTCGATGGCTTCCTCGTCGGAACCGACAACTCCTCGATCCGGCTTCAAGAAATGTCGAGATTGTGGGAAAAAGATGTCGTTGACTGACCCTCACAGAGTTTGTCTGTGGTGTTTGGGAGCTGAACACCATTGTTCGGAATGCGAGGACTGTATGTCCATGACAGCTAAGACCCTGAAGGAGCGTAGGGGGAAGCTGGAGAAAGGTAAGACTTTTAAAGCTTCTTCTTCGTCGACAAAGTCGAGACATTTGTCTCCTCGTCACCATTCGCGCTCCAGGTCTCGGAGTGGGTCTCATCACTCCTCGAGATTGAAGCACTCGAAGAGGAGACGTCGAAGATCCCCTTCTCCGTCTTCCTCTTCCTCTGTTTCGCCAAAAAGAATCCCTTGCCCCAGGAAAAATAGTTCCCGGGCTGAATGGGAGGAATTCCGAAAAAATATGATGAGCGTCTTCGAGAAAGCGGCCTCGACCCCCTCGAAGACTGCCGAGAGCGATGCTCTGGTCGAAAGAACCGAAGGTCAAAAACGCCGCGAGTCGCAGTACACGGCGAAGGAAACCTCTCGAGCGCGTCTCGAACCCTCGAGTAGGACTATGACCTCCAAACCTTCCTCGAAGGTTCCATCGACGCCGTCGACGAGGGTGACGTCGAGGTCGATGTCTTCGACGCCGTTGTCGAAGGGACCTTCGACACACGGGTCTGTCGACTCGACGCCAGCTTCGACACCGGCGTCGACGCCAAGAAAAGTCACGGTTACGACACACCCAGTGACTATCCCCAGGTCCTCGACGTCGATGGCTTCGAGATTGTCGAGTAGAATTCCAATTCTGTCGAGGTCTTCGAGGCCTCCGCCTTTGTTTTCGACGCCACGCTCGAAGCCTTCGACGTCGGCGTCGACGACATCGACGTTTTCGAGGCCGATAATGACAAGTTCGGCACCCTCTGCCTTGGAAATGGGATTTACTCCCTTCATGAGTTCAGAACAATTGAGAACTATGTCCTCAATTTTGGAAGAGGGTGAATTGTCTGAACAGGAAGACACATTTGAGTTGCAGGGACCTGTAACCCCAATTAGAGAGGAATTTTCCTCTGAAGAGCGCAGGTTAAAGGATCTTCATGATTCCTTACATGAGGCAAGTGGGTTAGACACTTCCCCTGAGGTGGAGTTTGCTAAGCCAGACCCGGGGGAGCATGCCGAAACCCCCTATAGAGCCTTAATGGCCAGGATCACAGAGTTCATGGGGTGGTCTGCACCTTCACAATCTTTCCAACAAGATGACCTCACGGATATTCTTGACAAAGGCACACAGGAGGTTCCTGTGGTGCCTTTTCATAAAGCTCTTCAGAGAAAGATCATGACAAACTGGGAAACCCGAGATGTAGTACCAGCAGTAAATAAAAAACTGTCTACAAAGTACAGGGTATCTTCTACAGACCCAGAGTTTTTGTCTAAACAGCCATCCCCAGAAAGTCTGGTGGTACAGGCAGCATCCTCTACCGATGTGAAGACGGCTTATCCTACCGTCCCACAGGACAGGGACGATAAAAAATATGACGCTATGGCAAAGAAAGTCTTTTCAGCATGTAGCATGGCGTTAAAATCTGTTAATGCTACTTGCACCCTTGCTAGGTTCAGCCATACACTTTGGGAGTGTGCTTCTACAGCGGCTGACTGCATCCCGGAGGGAGAAGAAAGGGATGCGTTCCTGAATATTATACAGGACGGTAAAGACGCTATGTGCGAATCCCTCCAGACGGGCATTGATTCGGCTGACAGTATCAGCAGAGCAATGGCGGCAAGTACATCAACCAGGAGATTCGCTTGGTTGAGAAAGTCTGGTTTTGCCCCAGATGTGCAAGCCAGGCTCTTGAACATGCCATTCGATGGCTCTTCTTTGTTCGGGAAAAAGGGGGATGACAGTTTAGAAAAACTGCAAACTTCAAAAGCAGCAGCAAAATCCCTAGGAGCTGCAATCCGTCCGACTCCTTTTCGTCCCACAGGAACCTCTGCGAGGGGCAATTCCTTTCGCTTCTACTCCGCATTCGGAAGAGGTAGAGGACGACCGGCTCAAAGGGGACAAAGAAGAACTACCCGAGGTGGACGGGGTAGATATTCAAAAGCCGCAGCAACAGCAGGTACCTCTTTACCATCGGCATCTGCATCAGCCACCTCAAAACCACTCTGAGGACTTCCCTCACAGGACACCTGTAGGAGGCAGGTTGACTCAACATCTGGCGGTATGGCAGGCTATCACGTCAGATGCTTGGGCATTGGAAACAGTTGCCCAAGGTTACTGCCTGCCTTTCCTACGTATACCTCAGAGTCATCCACCGGGGATCAGCTCTCAGAAAGCTCCAGATCCGCTCCTCTTGCAGGAAATTTGGGACCTGCTAGAGAAAGGTGCCATAGAACCGGTACCTGTAGCGGAGAGGAACAAGGGCTGGTACTCCCCTTACTTTCTCATTCCAAAGAAAGACGGAGGACTGAGACCCATCTTGGACTTGCGAGAATTGAACAAATTCCTCAGAAAAGACAAATTCAAGATGGTCACTCTTTCTCAGATCCTCCAGGCCCTTCAGTTCCAGGACTGGTTGGTATCTCTGGACCTTCAGGACGCTTATTTCCATGTGCCTATCCATCTCAAACACAGGAAATACCTGAGGTTCGCAATTGGCAACTCTCACTATCAATTTCGAGTGCTGCCATTTGGGCTGACCTCCGTCCCGAGGGTCTTCACCAAGTTAATGTCGGTAGTGGCTGCAAGTCTAAGGAGGGAAGGGATTCACGTCTACCCCTACCTGGAGGATTGGTTGATCAGGGCTGTTTCTCCGGAACAAGCTCAGATCCAGCTAAATCACGTGTGCCACTTCCTTCACAGACTGGGCTTCTCCCTCAATTTAAAGAAGTCACAAATGATACCATCGCAGAGACTCCAGTTCATAGGAGCGATCCTGGACACTTCCCTGGGAAAAGCCTCGCCACCAGAGGTGAGGGCTCAAGATATTCTACAGATGGTTACCAAGTTCCAACATGCCCAACGTCTCCCAGCCTTCGACTTTTTGAGGTTGCTAGGCCTCATGGCATCCTGCATTTTCCTAGTGCCAGAGGCTCGCCTGAGAATGAGATCCCTCCAGTGGGCACTGAGGACTCAGTGGTCACAATTCTCAGGGAGAATGACAGATCTTCTTCAGGTTCCCGGCAGGGTGGCTCGAGACCTTCAGTGGTGGGCCTGTCAGGAGAACATTCTGAAAGGAGAACAGTTTTGGCAACCCTGGCCGGAGATAACAGTAGTCACGGATGCCTCACTCACGGGGTGGGGAGCCCACGCCAACGACTTGACCATCAGCGGTCGTTGGTCTCCATCGGAGTCCAGACTACATATCAACCTGTTAGAGCTGAGAGCCATCAGACTTGCGCTGAAGGCGTTCCTGCCAGCTGTACAAGGGAAGAACGTCCTGATAATGACGGACAACACAGTGGCCATGCATTACCTCAACAAAAGAGGAGGCGTAGGATCACTACCCCTGTGCAGAGAGGCGATGCAGCTCTGGTTTTGGGCAATCCAAGAAGGAATCTCTCTATCGGCAGTTCACCTAGCCGGAGAGAAGAACTTGACAGCGGACGCTCTGAGCAGGCAGAACACAGTCTCCCACGAGTGGGAGCTAGCTCAGGAAGTCCTTCAAGAGATCTTCGCCCTTTGGGGAACCCCTCAGGTAGATCTGTTCGCCACCAGCCTAAACAGGAAATGTGACCTGTTCTGCTCAAGGGAATTTCCCCCGAGAGGAGCTCTGGGAGACGCGTTCATAGTGGAATGGGAGTTTCCGCTTCTGTACGCGTTCCCACCGGTCCCTGTCGTTCCTCAAATGATCAGGAGGTTGAGAAGATTCCGGAGAACCATGATCCTAATTGCCCCGGATTGGGCCAGGAGAACGTGGTACCCGGACCTTCTAGACTTGTCCATCTGCCCTCCAATTCGACTTCCACTCAGAGAGAACCTACTCTCACAGAAGGGAGGTCAGGTTCTCCATCCAGACATCAAAACCCTCAACTTTCACGCTTGGCTTCTGAAAGGCTGAGGTACAAGGATTGGGACCTCCCTGATGATGTTATGGATGTGTTGCTTTCGGCAAGGAGGCCAGCAACAAAGTCTTTATACCGCTGCCGTTGGAACAGATTTTGCAGCTGGTGTAGAGAACAGAATATCGATCCTTTTTCATGTGGTACACCAATGGTTTTGTCCTTCCTACTACATTTGGCAAATTCAGGCCTTCAAGTTGGCACCATTAAGGGCTATCTCGCAGCGCTATCCATCTTTAAGCGTACTGCGGAAGAACCATCCTATTTCAAATTACCCTTGGTAATACAGTTTCTAAAGGGGTTAACCAATGTTTATCCCCCAAGACCATTCCAAATTCCCCTATGGGATTTAAACTTAGTACTAACTTTCCTGATGGGTACACCTTTCGAACCTCTCCATTCTTGTTTGTTAAGATTTCTTACCCTTAAAACTGTTTTATTAATAGCACTTACATCTGCTAGAAGGGTGAGTGAATTACAAGCTCTTTCTTGTAAACCCCCTCACACAATATTTCACAAAGACAAAGTTGTCCTGCAAGTGAAGCCTAATTTCCTCCCAAAGGTGGTTTCTGAATTCCATATCACTCAGAAGATTACCCTACCATCTTTCTATCCTCCTCCTCACCCGGGGAAAGAGGACGAGAGGTTACACAGGCTAGACCCTAGGAGGGCTTTAAGTTTTTACATCAGTAGACTAGCCAGGATAAGACAGGCAGACCAGCTGTTTGTAGGTTACGCAGGTCACAAGCTGGGGCTACCAATAACTAAGCAGACCATTTCCAGATGGATCATTCTAGCCATTCTGGAGTGTTATAAACTGGCAGGAAAAGAGCCCCCTCAAAACCTTAGGCCTCATTCGACCAGAGGTATTGCAGCTTCATCGGCCCTCAAAAGAGGCGTGCCGGTAAAAGACATATGTGGGGCCGCTACATGGTCGTCTGTCCATACCTTTACACGTTTTTACAATTTGGATTCCTCCTCCAGTCAAGAGACTAGGTTTGGAAGGGCTGTACTGCATTCTATTCATCAATAGAAGACAGCGTGAAGTCAGTACTCCCTCCTCCGATAATAGAATACTGCTATGGGAGCCTATCTAAGATGAGGAATACGTCGGAGGACACAATCCCTTCGAAGAACAAGTTACTTCTTACCTTGTAACGTTCTTTCGACGGGATGTTCCTCCGACGTATTCCTCATCGACCCTCCCATCCATCCCCGCAGTTCTACTTCCCTTGTTGTTGCAGCTTACGCTCCTTCAGGGTGATTAGTTAGTCCAGAAAGTATTATTGTGGGCTACAAAACGGAACTGAGCAACGGACGCTGCGCGCGGCCTTTATAGGCAGGATGACGTCGACGTCGATACGGCGGCTGTCGAGGGACATCGACTCGGAGGACGTCGACGCGCAGCGCCCTCTAGAGAGAAAATTTTCCGAGGCCAGCAGAGTTGGAAGGAGATATCTATCTAAGATGAGGAATACGTCGGAGGAACATCCCGTCGAAAGAACGTTACAAGGTAAGAAGTAACTTGTTCTTCTTTGTCATTCACAAGAACAAATTGGTACCGAGAACACATCCTAGATTTTCACCGAAATTCATTTCTAAATTTTATGTAAACCAATCAATTGAGCTACCAGCCTTCTTTCAGAACCCAACAAGCTCAGCTGAGAAAAAACTCCATACACTAGATGTAAGGAGGGTGGTCCTTTACAGATCAACTGTTTGTCTCTGTAGCACCAGGCAGAGAAGGAGACCGCATGTCTAAGAGTGCCATCTCCAGATGGATAGTCAGATGCATACAGCTCTGCTATTCATTATCAAACAAAACGCTGCCATTCACGCCAAGAGCTTACTCCACAATGAGCACAGGAGCTACTTCTGCCTTTATAGCAAACATCCCGCTGGGCACCTTTTGCAAAGCGGCTACATGGAGCTCAATACACACTTTCACTCAGCACTACTACATTAACACTGGCTCTAAAGCAGATACCCAGGTGGGACAAGCGGTTCTAAAACATCTATTTGCCGCTGGACCTTCTCACAACCCACACCACCTTCTCCCAACACTGCTTGCTAATCTATGTTCAGCATGGGATCTAAGCAGATTCCACAAGCCTTTAGAACGGATACAATACTCAACGTAATCATATTTCTGATGCTTGTATCTGCTTAGATTGACATGCGCCCACCCTTCCTCCCCTTGAAGTAGAAGGTGCATGGATGTTTTATCTGAGCTATATATATATATATATATATATTATATTTTAATTCACCTGTACTCACGCTACACTTCATGCAACTTCATGTCAGAAACAAAGCAATCTGAAGGACCTCGACGCGTGAAGGACCCTGGGTACAGTGGACGTCACAATAGGGATAGTATTACTGGCACGCCCTGTCGATGTCCCTTTTCGAGTTTCGAAAACAACAACTGTAATACTCCGCAGCTTCCACTAGATGTCGACCTATGCCCAGCATGTGAATCTTAGCAGATTCAAGCATCAGAAATACGATTACGGTGAGTAATGTATAATATGTATATAGATGTATATTTTTTAAGCCATAGTTTGGAAGATGCCGAGTTGTTTAATAGAACATCCGTTGATAGTTATATGGACTGACAAAAGGAGAGAAAAACATTAAGGGCCTCTTTGAAGTGTTTATCAAAGAAACAGTAGGGAACTCGAGAGCTTTGCTAGGAGTGGCAGAAATGGAGAGTAAAAGAAAGGGAGTGAAGTCTATTCATGCCACCAAATCTGAGGCAGGTTGCCTACTCTCCAATGAACCAGAGAAAGAAAAGGTGTTCAAACAGTTGAAGTGGAAACCATAGTGCGGCTGGGAAAAGGGGCGCAGAGCAGCTAGACAAAAGATTCGATTGGGCACCATTAGGAGACTTGGTGTTACAGCTTTCCTGCAAGGGACTGATTTGAGCACATGGCTGAGGGATTTCTTTAAGGGTCCTTGGGATCTGAAGGCCAACCCTGTTTCATTGTTGTGAACATTTAAGCTCCCGAACAGGAAGAGTATATGTAGTCTGGTAGGAGGTTACAGCATTTGCTTCTCTGTGTGAGGCCGGCCATAGTGATTGGGGGGGGTTGGGTGTTGAGGATGGCGTATTGACATTAAAGCAGCGTAGAATTCTTCTGGTCACAGAATCTAGAAACCATTCAAAGAAACTCAGCACTCTGGGACATAGAGGCCTTTTTGGATCTTAAGTTATAAGTTGTTGTGGCACAGCCTTTTTACCTCTGGGTTCTGCACGCTATACTAAATAAATAAACAAACAAACAGCACAAAACTCGGTGTGACCTGCAATGGGAAAATCCATATATAACACAAGTAAACACAGCCCACAATGTCTTGGAGCACTTGATCACTGTAGGCATAGCTTTAACCTGTGATATGTTTCTCTCGCCTTGCCAATTTAGCCAAGTGAAGTTTTACTGGATGAGTTTGGTTGTATAGACCAGACTGGACCTTGCACTTCAACTGAGAATTACAAATGCAAAAAAGTTAGTTTCAATATAGGTTTGTGGATGTGATGTCCTTTTCCTGTTCATTGAACAACGTGAACTCTAGATTGTGTACAAATTGTCTATGTAGCAGCATGCAGCTTCTCATTGACCAATGTGTTGTCTCGTCCTGCTTATCTTGATGCACTGTTTGGAATGACCGGTCGAAATGCCATTAGCAAGATGAAAAACTAATATTCGCACCCTGAACAGATATTACCTTTTATTTTCAACTTACCATTTATGCCTGTGCTTGCCAGAAAATTTATCTTCTCTTCTCTCAGAATTGTCGATCAGTATTTTATCTGGTTGTGGGCCATCTGCATTTACAGAGTAATTTTACTTTTCAGACCGGAGATAAACTATTAGAACTACACGGGCACACTCAGCAGATCACCGCCATAACAGTGCTCCCATCATCTGAGATTTCTCAAGACCGGAATCATTTGATACTAACGGCATCATCAGATAAGACAGTAATTGTATCCTTCTTTTCAGGACTGGCTTGTTCGAGTAATGCTGCCAATTGTTTTTTAACTTTGTTTAATATTACATACATATTTAGGTAGATCATCAATTGAAAATAAAGTTGCTTAAGTAGAATAAAAAGCATATTGGAACTATCACAGAGCATACACCCTAAAGAAGAGAAGATAAATGCACATTTTATCAGTAGAATTTCCATGTATGGACTGCCAACAGTCCATTTACATCTGCTTGCTTCAGTGATCACTGCCAGTTCATCATGTTGTGCAGAAGTGTCTGTGGGCGGTTCAGGAGATGCATAGATCAGAGGGGTAGTTTATCCTATTCAAAAACAAATCCCACGTACAATAAGCAGTCATCCTCTTTATATTATGCTTACTCTGAGATGCCACCAACCATTTCTGCGTGTTCAGCCCTCTAAACTGGGCTGAGCATCAAACTTTTTTTTATCTTGGGCCTGTTCCCCATTAGCTAACTCTAGCCACAGCATTAGGAACTTGATTGTTACTTTACTTTTTTCTTGTACAGGAAGAACCTCACGGGCAGCCATCCAAGGTTGCTCCCAGTTTGTATACGAATATCGTATAGTTCCCCTCTAACCTTCCTCCAGAACACTACCAACAGGCAATCCCACCACATATTCAGGAAATTACCTGCTGCAGCCCTGTATTCGACATTTCCAACTAGTGCCAGAGTTTATGCATTTCATACTCAATGGCGTGAGATTGCTCCCATTGATGTGTTTTTAGTTGGAGGAATTGAAATCTGTAATTTTGAGATATCTGCTTAACATGCTTGCACTTATTAGTCAAGTCACTGCCCTCGAGTACCCTTCCTATGTGTGTCTCCAAATTGGCCCTGAGTGAGGGTAGGTTATCTAATTTTAGCTTGACATTTACTTTGCATAATTCTGTTACGCTTCTCGCACTGTTGCCTAGTTCCCTGATTGTAAAATTAACTGCATTTTTGCAGGTTTTCTCTGGGAAGTCTGGCTACCAAGTGACTACCCCTTATTTGTAAGTTCTCATAAAACGTAGAAAATCCCATTAGCCTACAATCATTGTACAGTTGTCTAACAGTATTGATCTCTGAATCTACTTGTGTGTGGCCTGTCAGGAAATTAAGTTTCACATATAAAAGAACCTAATACTTGTTATATAGTGAAAGTACAGCCATGTATGTTATGATGCGTTGGTCAATTTTCCCTGCATTGAGCCAAACCTATTGAGATGTTCGGAGGCAAACTTATGACAATCCCTTTTCCCTGGCAGTGAAGAGACCCACCCATCCGTGGGTGTCTAAACCCCCCAAAGAGGGGAGACAAAACATGCCTGTGAAGCAACCATTCATGAGACTGATAATTCAGTCAACCGAGAGCCTCTGCTCTTAGGATGAGCACTCTGGACAGATGTTTAGCAATATGGTTCATATGATGGGAGATTACCCACTTCTGCAAATCCACTGTGCGGGGATAACTCTGAAGCTTTGGTCCCCACCTGCTTGTTCATATAGAAAGTATTTGTACTTTTTCCTTGTCCAGAGTTGCCAACTCAAGGAGTCTGGGTTTTCTTTTTTCTTTGCAATCTTTCTTGGCAAAGGTTAACATTTTCCAGTCTGAGAACGTTGTCTCAGAGCGACCTGTTTCTGGTTTCTCAAGATATGGTATCCATATCTTTAATTTATGGCTATTCTGACAATCTCTGTAATCTGACCTTGTCAAGAGCGGATAGGGACCCTCGTGGCCTGGGTGAGAGGCCTATCATAGTGAACACTAGAGCCCGTCCTGCCGCAGAGAGGGGTGGTGGATGTTTAGAGGCCACCATTTCCTGCCTGCTCCCCACTTGCCTGCTTGTACATGACCCGTACCACTTTTAATCACCCCGTACCTCCTGACAACAATGCTGGTCAGTTTTTCTTTTCCTTTTAGGCAACATCAAGATGCATTCAAAGTCTGGGCAGACTTTGAATTTTTATATCACTCTCTGAAACACTTGTGTACGAGCGCAATATAAATAATCATATCAGACAACACGCAAGACAGCAAGCCACCAGAGCCATCCATCAGACTTCTGCGGCAAAAGGGGAGCGAAAGAACAGCTGAATAAAGTCCCAACATCCGCCAGGGATACAGCACACTGCTCCACAACACCAACGTATGGCGGCGCTAACAGCTGCACCGGAGCTGCCTCAAACAAACCATCACTGACCTGCCAAAGAGCTGCTTCCTAACAGAAAACAAACCTGTTGTTCACTTACCATGGATTTCGCTGCAGTGCAGGCCCCTAATACGAACTGAAGCGCTCTATAATAAAGGGCGACATTTTCCCAACACAGTGACCTGCGCAGAAGAAGGGGGTGGGGCTTGGTTGGGAAGCTGGGGCGATCGTCCCAGGCCCCCAAGAGGTTTTTAATGCGGCAGATGCCCAAGTCGGTGTTGTAGATGTCTGGGGAGAGTATAGGAGCGGGTGCACCAATAGAAGCTGCATTAGGGGGTAGAGTGTATTGGACATAGAACGCCATCTTGGAAAATAGCAGCCATCTCTAAATTGGGGTCTGGCTTTGAGCTGCAGCCATGACAGTAGAGCCAAGCACAGAACATAGATATATGTGTGTGAATGTGGCCATGAGCTGCAGCCTGGGTGGTAGTGGGGAAGGCCAAATTCACAAGGATTCATAAAACCTTTAATTGTCTCATATTGTTAGCACATGATGGGGCCGGGAGCTCCCTGCAAGCAGTTATCCCACGTGAAGAAGGGCGCAAGCCTCTGACCTAGTTTGGCCCAAACCCTAACATATAGTGACCAGGTGCCCCATCCCAACACCCTAACATTCCAGCATACCAGCCAGCCCAAGACCCTCAGACCGTAAAACTGTTTGCCCACCATTTTGTGCTGCATGGTCCCAGGGAGGGAAAGTAACACATTTAACGCTCAGGGTTGGAAGACCTGGAATGGCACTGACTTGTCTGTGATCGAGTTGGTTGGGGTTTGTAAGCTAACATGACCTCGAATGCGCCCATGTCTGCAGTACCAGGTGCACATTTGGCCGCTAATAAGGCAGGCTACAAGTTACACACTTAATTGCTAATTATCAAGCCCGGCACCTGATGACGTGGGGAGAAGAGCCCCATGTGGAAGAAGATGCACAGGAGAAGCTGGGGCCAATGACGACCTGGCATCCCATATGGAGCAGACCGCCTATGTTATAGGGTCACACCAACCAGCTATGTGGATTGTATCCTATGTGATGTACTTCAGTTGTGACTCTTTTTGCCCTTATATGCTGCCGACCATGTTGGTTTTGTGATTGCGCTCTGTGGCAGCAGAGTTCTTTGCTATTGCATACTTTAATGACTTTTTATGAGAATAAACCTTGTTCTCCTTGCAAGAGGTGTGCTGGGTCTTTTTCAATAGTGTATTGTATTTTTTCCTGGTGGGAGCGTTGAGGGGCTTCTCTACATTTTGGTGACCCCGACGTGATCCCAGATTTTTGTGCACAAGACTGGGGCTTCCAAGCCGCATCTCTGGAGGGGCCGCACCCACATGCAGTGACCAGTGCCAAGCGCGCAACCCACAGTGGTGTACAGGAGCCCTTTTCACAGAATTCCGGTCTGCTTTTTGCCTCGCAGTGCGGCTCCTAGGTAGTAGGTGAAGTCCGTCATTTGGACACTGTGGCGGAGGAGCTCGGGTGAACACGCAGATGTAAGTACACCTCTTGCGGGCAACAACAACGGGGGAGACCGGGCAAACAGTGTGGGTGTAGTGTGCAGGAGAGGGAGCAGCGGTGAAAAGCGAGCTGATGTGTGATTGAGTTGAGTGTGTAACAGCCACGTGGCAGTTTTTTATGGTTTTACTTTTATTGGTATCCTTTCCGAGCTAGGAGAGAAGGTGGCATCATATTTCTTATGTGATAAGAAGATACAAAAGCAGTGGTGCCGTATAATTGGAGAGCTCAGATTCCTGTGCTAAATATATTTTGTGTGGGGTAATGAGATAAAGTAGTGGATGTCATTTTAGCTTGTTACTTTCAGAGTAGTCACAAGGCCAAGCCCAGAAATGGGGGAAAACCACAGTGGCTAAAAAAACCTGCAGTTCCGTTTGTACAGTCCTGCTCCTTTGACAAGGTCTTTGAGTCCTGAGATGAGTTGGCAGTCCTTGAGGAATGGTATGGAAGATGGAAGACGGCTGAAATCTGTAGTACCGAGAAAAGGACGGAAAGGAGAAACCAGAGAAGCAAGCGAGTGAGAGTGAGAGTGAGAGGAAAGAAAAGATAACCTACTGAAATGCAGAGAAGAGAAGAACAGTCGAAGGACAGAGACGGAAAGAAGGACTGGAGAAAGGGCTATCGAGAAAGGTGAAGTGAAATCCCATGCTAACCCCGGAAAGAGAAGGAGGAAGTGTGACGGGCTGCAAGAAGGGAGAAGCCCGATCCAGCCGAGCCGGAAACAACCAAGAAGACTGGAAGGTGGGTATCGGAGGAGCCGGGACCCAAGAAAAGAGAAGGCTGTGAGAAGGGAGAAGACGGACCCAGTGAAACCAGGTACCCAGAGATGGTACGCACGGGAAGGGTGGCGGAAGAGCCGACACCCAAGCAAGCGCAAAAGCAAGGCAAGGTAATTCGAAGCAAGTGGGGTGTAGCAACAAGCCAAGCAGGGCGAAGCAATGCAACAAGCTTACCTGCTGGCCCTCTGAAGTAAGCTGTTACAGTGTGTACTATCGCCATGGTGATAGATGGCGGCGGACACCTAGGGTACAGGCTAAACGTTGCTAGAAAAGTCAAGAGTACAGTTGATGAAGCACCATCTTGAGGGGGTATAGACTCTGTTTGCATATCTTTCCCTCCATCGCTGCCATAAGGACCATGTATTGGGACAAGTCCTAACAGTATGCCCCCTCCAGGGAGGCAATGGCCCCATTTTCCAAGGATGCAATCTGTGAAAACGACAGAGAAAATCCGGGGCCTGGACCGCAGTAGCAGGCTCCCATGTGCGATCCGATGGTCTCCATAACCCCTGTGCAAAAGGTACTGTAATTAGCCTCTGCGATATCGTGAATCGCAAATAGCTTGAACTTCGAATTCGGGCCCGGACTTGGTATCCACAGGGGGTGGTATTTGTTGGTTTCTTGACTTTAAGTGATCTTAGATGTATGGTTTTAACTGAGAAACATGAACACAGGATGAATTCTGGACCAGGAGCGAAACAAATTTGACGGCAACTGGCCCTACTGATTGTAGGATTTTGAGAGGTCCAAATAAGCAGGGAGACAGTTTTAAAAGGACCAGATTCTTGGGTAGGTAACGACCCGAAAGTGAGACCAGCACCCCATCCTGGAGATCTGGTATAGGAAGTCCATTCAAATCCACTCTCCTTTTGCTTGCCATCCTAGTTTCAGTCAAAACCCATAGAGCATCAGTATGACCTTTTTGTATCTTGTCCACTAGTTCATCCACATATGGTACCTTGTCAGAGGTACGAGAAGTCGAAGGGAACCAAGCTGGATGAAAGCCATATGAACAGAAACAAGGACTAACCCTAATGGCTGTATAATGTGAGTTATTATAAGTAAATTCAGTGTAAGGCAGTAGGGAGGCCCAGTTGTCTTGAGAAGCAGAAGCAAAACATCACAAGTATTGTTCAAGGGATTGGTTAAGCGTTCTGTCTGACCATTCAAGTGAGTGTGAAATCCTGAGGTTAAAGCCCTTTGTATACCCAACATCTTACATAGGTGTTTCCAGTAATTGGAGGTGTATTGCGGGCCTGTGTCTGACAGAATGGTAGATGGGAAACCGTGAAGCCGATAAATGGTTTGAAGGAAAACTTTGGCCATGACTTGTGCTGTGGGATTTTAGGTAAGGCTATAAAATATGCCATCTTTGTCATGGAATCCACAGTTACCATTATAGTGGTTTGGTCTTGCAAAAGGGGAAGTCTATGCTTATGTGTTCCCAGGATAGTGTAGGCAGAGCAGGTTGCGTCAACTTACCCAAAGGAAGTCTTTGCAGAGTTTTACTCTGTTGACAAACAGTACAGGCTATGCCATATTCCTCTACATCAGCTAGTACATTAGGTCATCAAAAGTGTCGTTTGGGGTTTTCCTGAGTGACCCTAACTCCACGGTGTCCTTCAGATTTGAGATAGTGACACATCTTTAGGACTTCTCACTGAAGTGTGGAGGAGGGTACAAAGAGAGCCTGGTTGTTATCAAGTAAACCATTCTTCTCTTGAAGGTTATGTTGTTTCATGATTTCTTGTATCAGCTGATCCTTCAGAAGGGTGGCTTCTCGTACTCGCTGGAGAAAGGTAGAGACCTCGAACAAAAAGGAAGCCTTGGGTTCCAAGAACTCTTTTGATGTGGGAACGTTGTTATCGGAGTCAATTTTGGATAAGGCATCAGCCATGTGGTTTTCTGCTCCGGGCAGGAAGGTGAAACGTTAATCATAAAGTGAAAAGAAATATGCCCATCGAGCTTGCCTGCTGTTCTGACACTCATGTTGTTGTAGGACCTTTAAGTTGCGATGATCAGTGCTTGCAGTAACAGGATGTCTGGAACCAAGCAAAAGGTGCCACCATTCTATACAGACTTTCTTAATGCCAAGAGTTCCTTTTCCAACACGGTATAGTTCCTTTCAGAAGGGTTTAAAGTTTTAGACATGAAGGCAGTGGGATGCTCAATCTGATCCTGAAATCTTTGCTTCACTACAGCTCTGATCGCAGCATTGGATGCATCAGTCTCCAAATAGAATGGCTTTGTTTGATCACGGAAGTCTGAGAATCGGTGCTCCGGTAAAGTCCTTTAGCTCCTTAAAGGCAGATCGAGCAGCATCACTCCAGTGGAAACTTACTAATTTCTTTAAAAGCCCTGTTAGTGGAAGGATTCTTCTTGAAAACTTGGGAATAAATTTACAATAGAAGTTAGAGAACCCTAGAAACCTATGGATATCTTTAACTGATTTGGACTCTTTGCAAACTACAATGGTTTATACCTTTTTAGGATCCATCGATGCGCCAGTTTCAGATAAGACCAAGCCGAGGTAGCTCACAGATGTTTGATGGAACTTGCACTTTTCCAATTTAGCCTATAGATGATTCTTCTGTAGTCGGGATAAAACTTCTGAAACGTGTATTCGATGTTCGGAAAAGGATCTGGAAAATATCAATATATCGTCCGAATACACTGCAACCGAGAGTAGCACTAAATCCGCAAAAAGGGGATCCATGAATCTTTGAAATACGGCTGGAGCATTAGCCAGGCCGAAAGGCATCACTCGGTATTCATAGTGGCTTAAGTGCGGAATGCAATTTTCCACTCATCGCCACTACGAATCCAGAGCAGATGATACGCGCCTCTGAGATCCAATTTAGTGAAGATTGTTGCTTCTCGGACAGCCTCTAGAATGTACGGTATCGGAGGAAGTGGGTATTTGTCTTTTATGGTTACTCGATTTAACCCACGGTAATTGATGCATGGCCGTAATTCTGATGTCTCTTTCTTCGGAATAAAGAACAATGAAGCCCCAGTTGGTGATTTGGTCTCGGCTACTAAGCCATTTTTCAGGCTGGTCTGTAGTTACATTTTTAAGGCGGCTTTTTCAGGTTCAGACAACGTATACATTCTGCCAAACGGGACTTGGACCTCAGGTAGAAGATCAATCGCTGAACAATCCTCTACCCAATGAGGAGGTAGTTCCTTATATTCTTCTTCTGAGAAGATTTGTTGATACAATTGGTATTCCTTAAGCAATGAGTTAATCAAAGATAGTCTTCTTATTTGTGTAATCTAGATTACAATGGAAACCAAGTGCTCCTTGCGTAAGCAATGATTTAGGCAGTGTTTTGAACCCAAGAACAAGGTGCCAGCAGCCCAATTGATATAGGCATTGTGTTGCATCAGGGCAAACCCAAGATAAGTGGATAATGTGCCCCCTTGATGAGAACAAATCGAATGGTTTCTGAATGGGAGGAGAGATTCTTGGTGATTTCTGAAGTATGTTCCTTGCTTAATGGTGTACCATCCACCCCTTTCACAGAAATCGGGACGGTAGTGGGTTCCCATTGTAACTGCTGTTGGGTAGCCCATTGATCGTCCATGAAATGTTCTGCCGCTTCAGTCAGTGAGTGCAGGTAAGTTGAGAATGTTTTCTTTCTTGTAGTTGTAATTTAACCTTTAATACCACCATACAGGTTTCTTGATGATGAAGAGCTTTGGAACTCAAAACTTCTCGCTGTGCCGTAGTTCCCTTTAGGGACGAGGTATGGCGTTTCCGGCCGGTGTTGGTGGGGCTATTGGGCGTTCCCTGAGCAGATGTTATTTAATCAATACATGCAGAGAGCAAGAGTTCTTCTGGTCTGTTCTACCGCAGACAACTGACCTCTAGCACCGCTTATTTTCATAGGCGCATCCTCTAGTGTTGGTTGCGGGTTGACGCAAAAGGGTTCAGATGGTTTATGAACCTGTCCTTTCCGCTTTTTTTGGATGAGGTTCCTGCATGCGGAACTAAGTTGGAGAACCAAGGTGATTATTTCCTTCAATGTCTTAGTCCTAGGGACCCTGGAGACCTTGTCCTTTAGTTCTTCTGACAAGCCCCAATGGAATAAAGTCACCAAGGTGTCTTCAGGCCAATTCGTGTTGGAAGCCATTTGTTTAATGGCGGTTATATAGGTTAGAACCTCCTGAGATCCTTGTTTAAGGTCCAAGAGTGTTTCCTGTGACGTTATGGTCAACTCCTGTCAGCCAAAAATGGACTGTAAAGAATTTACAAATGCTGGCTAGGAGTCCAAAACTTGGTTGTTTGTAACAAATAAAGGAGTAGCCCAAGCCAGTGCACCGCCTGCCAAATTGGAAACCAAAAAGCTAACCTTTACCCAATCCGCAGGAAAGAATGAAGGTTTTTAGAGTAAACTGGACAATGCAGGATTCCAGAAATTCCTTCAGTTTTTAGCATTGCCATCAAACTTTCCTGTTGACATAAATGAAGGCGGTAATTCAGTATGTGATGGTCCAGCAGCTACAATCTGGTGCAAAGTGGTGTTTTCATTTTTAAGATGTTGTACCTTCTTTTGCGAGGTCTTGCAATGCAGCAAGGACCTGCTGCATCTGATCCATGGTGGTTATTTTTGTGATACTTTTTGGGCGTTGCTTACTGTGAGGACTGTGAGACTATAGACTCACCTGGTCTGAAGCTGGCGAGTCATGATTCCACTGGGAGATGATTTAGGACGAAGCCTTGGTAAACACTCACCTACCGAATGAGAAATCTAGGAGGAGAGTAATCTCCAGACCAAGCGCAGAAATGGTGGAAAACCACTGTGGCAAAAAAAACCTGCAGTTCTGTTTGTTCGGCCCTGCTCCTTTGATGAGGTCTTCGAGTCCTGAGATGAGTACGCAGTCCTTGACGAATGGTATGGAAGAAGGGTGAAATACCAAGAAAAGGACAGAAAGGAGAAACCAGAGAAGCAAGAGAGGGAGAGCGAGAGGAAAGAAAAGATAACCTAATGAAATGAAGAACAGTCCAAGGACATGGATGGGAAGGAAGTATTAGAGAAAGGGCTATCGAGAAAGGTGAAGCGAAATCCCAAGCTAAAAACTGACAGAGAAGGCAGAAGCCCGACCCAGCGGAGCCGGACACAACAAAAAAGACTGGAAGGCGGGTATCGAAGGAGCCGGGACACAAGAAAAGAAATGGCCGTGAGAAGGGAGGAGCCCGACCCAGCGGAGCCGGACACAACAAAGAAGACTGGAAGGCAGGTATCGAAGGAGCCAGGACACAAGAAAAGAAATGGCCGTGAGAACGGAGGAGCCCGACCCAGCGAAGCCAGGTACCCAGAGGAGGTATGCAAGGGAAGGGTGGAAGAAGAGACGGCACCCAAGCAAAAGCAAGGCAAGGTTATTCGAAGCAAGGGGGGGTGGGCCTAGAAACAAGCCAAGCGGGGATAAGCAACACAACAAGCTTACTTGCTGGCCATCTAAGGTAAGCTGTTAAAGCGCATATGTTAAAGAGCGTACTGTTGGCATGGCGATAGACGGCAGTGGCCATCTTGCTTGTAGGCTTAAACGTTGCTAGGAAAGTCAAGAGCACAGTTGATGAAGCTCCATCTTGAGGGGGTAAAGTCTCAGTTCAGATGTCTTTGCCTTGGTTGCTGCCATAAGGACCATGTATTGGGACGAGTCAGAACACCATGGATGAGTTGGATGATGAAGAAGAGGTGCAGGAGGCACCAGAAACTACTCCACGGGTGCAGAGCTTGTGGCCCGAACGGGTGAAGAACAGGTTTGGGCGGATAGCAGTGGCTCGGAAAAAGGGAAGTGGCAAATAGAAATAGCTGCAGCTGCCGCTGTTACACAAGGGCCACAGGTAGGCACATATGTGCCCTGGGCCCAGATGGCGAAGAATAATCTAATAAAAGTGCTCCCGCCCCTTACTTAGGGTGCTGGGAAATGTAGATACGCTTTTGAGAAGCGCACAGCAGGGATTCAGTTAGCTGTGGGAGACGTGAAAAGCTTAAATGTAGCTATTGTGGGAGATCAGGTTGCAGACTTATGAGTTAAGACTGGATATCCAGGAGTTAAACTAGATGACGACACACATGATGGGGGGGGTCTCCTTTAACAACCTCAGAGCACAGGCGTGGGATGCCTTGCAGCAAGCATACCCCCGACACGCCAGACCTACAGTCCATTATGCAATATACCATGGGGATGATGAAGACCCTGTGCAGTATATTTTAAAAGTGCAGGAGATGTGGAGAGCAGAGATGGGAGACCAGTGGGATCGATCAGTTCCTCTTTTCTATTTTGTCCTCAAAAGGGGATTGCCCAAAGGCGCTCGAAAAGATAGTGGGTATAGAGGCAAAGGGGTGGGACGAAATACAAACTGTAATTATACACCATTGTAAAAGAATTAGAGAGGGGAAAAGGAACCGACACAGACTGCAGGCTGGGGAAGTGAAACTGGGACAAAAGAAATTAGCTAAAATAGCAGTTGAAGGGCTGGTAATTGCAGCGACACAGATGGACTCTGCATATCAGGCAGCAGCGCGGACTGACATGAGGATAGCAACATTGTGGTCAGGAGGTGGACAAGGACAGGGGCGCGGCAGTCCACAGCCACAACACACCGAGTGGTACTAAGGAAGACAGCAGCTGGGAAGAGGAGTGTTCAGAGGAGGCAGAGAAGGGATTGGAGGCATGGGGCCGAGAGGGGTGCCGGGGCCAGTACAATGTTGGGTGTGCCGGAAGTGGGGTCACTTTGCAAGAGAATGCAGGAGCGGAATGGGCACAAGATACAATAAGTATGCCCCTGCAGGATCAGTGCAGCAACCATAGCCAGTTCAATTCTCTCCCCCGATGGCCACGTCCATTCCATATAAAATACACAAGGCATACACACAAGTACATGCAAGGTCCCCACAACCACAGCTGTCTGCATCGCCCAATGCAAAAATGCAAGCTACCCCAGAACACCAATCGTACAGGGGACAGTGCCCCCGTGCAGGGGGGGAGAGTGTGATGGGAGGAAACCCTTTCACATTCCCGGAAACAAACGCATATCCTGACTAGGACAGCCCAAAGAAAGCTCTCGCGTGCCCAGTCCTGTCCATGACTAGCCACCCTGACGAGGAACCTTTGGTGGGTGATGAGACAGGTAACAAACAATTCATCTTTATGGTAGAAACAGTTGCTACTAAATCATGCATCAGTGTGTAAAACGTCCCACTATCAGGTGACACTCTTGACATGCAGGGCTTCTCTGGGGCTTTCGCCACAGTACCATACACAGAAGAGGTAGCATTCAAAATAGAAGGGAAAGTGGTGTGTGCACCCTGATTATATCCAGAAACCTCCCCAGCAAATTTGCTTGGGCGTGACCTCCTGTGCAAGCTGAGTATGACCATCTCCTTTACAGATGGGGCGATAGTGTGTGCTACTCCAGGGATGTGCGCAATGGTGATAATATAAGCAAGAGGAGGGGAGGTGGTGGTTCGAGACATCCCAGTTGACCCTGATATGTTTGTGTACGGGATCAAAGTTTTACTTGACGCAGTGCCCCAAATTGGTAAAACATGTTGGTGAGTACCATCCGGTTTCATGTTTAGGCATGTCGTGACCCCAGAGCTTGTAGCAGGAGCCATACTTTTATTGGATTTGCAAGGCATAGTAGTATCTGCACAAAGAATTATCAGAACGGATTCAGATGGGTGTGGGTGGCGCACAGTGTTGTGTATCTGCCCCACTGTGCCCTTGAGACCGGTGATAGATTCAGAGCTGTTTGAGGATAGAGTTGATGATGGAGGGGATAGTGTTATCAATTTGCATTCCTTGTGACATGGTGCAGTATCATAAGGTGCAATGTTCTTTGATGGCCCTTGTTGCCTCGCCCACTTTCACTGACCAAGACCTGGAGCCGGTCCCCGAGCGACTATGGACAACCAATGCCCACGATGTAGCGCTCTTGCAGGCAGTTACACAGTAAGAATAATACTCAAGCCAGGCAGAGTGCTGCCCCGAGTAAAACCATATCCCCTGTCTAACGAAGCGAAGGTAGGGATACGAGACACCGTTACTGCATTGCTCAATCAAGGAATTATTGTACCCTCCATGCCCCATGCAATATGGCCATATACCCAATAAAAAAGGCAAAAAGGGGGGGGGTTGGAGAATGATTCAGGATTTCTGCCGCATAAATGACATTGTACAGGCAGAATTTCCTGTAGTTCCTAACCCTGCAACCATTTTGTGCAGGCAACGCATTTCACGGTGGTGGATTTGATGAACGCGTTCTTCTCCATAACCCTGTAACCATACTCACAATATCGCACCGGGTTTACGTATAGCGGGATGCGCTTCCAACACATGAGACTGCCACAAGGGTACAGTGAATCCCCCAGCATCTTTAACAGAATCGTAAATGCTTATTTGGGGAACATACATGGGCCTAGTACCATCATTCAGTATGTGGACAAAAGTGACTTGATCGCCCTCTTGCAGCTATTAGCATACAAAGGGTAAAAAGTAGACCAAACTACGGCACTGTTTCCAAGAATTACTGTATCTGGGACAGCTGTTATCCCTTCATGGGGAAAACGATTATACCAGAACGTGCTGTATCAGTGCCCCGCAGCACAGGACAGTTAAAGAAATGCAGAGGTTCTTGGGTCTGTGTAATTGCAGGGCATGGATTCTAGATTATACTTGGGGGTTTCTGTATTTCGGTGAAATCCGATATGTGACCCTCCTGACTGTTTTTATATTCCGCAGGGGACTCCGATAAACACCAACATTTTATATCATTGGCGGGAGCGGGATTCAAACTGCTGTTGTTTTGCGTTGAAGACAAACACACTGCCGATGAGCTACTCTCACAGCCTTGCCTGTAGCAAGCTACTGGAACTGACATGACATTAACCACTATTGTCAGCTTGTGGCAGAAGGTCGAATTACCCATATAAATCCCACACACTGACCTGAACAGCTTTCCAACTGTTCATTAATAAGTAATTTCACCTATGATTGGACACCTGGGAACGATTTCCTTATGCTGCCGTCCCCTCTGTTATCTCACTGGGGATTCAAGGTTTGATTACACCTTGCTGTGCCGAATAACTTTGAGTGGAAGAACTGTTTCCTCTGAATCATGGTGTCTGGACAAAGAGGTATCTATTTTGTAATTTTGCTTTCTAGGTACATATGTGATAACAAAATAAGTTATAAGTCAGCACAGTTTCTCAATTAAATCAATTGTTTTAGGTACTGTAGCTCTCATAACATCAGAAAAGTCCCCAACATTCCACCAGTTCTCACAGAGGCACAACTTCCCAAGCACTTTCACATAATATTTTCAACCCACGGATGCAGAGACACAGAAGGCTATAGCCACAGCAGAGGTGTGGAGCACCGTAAAACTAGCGAATAATGGCATCCACTTATGGGTCTGATATACAATAGTAGCAAATTCTACCCCACAACCCCTCAGCCTGCTGAGATAGAGCTCTTTACAGATGGGTGAGGTCTGAATCTACTCTTTATGCATATTGGTGATATTAAATGTCAGTTTCGTGACATTTTAAAATAGAGATCGCTGAAAAACCCCACCATTCACTTGCAAGTTAGAAAAAAAAAACTCATTGGAATCTAATCTTAATTAAAATGTGCTTCTCTGACAGCATAAACATTAATGCTTAAATTCAGTCTGTGATTGATGAACATCTTTGAGCGATGGTTGCAATAGTGTGGATTTCAAGGTTACCCTCTTAAACCTGGGCAGATGTTGTTCTTGCAGATGGTCATGAGAGATTACCCTACTTATGCACGCAATGAAACCATACAAGAATATTTCTGTGTTTACACTGAAAAAAGCAGTTATCCGCGATTTTTTGAAAAGGGCAAATGGGCAAACACTGATAAACACAGTCTGAAAAGTTTTGAAAACACTGGAGAAACACCCCTGGAAGTAAAAAAGAATAAACCCCTAAAAAGGGAAACCCTAATTATACTGCATATGCCAGACGCCTCCTGCAAGGCCTTAAAGAGGCACAAAAAACAGACAAAACTGTCGACCGAAGAGATGCTTACGAGTTTCAATAACCTGAAGGGAGTTATTTGCACCACACTAGTGCTAGCGACCCCCAAATACACCCAATCATTTGATCTGTTTGTTATGAAGATGCGACAGAAGCAGGTAAGCTTGTAATACTGATTTATTAAGTAAATGAGTTAGAAAAGAAGACCCTACATCTTATGAGCTCCCTTCCCTTCAGCCTCCCTTCAGCTCTCTCATCCAACCGTCCCTCCTCGAACCATAACAAGAAAACATCACCAACATTCTATGACATCACAAAGCATAGCTTTTCCACCCTAGATGTTTCTTGCATTGCCTTTCACATGTGAAGGACTCCTGCCTTAAGAGGAAACAACACAACACATCTTCCCCCTTTCCTTTTTTTTTTTTTTTTTTTATATATATATCATTAGATTAGTTCACTTGTCAAAAACCGGTTTTAGACAAACTGCCATGAACACCTCACTCCAGGGTTCTCTCCTGGGTGCTGCCCACACATGACTCTCAAGAATGGCCTCTCTGCACCGAAGCAACTCTATTTTTATTCCACACTTGCCCACCAGTAACTCGCACTGCCCCTTTCATGACTGCTACCACTCTGACAGGATCAGAATAAAGAGGTTCACCTTTCCTCCTTATCACTCCTCTCTTTATCCTAACCCAGTCACCACATTCCACACGCAACTCCTTTTTTCCTCTCTTCAAGTTCTCACGTCTGACCCACTCTGACTTCTTCCTCTCTAATGATCTCCTCACTTTGTCCACAACAAGATCGGTCTCCCTTCTTCTTCCTAACCATGGCGGACAAGCTATAGAGTATGGCTTCCTTCCCCTCATGAGTTCGAACGGGCATAGGCCCGTCGTAGAATGTGGTGCCATCCTCAAAGCCCACATCCTATTCTGTATCAATGCTACTTTATCTAAGCCACATTCTTCTTCCATACGCACACTCTCCATCACACACCTATTCATCCTCTCAACCACACCATTTGACTCAGGATGATATAACGAGGTCCTTTTATGACCAACCCCACACTTCCTCAAATAGTTAGAAAATCTTTCTCCAATAAATTGGGACCCATTGTCGGTCAATACCGTTTCAGGTAAGCCCTCACTCGCAAATATCTCCTGTAGAACCTTTATCATACACTCACTCGTGATCTCCCTCACTATCTTAAAGTCTACCCATCTAGAAAATAGATCCACCACCAAAACAATATATTTACCACGGGCATAACCAAGTTCCACGGGACCAAGTATGTCCATGGCAATATCACACCATATCCTGGACGGAAGACCGACGTCCACTAAAGGTTGTTTTCTGGCCATCACTCCCTTTCCACTCTTAACACAAAACTGGCAATTTGCCAGGCAAGTCTCCACCTCCTTATCAAAACCCGGCCACCAATAATCTTCTCTTAGTACACCTTTGGTCTTGGTTATTCCTATATGGCTGCTATGTGCCAGGTCAATCACTTTCTTCCTTATTCCTTTCGGGACTACCGCCCTACCCCATCTGAACAAAATTTTATCACAAACGGATAATTCATCCTTCACCTCCCAATATGGCTTCATTTCTTCCGCCAACTCCACTTTATTAGGCCAAGTTGTAGATTCAACATAAGTAATCACCCTCCTTATGATATTGTCTCTCTCCACTTCGTCCAACCACTCCTGCTTGGACACAATACCATCCGTGTTGACAAACACTAGCTCCATCTCTTCACTCTCCATACTTTCGGGACCTGCCACCCTTATTCTAGATAAACTGTCCGCCAAAACATTCTCCCTACCGGGTATGACCTCCATCCTAAAACAGTGTGTTTGCATCCTGGTAACCCAGCCTGCCACTCTCCGAGAAACTTTGTCCAGGCCTTTATTTTCAAAAATTGCTTTTAGTGGTTTATGATCCGTTCGTATCACAAACTCCACTCCCCACACAAAATTTTTGAATCGTTCCACTGCCCAAAAACAAGCAAGTGCCTCCTTCTCTAAAACAGAATATCTCAACTCGGCTCACTTGAGTCCCCTTGAAGCATGAGCAATCACCTCTTCGGAACCATCTTCCTTCTTCTGGGACAACACAGCTCCCAGACCACTTTCACTCGCGTCTACTGTGATTATGGTTAGCTTTCTGGTATCAAAACATCCTAATGGACTAGCCATGTTTATCTCTTCCTTTATCCTGTTAAACTCCATGTCACACTGGGTACTCCACACAAAATCCGCTCCCTTCTTAAGAATTTTTCTCAACTCTTGTACCTTATCAGCGTAGTTTATCACAAATTTGTGGTAAAATTCCGTCATCCCAAGGAAAGAGCGCAACTCATTCTTGCTTTTAGGTTTCTCAATACTCTTAATAGAGTTCACCATATCTTCCTTGGGCTTAACTCCATCTCCCGACACTTCATGTCCCAGATAATCCACTTTTGCCTCTGCAAACTTACACTTCTCACCTCTCAAAGTAACACCTCTCTCCTCAAATATCCTCAAAACCTTCCGTAGATTCTTATCATGCTCTTCCATTGTGACACCACTCACCAACACATCATCCTGAAAACAGAACACTCCTTTGATACCCTTCAACAACCGATCCATGATCTTCTGAAACACAGATGAAGCGGACGCCAATCCAAACGGCATCCTTCTAAATTGAAAAACACCTTCATGCGTCACAAAAGCAGTAAACTTCCTACATTCTTCCACCAATTCGACCTGATGATAAGCTGACGTCATGTCTAACTTAGAAAAATATCTTCCACCACCCACCATGGTCAATAGTTCACTCATGTTCGGTAGAGGGTGTCTGTCCACCAGCACACACTTATTCAATTCGCGCATATCAATGCACAACCTTATGTCCCCTGAACTTTTCTTCACAATTACCACTGGGGATACCCATTCAACTCCCCCAGCTCTCTCAATCACCCCTGACTCCAATAGCTACTGCAGTTCCTTTTTCACATTCTCCCTTAAAGCAAAAGGTACTGGTCTGAGCTTTGCAACGACAGGTATACTGCCCTTTTTTAACGTTATTTGATGTTGAAATCCTCTTATCCTTCCCAACTTTTCATTGAATACTTTCCCAAAACATGACATATATCTGTTGTGACCCATAGACACCTCGGATATTCGCAATACCTGTTCTGGGTGATTGGGATCGAGTCTGATCCCTAAATTCTTTTGCTCTCTCCATCCTAAAAGAGATTGCCCCTTTTTGGTAACATACACTTTCCCTTCACAACTACGCCCCTTAAACTCAAATTTACTCCATACATAACCTACTAAATCAATACGATCTTGGTTATACCCTCCTGGATTTATATCAGGCTCCAACAACTCAGATACTACTCCTCTCATTTCGCACTCAAAAATAGCTCTGGATATTAACGTTATTTTTGACCCCGAATCAGCCATCATTGATACTTCACGACCATTCACTGTCACCATAGTATATGGTCGTTCACAATCATCAGGCTCCCCACTATTTGTAACTTCATTAACAGTATTCACAATAACATTTTGTAATGGCACCACAACTTCCTCTTCAGATGATCTCCCCTCTTCTTCCTCATTCACATATAGTACTCTTCGTTGGCTTGACTGTCCAAATTGGTAGTTCTTGCAGCATGATGCTAAATGCCCTCTCCTTTTGCATTTTGAGCATATACTTTTTCGCCCTGGACACACAACAGAGGACGCAAAGTGTGTTGCACTGGCACAACGATAACATAGTCTTTCCTCCTTCCTATCTTCCTTTTTCTCATATCTCTGCATCGACTCTTGATTCTTCCTCTCTTCGGTATTACTCCTCCCTGTCACTCTGTTCCTTCCTCTCCTCTTGTTCTTCCCCTCGGTTACAGACAATACCTCCGGCTTGTTTTCTTTGGGTTCCCCTCCTTCAGATTTGGAGAGTTTGGCCACACATGCTAAGGAATGCTCCACACGTTTTGCCAGATCCAATACTTCGTCTAAACTCGGCTCATCCTTTAACCACAGTTCCTCTCTTATCTTATTTGACCGACAATGTGTCATGAATTGATCACGAATATGTTCATCGAAATTTCCCTGGAACTTGCACGTAAGAGCTAGATGCCGCAATGCAGTCACATAATCCTCAACAGATTCGCCCTGGGCTTGTGTGCGCATCCGGAAATTGTACCTCTCCAAGATTGTGCTCCTCTTTGGATTAAAATGCTTATCAAGTCTCACTAATGCTGACTCAAACTCATTTAATTCATCCCCACTTCCCTCATTTGCCAGTTGGGGTAAAGTTTCATAAATTCTCTGGCCCTCGAAACCCAAAAAATGCAACAATAATGCTACCTTCCTCTCTGCAGAATAGGCCGTTCCGCCAGCCGCTTTCATGTAGTGCAGAAAACCCTTGCGCCATTGTGGCCACGCAATCCTCGCCGTCCCTGGGGCAGCCATAAAAATGGGAGGACCCGATATCCCTGGCAGAGCTGCCATGTCCGCTGCTACCCAGAATGTCACTTGCTGTGTGCGTGTTCTATTTTACTTGTACCCGGCGCAACTGGTCACTGTTGGTTTTGAGCGCTTCCAATGTCCCTTCAAATAGTCTCCTTCCAACCCCTACAGTCACTTTGCTGATGCCTTAGCATAAAACCAAGTAATTAGGGAACAGGTGCCTTTTCTTTATTTATTGTGTTCTTCTATTCAGGGATTACGGTAATCATGTCTGCCTTTCCCTCTATTAAGTATCATGCGACGCTCACGTTGGGAGTTCGCTTCCTGCCTGCTTTAAACAGCCGGAGCTCAACCAGAAAAGAGTTCGGGCGGATGGCACCAGGGGAATGCTGAATTATTTAAAACACACTTACTTCTGTCTTCCTGGGGAGCTTCTCCGAACTCCGAAGAGCGGCCACTCGGCACCACAGAAGAGCGGAGCGGCTGACGCACAGGCTCACACACGGGCCGCTCGCGGCTGCGAGACAGCGTAGCAGCCCTCCTGGAGTTGCTCCTGGTGCCGGAAAGCTCTTCACACAGAGCCCCTGCGCGGGCGGAAGCGCCTACACGGTGGCCGCTCGACGCTTAAGGCAAGCGGAGCGGCCAATTCGTAGGCTTCTTCACGGGGCCGCTCAACGCCGCTTGGAAGCGGAGCAGCCCTTCCACTTTTCATACGCCGGGGAAAACTTGCTCTGCAGCCCCTGCGCGGACGACGGCCGGCGTTCTCCTGTCCGCATCCGCAGTTACTCACGTCAGCTGGTAGCACTGATTCGCCGGAGAATCCATCCTAAACAATCCGGTCTACTTCGCACTTGTAAAGTGGACGGAGTTCCCTTCCGGAGCCGCTCACAGGAACCACAAGTGTCAGCCTTATGGCACTACGCTGCACACACGCACAGTGCGAACTAGGAAATGAAGGGAACAGTTCATAGGAGCCTGCAAAATGCCGGAGTCATCAGATCACGCGTACTTCAACTGGGGTCTTCTTTTCACCTGCCATCCATGGCATTTCATCCCATCCTCGTCGCCATTGTTATGAAGATGCGACAGAAGCAGGTAAGCTTGTAATACTGATTTATTAAGTAAATGAGTTAGAAAAGAAGACCCTACATCTTATGAGCTCCCTTCCCTTCAGCCTCCCTTCAGCTCTCTCATCCAACCGTCCCTCCTCGAACCATAACAAGAAAACATCACCAACATTCTATGACATCACAAAGCATAGCTTTTCCACCCTAGATGTTTCTTGCATTGCCTTTCACATGTGAAGGACTCCTGCCTTAAGAGGAAACAACACAACACTGTTCTCCTATTTGAATGGCCAAATGATGAATGCAGTGCTCCCACAGAAAAGCATGATGGTTCACAAGCCATTAGCCTATCACAGTGGCATGGTAGATTCAGTTATGCAGTGCAAGTTCCCTTGCGGACAGGCACTTGCTGCTGCAGCGTTTGCAATTGAGAAAATCTCCCCAATTGTGTCATAGCCATGGGGCAAGGACACAGACCTTCATCACCCCCAAGGGCCACTTGGACCCAGTCCTGGCGCCTTTGGCACCAGGCTCATAGAAATATGTGCTTGGAACATTCTGTGCCTAAGGCACATGCATTCGGGCCGGGCATGGCCATAGGATCACATTGGGAGGCACATGCTGGAATCCTTGGGCGAGGGAAGGTGGAGCCATAGGGCATGGCTTAAAGGAGGGGCCGGAGCCAGCCTATATAAGGCCAGCCCAGCCGCATGCCCTCGCTTCGCGTTACTCTGCTTTGCAGCGTGACGCTTACCGCTGTACCTTACCTTGAATCCGCTACCTCCATCGCTGAAGGCGTGCTTACCTGACTCCAGCCACTCCATAGCTGCGTAAGCATCCTACCTGCATTCCGCCGGAGTCGGGGTCTCCTCTCTTCCGCTTCGGACTCCTACCGACGCGGGAGCATCTCATCTTCTCCGCTTCACTGCAGAAACTTCTTCCGGAGCCATCAAACTGTCTTCTAGCCTCCGGACTCTGCTCCACTCTGTCGGACCGCTCCTATGAGGGAAAAGAATACAACAGGTTAGAAATCTCACAATCACGAACTCTGGGCTGCATTTTACCTGAGTCTTGACCTCCATCAGATCAACCAGTACACCTGTTGTCCTTGAGAGCCCATCATCCTCAGGGGAATTCCAAGAGCAGCTCTAGGCTTCCGACCCTCATTTTTACACCTATTGGGGAACAAGCAGAGACATAGCAAGTTACCATTATTGCCTATCACTACGTCAATACTCATCGCAAAAGACATTATTAAAAAACAAAAGACTTACCTTCAAGTGGATTGGTCACAGCCGGTCTGGATCGCCATTTCGTGGGCTTGTGAGGCAACTAGGCCCGTTCTACGCACCCCTGCTGAAGAAAGCAGGATGGAGAGCCCAGCATCACAAAAGAATAGGTGAGCTTGCATGGGAAGACTCTTACGCACACTGTTCTAGCACGAAAGGGACGAGGGGATTCAAGACACCTCCACACCATCCTCATTGCCTCTCCTCCTCCCTCAGGTGCGACATCAGTATCCCGAACCCTATTCTCCGAGACAGCTGGGGAAGACAGCCGACACCAGGGAGCCGAGGCGAGGGAGGGCCCCACACCATGCCCCAACGCCCCTGCAGAGACCAGGTGAGCGTAACAAATTGTCATGGGGTGTTTGGTTACACTGTACGTGGAGCATGCAGTGTTTACCATTCTCGAGCGATACCAATCAACATTGACCACACAACGGGCATCTGCATATGAGGTCATCTTGTCCAGCCCCCACATGCACATAGTGAGGTGCAAAACTGTAAACCCTGCCACGTTTCTCACGGAAATGTGCACTGACGAAGACATGGAAATGCATGACTGTGTGACCATTAAGGGTGAGGAGGAAGACATTCCCAAAGCAAAAGATAGCCCACTGGAGGGGGGGAGGTCCTCTTGGTTGATGGGTCAGAAACTATTGATCATTGGATTGGCCTGAGACACATGGGTGTGGCAGTTTTCCGCTTAGTGGATGGAGAGTATGAAGTGATTGTACAAAAAAGGCTGCCCAGGCATTATTCGGCCCAAGCAATTAAGCTTATAGCGCTCATTGAGGTGCACCTAGTGTCCCATTGGGGTGTCATGTGACTGTCTTCTGACTCTGCCTATGTCACCACTGCGCTGCACTCTGGATTAGCACAATGGAAGCTGAGGGTTTTTAGGTGGCTCACAGGTCCCCAGTACAGCATGCCACATTACTAGATAAGTTGATAGATGCACTTTCACAACCTTCCATGGTGGCGGTGGTAAAATGCACCTCCCATACCAATTATACAGACATGGTCTTACTCAGTAACGCTGCCGCAGATGCGGCAGCCAAACAGCAGCATATCTCCCTGTGCCTAAAGTTTCTGAATATCCAGTGAAAGCACAAGGCCGAGCACAACTATCTGAATCTTATATTTCATGCTCACATTTATTAACTACAAGCACAGGCCCCCCAGGAGGAGAAGGATCTGTGGGCAAAAATAGGATGTAAGCTGTCCCCGACAGATTTGTTGTGGTGGCAGAAAATAACAGGGAAAGTGATCAGGCCCCAGGAGTCGCTACTGTTGGCTTTCGACCAGCTTCACCATCCGTCACAGGTGTCCAAACATATCGCCACAGATTTACAGGAGGACTGGTTTGTCCCCAATCTGCAGGATTCACTATCTAAAATGTGGAGGTAAATGTACTACATGCCAGTCTTACAGTACTGGACACACTTTGAGAACAATCCGAGGTACCTTGGCCTGCCAGGGCCGTAACGCGAATTACATATAATTACGTGGACATTGGGGAAAGGTGTAATGGCGATCGTTATCTCATAGTAACGGTGTGTCCCTTCTACCGGTGGGTGGAGGCAGGTCCTTGTGCACATCCTGATGCTAATTATGCTGCTAAACATTTGGTCAGGGAGGTTTTCCCTCGATGGGGAGTGTGCAATTTGTTAAGATCTGAAAGTGGCACTCACTTTTTCAATGTGCTGTTTAAGGAGATAACAGCATTGCTGGGCATCAAGCATCGGATGTGCACAATTTACCGCCCCCAGGCCAGCTGGTTTGTGGAGAGGGTCAATGGTCTGCTGAAGGGGAAACTGTCCATGCTACGCACCACATTACAGAAGAATTGGCTGTACTGTTTGCCACTGGCACTGTTTTTAGCTTACACACAACCCTACAAGGATCATCATTTGCCAATGCATGAGGTGGCAACTGGACAGCGAATGCATACGTATATATCTCCCATAAGAAAAGCATCCGATGCTCACATTAGTGTGTCCTTTATGGTGGACGAATTCAGGGATTACATTTCTGCTCTAACAAAAGCAATATAATTTATTTCACAACATATTGCACCGCCACAATATGAAGAATAGACCAGCGCTGCAACTACCTCAGTGATGTCACCACTGCTTCAGCTGCTCCCGAGCAATTTAGTTTGTTAGAAATGTTGTCCGTCGATGGAGCGAGCCTAGGTACAACGGTCCATTCACTGTTGTCTGTGCCACTCACCTAGCAGTTAAGTTAAGGGAGCTGCGGTATTGGATACGTCTGTCAAACGTCCGCAAAGCATCCAGTGCTACACCCCCTGCACAGATTGAGTAATTCCAACTGCAATCCCCTTCTTCTTTGCTAATGTCTAACCTGACAGTCCTCATCAGTGTTAATCTTTTGGCTGGCCCGATTCACAGCTTAAATATGGCATTATTCCTCCTTTTGAAAAGAAGCTTTCTATTGGCACAACCTTTTGAGTAATCTGCAGCCTGGAGCCTTCCCACATCAATAAAATGATGGAGAAACTTGCTTTCAATCAGCAGCAAAGCTAGTTTAAAGGCAGAAATCTCTGCGACAGCTTTCACTCATTTGAAACATCCGTTTTCAGTGTCCGAGTAAACTTGTGTCAAATGCACCCATCTTACTTATCATCCTGGTTATGTTGGCGCCGATGAACACTGTCAAGCAGACTCTGCGACTTCAATATCAATTTGACAGTTTAGCATTGTTGGCCAGGACTCCTTTCTTACAGATCCTAGTTATGAAAATGCTCTTTTTCCTCTCTCACAAATCCTGTTGTCTTTTCTGCTTAATGGGATCTATGTGTTTTTTCTGCGCAGGGATTTTTTGCGGAATACCTTTGGTGGGTCCGCTTTGGCGCTTTAGGGAAAACCTCTTGTTTGACTGCTCTCGCCCTCCCCCAGACCATCTCTCATGCGGTGGACCCCCCTCCCACAACTCCCAAGAGGTTTGTCGCCCCCCTACTACACCCAACACCCTCTGGTCATGTGGGGGGGGATCACCCTGTAACCTCTGGTCTTGCGCTGTGCCTGCTCTCTGCCCCCTCTTTCTCACTTTTTCACCTCTGCCCCCGGACAATCTACAAACGGTTCCATGTGTTAATATCCCCGCAAAAATATAGCCATACAAAAATATTGCCCTATTTTTGCGGCGATATTAAGGCATGGAACCTGCGGGGGACACCCCTGCAATCCCTGTATTATTTTAAAAGGAGCGGGGGGCACCCCCGCAATCCCTGCTCCCAAAAAACCCTAATATTATCCCCACTAAAAATTATCGCCTATGGCCGTTCCCAACGACCATACATAAGGCGATATTTTTGGTGGGGATTGTAGGGGAGGATTGGTCCAAAAGACCCCCTCGCCTACATCCCCTCCCCCGGTGAGGGCCATGGCTCATCAGGGGTCCCCTCCTTACCACCAGGGCCCAGGTGGTGGATGGCTCACCTGCTGAAGACATTGCCCAAATGTATTGAATTTAGCTAGGCCTCAGAAACCATTTTGTCTAATAAAGATGGTGTGAGCTCGGCGCACTGCAGCGCGGCCCCCACCTTTGGAGAGTTTCAATTATCCCTGTGGCCGCAGCTCCCTGGCAGATCCGCTGTGAGCCCGTTCCCACGAACAAGACGGACATGAGCTAGTGTAAGATACCAACACTGTAACATTTCACCTTCCGCAGTGTATCGCTGCTCCCAGCATGACCCGACCAGTAGAGCCTGGGTGGAAAGAGAACTGTAAAATGGCCCTTGGATAAAAGCAAAAGTTCCCAAATACTAATGCCAAAACTACCTGCGATGGGCGCATTTTCTCCACAAACCTCTTTGATTAGAAAGCCTGTAAAATGTATAGATATGGCAGAACGCATGTTCACATGGCATTAGCAATGAAGCACCCACACCACTGCAGTTATGTGCAAATAGTAAAAGCGTCCCGGGGGGTTATTTGTTGTGCGTGTCATTGAAAAGCTTACACCCCACGGTCCCGCGCCATAACCGAACTAATGCTGCTAGAGTGCAAAGAAAGACAAATGCAACCATATTAAGGGATAAGGTAAAGGATGCACGAAAATGCCCTCTTCATATGTGTATGCCCAAGCCCCTTATGTGCCACTACCGTCACGTACAGTGGCGAGTCATTTCTATGCGCTCCACCAACCTCACTACTACCTCACTTACTGCAAATGTATATACATATAACAAAATGTTGTAGTTGTTAAAACATAGTGTACAAATAATGTGCTCGGACTGGCTATATTCAAGAGGCATTAACAATGTTAAGATATGAGCTTTGGAATGACTCGATTAGTATTGTATATTATTTGAATGTTTATGATGCTTTCACCTCAAATCAGCAACACACAAGGAAGATACCTTTGTGAGTATATGCAAGGCCATTCCCCCTCCTTCCCAGTGAAGCCTGCCAGACGAGAGAGCGGAGGCCCGCGCCGCGCTGCTCCACCTCCCCCAACTAGGCTGGAGCCGCTTCAAAGATTTGTAGTCCCCTCTGCAGTACCCAAGGCCACGGCCCGCCACCTGCATTATTTACAGCCCAGCAGTAAACCTCCGCCTGAATACACAAATCCAGAGGCGCCCTCCCTTAAGCCCCACAACCCACTGGATCACCTTAGGTTAATGGCCCCTGTAAAATTAGGACACCCAATATTATGGCAACATTACAGCAACACATTCATAACGACTTCTAACAAGACAGGAAGACATGTACCGCCTGTCCCATGCCCTGAGACCTAGCCCCACGACCTATGGTACCCGGTCAACAGGACACTGGTAACCATGTACTGATGAATCGCCATCAAACCCCTCTCAAGGTGCATTCCTCCTGTGTTGCATTAACCTGTAGAATAACCTATTGGAAGATTTACTAAAGAAGATAATATTGCAATGACTGAATGACTGCGGTGTGCATGGCCTAGGGCAAAGAAGTCAGGAAAAGACATTCATCTCTGACACTGGCCACAGTGGCACAACAACACCGCCCGGATGAACCCAGCTGACCTGCCAGGCCCAGCCCAACCCACGAGGCTGACCAGTGATGTCCTCCAGCCAAGGCCAACCACATCGCAGCAGCACCTATAGCTAGTCGTCGCCACCCAATCCCATTGAACTTGTGCCCCCTATAGTATGTAGGTTCTGATGACGTTTTTTGTAAATATATACGCCTGTCTTTGCTATTGTCAGACAGAGCGCTCTCGGAGTTTGCAGAGTTCTTTGCATGCCCTATTCTGATTGATAAACTCCCATTTACGCTCACCCGCACTTGTCTTGGCCTTATTCCCATTCTGGGAGAGTCCATCATTGTCTCTCATTGCGGGGAGGATCGTGCTGGTTGGGGACGCTTGCCTTCAGTGGTGACCGCCAACGGCGACCGGTACGCTCAGAAGTGCGCACTCAACAGAGAGAGGGTACGGGATCCCGGTTGAAAAATCCCCTTTGAGTACCGCTCGCCGGAGCCGGGGCTGACTGTTGAGCGTACGGCAGCACTGCCTGGACGGACCCAGTTTCGGAGACTCTCGGTTCAAGACGGGCACGTGAGTATTGAGTGCGAGCAATCATAAAGGGGGTAGAGGAGGTAATTTAGGACAGGGAACGAGGCGGGGTAAAAAGGGACACGTTGGGTCTGCTAAAGACCATCTTAAACTTTCTTTGCTTTTTCTTTGCATATGACCCATAGGATTAAGAGGTGAATAAGAGATAAAAGTGACGGGAACCTAGCTTCGAGAGGGGGTGGAAGGCGGCGCCGCATAGTGCTATCTTGACTAGTACTGGGAATATATGAAGAAGTGGAAAATAAGATAAAGGTGTCTGGCAAAGGGAGACACGGAGAATATATTAGTGACTGCTATTCTTTCTATTTCTTTTCTTTAGGGTTACGGGAAAAAATAAAAGTGGGCTAGTACAAAACCAAAGAGATAAATTAAAGAGACAGAGAGTTTTACTCTAAAATTGAAGATCAAACCCACATATGTATCTATACATATATCTGAATAAGACGGACAGGGACAGCCGGCTAGGGAGGAAAGGGAGGACAAACTGAACTGTGAATAGAGTGCTCCATAAGGGTGTGTGAACATCGTATGTGTCAGAAGATAATTTGGTATAATGGTTGTGTAAAAATGGTCAGAAATGTATAGCCATTGAGTGGTCATGGTAAGTGTGACCAGACAAAGTATCATACAGAGAAGAGCAATGTGGTGAAGTGAGAGTGTACCTTTCTGATTTGTGGGGTAACATTGTTGAGATTGCTGACGGTTTGCTCTTGTACGTGCCCCCAAAGAGGATATAATAGAGGCTGTGCGCAGCCATTTTCATGGTGTGCAGGTAGAGGGAGGAACACGAAGGTCCCCACGATTCAGTAAGACATAAAATACGCAGACTCACATGGTGATACGTTTATATTGAGATATCGCGATACATAGAGATACATAAGTACCAGGTGGGCACAAAGTATGGGGGCAGAAACACCCTTATCACATATCTGCAAGAACCTACCTGGGTACGCGGAGCGGATTAAGAAATATCATGACCAATGGATCACAGAGCTGAAGGGGGAGGGGTTGCCTCAGATATGGCCCGAAGGCGGGTCATTTGACAAGAGTGTCCTAGATATGGTAGCCACATGCATTTGTTTGAAATACAGGGGGAAGCAGTTGCATAATAGGAGAGAAATATTAGACCTCTGGAGACTGTTTGAAGGGATACCGCCGCCTAAGACAAGGGAATTAGATCCTGATCTACCATCTACCACTGATAATCCACTAATGATACGAAAAGATAAGGCATTGCCAGAGGAAGAGCCACCGATAGAAGTAACAAGGTTGTACCCAATACTAAACAAGCCAGTGCCCGCAGAGGGATACAGTGACCCTACTTATGTGCCCCCACCGACAACTATCACAACCCAAGGGCCCACAGCGCCCCCTCCATACGAGAGTCACAGGGAGCGAGCTCAGGTGAGCACACCAAGGGTGGACATAGAAAAACTAACAGACAATCTAGAATCAAGGCTCTCTATAGCCAAAGATGAGCTCTCGAGGATAAAAAGCATATGTGAGCGGACTGCACTTAATGCAGCCAGGCCAGAGCATGCGTCTAGAGCGCAGAGCAAGAGTAGAACATTTGAAGAAGGGTGGAAAAAAGGCGAGATACTGTTCAGAATACAGGAAGAACCCACCCGAATAATTGAACTAGAGGAAAGAGAGGGATGTACTGATAATGAAGAGAGGCCTATAAGAGACAGGGAGGAGCTACTATGTGATATAAGGGATGATTTGGAAGAAAGCGAAAGGTTAAGTATGGCAATGGGAGGGGGAAGCGATTGATTGGATGGTGCATGCTCAATGAGGACACTGGATGAGGAGTGGACAGGGCGATTAAGGAACCGAGTGGGGAAAATGGCATCATTAGGAAAATCGGGAATGAAGGGGAATACAGATACGACGACGAAGGGAAAGTTGCTGCTCCCGCTAATACATAGGGGAGGAGGGAGGCCGAATTACATACCCTGGGCTCAGATGGATAAGGCCAACTTACTTAAGTTATTGCCCCCGTTATCAGGAGGGGCGAGCAAGTGGATATATGCCTTTGAGAAACACACAGCCGGGATACCCCTAGCAATAGGGGATGTGAAGAGCTTGCTCGTATCAGCAGTGGGGGATCAGGCTGACAGGGTATGGGTCAAGGCTGGTTTCCCGGGAGTAACGTTAGACTGCGATCGCCATGATGGTGCCTCCTTTAACACAGTGCGTTCAAGGGTGTGGGATGCTTTGCGGGAAACATTTCCAGATACCCCAGACTTGCAGTCAGTAATGCAGTGTACAATGAATGACGGGGAAGATGCTATGGATTAGATTTTTCGGGTCCAAGAGATGTGGAGAGCAGAAACGGGGACGCCCTGGTATCAATCAACATCATTATTTTACTTCATTATAAAGAGGGGGCTCCCAAAAGAGGTGCAAAAGGCGCTCGACAAGATAGCAGGTATTGAAGCGAAAGGATGGCCTGAGATTCAGAGCATAATAGTGCACCACTGTAAGCGAATAAAAGAAAGGGAGAAGGAGGTGGCGCAGAAAAGATTGGCAGATGAAGCGAAACTAGTGCAAACAAAGTTGGTGAAGGTCGCAGCAGCAGTAGCCGCGCTCCCACACAGCAGGGAGGGAGATGAGGAAGAGGAGGGGCTGGTAGCAATACAAGGAAGGATGGCAACTATTTGGGCAGGAGCAGGACAGCGGCAGTGGAACGAGCAGGAGCAGGGCGGAGGTCTGCAGTGGCAAGAGTGGGCCCCTCGAGTGGGACGAGGTGGGTACAGGGGCCGAAGAGGAGGTGGACAAGGGTACGGGGGAGTGGGAGGAAATGGATGGCAGGTTCCCAGAGGTGCGAAAGTGAGTTGTTGGAACTGTGGGAGGTGGGGACATTACTCTAGGGAGTGCAGAAGCAGACCAAACAGTGGGTTTCCAGAGGTAGAACACTATGGCCATCCCCATCCGGGGAGCCCATATGGTCTCCCAATGGGACAGCAACAAAGGAACCCAGGGCAGGGGTACAATGAGCAACAGCAGGGGCACCAATACAGAACACAGAATCACCCACAAAACAATGACACTATACACTACACGCCAGGCAACCCTTTTGCGACAACAGCAAACGGGGCCCCAGCACCAGCCCCCTATAGTGGCGTGTCAGTGGTTTCAGGGAGTGTATTCAACCAAGGGGGGGGCGATGAGACACCCCGCATAGGACAGCCCACAGAGAACGCTTGCGTGTCCAGTTCTATCTACCACCTACGATGCAGCAGAGGAACCATTGGTAGGAGCGCAGATAGGAGACAAGCAGTTCATATTCATGGTGGATTCGGGAGCGGAGAAATCATGTATTAGGGAGGGCCGGTTCCCGTTATCTAACCGGAAGTTAGAGACGCAGGGGTTCTCTGGGGCTGTAATTGAAGTTCCTTATACAGAAGCATTGGATGTGACAGTAGGGGGTAAAACTGTAAAAACACCCTGTCTTGATATTGGGCAAAATCTTCCTCGGGGCCAGCCCTTTGAGAGCAAAAATACCCAATTCAGCCCAAAATACAGGTTCTATTGTGCTGAGCAGTGATCTCATGCTAGTGACAAATGACACCCTCAAAGTGTTAGCATATTTATTCTAAGCAGTGAATTTCATATACATTTGGGATTCAAGTTAGAGAATATTACAAAGCATAAAACAAAGAGCAATGCAAAATATAGTGAAACATGGAACTTAGATAAACATAGAGAAACATAGAGAAATATAGAGAAACATAGAGAAACACAGTCTTACGTCCCTTAATCTCAGCCCTGGGAGACCTGGGTTTCTCATAGAAAAACAAGGCTGGAGGACACCGTGAGAGCCAATTCCGGGCACCTGACTGTACACGAATCAAGTCCACAGGCGATCTCCCCCTGATCCCATGTGTGCATGGATATTTTATAATCTCTTGCTGTCAGTCACCATGACGCATAGTTCCAGAACTTTCCCCGTGAGGCTGGTTCATGGAAAAAACCCAGCTCTCTCTGAGATGCTCCCTGCTCGCTCCTACCCCCTCCCTTGGTTCCCATCTGCGCTGGCTGAGGAATGTCTTATCAGTACCTTCCCAGAGAAAAGGAAGATTAGCTTGGAGCCAGGGCTACCGTTAGTGAGGCTGAATATTCTAAGGGAAGCAGGGATGTATTAACCCCATCTGCAAGCTCTAAAAGGCATGCACTCATAGCTTAGTGTTTATAGCGCTTAAGACTGGCTATCTAAGCGCTATATAGGTGCCATGATGTTCCAAACACTCCAAAAACCTATTAGCTACATAGCTGGGGGCCCTCCCTACCTGTCTATCAACAATGCTTAATGTGACCTATTTCATACTAGGCCTGCATATCCCTTGTAGCTCACTACTGCATAATGGAAGTGCTACAACAGACTACTGTCAGCATTTTTAGCACATACTTTGAATACACTATTGGCTTTCAGCGGCTAATGCTGTCATCTAAAGCCCTGATTGGCAAGGTTGCAATTTCGTGTATCACTACACACCCTTACTGTATTATGAACGTTCGCCAATAAACTTACTAGGGAGGGATCTTCTTGGCAAACTCAACATGAGGATATCATTCACTGAGAGAGGTATAGTGTGTTCAACACCAGGAATATGCCCATTACGTGTAATGCTGGTAGTACAGGCTCACACAACCGCACCAGAAATACGTGGTTTGCCAGTGGACGAGAGGATGTTTATTGAAGGACTAAAGACGCTGGCCCTCATAGTTCCTGAGCTAAAAAGAATGGATTGGAGAATACCGGCAGAGTTCCTCTTCCACCCAATAGAGCACCCTGACATAGCACCAGGATCAGTGGTATCATTAGACTTGCACGCTGTACAGGTATCTGCAAAAAGGATCTCTGTGATTGGAATGGATATAGAAGGATGTGAGTGGCGTACATTACTGTGTACCAATGCCAATATTGCCCTGCGAGACTTAACTGATGAGGATCTCTTTTCAGATTTGGAAGGGGATGGTGAAATAGTAATGGAAATAGCAATGCCCTGTGACATTTTGATTCAGGCTAGAGAGATTCCTGTCCAGCTGATGGCAGTGGTGGGAGCACCACCGTCATTCTTTGATGATGACATGAGGATAGTACCAAATAATTTGTGGACAACAGGCCCCTATGACGTAGGGTTGTTGCATGGAGTACAACCAGTGATAATAAAGCTCAAACAAGGAGCGATTCTACCCCGAGTGAAACAGTATCCATTTTCCCGTGAAGCTGAAGAAGGGATAAAAGAGACAATAAATGCACTACTGGCACAAGGGATAATAGTGCCTTCAAACTCCTCATGTAACACATGCATTTACCCAATTAAAAAAGCAAAGGGAGGGTCTTGGAGGATGATCCAGGATTTACGCCCCCTAAATGATGTAATACAGAAAGAGTTCCCTTTGGTCCCGAACCCTGCATCAATATTATGCAGCATCCCAAAAACGGCATCACATTTCACAGTGGTCGATTTAAAACGCATTTTTCTCCATCCCCCTGGCTGAAGAGAGCAGATACCTGACAGCATTTACACTAGGGGGGAAGAGATATGAACATTGCAGATTACCACAGGGATACTGTGAGAGCCCGAGCATATTCAACCGCATACTACATGAAGACTTAGGAAACTTATCAGTTGAGAGCACAATTATTCAGTACGTAGACGATTTACTCGTCTGTGCACAGGATGAAGAAGCATGCCGAAAAGATTCAATAACACTCCTGACCCTGTTGGCCAATAAGGGGTACAAAGTAGACAAGGAAAAGTTACAATATTGTCTGACAGAAGTACTATACTTGGGACAGCTAATATCAAAAGATGGAAAAAGAATACTCCCTGACAGGGTAGAAGCAATAAGATCAGTAAGAGAACCCACAACAGTGAAGGAGATGCAGAAATTCTTGGGAATGTGCAACTATTGCCGAGCATGGATATTAGATTATGCAGTATACACCAGACCCTTACTGCAAGCGTTCAAGGAGGCCCAACAGGAGAACAAGAAAATAGAATGGTCAGAAGAAATGAGCGCCTCCTTCAAATCATTAAAAGAGTTGATTTCAAGCGCTCCAGTGCTCGCAAATCCTGATTATGTGCGCAAATTTTACCTGTTCTCACACTGCAAGGGGACACTCATGACAGCTGTACTGACACAAAAGACGTCCCTAGGACACAAACCTTTGGCTTACTATAGTGGCACTTTGGATGCTGTGATGCAAGGACATTTCGCGTGCGAGCAATCGCTCGCAGCAGCCGCGTTCGCAATTGAGAAAAGTGCCACAAATAGTAATGGGATGCCCTGTGACATTGTTTGTGGAGCATTCATTATTTGCAATACTGGAAAGGTCAAAGAGTACACTGACCACACAGCGGGCAACCGCCTATGAAATAATATTGTCCAGCGCCAATATCCATGTGGTGCGATGCCGGACAGTGAATCCGGCAACATTCATTACAGAAGCATGCACACTAGAGGACATGCAGGAATACGATTGTGCAACTTACACAGGAGAAAGAGGGGAGGACACAGTGGTGTGCGAGAATGCCCTGACTGAGGGGGAAGTGTACTTTGTTGACGGATCAGCATCAATTGACGTGGACACAGGAGAAAAACATGTGGGTATGGCAGTGGTGAGATTAGAAGACAGTGAGTATGAGACACTAGTGCAGTACCGCCTTCCATCACATTTCTCAGCACAAGCAGCAAAACTCATTGCCCTAATAGAAGCATTGCACGCAGCTAAAGGGTGTGCGGTGACAATTTACACGGATTCAGCTTATATGACAACAGTACATGGAGGTCTGGCCAGATGGGGCGGAGGGGGTTTCGACGAGCAGATGGGACTCCAGTGCAACATGCAGAATTACTGAAGGAGTTAATTGAAGCCCTATGAGATCCCACCATGGTAGCAATAGTGAAGTGCCAAGCACATACGTCCAACACAGACGTTGTGTCTTTGGGAAACGCGGCAGCGGACGCGGCTGCCAAAGAAGCCTCATACTTTGAGAAATGTGCAGCAGGTGAGTACATGCTACAGCAGAAGACAAACGAGGAGCTTCCAGAAGGGTACAATACGATGCCTATATCACAAATACTAGAGTTGCAGGAAGGAGCAAGTGCAGATGAAAAGGCGATGTGGGTAAAATGAGGGTGCAGCCAATCGGCAACAGACTTACTGTGGCGACAAAATAACTCAGGAAAAGTGGTAATGCCAGTAAAATTATTAGAAATAGCGTTTCAACAACTACACTTCCCAGCACACAACACGAAACAACACATTGCAGCAGAGATACAGGAAGAGTGGTTCGTGCCCTGTCTTCAGGAGCACTTGTCTAGATTGACATTGGAGTGCACAACATGCCAGATATACAGTTCAGGAATGACATTACGTACACTAAGGGGAACAATTCCAAAACCGATTGGGCCATTCAGAGAGCTACATATTGACTACGCGGACATGGGAGAGAGGTGTAATGGGGCACGTGACATGATTTTGGTTGTGTGCCCATTTTCGAGATGGGTGGAAGCAGGCCCATGTGCACGACCTGATGCTAAAAGCGCTGCAAAATTCCTAGTGAGAGAAGTATTTCCGCGCTGGGGAATTTGTGACGTGATTCGCTCAGACAACGGCACTCATTTTGTGAACAAACTCTTCAAGGAAGTAACAACACTGTTGGGAATAAAGCATAAACTGTGCTCGATTTATCATCCTCAAAGTAATGGCGTGGTAAAAAAAATGAACGGCCTGTTAAAAGGAAGATTATCGAAACTATGCTTCTCATTAAAAAAGAACTGGATTTACTGTTTACCCCTTGCGCTGTTTGAGCTGAGAAATCAGCCAAGCAAGGACCACCATTTGTCCCCGCACGAAATCGTGACTGGGAGACGAATGCACACAGCACACTCCCCACTGCGCGAACACTCAGATGCACACAGAAGCGCTGCGATATTGGGAGATGAGTTCACAGACTACTTGAAAAAATTAACAAGGGCAGCGCGCGCAATATCAAAGCAGCTTTCTCCACCTTTCACGAGAGAAAAGGGGAACACAACAGGGTCCGTTACGGAGCCTGAAACACAGGTACAGCTGATGCCGGGTGAATTAATTTATGTCCGGAGTTTTGTGCGCCGGTGGAATGCACCACGGTTCCATGGCCCATACGAAGTCGTTTTTTGCACGCCTACGGCTGTAAAAGTGAAGGGCCTGAAATATTGGATACATCTGACAGATGTACGAAGGGCATATAATAATGTGCAGGAAGAGGTGGATGAGGGGGCACAGACAACAGCAAACAATGCAAATGAAAATAATGAGTGAATATGAACTTGTGTGTGACGGAAATGCACCTGATTGAGAAAGTGTTGACAAGTTTAATTACATTTAAGGGTATTAAAAAAAAAAAAAAAAAATATTTTTGTGATCTTATATGTAAATAATGATGTGCTGAAAGTATGTAGTGTCTACTCCCTTGTCTGTGCATCTCCAACCCTACTGCCCTACCCACTTCCATTCCCTTTCAATATATACTGGCACTGGTAGTGCCAACAAAATGTTTACATTCATGCACTTAATGCACTTTTATATCTCAAACAGGAGCTACCATGGCATCTAACGGCCAGCCTGCAACGGATAGATTTATTAGATATAGAGAGTTGTTAGCTGAGAGATGCAGATATTCGTATGAGTGTTGATTATCTGTGTGCATTACATTGTTTTTTACAATCATGTTTGGCCTGGTTACGTATTGGTTCATAGCGTTCATCTCTATCGAGATGAACGAGGGGGGAGGGATTAACAGCACTAATGTGATTAATGCAACTGCAAGTGTAAATACTAGAGAAGGTGATTTTTTTGGTATGGGACGGAACTAAACTTGTATGGGGATATTATACCACACCATCCAATGCTGTCATCTCGAAAAATGAAGGGCTGCAGGGAGAAGTGCAAAACAACACAGTATCTCCGCCAAAACTATCTAATTACAATGCCCACAGTTTAAATGATCGAAACCCCTCCGCCATATCCTGGTTGTATAACACCCCCACCAGCCAGCCTGCCCCCATAGCCAAAAACACACTGTCAGATAACATAAAGGAAGAAAATGAAAGAATGACAGCAACACATGAAATATTATATGATTGGGCAAAGGGGGGCGTGAAGGAGAAAGGGGGGCCCACTTCGTCCATCGCCCATGAAGCCGGGAAGTACATTAGGAACAAAAATAACAGACGAAAAAGGGAGGCGGGGAGGAGGAAGTATGATGAGTATTATGGGTTAGGACTAGATAAAATGGAAGACCCCGGACACCCCCAACAGACAAATAAATGGTATGCGGATATGAGTGCAACAGCTAAACAAACAACAAATGAGAGCTGTTATGTCTGCTCCCTCATTCCCCATGCTTCAGGCACGCCCAAAGTATTGTTACCCAAAGAGTTGCCTATTGTGGATGCCCAATGTCTCCTTCATCTCACGTTGTGCAGAATTAAGAACACCTTCCAGGCACATGAAGTTACTTTTAGAATGCTGCAGAACGAGAAAACTTGCTATCCAAAGACAGTAGGAGTGGTATGTCTGGAAGAACCATTTTTTATAAGACAAGGGACACTTTTTTCAGACAACAAGTGGAAGGACGAAGAAGTAATGTGTAAGGCTGAAGCGCTGAGGGGTGTGGCACCAGAGAAATTGCAGTGGATAGAAGAAACGTGCACACCAGTATGGAAGGAACACATTTCAAAACTAACTTGGGTAACAGCCATTGAAAACCCTTCAAGCTGCAGAAGGAAATAGACTATGAGCTGTGTTTTAAAGGAGAGGGGAAAGCCTCCATGGGGACAAACAAGAACTGTAACAACACCCTCACCATCCCAGATTTAAGAAAAGGGACAGCGGCCCTGATGGGCACGTATTGGGTATGTGGCAACCAGGCATACCTGCACCTCCCACAATCATGGAGTGGCAGCTGCTCGATGGCCACTCTGCACTCAGCACTAATGGTAATCCCGGAAAGCCACATTGATGGGAGCAAAAGGACGCAAGAAAACACCCAACAGAGTGCGGCCCAGCCAACTGCAGAGTCACAAGTATATGTCCTGTCTTCCGGGAACAAGGAAGAGGTGCTGTCCCGAAACAGACGATCATCGAACTACATATCAAAGGCATCGTCAGAATTGCTGGCACAGATCCCAGACAGGTATCGACTATTCAGCTCTGCAGAAACATTCTTCGCCTCACTCATCCCAAGTATCCAGGCGCGAGCAAATGCAAAATGGCTCCAAATAACCCGTTGGGAGCTGATCCAGCTGGCAAATGACACTGAAGAAGGGTTCAACGTAATAAAAGTGGAACTAAGGGCATTACGGCTGATGACCATGCAAAACAGGTATGTCTTGGACCTGTTGACAGCGATGGATGGAGGTGTTTGCCGAAAAATCGGAAGTGCCTGCTGCACTTTCGTACCTTCCGAAGACGCAAACAACGGCTCCCTGTCCCATGTGATCGAAGCAGTACATAACCTAGGAGAAAGAATGAGAATGGAAGGTGGAGCGGAAGAAAGCACGTGGTTCGACAATATCTTCTCCTGGGTTCCATCATGGCTAGGAATGACTGTGAAATTTTTGATGCCGGCTGTGGTGTTCCTCCTCTGTATTTTTTGCCTGTGCCAGGTGGGTCTTCGATGTTGTGCTAACGCAGTACCGAATGGTGCAATGATGATGGTGACAATGGGCAACACCCGTGGTACAATACAAGCTATGCAGGAAGTGCAGGTACAAACAGGAAAAGATGACACACCAAGATATCAGCTAGTCCCTAGGTATCACGACAAGGATATAGTAGACAAATTGTGGCATACTACCATTAGAGAGCCTCGTATACTAGAATGGTACGAGGAGGTATGGGTAGACTTGGAAGGAGAGAGCGGATGTATATACCTGACTTGTACCCCAGATGAATATGCTAGGAGAGTTGAGAGCTTGAGGGGGGTGTGCAGAGCATGGATGCCCATAAAAGGCACACCTGCATGGGATGACGCAATAATTGACGAGGAAGAGTGCAGGAGATTGGAGGATTTAAAGAATTCGTTACTTAAGTAACGAAAGGGGGGAAATGTAGGGGAGGATTGGTCCAAAAGACCCCCCTCGCCTATATCCCCTCCACCGGTGATGGCAATGGCTCATCAGGGGTCCCCTCCTTACCACCAGGGCCCAGGTGGTGGATGGCTCATCTGCTGAAGACATTGCCCAAACGTATTGAATTTAGCTAGGCCTCAGAAACCATTTTGTCTAATAAAGTTGGTGTGTGCTCGGCGCACTGCAGCGCGGCCCCCACCTTTGGAGAGTTTCAATTATCCCTGTGGCCGCAGCTCCCTGGCAGATCCGCTGTGAGCCCGTTCCCACGAACAAGACGGACATGAGCTAGTGTAAGATACCAACACTGTTACATTTCACTTTCCGCAGTGTATTGCTGCTCCCAGCATGACACGACCAGCAGAGCCTGGGTGGAAAGAGAACTGTAAAATGGCCCTCGGATAAAAGCAAAAGTTCCCAAATACTAATGCCAAAACTACCTGCGATGGGCGCATTTTCTCCACAAACCTCTTTGATTAGAAAGCCTGTAAAATGTATAGATATGGCAGAACGCATGTTCACATGGCATTAGCAATGAAGCACCCACACCACTGCAGTTATGTGCAAATAGTAAAAGCGTCCCGGGGGGTTATTTGTTGTGCGTGTCATTGAAAAGCTTACACCCCACGGTCCCGCGCCATAACCGAACTAATGCTGCTAGAGTGCAAAGAAAGACAAATGCAACCATATTAAGGGATAATGTAAAGGGTGCACGAAAATGCACCCTTCATGTGTGTATGCCCAAGCCCCTTATGTGCCACTACCGTCGCGTACAGTGGCGAGTCGTTTCTATGCGCTCCACCAACCTCACTACTACCTCACTTACTAAAAATGTATATGCATATAACAAAATGTTGTAGTTGTTAAAACATAGTGTACAAATAATGTGCTCGGACTGGCTATATTCGAGAGGCATTAGCAATGTTAAGATATGAGCTTTGGAATGACTCGAATAGTATTGTATATTATTTGAATGTTTATGATGCTTTCACCTCAAATCAGCAACACACGAGGAAGATACCTTTGTGAGTATATGCAAGGCCATTCCCCCTCCCTCCCAGTGAAGCCTGCCAGACGAGAGAGCAGAGGCCCGCGCTGCGCTGCTCCACCTCCCCCAACTAGGCTGGAGCCGCTTCAAAGATTTGTAGTCCCCTCTGCAGCACCCAAGGCCACGGCCCGCCACCTGCATTATTTATAGCCCAGCAGTAAACCTCTGCCTGAATACACAAATCCAGAGGCGCCCTCCCTTAAGCCCCACAACCCACTGGATCACCTTGGGTTAATGGCCCCTGTAAAATTAGGACACCCAATATTATGGCAACATTACAGCAACACATTCATAACAACTTCTAACAAGACAGGAAGACATGTACCGCCTGTCCCATGCCCTGAGACCTAGCCCCACGACCTATGGTACCCGGTCAACAGGACACTGGTAACCATTCACTGATGAATCGCCATCAAACCCCTCTCAAGGTGCATTCCTCCTGTGTTGCATTAACCTGTAGAATAACCTATTGGAAGATTTACTAAAGAAGATAATATTGCAATGACTGAATGACTGCGGTGTGCATGGCCTAGGGCAAAGAAGTCAGGAAAAGACATTCATCTCTGACACTGGCCACAGTGGCACAACAACACCGCCCGGATGAACCCAGCTGACCTGCCAGGCCCAGCCCAACCCACGAGGCTGACCAGTGACGTCCTCCAGCCAAGGCCAACCGCATCGCAGCAGCACCTATAGCTAGTCGTCGCCACCCAATCCCATTGAACTTGTGCCCCCTATAGTATGTAGGTCCTGATGACGTTTTTTGTAAATATATACGCCTGTCTTTGCTATTGTCAGACAGAGCGCTCTCAGAGTTTGCAGAGTTCTTTGCATGCCCTATTCTGATTGATAAGCTCCCATTTACGCTCACCCGCAATTGTCTTGGCCTTATTCCCATACTGGGAGAGTCCATCATTGTCTCTCATTGCGGGGAGGATCGTGCTGTTTGGGGACGCTTGCCTTCAGGATAATATTACCTGATACCCTACAAACACCCACTACATACTTTAAAATTAATAAATAAGCCAGTACTGCTGCTTCAATAATGTTTTGATGAGAGCACAGAATGTATAGGTTTAGTATCCACATTAGAAAAAAAGATTTTGACCCCCTAGCGAATACACCAGGACATTTATTTCATATATTTTACAATACGCTGTGTAACCATAGAATGTTATTGGGGATAATGGGTGTAAAGGGGTTTCTGTTGTGACTCTCAAGGTGAAACGTTTGATATATCCATTCATATTTAAGAGAAAAATGCATAATTTTAAATTTCCTTAATGCATGTGGAACAGGCGTGGAATTGTGACAGCGGCGCTCAGGTGCACAAAATATCAGATTTCTATGCTACTGTGAAGGTAAGTTCACTGGCTTATTTCCTATTTGTTATATTTTATATACAAAACATGTTCTTGTAAAAAAAAACAAGTTTGCATTGCGACTATATAATAACAGAGAAATGCTAAGTGATGATGCATCGTATAACCCTAAAAATTGGTATCCCAAATATTGGGTTTATCGTTGAAGTACAATATGGTCTACAGTGAGAAGTACGCCTTGTGTAGAATAGGCCCAGTTGGACATCAGAAAATATTTTGAAAAGGGTATTGTACCCCCTCATGTATGTAGTCATGGTTAAAACAGTTCTAGAGATGTATAGCAATAGCATTTCCCATTCTAAACATTGTCTTGTATTAAACCCTTTATTCATCCGAAGCCATAAAACACAAACTATTCATAAAACATAACTTGTACAAAGATAACTACATTCTAAATTATATGTATGGGCAATGAAGCAGGGTAAGAGTAATTTCAGAACCTATAGATAATAGCCCTTCTCTCCATTAAGTAAGGCATATAATCGAAACAAATTATTTTGCTTTGAAACTCGAGATCTTTTTTCCTCTCCTCATTTCTTCCATTAGTACGTTATTTACACCGCCATTGAAAAAAATACCAAAAATCTGAACTTAATAATAATTGCTACAATTTCCAAAGTGACTAATTCTAAAATGCGTGTTAGCACTACCTCACACACATCGTGAAGAAAAACTGTAGATTTCTTAACCTCATCAGGTTAACAGACTCCACATCTTGAATTCTGGCTTTATACATTCAGCAAAGATCTAATTATTTGATTTGGTCTGTAGACAAAATAAAAATGCACATCTCACGCCTGTGAGATGTCCCCTTATTGTTTTTAAAAAAGTGAGCAATAACTTTCTACAGCGCTCATTTTAAAAGCTGCAGTGAAGTAATACGTGTGAAAACGAGGTGTAAAAAGCTCTTGCCTGTCTTTACACGTACGCTACAGCTCCATGCCAAAATCTTTTCAGAAGGAGAGCGAGATGGGGGAGGAAATAAGAACTTTGTTTTGCACTTGCATAATCACCTTGTTTTAGGCCTTCATGACGTATTCACACAGACATAAAAGCAATGGATTCATCTCTAAAGTTTCTACTTGGAAGCGGGCATAATCTGTAGGAATCCATTATAAATGTCATCTGAAAGCATCCTTTGCATCCATCATTTACATCTTTCACAGAACCGAGAGGAAAATAAAACCGGTTGCGGCCCAAATAGGCTTTTGACAGATACAGTCTCAAGTTTTTGGCAGTAGCAATTCCATTGAAGAAAAGACTTTCAGGCAGGAAGGGTGACTTCAAAGTTACCACAAGTGATGCTGGGCCAGAGGCAGCTGATAAAATGCTGGGTAATGGTACACATTTCGAGTAGCTGATGACTCCTCTCCATTAGCCAGACTGTGCAGATGGTTCAGTGGTGCAGGTTTGGGAAGGCACGCGTTCCTCAATTGTCCAAGGTGCCATAGATGAATATTCCTGATTTATAAATAATCTGTTGTGATGCTAGACCCCTCTGGCTGTATCTGTTGCCATCAGTCTGTGTCCATCTTCCGTGTTAGGTGTGCAGGGTAAGCAGTGAAGTATCTCCATGGAGGGGAGGAGTCTTGAAGGCTTGTACCAAGCTAGATCGACCAGGTTAAGATGAGGTGGCACCTATCGTAGTTTCCCTTGTTCTGAGAAACCTGGCTTCCTTAATCCTAGCAGTGCTTAAACAGTGTAATCTTGAGCAGATTGCTGCTGCAGAGTTTCCACAAGATCCTCTTTGATTTTAGGTTGCTTCTTGGTGCTTGGGCTCTCGTTCCAATGATTGACAAGATTAGGTGCAGTTTCCCCTATCCTATAGACATTTTGAAAGAGGATTTTGAACTCCACTGGGCAAACTCTTGGAAAAGCTGGCCATCTCCCAGCTCAATCTTCACACTGAATCTGTTGGTTGTATCCATGATCATCAGTCTGGCTTCAGAGCTGCCAGAATCACAGAGACTGCTCTCCTGAACATCCGTGAAGACCTGCTCTCCAACCTTGATTGTAACACCCCCTGTGTCCTCACGCTACTTGATCTCTCTTCGCCTTCGACATGGTCAACCATGCCACCCTGCTCAACCGTCTCCGTGATAACCTGGGGATCACAGGTCTGGCCCTGGCGTGGCTGACTTCTTTTCTCTCTTATCGACCCTCCCAGGTTCAACTTGGTTCCTTCCTCTCCTCTATCTTTATCTCTACCTGTGGTGTTCCCCAGGGGTCTAACCTCTGTCCCTGGCTTTTCTACCAATACCTGCCACTTCTTGCCCACCACATTGCCACGCTCTGCCCAAACTTCCAGTGCTATGCGGATGACACTCCGCTCATTTTCAGGCTGCCCTCGGCCTCCTCTTCTCCCTCTCTCATCTCCGACTGTCTGTCCGCCATCCAGGATGTGGTGTGCCACCAATAATCTCTGCCTTAAGGCCAGTAGGAACGAGATTCTCCTGATCGGCACACCCACACCCTCCTTTCCTGTCACTCTCTGCCGGCCTCTCTTAGCCCTCCTCCTGCTCCCACCTGTGAGGCTAAAAACCTCGGGGTCATCTTCGACTCCACACTCTCCTTCTCTCCTCACATCTCTGACATCTCCAAGAAGTCAAACTACCAGCTGCACCTCATCAGAGTTATTCTTCCTTTCCTCTCCTTCGCCTAGAAACTCACTGTCTCCAGAGCTTTGGTTCTCTCTAGGCTGGACTATTGCTACAGCCTCTTTCTAAATCTGCCTGCTTCTACTCTCCGCCCTCTGCAACTCATCCAGAACAGGGCTGCGAGACTTGTCCTTGGCCTCAAGCCCAGGGATCGTATCTCTCCAGGACTGAAATCTCTACACTGGCTCCCAGTGGCTACGAGGATTAAGTTCAAAACCCTCCGCATTGTCCACAAGGCCTTCTGGGGCCTGGGGCCTAAATACCTTCAACTCTCTTCTTAATGTCTTCCTTCTCGCCGTCTTCGCTCTTCCACCTCCAACTCCCTCAGGGTCAGTCACTTCTCCAAGCAACGAGTTGGTGGTAGATCTCTCTCTTCGGCTGGGGCCTCTCTCTGGAACAGCCTCCCTGCCCCCTTGAAACTTGAGGAGAACCATCTACAGGTTCCGGAAGCACCTCAAAACCTTTCTCTTTGCTTCTGCGTTCTCTCCTCCTCTTCCCTGCCGATTCCCTGGTTGAAACTGCACTGGTTACCTGGCCACCCTCTGATCTCAGGCCCAGGTCCCCTCCCCCGCCAGTCGCACACCTGCACTGCCTTCTTGGCAACCCTTGCACTGGGGACTGTTTCTGTATGCCTACAGGCCCACTACCAGCACTTGACTTCCGATGCCTGCACTTACCCTTCACCCCTGCACTTACCACTTGCTGGCTATACTTATTGTTATTTATTCTATTATTCCATGTACTGCACTGTCCCTTCCCCCCGCACTTTCTCCTTCCCCCTTCCCATGCACCTGCGCGATCTGAATGTCACCTGGCCTAGTAGGATTGTTGTCTGTCGTCCCTCTGTTCCCCCTCCCTTGCCTCGTCGCGCCTTGAAACACTTGTGTATAGGCGCGTTATAAATGCCATATCATATCATATCCTGATCGTTCATCTTTTCAGACATTTGGTGGCACCCAATGATCAGTGTTTGCCACATTAAACATCGCCTGAGCCTTTGCCTGTTCAAAGACGCAGGATGCAGATTTCTCCTTGAATTGCAGACATTGCAATAACTTATTTTTTTAATTAGTTTTATTTATTGTATCTGGTTAAACATTTCAACCTTCACCAACTGAAAGTCTTAACCATGCAAAGGAAGACTAAAAAGTCCAAATTAAAATCGCATATGTCACATAAATAATTACACACAAGTCTTTCACATTACACAATAATGCTTCAGTGTATTGTAAATGATCCATAAGCGCCAAAGAGCCAAATGCCTCAAACAACTCACAATAGCCAATGCCACAGATGTCGGATAATCCACTAATAATCTACTCCAGAGAGCATGGCAATCGATGAAATTAAGCTTGTCAACAAATTTACTGAAATATAGAGTGCATTGTGCAGAACAATCTAAAATGGTGTCTTAAAGTTTCCACTCTGAAACACATAAAATGGATACATGCCATGCTATTGTGGAATATATAGAGATAAGGGGCTAGTTTACCAAGAGTCTTGTGCTCCATTGGTAAATGAGACAAGTATTTATGTTTCTATTGTAATTACCCAATCTTGCTGATACAAGGTCAGCTTTACCTTTATCGGGTTTACTACATAGTCAACCAAGGTCTGCCCTACTTCTGACAGAATTGCACTACAGTTTCCACAATCTGATGACGGTTGGCTCCCTTTGTGCTTGATAAGCACTTGCGAGTATTAGGAAAACAGAATAGGCGGCGGCACCAAAATCTGCAAAAAAACAAGAGAAGTTGCCACTGTTTATCAGAGATTTGAGACAAAGCTCATATTGTATCGCTGCAACAGGTATGCAGAATGGCAATCCCAAAACTCTATGCCAAATCAGGGACTTGTATGCCTCTAAGGCCTCCAGAACCCAGACTTGCATAACATCATCACGTAAATAATTGTAGGGATGACATTTCCCTTGTAGTATTTAATCGGAGGGCGCACTGAAAACCTGCAATATTCAAGATTAAGCCTCATCATGTGCTCAGTTAGGGCTATTGATTTTTGCCTCAAATAATCACCAACGGTACTTTTACAGGCTGTACCCCAGAGGGGGAAACCCTAAGTATATCCTATTCTCTGTGTAAACGATCCATTCGTTCAAAACCCATTTAAAAAGTGTTTTCTTTTATTTATTTTTTCAGCTAAAAACGACAAGGTCTTTGTTTTATGAGGATTTATCTTCAAACAATCATCTCTTGCGAACAGGGCGAAATTATGTAATAGCCTCTGCAAACCAATGGCTGTGCAGTCTAAAAGAAGAAAGTAGTCCACGTAGGCCAAATATATAAATTTAGTGTCGGCCAGCTTCGGATGGACAAAACAATTTTTTTTGCATATAATCATCAGGATCAGAAATTTATCAATTAAAAAGACAGGGGGCTAAAATGAGTGGTATAAAGTGAACGTCTGTCTTGTGCATCAAACCTCGCTTGAATATTAGAATTGGAATGGAGTTTAATAATGAGGTGGAGCATTTGCCCAATTTTTGCCATAAACGATTCCGATTGACTAAATCGAAAGCCATCAACAAGTCAGTCGAGGCAATATAAATCGAAGAGTGTTTTTTGTCAATAATCATTTCATAGAAACCATTTTTTAAATTGTTTTTAAAAAAAAATGTTTACAGAAGTTTTGAATTTTTTCACAAACCTGTTTGGAAAATACACAGATGACCAACACTCTCAGCCCAAGCCGTTGGGTGAGATGAAAGGATGGATGCAAAAATATTGCTATCCGTGCCCATCACCGTGACGGAACGGTAGTTCACGGGATCAGAGCGGAGACCCTTTTAAAAATGAATTGGAACTACATATTTTTCTCCTGACAAAAAAGAATTCATCAGACTCAAAAGGTTATTAAAATAAAAAGTTAAAATTGTGGCCCAATTCTCAGGTGAAGAATTAAACAATTAGTCAATCTATTGGGGCCTGTGGCCCAAGACGGGCTTGCTTTCTAAAAAATCCCCAATACTATTTCCCTCGAAATAGAAAAAAACCTTTAAGTCGATAGAGACAATATTTATGTCACCAAAATTTGTGAGATCGATCTTCTAATTAGCGGCTGTATACAAAGCAAAATGTTTAATCCAAGAGGCTTTCTAACAGCTTCCTGGCTTCTTCCTACAGAGTTAACGAATTCCCAGAAACTGGTTTCTGCTCTAAAGTTGAGAATGTTTAACATCGCTTCAGCGTCCCTATGCAATGCAACTGCATGATGATTCCTTATCCAGTTATGTTGTACCTGCTTAAGTAGCAGCTGAAACTAAATCCTGTGACTCCTATACACGGATCGTATGTCCTGCCTGCAGTAATTCCTTTTTTCATTCACCAATAAATCAAAATTATGTAGCCTTTTAGTTTTGGCACCCTTTTTATTGTGATTACCAAAGAGCTCATTCAAGGTAGTGTCAATTAAAATAGGGAAGCTGCTAGAGTTAAAAGTTAAACGTTTCCAGTCTTACGTTGTATCGGCTAAACAAAGGAAAAAAATTACCTGCAAAATTATTAAACTGCCCCATATTTTGCATAGACCAAGAGAGACGAGTGCCTCTTGAACTTTACCTTGACCTGATGTGGAGAACTTCCCTCTGGGGTAAGTAAATGGATAGCAAAAGTTGCGGTTACCATACAATGATCACTAAGGGAGGTGCGATTTACCCTAAATGCAATACAGAATTAAAAAAGAAAAAAGCTGCAAACATGTAACCCAAGTTACCTGTATCCTTCCACGTTTCCAGTTGCCTGCATTGAGATATCCCCCGGCACATTGCCATTAAACATGTATAGCACAATGAGTTTAAGCTGTTCAACCATTTGGATCCCCTTGATTTTTTCTCGCAAGCAACTGTATTTGTGGATCCCAGCATGAAAACGTTCTGATCTCAGCACTTGCAAAAGGAGTTCAAATTTCCTGCAAGGAAAACATGGGCATTGGGTTGCCTTATAACCCAATCTTCAACAAACGATGCAAGTCTATCCAAAAAGTTGGCAAGGGGGGGGCTATTCCCTCATGCCACTTATTATTAATTATGCCATTAATTATAAGTATGCCTACAGTAGCACACCCTGCTTGAAATACCAACTCAGAGGCCAAAGCGCCTCAGACTAAGTCATACTGAATTTTAATAGCCATCCCACCCCCCGATTTGATGGCAGTAAGTGATCCACCCGAGGATCCACCCATATTGGATTTGCTTGCAGCTTGAAAGGATATTTCAAAGTCATCTAACAATGGACTATCCATTAGCCACGTTTCCTGTAAAAGTACCATGTCGTAACTTCTCAATTCTGCCCCCAATTCACCATTAAGTGCCAAATGGCGATGAACCCTGCTGTACCAAGATAAGACTTTAAACTGATTGCAGGAGCTAAAGGCTAGGCTTCCACTCCAGTCGTCTTGAAAATAGGTGCCAAAGCGCTGACTAGCCAGGATCCATCTCCATGACCCTTTTTCACTACGCTAGACACTTACACCCATGCCACTTCTCTGGGTTTAACCTCCGAATTGGAGACAGTAATGTGTATGCCGTTAAAAACTGTAATGCAGGGGTAACTTTCATAACAAGTAGTATACTTAAGATCATCACAATTATAGTGTAAAATGTCAAAGCCCATTTGCCTCTGTGGGCCTGACTCCCTTAAAATTGCTACATTCGACGTAATCCATATCCCGTGATGATATTGCTCTAAGGTTCGGCACCTCGTTAAACAGTGCCAAAAAAATAATGATTAAGCAACTATAACTCATCTTGGGTAAATAGACACAAGTCGATGCATATATTTTTCTCTTTCCCCCCAAAGGTACATGACGAGGCCAAATTGCTGGCAGAATTATGGGCCGTACCGGTGTTCAAGATGAATCTGGACCCCTAACTTGGGTAGAATTAGTAAAGTGCTAGTTGCTCATTCCTTTAAGAACACTATTATCAGGCCTCTTGCTACCCTTAGCGCATGCTGGGTCCTTCCCAACACACACCACACTCTTTGAAGACCCGGGGGACCCAGCTGAAACATGACTGGCACACCTCACCCCAGTTTCAGCAGTAAATTGTTCGACCAGGGGGTGAATAACAGAAACACTTGAGCTACAAGGCTCCTTCTCTAATCCGGAGGAGGAGGTGGCGCAACTCCATTACGGAGAACTGGAGGTGCTACTTCCGCACAAGGAATAACCCTGGTTATAAGTGGGCTGGACAAACTTAAAAAATGCTCGTTCGAATGAGTTGTTAAGACTAATGCCCAGGGCTTCAAACTTAACATCTTGAGGTGGTTTCAAAAATTAAGTAAGGGTACCTTTTCTTATGGTCAACTGTGGATTGATCTTCTTAGTCTTCTTCCCTCTTTTGCCCAAAGGTGTTGCTTGTGCCCTCTCCACAGGAGGGGAAATGACAACTACTGACTGATCTTCCTGAATATCTGACTGATCATCATTTCCGCCAGACAATCCTTTAAACAACGCAAACACTTTCTTGGGCCTTTGTTCCTCGATTTTCCCACTGCTTTTACAATTAAGATTTTGTTTAGTTTTAACCCTGTCTGGTTGGACCCTCCTTGTTAATGTGCATATTTAAGTAACTTTGGGTCAGACCCTAAGTTACTAGGGGAATCTAGACATGGACCCCTTGCTCACTACTCTTAGAGAGGCACAGCTCCTCCCTACTGATGAGGTCCAACCAGACCGAAACACGTGTCTGGGGATGCTGTTGGTACTCTTGTTCAGAGGAGAATTGCCTAGCATTTCGGTGCTGGACTGCCCCAGGGCAGGACAAAGACTGATATGTTTGGGATACTTCTTCTCTGTGAAAGATAGTGAGCTAAAGACTCTGGGTAAGTCTCTCGTAACCAGGACTAATGTCTGGCAGAGGGACTCCCAGGAACCCCCTTGTTAATTCACATAACCCCATCCCCTCCAAAGGTTCAAACAGCCTAGAACCAACAATCCCCCATGAACAAGTATCTACAACATGAACAAATCAAAAGAGAAGAAAGGTAATGGGAAAAAAAGAAAAATAAATCCCACTCCACCTCCGACCTTCCAGGAAAGGGCATACATCGTAGTTTCAAATTCTGCAAATATCAGCAGTCACAAAATCTTAAAATCGCATGACTGTAACATTTATATATGAAATAAAAGAAGAGTTTTACTTATCCTAGCAGCCAGCCACTCCCAGAGAAACATATTTACGCCAGGTCCAACTCAAAAAAGTCCCCCAAATTTTCCGAAACGACTCCTTCTTCTGCATTGAGAAAACCACTCTTTCAATATTACAGATGTGATTCATTTCCTCTAACCAGATGTCACATTTCATGATATTTTTAGATTTCCAGTCTTGCAAAATTAGTCTTTTTTGCAACAGAGGCCCCTCTCAAAGGCCAAGTTACTTGAGGTTGATTCAAATCCTATATCAGAGTGGTTTCTTCTAGGATGATTGTCTCAAAGTCGTAGTCTATGTTTCCATTTAACACTTTATTCATCACTTCGGCAATGCTGCACCAGAAATCTTTCACTTTAATGCACTCCCAGAATAGGTGTTTCATCGTGCCACGATCCTTACCACAACTCCCAACAGATATCCGTATCAGTTAGGCCTTGCGTAAACAAGCGAACTGGTGTCCAAAACACTTGAGGATCTTTACCTGACGTGCCCTTTCCCATATGTTCAAGGACATCCATTTTATGTTACTGCAAAGATCTATCCATCTTCCTTCAGTAATTTCTTCCTTCAGAATCGTTGACCAGGAATCTAAAATCTTCGCATTTACTTCAGAGAACCCATTTAAGAGATCATACATCCTAGAGGGCATATGAACACTGTTGCTTATCTTCTTAAGGTTGAACAATACGTTCTATCTAAAGTGGGAGAAGTTCACCAATTTCTTCAGTCTCCTGTAATCACAATATGAGCCATCAATCAAGTTATATTCATTCTTCAATACTCGGAAAGTTTTCCATCTCGGCCCCTCAAATAAGTCTCCAATTTTCTTAATAACAGCAGTGAACCAGCTACACCAGAATAAGATTTTATTGTCTATCTTAATCTTTGGATTCAACCAAATTGAAGAAGTGTCAGACCTTGCAGGATTACATTTTGTTGTTGTCTCGTAAACTCTCCAGGTAAATCTCAGGAACTCTGTTAAATCAGAGCTGGCTGCCCGATCCCTGTTTGTTGTGTAGAGGATAGCCCAACTTTCCAAAGGCCCTGACCCATTTGCCTCCGCTTTAGCCCACTCATCCTCTCGTCCCGATATGAAAGGCTCGATATGTCGGAGCGTGAACGCCTGGTGCCATCTCTCAAAATTCGGGATGTTCAAGCCCCCTCTATCATACTGTAGCTGTAGTTTCCATAATTTTAGTCTTGGAATTTTCATATTCCATAGGAAAGACTGATGTATACTGTTCAACTTCTTCCATGTTGATGTCCTCACTAGGAGGGGGATCATGCTTAGAACATAGGTGATTTTGGGTGTTAACATCTTTATGGCATTCACTTTGCCACCTATTGTCAGGTTGAGTGCAACACAACGATCAATTTCAGATTTTACTTTTTGTATATTGAAGTCCATGTTAGTACTCAGCATTTCCATCAGATTCTTGATGCTCCAGATGCCCAGGTATTTCATCTTGGATGGGACACCATTTGAAGCCAAAATTCTTAACTAATATATTATTGGTAGAATTTTAACATGGCAAAACCTCTGATTTGGACCAGTTGATTTTATAGTTTGATATTAGTCCAAAGTCCTCAATTACCTTCATCAGTTCCTCGATAAATGTTCCAAACTCCTGTACCACCACTAACAGGTCATCAGCATATAGCCAGAGCTTCTGACAAACCCCATTATAGTTGACTCCCACAATCTTAGCATCTGATCTTATTGCTTCGGCCAGAGGTTCCAAAGAGATCATGAAGAGTAGAGGGGATAGAGGGCACCCCTGACGTGTCCCACGCTGCAGATTACATTTCTCAGATATTTGCCCATTAGTATTAATCTCTGCAGTAGGACCACTGTATGATACCCTGATCCATTTCAGAAATTCCCATCCAAAATGTATTCTCTCCATCGTGTACAATAAAAAGTCCCACCTCATTCTATCAAATGCTTTCTCAGCATTGAGAGACAAGACCACTGAGTACAGTTTCAATTTCTGACACTCCTACAGGGTGAGTAGTAACCTCTCATGTTTGTTGCTGATACTGTACCCCTAATAAAACCAGCTTGGTTCTGATGTACCAACCTCAGTAAAATCTTCTCTAGCCTGTTGGCCAAGATCTTGGATAGTATTTTACTGTCTGCATTTGCTGATGGGCCTATAGTTTCCCAGTTCTAGTTCTGAACGATCCGTTTTTTTAAAAGGGATATTGTTGCATGACAAAGCGAGGGCAGTTAAAAAAACACCTTGATTTGCTATTGATAAACATGTCCTTCATTAGATTTAAAACTTCCGCTGGCATTGCATGATAGAATTCCGATGCTAACCCATCCGGTCTGGGCATTTCCCCAGATTCAAACTCCAAACAGCTTTTTTGACTTCATCTAAGGATATTTCTGAGTTCAGGAACTCTTTTTTCCGCCTCTGTAACTCAACTGATTTTAAATGTTTCAAAGAACCTGTCCATAAACCCTGTGTCACTAGATGTAGTTTCACTATACAGGTTCTCATAGAATTGCTTGAAAACTTTGTTTATCTCATTTGGATCTCTGGTCACACCATTATCAGTTTTGATTGCACCTATTGTTCTATCGGAATCTCTTGCCCTCAACCTGTGAGCTAGAAGTCTTCCCACATCCCCGCCCCCTTGAAAGTACCTACATTTGGATCTGAAGAGATTAAATGCCACATTTTCACTGCAACTTTTGTTTAAATCATGATTAAATCTCAATAGTTTCCTGGGCTTCTCTACATTAGGGGATTTCATTATGTCTTTTTCCAAAGCCTTTATTGAGAACTGAAGCTGCTTCAACTCCTCATCCTTTTTTTTTTTCCTCCTTATCCCGGACACATTCATGGCCACCCCATGCATCACACTGTTAAATGCTTCCCATACTGTATCAATCCCCACCTCTCCATTTAAATTAGTCCTAACGTATTCCTCTGCCTCATCAACAAGGATTTTCTTTCAATCTTCGTCTCTTAAAATCATGGTATTTAGTCTCCAAATTCGTGCCTTGTTCGATGAATAGCTCAGGGAAAGATCTAATTTTATGGGAGCACGATCGGAGATAATGATGCCCTCTATTTCACAAGCTCTGGTATTCTAGTCACTAGACCAGATGTAAGCATATTATCAATGCGGGAATAGATATCATGTGCAGCCGAATGATTATATTCCCTCCTCGTGGAATATTCTAGTCGCTATACATAAACTTAAATCTCATCAATAATTGCAATGCCTCTTTTTTTTTCCTGCCATCCCTAACCATCTGACTGCTTCTATCTAAAAGCAGGTCAACCACCAGATTAAAGGCACCGCCCACCAACAAATTCCTTCCACCACTATACAACAGACTGCGGCCCAATTCATTAAAAAAAGTGTCTTTTAATATTGGGCGCATAGATATTGCATACTGTACATTCCATTTCTTGAATCTGGAGTTTGACTGTCCGCCAACGGCCCGACTTATCTGCCTTGAAATCAATCTCCTTGTCCTGGAATTTATTTCTAAACAATATGAAAACACCCCATGAACTTGAAGTATTAGTTGAATGAAGTATCCATCCTGCCCATCCCCTCTCAAATTTAGTTGCCTCATCATCTGTAAAATGTGTTTCCTGCAAAAGAATGAGGTCACCCTTCATGTGCCTTAAATGTGACAAGACCTTTTTTCTTTTAATAATATTTTTCAAACCATTTACGTTCCAAGATATTATCCGGACTGAATCCATAACCTGACTGCTAGAACCTGCCATACCCAAAGTATAATCTATGGACGGTCCAAGATTGAGTGCCGGATTTGAAAAATGATATGTAACTAAACAAAACTATAAGCCAAATAACTACAAAAATAATCTTGAAAAAAACCTAACCTAAAAAACAACTTAACAGAAAACGGAGCTGCAGCGAGAATAAGAACAAGTTAATTACTGTGTTCACCATCTCCTGAACGAGCCTAAGTCCCCCTTTATCCATAACTTAATGAAACCAAATACGCATATTTATCTTTCACCAAAGTTGTACCTGGACTATTGTGCAACTGTGCGAAAGTAAAATGGAAGATTGTACAAAAGCCAAGAAGTTGCCCTGTTCCAAAAACTCCTTCTAATATTAATTTAAAAGAAAACTTGAATGTCATCTAGACGCTAAACTGAAATATCCCATGACAGCAGATCACACCTATCTGTTCATATCCTTGACCAAAAAACCTAGAAACCTAAGTAACTACTCCAACAAACCTTGTTCTTCCAAGGGAAGTCTCCATAACCCTGTTATCAATAAAAAGACCAAGTCAGATGACCATTATAATAAAGCCTCACACCCCCAAGGCCAACGTAGTGCTAGTACAAATACCCTCACCCAGCAGGAAAACTCCACCATGCTATAAACATCATCATAATAAGTGGGCAATATGCCCGCACTACAATAATTGAAAACATGAAGTACACGGTTACTGAGCAGCAGCTGGTTGGAATGCTCTTTTGCTCCCATAGGATGATGTAGTGAAGATGGAGGTTGTTTAGGAACCAGGTTTTGGCCAAACCGGTGTTGTCAAGAACATAGACCTGTCCCCTATTAATTATATGTGCGAAGACTTCTTATGTCGTATTGCATATAATTGGAAGCAAGTGTGTGAGGGAGATGTGCTGGGGACACCTGAAATGTTGCAAACTGGTAGAGGTTTTAGCTGACATGTGCTCTAACAGCATAATATTCATTCATTTCAATAAGCTCATGCTTAATATGCTGGTGGTGTATTCTTGAGCTTCCGTGCATTCAGACCCTGAGTGCGTACATCATGTGTATATAAAATGGAGGAGCGCTTATTGAATAACGTTTGTTTAGGTCGGCGATATGAAACTTATATAAAAGTTGGTCGAAGTGCTGAACCTATTTCTTGATGCACAGGATCTGTATTATGTTTGCAAGACGCATGTTGGTGTCCTTGTTTATCCTGAAGTAGCCCTGGATATGACCCACTAGCCTTAGATGGTTAAAGCCATTTGAAATCGAAAAAAAAAACACAAGACTACACTGCAAGACTGCCCTTTATTCCCCCTGGAAGCAGTTTGCTATATCCGGTTTCAAAAACACTTCAGGGGCTTCCCAGAAGACGCGTATGAACCAAGTAACTCGACTTTCACTTTATACCCCTGAGCCAGTTTTCCAATATAAATGTGTACGTATTCCAAGGTTAATGTCACTTTCTATGCTACGCTACGCTCCATAATCATGATGGCACACCATTTCAGAATTCCTACATACAGATAAAAATTCCCAGCGAGCAACGGGAAATCACTTCCCCTGGCCACGACACTGCTAGAGTAAAGCACCCAATAAAACAACGGGAAATGTTTGAAAACAAACCCTTCACCGTGGAGATATCAACTTGAACACCACCATTTTAGTTACATAGGGCTCTATTAAAATTATTAAATTGTACTTTAAATTAATTAAGAGAGCAGTGAAAGTGTTTATAGCATATATATATATATTTCTGAGGCTTGTGGGATCTGCTTAGATCACATGCTGTGCATAGGCCGACATCTAGTGGAAGCTGCGGAGTATTACAGTTTGTTTTTCGAAACTTGAAAATGGGCGTCGACACAGCGCGTGCCAGTAATACTATCCCTAGTGTGACGTCCACTGTACCCAAGATCCCTCACGCGTCTAGGATCCTCAGATTGTTTTTTTCCGCCATATTGGTTGGAAGCATTTTGCGGAGTCCCCTGGCTTTAGCCATACTTTTGCTAAAAATTTAAAATAATAATCTATTGACATCCTTCCCCACCCCAACGTCGAACTTCGACACTCGACGCCGGCTGGAGAAGAAATCGACCGTCGGCTGCTGCACGACGGATTTGGGCCTCGGAAGGCCTCTGGCCTCGGCCCGGGCTTTGGAAGGCCTCTGGCCTCGACCCTGCAAGTAGGGAGAGTGGGGGGTGGTACATACTCTACACTCTTGGTATATAGGTACACCTTATACATTTCCTACACTTAACAGCCCGCTGCCTCAAGGTGCTTATGGAGGGTACCCCTTTTCAATTCTGCCCCAAGTGCAATCGCAAATACCCTTGGGTCGACAGGCACGCCACGTGCAATCTCTGCTTGCCGAGGGACCACCCCGAAGCGAACTGCAGAGCGTGTAGTAGGTTTAAACCTAAGACACTTAAGGACCGTTCGACGAAGCGTTGGGCCCACCACGCCAGGCAGGCGGCCATGGCAGCGGAGGGCGCCTTCAGCGACGGCAGTGACGCCGTACTTTCGGACGGCGAGGGCATTACGGCGTCGAAAGACAGCCGAGCGCAGGTCCCCGACCTCGGAAGGTCGTCCGGCAGGGCGGGTATGGGGAAGACCCCCGGCGACACAATTGCTTCACATACTACACACACTAAACGCACTAAGTCCAACCGAGACTCGACGACGTCGAGTTCTCGGAAAGAGGCACAAACAGAACGGTCCGATTCGGTGTCCTCTGGGCGTTCTCGATCAAGATCGCCGCATGACTCCAGGCAATCATCCACTCTTGCCAAGAGTGCCTCGCTCCCTAGGCTAACAGAAGTTCGATCGTCGGAAGACGAAGACGACTTCCACCCCCAGGCCGCGCTCCAGGAGTCGGAGCCCGCAGTTAAAATCAGCGAGGCCCCACGCTCGAAGGACAGGGACACACACCACCCCCGATCCTCGACACCAGGCGTCGAAAACCTCCGGAGCCACTAAAGGACAGGGAAAACATGTTTCCACTCACGGGGAGGGGGAAAACAGCAGAAGAAACAACCTTTACACTCTTCCACACCTGTGAAACACACCTCTCCCCATAGACAGACAGACAAAACCAGGTCTGCTGATATGTCTAAAACCAGCAAAGCTACTCAAGATAAATCCCGTAGACCTGCTGAGAGAGTCATTCCCAGTTCCAAAAAATGGTCCAGCGAAGACATAGATAGGGTCATGTCAAGAATGTCTTCTTTGGCTGATTTTTATGATAAAAATCCAGAACATTTCCTCTCGTATGATCCACAAGGGGCGACACCCTCAGGCTCTAAGGATCATATCCCCCGAGTAAAAAGCCCCGGTTTGAAACACCGATGAGGTCAGAACCCTTCGAGGTACAACCATACGCAAGACCATACTCACTGTATCAAGGAGAGGCTTCCTTTGGTGAGGACCAAGAATTTGGTATGGTAGAAGAGCAAACCGGGACGGGCTACTATGGGGATGATGAGGACCAGGAAGAGGAAGAGGAAGACCCGGAAACATACAGAGTAGATTCCCCGGTAGAGAACGAAGCCCCGGTTACCGACTCCCCGGTCGATAACCAACCCCTCCTAAACGAAGTTCTCGCACGCGCAGCAGAACATTTCCACATTGACACCCACGGTGTCCAGGAGGAGAGGGACTTCGCAGAAGAGTTAGTGGGACCCAGACCATCCCTATCCTTAAGTCCATTCAGCGGAGAATAGATCCGTCCCTGGTGAACCCGAACCTCACCAGAGCAGTCAATCCCAGGGTTGAAAAACTTTTCAGGGCGGCCCAGTCTGACCCTCTCTATATAAGAGGACATCTGAAGCCAGACTCCCTAGTTGTCACCAACACTCGTAAGAGGGCTGGGACACCCTTGTCATCGTCCGAAGCTCCTCCCGACAAGGAGAGCAAAAGACTATACGGTTTCGGCAGGAAAGTAGCCTCAACGTCCGCCTATCAAGCAAGGATTGCAAACTCCACCACCCTGTTGGCCAGCTACAACTGCCATCAGTGGGAAGAAGTCGCGGCACTCATAGCCTCTGCTCCTGAACCTTTAAAGGGCCAGTTAGCTCGGATTTCCGCAGAGGGTAGAGCCGTGTCTGGTTGCATTTTGAAAGCAACCTTCGACGCCGCGGACAACGCAGGCAGATTGATAGCGGAAGGCACTGTTATCAAAAGACATGCGTGGTTACAGCAGTCTGGTTTTAAGGCAGAAACCCAGGCATCATTGTTGGACAAACCGGTGGAAACCGATCTGTTTGGTAAGGCGGTCGAAGACGCACTGAAGAATACCAAGGACGAATACGAAACACTCAAGTCCCTTGGCCAGTTAACCAATAAACCCTCTAACCTGAGAGGGAATAGTAATTTTCGTCGCCCACACGGCCAAAATTCCCAGAGAGGATCTACCTATTCCCAGGGGCAGGGTACACAGTGGAACAACAACCAACAGTCTATCCGGGCTACGGCAGGGGTAATAGGAGAGGTTGTGGTAAAGGCAGAGGCAGCCCCAACAAGGGAGGCGGCACGCCTCCACCAAAGCAGTGACGCTCAGTTCAGGGTCCCTTCTCACGCAACCCCAGTAGGGGGACGCATTTCCCACTTCACCCAGGCTTGGGAAGGGATCACATCAGATAGATGGGTGCTGTCAACAGTATCCACAGGATATTGTATAGAACTACTGCAGCGTCCCCGGAACCATCCTCCACGACAAAGAGTACACTCTTTAGAACATCAGAAGATTTTTCCTCGAGGAGATCGCCATTCTGCTAGAAAAGGACGCAATAGAACTCGTCCCGGGACACCAGGTAAACAAGGGTATTTATTCAACTTACTTCCTTGTGCCAAAGAAAGATTTGACAATGCGCCCAGTATTGGACTTACGGCCTGCAAAAAAAAGTATGCCAAGCCCCAAAAGTTTTGTATGACCACGCTACAAGAGGTAATCCCCCTCCTAAAAAAGGGGGATTACATGGCAACCTTGGATATGAAAGATGCTTATTTTCATATTTCCATGTTCCCAGCGCACAGAAAGTATTTGCGCTTCAAGGTGGACAGTCGACACTACCAATTCAAGGTACTGCCCTTCGGGATAGCTTCAGCACCAAGGGTATTCACCAAGGTACTGGCGGTGGCGGCTGCACACCTACGCAGGGAGGCAATCCCAGTGTACCGTTATCTGGACGACTGGCTCATAACGGGGGAAACCCCAGGAATTTGCAGGACAAACATTCAAAGGACTATCGACCTCCTTAACGAGTTAGGCTTCTCAATCAACGAGAAAAAGTCAAGCCTAGTGCCAAGCACCTCAAAACAATTCCTAGGAGCAATCCTAGATACCCAAGAGGGGTTGACCTTTCCTTCAGAAGAAAGAATTCGGAATATACTACTGCAAATTCTGCATTATCAGTCCGGTCAACAAATAACGGTACGCAAAGCAATGCGTTTACTGGGCATGATGGCGTCATGTATTTACCTGGTCCCCCACGCGCGCCTGCGCATGCGTGCCATGCAGGAATGGTTGGCGAAACAGTGGTCTCAGGCAAGTGGTCAGTGGGACGATCTAGTGGTTGTTTCACCAACACTGGTACAAAGCCTTCACTGGTGGACAAGAGAGAATCTCGCACAGGGGAAACCTTTTTACGATCCCGAGGTACAGGCAATAGTGACTACAGATGCATGCCTGACGGGGTGGGGAGCTCACCATCTCCACCACACAGCTCAGGGTCTCTGGTCTCACTCAGTGGCCAAGAACCACATCAACCTGCTAGAGCTTCTGGCAGTATTCAGAGCGCTTCAGGCGTTCGAGCCCCACCTACTAAACCTGTCAGTGCAAATCCGGACGGACAGCACAACAGCCATGTTCTACCTGAACAGGCAAGGAGGGACTCGCTCGCCAAATCTGTCCAAGCTTGCCCAGAAAATCTGGATATGGGCACTCAGACGGAACATCTTCCTGTCATCACAACATGTTCCAGGGGAGCTCAATTCCCTAGCGGATGCTCTGAGCAGAGACTCCCTCCCAGAGGAACACGAATGGGTTCTACACAGAGAGGTCGTAGAAGATATCTTCTCTCAGTGGGGTTTCCCCATTACAGACTTATTCGCCACAAGCAAAAACAGACAATGCCCAGGATTTGCATCCAGGTTCCCCCAACCAGACTCCCAGGGGAACGCCCTGTGGATGAACTGGTCAGGGATGTTTGCGTACGCTTTTCCACCAACTTCTCTCATCAGGAAAGTGGTGAACAAGATGAACAGAGAGTCGATGACGCTGGTCCTAGTTGCTCCCATGTGGGCAAGACAACCGTGGTTCCCACACCTACGCAGGATGGCGGTGTGCGAGCCCATCAAACTTCCAGCCTGGTACAACCTACTGTCCCAGCACCAAGGTCAAACAGTGCACCAGCAACCCAACTCAATGAACCTGGCAGCATGGCTCCTGAGGTCATAGAGTTCGGACATCTCAATTTGCCACAGAGTTGTATGGACATCCTAAAGGAATCTAGGAAACCAAACACAAGGCACTGTTACTTTGACAAGTGGAAGAGGTTCGTTATCTGCTGCCAGAGTACATCAATCAACCCGGTTGATTGCACTCCTTCCACTATTGTTACATACATGCTCCACCTGCTGGATGCAGGATTGGTTTTTAACTCACTGAAAGTACACCTGGCAGCCCTGTCGGCTTACACCACTTCCCATAGCAAGGTTTTGTGGTGGAAAGTAACAGTAGTTAAAGCCTTCATGGAAGGAGTAAAGAGACTTCACCCTCCTATTTCAAACCCACCACCAGGGTGGGACCTTAATGTGGTGCTAGCCAAGCTCATGGGCCCCCCTTTCGAACCCATGCATAAAAGCAGTCTCAAACACTTGAATTATAAAACGGCCTTCTTAGTAGCTATTACTTCTATAAGAAGGGTCAGTGAAATACAGGCTCTGCAGTGCAGGATCCCTTCTTTACTGTCCATAAAGACAAATTGGTTTTACGCACACACCCTAGGTTCTCACCTAAATTTATATCAAAATTCCATGTAAACCAGTCCATCGAGCTTCCGGCTTTCTTCCAGGACCCGCAAAGCTCGGCTGAGGTGAAACTACACACCCTAGATGTGCGTAGGGCGGTCCTCTACTATGTAAATAAAACCAGACCGCTAAGAAAAACAGACCAACTGTTTGTCTCCGTAGCTACAGGCAGAGAGGGGGATCGCGTCTCTAAAGGTGCCATCTCGAAGTGGATTATTAACTGTATCCAGCTGTGTTACTCACTCTCTGAAAGAACTCTGCCTTTCACGCCAAGAGCCCACTGTACTAGAGGCATTGGGGCCACTCTGGCTTTCATTGCAAATGTACCCCTTGACACCATTTGCAAAGCAGCTGCTTGGAGCTCTATTCACACTTTTACTCAGCATTACTGCATTGACACCCATTCCAAGGCAGATACACAAGTGGGACAAGTGGTTCTAAGACACTTATTTACTCATGACCCTTCTCACATCCCACCTCCTTCTTCAGGTACTGCTCGCTAATCTATGCACAGCATGTGATCTAAGCAGATCCCACAAGCCTCAGAAGGGATACATTACTCACCGTAATCGTATTTCTGATGCTTGTATCTGCTTAGATTCACATGCGACCCACCCTTCCTCCCCTCTGAGAGAAGGCGCATGATTGCTTGTAGTCTTACCTTTCTGTCTATCTGCTTGGATTATCTGTACTCGCGCTACTCCTCATGCTACCTCATGTCAGAAAAAATACAATCTGAGGATCCTAGACGCGTGAGGGATCTTGGGTATAGTGGACGTCACACTAGGGATAGTATTACTGGCACGCCCTGTGTCGACGCCCATGTTCGAGTTTCGAAAAACAAACTGTAATACTCCGCAGCTTCCACTAGATGTCGGCCTATGCACACACAGCATGTAAATCTAAGCAGATACAAGCATCAGAAATACGATTACGGTGAGTAATGTATCATATATATATATATATATATATATATATATATATATATATATATATATATATATATAAAAATTATTAAATTGTACTTTAAATGAATTAAGAGAGCAGTGAAAGGGTTTATAGCATATATATATATAATGCATGTATATATTTTTGTTTTTAAACCTATATATAGGCGCACACAGAAGCATACTTCATTAATACTACAGCAGTACTAAACCCCTACTAAGACACTGTTGTTAGTGAGTTTAACCCCATGATCAACCTCCTAGCCACCTCTGGGTCTTCAGTTGATTTAAGGCCTGTTGGGAAATATAATTTTAAAATTGCTGGTGTGACTAGAACTGCTTTTAACTCCTTTTCCTTTGCTAGTCTTTTGACGTCCGGAAACAGCTTTCTTTTCTCCACCAGGTCCTTAGGATAATCTGGGAATATAGCCAATTTAGATTTGCTATAGATCACTTCACCCTTTTCTCTTGCTACTTCAGTTTTCTCTTTTGCAGTAACTCTATTAAACACCATTAAGATCTGTCTTGGCTTAGTACTGTCAATTTTCCCTACTCTATAAGCATAGTCCAAATCCCCTTGTGAGAGAGTGCTTTTCCCATACATTTCCGATAAAATTTCGATTAATTTGCTGTCTAATTGCCCATCTGCAGTTATCTCTTCCAGGAGGCCCACACACCTGAGATTCCGGTTCCTAGTTTTTAAGTTCAATTATACGTTTTTAACCTTCAGGTATTCTCATTCCTTTCTTAAGACATTATATGCCCTGTAGCTTCCAGGTATCTCAGAGGAAAGCGCGGCTGAATCCTTTCTGACCCTACTATCCAGGTTAGAAACCTTACCATTTAGGTCAGCAAAGGAAGCCTTCATCTCCCCAACATCCTGGGAAACCTTCAGCAACAACATGTAGATGTCCTAGGCGCTAGGTGTATCTTCCATATCAGATCTGGTTTTCTTGGAGACAGGGAGTCAATCTTCTTTTTTGAATTCATTATATCAATAATTATCTGTGTCAGGGAGACAGGAGCTCCTGTTTCAGCCTGCTGCCTGCCCAGGCAGCTAATTCTGCCCAATGACTCTGAGAACATCTAATTTTGTAAGTCCTCCACTGTGGACAATGCTACAAAAACGGCATTAATCTGGATCTAGTTTCATTCCTTAAAAGCATTGCTTTAATGAAGGCCTGGAACACTGCCACAATAGGAAGCATCTACCTGCTGTTTACTGTACCTCTGCGCTCCAGTAATGCGGGTTTCTGCCGCGTTGTGAGCCTGAATCCTGTTCCTTCCAGAGTGCGCCCATCCCTCCCGGAACGAACGTGCAAAACAGCTGTGCACTTGAGACTCTCACTTGTTTGCTGGAAGGCAGCAGAGACACCGGCACACCTTTTTCTATTCCAATTATGCAAAACAATGAGAAACTTGGAACAGGGTCGGACTGGGGCATAACCTTGTCTCTGGCACCAGTTACCAGGTTCACGATGCAACTAGAACCAGCTGGAATCTTCACCACAGCAGATAAGTAAATATCCAAAAAACGCACCCATACGCCAGCAACAGAAAACCACAAACTAATTTGAACACCTTCCTGCCTGAGGTACGAGAATGTTCCTGGTCAGTGCCTGCAAAAACATGACGTTGCTTAGTGGCATGAACCCCGAGAGGGACCATGTTTTGAATCTTCATAATGCTAAATAGTTACTTCATTTTAAAAATTACAATAACAGCAACCTAATTACACTGCTCCGTTAGACGGCTAAATGGAAAACCAAGTACAATAGGGGAAAAAACTCACTCCCCCCAAGAGTCAAAAGTATGCTGCCACATCAAGGTGCCAAAAGCAGCCTCGCCCTGAAGGGACACATTCATGCCCAGTGTTCTACGAGTAAGCAAAGGCCCTTACAATGCGAGAAGAAGTACTATTTAACTCTGAAATTACAAGTATCTAGGAAAACAAGAAATATCAATATTTTTTGAAGGATGAGTCAGTAATTTACGATACAGCATATAAGTGCTTAAGGTACAACGTCCTTTCATCGCGGGACGTTTTTCCGCTGGGTTTTTTACTGTGAATTTTTTAATGAAAAAATCCATCGAATTATTTTTTTGGGGTGGTTAGAAAAATATATAAATGTTATCTGGGTTTTTGGGAATAGATTAAAACTGAAAGGGAATGGGGGGTTGGGGGATCAATGGGTTTTTGACATGGACTGCAATGTAATGACATGGAACCGTGTTTAATATATGGTGAGAGGTGCAACTGTCCCCTAACTCTAATGAAATGGAAATGAAGGAAAGACCCCCATGGCAATCGGGATGTGCCTTTAAAATGCCAAGCACGTACGTTGCATAGTTTTGTTTTCATGTTATGATTTTTTTTAAAAAAGTCCTCGGGCAATCAGCTAGGAGAGTCGTACTCAGACAACAAAATCAATGGATTCATTCAGAAAGAAAAAGCATGTGAAATAAAACAGCATCAACAATCGCAAACGAGGAGCGGATTAAACAAAAATATATGTTGGCATATAATGTAGTTGAAGTTCAAGCAAATATATGGAGTTTTAACACCAAACAACGTGGAAGGCCCACGATGAAACACAAACTTCATGCCAAGTTAAAACACAAGAAAAACAGTACTTATAAAAGATAAAGTGGTGCTTAACAGTGCAGTGGCTTAGCTGTAACACGGAGCTGCCCACAAGGTCAAGAGCACTGCCTCTCAAAATATACCAACCAATGCTAGGTTACGGCCTGTCAATCAGCAACACCTGTGTGCGTGCTCCCATTAGAGCACGTTGCCTCAATTTGAAAACGTACAGGCTCGAGCGAAGCAAGCATAAATCTGTACCTACTTAACCTTCATCAAGCAACAATTCTGCACCATCATTAAAGTATTTTTATCTCCCTTCTTTCAAGCATGACCCAGCTCATACCAGAACAATAACTTGCTGATAATTGTTCAGGACAACAGCTGGACAGGCATAGTGCAGATGTGAACGATCACACAGATTACAAGGAGCGTCACTGCCAGTGGCGTAACACAACATTTGGGGGCCCCCCTGCGAGCCATGTTTTGGGCCCCCCCCCCCCAGTTCGGCACCAAATCATGGGTCGCACCACACTCTGGGACAGCCAAGATTACCACGCTTGCGCAATACGCACAAGCGTGCTGCTTCAAGGGTACACTGCACATTGTACTAGGAGCAGAATATATGTGTGTGTTTTAATGCATTATACAGCACACTTTCTGAGAAAAATTGGCTAAAAAGCCAGACCGTTTGCAATTGTTTTGTAGGATAACACCAGTCCAAAAATCCAATACATGCAAGTAACCAACAGTGCGCAGAAACATTAATGCTTTCATTAATTGAATGCTGCTATTAAAAATGCCATGCCACAATGAAAACATGTCCAACTGGCTGTACAATGTAGACCAGCCTAAAAATGTAATAACATATTACAGTAAAGCATGCCAGGCCACATTTAGACATACCTAGACTGGTTGCACCAAAATGGCAGTTGAAGCAATAACACGTATCATGGTTGTTTTATCACAGATGCCCAGAAAAATATACAATGCCACAGTAGGAAACGGCTAGGCTGGCAGCAACCAAATGCCAGTGTAGCCAGTAATTAAACTTACAAGAACTGCTTTATCAGAGATGCCCAGTTAAAGAAAGTTAAGCCAAACTAGGAAACGACTAGACTGGCTGCACCAAAATGCCTCTCTAGCCACTAATACCACATGTCATGCCTGCTTAGCCTGGAGATGGATTGCCATTACGATTTATCCTACAATCCCTGCCCCCCACAAATCCCCTCTCACTCCAACGCCCTGCTCCAAACCCCAAAATCAGCACATCGGCCCAGAATTACCTCCACGTCCCTCTTCCTTGTCCCAGTGCTGACGTATGAGGCACCTTCCCTCATAGGTAAGTACAGTGACGAGGAAGAGTTGGGCTAGAAGTTATGAAGATTACAGGTAACTAAGCCAGGCATTACCCTCCATGTCCCGCTACCTCATCCCAGTACTTGTGCCTCATACACAAGTACTGGGATGAGGAAGAATGGGGATACGAGTAATAAAGATTACCAATATGTAATCATGAAAGGATACACAAGCAGTGGCAAAACACCATTGATCTGACTGGGCTTCAGTCCTCTCCCCACACCCTGAAATTTTGGGCTATGTTGACTCGACCTGGCTGACCTACAAAGACAGAACAGGACACAGATGTTAAACGGCGCCTGCGTTTCGTCGTTAAGCCCCAGCCAATACTAACGTAAAGCATTTTGTTGTTCGTTTTTAAGCAGCTGAAATTGTGATGTGGGTTTAGTACTTGCATGCCAGGGGAGTGATTGGAAGAGTAGAGAGGGGAAAGGAGACCGCTCATTCTCACAGCAGTCCAAAAGTGGGTGCTTTCAGACTTAAAGTAGAGAGTTAACTGCATGAAACATTGAAGATAGACTAGAATAGTCTCATTAGAATGCGTAAAGAAGTTAGATGCCCCCACACAAATACGTTTTCCCCTCCCCCCACTGCTCGTGAAGTTAGGGCCTCTCCCAACATTTGAAGGGTTACCAGTCTCCCGAAATTTAGGTTTTGTTGAGCCCCTGAACACAAGCGCACACACCATTCACCATACACATAAACACACGCACACCCAGCCACCCATACATTTGAGTGTTGACACTTTCACCATATACACACACAGGCATACCCAGGCCGCATCATGCACTCACTCATTAATGCACATTACGTTATATACATACATATGCACAAACACACATTTTCTTACCTTTAATTTGTTGGTCCAGGGAACGAGACCTTCAGCTCCCTGCAGTAGCCAGAAATGCTTGTCCTTTATCTGCAGAGGATCGGGAGGCCCCCATGTCATGGGGTGGAGGGGAGTCCCATTACTTCAAAAAGAAATGGTTTGCTTCATAAAGAAATTATTTCTGTTAAAGGACCAAACCGGAACAGAAATAATATTTTTATGAAGGCAGTGACTTCATACACAAACTATTGGCTTCATTATGAGTGTGGCGGTCCGAAAACAAGGGTGCCGGTAAGCTTACTGGCAAGCTTGTTTCCGGACTGCCACACTCAGTCTGCCTGCTGGGGCTGCTGCGCCCGACAGGTCTGACCCTGGCGGGTGCAGCAGCCCCAGTAGGCAGACTCATCTCGAAGCACTGGTCCCGTTAGTGACATTGACGGTGCTTTCCGTGAACCCATGCGGACTAACATTTTCCAGCACCTAGCTTCCCGGTCCGCTGGGACTTGTAATGTCACACCATCGGGTTACCTCCGACCTCATAATGATGCCCTATTTCTTTTTGAAGTCATAGGGCTCCCAGCCCCATGCCTTTGAGGCCATTAGCCTTTAGGATTCCACGTCATGAGGTGGGGAAGCCCTCGGACGTCATAAAGAAATAGAATCATTTTTTTTGTCAATCTGCCTTCATAAAGAAATTATTTCTGTAACAAAAACATTTATGTGGCAGAGTGACTTCAAAAAGAAACTTTATTTTGTTCTGTTTTGAAAAAGAATTGTACAAAAAAAAATGTTTAGTCTGAGTGGCCCCTCCCAGGACATGGACGGGGCCCCCCACATCACAGAGGCTGCGGGGGCCTCTGTTATGCCACTGATGACTGCATTACAATTCGTTTTTAAAAGTTGCCTGCCCGATGCTCACCAGCTTTCAGGAGAGAAAAGAAACTTCATTATTAGCGAAAAGCAATCTTCTCATATTTGAAGCCTTAATGACCCGTTGGCAGGAGCTCTGAGAGCAGAGCACACCCCAGACAAGGCCAGTCCGGCCGGACCCGGAAAGTGCAGAGGGGAGGCTGTGAGCGTGAGCTGCAAGGAGCTGCAAGGAATATGTAGCCGATCCTCCTTGCACACCCAGTGATAGGTGCAGCACATCGCCCTGGCAGCAGCTGCACGATTTATAAAAGTCACACATTTTAAAAGCTCTATCACAATACTGCACAGCGCATCCAAAGTACTTTTATTTTAAAAAGTAAACATTCTGGAACAGTTACTTTTTAAAATAGAACGGAATAACCAAGCATTGGCAAAGCCAACAGTTTTGGCCTTTGTGTCCCACCGGATAGGAAGATGCATGGTATATTTACCATTCAAAGATGGCTGGCTTGGTTCCATAGAGCTTCCTTGGAGACGGTCATCCAAGATAGCTGCCTCCATGGAAGAGCTCACTCAAAAAGAGTTCCACGATCAGCAGGAATGGGTGGGATTAGCCATATGGATGACATTGGCTAGGGGCAAGGAATGTTATGTTAGACACATTTATAGAGCGCACAGACACACGAAGGCACGCTGGCGCTTGGATGAATGCAGAGCTACCAATAACAAATTAAAACACTGATGTTTTGAGCAAACGCCGAAAGGTAAAGTGATCGACTGTCATCCGCAGTGACAAGCGAGTGGCATTCCTGGACTTGGCGGCAGCCACAGAAAATGCACGCCCGCCCGTACGAGTCAGTCTAAACCGGGGAACCTTGACCAGAAAAGCAGAGTGAGAGCAGAGACAGCGTGTAGGTACGTAATGGGGGAACTTTTCATGAATATATTCTGGCCCAAGGCCGTTGAAAGCCTGATGTACCATACACAAGTATTTGAACAGTATCCTCTTTTCTACCGAAAGCCAGTGGAGCTGCCTCAGCAGAGGGGTAATGTGGGCTCCAATAGGGGGCCGGAGGATAGCTCTGACAGCAATAGCTGTAATCGATAAATCACATATCGGGGCTCGGCAAGATATAGTGAGTTACAGTAATCTAGACCACTCAAAACGAGTGCTGCTACCACCGGAGCACAGCATTTTTCCGGTGTAAAAGGGAGGACTTTCTGGAGTATGCACAGCTTAAAATGCCCACTCTTGCATACTGCCACAACCTGGTCGTCCATCGCAAGGGAGGAGGAGATAACAATCCCCATAATTCTTAATGGGTGCCACAGGAACTGGAAGAGAGCCAAGGGAGGCCAGCCAGCCAGCAATCATTGGTCCAATAAAGAAGAGGTGAGGTGGTACCAGCCACCAGTACCTCCGTCTTGCTACCATTAAGTTTGAGCCAATTTGATGACATCCATTCCCGACCTCCTGAAGACACAACCTAAACCGACTGGCCGCATTGGCATGATTAAGGTCAAGACTAACCAGAATTTGGGTGTCGATTGGCGTAGGAATAATAGCGGAAGCCATGGGAGTGAATAAGAGCCATAAGGTGCCTAATATACAAATTAAAAATAATCTGGGAGAGAGCAGAACCCTGCAGAACACCGCAGGAAAGTAAGACAGGGCTGGAGCGAAAGAGAGGGAGAGAAACTGGATTGGTGGACTGGGTGGGATTACAACTGTGTATTGCTCCTCAAATATCTCCATTGGAAAAGCATTAAAGACACACATTCAAAGCCCATATTTGAAGCTCTTAGGTTAATGACAATAGTTTTGGCTTTTAAGGTAGCGCTTTCAGCGGCACCTAATAGCCCGAACTAAAAATGAAGGAGGATGGGGAAAAAGACTGTCCTGATGGTTTGCTACCTGTTCGGTCCCGTCCACAGACATGCGCCTTCCTGTGTCACAGTCGGTGCGCTGCTAACCACTTCCAGGAGTGAGGTGTCTCCCACAAAGTTGAGCCAAGTCATTATGCTTTGGGGGGGCAGCGGTGTCCAAGTTATTAACTTCTCCCCGCTGCATGGATGTATCAGACATGGACTCTTTATTCTGAATGACCGTAGGAGAAATGAACAATTCCTTTGCCAGTTTTGAACCTAAATAGGTGTCTGGTAAAGATGACAGTTCATGTCGTGGTCGACTCCGTAGTGCGTAGGCGTACATAAGTGTAGTTTAAGAATAATTACTTGCACAAAACAACCGTCTCGGAGCACTTGTCCCGCCTGGACCCGCCGCGGACTGGTGCAGACTGATTGCTCAACACGCTGCTCTGCCCGGCACTCTGTGACAGGCAGCCCCTTTTCAAGGTCTCGAACACTGTATAGCACGATGGTTAAAGCCACACGAAATGCTGCCGGCAATGTGCAATGTAGTCGGACTGACTGCTCAACACTGCTCTGCCATTCACTTGCTGCCCTGATCGGGTCTTTGCTGTCTTTGGTCTGTGGTTCCTAGGCACAATACTAAATACCCTTTCTTAAGCCTGGATTCTGCTTTAGATTAACATGCTGTGCATTGTCTGCCATCTACTGATTGGCGTCAGAATATTACAGTTTGTGTTCCGCCTGGATGTCAACAGTGGTGTCACTAATGGAAATCATGTATGGGACATGTGGCTTCAGTAGTGATACTTTCATTTGGCGCCCTCCCAATTTTCTTTTTTTCTGCCTCTGGATTCAGTCACGAGAAGAAAATCAGAAAGAAAAAATGACCGAAGACTTTTTGGCACAGGGCTCCATGTAATTTCCGGGCCAGGGAGAGAATTGTTTGGGTCATTTCCAACTTTCCTTTTGAGATCTATGGACACAACACCATTTAAGATATGCTCCGCTTGCAACCATCTCTTCCCATGGATATACCAGCACTGTGTTTGCACCCGCTGTCTTTCATGGGACGAGGAAAAGCAAGTGTCTTGCTTGTCTGAAGGTCAGGCCAAAGGCACTAAAAGCAATGAAAGGGCTGTGTGGGGCTGATTATGGCATGGAGGCAGGCAGCGCCGATCGCCCAACATGGTTGGAGGTAGCTAAATGAGGATCGGGCGGACACTCCTGCACCCTACTAGCACTGGCTGATCCCCTGCCCAGGGGGCGGGGGGTGTTGGTATTTTTGCTTGATGTGCGCACACATTACCTCAGAGGAATCAAAAGGAGGTGCGGTTCCCTGCGGCTCCAATCAGGGCGTTGTGCTCCCCTGCCTTTTCATGACATTGTGGCCTGTCTCCCCGCCTCGCTTTTTCTGCCACTGCGGGTTCCCGACCACATTGAATGAAGTCTCTATAGGACAAAAAGAGTGGCCCGCTGGTTCTTTTTGGCATCAAACCCCTCTTGGGGGCTTGTTGGTCACAGTAGGCTCCTGCGGTTGCCATGCAGGTGTGGGGCCCCTCCCACTAATGTTCACTGGCCCTGTGACTAGCTGGCAGGTTCTGGTGATGCTGGGTGCTGAGGACTGGTGTGGCTGGCTGAGCGCACCCTGTGTTGGTGAGGGATTGAGTTCCATTGAGGGAATGGTCCGGCTCCTCCAACTTGAGTTCCTACATCCCCCGAAGGCCTGGGGAATTTGACTCTTGGCTCCTGTGGGCCCAGTGTGACTAGCTAAGCAATTGTTAAAATTATGTATGTAGTGGGGCATTGCATTGACAAAGCACTTTGACTCATCTTGTGCACCGTTGACTTGTGAGGAAATCTACCCATTTTTGAAGGTACCATGAGGAAATTACCTTTTTTTAAGGCACCATAGGCTATAACCTAAGGCCTATCGCCCGTTCCATTTCAGGTTGGGGGTTGGGGGGGGGGTTACTGGCCAGATGTGGCCATGAAGAATCCGTATAGAACACTGTCTGCACCTGACCTGTCTCCAACTGTCTGCTGCTAGGCCGCCTGGTGAGTTTGTTGTGCTTTGTGCAGTTATCCTCCTTTTTGCATCGCTCTGCTCTCTCCCTCCATGATGCTCTCCATCTATTTACTCCAACTGATACTCTATCACCTATCCTACCTCTCGCTCGAAGCCTGGTAGGTAAAAGTTAAAAAATGATCTCCTGGTCTCCAATCCAGGCCAACCCATTGCCGACACGTCAATGCTTCATCCAGACAGACTGTCACTGATATCCTCTTTGTCTCTCCCTCCCCAGACCTATTCATTCCTCATATGGTCTCTGTCCTTTCTCTTCTTCGCCCATTAATGGTGACACCAGATGGGAAGTACTCCTGACAGACTTCTAATCCTCTAGGTGCATCATCAATGTCTATCGTAATGGCACTGTCATGGCCCAGGGCTCTCAGCCCAACCTTCTCCTTCTTGATAGACGTCTTCCGTCTCTCATCAACTACCTCCCTTCTCCCACCATTCCTCTGGCTGCCAGCCCTCTTGCCCCTTCTCCACCTCCTACGGGTGTACCTCATCCCTGTACCCCTCCTTGGAACACCTTCAAAGGTAGCAACCAGCTCCACCTAGCTACCCTCAACTCTTCTGTCAAACACGCTTCTGATATGTCTCCTCCTTGAACACTTTGACTTTCTTGCTCTCACTGAGAGGTGGTTCACTGCCAGCTTTGTCACTGCTTTTGACACATTCCTCCCTGTGGGCTACAAGATCCTCTCTAAGCCCAGGCCTAACTGGTCTGGAGGCGGCGTGGCCTTGATCTTCCCTGATTGGATCCCTGTTACTATTATTCCCACCCAGACCTACTCGTCCTTTGAATGCTTCATCTGCAGGTTTGGTGTCTCTACAACCCTCTCTTGGACTCTCGTCAACATCTACAGGATGCCTGGTCCGGTCTCCCTCTTCCTCTCGGAATGGTCTGACCTAACCTCTTCCCTTCTTGCCTGTACCACCAAGCTTCTCTTCCTCCGACTTCAATATCCACCTTCACTCTCCCGAGGCGGACACTGGACTCTTCCACAGCTTCTGTGAAGTTCTTTCCCTCACCATTCATCCCTCCGGTCTGACGCACTCTGCCGAAAATACCTTGGATGCTCTCATTTCTTCAGACATCCCCATCTCCAACCCTCTCACTACACCTCTCTCCTGGTCCGACCACACTCTCCCGTTTTCCCATCTGGATCCCTTAGGTGCCCCGGCTAAGCCTCTGGTTGCACTGCCTGTCTCCTCCGTCATCTGACCAACAACTCTGGTAATCTGTTTAAAATCTGCAAGGAACTTGCCAATCCTTCTGTAGTCTCTACCCACCACCCCCGCCTTCCCTGACCCTCTGTAACTCACTGGCCTCCCACTTCCTTTCCAAAACTCAGGATATTCTGTCCTCACTCTCCTCTATGCTCGTCCCTCCTCCCTCCCCAGCTCTCAGGCCTCCCTTGTTTCTCCTCTCCCCTTCCCTACTTCTCTCCTCTTTCTCTCCTATAGCACTGGATGAGGTCTCTAGACAAGTCCTCTCTATGAAATGCTCCTCCAAACAGATGCTCCCTGCTCTGCCAGAACTAGCAAGGACAACATTGCTCCCTTTTGTGCCTTCCCTGGCAATTTCAGTAATCACTCCTTTTCCACCAGCTCCTTCCCTCTCCCCCTCAAGCACTCCCTTGTGTAACCCCTCCTCAAAAAGCCCTCTCCTGACCCCTTCTGCCCTGCTAACTACCAACCTATCTCCATTACCCACTTCCTGGGCAAACTCCTGGAGAAGCTGGCCATATCCCAACTGATCCAACACACTGAATCTGTTGGTTGCCTCTACGACCACCAGACTGGCTTCAGAGCAGCCAGAGGCACGGAATCTGCTCTTCTGAACCCCTGTGAAGGCTTGCTCACAAATCTTGACTCCAACTCGCCATCCTATCTTATCCTTCTTGATCTTTCCTCTGCCTTTGACATGGTCAATCATGCCACCCTAATAAATCGGCTTTGTGACACCCTTGGCATCATGGGCCTGGCTTTGGACTGGTTGACCTCCTTCCTCTCTGACCGATCTTCCCAGGTTCAACTGGGCCCTTTTCTCTCCCCTATTGCACTCTCCACCTGCGGCGTCTCTCAAGGCTCTATCCTCTGGCTGTGGCTTATTAACATCTACCTTGCCCCTTTGGCCCACTTGATCTCCTCCTTCTCTCATTACTTCCAGTGTTATGCAGACGACAAGCAGCTCTCCTTCAAGCTTCCATCTCCTGCTTCCTCTTCCTCCTCTCTCATCCCTGACTCTGACTGATATTCAGTCATGGTGCGATGTCAATGATCTCTGCCTTAATGCCAGTAAGAGTAAGATCCTTCTCATTGGGACCCCTATGGGTCCTCCTCCCCTCACTCTCTTGTGAGGCAAAAAACCTTGGTGTCGTCTTTGATTTCTCTCTCTCTTCACATCGCAGACCTTGCCAAGAAGCCCTACTATGAACTCCACCTCCTCAGAGGCATTCTCCCTTTCCTTACCTTCGCCCAGAAACACAATATCTCCAGAGCTGTGGTCCTCTCTAGGCTAGACAACTGCAAAAGCCTCTTCCTCAATCTTCTTTTTTCCTTCCTTTCTCCCTTTCCCCATTCAACTAATCCAGAATAGGACTGCAAGAATCATCCTTGTCCTCAAGCCCAGGGACTGCATCACTCCAGCGCTAACTTCTCTCCACTGGCTCCCGGTTGCTGCATCATCCATAAGGCTTTCCGGGGCCCAGGATCCTGCTACATCCAACTCTCTCTCCAAATAACTGCTATAGCCCTTCAGCCTGCCAGCTCCAACTCTGCAGATCAGACACTTCTCTAAGCAGAGAGTGGGGGTACATCTCTCTCCTTCGCAGGAGATTGCCTCTGGAACGGTTTGCCTGCCCCTCTTGGGCTTGAGCCAGATCTGCGTAAGTTTGGGAAGCTCCTCAAGACCCTTCTTTTCTCATCCTCCTTCACTCTCCCCCCTCCCCTGCTAAAACCTTCTTTCTACTGCACATTTTTTGCACCTCTCCTCTTCACCCTTGTGCCTTCCCACATTAGTGCTTTGCTTATTGCGCAGACAGGCACTCCTCCTCCAGCCTTCTCCCTCGCACTTCTTGTTCTGCTTTTGCACGATCCGATTGTCACAAGGCCTAGTAGGACCATTATTGCAGTTTTCTCCCTTGTCGCCCCCCTTTTTTGTCTTGTGGAACCTAGAAACACCATTTGTTGTATAGGCGCCTTACACATATCCAAGAAATAAATACAATGAATAAATGAGTGTGGGCAGCTGATTGGCTTAGCTTAATTGGGTCACCTTTGTGTGGTTTGGGCATTTTGTGTTGCGCCAAACATTTAAAAGGTTGACCCACCATTTTGGATATCTCTTCTCTTTTCTGCAGTCCCACATGCTCCTTATGGCATCCACTTGTCATAGGAAATGTGAGGGGTCAGAAATGAGAGGCTGACACACAGTGGTAATATTCTCAACATTAGCCATTTTATTAACAAAAAAGGGTTTGAATAAAGGCCTAACTTTCCCTGTCCTAATGCAAATGTCCCTTCCTATGAACTAAATCTAAAGCAGGTTGACCGTGTGTCCAAACTCAATCTGACTCTTGCACCAAGACACCCAATCAAACGGTGCAAGGTAAATGTTTTAAATTTCAGTTCAACAAAAATGTACAAAAACGTAAGCCTATAACTTCAACAAAACAAGCCCTGTGTCGAGGGGTTGGCTCCCTTCCCCTGGATTATTTCAGGAAAATTGTTCAAAATTAATACTTTCCTCAGTATAGCAAAACACAGTCCTGGTTGGAATGCAATAAAGAGAAATTATCTCCTAGTCTTTCATGGTGGCAAATCTGAATGTCTTTTCCACAATACTGGTTGGAATATGGCAAAGGAAAGCCTTTCCTACTTTTCTGGATGGTTAAACAAATGTCTTTTCTCCAATATGGGTTAAAATATGTCAAAATGCAAGTCTCTTTTAATTCTCTGGTTGACAAAATGTTCAATTGAAACAGCAACTTAATATGACAAAGTTTCTCTTTAACACACCAGTTCAAAATGGGTTTCCTAGTATATCCTCCTGCCAGGAAACTTCTCAACTGAAACTCTGGATATCTCCCTTTTGACGGATGCAGATCTCCCGGTGTACTCTCCTGCCAGGTATCTCTTTCCAAAATGGTTAGCTACCTGAGGCTCTTATCTGGTCTCTACAACGTTCACATTCTTCTTGGGTATCACACAATTGTTCTTCAATAGTACAGCTTTGTTGACTTCAGTTAATACCTGTACCAATTTGCCCCATACTGACATCTCAGATAAGAGGGTTTGTTGAAGCACTGTCTATCAACCTTTCTTTCAACACCTCTTGGCTCTTTGCAGTGCTTGTTCCAGGTTTCCCCCAACTGACACCTCGTATCAGGAGAATTGTAAAACTTTTGCCTCATTGGTACTTTTACAATGTCTTGTGGCTTATGGAAATGCTGGTTCAAGGTTTCCCCCAACTGACATCTCATATCAGGAGAATTGTACCAGGTTTGCCTTTGCTGTTTAATTGTATTTGGTCAGTATTAGAAAATGCCTCCCAAATGTTAGTTGATATATCTGCACATCCTGGGGCCCCCTACTTGTTTAGGCTGTCTCACCAGAGTTTCACTGTGCGACGCTGCAAGGAGTTACTGTCGGGCAAGCGTTCCCTTCTTGGCAGAGTCTCTCTTGGTTCTCGTGTCGGCATGTCAGCTCTTTGCTGATTGAGCCACTGCCGCTCTGCAGGACCATGTCTCCCTTGGTCCTGCTGCGCACAGCTCACCTTGCCTTCTCCAGAGCTGCTCCTCTCCTCTCCTTTCCTGAACGCCTCTAGTTAGTTACCGACAGACCCTTCCCGCTCTTCCCACGGCTCTCCTCCGTGAGGTTGCCTCTGGGCCTGCTCCCACCACTCTGCAGCCCGTTTCCTCTCTCCTCCGTTCTGTCAGCTGCAGGTGAAATCCAGTTTTAAATGCCCCGCGCAGCTGACTTGGAGCTTGACAACTAGATGCACGTTACACGTGTCATATTTCCTCTGCAGTAACTTCTTGCTCCTCTTCCTCGTCTCAGTAACTGAGGCTTTCTAGGACTTGGAGTCCAAGGAAGTTTCAAATGATTCTAAGTTACATTGTTGAACAGTTGCATTTAAATTACAATCATCATAAACATCAGATGTTGGATATACTCTAGTTTTACCATGTACACATGAAGACTGAATAGAGTTTTATTTGAATAAAGTAGTTTTCAGAGTTTTATAATTTAATGTTTATGAATAATGACAATATGTCATTAAAACCCTGGATTTAAGGGATCTTCCTTGCAAGAAAAGAATAATACTGCTTCTCTCCTGTGCAGTCATCACTCTCCCCTGACAGCCATCTCCTCCCAGATGATCCAACCACACTCTCCCCTGACAGCCATCTCCTCCCAGATGATCCAACCTCCGGATACCACCCACAGGGTCAGGATCAGGTAGCGGCTGCCATCCCCTGGCCACATGGGAGAAGACTCTATGCTGGGGTCAGTGAAGACTCCGCAGGATTCCTCACATAAGGTTATAGAGAATGTGCTTGGTGCTGCAGGTGTTTTATTTGAAAGTAAGGAGTGTGTGCTGCCATTTCCTGGAGGAGTGTTAGGGCTCACACTACAGGCAAAAATATGCAAAATCAGTATTTGCATCTGACATACTGTACAAGTATTCCAGGAGAAAATGTGGTGGGCACAGGTATCTGCATGGGTTAACTGGCCACCAGGGATATGATCTTGGGGTGGGGAGCAGGCCAATCAGTCTCCCACCCCCAGAAAATGCCAACCAGATGGCATAATGTTGTTTTGCCTTTTTTGGGTGCACCAATTTTCCCCCAAGGAAGGTAAAACAACATTACACTCCACGTATTCTGTTGCTGGAGGAGAGAGCTGCTTTTCCTGAAAGAACGTTCATTTGTGGAAACATTTTCCTTGGCACTGCGAGCCACGGAGGGCTCTTGCCGAGGCACGCTCGCTTCCGGGAGGAGGCGGAGCCAACCGGCGATCACGTGGGCAATCACGTGACTTTGTGCAGCCTCATAGAGCAGCCCAAACCACCCTTGCGGCGTTAAGCCCGTCTGCGGAGTAAAGGGCGGTGCAGTCCATCTTTAGCTGCACTGTTTTGCTGCTGTTTGGCTCTGGGTGGCGCAGGAAGTCCTGCTGGGTTCTGCTCACTAAGGAGAAACAACAGGGGTCAACTGTTGCTCTTAGCTGGACACTGGGGAGGAGAGACGGACTCTGGCTGCTCCTCAAGCCATCGGGCGTTCCCAAGGTGATGCTATTATACTACATATGAACTCATTCTCATAAATAAAAAAAAAGTATATGTGACAGTGATTTTAAAAACAATCGATAAGCACTATATACTCTTCTAACCGTATATCTTTTGTTCCCAGCTATCATTTTCATTGTTTTCGCTAATAGCCATTTTGGAGATATTATCATTAATACCTAGAGGCTGCGAGCTGTTCTCCCCTCTGTAAGAAACATAGTATCTGTGCTTTTACTTTTAACATGCCCGCACTTAGAAGTGGGTTTGAAACTGTTGAGAATCAAGCACCTATAATAGTAGAGGTTCAACCTGGCTCCGGGATGCAGAGAGAGGCACCTGTGTATATAAATTCTACTGGAAATATGCCTAACCCTATTTTAGCTGTGGGTAAGACTAAAGAAAATTCCATTTTTAGTGCTGAAGGGGGTCAGAGGGGTTCCTCTTTTACCGACCCCGTAGTGTCCGATGTTGTAGCTCCTAGCAATGGGGATATGGAGTTAGCAGATTCTGAATCTAATGGGGTTCATAGGGATATTCCAGACTTTAGACAGGACCTTACAGATGAAGAATGTCTCCAACAAAGTTTTATTGGTACTAAACTAAAAGGGTAGTTCGCTACCACGCTTCCACCCCTCTTCAGAGGAGGATCTTGAATGGTAAAATACAAGCTGGAGAAGGTTTAGAATCGTTAACTTGGAAGGGAATAAACCCATCCGGATTCATGCAATTTTCGCATATTTCCCCAGCTACATTCATTTTTGGAAAGGAGAATAAGGATAATGTGCAGTCTTCCCTAGATTCTCCAAGGTTAGAAACCCTTAAATTAAATGATAGGGGGAGTTAATTCTAAAGGGACTTCTAGTCGCCCTAAGTATAACCCCAATCAACCTATTGGGGAAAGCGATTTAGATGACTCTTTTTTTACTATGGCAGATGCTACGGGTGTTTTGCTTAAAGAAATTGTGGATTTAGAGATACCAGCATGTAGATCCGTGCGTAATGGAAAGGGGACAAGGAGTCTATCAGAGGGTGCGCCTTCTAACTTACACCCATGTGATGAAAACAACTACATAACTGGGAACCAACTAGTGGGTATGCAACAATCTCTGGTTAAACTGATTATAGAAACAGACAACTCGTCTACACACAATAAGATAGCCTCCACTCAAACTGACAAATGGGAGGATTATATAGTGGAAATGGAGGACAAAGCAACGGATCCTCAGCAATTTCTACGAGAAAACCATGTAGTAGAGGAAGATAAACAAGAAACATCTGGTTTAAGTAGGAAGGAGAGAGGTGATTATTTGTTACCACTCCTATCCAACTTACATATTTGGCCTTGAAAACTCTGGGGGAGTCTCAAGAGACTATTGTTGGCTCTATGATAGGGCAACAAGCGGCTTTCAATCAGCTGGTGACTCGCCTGGCATTTTTGGAGGGAATAGTAGAGGGTAAGACCATGAATGAACAGATTATTAAAGAACAGAGTCGATGTGACAAATTTAGAAAGGATCAAGATATAAGGTTAACTACCATGGATGCAAAAATTACAACTTTGTTGGAAGTTATGCTTACAGGAGACCGTCCTGCTTCATCTAAGAGAGAGCTAGGGGAACTTGATTCCCAGGGTCAAAGAGATAATGAGGACAACAATAATAATTACGGAAAGAAAATGGTTTCTCCCGATAGTCCTTCTACCCTCTTAGATGTCATAATGATGGCAACTGAAGGGTGCCCCGAAGAACAGGAGTTGGATAACCTCAGTGCACAGACGCACGCGAGTGTATCTCTTAATGACGAAGAACCCTTGAACATCGGTAGTGAAGATACAAGATCTCCTCAACACACTACACCAATAAAAGGGCTAAAATGTAAACATAAGACCAAACATAGAGAGAAAAAATCAGTAAATCAAGATCTGGAATTAGAGGCAAAGAGTTACAATGATGGAATAGTCCCTGTGAATATTTCCGACCATAATATAAATGAGGTGCCCCAATCCCCAGTTGGTAGACGCAAAAAATCAAAAAAGCAGGGTAGGATACTTAAAAAAAGTAAAAACATGCCCAATACGAAAATTAAAGGTAGAAATGCCAACCTTAAAGGAATTAGAAACATCCCGCTCCAGGAAGAGCGGGAAGTTAGAGGGGGTCCCAAGGATGCTCATAAGGAAGAGAGTCCAGTCCAGGGCGAGTTGAATAATAAAGGCCTTGTGGCTAGTGGGGAAACTACTATAGACTCTAATAAGGAAAAGAATAACTTGCTGAAATGTGGCCTTGAGCCCACTCAAACCAAACAAACAAAGATGACAGCTTTTGGCACAATAATTAGTACCAAACACGCCAGAACATCCGTAGGCACACAACAAGTCAAATTCCCTACGGTTTCCCAAGAAACACTGCCAGCTACAAGTAATACTACCCATCCCGTTAAGGGGCCGACTGAATTGTTTGGGAGGGGTAGTGGTTCTACCATCAATATTGTGGGAAGAAATCTCCAAAATATACAACCTTCCAAACTACAAGATCCGGAAGGTAATGTTATGATCACTTCTGGAGTAGATCACACAAAGAAGCAATCTACTGTGATTCAGGCCCCTACTAAGCTCTGTACAGGGAAAACCGTGGGTTGGATTAACAATAATATAACAGACTCACAGGTTAGCTTGAACAGAACTCATCTCTTAAATCTGTTTAAAAAGATCCCTGTGTTACGAGCTATAACAACAGACGATATAGATGCCATATCTCTCCCTAACTGTAATAATCACAGAATGGTAAGTTGTTTCCATTCGGTGATGGTAGCAGATATGGTGCGTGCCCAAGAAAAAAACCTCAATTCTTTGGGCTACGATCTATTCTCATTAGTAGATAATAAAGAGGCCAACAACTTTCTTGAATATAAGGAACCGAATAATATTCAAAATAAACAAACTACTTAATTTGATAATAATAAATTAGAAAATTTGGGTCCAGGATTGGCACTTATTTCAAGCCTCCTGAATAATAATCAAGATTGGTCATGGCTACAACCGGCACTCAAAACCTTGGAAACATTTAGACAGGATAAGGGGTGTTCCTAACCATATAGAGATTGAGGTGATCTCTTGGAATTCTTGTGGGGGAACCCATCTCAACACGTTTCTGAATAAAAGGGAAAATTATGCACGCCCCCGTATCTATTTCTTACAGGAAACTATGATGCTGTCGGATATGCACATAGAAGGCTTCTATACTTTCTCTTCAGTAGCTTTAAGGGGTCAGTTGGGCAGACCTAGTGGAGTCTGATTATTGCCATTGATCGTAATTTGGGGTTCCTAGGTGAGGTGATCTTTAGGAGTAACTGGCTTCTGGCTATTATGCTCTCTATGAAGAATAATGTAGAGCCGATACTCCTCTTGAATCTCTATTGGAATCCGCTAAAAGTAGACATTGAGGAAGTGGAGGACTCTCTAGATATGATCCTGGGAAGTTGGTTTGAGAAAGGGTTTGGAAATCGCATTATCTTGGGAGGGGATTTTAATTCAGCTTGTGCCGACGGTGCGGTGCTCAACGAAAGAGGGGTATTACCTAGACTTCTCAGTACGACTATTAAAAGAGGTATAAGGTGGGATAATTATTTGGACAATTGGGATTTGGGTCTTTTAGACCATGCCTTAGATTGGAATCTTCCTAAAAATACTTGGAAAAGAGGAAGTAATAGCTCTAGAATTGACTTCTTCTATGTAGGAAAACTGTCACTTATGGAGGTCGAGTTCAGTGATCATGTTCCCTTATGTTTTTCTCTCTCCATCCCCGACATGGGTATTTATATCAATCCCATGTTGCAGGGTTTAGAGGTGGGAAACAATGGGAGAAGGGTTACTTGGAATAAGAAAATAATTAAGAAATTTAATACCTTGGTGTTGGAAAATTTGTCCAAGGTGCAGCTTCAAATTATTAGGGGAGATGACATTGAGTTGGGAGGTTCCTACTATAATATTATATTGTCATGTGTCTATAAAATTAGTATGGCCAGAGATCTGGGGGTGCCGAAACCAAGGGTGCGGGCGGCTGATCCCAGAATTCAAAACGCCAAGCGTACTAAATATAGGGAAATCAAAGCCTTGAACAAAGTGTCCATTCCTTTCTCGGAACTTAGGCTGAGAAAGAAAAATATTATTCAGAAATACAAAAACTTTATCAAGTCTCTGAGAATGGATCATTATCACGAAAAACACCAACTGATGATGTATAATCTATGCAAGGGCAGAGATGTCAAATTTTGGTCTACCATTAACTCTATTCTCACGCCTGCTAAAGATAAATTAGACTGCCCCATTCAAGCGGATGTGTGGACTCTCTACTATAAGGAAAAGTTCGCTCTACCCTCTAATCTCTCCAGGGAACAGGATGTGAACTTAGGCCCTCCGGTTGTAGGTGAGTGTCTGTGGGATATAGAGGATATTAAATGGGCCATCAACAAGCTTAAATCTTCTAGAGCACCGGGCCCTGATGGCATTCCCCCTTTCGTTATAAAGTCGGCCCCGGAAATGTGGGCTAAGTTACTCAAACCCATATTCGATGATGTATTTAAATATCATACCAACCCTAAAACCTGGTCGCAGAGTATCATAATCCCTATCTATAAAAAAGGGGATGCTCTTAATCCACAGAATTACAGGCCTATAGCACTGTTAGATGCAGCGAGCAAAGTCTTTGGTATTTTGCCTTTGAGGGACCTTAACAAGGTCATTAGAGGGAAGGCTTGCTATAGTAAATTTCAGGTTGGTTTCAGAGAGGGCTTGGGAACCGACCTGAATGGGATGATTTTGGCTCATTTAAGAGATACAGTTCATCAAACTAAAATGGGAGATGTATATATGGCTTCCCTGGACCTCTCTAATGCCTTTGATGGGGTTATTAGAGCAAGATTGTGGACGGAAATGTTAGCTATGAATGTTCCACGCAAGATTGTCCAAATCTTGACTCTTTTACATAGGAATACCTCCGTCAGGGTAGGTTTATCACAAGAAGGTTCCCTATCCGATGCTGTTGATACTGAGGTTGGGGTCAAGCAGGGCTGTTCCCTTGCACCCACGCTCTTTAACCTTTACGTTAGTGATGTGGAGGACATGTGGCATGGCCCTTCCATTGCTCCGGTCAGGTTGGGTAGCTTGGCTATCGAGTGGATGGCCTTTGCTGATGACTTTATCCTTTTTGATCGTACCCCGAGAGCCCTTCGCAGAAGGATGGATATTTTTTACCAATATGCACTGGCGAATAATCTTTCCCCCAACGCTTCAAAATCCCGAACGATTGTAATTTCTAGGAAGAGAGTTGTCAAACCATGTATCTGGAAGATGGGAGATAATTCGGTGGAACAGGTTCAGGCCATAACCTATCTAGGTTATAATTTTTCCAACCAATCAAGCCTAAAGATGTGGAAATTGAATCTTGGGGATAAAGCAGCTAAACTAAAGATTCAGATGAAATTTCTGAGGGCAAAAGTATGTAAATTCTCGCTCCTGCCTATTAGACGTTTCTATCTTGCGAAATGTGAACCGGTTCTTTTGTAAGGTTTGGACATTTGTACAAAGGACTTGAGTTCCTATCTAAATGTGATCCAGGGGAAACTGTGGAAGGAAGTAATGGGCCTTTCTAGGGCAGTTCCCAATTCCATTATTCGGCACGAGTTATGTCTCATATCACTTAAAGCCAGATACTTGTGGAGGCAGCTCTCTTCTTTTAGAAAAATACATGATCCTCCGATAAACACCTTATATGAGCTGGTGAATAAGGTAGTCAAATCGGGGGCTGTACTATCTATCAAGAGTTTTAGCGATAAAATGTTTTCTCTGTTGGAATCGCTGGGACTTTGCTTAGATGATCTGATTCAACGACCGGGATTAGTTAAACATTTTTTATTTAGGTCAGGCTGGGTAGACACAGTAAATGATATAGAGTCCCATGTAACCTACAAGGAGTATGCTAAATTTTTGCATGCAAGGGAATCGATTCCTCTATATATTCAAAAATTTCCTTGCCAGAGGGTGAGAACCACATTTATGCGTTTCAGACTTAACCAGATGCCCACCCTAGAAAGAATTTACCATTGGACCCATAAAGAAAAAGGGTGGAATGAAAATTCTAAAAGTCTCATGTCGATTTTGTGGAGCGACTGACATGACAGAAACACTTAGGCACCTTCTCCTTACATGCACCCATTTTGGGACTAAACGATCTCTCTACTTTACAGATAGATTTGATGGGGATTGGGAAATGTCGAAGAATCTGTTCTGGAGTCGCTGCATGTGGGGTGTAAATATCTCCCTAATCCTCGCATTGAATTCACTCCTACTTAATATACAGGAGGAACTGGAAGTAAAAAATAAGGAATTCAATGCGTAGAGACTAGAGTGGATCTATGGTATATGAAATGATCAACGGTATATGAAATGTAAACTGTATATAATACGTATGGAATTTGATCTTATGTCTGGGAACGATTTTAAAGGTTGATAAATACGTTGAAATCTTTTTATATATAGATATTTGTATATTTGTATATCTGTTCACAAAATGAAATGTATTTTTCTTATTTGTTTGTAATGCACTTTATGTTGTATAAGGTTTTATGTAAACTAATCATACAACAATAAAAAAAAAAAAAAAATAGTGGAACGCTTGGGAGTATTTGGGGCTGTCCCTGTGCCTGTGGGGCAGCCTCCTTGGGCCCCTGGCCCCATTTTGCCACCCCCGAGAAGTAGCAAGGACCACAAGGCCACCAGCGATATGATCTTGGGGGTGGGTTCCGCATGCAGGCCTCCAGGAGTTCTGTCAGGCCTGCGTTACAGGTTTTCCCTCTGAGAAGGGATGGGCACCCTGCCGGGGCTCACTGGGACCACCGCTGGACTTGGGGATGGTCCCCCAACATGGGAGACAGGTGCCAAACGCCGGGGACATCAGCCCCAAACATCCTGGAGTTTTGGCTGGCCTGCGTTACAGCTTTTGCCCACCACAGAGCCCTGGCAGTGTCAATCTCTCCCCAGAGAGAAAGCTGTAACACGGCATGGCCAGAGCTCCAGGACGGTCAGGGTGATGTCCTGGGGCATTGGGCGCCTGTCTCCCAAGTTGGGCGGCCATCCCAAGTCCAGCAGCGGTCCCAGTGAGCCCCAGCAGAGTTCCCATCCCTTCACAGAGGGAAAAGCTGTAACACAGGCCATCTAAAGCTCTGGGACAGCCGGGGGTGCTGCCTCCGGGCTTCGGCGCCTGTCTCCCATGTTGGTAGACTGTCCCCAAGATAAGCAGCGGTCCCACGGAGCCCCGTCAGGATCCCCATCACTCCTCGGAGGGAAGAGCTCTAACACAGCCTTGCCAGAGCTCCAGGACAGAAGAAGGATGATGTTCCCAGCCTTGGGTGCATGTCTCCCATGTGGGTCAACCGTCCCTAGGTCCAGCAGTGGTCCCGGGGAGCTCCGGCAGGGTCCCCATCACTCCTTGGAGGGAAGATCCCGAACACAGCACAGTCAGAGCTCCAGGACAGTCGAGGTTGATGTTCTCGGCCATGGATGCCTGTCTGCCATGTTGTTCGCCCGTCCCTAGGTCCAACAGTGGTCCTGGGGAGCCCGTCCCTGTCCCGGCCCATTACAGCTTTTCCCTACGGGAAGGGACGTGGAACCTGCCGGGGCTCCCCGGGACAGCTGTTGAGCTTGGAGGCCATCCACCCAAATGGGAGACAGGCACTCAAGGCCGGGGACATCACCCCCGACCGTCCTGGACCTCTAGCTGGGCTGTGTTACAGCTTTTTCCTCCGGTTAGGGATGGGGACTGCTAAGTAAGTCAGTTTAGTCCATTAGCATAAAAATCCTGTGTACCATGGCTCTGGTTTTGAATCGTGGTATTGCTTGTTTTGTGAATCATTACCAAAAATGTGTAATTTCCTAACTAGATGAGTCTGAGTCAGGGGGAATGTAGCCGTGCATTGCTTTTCTCAATATTGATAGAAGTCATTACGTTACTAGTCCAAATTATAGACATTTTAGGTACATAGTTGTTGCTTGACCTGCGCAAATCACCCCTTCTTGAACTTAGAATTGTGTCTACTTTTCAGAAATGCTTTCTTCTTTCCACTCAACCAGTTCATAAAAGCTTGGAAAAAGGCGAATTCAGAACTGCAAACCATTTGTTCCTAGCTCTTACAAGAAAACACAGGCTTCTTTGTACATCATTTTATTGTTATTTTCTGAAAAAACACAAAATCTGCTCCCTTTTTTGTTATTTTCTTTTACCCCCTACAGCAAAGTAGGATCATGACTGCCTACATGTGGGAAGAAAAGAGGCCACATTTGGCTGAGATATCTTGTAACAAAAACGTTACAAGGAATTGAATGTGACAAACCGCGATCTCCAAACAAGGGTTCAGCACAGAGAGCACCACTTAAAGGTTGCTTCTTTTTGGCCATGGACAGAGCCTTCTATTTATGGGTCCATATTGTAAGTTCTCAGTTTCATGCGACTGTCCCTTACCCTTAGGCAGGGACTAATTGGGAATGATCAGGGGAACATTCCCCATAACACCCCAAGGCTTATCCACTAGCTTGGGAAGGCATCCAACCCTCTTGGTACCCAACTAGAGGTCCTCAGAGCCAGGCAAGTGACTTTGTCACATAGCACCAAACTATGCCTTTTTATCTGCGTCTACTTACCAAGGAAAAATAAAGGTCACATCCCAATCAACACTCACTCAGCCTAGAAACCTGGCTCCCGAGTTCAGAGTTTGACCGTCTAAGCTTATTTCAAAAGTGCATAGGTATATTTAAGGAGGCGGGTAAGCCAAATAGAAGAACATGCCATTTCAATAAACAGAAGAGGTTTGTCCTGTGGTGCACACAGCAACCAGTGAACCCTTTTTATGGAACACCTATATAGTCTGTTATCTTATATAAATATCAGATTGTCAGATACCTTATAGCTCACTTAAGATACATATTAATGAACTATCTGCATACACTTCATCACATAACAGCAAAAGGTCACATGGTGGAAGCTTCTTGTGGTCAAAACATTAATGGGAGGTGTCAAAAGTGTTCACCCTCTGTGTGTGGTGTGCAGGCCAGTACCAACATGAGACCTTAACACAGTTCTAAATATTGATGTTGACTCCATTCGAACCATTACACAAGTGCTCATTAAACAGCTCATTCTCAAGGGCGCTTTCTTAATAGCAATCACTCTTTAAGAAAAGTAAGCTGGCTACAGGTTGCATCAGGCGACAAACCATTCCTTGTGATGCATAAGGAGGAGGTTGTATTTAGAACGCATACAAGGTTCTCACCAAAGTTTATATCAAAGTTTCATGTTATTGAAACAATTTAGTTGCTAAAATGTTTCATACATGACTCCCAGTTTTTAGATCTGCTTAAGATTTTAAGGGATCTAAAAACTGGGAAAATGTGGTAATTTTATTTCAGTACATGGATCCTTTCAGCAATTGATCTTCACCAAAGTAACAGAAGGCCCGGCAGTTAATTGATGAACCTTTTTAGATATTGCTATACTCCCTTAAATAGTAACAACTTTCTGCCATTTTACCACCCAGGACTTACTTCCAATGGTCAACTACACAACCCAGCTGGCTCTCCCATTAACCCGCGTCAAAATCAACATGGACAGAACGATAACTAAGCAACATGCCTCCATAAATCTCTCCTTAAAAATCTTTTCTTTCTAAAACCATCTACTCTGTGTATCTCCACATCTCTAACACAAAGTTCTTTGACAAAACAATCACCAAATGTATCTGACCGCTTCGTAAACATGTTGATCTGCAACCTCCTCCATGAATAATACATATTTTGGTCAATGAGAGGAACCGAGTCCACTCTTTGCTAAAGAGCTAAGAACTAGAAAATTTGGAAATAGCGGAGTATGTACAGTGCAGAGATCAGATTCCTGCTGCAATAGGGCCAGAGGTATTGAAAGTCTCTACATAGTTCTGCCACTGGAGCGTCATTTCTCTTGCCATATGTTTGACGATATGATGTACATTGGAGTTGGCTGCTAGTTTGAAAGGTCAGTGTGGTCTGCTGAAGCCTTTTTCAGAAGGGGAGTATCTACTGCCACCTTTAATAAATTTGGAACCAAAACTAATGAAAGAACCTTAACTTATAAAATTCTGTCAAGATGGTATTGTAGTCTAAGGTTGTACATGGCTTTAGCGGCCAGTGGTCTTTTTATTAATCCTTCAGCCTTGCAGTAGTCACTCGACGTAAGGAAAAGTGTGATAGTAATCATCTCAAACTTTGATAGCTTGGAATAAGAGGTTTTCTTAATCAAGTTTCACAAAGAAAGGAGACTCAGTATCATGTGAAGTATTTATCTAATTTTTATCTTATTTTTAGACTTAATTTCACGATAGACCACCTTAATTTTACATGAAAAAATCTGAGAGCTGCTGTGATGGGAAACACTTGCTGGCATTATAAGAAATAATGTTCATGTCCTAACTTGTAAAAATACCCAACAATCGCACCCCAATATCTATAACCCTATGAAAGGTAATACTTTTTGTTGCTTGACTCTCTATTTTGACAAATTGAGGGTCTGGAGACCAAGCAAATAGCAGTGGTGTGCGCTATAAATTCCACTAACATAGCATAACATAATATTCGGCATTTTACACTTTTGTATCTGGCCTACTATATTTACACCACCATATTTTGGCCTGTCACTGATATAACCAAGGTGTAATTCAGATTCAAAACCCACATAAAATTTCTTTCTGTGACATGCTTACTTCTACTAACGTATTTTTGGCTAATCAGTTGTAGGTGTTTGGATGATAATCTGAGATCGGTCAATACACTGCAAAATCAAACCCAAATCTTATAAATCTGTCTCAGGGGTTTGATTTATTGGGAGGTTGTATTGTGTGAGAAACCTGAAGGTTTCTCACCCGCTAGTCCCTGGGGATCTGTAATCCAGGTGGCCAAGACACGCCCATCGCTTTTGTATCTAGTTCCTGAGGGTGGTCCAGTGCGTGAGGATCACCTGGATAAGGGGTCTTCGGGGAGTGGAAGTGGGACAACGGATGGCGAGCTGCGGTATCCCCTTCCCTGAAACACCTTTACCCCATCCTACCCGGTAGGGTACTTAGTATTTCAACCCTGCACCTTTTCCATCATGAACACTTTCCCACTGACAGCTCACTGTGAAAGAAAACAGATTAACACCCAGGGGTGTTGCTAGGTCTGGAAAAGATCAGGGGCTAAGCTAATGTTGGGACTGGCGGGATTCAGGGCTAGCTAGCATTTTGGTTGTAGCACCTGAGCTTCTATCCGGGGCTACCACCAAAAGACCTGGGGCTATAGCCCCCTCACTCCCCCCTAGCAACGCCTCTGCTAACACCCGAGCCATATACCTGATGTGTCCCACTACAATGGTCAGGCAATTACTGATCATTACACTCACCTGACCTCCATCACACGTCCCCACGCGGCTAAAAGGCGGACCACGAAAGCACACTCTGAGCAAGGCAAAGCCCACGAGGAAGCAGTAGTTCCAAGATGGCAGCTTAATACAAGGCGGAAGTCGGCCAGACCGAAGAGGATTGCAAAGAGGGAAGTTCCCTTCACCTTTTCACCGAAAACCTGTATCTTTCATGAACCTTCGAGAATAGGAAACTTAAGACCTGGAATCAAAGCTGAAGAAATTGTGTGTTGGAGGTACGAGGGGCTCTCCTGCGTCGACAGTCAAGGCAGGGAGAATCGATTGCTGCTGTGGTACTGTCCTTGGCTCCTAAAACAAAGCAGCACCAGTGAAGTCAGCACAGCCAGTGAGTTGGGGAGACTGATACCAAACCGGTCTGTGCGGAAACCAGACATTTAAAAGCAATGAGTATTGTGCACTGTAGGCCCTGATGCTAATGATTTGAACTGTATTCTCGTGCTAAAGAAGTCAGAGACTGTGCTACGCTCAAGTGAACTACCTTGTCCCGTGCTTAAAACGTGGGGAAGGGAGGCCAACGGCCTCAACAACCTGACATATCATTTTGAACACTTCTTTCTTTTCATAACATTGTTGCCCACACTATTTTTATGTAGTGGTGAGGAATGGCAATCGTGTTTTTTTATTTTTGTATAGGCCCTTTATTTTGACAAAAACACTACTAGGACTGTGTTATTAGATGGTCGTAGCATGCTCCCATCGGTAGATTTAGACTTAAATAGGTGCTTATCAGCCCCCTTTTTGAAGTTCAATAAAAACCCTTGAACTGTGGTCAATTGTGTCTTGTTGTTGCCATGCCTTCCTTACAATTGCCTCACCAAGAAAACAGAACTGTAATCAAAATTGGCTCAGCAAATTATATAGCATATAAACCTGTTGATGGAAGATTAACAAATAACATATTCGTTTTGCCTTCTACAATTCCATTCAGACCCATTTCCCATCTGAATAATATTAACCAAGACATTTTTTAGATTTTGTTAATTCCAATTTAGCTCTTTTATATTTTGACTTTGAATATCTTCCCAGAACAATGCTATTTTTGGCAATCATGTTGATCATGTTCCACCCTCAGATTCACAGTGCCAGCATTTGTTGCCTTTTGTTAATTTGACACTTACCTGTGAGCTATTTCCTGCATGGAGACATCAGAACAGACACTGTCGTCTGGGCTTTAGCTCTGAGCAGACTGCACCACCTCACAAATCGTTGATCTAGAATGATTGGACACTGCTGTTGCCATTTTAGAGAGGAAAATAGAAGAGGGTCCGGCCCACTTTGAACAAAAAAAAGTGTGACGAACCCTTTAAGGGGAAACCAGAAAGAGAAGAGCATATCAGGGATACGTGGGTGATTGAAGACGGGATCAGACAGCCTTCAAAAATTAAGTAATGGGTCAAGGAGGTAACGTCAATGGAACAATTCCTGAATTTGTCATGTATTTAGTAGTTTTCACCACCTCAGTTTTACATGAAATTCCTGTCATTCCTTCCTGATATTGTACCACCGAAATATGCGAGACGTTCCCTAGCTATGCGTGGTCCAACTGTTAAAAATAATAACTTTTAAAGTGTTTTATTACATATTTCCGATGCGTAATCTTATATGGCAGCAGGGCTAAAACTGATTATTTTGCTAAGATCTCAGAATATGAAATGAATCCGAGTAAAATGGAGTTTCTCCTACTAAATATACCCTGTTTGAAGACACTTCCTTTGTATTTATTGAATGTTTTGGTGCCATTTAGATGAGAAATGGCATACATGGGAAACCATACAGGAGGCTGAGGCCATCCTGAGATGGGGTGCATTAGGGCCTCTGGGAATAAGTAGCTGTTGAGGACAGGTAATGGGATACATAAACCTGGGACATGGACAATGTAACGGGCGTAGTTAATACACTTAATGAAGACCTAGTGGTATGATAGACCATATTATACATATACCACTCCGGTATCTCTGACAATCCTTACCGCTATGCTACAAAATAGTGTGGGATAATGTTCAGAAAAAGAAAGAAGTGTTCATAAAATTATGTGTAGGCTGTTACGCCCCCCCACCTACGTTTTAGCACGGGACAAGGCGGGTTACTAGAGCACAGCACACTCCGGGGCTTCTTCTTCACAAGGTCACATATTTACGTGTCCTCATTTTCTTTTTACTTGTATTATCAAACACTGAAAGGTAATATCACATATGCATGTTTATAAGGCACCAGATGACTTTGGGAGCCAAGAGTAGCTTGGTTGCTGTTGGTTATAAGCTTTCCAGGCTCTCCTATGGCAGAATCAGGAGCTAAATAGCTCTCAACTCCCAGCCATTTGGAACCGTGCTAATGGGTGAAGTGGCTTTAGCTCAGCAAGCGAATGAGGTGGTATGAACGTAGGTTTGGTCCAGAGTGCAGTGATATAACCATGAAGAAGGGGTCTAGACTCCTTACCGCTTTTTGGTAGTGAGTTGATGATTCAGGGCGATGTCAATTACACAATGATATTTTTGTGCATGTAAATGTGCTATCGTTTGCTTAGAGTTCATGCACCACCTCAGTTTTTCAATTAATTGAACATGATCTGAGGCAGTGTTCATACTAAAACTCTGTGCTGGAATAGTGGTAATACGGTAACGTTTCTTTCATCTTTGTGCAGACCCCATCTTTCTACTCCAAATGCAGACGATTGCATGAATGTACTAGAAAGTGTGTTCTGGAAACTTGATTTTTGTTTTGATTAGTTTTGGTAAAATGTCGAAGTATACAGCCACACGTTTCAATAGACCACGTTTTAGTCACAGCTGAACATGCTGTGTTGTATCATTTTGATGGATCTGGCTGCTATATTTTATAGTTATCAAATATAATAGTATGTTCTGTCGGTGTGCCATATTTTATAAATGTTGGCCACTGAGTGACAAGTAGATTTGTCGAACATCCTGTCCCTCAACAAGTAGATTTAAAAAACAATTCCACACCCATGCTCCAGTTTGCATCATGGGGCAACCAGAGATGTTTCCAATGGAATCCAAATAAGCTGATGAAAAACATATTTTTGGGTATAGAGTGAGGATACCTTTGTGCACCCCCCCAAAACCCCACCCCAGGTTTGTTCTATAAAGAGTAAGAAACCCGATTGTGTTTGGTGTATCCAGAGGACATGTTCAGCTAAGTTGCCTCCGAACTTTCTGCTCAACACAAGCACCACTGTTCCCCCACGTTGTGATAATGTAACATGGGAGTTCTTGACGAGGCCAACATAACGGAGATTCCAAATCTAATCCTGATATAGTCAAAAGATGTGACCATGGATTGCCATTGATAATGCATAACCAAAAATGGCACCTCTTCCCAACTACCATAACTGAGCGCATTCATACATGTTTTTTTTAAATTCTCTGTACAAACTAAGAGCCCCCCCAGTAAGCTATGACTCACGATCTTTGTCCTTGCTAGAAGGCTACGGTCATCGGCAAAGAGTAGGAGGGTAACACCTGATCACCAGTCCTCGAAGCAATTCCTTATGGTTGTTCAATTAAAATGGTAAATTAAAAAGGGTAGGATCCAGATACATGCCAGATGAACACCACACTGGACAGTGACCCAGGTAGTAGCATTCCTGGCTGGGGTTTAAAGAACTTTAGACCTATTGCTCTCAAATCCTTTATGGTCAAAGTAAGGTTAGACTGTTTGCCAGTGGCATGCATGAAACAATTTCGTGTTGTATTTCAGGTTCCGCCTGTTCGCATAGAAGGCGGTACGGGGATGTCACTTTCAGTGTGAGCTGCATGTAAATGTGGGCACAGGTAGGTGTCCTGTCATGGTATTGTACTAGCAAGCTGGTACTATGGGTTGGATGAGTAGCGTTGGGGTACCTATTGCAATACTCTGTCTGATGTATGGGAGGATGACTAAATCTTCACCACTGACATTGCACTGGGCAGTGCTCCAAACCTTCGTGCAATGCCATTACCATTACAGAAGGGGAACAGTGTTATGAAAATCAGGCTTGGTGCCGAACCGCTAGGGGCAATCCAGCCAAAACATTTAGGTCACCTCCTTTCTGCATGTGTCCACAAGCAACCTGAGATATGTTTTAGCCTCAGGAGGTGTTGCTTGTGTCTATAGGCGTGGCAAACTAAGGACCCAGGTCTGGGCATACCGGTCCAAACTTGGGCGACTGTTACAAAACTGAAGAGTGCTGCATATAGGTTCTTCAATAAATCTAAACCACTGACCATCTACACCAAAGCTGAAGGTGGTTCCACCAGTGCAGAACTCCTGGACTTGTGGCACATATGGTGTTTCTAGCCAACGTGTGAACTTGGGATCATCCAGGGGCTTCTGTGAAGGGTCTTTTCAGTGAATTGGTTATCTCAGTATCTTTACAGGATTAGACAGGAGCTCTTTGTGCAATAGCCCAGTGGTGGGGAGGCGCTGTCCGGTCAAATGGTCGAAAATAAAAGATCGAATGACCATTTGATCGAAGTCAAATGGTCGGGGGAAAAAAAAGGTCGAATTTTTTTATTTATTTATATATTTTTTTAGTTTTGGTTGGTTAAAAAATATTTTTCATAAAATAAAAAAAATTTAAAAATCGACCTTTTTTCGACCATTTGACTTCGATCAAATGGTCATTCGATCATTTCTTTTTCGACCAGTTGACCTACAACCGTGGGAGGCAAAGTCATACAGTGGGGTTATGTGTGAGCCACATTAGTACTTGGCAAAACTACATAACAAGCCATCTCAAGGTGCTGAGAAGCCTAAACCACCATCTCGCTCCCAAGATGATGATTATTTAAAGAGAATGCCTTACGTTTTTTCTTAAAGATCGTCAGATTTTCCTCTTTTCTAGTAACTTCTCTAAGCCTGGTCCGTAATGTGGGTGTCTGATTTGAAAGGGACTGGTTGCCAACCGTGGCATTCAAGCATTTGTGACTACTCGGACTCCTCACCTTAGTGTTCTGTGGGGTATGTTAGGCATCATGGCATTCAGGTGTGGTGGACAGCGGCATTGATTGTACTTCATTGCGGGTGCTGATGTGTGGCTTATCTGGCTTGTGGTCCTTTTTTCTGTTGGTGGCAGGTGTCTGCTTGCCAGGAGTATGTGTTTTTCTGCTGTTCTCTACTTGGCTTTTTGGTAGATGACACTAGATGTCAAGCTTGACAAATCTGCTTCCGCTTCAGAAACATGCAGGTGCAGGTGTCTGAGGATTGCTGTCCTTGGGTCACCAAAATGATTTCAGTTCAATGAGGGGGATCGAAGCAAGTGATGATAGGTCAGCCTTAGAACTTTGCCATGATTGCACAATCTTGCCAGCTGCTCTTCATGGTCTCCGAGGGGTGGTCCCAGTGCCTTGTGGCAGGTGAGAGTGGTTGCTACTGTAGGGAAATGCAGTCGATTTCAAACAGTAGGGTCACATTCTTGGAAGGAGAGGACAGACTACCAGCCCTTCATCATAGGAAAGAACAATGCCCGCTGTTATGCAGTCTTGTGTTTCAGGAGACAGCGGAAGGATTCCTACACTGCAGGTCCATGGTTTTGCTGTGCCCAGGTAGTCCAAGACCAACAATGTTACTTTGTGCCAAGGCACCACTGGAAGCTAAAATATATATTTTTTATGGCGCAGCTTATTTGCAGTTATTAATGAAGAGGCTGCTCTGAACACAGGCAGTGGCTGATTGTATTGTGCTGCAAATTCAAGCTACCCAAGGGGCTCTGGGCACCTTTTTGTTTGCATTTTTATTTTGTATTTTTTCAGCGTTGAAACCTCTGTCTTTCTCGTCTGCTTTCTTCTATTCTGGCTCTGGTTTAACATGGAAATTGAAACGGGTTTCTCTTTTTAGAATGATATCCCTTTCTGTTTTCATAGTAGTTATGACAGCGGGGCTTTTTCTGTGTGAGAATGATGTATGCACTTTGCTAGCCCTTATGCGGACTCCAAGCGGCATACTGGCGCTGATCAATAACACTAGAAAGCATTATTTAAGTAAACCTACTGGAAAGTAACATTGCGCTTTCATCCGTATATGTTTTATGAGGAGTTGTGTCTTAGTGCATGTTCCAGCTCTGTAATCATTCACATTTCCTATTTTCCACCATAGTGTTTGCTAGTTCTTCAGTGGCCAGATTTGTGGCTCTCTGGTGGAAGTGAGCTCAAAGTTTGGAACAGACGGCTTGAACTACTGTGCGAGACAAACCACTTTCCAGATACCGGTAACTATGATAAACATACAAATGTATGTCTTGATGCATTATGCGGAAGGGAAATGTGTGGTTGGGTTGGTTGGCCGGTAGGCTGCACAATACACTGTGCAAAGAAAACTCTGAAATGCAAAGAATACTCCAGAGTTGGCGGATATGGTATGTCTTGGACTTGTTAACTAACTGCTTCACATAGATGTTGCTCTTTGCATCTTCTGTGGTTGGAGGCATAGCTGTGATGTGGGGTTTTTAATTTGTGGTGGCCTCTGTGGTGTCTTGGGTCTTCCATGCTAGCTACTCACAAATGTTCTACCAGAGACAATAGATGAACACTGTGCCAGCATGACTTGTCCACAGATTAAAAAGTAAGTACATCAAAAGGCAAGCACATCAACATGAAACATTTTTATTTGAAGTGGCATGTCAGAAAGTTGACTGTGGAACTCCTTGCTATCGATCAGATCTAAAGACAATACATGATGGCTTTAAATTTCTATTTTATTTATAATACACCCAATAATGGAAGTTGACCTTCTAAGTGCTCTGAATTTTGTCTGATAAGAAAACTGAGGCAGAAGGCGATTAAGTGATTTGGCCTTGTTCGCTCAGGTTGGTCAAGTTACAGATGACAACATTAAAACCCAGATCTCATGAGCTCACAACTGACAACGCAACCTCATCACCACCCTGATACATTTTTTTTATGATTTCTTTATTAGACACTTACATAAAGCAGCTTAAAGATTGAACAGGAAACATTACCCATACATGGCCTAAAAAAGACACTTTTTCTGAAAGCACTTAAGAAAGACGTTTTTGTGTATGTGCTGAGATGGGTCCAAATCCAACAAGAATTGCTTTTCTTGATTAGGATAGGAATGATCTAATCATTCCTATCTTAAAGTAAAGCAACATTAGTATTGACTGTTGAAACCATGACTCTTGTGTTTAAACAAATGTTTACAACAAAATAATACAGCACCATAGACAGACAGATCAATGCAACAGACAATGCAAATCCAGCAGAAGATGGACTGGAGAATGGGAACGGGGTGATGGGACGACAGGGGTAAACGGAGGCAAAGGCCTGAGAACCATTGTCTAAGAAAAGTAAAGAAAGTGATGAAAAGAGGACTATATTCTATATATCCTGTATCTCTCCATTTCTGTAAAGAAGCGTAGAGGGATGCCATCCCATTCACAACCCTCCTTGCCATCTGGGAGGAACTGGACTGTGATTGCTGGACAGAATGAAAACATTTGATGCTCTTAACGTAGCCACCACATGTATCCTTTTCACACAGGTTGCATGATTTAGAACACTAGAAGGTAGACTGTTCTCCTGTGTGCTCGGAAGGAAAAACATTAACTAGTCTCCCTGTAGTGTGCACTTGGCATTCATTTTTCCATTGTAAATACGTGACATACATTTTTGAGCCACTCTTATTTCAGAAGTTAAAAGCACGTTTTCCCATATACGTGGACCTCTGACCTAAAGCGAGTCTGCATGGATTGAAGCATAGATAAAGGACTAATAGATTACATTCCAAATGTGAGGTGCATCAAAGGAACTACTAAAGGGTCATGGGAAAGTTGCACTACTGTGTGAGAACGTGTACCAGTTAAGAACACCCTATGAGTCACTGTTTGCTACCTGGTATGTCCGTCACACATGAATTCTTACATCACTTTGGCAACAGAAGGTTCTCTGTCTAATCTCAGCCTTGTTCCAGGGTAATAGCACCCTGTATGCTTCTTCGCCCTTCAAACAGTCTCAGGGAAATAGCAAGCAGATTGCTGTTTGCCACTTGTGACCCAGTCTCAGGGCTACAGCAGCCAGCTCGCTGTTTGTAACTCCCAGGCATATGGTTCCCAGCTCACTACCAGGAAAATACCTCATTAAAACTCACTATGATTGACTTTCTTGGGGAGATGCTGCCCTGTTCGCTCTTGCAGCCAGCGCCAGATATTTGCAGCCTCTGGTTGAGCCAACCCCTTGCTTTCCTTTGCAAGTTGGTCTTCTGGTCCTTTAATAGCCTTTAGGCCTTTCGCCTTTGCAGGCTTCTTGGCTCTGTTGTGTCTCTGCTGATGATTCTGTCTCTATGTTCTCTCTCTTTGCCAGTTCCTGTAATTGCCACACTTGCTTTGGTTTCAGTGAGCCTTTCCTTTGTATTTGTGTGGTGTGAGATTGGCATCATGGAAGGAGACACAGACAACAGATTCAATGTCTAACAGGCTTTTATTAAAGAAAATGTCAGGATAGAGTAAGGCCCATCTTGACCAATGCTAAGGAGGGATTTCCCTACCTACAGAAACTAAGGAAAGTCTGTGGCAGTACATTCAACAGAAAAGTCTTTGTGTCCAAAACCTATACTTGCCCTCACAACTAAGACAAAACAATGTGTAGGGATGTCAACCGCAAACATACCAGTGTTCCAAAAGTAAAGATCTGAGCTATATCCAGCACACGCTTACTCTTCAGCATTGTTTCCCCAAATGCCATGAAGTTCCTTGCAATGTTCAATTTACCTCCTTTTGGACTTGAAATAATAAAGTTCCACACGTTTGAAAAAGACAGTATGCCATTCCACAAGTCCAATGTAGTTCTAGGCGGTACGTCTATGTTTCCTTCCCCCAAGTTCAATATCAAAAGATGACACAAAAGAAATATCTTGAGGCTTTGTCGTTTAAACAGTAGTTCAACAATTCGGTGCAACTCAGGGCTCCCTTCCCCAAGTCTGTTATGCACCAGTGGTTGTTTTCCTCTTTTCACAACAGCAAACTTTCTTGTTAGCATATAGGGGCTTTCTGGTCTTGGCTCAGTTTTAGACCACACTGTCCACCCATTACAGGTCATGCAACCAGCAAACTGGCATTCGCTTTGACCAGTTCTTGATTCAATTAATACTAGTTCTCTAGTCTTGGCACAGTTTTAGATCACACGGTCCAACCATTATATGTCACGCAACCAGGAACTGTCGGGTCTTCTTGAGTAGTTCAATTTTTAGCCAAACAAGTAGTTTCTCAAAGGCAGTTCATTGACTTTACATATCATTGTTTTCCCAACCTTGACTCCAACTTTGCACTCAGTCTTTCATTCGCCTTAGCTTTCTATTGGCTTTCAGTTCATTGTGCAATAGTTCAACAGGTTTGTTCTTTCCTTTCACTTTAGTACATCAGGTGCATGTTTGGCTTATTTCATTCAGTTCAATATTCAATATATGCCTCATCTTATTTCCTCTCATTCAGTGTTCAATAAATGCATCTTTGCTTAGTTCATTTAATTCGGTATTTCACAAATGCTGCTTTGCTTGTTTCTTTCAATTCAGTATTCAATAAAGGCAACTTTGCTTGATTCCATTCACTTTGGTATTCAATGGATACAACGTTGCTTCTTTCATTCATTTCGGTATTAAAAAACCACAACTTTGCTTCTTTACTTGGATGGCTACTACATGTACGGTCTTTCAGAGCACTAGTATCTTTAAGTGTTCCAGACACTTACCCAGACTAGGGAGCTCCTCGCAACGGCTTTTGTAGGAAAGCCTGGTTGCCTGGTGCTTCAATCAGCCCACTCCAGCTCTCGTGCCCAGCTTCGCCTCTGCTCCTCGGCAGCGCCTGCTGCTCGCCTTTCCTTCTGTGGGATCCCTATGGGACCCTCGTCGTGCACCGTCACTCCGATAGGACTCCCAGGATCTCAGCGTACCAGCATCTCGGCTTCTTTCGCTCCTGTGCGGCTCCTTCTGCTGTGTCTTTCTCTTTCCCGGTTTCACTCCAATGCAGCAGCATTCCACCTCCTTATTCACCTGTAGTCCCGTAATGGGCTGCAGGTGGTTTTCCTTAAAGGCAGCCTGGCTCTCCTTTACAAGGATGTGCGTGACCTCTCAGCATCTTCTTGGTCTCAGTACCAAAGTGGTGAGAGTAACCTATGTCTATTACTCTGTTGCCTCTTCCTCGTCTCAGTACTTGAGTGTGGAAAGATTGTGCTGTTCATAACCCTCAGTTGTTTCTTCCTCTTCTCAAAACTGTTATGTATCCCAAGAGGGGGATAAAGAGGACAGGTCTTCTAATTACCAAAAAAGGTTGGGGAAGGGTTAGGCTGTCTGTTACGAGGAGAAGGGGAATACTGTGCTTTGTCAGAAGATACCTCATCTACAATCTTTCTCCTCCTTTGTCTAACATGTCTGGGATGATATCTCCTGCCCTCCTCAGAGACAACGGAACCTGGTGAGCAAAATCAGTGAGAAACCTGATGGTATTCTCCCAAGCAGACCTCAAGAATCCCTTGTTCAGGTGGCCAGTGAAGGGCTGGCACTCTCAGATCCCAACCCTGGGGGCGGATGAGTGAGGGAGGATCACCTAGGTAAGGGAATCTGGGGTTGTGCTTGGGGAAATACCCCAGTGAGATGCAGTATTATACCAGGGAAGGAGGAGTTGGAGGCTGTATCACATCTGCCTCCCTTCCTCCCAATGAATCTCTCTTGCCCAGATCAAACGACCCCTTCGTATTAGGAACCCAAACCCTGCTGCACGGAAATTATTTCTCACAGAATCCCTGTTTTCCTGTGTCCTACCCGAATACTCCCAGTCATTATCCTCCCCGTCCCTTTGATTATTATTTCCCGAACTCCCAATCTATTGTGACAAAACACTACTTTTCCCACTATCTCCCCTATTCAATCCAGAAACCATACAACGCTCACTTTTCCCCATCCTACCCCGTAGGATACCTAGAAAATCTACCTCCCCTCAAACATTTTCTCAGACCGTGACAGACAATGGACTAACAACAAAGCTGTGTACCTGACATGTCCCAACACAAGAGTCAGGCAGAGTCAGGCAATTGGCAATAATTACACACACCTGACCGCCCTTTCTCTTCCCACAGGGATAAAAGGCAGAGCCTGAGAGCACACTTCGAGCAAGGGCGAACGCACGAGGAAGCAGCTATTCTGAACCTGCAGTTCATACGGAGGAGAAAGGCGGCGAGATCTGAAAGGACGACAAGGCAGAATTGCCCTTGCTCTTTTCAACTCAGACCCGCGAAGCCTCCGGAAGGGAAAGCATAAGACCAGGAAGGCCAGCTTGAAGTGTGGTGTGACGGATGTCAATGGTACACGGTCCCCTCCCGCGCTGATAGCTAAAGCGGGGAGAAGCGCTTGCCGCTGTGGTGCCGTCTTTGACTCCAGAGACAAAAAACTCAAACAGTTCAGCACAGCCAGTGAGTCCTGATAGCAAACCGGACTGTGTTGAGCCCAATGTTGCGAACAGCAACATTGTATGAATTGTGAACAAAGAACTTGTATGTGTTAAAGCTTGAAAGAAAGTCCACTGAAAGATCCGCAGCAGAGTGGTCAGGCGCCACGTGGGCACTCATTCGAAGGACTCTGGCTGGTCCCCTTTGAAACTACAAGTAACAGGAGGCCCTAGGAGTGGCTCGCATAAGGAGTCAGAGGGGTCATACAAGGGTTGAGTCAAACCCCTTGCACAATCGGAAGTCTCTGACGCATTGACAAAAAGGAAAGTAAAGGGAAGTGATTTGTATTAATTAAACATTGTGAAGCCTGGCTGGCGCATTTAAGGAAAGCCTGACTGGGGGCTAAGACCTGGACTTAGGTAAAGGGAAGAACCTAAGGGGTCTAGAGTGACTTTTTTGTGTGCTGTGGCAAGTGTGAACCCAACAGAGGGATGCCAAGAGAAAGCTAGAGGAAGGGAACCCGCTTTCTGATGAGAATGAGCAAATCATGAACTGTGTTAGGAGGGATGCCAAGGGGAAAGCTAAGGAGAGTGAATCCCGCATATTGATAAAGCAAAGGGAACTGTGTGTTTGGCAAATGTGAGCCCGACTGAGGGATGACTGCGAATCAAAGTGAATAGGAATACACCCATCAACATTGTGTCAACAAGAGTGAACCCGGCTGAGTGTTGTCCGCAGTGAATGTTTGTTTAAAATGACATTCAGACACTTGAATGATACGTTGTGAATGCAAGGCCGTAGTGAACCAGATGGTGGGAGGCCCACATTGTAGGAGGGATCGGAACGCGGCAGAGGGAGATCCTAAGGTGAAGAGTAATCGCCCCAAGAAGATTTATTGAAGGAACTTTTGTTAATTGTAACACATTAGGTCCTCTGAAGCAAGAGACTTTGTGTGAAAGAGACTTGACCACAGAAAGCCCTGATATTTTGGAAACACTTTGTAACCATGATCTGGTGAGGCGCAGTAGTGTGCTGTTCTTAAGATTCCCACCTTGTCCCCTTCTAAAAACATGGGTAAGGGAGACCCCAGTTATACTATCCTGACTTATCATTTTGAGAACACTTCTTTCTTTTCTTGTGAACATTATCCCACACATTTTCTTTTTTTTTATTGGCTGTAAGGATTGGCAATATGTTTATTTAGTATAGGCCCTTTTATTTGACAAGACGCCACTAGGACTGCCTTATTATTAATTGATGGTTTTAGCTTTGCTCTCATCTTAGATTTAGGTTTAGATTGGGCGTTTTTCCAACCCATTTATACAGTTTAATAAACGCCCTTGAACTGTGATCACTTGCGTCCGTCTTTACTGTTGCCACCATGAGTTCCTTACAAATCCCATAACCACTTCTGGGATAGGGGGTTCCTTCTGAAAAGAGGATATGGAATACTGTGTCTTACCTAAAGGCATCACATCTCCAATCTCCAAAGACCCTCTATTCAGGTGATTCTCCCTCGCTTGTCCACACCGAGGTGCAGGATCCAAAAGTGATGGCCTTTCCCTAGTCACCTGCATAGAGAATCCAAGGGGAGTAGGCATCATAACAACCTTAGGTTTCTCACAGTGGTCACATTTCCCCAACATGGCTTTGTATTAGTTTTGCCCTGTTGTGCTTCCTTTTAGCCCTTCTGATTGGTTTGTAGGTCTAGATTGGTAGTAATAATAATAATAATAATAATTTAGCATTTATATAGCGCTACGAACCCTCAGGTATCTGAGCGCTGCTTATGATTACCGACGGTGTGTGGTGCTCATTTATCGACCTCGGAAGGATGAAAGGCTTAGTTTGGCCCTGGCAGAATTCAAACCTGCGTCAGCAGGCTCTGCACAGATGTCAAAGCGAGCACTCTACTCGCTGGTTCAGCAACAAGCCCGTGTGAGGGGTCAGAAATGTGAGGCGGACCATTTTGTGAGGTTTTCTCAACAAATGCCATTTTATTATATTCAAAGTTTGGATGAACGCCTCACTACCACTACCCTGACGAGGATTTCCCTTCCTAAAACAAACTAAAGGAAACACTCTAACAAAAGGATATATGTCCCTCAAACTGTTACATACAACAAATGGGCTAGGAAATGCATGGCAATTCAAAACAATAATGATTGAGTTTGCAATGTAACCACAGTCTCTTCATAACTGTCATGATGCCTACCCACAGGCATCCGGACCAAGCCCATCAGCCCCGGGAGCAGGCATATAGACATTTAGTAAAACCTCAGCAGCCCCGGCTAGGGGCTATCTGGGTTCAGTCCAGGTGCCTCAGGCGCCAGGCTCATAGTCATTACTTACCCCAGGCAGACCATGCTGCAAATGACTCCAATCCAACATGAAGCCTGAAAGGGACTATTTTTCTACAGGGACTATTTTTTACTCGGGTGTGGTTCTAGGGACTTTTTACCTGGGACTACTTTTGAGGCTATTTAAACCACGCCCGACCAGCAACACACGCTTCGCGTTATTCTGCATCCAGCAGCGTAACGCTCACCGTGCCTGCAGCCTGCATCCAGTCTTCTGCCACGCCCGCCTCGAATCCGGAGCTCCTAAAACAAAGAGGAAAGAAAGGGACAAGCTTAGAAAACAAACTTATTTCTATTCCACACCTGATTCTGGATCCATCTTGTCTCCGGACCTGTAAAGAACATCATTTCTGCACGCGCCGCACCTCCAGCTGCAGCGCCGCACCGCGCCATACTCACCAGTCTTCACAGCATCCTTCAGGTCGGCACTGCCTCCATCATTTCTTCGCCGAACTTCGGCACCTAGGAGACAAAAGAAAACCAGAAGGTGAGCCGAGGCAACCAACAAATATAATTCTTACCACCATAGACTTACCTGATTTACCACCGGAGGCATCCTTTTGTGAGACTCCATATTTTCACGTGCCGCATCTGTAAAGAGATACAAAACAACACGTTTTCCACGTGCAACATTTACCGGACAGCGCCGGGTAATACAGACTCTTACCTGAGCACCACCAGCTGCCACAAGAGCATCTTTTCACGAGCCAGCTGCAAGACAATAAAGGAAGGGGGGAACAAGAGTGAACATCGGACATATTGAACACTATGAACTTAATACTTACTGGTCCTCACCAGGAACCTCAGAATCAATACTTTTCGGAACTCTCCCGAGCCTTCAAACCAGTGAAGTAACTGGAATCGACGCGCCCCTGCAAATCCTCGCAGGATGGAGAGCTCATCTTTCAAGAATATAAGGTGAGATTGCTGTGAGGGCATTTCGGAGGTGATTAGTTGGGGAGGACTCTGGGGGTGCCATCACTTGAATCCACAAGTGGCTAAATCCATCTCTCCATTTACAGGAGAATATTTCTACGGGTTAAGCAGACAAGATTAGGAGGGCAGATCCAGTCAGTCATCGCTGCACTACGCATCACGTGGGTGGAGACCGCAGCTGTCCGGGTCCGACCGACGCCCCTGTGGGAGCCAAGTGAGCGTAACAATAACCTGGTCGAATTCCCTTTCCCCAGGCTTAAACGTGATTGTGCTTCACAGTTTAAGAAAAGAAAGCAAGGAAATCCTAGTTTGCAACAAAGTTTCAACACAGCTTGATGCATCTTCAATTTGTCAACAGATTGTTCCAACACAGAACATAAACGGCTCTTCCTTGAACAGGTCATCAATAGCAACAGTAATTGTCTTGTTCAGGATGATGTTACCACCATTGATGACTTTTAATGAAATATAGCTTCCTTGTCACAGCTTCACACAGCTCTTTCTTTAGCACCACAAACGCATAAATGGTCTGTCAGGACCACCTCGTAGCACTTCAACTTCCACCTGGTCTACTTCTATGCCAGGTGCACAGCCTCAGTTCACACCTGGTTTACTCCCATGCCAGGCCCACTTCTTCAAACGTTTGCCATACGGTTATACTCCCTGCTGAACAGCATTTCACAACAAGTGCTTTTGTGGTTAAGATCAACTGATGAGAGATTCTAAACAGTTTCACAGTATTCAATAATTGCAGCTTCAAAACTTTCAACAGCTCTTCACGGAAAATAAGATTCACATTGGTGCTCTTTAATACTCATCTGAAAAGATGCTCCTCTCCTTCTGGATATCTCGTCCCAGAAGGGCAGCCTTTTTGCCACTCTTGTTTCCCCATTACACAAGTAACCAAAGACTGGCAGTGGCAGTCTCTTTCTGCTACTCCCCTAGTTTTGCAATGTGTTTATCCCAGCTTTTAGCATATGTTGGACAAAGTATGGGCAACAGGTTTTAGAGCTTATAGACCTTACATTACCCCCCTTCTGCTGTGGCAATGTTTGCTAGATTGAATTTGCCTTGGTCGTAGTCTCTCTTGGCTTAGACAATGCTTGCAGGTATTTACTCTCAACAAAGTTGCCCCATCGGGTTGTTGGGTTTCCCACAGTATTACACTTTTAAGGATGCAGTCATTTGGCTTGGTTATAATAGGTTTTTGCTGCTTTTCCCTAGTTCGGTATTCACAATGAACTTGGAATCCACTTTCATTCATACATGAGTGCTGCTGCTGTTCTGCAATAGTTTGGTATTCAAAATTAATTTGGGAATCACTTTTACGCATACGCTCCTGTTGCTCCTGCTGCTTCGCAATAGTTTGGAATTCAAAATTATTCTATGAACTACTTTTACTTCTACGCGAGCATTGCTCACTCGGCGAACAACTGCTTCTGACATGCGAGCGGGAACGGAGCGCTCCCGAGTTACTACCAGTCTTTTGCCTCTTCAGGTAAGACGTGCACCTTCATTCCCCTCGCCGCTCCCAGGACCTCTGCTGCTGCGACTCCTCGCGATCCAGCAAAATGCTTCTGTTAGTCCGCCTTCGCCCATGACACCTACAATTGGAGCTCCTGAAGCTGTCTGGTGGACGCCAGCAACCAGAGACAGCCTTGAGGCTCGCCGGTGCACGCCACCTGAGACGGCCTCCTGCATGCTTCCTGCTGCGCAGCTTCTGCAGGTCAGGTCATCAGGGGGCAAACTTTCCTCCTGCACGCTTCCCGCTGTGCAACCTCTGTGCTTCAGATTTCTGGAGACACAGACCCTCTCAGGACCGGCAGCTGATATCTGTCAAAAAATGGTCCCGGCATCTTCTCTCTCCTCCAGCTTCTGCCTGGGCTGCCAGTACGAACCATGCTGCTCCTGCTTCTTTCTTCCTCTGCTCTTCTCCAACAACAGCGTTATGGCCTGCAGCCGAGGGGGCCTTTTAAACATCTGTCTCTCTCAGGTGTGGGTCATCTGCATTAATGAGCTGACCACTCCTGCAACATTGTACCTTTTCAGCCCTCTTCTTCGTCCCAGATTAGGGTTTTCAGTTTCTGTTGTTTTACTTTTAAACACCAGTTTATTCCTGATAATATTCTTTAAAAAACATCATAAGGATTAGTCATTAGACTTATTTGAAAGGGCAAAGGCAATTCTTTTAAACCGTGGTTATTCACAATTATCCTTTCATTGCCCCTTTGGGTGTTAGAGAGGTCTTCAGCTTTGCCGGTCTCCCGAATTTTGAGTTTTTATTTCTCCCAAGACTTAGGAGTTTGTGATTGTTTTCACCTCTATTTATATGTATATCTTGTGGAACAACAGGATGATTATTACAACAAGCCATTACATATGGTGGCATTGTGGAGCCATCCTCCCTAGAGGAAGACAAATACCTTGTCTCATCCCATGGATTCCTCTTATTTCCCTGGGCCGTTTCTCCTCCCAGGTGTTCCTCCTGCTGAAAACCATCCCCAAGGTCAGGATCAGAAAGCGTCTGATTTTCCTGGGAGGAGACTTTTGGCAGGCAATTAGTGAGGAGTCCATAGATTTCATTACACCCAGCATGGAGGCTTCAAATGGCCCAGTGTCCATTTTGAAGTAAAACCAAAGTCTTGCCCTGTGTATGTCTCTGTGAGGTGTGCAGGCCAGTCGCTACTCTTTGGCAATGCTCCCTCGCTGATATCGGGGTAGTAAAGAATCTCAAGGCCAATGCAGTGATTGTTCTGCTGCTAATTCTCTCACAGAGCAAACGCAGAGCTGAAGTAATAATTGGAATCCATGCCTTTCACTTTCTTTCCACCTTATTTCTCACATCTCCAAATTGGTTCAAGACCGAACTGACAGGAAGGAGCTACAGTGCATCAGGGAGAGGGGTTGAATGGAGCAAAGTATTATTTCCTGGGCATTGAGATTCTGGGGATCCTAACCATTACCTCTTACAGACTGCATTTCTGGGCTAACGTTGACCGTAAGCAACTAGAGGAAGGGTCTGCAACCTATGGCTTTCCTGATATTTTGGACTACAACACCCATGACGGATCATCATTGACTACGCTGGCTAGGGCTGATGGGAGTTGTAGTCCAACACATCTCAGCAGCTAAAGGTTGACGACCCTGCCCTAGCTTTATTTGTCTTATTTTGCAGAAAGGTATAAGGTGGCTTTATTGCGACTTCCGGCACCTCTGGCTGAATTAGGCTATGACGTTTTTGTTGCGTGTCCCTCTTTGTCTAGATTTGCTTACCCATGCATCCTTTACAGACCTGCGGATTCTCCTTTCCCTTTAAAAATATTTAAAATGACCCTGTCATTTTAGATATGACCTATTAACATATCAAAATACATTTTTTCAGATTTTTTTTATTTATTTGGCACTCATTCAATTAAAAATCCAGTCTGTCTTTTTAAGTTTTATTAAGGAAATATAAAGCTCTGCAAATGATATGGTTTTTGTTTGTTTCTGTCATGCCCCGCATTCCTGTTTCTGGACACTCGCGGGTATTTACTTCCCGGTGGAAACTGCCCTGGAGACTTAACAGCTCACGGAATCCGCTGCACTACAAGGTCCAGAATTCCATCTGCTCGCGGTCACGTGAAACGCCCGCAACGTGCCTCGCGTTCTGAAACTGATTCCAGTACTTAGTGTGGCGTGTCCCTGTAACGGGTGCTCCTAAAACTGACTATTCACTTTGAGTACTCGATCTAACTGTTACTCTGATTCCTGTTTGATTCCTGACCCGGCTTTGTATCAAGGACTATTCTGAACGTCTTTTCCTTCAATTTCTGGCTCCTGGCTCCCTCGGTTGTTTCCCCTGGTTAACGAACACTTGGCTTCCATTTCGGATTTGTTCTCCGCCTGCTCCCGTATGTTATGGTATTCGGATTTATACAAGAATAAAAGACCCTCCGTGCTATTCTCTGTTAAAGACTTCCACGCACGTTTTCCTTCCCTCTGTTGTGCCATCACTAGTGCACGAGTTTCCTGCTTCCCTTCCCTTTCAACTATTACACAGAAAATATACAAAGAAATATCCACGGCGCTGCCCGCCGCACAAGAAGACAACGCTCTACATACTGAAGTGACCAAACGGACGCTCTGCTGTTTCTGGTGGTCACTCCCTGGATTGGTTACACTTGGGGACGCTCTGCTGAATACACTTGGGGATTATTTTGGACACTTGCCGTTTCGGTTAGGTGGACCTTTGCACAGACTTCCTTCAACTGGAACTTCCATTTTCTATCATCACGTCAACTTCCTACTACACTCTCTCAGGTTACGGGACTTCCTATCTTACTAAGCAGGTAAGAGGGGGCAAGTACGGGGGAAGGAACAAGTTGCTGTATTTTCGTACTTGGCTGCTATCTTGAACTATCCTTTTCTTTGTTCCCTTAGCTCTGTTGTCGCTGCTCCTGCCTTTCCACTTAAGCCCCTGGCCTGTTAGTTGGTATACTTTCTACAGGCTGCGCTCTTGGGGGGAAAGTCTTGTGCAAACATCACATTCAAGATATCCCAGAACCATCTTGGTGATAGTCCAGGACGTCCCAGAGTGAAGGGGTTCCAAAAGCGGATGCTGACCTTGTATCCTTTAACGATCTGTATCCTTTTCCAAAATTGCGTAAAAGTTGTGACAGTTTCTCTCCACTTGTATAGGGACATTCAATTTGGAAACCAGCTTCATTGCTCTGCTTCAAAACTATTTTCTAAAAGCAGGTGACGGTCCTTTTTTGCCAAACTGGTGTTTTATGACATGAGACAAAGTAACCCCTTGAGGTTTATGATTATATTTCTTTTATTTAAGGTTTTAGAAAACAACCACAAACTAGTATAAGCAAAAGAAAAGACTAAACTGAATCCCAAAAAACGAGAGCATGCAAATGTTAATTTAGTTAAGCAGCACAACTGCATGTATTAGTATTTTGTATTTGTATTTGTTTTATTTATAACGCGCAAAACCATCAGGCACGGAGACATCAGGGCGCAATTTGTGCAAAGTTACAGGAATGCATATATACAGACATAAAATTACAGAAATGAACAATAATAGAAGTATTGACATGGTTCCTATCTACAAATATTACAGTGGTTTCAGTTTGACCCAACAGTATAACAGTTTGACCCATTTCTTCAATCCTCCCCCAGTGCACACTAGGCAGGACAGATAGAGTTTGGGGGAACTGGAAGTCAGGTGAAGTGTGGCGGGTGGTCGGGGCGCCACCTCCTTGGGTTCAGGGTCGCCTTTGCCATGATGTTGCATATCTGTTGGGATCACCCCGACTAGTAAGAGCTTTGACCTTAAGGAGGCTCCAAGTAAAGGTCTAGCACCCTTCTTATGAGACAGGAAGCTACCAGCCAATGAATTGGAACCCAGAGGACGTCTATTCAGTGCTGATATTATGCTCTTGCTACAATGACTTAGAAAAGGGTTTGAGAGGGGCCCAAAGTGAATTTCCCTTCCCAACTCGCTGTCACAGCTCTATCGATGTACAACCCTCACACCTGATAACTTATGCACGGGTTCTGCAACACGTCCACAATAGTTCATGTCGCTCCTAATGCACATATATGGGGCTAGAGGTTTGACAAAACAGACATTTCAATGTACCAACATCTCGGACTCGAGAATGACCAATGTCGTAAAAAAGAATTACTCTATCAATAATCTCTCATTTCCGATCCTCTAATTGTCTCAATAATGTTACACAAAATCAAAACAATTTTGTATGGTAGGTAACCAGTTTCACATCTCTAATCAAGTCAATCTACATCAATACTCTAATCATTGGCCACCAAATAAATGTCCAACCCAACATGTGGTTTAAATCATCTTTCCATTGACAAAATCACAAAGGCCTTATCCTTTTTTGCTTATGGAAAATAAGTCTAAATACAATGCTCAAATCACAGAGAGCAATACTATGTGAAGGCATTCAAACCTACTTTGATTTCCAAACTAAACCAAACGTGTAAATCAAGAAAGTAATCATTGTATTGCAATATACATCAAATTTTATTTATATAGCGGCCAGACCCGGAGGTATCACAATGCTTGTACAGGTGTGAAACAGTCGAAAACAGTTCACGTCATAGAGGTAAAAGTCAGTTACGCATATTTGTTAAAAAGTCAGGTTTTTAGAACACTAGGAGTGAATGTTCTTTTCTGATGTAATCTGGGAGAGTGTTCCAGAGGGTGGGAGTGGTTATGTAAAAGCTGGAGTCCCCTGCTCGCTTATGTTGTAATTTGGTGGGTGAATAGACATTGAATCACTGGTTTTGCAGCCATGTAGGGGGGTGAGGTAAGAGGGGGCGTTCAGGTGGAGACATCTGTGGGCAAGGTCAAGTGTTCTACCGTCAATTTGTGATTTTATTGGAAGCCAGTGAACTTCCCTTCCTGCTGCTGAGATGTGGTTGGTGAGTTTGAGGCCTGGAGCTGCCCTAAGTGCCTTATTTTGGGAGTTGAATTTTCGCCAAGTTCTTGTAAGAGATGCCGTTGAACAGCACATTGCAATAATCAAGCTTACTGCCAATGGTAGCCCGTGCAAGGGTGAGGCAGTGTGTGGATGAGATGAATTTCTGGTATTACCCAAATTGACCTTTTACACTTGACATTTTGTCCTAATTGACCTAATTATAGTGGTCCTAATGGACCGTCTGCACAATTGAACTTTATATTATTTTAGTTATTTTATATATGTATTGGGTTGGTTTTGGATTATAAATAATATAAGAGGATTGTGAGGGGGTTTCCCCCCGCATATATGTCCTAATTAACCTTCTAAGTTAGGTCAATTCTCCTGAGGTCAATTGTGAAAAGGTCAATTAGTATACAATCGAATGTCCTACTTGGGGATATGAGCTTGGTGGTGCAGGCTGTGGAGGAAGCAAGTGTGTTGATGTGGCAGGACATGTTAAGTTCAGCATCAAGATAAACGACCAGTGACCTGGATGGTCATCCCATCAATGGGAAAGGAGGCATAGGATGGGTCCAGCGTGCTTGGCCGGTGGGGGGTGCTACAATGAGAAGCTCAGTCTTTTCGTCATTCAGAAAAAGGTTATGGGTCGCCATCCAGTTCTGTAGGACGCTGCACGTCTGATTGATGACTTTGACGTCATGGTAGTAGTTCCTTGAGATCGGCAGCAGGATTTGTGTTTCAGCAGGATTTGCGTTTCATCTGTAAAGTTTGTGTCCCTAGTGTGTTGAGGTGATTAAAAATAGGTTTGGTGTAGGTGTTGTAAAGTGCTGGGAAGATGTAAGAGCGTTGAGGCACGCCACACGGAATAGGGATGGGATCTGTGGAGTGGTCACCTATGAAGACTTTGGAGGTGTGATTACTGTGGAAGTATTTGATCCAGTGAACTGCCTGGTGGGAGAAGTGAAAGTTTGTGAGGAGGTGTTGGCAGAGGACATCGTGATCTACAAGGTCAAATGCCATTGACAGGTCAAGGAGGAGTAGAATGGCCAGAATCACAGGCATGGTTGAGTTGGATTATTACATCCAAGAGAGCTGTTTCTATGCTGTTTTGGTCTGAATCTGGATGGTCTCGTACCTTGAAGCTAGAATATACAATGCAAAGCACACATTCACTGCATCAATCAAAAATACCAGAATTGGTGCACATTATTCAGTCAGACTGGCCCCATTGCAGTACATTCTCAACATGACTCCAGGGTGCAGCTTAAAGCATACACCCCCTGCAATCTCTGACAGGATCTTGGCACAATAACACCAAAGCAAGCCAGACAACCCTTATATAGATGCTGGCATGGTGTTTATAGGGTCTCTAACTTGGGAATCCCTTTATCACCAAAATGCTCTAATTTGGTGGGCAGAACCTCAGCTTCTGATTCTAACCTGTATAACTTGGAGGTTTCTCGTAAATAATTAAAGAAGGACCTCCCTTTAGCATTTTGCTAAATTATCAGCTCTTAGCAACTTGCTCTGAAGCATTTTGCTGAAATATCGATCTAAGCCCTAAGTCAAGGACTTTGTCATACTTGTTTTTGTTCTGGCTCTTAAGTAGACTGACGTTTATTGCCTTAACATGGAAAAGAAATGGTTACACGAACCAATATATGAAAGATGACGCATAGAAATGCACACTTCTTGCTATTTAGCTACTCTGCAATATAAGGCTAACACAGGCCTCTAGGAGCATAAAGCGCTTTGAGAATACTTCAGCTGGTTTGTAGCACTACTGCTGCTATTCAGCATATACTGCCTTTTAAGCATGTTTCACAATACTTGCTCTTTCTTCAAGGCGCTCCAGTCTACTCTGCCTTGTCAAGCTAATGCTAGTTTCTGATGCTTGTTAATCTGCTTAGAATCACACAAAAAGGGGAGGTGCCAGTTTAAATACTTGCTGCGGCTAATCCCTGTAAAATGTGATCAACGTTTGGATACGTTTAGAATAGCAATTAAGGGCCTTTGCAAGGTGGGAGGCAGCAGGTTGCCGCAAGCTGGGGGACATGGTGGAGGGTCACGACATTTGGTCTTATCTGCAATGCAAACAACCGTAAGTGCTGGGGGAGGGGGAGTGATTTCTGTATTTGCAGCTGAGACATTGGCTTCGGAACCCGAAGATCATGAAAGCTGCGACCACGGCGCTCACCCATTTCAAAAGATGTGTGACGAGTAACTGCGGGGAGACACACAGGATATCAGCACTTTACATTCTCTGACTCCCCAACAGCTCCATACTGGATGTACATGAAAAAATGGGGGCCCCTTGGGGATGGGCAATAGAGGGAGACCTGTGGGCCAGTCTATGGGGGAACATACTCAAACCTACTAGGGCTCTGCAGGTCTGGGAAATGTGGTTTAAAGCTATGTTACAGTAGCATCTCACTCCCGAGAAGTTACACAATTGCTATCCGGCAATCGCTAATGAATGTTGGAGAGGGTGTGTGGGACTCGGGACCTGGGAGCACATATGGTGGAAATACAGGAGTATGCAGTCCTTCTGGGACACTGTTAAATTAGCAATGTTGGGGATCTTTGGGTTACAGGTTGACGGGGACCTTGGAGAGGTCATGCTGAGGATGGGTGACATCCTTGAGAACTTGGGGTCTGAGATGCAGAGGAAAGCATATAAGATTAACTTTTGGTGCCGCAGAAATTGAAAAATAATACTGTCTCTACAGAGCAGGAGTGGATGGCCAAGATATGGAACTTTGCTGCCTTGGAGGGAGTGACCTACTCAATACTGGGGGACCACCAGAACTTGGTCTCATTGTTCCTTCGCAATGACTATCGTTGCCCAGTGCCCTCCGAGACTAAGGTTGTTGAGTTTGGTTTAATGTTGTCAAGAAGTAAGACCTTGAAGAATAGAACAGCTGTCCTTTTGTTATGGTTTTTCTGTTGGTAGGGATGGTTGTTGGTGCGAGGGAGCAATGGGGGGGAAGAGTAGTTACGAATTAGTTGAAAATGCCAATAAACATGCATTTTAAAAAAAAAAACACAATTAAGAATAAGTGCTGTGATTTTCTTTATTTTTTTCTAGCGACGTAATCTCCCAAAATGTAACCCACCACCTATTATGCACTGGGTTCTCCCGTTTTTCCAGTTCTTGTTGAGGGTCAACCTCGTAGCGGTAAGGAGGTGGGTGATTAGACTGGCAGCGGTCGCCTCCATGGGGTGAAACCCCTCCACACAGTGTCTCCGGGTGGAGGTCCGTCCCAGTGATATCTTTAATCCTGGAGAGAACATATTTCCAAAAGCTGGGGCTGAGGTGATATACATGTAGATAAGTGGGCGATGTGGTTACTGTGCATCCCTGAATGTAGGGTCAGTTTCAGCTGTCGGGGTTGGTGAAAGCCTGCTGATTGGGTAGTGGAATGGGAATCCCAGTGTTGAATTTGGGAATAGCAGGATCTTTCGGTCTCTGGGAGGTTACATGATTATACTTGCTAAGTAAAGCAACTGCTTTTATTTTAAGCATTGTGCATCCTGAAATCACAACTTACCAAATGTGTAAGGGAAATGAAGGGCAATCATTAAACAGCTGGTGCATGAGCATAGACCTATTTTAGCTCAATAACTCATTCTACTGCGCAATGTTCTATTACCATATTTAGTTCAGTTTCTCTATTAACAAATATATACTCCAGTTGCTGTGGCTGAAATTGTTGCATGGCTCTTTTAGGAAAACTCAACGTGTAAAGGTTGCCGTTCTTGTGCATTGTGTCAAAGATCACATTTCTGTTATGATCAGCTTGGCTGCACATTAATGGAATGTGTTTCTAGGCTAACTGAACTTTTGCACGTTTTCAAAGTCTCCCTTTAGCAAAGTGTTCCTAGAATTGTGCTTCTTTCTAAGATTAGAGTTTTTTTTAATTTCTTACACTTTGGGGCTTCCCGTTCGCGTTGGCCGCCCTGCTTGGTCACGTGATTTAATCCTGTGCGCTGTCTCCAAGACCAAGTCTGAAAGGTCCTCTCCGTTATTTATAACTTATAAATTTAAGGCATTCGAAAGTAATGTTTTTGTTACAGCTTATGCTTTTTAACGTTATGCTTGTTCTAAATTAAAAACACTCTCTTCATAAAGCGAAAACAATCCAGAGAAGACTGACTTGCTCTGGTGTGGTGCTGCATTGCTCACTGCAGGCCTTCTGTGCCAAGCCAGATGCATGAATGAGCGAATTACGCTTCCAAGTGCTATGATTCTGCATGCTGCTGGATAGCACATAATGTGTATTGTGTATGGGGTTCTGTGTGATCTTTCTGTCTTCTGAAGGTCGCACACACAAGTATCACAATCGGAACCTCTTCCTCTCCTGCACTTTCAAGATTTCTATTAAATAGGGGGTGGGGAGGTGGGAGGCCCCCCTATCTCCCTTCTCCTCCCCCGCCTCCTTCATAGCCGAACACATTCTCCCTCATCCTCCATCACTCACAAACACACTTGCACCTGTTCCCCTGCCCCCTCCCTTCCCCACCACAAACATCCCCCCTCTTCCTCCACACAGACACCCATTCACAAACACACACACACACAAAATAAACACTTAGCTAATTCCCGCAGTTTCCATCACCTGGCCGTGCCTGTCGGCCCCTGCGCGGACTTGTGTGCGTCACAGGTAGCAGCTATCATCCGAAAGATGGCGGGCGCACCGAGACGAATGGAGCAACACAGAGAGCAAGGTAAATGAGGGGAGGAAGGGGGTCGGGGGGCTGGTTAAGGACTAGGGAGGTGGGTGAATGGGTTTGTATGAACGATTTAGAAAGACTGAATAACCGAATTTAGTCAGTCTTTCTAAATCGGCCATAACTGTGGACGGGAAAAATAAATCTGTTACTTCACTTAGTACCGTTTATAGTGCTTCTAAGCGGTATATAACAATTGGATAAGTAATAACCCAATCTCTCAGCAATGACAGGACACCCAGGTATGCAGACTTTAGGACTCTGACCTTGTTACAATACATTTGCCCACATTTCATCAGTTATGAAACCATTTGTTCGTGCATGCAAAGATGAATAAGTTAAGTGCACATTTTTTCTGCTTGCACTTATTGTTTTTTGTTTTTTATTTTAAATATATTTTTAAAAATCTACTTGTCCAGGGGTCAAAATGTTTGCGAAATCTACTTGTCCCGTAAAACAGCCTACTTGACGCTTGCGTTTTGTGCCACCCGCAGCCTCATCTCATTGTTCATCCACTGCTAGTATTGCTGCGTTGGAGCATGCGGGAATCCGGCGGGAAGTACATTGTTATTTATGTAATTGAATCGCGCTGGCGGTTGCATCAGTGGGCACACACCCTGTGGCACACACACTTGCCAGAAGTCGTAGGAAATGCCGCAGATCTTTCGGTTCTTTGCCTTGTATGGATGCTGCCCCCACTTAAGGGAGCTGGGAATAATTGTTTCCACTAGTCCATGGCGGTATCCAGTAATGCGGCCACCGAAAAATGGCGGCAAAAAGGCTCTGGTGTGACCCGGTAAAAGTTTTTCCATGATACCACACAAGGGGAGCAGGGGTTACGGGGTTGTCCCCTCCTCCTCTTGTGCGGTATAATGGGTGCGGGCGTTGCGGGGGTGCCTCCCGCATCCATTACTTACATGGATTGTGGGGGCAACACCACAGCCTTTTTGCTGTGATTTATTATAAAACGGCCATTTTCGTGGCGACTTTATTACATGGAACCTCCATTGGCAATGTAGATGCGTTTATTTTACAAGCAGTAATGAAAGGAATCAAAGTAAAGGGCTTACAGAGCAATCGGTGGCCTTGGAAATTAATGATCCAAAAGAGAATTGGCTAAAAAAATAGACCAAAGCACTTGCACTGCTGGAATTTGGGAATAAGACATTTTAACCATTGGAAATATATTATTGCCCCGTAATAAAATCAGTTCATGTTTGGTATCACTGTAACAATCACACAATATTTGCCAACACTATTTTATTCCATATGGATATTACTGAGCATCACAGTATTTGGAATAGCACACACTTCAGTAGTCCAGATCAAGCATACAATTATAACTGACTTGATGTCATGCAGAGAGAGAGAGACAGTCAGACAGCAAACCATTGGTCTGAAATTCATATGTTCATCTTATTTGCTACTGTCTCTGTTACGTGGTTGCACTTGTATACGTTCTCCGCCCTGCATACGGCTATTTATGGCTTATCAAGCTTGTATACAATAAAGCAGTCTGTTCTGACTGAGGCCTCCTGGTGCTGAAATGAGTAGGAAGGTTGCCGTGATCTTGGCAAGAACCAGCCTAGCCCATTCTCTGGGATAAAACCTCACCCCCTGGCCTTGCGCGTCATGGCATCATGGCGGGCAGGGGCGTGCAGAATACAGTGCTTTATTAGGTCTTCTGTTTTGCAGATTCAGGATGAGCGAAATGTTAATATGCAGTGGGGCTGTTTCAGGGCAGAGGGGAATGGGTTCTGTTCACTGCATATCACGGGTTCAGCTTTATCAACTAAACTACTTAAAGTCTTCATTGTGTGAGGGTCCAAATAAAAAGGGCCACCACGTGCGGTTATATCACTAAGCATCTCAGAAACTGATGAAATAGACGCTAGCAACAGTGCAAGAATTGATACAAATGCACGTGGACATATCGAGAGGTCTTTTCCAGCCAGGCATGTCATCCTGTCTAAAATATGCACATGCTTAAATTGACCTCCTGGCAAACTAGAACCTAATTCCCACGTTTTCTAAAGCCTATTAAAGAACAAATCTCTCTTTAGGATAGAGAGTAAAGTGCTATAGGAACACAATAAATACAAAAATGTCAACTATCGTTTCTAGATTGGCATTCGGTGCCTTTAGCATTGCTCACGTAGAAAAAGGTATGCACACATTTGAATGTGTTGGACAGCACAGTGGCAAATGATAGAGCAGGGGTCTGCAACCTTTGGCTCTCCAGATGTTTTGGACTACAACTCCCATGAATCCTAGCCAGTATAGACAATCGTGGGGAATCATGGACGTTGCAGTCCAAAATATCTGGATAGTCACAGGTTGCAGACTCCTGGGATAGCGCATCATTTGGATCGGATCACCCTAGAATATATTTCAGAGGTTATATTTTTGCTAACTAGAGTAAATTGTAGCATTGTCAAATAAATCACTCTAATTTAGTGCTACTTTCACTGAAAGATCTGGTTCTCATTGACATCGTATAACCCCACAGGAGGGTGACTTAATAGTCTTGTCACAAGATCGCCACATCTCTAGACTCTAAGATGTTTTAGTAAAATGTCTTCACTTTAAATGAAGGACGACTACAAAGAGAATTACAAAAGCCCATTACCGGAACATGCTGTGATCCGACATTATGGACTCCTAATCACCCAAGACGTGAGAGCTTCATGACTTATTCTGCCGCTTTACCATCAAAAATGAACTCCATGGCTCGCAGCATTTATTTCGGTTCAGGCACTCCCTTAAATTTAGGTAGGACACAACACTGAGAAGAGCTTAATTGGGCTATTGCATGGGAATGGCAACTCTGCATAGACTGCTATGTGTACATTTTAAAGCTACCTCCCCTTGCGAATCCGCTTCTCATAAAATTGATGCTTTGGCATTGTTTAGTGTGAGACAATGCCAGGTCAGGGTCCCCTTCCTCTTAGCACAGCAGAGTATGTAGTGAGGACAGCACCAGGTCTGCTGACTGGGGTCCCCATCACTGTCTGAATTCCTTCATGACCGAGCTAGGAATACTTTTCCTAACATTGCTAACAGGTGGCAATCTAGAAGATGTTAGCATGTGCTAGTTTTGGCATATGGTGCCTTGTATATCCTCTGAGACTGAGGTACCTTGGTTGGGTGGATTGTTACAGAGAGTGCAAGACGCACTGGGTTCCACCTACAACTGACACAGGCTGCATAACCCTTCTGGCTTCACACCTCATGGGTCGACATTTCAAACTGTGTAACTGGGCTCTTCATAGGATGCACCGGACTTTGCCATCAGAACAGCATGCTGTTCTATATTGAGCTACAACATGCCGTACCCCTCCACTGCGCGAGATGTTGTTGGCAGCAACAAACTATAAATGAATGCTTGTTCAGTTCTTCTTTCCTGAAAATAAGTTCCCACCACAACTGACTGAATTAGAAGGGGTAGTGATGGCATTGTCTGGTTCTCTCTGACTCTTCTTCTGGTTTTATCTGACTCCATGCTCCCACCAAATCCATACCAGGCTTTTCTACAAATCTGCCTGGGACATGTCGAGTGATCCCTATTTTGGGACAAGTAGTGACTTTAAGTCTTATACCCGCGGGGGAATGTGGCATTTCCATATCAGTAAGGTGCATTAAAGGGACCGGAGTATTGATCTGCCTCATGCGACAGGTTGCTACGCCATGTCTGGGGTTAGGTAGGATAAGCCATGGGATCTGCTCTGCACTTCTTCAGGCCCAGCAGCTCTTAGCGGGTTGTGGCGCCAAGCCCCCATGACTACACCACCCATCACCACAAGAGTCTGGTAGGGAACTTCATCACAAAATCTATCCGATCAGTTGACCTTTTCAAATGAATACATTAGCCATATTGGCCTGGAATGCTGCTGTTGGCAACTTTCACTTTTTCTGTTCAACTTTTGCCCATAGGTTTTTGTGCAGTACCCGTGGCCCATGGATTATATGTGGAATTATGGATGAATTTATAGAGAACGTAGGAATTTGTGTAAGGTTTTTATTTTGTAAACCGATTGCACAAATAAATAATTTTGAAAAAGTAGTACCCATGGCCACCCCATTCTCAGGACATCCGACATCAGTAGGATTAAACCCATCATAAACCCACACTGAAATGTACTTGGTATTTAATTCTTCCAACGTTTCCTGCCCGGTCCCCTTACTGTCACAGATATAGCGTTGAATCATTACTGACTATACAAACCTATTTCTTTAATCCAATTATTCATTGCCATGAGGAAACACGTGTCTGCCTAATACACAAGTAATGATGTCATAATAAACACTTGCCATACAGAAGCTTCTGCAACCTGTTTCATTTATGCAGGGGGTAATGCACAAGTGGTGAAACACAATTTCCTCAAGATACTCAGACATGTTTTACGAAGATCAAATCCAGTTACCCCACCAAAATCTTTAGTACAATAACAACCAAATTGTGCTCAAAATACTAAAGCGCCAGTATAACAAAAGTGCATTTGCTAACCCCCCTGTAATCTGCATCAATGACAAAAGATGACACTGGCTTCTTGGTGAAAACATCAGATGAACTGAGGTCGCTCCCACAGACTTTGCTTATCATGGAGTCGGTTAAAAAACAGATTGTGCACGCCCTGTTCAATCCTGCCACAGCTAGGCACATCAGCTACCATATTAAGAAGTATAGACCAGCACCAAGTGACCCAATATAACTCAGTGTTCAACCAAAGTTAAAAACCAGGTTGATCACGATGGCTAGTAAAAGATATGTTAACCCTGCATCCAGATCTGAAGCAGCAACAGACAAGTACAGCAGGTATACACATGACTTTTTGCAGCCGATTCTCAATTATACCTTTTCTCTGCAGGATCCTGAGGAAATATCCCACACTCCTATAAGAATGTACATATGTCTTTATAATCTTTTGACAACTACCTGAAGGTTATAATACTTTTCAGAAAATCTCAAATGTATGCATTATATATTTAAAAATTCATCTCGTCAAGAAGGGAATTCTAAAAATCGATTTGTTAGAAGTCAGTCCTGATATATTTTTTTGTTTAATATTCAAATGTATAATCGTATAATTTTACCCATCATTTCAACATGTATAGCTCCTTTTTAGTGCAACAACATTTCAACTACAAACAATATAATATAGAAAATCCCCTCTCATTGACTGTCCATGCCTTTGTTTCAATTGTTGGATGATTTATGGATGATCTCAATGCATTGCAAGTCTTAATAGACTCTTCTTCAAGAGTAGACAATCTGACTTCCAATAACATAATAATTTCACAATCCATCAATATTAAACCAAAATGATCATGATTCTTCTTACAAGTGTATATATTTCACAAAATGATCATGATTCTTCTTACAAGTGTATATATTTCATTAATATACATTATTATTATGAAAGTAGTTGTTTCCTCAACAAAGCCATTCGGGAATCAGAACTGGAGATCCATAATATTTAATATTGATGTATAAAGACTAATAGTAATTCTCCAAACATTTTAAGATTAAGATGTTGTTGCTTTAATTAAAAACAAAAACTTCTCACCACTTCTATGGGATAATAAGCATTTTTATATGATGAAGTTGTTCTTGACTTGATCCTTTAACCAGCTCGCTATTCATATCAATGTAGAACAGTTCTGTAACAAAATAAACATACAAAATCCAGAATTATAACATCCTTCTGGATATCGACTTAATAAAAAAAAGAATATTCAGGATATTGTTAATCAATTTTATTCCTCTTTAGTGGCTTAAGAGGCCGATGTCCAATTTCAATTTGATTAAATGTGATTGTATTGAAGCATTGTAGTACAATCACCAAAACACCAGTTATGAATTTCTTGCTCTTTTCTAGAAAGCAAAGAAAGACCGTTCCAAACGATCTGACTCATCCGGAAATTGTCATTACGTTCAATGTGTGCATTCCTCTCTTCGAAATCTCAATGGAATTGTAGAACGCTGATAAAGCAAATATTCAGGTAGCTCCATGGTCACACAGGATCGAACCCAAGTGTGGGAGAATTAATACAAAGTTCCTTGTACCATATGTTTATGTAACATACAATGATCAATTGATTTTCATGAACAATTCCAGTCAGTCAGGTCAGCTTTATTTCGATATAGTATATCATAAAAGCAATAACATCAACATTACATCTTCAATACATTAAAACATAATTAAATACAAAAACCTTTGCCCTGCAAATACTACAATAGCAAGAACAAATAAACTAAAAATATTATCAACAAAGCTGGCCACAATCAACACCATCGCAATTTGTGCATCAGTCACAATTTATGAGAACTAGACCATTACAATTGGGATACAGCACATTCAAAATCATACTTCAAAACAATTTGCATACATAAAAGAGGGATACAGATAAAGTGTAATTGCGCTCCTGGCTGAAATCACAGGTTAAAGTGCAATTGTGCTCCTGACTAATGTCACATGACCACAAAAAGTCAGATATCCACGCCACTCTTTACGAAAGATGGAGCGGTTTAGAGAATCTTCAAAGAAAACACATGATATCGTTTCTATATTTTTAACCTCAAAACGAGATCCCATGGTAATAAATGTAAATTCATGACCAGTTTGCACTGCCTCCTGTGCCAGACCTGTGTTAATTGTCTAGAGATGCAGTAGATGCAAACCCATCCGTGGAACAACAGCATAACGAAATAGCTTTGGGAGTGGTCTAACCTCGGTATGCCTCAAAGGGCCGTAAGAATCTTTTCCTAAGATCCAAGTACGCACGACATATTAAGATAAAATGCACAACGGACTAGACAGATGCCCAAATGCCGGGCATACAGCTGAGACACTCAGGTTCCACTTGTTTCACATAGCAGCAAAGCACCAAACCTTAGCTTCAAATATAAGCTCCTAGCAAATATTGGCTTTGCATAGCCCAAATACAATTAGTATTAAAAAGAAGACTTCAGGCCCAAATAGCGTAACAAGGTGGAAGATTGACTAATGGTGGATAAGGCATCCCTCTCATGCTTGTCTTTAAACACTTACTTGATAAAGGCCTTGCCATTACTTTTTATGCCTTTCGGGCTATCCTAGAAATCAGTAGACCCTAGGTCAAATAGTTCTCGTTTAATGTGGATAAGCCAGGGCATAGATTTCCCTCCATATTGTGACATCTAGTTGCTTATGCCTCTCTATAAGTAACCTGGTGATCTGATGCTGATATCCTCACCCAGTGACAGAGTAGTCTAGCCTTGCAATATGATTTCACCCGTGACATGTCGGTCTTGATGATTTGGGGTGCTCAGAGGTAAGCCCAATACATTTCTTTATATATTTATTTTACAAAATCAACAGTTTCTGGCATTTTCTTATGTCCTGACAACTAAGCACCGAATGTCACAGCCTGTCTGTACTGTGCTCTGTAGGCCTCAAGTGAGACCCAAACCACTCCATTCCAGTGCTTGTTAGTAAATCCTGTCAGGGCCTCGCTATACCTATTTAAGGTGCCCCAGCTTTGACTGTTTGCCTTTCCCATTTACAGTACACTGTGACCCTCAGGCCCAGATAATCGTATTCCTCTACATATTCTATTGACCCACTCTTTAACTTTAAATGTATTAGTTTCCTTGTCTTCCGTCTATTACCCCGGAAGACAAGGGCTTTAGTTTTTCAGATCTTGATGGATAATCCATTCTCCTCTCAAAAGTCCAAAAAGACTTCTAGCTGCTTCTTAAAACCCATAGGAGTCAGTGAGAGGAGGGCAACCTCATCGGCGAACATCAGGACTTGTATTCTACTATTACCTAAAGCGGTTGCATCCATCTGATACGTTAGCAGTTTTTCTATGACCCCATTGATAAAAACACTGGAATAGGTTGGGTGCAGCGACACAACCATGGTGCATGTCCATTTCAATGTTAAATGCTGGGGTTGTTTTACCATCTATTCCCCACCAAGCTCTGTATAGCCTTCAATATGTGACCTGGGATATTAAGGTCCTGGAGCGTCTCCCACAGGTGTGTTCTTAGGACAGTATCGAAGGCGGTTCGTAGGTCAATGAAGATGGCATAAATACACATATTCCTTATCCTAACATACTTATCCCAGATCGGTCTTAAATGCAGACTCTGATCAGTAGTGCTGATTCTGACACGAAAACCCATCTGGAGGGGATAACCCCTCTCCTTACTCCATGCCTCAAAGTCAAGAAGGATCGGCCTTGCACATATTGTGCCACTCACGTCCAGTAAGGATATAGGCCTATAATTCTGGGTTAAGTCCTTTGCACATTTCTTGTATATGGGCACTATTTCGGCCTGTAACCATGCCGTTGGAACCACATTGTGCTCGAGAACCGAGTTAAATAATTTTGTAAAGTATCGAATCCAAACATCTGACTCTTGGGCGTAAAAGTCCACTGGGATTTAATCTGGGCCCTGGGCTTTGTACAATTTCTGGTCCCGATGCCTACGTTCACACTTGTTAATACTAGTGGCGAGTTGAACAGTTCAGAGCCTACCCTACTCAGTGCTCGCCCCTTGGCTCAGTGTGTGATCTGGTTTCGCGGTAGAAATGAGAGCAATTTGTAACCTAGGTAGACTCCGAAATACAGCCCTCTAGGGCACTACTATTGTTGGTGTTCCCTACTCCCATTATGGGCCAGAATTTGCGAGAATCCCTGCAATCAATGGCAGTTTATTTATTTTATTTATTGTTTGCTTGTTAGGCACTTATACAGCAAGTAAAATACTGTTTCAAAGCGCCCACAGGGCAAAGGGAGGTAACAAGGTAGTAAAACATTACATTACAAAACACAACATTTAAAAGCAATGGGAGGAAAAATAATGCACCTACTATGCCTTTTGAGTATTCAGAATGTGCAAGCACAGCAAGGAAGAGGGCAGAGGGGGGTAAGTTCTGGGGAGTCCGAGCTCATGGGTGAGCCACAGATGAAGTGCTACGATTCTTGAGTGCTACACGGCCAGAGCCACGTTGGGTGTAAGTGTGAACCTCTGGGGCAGAGGGTGTGCCAATGCAAGTGCTGAGGGTAGACGGGACCCGAGCCAATTGGGGGTGGGAGGTCGGGGGCCCTGAGGATGCAGAAAGGTACCGGACACCAAACACAAAAACTGTGGGATTAGCAGAGGAGAGTGGAAGGGAAGGAGGAGGTAAAGAGGAAAGTGTTAGGGAGCTTCCGGAATTTAAGAAAGTCCTGCTCAAGGTGCAGAGAGAGGGGGAGGCTGATAGAAAGCGAACAACCACCTACCCTCTGTTTAGCAAAACACTTTACACACAGAGTTGGTGCCCGAGGAGTGTAGTTGTCTAGAGGGAGAGTATTTAGAAAAACAAAGTTGAAGATCGTGTGGTCCCCGGGCCCAGACCACCTTGTGGGTGAAGCAGAGGGATTTGAATTTAATCCGTCCAGGAGCCAGTGAAGATGTTTTATGGCAGGAGAGATGCGGTTCCCGGGCTTAAGGCCAAGAATCAGTCTCACGGCCCTATTCTGGATTAATTGGAGGGGTCGCAGAGTGGGAGAAGGTAGATTCAGGAGGAGGCTTTCGCAATAGTCAAGCCTACAGAGAACCAGGGCTCGGGTAACATTGAGCCTCTGGGGGTAAGTGAGAAAAGGGAGAATTCCTTTGAGAAGGAAGAGCTGAAAGTGGGACTTATTGGCAATGTCCCGAGTGTGAGGGAGGAAGGAGAGAGAGAGGAGACGAAGATGACTGCAAGGACTTTGGCTTCAGAAGGAGGAGCAGGGGGGCAGCCCAAGGAGGAAGGCCAGAGTGAAGGGAAGAAGGAGGGAGCAGGGGTCCCAATGGGAATGATCTCAGTTTTACAAGCATTGAGGCAGAGATCGTTGAAGGTGCACCAGGACTGGATGGCAGTTAGGAAGTCAGGGATGATGGCTGGTGCAAGAGGGTGTGCAGGACGTTTTTAAAAGAGCTGTGTGTCATCGCCATAATGCTGGAAGTTGGAGTAGAAGGAGATGAGGCGTGAAAGTAGAGCATGGTAGATGTTAAAGAGCCATGGGGAGAGGTTAGCACACTGGGACACCACAGGTGGAGAAGGAAGGAGAGTAGAAGGTGCCTACGATGACTTTGGAAGAGTGATCAATAAGGAAGGATGTCAGCCAGTCCAGTGCCCGTTCCGAAATACCAAGGGTATCGTGGAGCCTTTTTATGAGGATGGAATGGTTGACTTTGTCAAAGGCAGAGGAGAGATTGAGAAAGATGAGGACAGCTGGGGAGTTGGAGTCCAGATATGCAAGCAGTCCTTCACTGGTGTTCAGAAGTGCCTGTGCTCTTCGGAACACCTAACCTTGTCTGCCAGGTCATCTTTATTCTTTATGAGAAGGGAGCGATAGTTCCTTCTGGCCTCACGTAATGGAGACCTTCCCTCCTCATGCAACATATTGGCCTGCCTAAACAACAAGGTCTTAGCCCCTGGCAATTTCCATCATACCAGGGCGTCCTGCTCTGTGCATTATGCGAGACCGTCTGGCGTGGTTTAGTAAAAAAGCCCCTAATTATATTGTGAGCCTCTCATGGTTGGCTCTTAATCTATGCAGGTCTTCTAAATTGATGAGGAAACAGTCTTCAAGTTCTGCGAGAACAGACTCCTAGGCCTTTGGATTAGCTTCATCTAAATTTAGCGTGCCCACTTGATGGTGCGTTTAGCGTTCCCTAAGTTTGATATAACAACTCTGGGGCCTACAGAGCAGCTGGGAGACAATCCCAGCAAGGCTTCACCGGCCTCAAGAAGCAGTGGATGATGATCACTTTTTATCCTAGGTACAACCGAAAAGACTTTCAACCATGCCCAAGCTTTGAGATTTACCAAAATATGATCTGTCCTGCTTTTGAGTATACCATTATGTGAGAAATCAAAGGGTGTCACACTTTATAGTCACCGGGAATCTCTCTCTCAGGTGGCCAGGGCACGGCCATCGCCTTTGGATCCAGACTCTTGGGGTGGAACAGTGAGGGAGGATCACCTGGGTGAGGAGGTCTTCGGGGAAAGTGGGGGTGAGACAACCGATGGTGAGACGTGGTATTCCCACCTTTCCCGTACCCATGACCCATCCTATTTTTTTTAGGATTCTCCAATGTTCCCACTCCCTCCCCACCCCCTGCGCATCCTCTTCTGCACAAACACTGGGGCATCTGAGAGTAAGAGGCTAACCCTTACATATCTCATTGGACATGTCCCGCTTATCGGGTCAGGCAAAGTCAGGCACTTGACTTCAATCACACACATATGTCACCCGTTAGCTCTCTTCACATAGATAAACGGCGGAACATAGGGACACACTCTGAGCAAGGTGGAACACGAGAAGGAGCAGAACTTCCGGGCGAAGGCAAACCTACTGGAGCAGAGTGGCTGACAGGGGGACGAGAGCAAAGAGTAGAGAAACCCAGGAGGTCGTTGCCTCCGAAGAGGCGTGAAAGATATGCAGAGAAGGCCAAATCCCAAACAAGAAGACTGCGTTGTGTTTCAAGGGCGCCAGTGACCCTCCCGGGTGAAGAGTCGGGGAGACGAGGTTGTGTGGATGAGACACGAAGGAATGCAGACCTGTGGTGAAATTTAAATTACTGATAACTGTGAAGCCAGTGATATAGAGTAGCAGAGTGGTCCAACGAAAGGAAGTCTACTTGAAAGTCTCCCTGAAAGGTGAAGGGTTTTGTTATAAAGCAACAAAGTGAATGAACTCTAAAATGCGTAATGATCAAAGTTAAAAATGGCAAAAGGGAAAGTGAATGTTGAACTTTTGTGCTTATGATACTGAACTACCCAGACCAAGAGACACTGGGACAAATAACAGTCAGGTTTTCACCATGCCCACAGCACGGAGACGGCCATGCTTGACTTTCAAACCAAAATGCTTAGAATCATCGACAAGGGAAAGACAGGCCTCCTTATCCTCCTTGACCTAAGCGCAGCGTTGATTTACTCGACCATAACTTACTCCAAACTGCACTAAAGAAAACAGCCAACTGTTCCTGATGAAGACATCAGCTGGATAATGTCATTCCTAAAAACCAGGATATCCAGGGACCATTGGAGCGACAAGTTCCCCCTAGAAAAGGAAATTCTATGTGGAGTTCCTCAAGGTGCTAGCCATTACTATTTAACCTTTACCTGAGATACCTCTGTCTTGTCCTTGATCATATTAACACCTTTTTTTTACCAACTATGCCGATGACACGCAGCTGGTGTTTGAGCTGAGTGGAGACTATCAGAAAGACGGTGGACCTCATTACAACCTGCCAGGGCCGGACTGCGGTAAATCCGTGATGGCGGTAAAAACGTTTCCGTGTCCGCAAGGTTGCGGAAAGACCGTCCAATTACATGTTGTCAGTTGCGCGCACCACACGGACGCGGAAACGTTGTTACCGCCACCACGGAAATGGACATAGCGCTGCCACAAGTAGCGCAAAACCCGTGTCCGCCTCCGTCGCCACGGACACGGAACCAAAAATACCATGATCGCCAAAACAGGAAACAGAGAGGCGGCCATCATATAAAAGCACAATCCATTGCCATCCAGAGTCAGCACAAGCACAATCCATACTGTGAGAAGGCAAAAGGAACCACCAGCATGTCTGCCAGGATTCCAGCTCAGAGGCAGCGCAAACAGCGCTTCAGTGAGGCGGAGCTAACTGTCCTGGTGGAGCACATTGTGGAGAATGCAGAGATGCTGTTCAGCGCCGATCAACGGTGTGCCACACAGCAGCGGAGGAAGGAAGTGTGGGCGGAAGCAGCACGCAAGTGCACCGCTGTGGGCGTGACATTGCGGAGCGTCAAGGACAGCCACAAGCGGTGGGACGACCTCAGGCTGAGGGTACGCAACCTGATATCCACACACCGCCAACACAGCAGTGGTACAGGCGGAGGACCCCTTTCCCCACTGAGGCTACAAGCATGGGAGGAGCGTTGCAGCAGTGTCCTCCACCTTGAGGGCATCCATGGGATCGGGGAGGCTGAGGCAGGAGTGAGCCCACCTGCAGATGCTGGTAAGTGGTGAAACCTGAATGCCATATGAGAATATGTAGTTGGCAGTAGGACCCATCAACAGCCCCCCCCCCCCAGCAGTGCATGACTGGCCCATAGGACCCATCAACAACCCCCCTCCCCCAGCAGTGCATGACTGGCCCATAGGACCCATTAACAACCCCCCCCAGCAGTGCATGACTGGCCCATAGGACCCATTAACAACCCCCCCCCAGCAGTGCATGACTGGCCCATAGGACCCATTAACAACCCCCCCCCCCCCCCCCGGCAGTGCATTACTGGCCCATAGGACCCATCAACAATCCCCCCCCCCCCAGCCGTGCATGACTGGCCCATAGGACACATGATCCGTATGGCAACCAACATCAGAAAAATGCATACCCCCAGCAATCAGATGCATGTAACTAACACTATTCAATGTCCAACCTGTATGACGCATGTGATGCACCCATCAGCCACCACCACAACACTAATTGCATGTCCTTTGTGTCCCCACAGCCGTATCAAGTGACAGTGACACTGCACAAGAGGCCAGGCAATCTGCACCGGCAAGTGCCCAAGCCACCGCCACCACAGAAGAGGATGCTGCAGGCAGTTCGGCATCTCTGCCCACATTACCAACTGCAACAGATGTGCCGCCCACCACCACCGACATCCCCACCGTCTCCACACTGCCTGAGGCAAGACAGGTGCCATGGGAACCCATCATGGCCACCCAACCCAACACAGAAGGCTGCAGCACTGCAGAGGGGGCGGCCTGTAGTGATAACAGTGCCCTGCAAGAGCACTCTGATACTGGGCCACAGGGGGAGATGCCCACATTTGAGGACATGGGTTCCTTCCATCAGCTGGAGTTCAGCCCCACCTCACTCAGGAGCGCCATGAGGTTACCCACCCCATCTATGGGCGAGCTGAATACCCGCATACAGCGGATGGAGGAGCAGCAGGCTACCCTCACCCAGCTGGTGGAGAGGCAGCTTGAGGAATCTAGGCTGCAGAGGGAGAGCTATAGCACCTCGGTGCGTCGCCTGTCAAGGTCTATTGGACGCTTTGCAAGCACAATAGTCACCCTTGCACGCCATGTGCGGGAGGGTAATGACAACACCTCCAGGCTCATAGAGGCCATGTTGATTGGGCAACAGGCAAATCTGGCACGGATGCCATCAATACCAGATTCAGTGCCATCAAACACCACCACCCCATCCAGCTCCACTACTGCCAGTCTAAGGAGGCGCTTGAGTAGGCTAACGGGGCCCTCGGGCAAGGTTTCACAGGCACAGAAGCGCACACGGAAGTGATGGCATGTGTGTGGGGCAGTGCAGGACACACATGGACTTGAAGGGTGTGAGAGGGGTGGGCACGTTTGGGTGGTAGGGGAGGTAGTTTTGGGGGTTTGAACAATGGGGCCTGGGTGGGGGTGGGTACATTTGGGTGGTGGGGGAGGTAGTTTTGGGGGTTTGAACAATGGGGCCTGGGTGGGGGTGGGTACATTTGGGGGGTGGGGACGTTTGGGTGGTGGGTGGGCTTGGGATGTACAGCTTCCCTAACCAATGCACCTCCTTCCCTGTTGTGTTTACATCAATATATCACCATTTGAAATAAAGACATACATGTGTGGACATTGATCATTTCATTGGCAGTGCAATTAATCATTTATTGTCGTCACCATGTTCGTGCATTGCTGTGAATGTGCTGTGTCTCAAAAGTAAATGCGAATCAGGCCATCCCGTGCTCTCTGGCCATCAAGAGGACCCCCAGGGGGAGGTGGTGCCATCCCTTCCCCATCCCCATCCCCATTTTCCTCATCTGCATCTGGTGGCATTGGGATGTTCTTGCACAGGCATATATTGTGCAGCATGACACATACGAGTGTGATTTTACCCGTCTTCACTGGGCTGTACAGCAGTGATCCGCCAGATCAGCAGTCCGAATGTCCTCTCAATCATTTCACGTGTGCGGACATGTGCCCTATTGTATGCCTCTTCATGCCTGTTCCTTGGTCTCCATACAGGTGTCATCATCCATGGCGTGAGTGCATATCCGGCATCACCTACATGGAATGTAGATGGGGCAACATGTCAGTGTTTGTGGCATCATGTACTCATCTGATGCTGTGCAATCTTGTATCATTGTTCATTCATGCATATGTGCCATGCAGTGTTTGGAGGTGTATATTGGCCATCAGAATGTATGTTGAAACTGGATATGGGCCGACACATTAACGTGAATGTCTACTGTGCCCTGCGGGTGACATTTGATTGTGAGCATGTCACAGTGCAGTGCTGTCCACACATGGGAGAGTGACTCCACTGTACTGAAGTAGTAAATGCACGACGTCTCATTTACATTCATCTCGTGCATTTTGAGGGCAGTGTTTCATTTGAGGGTGGGTGTCTGCAGTGGCACAAGGTTCATGGGACAGTGACGGGATGGGCTGTGGCAGGGTGTGCACGGGCACATTGTGGTGACCTGTCATGTCTTCCTTTGTGATGTTTGGTATCCGCTGTGTATTTGGCAGATGGAAGGGGGGGAGATGCATGTGTGGTCACAGCGGCACACTCACAAGGCTCATTGGCCTGGACACACACACACACACACACCACTTCGACAGGGTTGGTGCATTGTCAGCTGTACTCACCCAATAGCCATGTGCTTTGTCCGGCATAGCGTTCCATGTACCGTGGCAACGTGGAATTCCGCAGTACCATTGAGTCATGGGTTGAGCCTGGGAAACGTGCGCAGCAGTGTGTGATCAGTTGGATGGCATCACATACCATCTGTACATTCAACGAGTGATACTGTTTCCTATTGCGGAACACCAGCTCAATTGTACGTGGTACTGTCAGCTCAACGTGGTGCAGTCAACTGCGCCTATACAATTTGGCATGCCTGCTATGGCATGGAAGGCCAACTTGGTGGCAATGACCTCGGGGAGGGTGCGGGGTAGGGCTATGTGTTCCGACACATGGCGCAACAGGGCATCCAGTACCTGAACCAGGATTTTTGAAAAACGGGGTTGTGATATGCCGTTCAGCTCACCAACCGTGTGTTGATAGGTGCCAGTGCCAAGGAAATGCAGTATTGCCACAACCTTCAGGAGGGGGGGGATGGCGGTGGGGGTGTCAATTTGGCTGCTAATGTCCTCAATCATGGCGGTGATGTGCAGTATTGTTGCACGGTCCAGCCGGTATAGTATGTGGATCTGTCCTGGGGGGAGGTTCCAGGGTGAGGCCCTGATGCGTGGTATTGCTGGCTGCCTGCGGGGTAGGGCCGGCTGGACAATGCGGTTTGCCATAGGTGCAGGGTTGGCTGGTTACCGCCTGCGCTTCCTCCGCCTCTTCCTCCTCTGCGCCATTACTGCCATCATGTGCAGTGCTGCCTGTTGATTGAGTAGGCCCAGTCCCAGTGCTACTAGAGCTGCTGCCTGCATGGCTCTGTGTTGTGTTGGGCTGGGTGTGGCCCTTTTGTAGGATCCCAGTGGGCTGCTAGGTCCAGCTGGGCTAATTTGGTGCACCTGTGCCCTGATTCAGTTCAGCAGGCAGTGTTTAACGTCATGTTCGCGGTGGCGGCGGTACCGCCACCGTGATCACGGTTTTAACGCCATTTTTCTGGCGGTGTTTCCGTCCCCGCGCTAGTTGTGATGCTCGCAGTGTTTCGTGTTGCCGGTAACGGAGGGGTTTCCGTGCAGACGGACTTAACGGAACACTTATTTCCGCGGTGGCGGATGGGGGTGGTGCTATTTCCGGGACCGCGGGTCATGATTGGGCGGACGTGGAAACGGCGCCGGTATGTTATTACCGGCAGTGTTAATTCCGGAGTACTTGTAAGGAGGTCCAGTGACAAGCTCACCACAATCTACAACAACGTGGAACATTGGATGGATTCCAATCGGATGTGTCTCAATGGAAAAAAAACAGAGCTCATGGTATTTGGCTCCCCTCTTGCCAGAACTAAACTATCCACCTCCTATTCCAGATTAAAAATATACACATACAGGTTCTGAGTAAGGTCAAAACCCTTGTTATGATGTTAGAAGCAGCCTTGGGGACCAACGCCCAAGCACAATAGATTAAAAAAAACTGTACCTACCACCTCAGATTACTAAAATCCATCCGGCCATACATATCAGAGGACAACAGTGCCCCCATCACCAGAGCCATTCTAATGTATCGCCTTCACTATAGCAACGCTTTGGTCTTGGGTTCCTCCAAAATGTGTTTGCACAGTTATCAAGTTGTCCAGAAGAATGCGGTAAGGATTGTTGAGCATAAAACCAGATCACAGCACATCAGTGACTCCAGAAGGGAGCTACACTGGCTGAAAATCGAGGATAGGGTACACTTAAAAGCAACACTTGTGCATAGATGTATCTTTGGAAAAGCCACGGCCTACTTAAAATCCAGGATTCAATCATATGTACCCAGCAGAACACTAAGATCATCCCACCTTGGTAAAATCATAGTAGTTCCACACAAACTCAAATGCGGCTTAGGCAGATCCTTCCCGATTCTGGCAGCCGGCCTTTGGAATAAACTCCCCAACCACATTAGAATGGAAACCAACTATATGCGATTCTGTATACAGGTGAAAACCCATATCTTCAAATAAAATCCCTTCTGGAGGTTCCTACCTAGTTTTGTGTGAATCTTCTCTGTCAGTCCTGTTCCGTATAGTCACTGTCCATTGTCTCGTGTTCTTGTATCTGCGCTCCGAGGCTCGCGAGCTACCGGCGCAATAAATTTAAAAAAAACACAAGATTGTGAGCTGAAATGAAAGTCAAAGTGGTCCTGCGAAGGTCTATAGTAAAAGCCTTGCACATTCGAAAGTCTTCGACATCAAGAAAAAGTCAGAGCCTGACTGAGGGAGACCGGAGTGTGATAAGTTAGGGGAAGGGAACCCCTAAAGAATGTGAATTAACCTTGGGGAAGGGAACCATGCAAGTGCTGTGATTGCGGTCCGAGCCTAAACATTTGTTGAACTATGAAAGAACTTTTGAAAGCTGGAATGAAAGACTTTGACATGGAAGGCCAGGCGGGCCTAGATTTACGTTTTGAACTGCCTTTGTTTTGAGAACATGAGCCAGAGAGTCTCATCCTATCTACGAGGCCGCTTTACTCCATGCTGTCCAACATGGGTAGGAGAGCTGATTCAGCCATTTTGATCCTTTAAGTTCTATTTTCCTTTGCATACCCATTCGCCTTTGCACACTTTTTGTATAAGAGATAGGGCAGGCATTAGGTTTTGTTAGTATAGGCCATTTTGTAGAGACTACGCCCATCATAGCTATAGGGCAAAGCAGGAGTTTTTCCAAACCCCGAAAATTGAATAAATGTTTTGAACTTTTACCTCTTGTGTCATTGTCATACTTACAATTATGAAACGTGATACCTGCCGGGCTATCTCAAGGGAATCTGCCATTGCAAGCTCTTAAACTGCACCCCTTGATGACACTTGCAACCTCTTGGGTTTGCATCCATTAAGTCCCTACACGCCCTAAATGGAACCCTCATCTTCCAGTATCCCTTCCATGATTTCTAAAGGCTCATATTATACATTGAAATCACCCATTATCGTTAGGGGAAGGACCTTGTTCAACTCTTTGCAGCTAAAACTGTGCTTAATATAGCTTCCTGTACCTGGATGTGCAAAATGGCAGATTGGTTAGTAGGGGCAATGGATGTCAATACTTTCATGAGGATAAGACTAGCTTGTCCAACAAAGGTATTTAATGGGATGCTGGACATCTGGAGCAACCCAGGGAGATCCCTTGGCTGGCAATAAATAAAATCAGGTGGGTTTGTTGTTAAAGTATTGGTAAATGAGGGGGAGTTTGCATTCCCTCTTTTGAAAGAATAATTGGGCATAATCATCTTTATTACAATTTCAAGGCCCAGCGGTGGAAGGGCCCTTTGTTCCATTTCATATGGTCATCCGCCAGTTGGACTCTGACCGACCCTCCCCTCCCGGGAGGCGTGCGCAAGGGATTATATTGCTGCGTATAATAGAACGAAAACCTCTTCTCCAGCATTGGATCTTTCATGGATTCACATGCTTAGAATATTCCCCATCGTCAGACTGGGAACCCTCGGTACACATATATAGTCGTTTTCTATAGGAAAAAACTTCCGACACTTGTGTGTCCTATCCACATCTACGTCCTCTCCGGGGCCGTCCACGCACCCCCTTTGGACGTAATGGTATAAAAGGCCCCGCCCCCGCGGGTCCCGTCAGATTCCAACCGTCTCCAAAGATAGTGGGACCTCCTCGCGTAGTCTCTACTGCTAGAATTTGTCAAATTGTCGAACTCCTGTGAGTTTGGGAGTTTTATCGGAATGTCGGGAAAACCTCTATTTCGCCCGTGTGCCACGTGCGGATTGAAGAAGGTTTATGAGGGGGACGGCCATTTAGACTGTATTTATTGCCTCCACCCTCACCACTCGGCAGACCAGTGTGAAATATGTAAAGGTTTTTCCCAGAAAACCCTGAAGGATCGAAATTGACGACTGGTATCCTGGTTAAATGACGGTGCGGGAGCGTACCCTCAGTCAGAGGTGGGCTCTGTGCGCAGCGTGGCCTCTGCGAAAACATCAGGAGCCCCTCGGCGCTCAACTTCGTCGGAACCTCCGGCTAAGAAGTCACGACCTGTGGAAAAGGACGTTCCACAAAGTCACTCTTCTAAGGATTCTGCTAAAGACTCAAGAAAGACATCTTCGTCAACTTCGTCGAAGAAAGGAAAGGAGAGGCCTAAATCCTCCTCGGGCGATCAACACAGATCAGCCACGAGTAGAGATTCGGATAAACGCAGGGAGAGCGCTGTGAAGGCGGGACCGCCTAAACCACCTGCAGGCCCAACGTCGACGACGACGATCCAGTCGGTGTCCTCACTGCCTCTGACGCAGTCGATTCACCCGTCGTCAACCCAGCGACAACCTCGACGACGATGTCCTCGTCGACGGAAGTTCTGGCTTGGAGACCAGAAGTATTTGATATGGGGTTGCCTGACACATTGCTGCAGGAACAGGCAGCGTCAATTGCCTCGAAAGAAGACGACGGCTTCAGAATTGTGAGCCCGGAGGACCTCGGTCTACGAGCCAGGTTTCCATCAGGATCAATCTGCTCTCAGGTGTTTACCCAGCCTCCAAGCTCTCAGGCGACCCTGTCCATGGAGGTACTGTCCTCTTTGCACTCGCTGCTGAAATCGCTGGACGAAAGGCTTCCACCTATACCGTCGACACCCCCCGTCGACGAGCCCGGCCCTTCACACCGCCCGACCAAATCGATCGGGGTTCCAACTACTCCAGCAGTCCAGGAGGAAGGTGAGCTTTCGGACTCCCAATCTGACCACGGGTCAGTGTCTGATATATCCCTCTCACCATCTAGGGATCCATCCTGGGTGTCGGATATGGAAATGGAAACACCAAAGAGTCCCACTCACCCGTCGCCACCGGACGATATAGGTGCCTTTCATTCTATGATGGAAAAAGCGTGCAAGGAGTTTGGCCTGGTCCAGCAGGAGGAGAAAAAGGGACTGTTTTCTCTTTGACCATATGGGCAAGAGTAGACCCTCAATATTTTCAATACCCATTTTAGACCATGTCTGGAAAGAAGGTGTTCAGACCATGCGTCACCCATTTTCTGAGCCGGCTGTCAAAGGCCGCATTGAAAAGAAATTTAAAGTCCCAGACTCTACACCGAAGTGTCTTTCGTCTCAACCTACACCGGACTCGGTGGTGTCGTCGGCGGCGACGAGAAAAGCAAAGGCCCAACATAAATGTTCTACCCCTCCAGATAACGAGGCGAGGCGCCAGGACGTGTTTGGTAAGAAGGTTCTTTCTGTGGGGGCCTCAACGGTGAAAGCAGCTAACTCCCTGGCGATTGTGGCCAGATATGACAAGGAGATGTGGCACAGACTGGCACCTATCCTGGACCACCTCCCGGAAGAACATAGAAAAACGGCGATGTCCCTGGTTCGAGAAGGCGAAGAAGCATCGAATCATGCTATTAATATAGCGGTGGACCTGGCAGATTCGGGTTTTAAACAAATAAATAACGGAGTTGTTCTAAGACGCCAGGCTTGGCTTAAGTGCACCAACTTCAGACCCGAAGTACAGTATAAAGTCTTGGACATGCCCTTTGAAGGTGATCTTCTTTTCGGAGAAAAGGTGGACGAGGCCTTGAAGGGCATGAAGGAGGACTCGGATACAGCACGCTCGTTGGGTTCTCTCCAGAGCGGTAAGCCTTTTCGTTCTTTTCGTCCCTTTAGAGGAGCATCTGGAAACTCAAGATTCTCAGCGACCAGGGATAGATCTTTTGGTAGATCAGCGTATCCTTCCCAGGAATATAGACGCGCCTCTCAGACCTCAAACCGGCGCAGAAACTTCCAGTCTTCCAAGAGACGACCAACTTATTCGTCGTCGACGAGCAAGCAGAAAGACCAGCAATGACGGGAAGCGTACCGTTCTGGGAGGAAGAGTGTCAAGCTGCATCGAGGAATGGGAGACCATCACAACAGATCAGTGGGTTTTGGACACGGTGAGGTACGGGCATTCCCTACTATTCAAATGCAAACCTCCAAAATGTCCACCAATACACCTATCCCAGCCACATCTAAATATCTTGCGGCAGGAAGTAACACTCATGTTACAGAAAGGCGCCATCGAATTAGTCCCTGCATCGCAGAAAGGCCTAGGGGTATACTCACGGTGTTTTGTGGTAAAGAAGCCCAACGGAAAATGGCGCCCTATTCTCGACCTGCGAGACCTCAACAAGACCCTACAGAGTCAAAAATTCAAAATGCTTACACTGCAGGAGGTGATCAAATCCGTCCAAAAGGACGATTTTTTGGCTTCACTAGATCTACAGGACGCCTACTTCCACATTCCGGTGTGTCAAAAACACAGGAGGTTTCTGAGGTTCATGGTAGGTCAGACACATTACCAATTTGCAGTGCTCCCATTTGGTCTAAAGTCTTCCCCAAGAACGTTTACAAAATGTTTAGCACCCGTGGCAGCCTGGCTGCGAAAGGGAGGGCATCATGTATACCCGTACCTCGACGACTGGCTTGTGAGGGGATCCTCCCCAGCGTCGACCAACGACAGCGTACAAGCCACCTTACAACTTCTGCAATGACTGGGGTTCGCAGTGAACTTCGTAAAGTCTTCTCTAAAGCCCTCAAGGAGCTTGAAGTTCTTGGGAGCTCAATTCGAAACCCACTCGGGAATAGTGAAACCGTCCCTAGACAGAATATTGAAGATCGAACAACTGACGAGTCAACTTCGCCTACAGAGCACATTTTCTGTGAGAAAATATGTGGCAATCCTGGGTTCCATGGCTTCCTGCATCCACCTAGTAGCGAACTGCCGATTGTTCATGAGGCCTCTACAGGAGTTCCTGTCGGACAGATGGAAGCAGGCCACGGGCCGGTGGTCAGACAGGATACTCGACGACGAGGGTGTCATCAGATCCCTCCAATGGTGGAAAATCTTTCACAACCTGGACAGAGGGGTTCCTCTACAAGAGCCGGAATTTCAGAACACCATCATCACGGACGCCTCCCTGACGGGCTGGGGTGCACACATGAACGATCATCAAACCCAGGGCAGATGGTCTTCGACCGAATTGCACCTACACATCAACGTGCTGGAACTGAGGGCAGTGAGATGGGCCTTGAAATCATTCCTTCCACATATCAAAGGATCAAGAGTAAGAGTGCTGACAGACAACACGACAGCCATGTTCTACTTGATAACGCAAGCCGGCACCAGATCCAGGACCCTCTCGGCGGAAGCGCAAAAGATCTGGCACTGGGCGTTGAAACACAATATATCCTTAGTGGCTTACCATCTCCCGGGTGTGAAGAATGTGCAAGCGGATTCCCTGAGCAGGACAATGGCTCAAATACACGAGTGGGAGCTGGACACCGGTCAGCTACAAATAATCTTCGAAAGGTGGGGGACCCCCTCAATCGACCTCTTCGCAACGAAAGAAAACAGGAAATGCGAACAGTTCGCGGGCAGATGGCCTCAAAAAGGATCCCTGGGGGAAGCGTTCTCGTTTCCTTGGACGGACAAATTCCTGTACGCTTTCCCTCCGTTCCCCCTTATACGGAGGACAATCCAGGGGATTCTCAGGTACAAATGCCGGGTCATTCTAGTGGCTCCGTATTGGCCGAGACAACCATGGTTTTCCGACCTCCTACATCTTTCGTTGGAACAGCCTATAACTCTCCAGAAAGTGCCGAACCTACTGTCCAGGTACAAGGGAACGGTGTGGCATCACAATCCGGACAGCCTCAACTTAACAGCATGGCTCCTGACTTTTCAGAGTTTGGCAGCTTGAAAGTCTCCTCGGATTGCCGGAGAATTCTGCAGGCGGCTAGGGCCCCTTCGACTAACAAATCATACATATGCAAATGGCGAAGGTTCTGTACGTGGTGTCAAACCCAACACGAAATTCAGCCTTTAGAAGTAACCCCTGAACAAATTCTTCCGTATCTTCTTCACCTAGCTGAGAGTGGGCTGTCATCATCGTCCATCAAAGTACACTTGGCGGCCATTTCAAGGTTTACGAGGAGAGACAGTCTTCACCACTATTCAGTGACAGACTGGTGAAACGTTTCATGAGGGGTCTCTTTAGAACTTTCCCCCCTACGAAACGGTTCCCACCGTCGTGGAGTTTAAATGTGGTGTTGGCTGCCTTAATGAAGCCTCCATTTGAGCCAATGTCCTCTTCATCCATGCAGTTCCTATCTTGGAAACTGGCTTTCTTAATTGCCATTACATCGGCTAGAAGAATGTCGGAATTACAGGCATTGGTCATAGATCCTCCGTATATGAGATTCTTTAAGGACAAAGTAATTTTATCAACTAACCCTACTTTCATCCCGAAAGTACCGACAGTCTATCACGAGCACTCGACCCTGGTCCTTCCTGCTTTCTTTGCGTCCCCGTCGTCGACGGCGGAAAAAGCCCTTCATACTCTGGATGTCAAAAGGGCGTTAAAATTTTACCTGCAAAGGACGCAAGATATCAGAACTACCAGACAGCTGTTCATTGCCTATGGCCCGTCGGCGAGAGGAAGGGCAATTTCCAAGCAAGGGCTGGCTCGATGGGTCTCTTCGGCGATTACTTTTAGTCACTCCAAGGCTGGGAGACCCCTACAAGAGTACCCTAGAGCCCATTCCACGAGATCGACAGCCTCCTCCGCGGCTCTATGGGCAGGAATTCCTCTAACAGACATCTGCCAGGCGGCGGCATGGTCTGTTCCACACACGTTTACACGCCATTACTGCCTGGAAAGGCAGCACGCGGATGAGGTACAGATGGGAAGGGCAGTGCTGCGCCATCTGTTTCAATGAGGTAAGCCAAATACGGTGAAGCTGTTGTCTCTTACCTTGCCTATGTTTGTTCCCTTGATCTTATTTATGTATTATGAATATGTTTATATCTGAAAATATGTTGCTGCTTACACACATATATATATATATATACATATTTGGACTGAGAGTGTTTCTTGTAAAAGTAAGTTACATTGCATTCTCACCTCCGTCTTCAATGATACTGCTATACAATCTATTCTAAGCATGTGAATCCATGAAAGATCCAATGCTGGAGAAGGGAGTAGTTTCTTACCTGTAACTCCATTTCTCCAGCATTGGTATCTTTCATGGATTCACATGCGCCCTCCAGCCTCCCCGGATTGCAATGTGCAAGATATGTGCATAAGCAGGTTCCCCTTTTCTACTTTGGAGGGGCCGAAATCTGACGGGACCCGCGGGGGCGGGGCCTTTTATACCATTACGTCCAACGGGGCTTACGTGGACGGCCCCGGAGAGGACGTAGATGTGGATAGGACACACAAGTGTCGGAAGTTTTTTCCTATAGAAAACGACTATATATCTGTACCGAGGGTTCCCAGTCTGAAGACTGGGAATATTCTAAGCATGTGAATCCATGAAAGATACCAATGCTGGAGAAATGGAGTTACAGGTAAGAAACTACTCCCTTTTCTTGCGCCACCAGTGTATCACTTTATTTATGAGACTATCCCGGGTTTCGTATGTTGGATGTGCGGATATAGGTACATTTACCAAATAAAAACTGTTCTTATCAATATTTGAAGCTGGCAAAGGTGCCCCACTCCCTCTCCCAATTTGCCCAATGGCTGCTCCAGGTTTTCCTGGATTGATCCTGGCCTCGTATGCTTTCAGAACTTCTGCCACATTGCCTAGGCCTACATTCATATAAACATTATCATTCTTTCCAGCTCTTCCTGTAATTAGCATATTCCCTCCCCCCTTGCCTGTGGTGGGGCAGAACAACTCGCTCCCTGGATAAGTGGCCTAGATACAAGGGCCATCATGTCTCTCAGGTGCATCCTAATGACCTCCATATCCCACCTTTTGGTGCTCAATATTTATTTTATTGATTACATTTCGGTAACACCCAGACCCATGGGTATCCCAGCATTTGTACAAGCGAAAATAATACAAGCAGTCCGTTGTGGGTGACTGTGACGTCAGGTGCCCATGCGAGCACCCCGATGGGAAGCCGGCTGGCGAAATTTGTCGGCGCATGGAAGTTCATCTCCACCAACCGTTGGATGTTGGACTCCCTGGCCCACAGGCACACCCTGGAGTTCCAAAGGAAGTGTCCCTGCGTTCCACCAGTGGCCAGGCAAGAAAACCACATCCCACAACTGCTTCTAGAGGTACGAGCGATGCTGAGAAAGGGCGCAATAAAGCACGTCCCGAAGAGGCTCTGGGGCTCGAGTGTACTCGCAGTACTTCCTCGTCAGGAAAAAGACTGGTGGTTGGCAGCCCATCCTGGATCTCCACCGCCTCAACAAATACATCAAGTCCCAGAAGTTCAGGATGGTCACCCTCCAGCACGTGCTGGGGCAGCTGGAGGAAGGGACTTCCTGTCGTCGTTGGACATGGAGGATGCTTATTTTCACATCCCCATCCACAAGGGGCATCAAAAGTGTTTCTACGCTTTGTGGTCCAGGGGCACCTCTATCAATTCAAGGCCCTTCCCTTTGGGTTGAAGTCGGCGCCAAGGGTCTACCCCTATCTGGATGATTGGCTCATCCGAGCGAAGTCAAGGTAACTCGCCGTCGAGCACACAGCGAAGACCATCAGCCTACTAACGGAACTGGGGTTCTCGATAAACTATGCGAAGTCCTGCTTGGTGCCATCGAAGGACGCTCGGTTTCTGGGATCCAGGCTCAACAGTGTCACTCCTGGCTTTGCCATCGGAGGACAGGATAATGGCATTTTGGGCAAGGTTCAACGGCTGTTAACCATGGGAGTGGCCAGGGTGAGGTCCATCAAGTCCCTACTCGGCATGATGTCATCATGCATCTACCTCGTTCGGCTGTGCAGGCTGCGGATGCAGCCACTGCAAGAGTTCCTCGACGCCCGTTGGATCCAGGTATCGGGAAGCTTCGAGGACAAGATAGCCCTTAATGAGACATTCTGCCCAGCGATTCAATTGTGGGGCGTCTGCACGCATCTGGCAGCAGGCATGGACTTTCACACCCCACCACATCAGGAGACGGTGACAATGGACGCCTCCCTGGAGGGATGGGGCGCACACACCGGAAATCTCCACGCAAGAGGCCTTTGGCTCCTGGAGGTGAAGTCGTTACACATCAACATCTTGGAGCTCCGGGCCGTGTTCTGGGCCCTCAAATCATTCCTTCCGTCCCTCAAGGGCAAGGTGGTGCGGGTCTTCACCGACAACACCACCACAATGTTCTACATTCGGAAGCAGGAGGGGACCAGATCCCCGGCTCTCTCCAAGGAAGCGCAGGATCCATGGCACTGGGCCGTTGCCCAGAGGATGTTCCTGGTACCCTTTTATCTGGCAGGAGTGAAGAACACTGTCGCCGACTCTCAGCAGGGAGCTGCGCTCTTGCCACGAGTGGGAGCTTCGGCAGGATCATGTGGACCTACTGTTTCGACGATGGGGCAATCCCCAGATCGATCTATTTGCGACGGTGACAGACACCAAGTGCCGGAGGTTCTCTAGCAGGTTTCCCCAGTCGGGGAGCATGGGGGATGCATTCTCCTTCCCCTGGGACGGCCTGTTCCTCTGAGTTTTCTCTGTTGCCGTTGCTTCAGCGACTCATCAGTCAACTCAAGACGGTCCTAGTGAAGGATGATCCTTCTCGCACCGGCGTGGCCGATGCAGATGTGGTACCCGGACCTTCTGGACATGTCAGCGTCCCCTCCAGTCATGCTTCCGCCAGACGCAGATCTTCTCTCCAGGGAAGGAGGCGCGATTCCGCACCATGACCCAGGGCGCTGAACCTGCAGGCCTGGGTCCTTTAGCACTAGAGTTTGGAGGGTACGAGATCCTGGCGGACTACAAGAAGGTACATGGCAAGGCCAGGGCTTCTTCGACTCTTAAGTGCTACAGACACAAATGGAAGAGGTTCACCGTCTGGTGCCGTGCACAGAAGATAAACCCTCTACGGATTATGGCCCCTCAAGTACTGCCGTACTTGCTGTCACTGGCCAAGGCGGGGTTGGTGCATGCATCCATCAAAATTCATCTGGCGGCTATCTCCCGCTATACCACAACTCCGGGGCGGTCATCCCTGTGGTCGCATTGCCAGGTTAAGGAGTTCATGAAAGGACTTTACCGCTTGTTCCCGCCGGTGAAGGCTCCGGCCCCGGCGTCGGAGCTCAATGTGCTGCTGACTAGGGTCATGGGTCCTCCGTTCGAGCCTCTGCATTCGGCGCCACTGAAATTCCTATCGTGGAAGACAGCGTTTCTTGTGGCCATCACCTCCGCACGACGAGTGGGAGAGATCCAGGCCCTTTCCTGGAAGCCTCCGTACTTGACATTCCATGAAACGAGTGTTGTGCTGAGGATGCACACCTCCTTCATGCCCAAGGTGCCGTCGGACTTCCATCTCAACGAGCTCTTGGTGTTACCTATTTTCTTCCTGTCGCCTTCATCGCTGGCTGAGAGGACTTTGCACTCTCTGGATGTGGCTAGAGCACTGAAGTTCTATGTGGACCGCACGAAGTGTTTTCGGAAGACATCACAGCTGTTTGTGAACTTTGGCCCTGTGAATCAAGGGAAGACCCTCTCCAAGGCTTCCATTTCGAGGTGGCTCTCCGGCTGCATCACTCATTGTCATCGGTTGGCAAACCGACCGTTGCCTGGCCGTCCGAGAGCCCATTTGACCAGAGCGATTGCTGCAACTACAGCGTTCCTGCCTGGTGTGCCCCTGCTGGACATCTGCAGGGCTGCTACGTGGAGGTCGATGCATACCTTCATGAGATTCTACTGCGTCAACCGGTATTCCAGGCAGGAGTAGAGAGTCGGCCAAGCAGTGCTGCGCAACCTGTTTGCTTGAAGGTGAGCCTGGTGAGGAGGTAAGAGATGCTTAATGTTGAGATGTTGAAATGCTTAATGTTGAGCCTTGCCACCTCCCGTGGTTGTGCATGTGTGTACTGCTATGTATTCTTTATTCATGAGCATGTGAATCCATGCCAGACCTCATGCTGGAGAAGGAACAAGTTACTTACCTGTAACTATTGTTCTCCAGCCTGGGTCTGGCTTGGATTCACATGCGAACCCTCCCGCCTACCCCTCTGCGGCTCTTCTCTTGGTTCTACTGCCACTTTACGTGCTACCAAATCTGAAGATGGCTGCCAGAGGAGGGGCTTAGGTAGAGGGCAGTCATTGGCTGGGGCAGTATGACCCAGAGACCAGTGATTGGTTATTAGGCGAAAGACAGTTCAGAAACTAAACTGAATCTGATTTTTTTCTTTACTGAGGATTCCCAGCCTGACGATGGGGAATATTCATGAGCATGTGAATCCATGGCAGACCCATGCTGGAGAACAACAGTTACAGGTAAGTAACTTGTTCCTTACTCATAATTGTCAAAGAGACACGTTTTTGTACGCTTTCTTTGTGTTGTGTGTGAGTGTCATCTCTGATGTCAGCAGGTAGAAAGTTCCAAAGTGAAGGGGCCGAGACACGGAAGCTAGCGCCTCCCGCCCCTTTACGATTGAATCTGGTGGTTTCAAGCGTGAGGCTGGTGGAGGATTGTAGCTGACGCACATGGCATTTCGGTGCTACGCAATCGTAGAGGTAGAGTGGGGCCACTTTGTAAATGCGTCTGTATGCGATAGTCAGGATCTTAAATTCGATACAGGCTTTGATAGGAAGGCAGTATGCATTAACGTTTGGTGGCCAAGATGTGATCGGAAGACTTGAGGCCCACAGCTGCACGGAGGGCCTTATTTTGTAGGAGTTGTAGTTTGTTTGTTTTTTGTGGTGGTGCCCATATAGAGGACATTACAGTAATCTAGTTTACTGACAATGATGACTCTGGAGAGCGTGAGGCAATTTTCGGTGGAGAGAGATTTTCTGCTCAAGAAGATAAGCTTGGTAGTGTAAGCAGTAGAGGGGGCAAGGGCGTTAATGTGGTTGTTTATTGTGAGTTCCGCATCTAGGTGGATGCTTAGTGTTTTCACATGTTTTGACACTGCAATAGTGGCGCCATCAATGAGTAAAGAGGAAATGGCAGGGACAAAACCTTTTGAGGCGATGAGAGGAGCCTACAATTAGGATCTCCATCTTGTCATTGAGACTGAGTGTGTGAGTGCCCATCCGAGATTGCACAATACTATATAGCCTGTTTACTGTTGCTGAGTCCTCGTGGTAGTTTCCTGAGATGGGGATATGAATTTGGGTATCATTTGCAAATTTGGTATACCATATGTCGACAGAGTCAATGAGGTTGAAGAGGGGTTTGGTGTAGGTATTTTATAACGTAGGGGAGAGACCAGAGCCTTGCGGCACCCCCATGGGGAACGTGATGGGGTCAGCGGTGGCATCCCCAATGGAGATCCTGGCGGTACATTTACTAAGGAACAATTTGATCCACGCTGCAGCTGCAGATGAGAAGTGGAAGTTGGCGCAGAGATTGGTATGAAGGAGGTCATGACCCACCAAATCAAATTCTGCCGAGAGGCCGAGCAGGAGGAGTTGGGGCCAGGTTGCCTGAGTCTCAGATGGTGTCCAATTGAATGTTTAGGTCCAACAGAGCTGATTCAGTGCTGTTTCGGGCAAAAGCCTGATTTGTCTTGTGCCTAGTAAATTATGGTGCTCGAGGTGGTGCTGCACTTGTTGATGGGCCATGTACTCAGGAATCTTGAGGAAGGGTACAGAGGTAATGGGGTGGTAGTTGGTGGGAAGGAGTGGGGGGTCAAGCGAGGGTTTCTTTAGGATAGGGGTGACCCAAGCGACCTTGAGGCTAGCTGGGACTGAGCTGGATGTGAAGGAGGCGTTAATGAAATTAGTGATGAAGGGGCAAGGGTAGTAGTTCAGAGTTTAAAGATCCGAGCGGGGCAGGTGTCACCCTTACAGTTGTAAGGCTTGAGGGCTTGGACGGCTTTGGTGACATCTGTGGGTGATACTTGTGAGAAGGAGAAAGGGATGGTCAAGGGGAGGTTAGGGGCAGTGGCAGAACTTCGGACTCTGGGTAGGGAAGTTTGGCTGCGAGTAGTGTATTTTTGGTACTGATTTTGGATCTCAAGGTATCAATTTTGTTATAAACTGCAGATTGTATGGTAGAGTGCCAGACTTTATCTGCACGTGGCTTCAGGCTGGTAGTTGTTGGGTTTTCGATTCAAGCTCTTTGAGGAAGAGTTATTTTGTGTTAGAGCTGGCGTTGGCAAAGAGTGTGTTGTAGGAGTTGGCTTTGGTAGTGATGAGTGTGCTTGTAGGTATTGGAGAGGTTAGTGAGGTTGGCATTGTTGAGTGGGGTAAGCTGCTTACTGTGTTCGAGGGCTCTCTTTTGTCTTTGGAGCTCATCGGTGAACCAGGGAATTGGGTTGTGTATGAGGTTGCAGTATTTTGTGTTTAAGTAGGGCATTCTGATCCATGGCAGTTTGGAGACTCAAATATAAAGGTATGCAAGGTATTTGGGATCGTTGCAGGTGGGGTCTCCGGTGGAAAGCAGTGACTTTAGCATAGGCCCCAGGGTACCTTCAGTCAGCTTACGGGTATTGCGCATAAGCGTGGGCACAGTAGATGTTGTGGATTTGACAGTTTGGTGGAGCAAGGGGATTGTAAACTCTATCAATGAGTGGTCTGACCAGGATATCATTTGGATGGCTGAGATGTCAAGGAGCAGGTTGGTCGAGAATATCCAGTCAACGGTGCGTCCTCTGTTGTGAGTTGGGACTGAGACATGTTGGTTTAGGTTTATGTCTTCCAGGGATTTGGCCAGTGCTGCTGCTTTGAGGTCATTGGGTTCATTGAAGCCAAGCTTGATATCTCCCAAAGTGATATGTTTGGTGGTGGGCTTAATGAGAGGAGTTAGGAGCAGCAGCAGGGCAATCCTTAGGCAGGTGTGGTGGTCTGGATGCTGGTATAGTAGCAGTAGGTTGTAAGTTGTCTTTGGCTTGATCGGGAGTTTGGTGAGGAGCAACTTGTATCCGGGTATGGGAAAGGTGTCAATCATTCTAAAGTTAAGGAATGATTTAGAGATTACGGCACCCCTGACTGTTGGTGCATTGGGCCTGTCTGCTCTAAGGATGGTGTAGTTGGATGGGATAGCCAGTGAGAGGAGCAGTCACCGAACTGTGGCTCCATAATGCCTCTGGTCCAGTATTATGGAGCCACAATTCAGTGACTGCGAAAATGGCTAGATTCTGGTTAGTTAGGAGGTTGTGAACTGCTGTAGTGTGGGCTCCAAGTGATCGGATGTTGAGCTGGGCACATTTGAGGGAGCTTGGCAGATTGGGCGTAGTTGGAAGTGTTGTAAGGGAGGCTAGGATATGCACGGTGGGTGGTTGGGTGGCTGGCGGGTAGGTCAGGGCAGCTGGGGGGAGGGTTAATTCTGGTGGAGAGTCACAGGCCATGATGGATTAGTAAAATATGTAGCCATGTTGGGGATCATAGTGCTGACACAGGGCTGGAGCAATCGTTGTCTCCCTAGGCGACTTTAAGAATGTCTGGTTGAGGCTGGTGGGAGTAGTGTTAGATGGGGTGGATTGGTAGGTGAGGTGTTTTAGGATTGGGCCTCCATATGTTCACGGGCCTGGTCTGGGAATGCCTTAGTGGGAGAAGGGAGTAAGTGAAGTGAGGACTGTTGCATGAAGGCGGTCTTGCTGTGCTGCGTGGCATAGGTAGATTAAGGTGATGTTGAAGTCGCAGAGGAACTTTGCTGGGCATAGGTCTTAATGGTGCGTGATCCCCTGGGGCACAGTTTGGAGCGTTATGGAGCGAGGTAGGGGACTGGATTCATTCTTAATGACCACAAGGTCCCAGAGCAGTGCAGGTAAAAACAGTGTCGGGCGAGGCAGAAGACAGGGTGTTTCCCACTGGAGTGCTAGTTGGACCGCTGTGCGGGGTTGCGGGGTGGGGTCTAGATGGGCAGTGTAATTCAAATATAGCATAAGGGGTTAGTGAGGCAGTACGTTCCAGTGGTATAAGTGATTTCAATCCGGCACTTCACATAAGTCAATGCCTAGCGTGTAATGCATAACTGAAATCCTTATTTATTTATTTCTGTCTAAAAGTTATTTTATTCTGAACGATGTACCTCTTACATCACACCCCTCTCTTGGAACCCATCCCCCTCCCCCCACCCGTCACCCATCACACTGAACCAGGAATAAGGCTGGTTTGCAAAGTTAAAATATTTATTTATATATTCACAATATAATCACACTTTTTTTAATGGGGATACAATAATCACCAATGGGGTGATGTCACACTAAGCAATCTCTTTAATCACAGGGAGTAATGATGAGCAAAAACAATGCAGCACAGCAATAATACGTTTGTAGCTGTGGGTTCAAATCAAATAGCAATGTGGTTACTCTTTCCCCCTGCACACCCCTCAACCCCCCAATATGCACTATCAAGAGATAGAAGGAGAGAGAACAGGTTTCAGGAATGCAGAATTCTAATACAATGTCAATCCCAATTTCCCCAACCAAACACAAGAGAGAAACAGGGTTGATTGGCAAACTGTCAAAATGGTGTTTAAAGTTGTCTTTGAATGGAATAGGTAAAACACTAAATATGGTTTCAATCACTGAAATTGTTTCAATTTTAATGGGAGCCGCTTTATATAGTTGCAGACAAACACTAGTAATGATTTGACACTAATAAGCAATGTGCAAACTGAAATTTGAGGTCCGGTGCAATAAAAAGCTATTTTACACGTGTAATATTTTGCCAAAATGAAAATTTGCGGGAAACTTCTCTGCGCGCGGTAATCGTTATCGCGGGAGAACTATAAGGATTTGAGATGCAGTTTTTGGTTCTATGGAAAGCTGTGGTTGTTAGATACAAGCAGATGTTTCTAGCATACAAATTTGAAGAAGTTATGGACGTTTCCGTGGAGGTCGTTTTTCTGAGATGGGTGCAAGAATGGGAAAAACAGGGATAGAGAGTTCAGGCGATCAAAATAATTCTAACAATGCAGTTCTGGACATAAGAGAGGATGGATCTGAGATGGGGATGACAGTACATAGGCTAGTGGCAGTCCTATATGGATAATCACTATATATGTTTGAACAGAACCGTCAGGAATTCTGGTCAGTCAAGATTTCTGGACAGGAATTCTGCTGGGCACAATGGACTGGACAGGGTCTGCAATCAGCAAGGCGCTCTGGTCACCGCACAACAGGACTGCACAGGATCAGCACGGCACAGTACGGCACAGGATGGGGTTTTATCTGCCCTGGTTCTGCAGATAATTATATGTCAGGCAAGCAGTTACAGCACAGCCCGGCTGTTTTCTTTGGTTTCCCCTTTAAGTTTGTGGGATTCTGGTTCTAGAAGTTTAAGGCCTAGTTGAAAATGGTTCAACTAATGGAATGGGCCTTTCTGCTTGCAAAGTTTCTGGAGTCTGGAGCAAGGAATATTGATGGATCTCCTTCAGGGTGCTTCGGCAGGATCGGGGTAGTGGGTGGATCTGTGTGCCTTTCTAAGTCCTCAGCGTTCTCTATTTATGCATTTGGTAAAGGGGTGTGTGTGCTGAATTATCCTAAGCACTCCCCCTAGGCTGACTATAGGTTAGAATTTCCCCTCTCCCTTGATTGGAGGAGAAAACAGGGTTTCACCATGATGATGTGGTTTTATGAGTCAGAGAATCCTCCACTTGGCTTTTTAACATGAAATGTACTTTTAGGATAATACATATTTACAATTTTGCAAACTTTAAAACAATAACATACCTAAATGTTCTTCCAAGCCTCGTCATTGTAGGATCTTGTGTCGGCTGTTGACAGAATTCTGCCCTTTTGGGCCGGATCACAATATCTAGTTTGTCCAAAGGTTTGTACTACTGTGCGCATTGTATCTGGGCATAAGCGTGTGAAGTTTCATGTTTTTGACATAATTACATTTGGTAGAAAACCACAATTTCTACAGTTACTTCCCAGAACATAGAACAGATTTCTGGCTCCTCTTAAAAGCTGCCGCCAAAAATTAGGTTCAGAAGTCCGGGGTTTCCATATTTTTTACAATTGTACACAGTAAATTATCAGTCTTTTTAGAAATATGCTTTTGTCCATTGTGAATCAATAAAAGTTGTCTGTCCCTGCCTCCTTCTCCTTCTTGCAGCTCAGAAGCAATCTCCGCCCCCTTCCTTCTGGCAGAGGCCATTTACGATCCTTCCTGATTGGCATCTCCTTGCATTGGGGGAAGTCCATTGTGTTCATCCTACAGCAGCCCAACATCTCCTACCCTCTTAATCAACACAAAGGTGTGAGTTCCTGGTCTCGAGAGCAGAAGGGAGGTGCCTGGCCCTGTGGAGGAAGTTGTTTGTGTTTTGGCTTGGAGTCAGGCTTAATTTTAAATGTCACTTTGTTGCAATTTTCTTTATTTAAATGAATTTGTAATTTTAAAACAAGCAGCTAGAACACTGATTCCAGACTCTAAGCATGAAGTTTAAATAGTTACAACCTAGGTTACTCTTGATAACAGGTCACTTAGATTTTAGACATTAGATCTTAATGGTACAAGTTTACAGTTTTAATGCAGGCTTTTGAAAACGGTCATTCAGGCAGCCGCTGGTACTGCACCCAGATTTTGACAGCTCCCACAGGAAGGCAAACTCTTGCTGTGGGTGTTTTGATGATAAATTCGGCTTTCCAGGATATTGCAATTTCACAATGATTTCTTGAATTCAGTGAAATGTGACACCCAGCAAGATTATTGGATGTTTGTGGTTATTTTGTACCAGCATTCTGTATTTTCAGCAACCAAGAAAAGATTTAAAAACAAGATTCTGGATTTCTTTCAGCAAGCACTGCTTTTCATGCAGGCTTCATTTTTACTGGTAAGACATGTTTCAGAAGTGAAGTCTCCGTTCCACCACTGACAACATGCATGGTAGATTTGGCAGCCATCTTTTTGTGCTTTCTAGAGCGTAATTTTCATAGGTTTTGGCACGCATAGGGCTTTTGCGGCCATTTTGATGATTCTGGCACCACCAGGACACAGTGATGCCGCAAGGCAGAGCCTAAGTGGGTCAATACATCCCACAATGGTAACTGCCCAGACACCAGTGGCAGGAGCCTTGTGGTGGTAGGTGGGGTGCTGGTAGTGTTGGGCAGGTAAGGAGCATTCCGATGGGCAAGGGGCGGCTGAATGGAGGAGACGCATTTGGGCTATTTGTAGCCGTGTCGGTCTCGCATCGTTTACTTTGCTGATTGGTGACGGTAGGGATAGCATCGAAGGGGGAGCTTTTGGGTAGTCAATAATGAACATATTGCTCACCAGTGCCTCGATTAGGCCAGTTGAATTCTGGCAGCCCTTGCAGATCTTATCAGTGCTTCCCTCTTGCCCCTCAACAGTCCCCTTCTCCTGGAATTTAGTGATTTGCCACACTACTGAGAGTCCATGGAGGGGGGGGGGGGGCTTGTGACTTGCCTCATGTCCACATATCGCTCAGCCAGTGGATGAAATCTATTCCATGTCACAACCTCTGGTGGGTATGACACGCCCTCTTGGGATTTACTTGACTGATTGGGGTGAGTCCTGCTCCCTCTAGTTCATCCACCCCATCTGTTAGCCACCTCTTCCCCTGGGGCCACTAATTTGGAGGCATTAAGTTCCACTGGAATGTTATAGGATTTACCACCTTGTTTGCACAGTGGAATTGGGTACTTCATACCCCAGAAGGACTTCAGCTAGGACTCGAAGGGGAACTTTTGACCTTCGTAGGTTTGCCAGTGCCGGTTTCTGCATTTCCTCAATGGAAGCCTTGGCATGGGTGTACTGTTTTCCAGCTGTTGTGCTGCTGCCTCCTTTTGATCGGCAGTTATTCCCTCACTATCACCCTCTGTTGCACAAATACAGAGTAAGCCCCTTCAGGGGCTTGAACCTTCTGGGGCTCAATATCCTAGAGTAGGCCTGCAATTTGGCAATCGCCTCATCTAAGGTAGCTGCCTTTATGGTAGCGTTGCCATTCGGAGGAGATTTATGCGCTTTCCTTTTTGACGTTGTAACACAATGTTGATAAATAGTGTTGCAGTGTTAATGCACATAACATTCAAAGTGCAGTGCAATCAAATAAGCATGAAAATGAAATATAAATATCCAGTAAATCAGTGCAATAAAATAGAATCTTGAAAGCTAAGAAACTTAAGATGTGGCCAGTACAATTTAAAAAGCTGAACTGACCTTATGGAACTAAAATCAAAATCTCCAGGGTGCCTAAATTTGTATTCCTTAACAACACCCAAGATACTTAATGAAGGAACTGCAGCCCGAGTGGATGGTCTTCGCCACGCTACAACTTCATGTAAATGTCAATGTGAATCAATCAATACCCGGCTGGGTAAGACTGTCTGAACGGGCTAACAGGTGAGCAAAACACACTGGGACCAGCTAGAACAAGTTGTGGCACAAAAAACACCCAAACTAGGCCCAGGCACAAACATGGACAATCGCACACGTGCCAGAGCCCTCGTGGCATCGTATTTCAAATTGCAGTTCCCTGGGCTTAATTAATACTGCAGCAGGCACAGCGAGCCCCAGCACGAATCATAAAGGCGAGCAGTACAATATGCACGCCTCCCCAAGTTCACCCGTCAGAAGATGGTGGGCCTCCTCCACGTGCAAGAATGTGCACCACAGCACCCGCTGCGATAACCCCGGCGGTGCCAACCCCGCACCCTTTGCGGCTCGTGGACTTTGCCGCTGTGGGCATCAGCTGCCCGTTATATCAGCAGGGGGTGTGGCCAAATCCAAGGCAGCTGGAATAACGTAAAGGTCTCCTGCCCTGTGCTCACTGTGGCGCCAACACCACACCCTTTGCGGCACGCAAGCTTCCATGGTTTTCCATGGTTTCTATTATTTCAGAACATAAAAGTGTAGTTCATAAATGTCTATTAAGTACGTTTCACTGATGCAATATTCAGTAAACCCATGCTTACACAGCACAATGCACTCTCAAATGTTCGCTAATATTCCTAAATATTTCTCAATGGCCTAAATTGTAGAGTTCTTGTATCCTGTATTGTAGCCAAACATTTGACATTTCAAAACATATGTTAATTACTGAACATCAATCAGATGTAGGTCTCATGTTTTGATATTGCATAATACATTTTCATTTATTAATAGTCCTTTTCTGAGTTCATTCCTTTTGGATACAGTGATTATAATTTTAGTTGCTTCTAAAATACATCTTTCCTTGATAACATATCTAGATTACCATCTCTTTTTGATATATTTCTTTTCAAAATCACAAATTGTACCTTTGCAATATCGTGTCTGAATTCATCGAGATATACTGGTACTGATGATTAGGTTCAGTTCATCTGATTTTTACCTTTCTTCTGGTCATTCTAACATAAAACGTTTGATGTTTATATCTTAAACCATATATTTCATTACTAGTATCACAGATGGTATAATGATTTAATTTATCTATCTGTGTATGAATGTTCTTCAGCACTGGATCTTTCATAGATGCACATGCTTTTAGAATATTCCCTGTTGTCAGACTGGGAATCCTCTGTAACATGAAGCATTTTCATAGACAATCACAAACTGCATTCACTTTAGTGTTCTTTCAGAGTTGTTTTGGGTAATTTACATTGTAGCCAGTGGGTACTGCCTCCCTTGGCTCTACTCCTGGGGGCCATCATCAGAATCTTTGCCACACATTTAGAGTTGGGAGTCCTCTCAGAAGTTCTTTCGTTAGTTTTCTGGAAGAATATTCATCACACCGCTTTTATTTTACCATCATTTGAATGCTTCAGACAAGCACTTTATTATTCTGGGATTTAGAGGTTCCTGCACCCACTTGGGGCTAACCTACTAGGGACATAGGTTCAACTGTGGTCTTCCAGTGTTGAACCCAGTGTAGTCCCTTCTGCCACTAACCATGAATGTTTCAAAGGCTAAAATGAGCCTTTTCAAGAATTGTCACCTGCAAATGTCAAAACAAAAGAGGTGATGGCTGGAAGGTTTCACTTTAATCTTAAACTATAGGATTGCTCTGGGCAACCCTCCAGACCATCGTTCTTCACCTGCCAAGCCATTACAAAAAGGGAAAGATCATATGCAAATCAGGCTTGGTCCCACCCTAAAAGGGTCAGTCCAGCCCGAACTGCTTGGTCACATCCCTTTTGCACAAGACCACAAGCATAACCAAACTTGTTTCGGCTTGCAAACCTAACTACATCTATGTGGAGGACAGACACCCAGAGTGTCTTTGTTTGTACCCAGACATTAATCTAGATTCCTGCTCCATCTGCCAGTCTCTCTCTAAATAGACTCTCAAGTACAAACAACAGTGACTTCTGGCTTGGCTTGACAAAATTTCTGGGGCCTCTGCTTCTGTGAGGAGATGTGCCTCTCTGCATCCTAGCAGGCCCATAGAACGTGCTCCCTCTACTAAGAGGTTCAGAACTGTGAGGGGTCAGTAATGCAAGGTGAACAACTTCAATGATTTATCGACATATGCCATTTTATTCTTAATGAAAAGATGAAAAATGCCTCACTATCCCTACACAGCAGAGCATTTCCCTTTTCGCGCTCTGAAACACTTGTGTATGAGTGCGATAGAAATAAGATATCAATATCAATAACCAAAGCTAAAGGGAAACACTTAACAAGCCCTCACACTAAGCAACAAATACACAAAGAAAATATGGCAATACAACATAAAATGAACAACATTCAGTTGTCTCTGAATAACCTGCTAATGTCTTGGAGAATTTTCTTTTCCCAGGATTCAGGGTCAGTTCTAATAGTTTTCAACCAAAGGATGAAAGGTCTCAAATCAGTTCTTGATATTTCATAGTCGCAGTAAAGGTTCCAATGATAGCAAATTTCTTCCCCCGGTGAAACATCCACCTTCACCAAATGGCCCCAATGGTAATCGTAGCCACAATGCTTTGTCACCTCTTCAAGAAGACTTGCCACAGTTCAAAAGAAATGCAATATCCACAACTCTGTGAGACAAGTTTATATTTGCTTGGTTACAGTTTTAGAATTTACAATGGTATGTTTGTCGCCTTCTCAGTGCTGCTGTTTCCACTTCACTTCTACTTGATTCACTATGAGAACAGTTACCTTTGTCTCACAGTACTCCCCTTTACTTAAGCTACTACAATGTGCATGACAACCAGATACACCACCACAGCTTCAGTGCTTTGTACTTGTAGGTAGGCTTCCATAAGATATACTTCAAAGTACTTCTACAACTTCAGGTAGGCACAGCACTCTTCCTCTGAATTACTCTCTTTAAAAGGGGCAGCTTCTTTTCCTCTCGTCTGACTGTCGCAATAGTCCACTTCAAAATCGTTTTTTGCAAGCAGCCAGTTCTCTTCCCTCATCTTTACCTGCAACTTTTGCCAGTTATCAGCCCAAGTAATTACCAAGAAGCCTTGGTGCCACTCTCGTAGCGTCAGATTATTGCGCGCACACTTGTATCTTAGGCCAATGGACTGTTATTAACTTCACAGTACAGCTAGATTGCTTTTCAACTCTGAGAAAGGCTGGTTTCACTGTTAAAATGGGGAGACTTTAGGCTTGGGCAATGCTTGTTCTTTTTTCAATAGTTTATACACTTTAAGTTCTCATAAATGTAAAGTATGCCATGTTAAAATTAAGAATAGAGTTCAGGCTTTTCTCTAGTAATCCCAATTAGGCACACACGACCACTTCTTAATGTAGTTTTCAAAGTTTAAAGATTTGTTATTCAATTATATTCCCGTGTGAAAGTGAAGGAGAGTTCAGTCCTCCTTTGGGAATCGCAATTAGGCACACGTGTCCACTAATTGATGTAGTTTTTAAGGTTTAAAAACTGCAACAATTGTATTGTCAAGGTTAGGTATTCGGTAATGGTCTTAGCAGCGTTCACTGTCCTTAATTAGTGACACACGACCATTCCTTAATGTAGGAACAGCCTTTTAACGATTGATCAATGGATTTAAACAGTGTTAGCTTCACACGCAAGAAAAAGGGACTTGAATATTACACGCCAGTGCTATAGTTCCATTGTCCCAATGTTTCAACTTCAAGGAACAATTTCTCACTTTATACCATATGCCAGTGAATATAGAACGGGATGCATGTGCAAGTTATTAGATCGCTCTACTTCACTCACCCACTTCTTTAACACTTGGTCTGTGGGTTGCACCGCCTCCACGACTTCTGCTACAACTTCTACTGCTTCTGGCTTCTTGGGGACCCACACCCTTCCTCTGTGAAGGTGTCTCCAGTCGGGCCACACGTTTCTGGAGCCCCTCTCACTCCTAAGACCCACGGCTTGATAACTGCTCCTCGACTCAGTGTACAGCACATTCTCTGTATGGCAACCATGGGAATTGGGATCACATGTGGACAAACATCTCCCCTGCACGCCTTCTGCTGCGCAGCCTCTGCACTTCACAGTTTGGGGGATCAGGAGCCTCTCAGAACAAGCAGGTGAAATCTGCTGACTCCACATTACGATGTCCCTCTTGTTCTTCCGTCTCCTCCCAGGTGCTCTTCCCGCAGGACACCACTCCCAAGGTCAGGATCAGGAAGCATCTGCTTTTCCCTTGCCACCTGGGAGGAGACTTTACACAGGGTTTCAGTGAGACATCCGTAGGATTCTTCACAGAACCCACAAGTAAAGTTCCTGTGGGAAAAGGGTGAAGAAATGGGATTCCATCTGTAATCTGAGACTCTGATAAGCATGCTATGCCTGAGAAACCTCTGAAGCACAAACCATCTACTGCGACAACGCCATAGTCCACAAAGCCCTCAATGACGAGCGTGTCCTCATGCCATACCACTCCTAATCTGGCCACGATCCTGTTGTTTACGAATACGCCGTCATCCACAAATCTCAAACCGCCAAGTCCACCACGAAACACTGCAAGCCTCCTCCATCAACAACTTTGTCAACAAACGCATCTAAATCTTTTTTTTCTCCAGCATGGGGTCTGGCATGGATTCACATGCTCATGAATATTCCATGTCGTCAGGCTGGGAATCCTCGGTAAGGAAAACATCGGTTTCAGTTTTGTTTCTGAACTGTATTTCTACCAATGAATGCCCTCTACCTAAGCCCCTCCTCTGGCAGCCATCTTCACATTTTTACTGCACGTTCAAGTATTGGGAGTCCTTGTGCTGTAGCTCTTGAGCTTTTACTGCGTTTTGCGTTTTTTCAAAGAGTTTACTCTTATATTTCGGTCAATCGAGCCTCAAGCTCCACCGTTTTCAGTTCCGATCAATGGGGACCCGTTCTTGGAATTTTTCTACGCCCCTCAAGGGCATTTTTTCATTGTGTTTTCACTTCTCGGAGGATTCCAGAAGATCTTTGAGGCCTACCCCACGTGGTCATGTCCCAGGACAAGGGAAGCATGACGCCTGTTGGAGCCAAGCTGTTCAGGAGCTGCCCTGGATGCAGGCTTCAGAACGTCTTTAAAGAGGGATGAGCACTCTCTGTGCCTCTGCCTTCACAACGACAAATCGCACGTGTAAAAGGATCGTCATATTCAACTCGCCAACTGGCTGGAGGGGAAGAGCCCAGCAGTGGGTGAGAAGAGGAAGAAATCCAAGCGGTCTTCTAAGACCTTTGAGGGCGCTCCGGCGACGGGGGCCCAAGAAAAGGCTAAGCACTGCGAGTCTGCGGGCACCAGGAACGCCGATCGGTCGGGCTCCTCTGCTGCCCGGCAGGGCGCATTATCACCGACGCCATCAACCACGAGCCAACGCTCTGGCTGGGGGAAGAGGAAATCGGAGAACCCGGGTAAGCTTCGGGAGAAGCCCCGGTCGATCACGACGGATTCAGCCGAGGGGGAGTGAGGCGGTGACCCTCCCCCCCAAGGTGAAGGCCTAAGGCACGCCTAAGATCGTGAAGGCCCTGATTCACCCGGCTAAGGCCTCGATTGAGGGAGTCGTAGCAACCCTGGCAAAACCTGCAGAGGCTTCCCCAGTGGAGACAACTTCAGGGGCTAGAGATTCCCTGCCACCCCAGAGGGAATCCTCTTTTCTGCCTATCGAGAAGACCCCTGTGAAACCCCAGCAGGAAAAAGAGGGGGGGCGATAGCCTTAACGGACACGGATATCACATCCGAGGATGAGTTGGCGAGCGTCCAAAGGATCCTGGACAAGAATTTCGAGATATCCAGGGCCCACAGGAAGGATCCCAACGAGGCCGATGAGGAGAGCAACGAGGGGGCCAACGAGGAAGATCGGAGGACCCCGTGCCCCAACCCTCGATCCCGTTGCAGCTGGTACCCTTCCCTCAGGACAACTCAGGAGATATCCTGATGGCGATACAGAAGCTATGCACGGAGATAAGGACAAGGATGCCCTTACCCCCCCACCGACGACCCAGCGGGGCCTGGTCAGTCGGGGAGCCCACCAAACAGAAACAAGTCCATCCTCCTCCCCCTTCCAGCCTTCACCCCCATGCCCTCCTCCGAGGGATGAGACTGGAACGGAGACGGCGACAACGGGGACGGAGGACGACGGAATGGACCTCCCTTCACCACCTCTTTCGCCCCCCCCCACCGACGAAATTGGCTCCTTCCACACCATGATCCCCAGGGCATCTGAGCTCTTCCAGCTCTGCCCCAGAGAACAGAAGGAAGGGTTCCTCTACCAACGAAGGGAGGCCAAGAGGAAGACTGTCCTCTCAATCTCGTTACTGGATGACATCTCGGACGAGGGGCTGGCGCTCCTGAAGAACCCGTCCATGGCTCCTGTTAGGTGGGACTGGTACGAGAAGAAGTACCAGGTCCCGGACTCTGCCCTTATGTGTCTCAGGCACAGCCGTCCCCGGATTCTGTGGTCTCCGTGGCGGGCAAGAAGAAAGCGGCGGGGGCGACGGTGTCAACTTCAACATCCCCACCGGACGGCGAGGGGAAGAAGCTGGATGCCATGGGAAGACAGGTCATCTTGGCAGCGACGACGAGGATCAAAACGGCCAATGCCCTCGCGATCGTGGCACACTACGACAGGGAGATGTGGTTCAAGATCGCTCCCCTGCTAGACTTCCTCCCGGACGACAAGAGGCCTGAGGCCCTGGAGATCCTAGAGGAAGGCGAGGTGGCTTCGGACCACACCATCATGGTGGCCACGGACATCGCCAACACTGGCTTTCGTCAGATGGGGAACAGCGTTTGCCTTTGCCGGCGCGGTTGGCTCAAGGCCACCGACTTCCGTCAGGACGTGCAGACCTGGGTACTGGACATGCCCTTAGACGGGAACAAAGGGAACAACCTGTTCGGCAAGACAGTGGACGAGCCGCTGCAGGCCATCAAGGCTGACACCGAGACGGCTCGGGCCTTGGGTGTTCAACAGCGACGGCCGTCCTTTAGGAGCTCCAGAGGCAAACAAGGTGCCTCCAAAAAATTCGGCGGCGGTTCCTCGTCGTACCGCCAAGCGGCCTGCTCCTCGTCGCAGGAGGCCTACAGAGGACGTGGCAAGCCAGGAGGATCCCGTCGTCGTCGCCAAGGATGCCAAGGCGGCAAGGCCGTGGCGAAACAGGACTGAACCGACTGTGGCGTCGGGCCCCCACCGAAGCACCCCGGTGGGAGGCCAGCTGGCGAAATCTGTCAGCATGTGGGAGTCCATCTCCACCGACCTTTGGGTGCTAGATGCCCTGGTCCGCGGGCACACCCTGGAATTCCGAAAGAGGTGTCGCCGCATTCCACCCGTGGCCAGAAAGGTAAACCACGTCCCACAACTGCTTCTGGAGGTACGAGCGATGTTAAGGAAGAGAGCAATAGAACTCGTTCCAAAGAGGCTCCGGTGCTCCGGAGTGTACTTGTGATACTTCCTCGTCCGAAAGAAGACCGCCGGGTGGCGACCCATCCTGGACTTTCGTCGTCTAAACAAGTACATCAAGTCCCAGAAGTTCCGGATGGTCACCCTCCAGCACGTGCTGGGACAGCTGGAGGAAGGCGACTTCCTATCGTCGCTGGACCTGGAGGATGCCTACTTCCACATCCCCATCTTAAAGGGACATAGAAAGTTCCTGCGATTTGTGGTCCAAAGGCGACACTTTCAGTTCAAGGCCCTTCCCTTCGGATTGAAATCGGCACCCAGGGTGTTCACCAAGTGCCTAGCACCAGTGGCGGCACGGCTGTGCCTGCAGGGGATCCATGTATACCCCTACCTGGACGATTGGCTCATCCGAGCAAGGTCAAGAGAACTCGCCGTCGATCACACATCGAAGATTGTCCAACTTCTCACGGATTTGGGATTCTCAATCAACTTCACGAAATCCCACCTGGTACTGTCGCAAGTCACCCTGTTCCTGGGAGCCAGGCTCGACACAGTGGCGCGATTGGCTTCGCCGTCGGAGGAAAGCCATCTTGGGCATGATACAACGGCTGTTGACCATGGACGTGGCCAGGGTGAGGTCCATCAAGTCCCTGCTCGGCATGATGTCCTCGTGCATCTACCTCGTGCGCCTATGCAGGCTGTGGATGCGACCCCTACAGGAGTTCCTCGAACCTGTTGGAGGCAAGCAGCGGGCTACTTCGAAGACAGGATCTCTCTCAACGAGACTTTCCGACAAGCGATCCGGTGGTGGGGCAACCGCACGCACCTAGCGGCGGGCATGGACTTCCAGACCCCAGCGCATCAGGAGACAGTGACGACGGACGCCTCCCTGGAGGGATGGGAAGCGCACTCTGGCGATCTCCACGCAAGAGGCCTCTGGCTCCTGGGGGAGAGATCACTACACATCAACGTCCTGGAGCTCCGAGCCGTGTTCTGGGCCCTCAGGTCGTTCCTTCCGTCCCTCAAGGGCAAGGTGGTAAGGATCCTCACCGACAACAACACCACGATGCTCTACATCTGGAAGCAGGGGGGCACCAGATCCCAAGCCCTATCCAAGGAAGCGCAGGTCCTGTGGCACTGGGCCGTCGCTCAAGGGATGTTCCTGGTACCCTTCCATCTGGCAGGAATAAAGAACACCATTGCCGACTCGCTCAGCAGAGAGATACGCTCGTGCCATGAGTGGGAACTTCAGCAGGATCAGGTAGATCTCCTATTCCGATGATTGGGCACTCCCCAGATAGACTTATTTGCGACGGCGAGGAACGACAAGTGCCGGAGGTTCGCCAGCAGGTTTCCCCAGCCGGGGAGCATGGGTGATGCCTTCTCATTCACCTGGGACGGCCTGTTCCTGTATTCGTTCCCCCCGTTGCCATTGCTGCTACGTCTCTATCAGTCAACTATGACAGTCCCGGTGCAGGATGATCCTCGTTGCACTGGCGTGGCCAAGGCAGATCTGGTTCCCGGACCTTCTGGACATATCAGCGTCCCCTCTGGTCAAACTTCCGACGGACGCGGATCTTCTCGCAAGGGAAGGAGGTGCCATCCTCCATCATGACCCAGGATCGTTGAACCTGCAGGCCTGGCTCCGGCAGCACTAGAGTTTGGAGGGTACGATATCCCGGCAGACTTGGCGAGTAACTACTTGCTGAAGGCAAGGGCGTCTTCGACTCTCAAGTGCTATGGACACAAATGGAAGAGGTTCTCTGTCTGGTGCCGTGCACAGAAGATTAGCCCTCTGCGGATTACGGCCCCTCAAGTGCTACCGTACTTGCTATCGCTGGCCAAGGCGGGGCTGGCACATGCCTCCATCAAGATCCATCTGGCAGCTAACTCCCGCTACACCAGAACTCCGGGACGACTATCTCTGTGGTCCCAATTCATGAAAGGACCGTTCCGATCGTTCCCACCGGTGAAGGCCCCGGCGTGGGAGCTCAATGTGGTGCTGGCCAGACCCATGGGGCCGCCTTTCGAGCTTCTGCATGCAGCACCGTTGAAGTTCTTGTTATGGAAGACAGCGTTTCTTGTGGCCATCACCTCCGCACGACGAGTGGGAGAGATCCAGGCCCTCTCGTGTAAACCGCCATACCTGACATTCCATCAGACGAGGGTATTGCTGAGGACGCACCCCTCCTTCATGCCCAAGGTGCCATCGGACTTCCATCTCAACGAGCCCTTGGTGCTACCTGTTTTCTTTCCGTCGCCTTTGTCACCGGCTGTTAGGGAGAATTCTCTGTTTAGGCTGAATTTCCTAACCTAGTGAGTCCCCCAGCAGCTTTGCTGGATTTTTGGGGTTTATTTATTTCTCCTGCCAAGAGTGAGACTCTTTTACCCTCACTCTTGGGCATGATTTCAGTGTGTTTCTTTGAATCTAGATGTGTTTAATGGGCTATGGGGTCTTTTACTCCATAGGGCTTCATGTGTTTTTGTGATGTGTGTTACACAGCACCCTCAGTGCAGTGACACAGGGGTGTCATAGTGACCCCCCAGTATAGACTCCATACCCTGGGACTGACTACTGTTTCCCAGGGCATGTAAAGTCACCATTGACTTTACTAGTCTTAAATTCTGAACAGAACCAGTACAAACCATCATATTGTGGACGTACTGGCTGGGGCAATTCGATTGCCCCAGGGTCTGTTAGTCGAGGGGGTACGTCTCCGTCCCCCCTGATCGAGTTTTGGCTGGTGGCAGTGGATACTACTTTTATATTCAACCGCGAATATTTTCCTATGGGATTTCCCATTGTTTTAGGCTACTATCTTTATTTAATTATTTACGGTAGCCTCGAACATACCGCCGGTTTATTTAATTAATATTAATTCTCCGGTTGGTATTTTTTGCCAAAACTTGATTCTAAAATGGCGTTTGTGTTCTCTTCTGTGACTACAACCCAAGTCGAGCCCTTTGTTCCACTTTTTGGCGGGCTTCTCCACAGAAGCCCTCCAAAGTGGTGCCACTCTGTCTGGGGTACTTAGGAGGGGTGGAGGGGAATTTAGGCACCCTGGACTGAGTTGCATAGGCAACTCAAGTCGCACTCCATCCTGATTGGCCCAAGTGGTGAGCCGGCCGGCTCACCACTAAGCATGTTTGAGTGACAGGTAGGCTGAGTGAATGGGGGTTTTCTGCATAAAAGCAGGGCTTTGGGGACTGGAACTTCAGAAGTCGCCACAGGACCTAAGAATCCGATGAGGGAGAAGCTGAGCCGACCTGCCACGACACCACCACCGGTGGAGCCCTGCTGGACCGCCTCACCACTTTTCCCAACGACAGAGGAGATCTCCCGCCGGAGAGTCTTCTTCCTTTGACTGGTGGGGATAACCAGTTTCACCGTCTTTTCGCCTTCCCGACGTACCTCGTGGCCGCCTTGCCTGTGCCAAGCACCCCGGCAGCCGGGATACCACGTTTTACCACGACCGCGAAACAAAGGTACCACCTTTAACCGGAAAACTCCACGGCTGGTTTCTTCCCTGGTAGTGCAACGACCTTCATCTTTCCTCCAAGTCGAGATCTTCTCTTCCCCTGGACGACGACGCAAATTGCACCCACTACCAGGAACAACTGCCACCGCTGGAGGATCCTTCCCACTTAAGGTACCGTGTCCCGCCTGGCTTCCCTTGCTACCGACTGTACGGGGTAGATTTAGCCCCCGGCTTTCGAACCTGGGTTAGTCTGGGACACCCTGGCTAAACTTTCTTAAGCCTCTCTAAACTCTTTTTGAACCCTCTGCAAGACTTTCTAAGTCTAGTGTAACTGTGTAATCTTGGGCGCATTTGTGCTCTGCTCTCTCTAAGAGTGGACCCAGCCTTTGGACTTTGGTTCACCAGTGACTTTTGCTCTTCTGCCTTGCTAACAGTGTTCCTGAATCTAAGAGTGGTGTACCTTTCCATATTCTGTCTTTTTCCCTCCCTTTCTCACAAACTTATTGGAGTGCCATCTAGTTAAGCGCTCACCTCTGTATGAAAATAAGTGGTGTTTTACAGTGAATTATCTGATAAGGAAAAAGGGGTGTATATATTATAATAGTAACTGTGTTTAGAATATTTTTCAATAAGAGTGCTGGAGTGTTTTCAACAGTGTGTTTTTAAATAAATAATTATATACTTTGATACCAAAGCTCTGGTCAGTGTTTGCTTGTATTGTTGTATCTGAGTGCCTATTGTGTATACTTTGCATACTGCCTAACTCTTCTTGAGGGAAGTCTGACTGCTCAGCCACAGCTACCAGGTAAATCTGGGTGGTGCAGACTGCTACCAAGTGGGTTTACTGCCAACACCTGTAGTCTTAAATCTTTTGCAGTGGTCCCTAAGGGAACTGCACAGGTTTCTGCCTAACACCGGCTGAGATGACTTTGCACTCGCTGGATGTGGCTAGAGCCCTGAAGTTCTACGTGGACCGCACGAAGGACCTTTGGAAGACATCACCACAGCTGTTTGTGAATTTTGGACCTGTGAACCAAGGGAAGGCCCTCTCGAAGGCTTCCATTTCCAGATGGCTCTCCGGCTGCATCATGCACCGTTGCCCGGCCATCAGAGAGCCCATTCAACCAGAGCGATCGCTGCTACAGCGGCGTTCTTGTCTGCTGTGCCCCTACTGGACAACTGCAGGGCTGCTACGTGGTGGTCGACGCACACCTTCACGAGATTCTACTGCGTCGACCGGGAGTCCAGAGTCGGCCAAGCAGTGCTGCGCAACCTGTTCGCCTGAAGGTGGGCCTGGTGAGGAGGTAAGAGATGCTTAATGTTGAGTTGTTGATATGCTTAATGTTGAGCCTTGCCACCTCCCGTGGTTGTGCATGTGTGCACTGCTATGTATTTTTATGAGCATGTGAATCCATGTCAGACCCCATGCTGGAGAAGGAACAAGTTACTTACCTGTAACTGTTGTTCTCCAGCATGGGTCTGGCATGGATTCACATGCGAACCCTCCTTCCTACCCCTCTGCGGCTCGTCTCTTGGTCCTACTGCCACTTTATGTGCTACCAAATCTGAAGATGGTTGCCAGAGGAGGGGCTTAGGTAGAGGGCAGTCATTGGCTGGGGGTAGTATGACCCAGAGACCAGTGATTGGTTACTAGTAGAAAGACAGTTCAGAAACAAAACTGAAACTGATTTTTTCTTTACCAAGGATTCCCAGCCTGACGACAAGGAATATTCATGAGCATGTGAATCCATGCCAGACCCATGCTGGAGAACAACAGTTACAGGTAAGTAACTTGTTCCTTAAATCCCGTCGACTGCTTCATTGATGATTGTACACTAGTCTAGCTGCCTCGTCTTTGTGCCCTTTATCAGTGCATCCGCATCTAGCCACTAATGATGATAGTATTTTTTTTTTATATAGCGCTTTGATCTAAAGTGCTTTACATAGGACATATTTACATACATTACTATTATTAGCCAATCAAAATTGGTATTCATTTATCTACCTCGGAAGGATGAAAGGTTGATTTGTCCTTCCTGGAATTCGAACCTGCGACTTGCAGATCAAACTAGGATCACAACAAGTGTTTAACCTGCTGAGACATTTTACTAGCTCCAGTCTCCCAAGAGGCCTAAATAACCCCTCTTCAAGCTGTAGCCTTAAGCGCTGCCCAGCCTGTCATTGCCATAAGCATTCCTCTTGAGGACATCTTGGAACACACTAAACGGACTTTAAGGGCCCAAAAAGCCTGCTTTCTGAGAAAGCCGAGGCGTTTCCTAACCTTTCTCCAGGGCAGTCCCTCTCCTCCGCCAGTACTTCCTAAATCAGCACCACCTTAGATGGACCTGCTAGGCCTGTAGCAGCCACAACCTAAGGCACACTACTTATCCGTGGACCTTTTTTTACACCCTTCAAACTCTCATGCCAGAACTCCAGACGAGGATCCCCGCTGTTCCACCCCCGATGGACCCACACCTGTTGATCTGTCCTGCCACCAGCATCCGCCTCTTCCAGAGGAACAACCACCTCTTGACTTCTCCTAGACATTGGTTCCAACAAGGATAGACACAGAGATAAGTTTCTACTCACCCTTCTATTACTTACATACTTATTTTGATGATCTTGTGCCAGCGGATGAGAACCAGAAGATCTCCCGCCAAGGGACTCCCCTCCGGATGAAATTGGCACTTTACACTCCATCATGATTAAGGCTGCCAAAATGATCAACCTCCTCCACACTCAACAAAGAAAGGAAAGTTTCCTTTACCAGTGGAAGGGGAAGTCAAGAAATTCAGTAGTCTACAGATCCTGGCCGTCATCTCGGGAGACAGGGTTGTTGTCAGGAGAGGACCGTTTTCAAAAATATAGGGCACATTATAATGGCCCCAAATGTCTAGCACCCATCCTAGTAGTGATTGTGTTGTCCCTGCCGAAACCAGGAAAAGGTCGGCAACCCTTTATCTCATGTGCTGTCCCTCCTGACAAGGAAGGCAGACAGCTTTAGACTTTGTCAAGAGTAATTTCCACTGCAGCTGCCACAATCCAGGCCGCAAATTTTCTCGCCATCCTGGCCAGGTATGACCATCAGCTGTGGTTCTAAATCCGTCCCAAACTGGAATTTCTCCCGAGAGGTAGAAGACGAATCTGCCTCGGACCATCATTTCGTGGAGGACACCTATCATCCCTATCCCATGTTAAGGATTTCAATCGGGCGACCCGCACACCGTGGTCTCGGCCTAGTATGTAGTGCCTAACTGAGGTGCTTTTCTCCTTTTTCATGTGGATTCAATTTTGGGATGGTACACCACTCATATCACACACCCTTTTCAGATACCCCGTGTCACAATGGACCATGAACCAGGCTGGTTGGTCAAATGCATTATTTTATTTATTTATTTAAAATTCAAAAGAAATCACACACTTTTTTAATATAGGGCAGCAATCACCACTGGAGTGATAGTAACAATGAGACGGTGAGCAATGCACTGGGTTTGACTTTTTAGTGGAGCATATACACAGCACAGCAGCCTAGGAGCACTTTTGATTCAGGACAGATAGCACCCAAGTTATAATTTCCCCCTGCAATTTTCCCTCAACCCACCAAGAATCAAATCTGAGTGAATACGAAGAAGCAGCAGGACCTTAGGAATAAGAAACTGAAAACCAAATTTAAATCTGAACTTCCCTCCCCAAATAAGAGAGAAAACAGATTTTAAACCCCTTACAATGTGGTGAAATGGCACTCGGAAATGGATGACTCAATAATGAATGTGTGTTAAAAACCTTGAAGAAATTATGATTCCTTACTGAAGCAACAATGCAGAGATACCAAACAATCACAAGCAATGGATTAGCAAGAGCATACAGTTCGAAAATTGAATGGAAGATTTAAAACAGTTTGCAATCAAAATGACACGTTGGAAACTTTGCAAATATTTCCGTTTTCCGTGTAAATTTACTAAAACGGTTTCTTTGAAAAACGGGTGAAATATTGTAAATCACAATGCGTTTTTTTTGGTTGGGGGATAGCTATAGATCACAGGTACACTATGGAAGTGTAAGTCTCTAGCTGGTGAATTTAATGAGTTATGCAAGATCTAAGAAGGTGCACTTTGAGTAAAATGAAGCGGTGAAAAAGGAAAGGAAATCAGTTGAGACAAGAACAGTTTTACTCTACACTAGAGTATTCAGGTTAGGCCACCAAGGAGGGACACAGTAAGCTGCAGGGTTGATTTGCAAGTTCAACCCTCTCGCCCCAGCGCCCACCCTGGCGGAAACAGTCCGATCGCTCGAAATAGGATTAATAGTTTAGGATTTCACAAGACAAAATTACTAAAGAAATGGCGCTAGTACTAGAAATCAAGGGCAGGGTTGGAAGAATGATTTTGACAGTTTGCACAAGGTATAAGCATAAGGGTAGGGTGACTTAGAGAGTGGGATGAGAACAAAGACAAGATAGGCTATGGGTTTAGCTGGGGTGGCAATTGATACTCACAGTCCACTTTTTAGTTTTTGGATTTTGGACAGTCAATGGTTCTGGTCACTACATGGCAGGGTGCCTGGCAAACAGCTGGGCAGTTCTGGTTACCGGGTAGCACTTCTGGACTGACAATTCTGGTCCCTGGATAATATAGGTCATCAGGGTAGCAGGATTGCAGCAGCATGCAGTGAGTGGCAGCAAGCCAGGCTGGATCAGGATGCCAAAGGTACCACAGTTTTCCCTTGTTTTATTTTAGTTTAAAAAAATAAAAACGTTTTTATTAAATTTTACAAACAAACAAACAATAAAACCAAACAAACTGCATGTTCCAACAGTTTCATTACTCTTTTTTAAAATTCCTAACCTCTACCCCACCCCCCTTGCGAGTCTATTGCATTGAACCTTCAGTTTCCACACCCTGTGGTTCGGTCTCCTCCTCCACAGGCTCAGTCGGGTCATCTAATGACCCAAACAGTCCGGCTATCAGTGATTTCCAGGCCATCAGGGACTCATTCTCCTCCTCCCCCCGCTTCTACACGCTTCTTGCCATGCCATTGTTTCGGCTTCTGCCCATTTTTGCAAGTCTTTCCACCACACCTCTATCCTCGGGACATGTCATGACATCCATCCCATGGCAATCCTTCTTTTTGCAAGCACATAAGCCAGGTCCCTTAGTTTGCTTACATGCCTGAGTTTCTCTGGTCTGGGGAACCCCCCAGCAGACAGGCCCACACTGTATCCACTACTATCTTGACCCCTCTTCCTTCTAGTTTCTCTTTTACTCCCCTCCAGAACCTCTCTATGATCGGGCATGACCAAAACATATGCACCATGCCCGCATTCTCTTCACAGTTTTCCCCTTGTTAATGGGAAATTTAGTGTTTGTTTTTTTATATTGGAGGCCTTGCTGGGAATGGGATCATCACTGCTTGGGTTTTGCAGTGGGCCCTGGAGTAGGATCAGCAATGCTTGGCCTTGTAGTTAGAGTCTGGATCTGGAAGATGACGGGTACAGGAACCCAGCGCAGGCAATCAGGAAGAGTGTGTGTCTAGAGTCTTGTCAGGGACCCTTATTTATAGTGCATAATGACATCATCAAAGTATAGGCTGGGCAGGGTTAACCAAGCATGCCCCTAAACTACTTGGATTGGGCAGCGGTGCAAGTCTCAGCCTTGCTCTCAACTGGTTGGATTTCCAAGGGAAGATGTGAGATTTATGAGGTGAGTTTTACAATGTCCAAAAACTCCCACATATCCAATTTTGCCAAAAACAGACATTTATACAATTGCAGTCTCTTAGTAAATTATATACACAGGTTGCATATTATGTGCAGCACATATCAGTCCAATCCTCAAGTCTGTGGGACCTTGTTTCGCTCTTCTGTCACATTTTGGTACTTTTGAGCATGAAAGATTCGGCCTAAAATCCCTTAACCTATGCTCAGATGTGAATTATCCCAAGGGATGTATGTACAAAAATGTATGTTTGCAACATTAATACTTTTCGATTTATCCTCAATACTTTGCCCTTTCTGTCCCCAATGTGTCAGTGACTTCTACCATGTCTCAAAAGCAAGCAAAAAAAAATCACTTTCAAACTGCAACATTTTTACAATTTTTCAAAGTCTTGCTGCAAAGATAGAATTCTTTAAAGTTTATTCCTGAAATAGTCTTTGGAACCAAATGGCAGTCTTTGTTCCTGGGTCCATTTTTTTTCTGTCCTTCACTGCTGCCAACTGTCATTTCCTTTACAGCATGCTGGGGGGATTCTCCCTTGATTGAAGTTATATTGCCCCTTCACACTTCAGATTTCCTTCCCTGGGATCTTCATTGTTTTGGGTCCCAGCAGAGACAAAGGTCTGTTCAACCCCGTAATTATCAGGGGGTTGTCAGTATCTACTGAGAGAGGGCCCTCCCTCCAAGCAGAAAACCTGTTTTTCAACTTGCAGCTCCAGCCACCATATTGTTAACCTTTTAATTTCTGATCTTAGATCCAGAATTAAAGCAAGCCGGTTGCATAAAGTTACCCATGTTATATAGTCTCATCATCAACAAACCCCTTCATATTGCTAAAGACTGTCAGGCTTTCATTCACCAGTGTACTGTTCCAAAACACAGGCATTTGTTTTTCTTTAATTTGCAAAAGCCCATTTTTTACACATGGTGCAGCTGGCCTTTCCTTCTTGAATGCAACTTTTCATCTCCAGCAGCTTGACACACTGCCTTGTATCTATAGTTATTCTCTTGAATGCTGGAGTTGGTCTGCAGCACAGATACATTGACACAGATATGGATCAGCTAGTTAGAGTCTCTCTCTGAACAGCTGAGTTTTGGATACTTTTGCAAAGAAAATGGACGCGTTTCCTGTGTAAGTAAAAGTAAAGTACCTGGTTGAATTTCTTTTTTTATAATTATTTTTTTTTTAGAGTTGGTTTGACTGGGCTTGTCAATTCAGAATCATGCCTGATTTTTCTGAGGCACAGTGAAACACACAGGGCTTGGTAGAGCTTATTAATCACAGTGGCTTTAAGGAACAGAGGGAATTGGTGTCAAAGCCACATTTTTTTTAAGTTGAAAAGGCTTTTCTTTTCAATGGATATTTTGGCTTTTGCAGCAAAGCAATGCTGCTTTTTCCACTTCCTTTTGTTTATGTGGGAACCCACTGGCAATCTCCTTTAATGTGCCACCTGGTTCCATCCTGCCCGACGTGTGCTCAGCAGGACGGTGCACCCATTTTTGTTGTTGCAAAACACAGTTTTGATCCATGGCACGCCCAGGAGCCAGCGCAACCCTTTTGTGGTTGTTTCTGCGCAGATGCAGCTTGGTGATGTGGGGAAATGCTGTTGAGTGGGTCAATATATCCCACACTCAAGGCAGCTGAATCACTACAGACAAATGGGTGCTTTCATTAATCAACCAAGGCCATGCCCTCAAATTTGTTTAAAGGTTGCCAGTCACCCGTTCCCCTCACCAAAAACATATAAAAACACCTTCACAATCAGATGGAAGTATACTCGTTCCTTTTCATGGGAGCTTTAGAGCCTCTACCATGCTCCCAGCCGAATAAAGGCGTGTAATTGCGATACTTCCTTTTGATAAAAATCAGGCTGCTTGAGATCCATCCTCGGCCTGCAATTTCTGAACAAACTTGTCTTTTCCCAGTCGCTCCAGATGGGCATGCTGCAAAAGATCCGTGTTAGGACAGTTTTTCTGAAGTCCAGTTAAGGGCCTAGCAAAACCATCCTACTGAGGCAGTACAAGACTCCACTCTTAGTATAAGGCTGTACCACCTGAGTTCGGGGTAGCATAGACAGAGCAGCCAGGCTTATTTTAGGGGGGAGAGAGGGCAGTAGATACAGTACAATTGAAATTGTAATACAAATGATCCGAAGAAACACTGAAACACTATGTATTGTAACAATAAAGGATTTATTTAAATACAGTTAGGCCCAGATAAATCTAGGGGTTAAGTAAGTACTAACACATTATAAGAAATCACAATATAAAACACACTATACTTGAAAGCACACAGGCCCAAGTATATACCTTATTTGGAACACCTAACAGTAGTTCTAGGGAAGTCAAAACCTTGTTATGCACATTTAGTATAGGTCAAGCCTATTCTTTGGGAGTAAAAGACCAATGGTTACTTTTAGATTACTTTTGGTAATACAAGGACAGTAGGCCCTTCCAGTTGTACAGTGACTCTTGGAAAAAATCACATAAACGGTCAACTGGACAATATACTTTTGGTGAATAGTGAAACACTTATTCTAGGTGCAGTTAAAATCTATAACTACTTTTGTCATAACACACAGTTATACCAGGTGAGTAAAACCTAAGGATGTAATATACAATTACAGATGCTTTGGAAATCAGGGAAACCCAGATTGAGGTAAGCAATAACTCTGGTAACTTGTTTTGGATGGCACACAGCTAACACAAGGTAAGTAAAACCCACATACTTTAACTTCACAATGAAGGAGAAAGTAAAACCCAATGTCACACTTTACTGAATACTTATTCTAGGTAGGCAACAACCTAATGTAGACTTATTGAGGACAGGCTAGCATCAAGTCAGGGGAAGCAAGACCCAGTTGGGGGCCACTCATACAGTTATCCTAACAGGACTAACCTGGTGATACCAACAGTTGGAGGACAATCATACAATTACCCTACAGGAATAATCTGGTGAAACCAACACATTACTTTTGTAAAGAGGCACAACCTAATCACAGGAGAGTAAAATACCTTCCCATCTACTTTCTTTTAGAGTGGTAAAACAGTGGCTAAGGAAGAAAAGATGTTAACCATACTTTTAAGAATTGTGCATCACACATTCAAGATCAGTAAGAACTTTTGTAACTGTTCACTCTTATAATTACAGTTCCCAACCAACCAACTCTTTACAAGTAAGTAAAACACTTGATTTCTTTTCTAGGCAGAAGTCCCAATCCCTTCAAAGTCTTCCCCTTAGAGCATGAGTGTTCTCAGTGGCAGAAGGGGGGTCACTAGGACTAGTGACCAACAGGCAGTGTTAGAATAAGTTTTTTAGTAGCAAAGGTCAGAGTTTCCTTAGGAAAACTGACAAACAAGTGAGTACTTTACTTCTAGGGTTAGAAGAGGGTCCAGGGGCTTCACAGAAGACACCCCAGCAGGATTCCAGCAGTGGGACTGGGTGTACTGGACGAGGGACCTCCCAATCACAGAAAACACCCCAGGACTACACAGAAATCCCAACAGGCTTAAGTTAAGTATATACCCAAGCCAACACAGTACCTCAGCAACGAAGAAGAGATTGCAGCAGGAGAACTTCAGGGACTGCAGCCAAATACCCGGTCACTGGATTCCTTGTCCTGGAGACTGAACACAAGACCTCAGAAGGGACTTTGCAGCAGGGATCGATGAAGAAGGCTCTAGGAAAGATTTCTCTCACGGCTGAATGCAGTTCTGCGGGTTTGGCGCCTTTTCAAGGAGCACAGAAGAAGACAGAAAATCGCGGTTGAATTCTCGTTGTTTAAAAGGTCCAGCATTCTTGTGAGGGGACTTTTTGTACTCGATTCGGGTCTCTGGAGATAGATCAGGATGCCCACGAAGTTTCAGCGAGATTCGGAAGACCGTGGACCGCACAGTGGCTGGAGGTCCTAGGGTATTGGGGTATTGCAAGAACGCAGCAACCCATGGAATGGCTCAAAATGCAGGTCTTCCTGAGTCTAGTCGGTCTCACTAGGCTCTGGGTTCGGGTCGTCGTTTTCGGAGACCCCAGGTCGATCGGAAGGAAGGGCTGCAGCAGGCTCCGGTTACACAGCAGGCTCTCCGGTCGCTGGAAATCATTCCTGCCGCTTTTCCTTCGTCATCCTCTTCGGTTTTCTGTTCCAGTGGTCGACAAGACTTCAGCTTACAGGTTTCCAGTATTTATCAGGAACTGCAACACAACCTCTGCATTCTCTCCCCGCATTTTACAAGAAAGGGGCGTCTGGCTGTCCAATCAGGACAGCCAACCCCCCACTGGGATTTGGCCCAGTTGAAGGAAGGCCTAAGACAAAGGAGGGGGAAGTTTTGGACCCCCCCCCCCCACCTCCTGTGCTTACAGACTGACTGGAGCCTGGGCGGGGTGTCCAGGGGACTCCCGCCAAAGACGAAACTCAAACAAAGGAATTTCCCACCCTGGATGTCAGGGGAAGGAACAAACGACAAGAAACACTAAAATGGCAGAAAAAGAAGACAGGGGCCATTTTGGTAAAATGAGCACCCTTAGGTGCCTTTACTGCAGCTGTGATCACAGCCTGCGATAAAGGTGCACCAAATTAGTAAAAGGTATCACTGCCACCAGCCATTAAAGGTAAGCTTGTCACTGTAACAGAATTGTTACAGTTTTAATGTGAAAGGGGATACATTGTATCTCCCCAGCACCCCACATAAGGTGGGGTGTGCTGGTTTCACAGAATAAAATGTATAAGGGATCCAAAGATCATTTCCACCCTTGGGAACTGTAGTTCACTCAAGGTTAGCACAAGAAAGTTAAATGGGGAGCCCCTAGGGCAACCCAGCAACAACAGGCACTTATTGCCAGTAAGTTGTTAGACATGATAACTTTGAAAAGACACTATGGAGAGTCTTAAAAATGACACCCATAAAAAGAGTTAAAGATGAGGTGAGTGTGGAAAAAGGTTCCCACTCACTGAGGTATTAAAGGAATGGTTCGGTCAAAAAATGTTATTGCCCCTATGGGTCGGCCATGTGTTTTTAAGCCTAAGTCGCTCGATTTTAGAAATACTTCCTATGGACCTTACCCGAGTTTTCATCCATTAAACACACGCGATAACAGGCATCAGGGAGCTGCCATTTTGTGATAATCCTATCATTTCCCCCATCGCCCTGGCTGACCTGCTTTTGCGGCACTAAATCATATCCCCCGCCCCTGAGCCTGACATCATCAAAACATTCATATTCCCCGCCTCTCTCCGTGACGTTTCTGTGCTGCGTAGGCAAAATCGCCCAGTCGTCTTCTACGCGACTTCACACAGAACCCGGAAACCAACACAGATCAATTCACAACACAGCGTGCCACAATTCGGAATATGAAACTGTACTTTAAAATCAAACAGCAACACGGTACATTTGGTAAAGTACATTTATTTGACATTAAATGTTTATAGAATATTCAGCAATTGCCATATGAACTCCGAATGCCATTTATTTTCTTTTATCTCTATCCTCAAATCCGTAAAAGTGTATCGTGAGTCACGCGCTGTTCCTTTATGGTACACAGGGTGTTGGTTTTCGTTAAAAGAAGCACTTTGGTCGCACGTTGAACCGCAAGGCTGTTGCATCAAGTAGGCACTAGGCCAGCGTAAAGGTTGATATGTTGCTTCTAGCCGCTAGTACCGCGTAAGGGCATATGGGCCCTTGGCGATCGTCCCATAAAATCATCAAAATGGTGCAGTTGTTTACATTAAGCTGCAGCTTTCGGTTGAAAAAACCATCTGCCGGTGTCTGAAACTGGTGGCAGTAGCAATAGGGAAGGATATACCTGTTTTGAAAACATCAAATTTATAATTAGTCTCGCCAGCCGATCTTTATTAATATTATTCATTTTATTTATTACGGCCGAGCTGAAACTATTTGCTTTCAAGGATAGTGCAATGGAGTATGTTCGGCTCTAAAGTCAATGCGAAAAGTAACGAAATAAATCGAGGTTAGTACACAATGAGAAACGACTTTTTGTCTACATGCATGTGGAATGTGGACCTGCATGCCCATGTGCCCGCTACAAGGACAATCCCACAAACATTTTCCTAGCTCTTCATTCATTCAGTTATTCATGCATCAATTCATTAATTCTTCATTCCGGTATAAAAGTGTCTAAAGAGTTACTTACATTATATTTGCAATGTCCATTGTGTCTCTGCGTAATGCAGTTCGTAAATCCCACTGTGCTCTTGACAACGATTTTTCGTATACTGAACTAACATGAAACTCGGGTCCAGTTTCAGAATTTTCTGCCTTATCATCTCTTACGTTATTGCACCCCCGCCCTTCAAATGAAGTTCTTTCGGCATGGTCCCTGACTCTCAAGGTAAAAAAACAATAGAACCTTATACTGCCAGTGCGAGTTGTGGGCCTCTTCAGGGCGCGAGCTGAAAATCAAAGCCGCTGACCTTCACTAGAAATGAGCATACATTCTTTCTTTGCAATATCCAGTAGTAAAGCCATCTGTGAGAACTTGAAGTTTCTAATCCATCTATGTACTGCGACTCAATGTGCAAATGCGAACTGGCTTCTCTCCCATCTGCAACGGCTTGCTTGGCGCGTTGTAAAGCCCCCAATTTTCTCCTCGTTGTCTGCGAGCTTTGAAGCCCCAAAGAACCATAACTATTGAGACTTTTAATTTTTTGGGGAAGGTCAGGGAAAGTATAAAGTACCCGAGGAGTTAAGTTGAAAGTGAGATTCATTGTTTGTTTGTTTTATTATTTGCAATACGCAAGCCTCCCCTCAGTTAGCAGTGCGCAGCATTTACATGAGATTGCGAAAATTAGTTACATCAACAAAAATATATACATACACATATAGATAAGGTCAGCAATATGAGGTGAATAGAGAGAGAATTCAAAGATGACACCCAGGTTGTTCGCCACCCAGGATGGTGAAGGTAGGGGTTAGGGTTAGCGTACTTTGCATGCACACTGTGCAGTAACATTAATTTACAAAAAGACAGTCGTATTACAATTATTTAAACCGGGATTTGTACTTCACAACCAGCTCTCCTTTGGGTGGACATGGCACAGTGGCAATGTTGGGTGGCAATGGATCAGTGCTATGCACAGAAACGTTCAAAATTCCATATCTGTGCTTCTCTAATACAGCAACAATAAGGCTTTTGACAAAGTCGAACTCCATTTCCTCATAGACTGGTTTGATCTCCCATTGCTTACTTCTTTTTGAAAAGGCCTTAGTGTAGCGAGGGATCCTTACATTACCCATAGTCCTAGATTGTTCACGGCTGAGATTCTCGTTATGGGCCAAGACGGTAAGCAGAGTCCTATGTCTCATGCCCTGTATGCTGAAATGCAAGCGCTTTGGCCTGTACTTTAGACACATATTCTGGAACACCTCCAAACCTCCTGTGTGACAGAATTCTGTCAGTCCCTCAAATCTCTTGATAGAGTTTTATCGAAAACAATCTTCTCAATGGCTTTGTGTGTCGGTGAAGATGGATTCAACCACTTCTTCCGTGCCTCCACTGGGGACAAAGGGCCATGTTCACATTGGTGGAAATGTAGGTTTTCTGACCAGCGGTGCACGTTGGTACAGTGGTGCATCAGTGACCGCCATTTTTCAAGTAGTATTTCCACTGACCCTTCACAAGTTTTGGAGCTCCACCAAAGATGGTTGTTGATAGACTGGGACCACTCTGAAATACTTTCCAAACCTTTTTTTTCCCTGCAGCCGAGATTTTCTTATTGATTTAGCAAGATGCCATACGTCAAATTGATGTTTAATATGTGGGAACTGCTCTCTCATTCTCTTGGCAATTGAAATGTGTCTGTCCGTGGCTATGAGGTCGATGTGCATTCCCCTCGATTGTAGATATTCCACTGATTTTATAAATCCTAGTTTCTCCATGGCCACTGAGGATGTACATTGTGTTACCTGCACGACCACCGAACTCACAATTTTCTTACTATCCATGTCCTGAAAGTGGTAGGTGCAGTACTTGGCAGAAAATCCAGGGCTGTCGCACTGTCCATCGCCGGCTAGCCTGAAAAGTTTGTCTTCGAATGTACTTGCTAGAGACAATTGTTCAATTTTCCAAGCATCACCGGAAACAGATAATCATGTTGGTATTTGTAGTACTGCGTTTTTTAAATGAAATGGAGTCCCACAAACTGAAAGAAAGACTCTAACTTTCTAAAACTGGAGCCACTAAAAGGTGATGCACCTGCACACAGTAGATTGCCTGCTGGCAGTTTCCCCAGCATCGGTTGTGCAGACCATGAGAACGTATGATGTAATCTACAGGCGGCATGTATTGTGACGTTACTGCCTTGTTTTTGACGAGTCACATGAATCAATGGCTTCCCACATACTTTCCCTCTGACGGAATGCCCACATTTCAGCATACTTATAATATCCATCAAACAACTGTCGAATACTATGTATTTGCCCTCTTTCATTAGACTGTTATCCAAAGTTGTTTCGGCCTGTGATGTTGAGGACATATCACCACATTTGAAAGAAATATCCCTGCTATCAAGTTCTGATGCGTCGGTGAATGCTGCTGCTGGTTCATTCTCTGTCATTTCAACATCTGCTACCTCAACATTGATGGGAGAACACAACAATGTCGACAGCTTTTTTGGTGGCAATTTTTTGGCGGGTGTAGATTGTGTGAATTGATCTGCGACTATTTCAGAGCTATCTTCAATGCATCCAGTATCATGTTGTTGTGGTGGTGCGGTCGCACTGTGTCAATGGTCCTTTACAACTTTACTGGATTCTCCGGACACATTAATTTCATGTTCTGGCCATTGGACATGAGCATCTCTAGTCTCAACACGCGGCGTCTGAATTAATAGTTCCTCCATAGTGTAAATGGTCTGGCAAGCAACATCTCTCATTCGCTTCACTGTCTGTGAATGTATAGTTCGGACACCCACGGGTAACTAGAGGACAGATTGGAAAAGGGATGTTCAGTTTAAACACAAGATAAAGTGTAGTACAATTGACTGGAAAAAAACATAAAATAGTCCCCAGCACAAAACATTTCTAAAGTTATGAACTGTTTGTAACTAACCTTATTTTTGTTTCTTTTCTTTGAAACTTTTTTGACTCGACCTTCAACATATGCACACTGTTGCTCCGATTCGTATCTGCATGTCTCCCCTTCCTCTTGCGCTGCAATGACTATATTTTCTGTATCCACATAGACAGCACGGAATGAGGCTCCATCGACTCCCTGAAACATAGTATTTTCATTACTGTGTATCACAATATTGTTAGCATAAAACACACGTGACGACGAACACACAGGTACATCTCAATAGCCAAACACGATTTAAACATTGTGTGGAACAATCAAACGACAAGTATTCGAGCTTTGATGACCTAGTTCGATGGAGCTATCAGTATCCATACCTCTGGCTCTGCATGGACTGCCACGAATGATTGTATTGAAGAGGAGGCATCAGCAACTCCCTGAAACGCAGTACTTGTGTTAGTATGGTTTCAATATTGTAAACATAACACACACTTGGGGTCGACGGCACAGGTACATATAAAGAGATAACCACAAATGTTGCTTTGTCTAAAAGAATCAAGGAATATTTAAATATGATCAGATTTAATCGACTTATTTCTCCGATTTCTTTACATCTGCATTATCTAAATGGGATCTTGTGATTGTAGTGGAAGCTCCATCGTCTCCCTGAAACACAGTACTTGCGTTAAGAGGGAAGAAAGTATAGCAAATGGAATCACGTTATATGATCACGCTTGATGGAGCTGTCAGTATCCATACCTCGTGCTGCTGAAGAATATCTAGGGTTGTTGTCAATGTGGTGCGCACTTCCGAAAGCTGTTGCGCCGATTCGTATCCGCATGGTCCTGCTTCCACTGGAATTACTTGAATGTCAGGCTCTGCATCAAGTGCGTGGGTTGGTGCTTCAACAACTGCCTGAAACATAGTATTTGCATTAGTAAGGATTACAATATTGAAAACACAACACACACTTGGGTTCGACCGCACAGGTACATATCAATGCCCACCACGAATGAAACATGGTGTAGAACAATCAAACGACAAGTGTTCCAGTCCTGATGATCACGGTCGATGGAGCTGTCAGTATCCATACCTCGTGCTGCTGAAGAACATCTAGGGCTGTTGTCAATGTGGTGGACGCTTCAGCATCTCCCTGAAAGACAGTACTTGCATTAGTATGCATAACACTAATTATAACTGAAAACAAACACCAGGGGACGACAACTAAGGTGTATATCAATTGGAAAGCACTAACCAAACAATTGGTAAAATAATCACACGATACATAAAAACTATTACTTGACATGCATAAAACAAGTCTGTAGCGGAATAGCCAAATATGATTACCTGATACACGCTAGAAGTGGTTTATAACTGCGAGCACGTCACAGAAGTAGAATGTTCTTGCTTCAGATTCAAGGGATAGTCAAGAAGTTGTAAAGGTCAATTATTGTTTGATAATGAAATGCCAATATTTAAAATTGCCATGTAAGGAGGTAGAATACTTGAGAGTAATGCTATTGAAAATGCGCAAAATAGCACAGTTACCTGTGACCATATATAGATTTCCTTTGGGGGTTATAAAATCGAAAAATAATTTATTGATAAATGTCATTATTCAAAAAGCTATACACTCATTTCAATATTGAAAGTATTACAAGGGGGTATTACAAGGGACACAACACCTAAAATATCAATTAATCCATTTGGCTACCTACACACTACCGCAAGGCCTAAAGCTAAATCCGGACACTTGACTCACCAGTGGCGAAATGTGGACGAATAGAGTTGGAATAGCGTTTGCGAGCAATTTTCGTGTTGTTCGCCATTTATTCTTCTTTGTTACCCAAGATGTGGCGTACATGTTCGAGGAAAAGTGCCGGCTGCAGATGCGGTATCGATCACCCCTCTTGTCCTCGAAGACTTGTTGGACTCTACTTTCCAGCTCATCCAGTGGATATCCGCAATGTCTGACCCATTCTCTTATTCGATCAACAGTTTTCGGGAATGCATGCATTGTAGTGCCTTCAGATTTAGCATGGGTCTTCGAAGGGCAACCGCTAATCGAACAGGCAGGCATTGTTGAAAATTCTGAAAAGTAAATATCAAGATTATTATAAAACCTTGATGAATAAAAATGTAATCAAAAAGTAAATGAACCATACCATGCTCAATGCAAGGTTTGTTTTGGTCACCGGAACTATACCAGTTCATCATGTGCGGCTTAGTATTTGCATAAGTTACAGAAATGTTTTAAATTATGTGACTAAACTCTGAACATGTGACTCCTCCCTTGGATGTTCTGTCTTGCACGAAAAGGAAACATGCTTACATTATAGACTGACCCCCGAAGGATGCAATTCGATGACAATTGACACAGATGAAAATAAATAGATCTATTGATAGCATAACAATTGAAACTCAAGTCAATAGCAATGAGACCAATGACCATAGCTCTATTGGGTACTGTAATCGCAAATAGATAGAAATGTAAAAATGACCGAAATACGACTAGGATACATGGCCTTACCTTGACCAACAAACAGTTGGATTCAGCAGGCCGAGCAGAATGTTGCAGGAGAACAGGTAGATGGCCACAGGTAGCACACTGACGAGTTTGCTCGAAGCGGTCACAGATAGCACGACGACGAGCAGATTAGCATAGATCTTAGTGCTTCTCAGGTAGAAGGTTCAGGAGTTGACTTGCAAAGCACAAAGATGTTCTCATGAGACATATCAAGTGGTTTATAAAGTATTAGAAACAGGGGTGTGTTTGTGAATGAATGACGTGTGTATGTCGTGGTATTATGTGGTTTGCAGTGGGGCGGCCTGCCTCAGGGGAGGCCTGCCTGGAGATACAGGGTCTGAGGAGGCCATGTGAGCGATAGCCCCTGGGCGTGGGATACCTTTTGAAGTGTACATGCTGTTTGGCACCTTGGCCGTTTGGGCCCGTGACAGCCCCCCATGCCAGTGCTCATCCCCGGGTTTGAACCGACCGCCTTTGATAGAGGGGGTGGGATGGATGGGCCGGTGGGCATGCAGGCAAGTGTGTGGGAGCGAGGGGCCATCAGGCCCCTCTCATCCTTTACTTCTCAGTAGAAACTCGGACCAAGTACCTCCAGTAGTGGGTTCGCCCCTTACCCTTATGTGATGTTAACTTTGGTTGACATTCGCGTAGATGGGACCACTGAGCTGGACACGGGGCATCCATTTTTGTACCCCCTTTCCACTCCATCTTGGTGACCAGGCCTGACTGCGATAGTACAGCGCGCAGGGCACATGGCCCACACCCTCGTTCCCACTCTGACTGGGAAACTCGAGAGGTATTTGCAACAGCTAATAAATGTAACACATCACTCTTCCTCTGAGATCACGGTCCTGCATGTGAACCGGCCTGAACCAAGCACATGGCTCGTTCATCTCCACAAACGTGTCCTTGCCCACGCACCCTCGCCAGTGGAAACTTACTGCCATTATGACCATGTGTCCCTGCAAGGTATTCTCTTCATGTGTCAGACCACTGACCACGCCATGATGCCCACCTAGCAGATCCCCAACTAACATTAGACCCCTACTGCAGTATATCGTTGCCTAGCAATAACAAATGCCACATACCGGAGATTCTTGTGAGCACAGACCCACACTTCAAACAGTGTATTATAGTGGTCAAGACCCTTAACCTAAGGCCTGTATAATCCAATATTAATTGATAGTATAGATATATGTGTGACTTTTATAGAGACATAACCGACTGAAAGACTTTGAACAAGTGTTATTTAGTGCATGCATTATTGAGAATATATTATGTTAGCTTAGATAGTGACCACCCTGCTTCACAGCGACCTGACCTTCACCCATTCCGAGCACAGATGTCTGACGTCCATCCTTGAATGGATACACACTTGATTCATTTAAAAAATTCGAAACAACCGTTGTTAAAATATGTTGTGTTTTATTTTGTATCTTATTTTGATGACACAAAAATACAAGACTTTAAACATTGTACAGGTCAGGTTGGAGCACAGCGAGAGAAAATCCCCTGTACTGACCACTGTCACTCGGGAAAGTTTCTCTTATGGCACAAACGGCACAGGCGGGTATTACTCTTCGAACGCGGTGTCCAAGCCTCCCGTGAAGCCACCATGTAAAGGAACGATAGGCCACCAGCCTGTACCACCTGTGAAAAGGAATGACCAAGATAAGTTTAATAAACATTTGTTGTCAATGACAATTCTTGTAACTAATGGCATTCTGCTCAGACAAATGCTATCTAGACACTACACACTATTGAATGACTTTCATGCGTTACAATGATATGTATATGTCATTTTGGATATAGTAGAAGACCATGAAATAGGAGTGGCATGACAAGCAGAGTATACTTACTCGTTACTCGGATTACGAGGACGAACAGTTGCGCGAAGTTTGTGCATAAGCACCATCATTATCCTCAACAGGGACCGTGTGAGACAGGCTGCCCTGAAGTCTGGCAGCTCCATGACGCATTGCGGTCGTGGCTCGCCTTCCGAAATGTAGGCCACGCATCCTGAGTTTTCACAGCAGCAGCAGTTCTCATCCTCGGTTGGCATTAGCTTGCACCGATTGCATGTGCACCAGGTGGAAACACCGTCGATGCGACTAGGTCCAGACTCTTCAGTTGTTGAATCGTCCTCCCAACTGCCGTCCGAAGACCCATCGTTTTCGCGTGTTTCCCTTTCCAGTAGTTCCTCCTCGGTATACTCGGGCTCGTACATGTAGGGCATTATTGTAGCATTGTGTGTTAAACAAACTAAAAGGTAGCTGACCAGAGCACAGAAACGAGTCACAGAATACTCAAAGTAACACAGAGAGAGGAATGGAATCGAAAATCTGCTGCTGTGTGTTGTGAAACGGTCTGTTTATACTTATTGAGGAAAGAGGCGTCCTGCCATTTCCATGGCGACACGTCATTAGCTGAAGCGGAGCTAATGTTGACACGAGACGTGCTTTGGCGTTGTGAAATGGGCGGTACGCGCCTGCTGATGACAGGCTCAGGGGCGGGGGATATGATTTAGTGCCGCAAAAGCAGGTCAGCCAGGACGATGGGGGAAATGATAGGATTATCACAAAATGGCAGCTCCCTGATGCCTGTTTTCGCGTGCGTTTAATGGACGAAAACTCGGGTAAGGTCCATAAGAAATTTTTCTAAAATCGAGCGACTTAGGCTTAAAAACACATGGCAGAACCGTAGGGGCAATAAAAAATTTTGACCGAACCATTCCTTTAATGAAAAATATCCCACTAGAAAAGCAAAAAGTTCTGGAGTTGAACAGGAAAGGAAGATTTACCAGCTCTGTGGAAATCGTACCTAACAATCCTCAGCCAACTAACTAGAGGACTCTTCTTTACATGTCCTCATTCACCACAGTCATCACAAATTATTGTGCTTTGTAGTGGCAGGCCACTATTTTCAATTCAAGGTCCTCCCCTTTGGCCTCCACTCCGTTCCAAGGCTGTTTACTAGATGCCTTTCCCTGGTCGCTGCGCGCATCATTAAACCATGGATACACGTCTACCCATATCTGGACAATTGGTTGAACAGGGGGGGGGGGGTTCTCTCGAGCTAGCCCGGCAACAAATGGCAGCCACAAAAGCCTGTCTTACATCATTGGGCTTCTCTGTCAATTACGAGAAATCTTCCATGACACCTTCAGGGCAAATGCTGTTTCTAGGTTCACACCACGTCATCCACCGCCACCCCGTCTGCTGACGGGGGCAAGTATATCCTTTTCAAGGTTCAAGCGTTGTCCCGGTCCACACTCTCAGGTCTCACTTCGGCATGATGTCTTTGTACATCCCGCTAATCAATAATTGCAGGCTCCACGTGCACTCACTGCAGGACTTTCTGGATACCTGCTGGGATCAAGTCTTCGGCCATTGGGATGAGAAATTGTCCCACACGATTTCACAATCCCAACCCATCAAGTGACTGTGACGACGGATGCATCCATGGTAGGTTGGGGAGCCCACCGATCCAGTGTCCTTGCCTGAGGCCCCTGGTCAGTGAGTGAAACATTTCTCCAACCTTCTAGAGTTCAGATCAGTGTTCAATCATTCCTGCCGCATCTGAACAGAAAAGTGGTTCAGGTGTTCACGGACAATACCACTGTTAGGCAGAATCATGTGCACTGCTCTTAGGGACCACTAAACACAATTAAGACTACAGGTGGTGATACAAGTTTTACCTTTGGTATAAGCCTGTACTACTATGTCATAGTGCTAGCAGTGGCGGAGCAGCCAGGCTTATCTCAAGAGAATATGAGCAGTAGCAGCGATTACACAAAGGGACCACAATTACTGTGATTCAAGCAAACACTGACTCAAGGTTTCAGGTAGAAAAATATAAGTACATTTATTTTTAAACCATTCGTTATAAACACAACACTTCTATTAAACTTCAATAAAAATCACACGTTAAATATACTACAACTAACCAATTCACTTTGTACAGTAAGTCTCAAGGTAAGTACCCTGCGATCACTTTTTGACAGTTTGGTCTACTAAACAAACGCGTATCCGTGACATGAAATGCTACCGGGGCAACACCACACTTAGCACCTGAGCTACCCAGAGGGAGTTGGAGGCAAAAATCACAGGCAATATTCTGGTTAGGCAGGCAGAATCAAGAAACACTCGGAGACAGGAGTTCAAAAGTCAAAGGGCCGGAGCCAGGGTCGAAAGACACCGGGGCCAGTTGCCGAAGATCACACGGTCTAACAGTTCACGATTCAACAGAGCCAAAAGTACTTCGATATTGTCAATGTCCGGAAGCAAACGTTATAAGAAGGAGGGAACACAAGATCAAGCCTTGGAAATGAAGAATATAGATTCACCCAGTTTCCTCAACAGAACACAGTACCTTGTTCCAATGGTGCAGCTGGTACGCTGGCAGTTGTTCCTGTTGGTTTCCTGCAGACCCAAGGTTCCTGGAGCTTCATCGAGAAGGACGTCGTCTGAAGGGTGTCTGCACCACACAGGGATGAAGCTGGCAGCAGCGACACAGAATAAAAGGTGCGCTCCTTAAAAACAGGTGGTTATCCGGACCACTACAGCAGTGTGCAGTGATTTCGACCACAGAAGAGGATCCTCGGGCTGTAGAAGATGAGCTGGTTATCCCCACCAATCTCAAGGGAAGAAGACTCCGGACTGGATCTTCTGAGTCGTTGAAGGGCAGATAGCTCAGGACTGCAGCAGGGCTTCACCGGTACGGGGTAGTTGCAGCAGCTGTCGTTCTCTCCGCTTCTCTTCGGTTCCTTGTAGTTCCAGTGGCGACTCTCTGACTTCTAGCCCAAGAGACCTGCCTTTTATGCGAAAAACCCCCATTCACGCAGCGTGGCTGTCAATCACCCAGCAGGGGGGTTGTCCAGCCCAGACAACTACCCTGGCCAATCATGACAAAGTGCGACTTGGGTTTCCTAGGATACCCTGTGCAAGGGTTGACTACACCCCTCCCTCACATTCAGCCCAACTAGACACTCAGGCGCCTTGAGTAGGGCTTCTGGGCAGAAGCCCGCCAAAAGACAGTGAACAAAGAAGGCAAACCTAGTTTGCTGCGCAAAGTAAAACACAAGAAGGACTTTAACAAAAAGAAATGGCGAATAAACCCAACCGGAGCCAAAAGAAAGACAATTTGGTCAAGCGGGTTTATGTTCGAGGCTAATATAATAGCCAAGAACAGTACCACGTTTATCTAATATAATCGCAGTAGAAAAGTTAGGGTAGATGCCACTGCCACCAGCCAAGTCTAAATGTTAAAAGAGCAAAATCATGCTCTAGGAGGTACAGATAAAAAGGGATACGAGTTAACCCTTTCCAGTACTCCATGGAAGATGGGGTGTACTGGATCTGTGGTAGATTGACTAAGTAAAGTTAATGGTAACTTTACCCTTTTCTGGGGAACAGTAGTCGCCTCAGAAATGGAGTCGAGGGAAGTCTCAAAGACAACCCTGTGCCACCGCACGGAAGGTGCGGTGTGACACACACAAAGAAGGGGGCTACTGAAGTGGTGTACCAGAGTCCACAATCACAAAAACAGATGGAAACAGGTGTCCAGTCAAATGGTCGAAAACAAAGGATCGAATGACCATTTGATCGACAGTCAAATGATCGAAAAAAAGGTCGAATTTTTTTTATTTATTTATATATATTTTTTAGTTTGGGTTGGTAAAAAAATGTTTTTAATAAAGAAAACAAGGGGTTCGGGAGGAACCCCCCATATAAAAAAAAAAAAAAAATCGACCCTTTTTTTTCCATCATTTTACTGTCGATCAAAAGGCATTCAATCCTTTTGTTTTCGACCATATAACTGGCAACCATGGAAACACATAGCAAAACACAGGTAAGAGTGGGGGGAAAGCTCTCACTCTTACCAGGTGGAAAAAAATAAACTCCAGAAGTCCAGCAAAGCTGCTGGGGGACTCACTAGGTGAGGGAAAGTAGCCATGAATGAGAATTCTCCCTAACAACCACCATGATGATGTGCATCCGTAAACGGGCCGGCACCAGTTGTCGGATACTTTCGGCCGAGGCTCAATCTCTGTGGAAATGGGCTCTGGACCACTGAATGTTCGGATCCCCTTTCCACCTAAAAAGAATAGACAACTTGGTGTAAGAGTCTCTCAGCAGGGAACTCTGCTCCTGCCACAAATGGGAAGACACCAGAAGTAGACCTCTTTTGCCACGAAAGAATGCGCCAAATGCAACTAGTTCGCCAGCAGGTTCACCTCATTCATTTAGCCTGCCTGAGGTACCCCTTCACGTTTCCGTGGAACAGAAGATTCTTGCACACTTTTCCACCGTTTCCACTGCCACACTGCCAAACAGCAGCCATGCAGACTGATCCTTGTGGCACCAGCTTGCCCGAGGCACTTCTGGTTCTCTGAGTTTCTAGCCCTTTCATCGACCGCCGCACATCAGGCTTCGGCCAGTGATGAATCTTCTGTCCAGGAACATGAGGGTGATCCTCCACCATGACCCGTCCTTGCTCATTTCCACAGCCTGGCTCCTCCATCCTTAGAATTTGAGCACATCATCATACCCCAGGACTGCAGGGATGACCTTGCCAAGACATGGGCCCCAGCTACCATCCCTCGTTACACCAAAAAATTGAAGCGGTTTACTATTTGGTGCTCCAGTCACAGGGTAGATCCTCTTAAATTCCACCCACAACAGATCCTACCATATTTGCTCTCCCTGGCTACCAGTGGTCTTACCCACTCTTCCATCCAGGTTAATCTTTCAACCACTTTCTCCTTCAGCTTCACACACACTCCAATATCCCCTTCACTATGGTCACATAGGCTGGTGAAGGAATTCATAAAGGGACTCTTTCAGATGTTACCCTGCTCTGCCCCCATTGCACAAACCTGAACATTCTTGGGAGCTGAATGTCGTTTTGCCCAGAATGATGTTTTGAGGCAGGTGGGGGGTGGGCTCTTTGAGCAGATGCATTAAAAGACTTAGGACTACAGGTGTTTGGCAGTAAACCCACTTGGTAGCCGTCTGTACCACACAGATTCACTTGGTAGCTGTGGCTGAGCAGTCAGACTTCCCTCAAGAAGAGTTAGGCAGTATACAGAGTATTCACAATAGGTCAAGAGAACACAATAGAACAAGTAAACACTGACCAGGGCGTGGTGTAAAAGAGATATAATTATTTATTTAAAACCACATCTAGAAAAACACACAGGCACTAATAGTAAGCAATTCAAAAACACGGTCACTAAAAGATATACACTCCCTTAAAAGAATATTAGACAAGTCTTAAGTAAAGCCCCACTTATTTTCAAACAGCGGTGAGCGCTTAACGTAGATGGCACTCTAATAGTTTGTTTTTAAAAAGGGAGAGAAAAGCAGAGAACAAGTTGAAACATATCCCAACACTTTTATCAGAACATAACAAGAGAGGAAGGCAAAGTAAAACCGTGAAGTTAGAGTTCAAGAGGCCGGACCCACTTTCGGAGGATCCAAACGAAATGTGTCCAAGGTCACACGGTTGCAGTGCACGAAAGTCTTGTAAAGGTTCAAAAAGGAGTTGGACCAAAGAAAGGGACCAGTTAGAGGGTCAAGGCGGCCAGCCCAGTCCAGAAGGTTAAGGAGTTATTACCTTGTAGCAATCTTTAGAAAGGGAGGCCTGGCGGACACGGCACCTTAAAGTGGTGAGAACGCTCCAGCGGGGGCAGTTGTTCCTGGCAGCGGATGCAAGTCGGTGCTTCGTCTGGGGGAAGAAAGGATCTTGTCGTGGAGGAAGACAGGAGTCCGTTGCACTGCCAGGGAAGAAACCAGCCGTGGAGTTTCTCAGGTACAAGGAGCAGTCCGGTGATTCGCGTTTCAGTGTTGAGTGGCTATCCGGCTGCCGGGGTGCTTGGCACGGGCAATTCGACCACAAACCGGGCTGGGGTGCGAAGAAAGAAAGGTAAACTGGTTGTGCCCACCAGTCAGGGGAAGAAGCCTCTCCAGCCGGGAGATCTTCTCTGTCGTCAGGAAGTGGTGAGTCGGTTCTGCAGGGCTCCACCGGTGGTGTCGTCGTGGTAGGTCGGCTCACCTTCTCCCTCGTCGGATTCTCAGGTCCTGTGGCGACTTCTGAAGTTCCAGTCCCCAAAGCCCTGCTTTTATGCAGAAAACCCCCATTCACTCAGCCTAGCTGTCACTCAAACATAAGTGGTGAGCCGGCCGGCTCACCACTTGGGCCAATCGCACAAGAGTGCGACTTGAGTTACCAAGGTAACTCAGTCCAGGGTGCCTAAACCCCCTCCCACACACCCTGTGGTACCCAGACAGAGTGGCACCACTTTTGGAGGCTTCTGTGGAGAAGCCCGCCAAAAAGTGGAACAAAGAGCTCGACTTGGGTTGGAGTCACAGAAGAGAACACAAACGCCATTTTAGAATCGAGTCTTGGCAAAAAATACCAACCGGAGAATTAATATTAATTAAATAAACCGGCGGTATGTTCGAGGCTATGAGAATTAAATAATTAAAGTTGGTAGCCTCGAACAATGGGAAAATCCGATAGGAAAATATTCGCGGTCGGATATAAAAAGTAGTTTCCACTACCACTAGCCAAAACTCGATCAGGGGGGACGAAGACGTGCCCCCTCGACTAACAGACCCCGGGGCAATCGAATTGCCCGACCAGTACGTCCACAATATGATGGTTTGTACTGGTTTCTGTTAATAATTTGGGACTAGTAAAGCCAATGGTGACTTTACATGCCCTGGGAGACAGTATTCAGTCCCAGGGTATGGAGTCTATGGTGGGGGGTCACTATGGTACCCCTGTGTTACTGCACGGAGGGTGCTGTGTAACACACATAATAAAAACACATGAGACCCTATGGAGTAAAGGACCCCATAGCCCATAAAACACATTACCAGTCAAAGGAATACCATAAATCATGTCCAAGAGTGGGAGAAAAAAAGAGTCTCACTCTTGGCAGGAGGAAAAAAAACTCCAGAAACCCAGCAAAGCTGCTGGGGGACTCACTAGGTTAGGAAATTCAGCCTAAAGAGAGAATTCTCCCTAACGGTTGTATCTTGGAACACAGTGTTCCTGGTGGTGATAACCTTATCCAGAAGAGGGGGCGAAATTCATGTGCTCTCTTCGGAACCGCCTTACCTGGCCGCCTTGCGCTCTCCTCCTTCTCCTGCTAAACACTCTATTCACTCCCTCAATGTTATGAGGGCTCTGAAAAATCACATTGATCTAAGCATACATTTTCGACAGTCCTTGCAGCGGTTTGTTGCTTTTGTTCCAGCAGCCACTGGGAAAGCTAAGGCTTCAATTTCAAGATGCTTCTCAACTTGTATTTTAATCTGCTATCAACTTGCTCACAGGCCACTTCTGAGTCATTCCCAAGCAAACTCCACGTGGCCAGTTTCGCCCCACCGTCGCTATCCTGGTAGGGTTGCCTCTGGCAGAAATCTGTAGAGCAGCCATGTGGAGGTCTACTTGCACTTTTAGTGCATCAAAAGGAATTCTGCATGGGTTGGACAAGCAATCCTTCATTCTCTGTTTGTCTAAGGTAAGCCTTTGTCATCCTCCAATTTTTACAACATGTTGATGCATGTCATGCTTTGTACTGCTTTGTAATTATTCCAACAGCATATGAATCTATGAAAGATCCAGTGCTGGAAAAATAGGTTACTTAACTGTAACTATGGTTGTTAACTATGCATGAACAGTCCATATTTTGTCACTTATTTTCTTCTTTTTTTCCTTTTGTTAGGAATCAGTGCTTTGGTTGAGTTACCCAAAAACTGTGTTGCTGCAGCAGTAGGAACAGATCTGGGTAAGTCGTCCCAATTCTTATTTCAAATGCCAGGAACTAAGAATGTGTGAGGTATTCAGTGTTGGAGATCTTCCTGTAATATGTGTAGTGCAGAGAAAGAACTCTTGTATTAATATTTATTAAAGAAAAGTGAAGACTTCTCACAAATGCTGTACATGAGAATACCACCGTGCCTGGCGCAGGATGCTTGTCAAAAGAACACATTGAAACATGATTAGGCTAAAATCCAGCTGTTGTGGGGGAGGGGGCGGGGTAAAATTAGGAGATGTTCTCTGCATCTCCCTTCAGGATTATGAGGAGATAGAGATATTTTTTGATCTGGGGCAAGGACATTTTAGGGAAAGTGGGCAAAGAGAGCTAAAGAACAGAATTGTGATGCAGCCCAGGGGTGGAGAAAGGGAGTATAGATTCCAGTAAGCGCTGGATCAAAGGCTGCAAGTATCCAGTGAACCGAAGAAAGGAAGTAGGCCTTGTATTAATTTGAAGACCAAGACAAAAATATGCAAATTAATCTGTGTTACATGCAGAGCCAGTCAAAGTAGATTCTGAGCAGAGGGAGAAGAGGAATAGGGGAGTTTTATGCAGGGGTTGAGTAGCAACAACCAGAATTCATAATGGGGCAGGGGGGTGAGTAGAGGGGAAGCCAATTTAATAGGGTTGATCAATAGTCATGGTGGCCGAGAACTAGGTTTGAAATGGGATTTGGTTGAGTGGTAGGTTAGAAGGTGTCAGGTTGTCCTGGTGTTAATGATATTCAGACTGCCAGCATCAGCATTTGAGTTTTGAATTGATGGCGTTTTAGCTAATGTTTGTGGAGAACCCAACAGTTACAGGCTTTGAAAGACAATGGGTCATGTGGAAAAGAGATGGGTGAGGGAAAGAGTAATGGAGTTAGGTGAGCGCAGAGGGAGAGTACTTCAGTATCATAAGAATTATGCGAGTGTTATTTATGTTGAGTTTGTGTGTAGTTTGGCTAGCCCATGGGCACGTATAGTACAAGGGATGTGTGCAGGAGTGTGTAGTCTCAAAGTTTTTCTTGGTTGTTAATCTTCACGATTCTAACTGTGACGTATGGCTAATCTTCACAATTCTATGTATATGTGAGGCAAGGCCAATCTTCATAAATCTATCTAAATGTGACACTTGGCTAATCTTCGCAATTCTATCGAAATGTGACACATGGCTAATCTTCACAATTGTACCTACATGTGGCGCATGGCTAATCTTCACAATGTCATTTCCTGCCCCCACAATACAATTGGATGCAACACATTTTATTTCCCCCCGCAAACTGCATCTAAATCCTGCATGATGTCTGCCCCCTAGTATACATGTAGGTGTAACACATTTCCTTCCACAATTCAGTACAATTTATGAAGTGTATCACAATGGCGAACTATGGCGGTTAGCACAGTCAACTCGGAGGCTAACTATAGTAGTAGTAGTAGTAGTGTAAGAGTAGCTGGGTTTCTGGAGCGCAGTAATGGTTGTGCTTCCTGCCTGTATCACCCTACGATGGCTAGTTATAGGCTGTGGCAACGTCCAACACAAATTACCTATGTGCAGAACACAATGACTAACTATGGGGTGCAGCATAACCAGGCTATACCAACAGTTTGGGTGTGAAGTAAGTTAACCATGCAGAATTAAGGCTCCATCTAGAGTATAGCTATCTTAAACACTTTGAGTGCCAACATGGCTACCTTACACAATTAAGCTAGATGATAATGGGTAATAAGAGGGTGTGGATTTACTGGAGTGGAGTAATGGCTGTACTGCCCACCCACATTACAGTTAACGTATCCGTCGCTGTAGGTTGTCTGAGTCAGGCGTCCCAGGTGAACACGGGCAAACACAGAGTGGAGCTGCGCAGATGGTAGCTGCCCTTTGCCTTGTGACCCTCAGACTGTGGCAGCCCAGGCAAGCCTACCCCGGAAGGGCCTCTGAAATGCTGCTGTTCCAGTCACGGGCGGAACAGACGAATGAGAAACAGAAGGATGAGCAGGGAGGGTCCGAGGATGGATGAAGATGAATGGAAGAAGGCAGAGAGGAACTGGGAGAGATGGCCGCCAGGATAGAGGTAAAGAGACGCCCAATTGCGAGAGCTAATTGCTGAGCGGTTGGGTGATGGAAGAAAAAAGCCAGAAACAAACAAAGGACTACAGCACGAAGGCGAGCCATGCCAGGTGTTGAGCAGATAAAAAATGGGGTTGAGGGACAAAGGAAACACAAAATAAATCCCTCAGAAAACCAGATACTAGCTCAGAAAAACAATTGCAAAATGCACACAAATCCTTTCAAAGGGCACTCAAAAACAAACCAAAAACGGATCACAATGATATGATATATGATATGATATGGTATTTATAACGTGCCTATACACAAATTTTTCAAGGCGTGACACAGCAAGGGGGGGTGAAACAGAGGGAAGACCGAGACAACGATCTTACTAGGCCAGGTGACATTGAGATTGCGCAAGTGCAGGGGTTGGGGGGAGAGAACTGCGGGGGGATAGGGGAGGGGGCAGCGCAATACAAAGAATAACAGTAAAATAAATATACAATAACAAGGTGCAGCCAGATAATGGCAAGTGCAGTTTAAGTGCAGACATCCGGTGTCAAGTGCTAGTAGGGGGCTGTAGGGATACAGAAACAGCCCCCGAGTGCAAGGGTTGCCAGGGGGCAGTACAGTTGTGCAACAGGTGGGGTAGGGGGGGGACCTGGTCCCGAGATCAGAGGGTAGCCAGGTAACCAGTGCAGTTTCGGTTTCAGCCAGGCGTTCAGCAGGGGAGAGTAGGAGAGAAAGCAGAAGCAAAGAGAAGGGTCTTGAGTTGCTTCCGGAACTGGAGATGGTTCTCCTCAAGTTTCAGAGAGGCAGGGAGGCTGTTCAAGAGGGAGGCCTCAGCCAAAGAAAGAGATCTACCACCAACTCGCTGCTTGGAGAAGCGACTGATCCCGAGGGAGTTGGAGGCGGATGAGAGAAGAGCTTGAGAAGGAAGATATTTAGGAAGAGAAAGTTGAAGGTATTGAGGCCCAAGCCCCAGAAGGCCTTATGGACAATGCAGAGGGTTTTGAACTTAATCCTCGCCACCATTGGGAGCAAGTGCAGAAATTTCAGTCCTGGAGAGATACGATCCCTGGGCTTGCGGCCAAGGAAAAGTCTCGCAGTCCTGTTTTGGATGAGTTGCAGAGGGCGGAGAGTAGAGGCAGGCAGATATAAAAAGAGGCTGTTGCAGTAGTCCAGCCTAGAGAAAACCAGAGCTCTGGAGACAGTGAGCTTCTGAGGCAAGGAGAGGAAAGGAAGAATACGTCTGAGGTGGTGCAGCTGGTAGTGTGACTTCTTAGACAAGTCAGAAATATGAGGAGAGACGGGGAGTGTGGAGACTAAGATGACTCCAAGGTTTTTAGCCTCACAGGTGGGAGCAGGAAGAGGGCCAAGAGAGGCCGGCCAGAGAGTGACAAGAAAGGAGGGAGCAGGTGTGCTGATGAGGAGAATCTCGGTTTTACTGGCATTAAGGCAGAGATCATTGGTGGCACACCAATCCTGGATAGCAGTCAGCCAGTCGGAGATGAGAGAAGGAGAAGAGGTGACGGAAGGGAGCATAAATGATTAGAGTGTCATCCGCAGAGCACTGAAAGTTGGGGCAGAGAGCGTCAATGCGGTGGGCAAGAGGTGCCAGGTATTGGTTGAACAGCCAGGGAGAGAGGTTAGACCCCTGGGGAACACCACAGGTAGAGATAGAGGAGAGGAAGGACCCAAGTTGGACCTGGGAGTGTCGATCGGAGAGGAAAGAAGTCAGCCAAGCCAAGGCCTGATCGGTGATAGCCAGGTTATCACGGAGACGGTTGAGCAGGATGGCATGGTTGACCGTGTCAAAGGTAGAAGAGAGATGAAGTAGGATGAGGGTGCAGGGGGTGTTGGAATCGAGGTTGGAGAGCAGGTCTTCACAGATGTTCAGGAGAGCAGTTTCCCTACTTCTGGCAGCTCTGAAGCCAGATTGATGGTCATGGAGACAAACAACAGATTCAGTGTGAAGATTAAGCTGGGAGACGGACAGCTTTTCCAGGAGTTTGCCCAGGAAAGTAGTGATGGAGATTGGGCAATAGTTAGCCGAGCAGGACTGGTCAGCAAAGGGTTTCTTAAGGGAGTGCTTCAAGGGGGAAGGGAAGGCTCGAGTGGCGAAGGAGTGGTTGCAGAAGTCAGCCAGAGCAGGAGCCAGGGTGTCAATGTGGTCCTTGATGGTTTTGGAGGAACAGGGTTGAACCTGTTTTGACAAGACTTCCATAGATCGGACTTGTATAGAAACCTTCTCTGGTGAGAACAGGGGAAAGGCAGAGAAGGGGAGAGGAAGGGTGGCCACAGAAGGGCCAGAGGAAGAGCAGGGAGTAGAGGGAGGAGAGGAAAAGAGAGAGGACAGGATGTCATGAGTTTGAGATTAAATGAGAAGCCAGGGCCTGCAGAGGGCCTGTGAAGGGTACACGAGTCAGAGGCTGCAGCAGGATTGGCCAGCTCCTTGCAGGTTTTAAAGAGTTCAGCCGAGTTGTTGGATGCCGCAGAGACGCAAGCTTGGATGAGGGCTCTCTTCTTGGTGCGGACAGAGAGCCGGTATTGCATTTGGAGCAGGCGGCAGGCCAGTTTGTCAGAGGATGTACAGGAAGTACGCCATTTCCTCTCAGCCGCCCTGCACTTGCGTTTAAGGGTGACGAGGTCTGAGTCGTACCAGGAGTTGCACTCGGCTCAGGGCTTCAAGCGGATCCTCATGACAGGGGCAAGAACATCAAACGTATCAGATATAGCAGAGTGGAGCATAGAAAGGGCTGTGTCAGGGTGTGAGTCAGCAGAAAGGGGTGCAGGGTTGAGAAATTGAGGGCAAAAGCCTCAATTGACACACGCTTCATGGGTCGGATATCCGAGAAGGTAGGTGGCAGTGCTGGAGTTTGCTTGGCCTGAGGGGTGGAGAGAGTGAATTAGGAGGAAAGGAGAAAGTGATCACTCCAGGAGAGAGGAGTGGTGAGAGGGATGGAGAGGGGAAGGTCTTATATTCCCTCAAGCAAGACTCAATATGTCTGTTGCAGCAATGGTTAGCATTCCAGTGGTCTTAAGAAATAGGCGAGTGGAACGATAACATAGTAGTCCTACAAAGAATACTATCGACACACAAGTGGTGGACAAAAGAAATGGTTATATGTCATCTTACCTAGTTGCCTAGTTTAGAGTTAAATGTTGATCTGTGCAGGTCCAGGTTAGTCATCTCCATCTGAACTAATGGATTTGAAATCTGTATCTTGGAAAACTGCTTTCCTAGCAGGAGTAATATCAGTGCGCATGTTTAGTGAGATAATTGCTCTGTGGCTAAGCAAATATAAAGTGACAAAATGACGCCAAGGACACAACCTAGGTTTCATCCTAAAGTGGTCTCGGAGTTCACCTGAACCAACAGGTTCTCCAATGTTGCAGCAAACAGGCAGGGGTAACAGGACTTATCACAACAAGGATGTACAGAGCTCCTGGTGAACACCCATTTAAAAGAAGTTTACAAGGCTGAGTTCTTCGTGGCTGTTCTCAAACCATTATTGCCTGGACAAATATGCAAGAACAGATACCTTGATGAGTAGCGAGACTTGAAATCTCTTCAAGTGACGGCAGCCTCTGCATCCTCCTCAAGTACAGCATTCTTGCCACTTGGTTTTATTCAAACAGGAATGATAATCTATAAAGATCCATTGCTGGGGAAAGTAGGGCTACTTAGCTGTAAATACTGTTCTTTAGCATTGGTATCATTTTTGCATCTACATGCGATCTTCCCCAGAGTTTTTATGGTCTATGTCAAAACATTCTTCTAATCTGTGGTGTTTGGGTGCTACGGCGGGTGTTGGGGCTCAGCAGTGCTGGTGCATGGGGGAAAACAAGTTCTCATAGCCTTTGATATGAGCTCAAATGTAGAGCTTTTACCTGATTCTGCAAAGAGATTCCCTCTACGACATCAGGGAATATTCATGCAAGCATGCAAATCTACCAAAAAATACCAAAGATGATTAACTATATTTACAGGTAAGTAACCTTATTTTACACATTCATAGTAAATCTTGTAACTGGTATCTCATGACTGCCACCTTCCAGACAGCCCACCAACCTATTCTCACTCCTGTCATGGTGTAATAAGATACTCTGCAGAGTATGAGCAGGGTGAAAAGGACTGGTTGGAAAAAGGAAGCAACCAAAAACCCAACTGTGGGCCAAGCTGCACATGTCAGAGGATCAGAATTCCTTTAGCTGTTAGAGCATTTCTACCTGCTAAATAAAAATTGTGTGCTTCTTATACCATGGTACTGATGTCCCACGCTGCTGGAAGATCAGTTATATTGACTACTAGTACAAGAGTCAGTAACTTGTGTGAGCGCACTACTCAAACATGAGTGTATACTGATTGCCTTATGTTAAACTGTTTGTTTTATGTATGACTTTGTATAGACGTCGCTTGACTGCCAGTATCTAGATTGCATGGCCGTAGATAATTCTCAATTCTACCTTTGTCAGTTCAAGTTGACTCTGCCTTTCGTGTTCACATTTATGTGGAATCTTTAAAGATAAAAAGTGTCTATTTCTCAATAACATTATTGTTACTTAGTACAACTACTCTTGCCTTGATTCTGGGGGTGTATGGCTGCAAGAGGGGCTTCGGTTTACAGATTGACTGGAATGACTGTTTCCTACTGCACATGACAGTGGCGTTGTCCCACCATATTGTACTCTGCACCTGAGCTGCATTTCTTTCAAAGCCTGCCCATTACATCGCCCTGTCGAGCCACAGCATGTTTGAACTGATTTTAAAGTGGCCTGCCATTTTTGAATGACAAAATCGGCATCATTTTCTGGCTCCATGAAGATCTGCAGGCAGCTTGTGTTTTTGACTTTATTCTGAGATGAAAAGCTTTGATAAAGGACTTCTGGGGAGCTCTGTGGGAAGTAATTTGGTGAAGGGTCTCGCTCTAGCGAACATAAAAACACATTAACTGGCACATATCTGTTGTATGCAGACCGGAAGGAATCAGAAATAGACATAGCCAACCCTGGAAAACGGAGAACCAGTCTTTGGCCAAACTGCTCCAGGAAAGTATAACCAAGATGTCTCTCAACAACCTTGACGACTGCCACCCCTTCCTCCTGGCTCTACCAGACCTCTGGACTGCTTTTGACACAGTAGACCACCCTACGGACACCCTACATTGGTGCATGGGATCAGCAACATTGCCCTATGCTGGTTCAAATCATACCTCGCCAATGCCAGCAGTTTATTCAGATGGATTCCTCTAGATCGCCAATACTACCAGACAGCTGTGGAGTCCTGCAGGATTCCATCCTCTCCAGTGATTTTCAATCTATACATGGAGTCGCTGGGAGCCCTCCGAGCCACATGCAACATCCACAAATACACTGACGACAAACGGCTATACCTCAAGATCGACTCCATCAAGGACATCCAGGGCCTCAAGACAATGCCTCTCGCTGAGTCTTGGATGTCCAGTGCATACTTGAAGCTCAATCCCTCGAAGACAGAATTCCTACTCCCCACCAACAACACCTGACCACAAAGACATACAAGCCTGGCTATTAACCATGAACTCTGAGGGCTTGACAGCCGAGCTCACCTTCTGCGCCAAGTCCCTCACGTTCCACATCGACTAAAACCTCTCCTTCAAGACATACATGGTTAAGAAAACTCAGCCAACTTGGTATCAGCTTTCACTCATGTGGAAACTCAAGCCCTTCCTCCCTCTGGACAGCCTTAGATCCTCCATTGAAGCACTGGTCATTTCCCACCTGGATGGGGGCAATGCACTCCTCGAAGGCCTTGCTTCGTCTTCACTTGCGTCCCCGAGAAGTGCTCTACACACCGTCGCATGTCTCATCAAGAGTCTACGCAGATGCGACCACATCACCTCAGCCCTCCCTGACCTTCACAGGCTCCCACTGCATGCACAAACCCCCTTCAAGTCTTGCTGCATCATCTATAAGAAACACAGCATCTCCGGTGGACAGCACAACACCAGAATCCAGGACACGTGCAGACTTGAAATCCACTGCTACAAAAAGGAAAGGACCTGAAAACAAGCCTTCTCTGCCTACGTCCCAATGGTATGGAACCTCCTCCCCGTCAGAATCAGACTCACTCCTACAATTCAGAATTGAACTCGAGACCCATCTCTTCAAGGAATCGCTTCTCCTCTACATCTAGCTCATTGCGTTGCCCCTTGCGCCACTTGGCTTGCTAGACGATGTCCGGCCCTCTCTTCCCCGCAACTTAGTACAGCTGTACTCCTCTCTGTGCCCATCTGTATCTTACAGCCCCCCTGCTGTATATCTCTTCTGTTGTATACCTCTGCAAAGCGCTCTGTTGGTTCTCAAAGCTATGTCTGCCCTCAATAAATACCATAATAATAATAATAATAATAATAAAGATGGCTATCTGAGCTTTTTTAACCTCCACTCCTGGACCTGGCACCAAGGGCCAGAGGCTACGATTTCTGGAGTTTGTGGAGGAGTAGAGTATCAGTGGGCTAGTGAGACCAGTGGGGTCAGGTTTTGGGACACCTCGCAAGTGGGTTGAAGGCATGATAAGTGGAAGTGACACAGCAAATAGAGGGAAGATGTGAAGACTTAGAAGAGGCACGATATAGACAGCAACTGTAAAGTCTGATAGTCTTTTGAGGAGGAGGCAATCTGACTTTGCTTGGCCCAGACCCTAGTGGAATTCTTAGCCCTGGAGCCAGGTGTGGAAGATTGAGAGTCCAGGAGAGACCTTTTACCAAGAGGTAAGAGATGCTTGAGGCCCAACCCAGGAGCTGGGTAGGATCTTGCAAGCCCTGAAAAGGCATGACTGATATCTGGAGAGCAAAGCTGTGTGCTGTGAGAAGCCACTGACATAAATCCAAGGGAAGACCTGGGACAGAAGGAGAAGAAATAAAAGGACCAGGTCAAGAGGAAAAAGAGACCAAAGCATCAAAATGCCCGAGTGTGAGAATCCTGAAGCTGCATTATGGGAGACGTAGTGAATGTGCGAAATCATCCAACAGACATCGGGGAGAGGTCTTACATTGCATTATGGGAAATTAAGTGACTTACCAAGAATCTATCAATGAAAACCACCATTCTGACAATCATGATATTTCTAATAACTATAAAAGAAAGCTTGTAACTGGAATCTACACAAGTTTTTGTGAGCTTTTTTCAGCAGTTTGCCAAATTAGATGATGACCAGAGATCATATTAACTGTTGCAGAAGATTATTTTGAAAGGTCATGAAGATCAAAATAGATTGTTCCCATTTCTGTAAAGCATAAAAACACATTTTAAGGACAGGCCAGGTGGAGAGAAATATCAAACTTGGCTTGCTTAGGCTCTGGACGAATTCAGTATAAGAAGGGACAAAACATCCTGTGTTATAACAAGGACTGAGTTTTATTAAGAGGTAATTACATTAAAAGTGAAGATCATACTGCAAATAACGTGCACATTATGATGCTCTAGCTTTTTTTTTACAAGTTATCTATAGCTAATGCATCGTTCTATCTGTTTTGCGTGAATTGTAGCATTAAATATTTCTTCAAAAACCAGTTTTTTCTCATTAAAATCCAGAATTATAACAGTTTGATTGAGCTAAATGTTTTTCAGGTGCTATCCCCCTCCCCACCCATAAAGGTGTGACATAACAATCTCATACAGCTCATCATACTTCATATGCAACATTACACAATTCATCAAATCCAAAAATACAAAATACTAGCAGCCAACATATTTCCTGACTTTGATCTAATCCACCATGCTTTGCAGAAACAAAAAACTGCAAATGTAATTTTGCATAAGTGTAATGCATTAGTTGGAGCGAGTCTGATCCTTGAAGATGGGATGTAACATCATCTTCATTAGTATTTTTGAACAATTAAAAACTAAATGCAAGCTGGACTCCACTGCTGTGGGGCAGAATGGGCAAAATTTGGCCCAGCGGGGAGACCATCTGCAACCGGCAAGATGTTCAGTCTAAACTTTATATACAAAGCCGAGTTATGCTTTGGAACATTTTCTTTAAGTAATGTTCCATGGCAAGGTTAGTTTTGGATAATAGGAGTTCAGGTAGTCTGGAATTGTTCTCAGATTCCAATATCGGGGTCTCCAGATACAAAATGTTGAGCTTATTCTTAATAACCTTGATTGTCGCTTGCAAAGAAAGTGTTCTTATTTTTAAGCCATTTCCATGGCTTGCCACTGGGGCTTATGACGACGCCCCAGAGCATCTCTTTATAGGGTTTTGCAGTCTAATGGATTTGGTAGTCGTAACTAAAAAAAGAAAAGGCTTGCAATAACAATAAGTTCAAATTCATGACTCCCTTTTCTGTGAGAAGTGTGAACCCAGCATCTTCATTCCATCCCGTTCATACGTTGTTCTGTGGTAAACCTCAATTCATGCAATAGGGATTATTTATGGTGTCTCTTAAGAGTGCTATCATGTACTGCTCTAAAACGTTTGTCCTCTTTCTTTTCCCAGTCATTTTTAAGTTGATTGCCCCCACAGAAGATGAGAAGAATTGGGATGTCCATAAAATTAGATGTCTGTCTGATCACCGCGATAACATCCGCTCATTGATTAATGTTGACGGTAAGTTGGAATTATAGACGCACATTTAATCGCATGTCTTCTTAAGAGGGCAGTGCAGTGGCATCACTTTTAGGATATGTGTACAACTGTTATTTGGTCAATTATTTCTGAAGAATTTTTGATTTCTTGCATAATTGTAGCCCATATTTGTTGTAAAAGAAAAAATGCGAGCACATGTTTGATCCTGTAAGAAAAGCATGGTGAGATCCTTGTGGGGAAAGAACAGAACATAGACACCTTGATGTAGAAAATGTACTTCATTTGAAGAGCAGGGAGCAGGTGTTACACGAGTTGAAAAGTTTGAAGTGGTCAGATCTCATTCAACATGTTTGAGCGACAGAGTTGTTGAATCCTTGGATAGTTGCTTCTAAGGCATTCATAGAGATGAGATATGGTGCAGAACTTAGTGGTCCCAACAAAAGGGTTGCTGTTGACAATCATGACCTTCAGTCCTGGGCCCCCTCCTCATTTTTTCCCTTTACACTTCACCCTATTGTCTCTTCTTTTGGACTCTCTTCCCATATGTGCGCTGATGACTTTCAGACCTTTGTGTCCCTCTCTTCTTTTCATGATTCTCTCCAAATCTATCCATGCAACTCTATTCTTTTCCTGATTTCTAAAACTCTATCCATACAATCCAATATTGGATGCACACACACTTTTTCTACACCTGAACGCCTCAAACCATTCTGTTCTTTCCAGCCTCCACCATCATAGCCCAGGCCCCCCTCCTTCCATTCTCTTCCCTCCTGCCTCCCTGTCCTTTTCGCCATCGGCTTGAAATGTGGGTTTCTTCTTCTTTTTCCCCTCTCGTCACACATTAGCACTGCTCGTTCCTATTGCTTCCAACTTTATAACCTTGGTAAAGCTTGCACTTTCCTCGCTTTTCATACTACCAAACTTCGATTACTACCCTGAAAACCCCTGTCTTTCACCACATCAATTTGAAAGGCTACCAAATGGCCTTATGTCTGCAGCAACAATATTTTATTGGGTGATTTTCAATCTTTTGTATCCACAGGGGAAGCATTTTTTCCAGAATGACTTGGTGATCTGTCAAAGTAAACAATACACTGATTCACGGTTGGATCTTTTGTTGGGTACCACGAGAGAGCATGGTCATACCATTAAAAAAAAAAGAAAAGTGTATGTTTCTGAATTCTTGCATGTATTGTATATGTATATGTAAATCGGTTAAATTCAAAGGGAGAAAAACATAAGGAAGAATTGGGCAATGTTGAAGTGAAAGGTGCTGTTAACATGGATAAATTGCTGTCAGTTTTGGGGACTACTATTCCCATATTTGTAAAGATGTTTTCGAACACGGCTTATAAAATGTGGGATCTTTGTAAAATGTGTATTGTATATTTGGAGCTGGGCATGCAAGTAGGACAACTAACACTACTCATTAATATTCATTTTAAAAGTGTGATCACCACAGATACTAGTGAGACAGGACCTGTGGGCATTACATATGCAGATTCAAGGAGGCCAAGAAAAAAAGGACTGGAGTTTCCCACCGACAATTGCTTGTGTTTGTAGGGATGGGGGTTGGCAAGGGGTACATTCTTAAATCTTTATTCATACACATCCCAAGCCAATATTAACTTTTAACATTAGTTGTGCATTGAACTCAAATATGAACGTAACATGAAGGTTACAATCAAGTAGATAAAACATGGCCAGCACGCATGCCGTGAGGACAGGCATCCACAGAGCTCCATCCGTGATCCTAAGTTAAATGAATAACTATCGCTAATTCCAAGCCTGCAACGCGAGGCAAAAACAGAATACTGCAGGGGAACCGATTGCCGGCACTCGACAGCAATCCTGGGTGGAATCGGAGAGCAGACGCCAGAAAACGAGAAGCCCGAAGCCGAGCCCCTAGGACTCCAAGATGGCGGCGCCCACCGCGGAGCGGAACTAAATCAGCCTCGGACCCCTGGGCCATCCTACGGACCACCGCAGCTGGGGGCGCCGCTGCGGATGAGCCAGCCACCTGCTCCACCGACCGCATCCCGGCCCAAGCGAGCGGACGCTTGAGAGTGTAGAACCGCAGCCGGGGACCGCTACGGCCGCGGCCCGAGGAGAGATTGGTGCGCGGGCGCGGCCTGGAAGGAGATCCGCCCGCTGAGGACGGGGAGACAGGAGACGAGGAGCTGCGCCCACGGCGCTGACCCGACTGCAAGCAGGTGAGACCGGGTAGGCGCACGGCTGAGCGGAATCACGGGGGGCGCACAAGAAGGCGGCGAGCCCCCATGTTTAACGCGGAACACGGGACCGGGATCCCTCCACATCCCTCCTTCACTCGACCACTCGAACTCGCCTCACACGACCTCCCAGCACCTGGGAGTGGGAGGAAGGCCTGCTTTATCTTGGCCCCTGGATAGTGGGAAGGCGCGGGGGCCTGCACCTAATAAAGCAGCCCACGCACACAATAATAAACGCACCACCGCAAAAGCTGAAGGCACAGGAGCGGCCTGGGGACCCCCCTGAGGGACTGCACTGAAAGCGGCTGAAGACCGTCAGCCCACCTGAAGCCTGGTGCCCCCCCAAACACACATTGGTCACTACGGGCAGGCAAATGCCCCCCCTCCAAGAGGACGGCAGCAACAGGACAATCAAGGGGCAACTATTAATGCATGACACACGGTCATAGGGATACCCTTCACTGGAACAAGCCTCAAGTAAACACAAGGCACCAGTAGTTGGGGCACCGAGAGGGACAAGGCCCGCCCAACACCGACTCGAAGACCAGCTTGAAACACACCCTATCAGCACAAACCAACGGGCAAGAAAGTGAGGCAGAGAAGCCCGCACTACAACCTAAGCAGCTGGTCACTGGCCAGATAGGGAACCCGGCCCAGGGATCCCACCGAGCAACACCAGATCTGCAGCACTAACTAACGGCACTAAATAAGGGCCACATAACCTGTGGATCAAGACCTGGAACAGGCCACCGAAGGGCCCTGGGGAGGGAGATGTCACCCCCCAAGGGCAAACTGAAACTGGTCACGATGGACTCTTTCACGACGGCCAAACCCCAGAGACAACCACAACAGGCCCAGGAAACCTTGGGGGAACCCCCACAACAGGAAGAGGATCTTAAACATGAGCAGGTCCTACAGGCAATATCGGCCCTCCGCACATCGGTGGAAGGGAAGATAGAGGAGGTGAAATCGGACATACAACTCATGCGTCAGGATGCTCGCAACCTCACTGAAAGGTTCACGACGGCAGAAAATACACTACAGGACACTGTGGAGGGTACCCAGGAATTGAAAACGAAAGTACAAGAACTTGAGCAAAAGGTGGCGAGGCTGGAGGCGCGCTCAGAAGATGCCGAGGGCTGAGCCGGCCGAAATAATACTCGCATATTAGGAGTTCCCGAGGACTTGGAGGGCCCAGACCCGACCGAGTTCATTGAGACACTGCTACTACAAGAGATAGGCCCAGGGAATCTTTCCCAGGGGTTCTCCGTGGAGAGAGCCCACAGATCCCTTCAGAAACGCCCACCGCCAGGCTCACACCCATGACCAATTATAGCCAAAATTCTGAATTTCCGTGATTGTGAAACCATACTACGATATTCAAGAGAAGGAGGAGAAATCAAACGGAAGGACTCGACAATAGTCATATACCCGGACTATACACCCACTGTGCAACGAGCAAGGAACTCCTTCATTCCAATAAAAGCACAATTACGGAAACTCAACCTAAAATACATGCTGCTATACCCGTCACGCCTCAAGGTCCTACACAAAGGCAGAGCGCCGAAGCAAATTTGTGGCTGGAACATAACAACCTGGCTGATGGCAAAGATGACACACCGAGAACAGAAATGGGATGACAACTTACCCGCCGAAACAAGAAAAACAATGAGACCTCCCCAAGCGAGGCCACCAAGGCGGACAATGAAACTACAGCGGAATTCTACTGAGACGAAAGCTGGATCGGACGAGAGCTCGAAGGATCGCACGAAGAAGCAACCCACCCCTATGGAAACAGTGTGGGCAATCTACCTACACATATCCTGATCCGGAAGGCTAGAAGTGGCCTGGAAGGCTCGGGAACCCCTGAGCGTTGCAAGTTGGAAGCAACTGCTGGGGGCAGTTTAAAGTTGCACTGTTTGCAGTTTCCATTCAAAAGAATGGACGTTACTACTGTTGGTAAGTCTCCGAAAGAGGAAAGAGGGAGAGGAGGGGATGAGCTGAGGGAGGGGGAAACCCACACCCTGACCCATACAGGGAAGGAATCATCAACACCAGTACCAGGCACATGGACACAAAGAAGGGGAGAACAGAACGACCACCATACCCGCTTTAAACCACCATGACCTCAACAGCAATTAAAATATTGACATGGAATGTGCGAGGTCTGGGGACATATATCCGCAGAAACAGAATCAAGACTTATCTGCATAGAAAAGGGGTGATGATGGCGCTATTACAGGAGACCCATTGCACGGCGGACTCACTGGCCTAACTCCAAACACACTGGGGAGGGCAGGGATTTGGCACAACATACTCCAAATATGCCAGAGGAGTGTACACCTGGATACACCCACAGCTCCCCTTTCGTCTGACCAAATCGGAAGTAGACCCGTAGGGAAGGTTTGTAATGATAAGGGGGCACATAGAGCAGACAGAAATATGCATAATGAACTCCTATTTCCCTAACAACAATATACCGGCCCACCTGGACTCACTATATCCCAAAATTGTGCAACATAGAGATAACCTGCTCATATGGGGGGGGGGATCTTAACTGTGTATGTGATCCGGCACTAGACAGATCCATTCCCCACCCGAAGGGCCCATCAGCAGCGACGATGGCACTGACCGCAATGATAGACGGGTTGGACCTGGCAGACGCATGGCGGGAAGCACACCCAACACTAAGAGGATACTCATACTACTCGTCCCCACATACGCTATACACGAGACTGGATCACATCCTCATAAGCAGGGAACATTTGCCCCAAGTGGAAGGAGCGCAATATTTGGGAAGAACCATATCTGATCACTCCCCACTCTTGGTAACATGGAACCACAATGGCCCTAGACCCCCGATTCCCATGTGGAAAAGGCCAGCGGAAGCTCTCAAAGACCTAGCTACATAGAAATTAATGTGGGAAGCGTAGAGCATAGCAGCACGGTGTGGGATGCCCTGAAAACAGTGATAAGGGGGGAAATCATTGCGAAGGCAAGGGGAATCAAAAGACAGCTCAGGAGGGACCTAGATCAGCTGGAGAAGGAGATAGAAAAATTGGAAGCAGCGCCCACAGGGGCTAGTAATAGGGAAACGGAACTTCGGAAACTCAGGGAAGAAAATGATATGGCGTGGAGTAGACTAGAAAAGCTTGACTACACGGCCAAAATGAATAGAACACACACTGAGGCGGGCAGACCGGGCAGGCTGCTGGCCTGGCTATGCCGAAGGGAACACCCCAGGCACCCTACCACCTCACTGCAAGATGAGGATGGGAACATACATCACATGCAGCAGAACATAAACGACACCTTTAAACGCTTCTATGCACAACTCTATTCACATGAGGAACAAGTCCCTCTAGGACAGATAACTGACACTCTGGATGAGATAGGGCTCCATAAGATGTCCCCCGAACAAGCTCTGATACTAGACGCTGCAATCACGCTCGAAGACATAACAGGCCATCAGGTCCCTGGCCACAAGCAAGGCGCCTGGAACCGACGGTCTGCCCTCAGAGTTTTATAAAGCTTATGAGCTATCCCTTACACCTCTGCTACATAAAGTATACCAAGAGGCATACGAGAGGGGAGTACTGCCCGAAAGCATGAGGGAAACACTAGTGGTCCCGATCCTCAAGCCAAACAAGCCGGCAGGTCTATGTGATTCCTACCGCCCATTGGCAATGTTAAACTATGATGCGAAAATCTTAACTACAATACTAGCCAAGCGACTGTCCAGAATAATAGGGGACATAATACACACCAACCAGAGCGGCTTCATACCAGGCCGAAATACATCAATGAATCTGCGCAGGCTACAACACATCATGGCGCAAACTAATGAAGACGGGAGCTCATATGCACTAATGTCCCTAGATGCCATAAAGGCGTTTTACTCCATCTACTTGGAGTGTCTCGAGGCCGTGCTCAAGGGATTCGGCTTCGGACCCGGGTTTATTAGATGGGTTCAGATACTATACACCAGACCAAGAGCTAGAGTGAAGTCCGGGAAATATGTTTCAGAAGCCTGGGACATACAAAGAGGGACCAGACAAGGCTGCCCGTTATCCCCAATGCTGTACATATTGGGGCTGGAACCTATAGCAATCTATTTAAGGAAGCAGTTCTTTGACGCTGGTATAAGGCTAGGAGGGGTAGACCACATCATCTCGCTTTACGCAGATGACGTCCTCATATATGTTAGAGATCCACAACTAAACGTACCCACCATGCTAGAAGTCCTGGATAACTACTCCAAAGTATCCGGTATCCAATTCAGCAAGTCAAAATCCTGCATGTACCCCCTGGCGGCCCTGAAACGCGCAGACATAGGGGCACTTCCGATGGTAGGGATTAAATGGCAAACCACCACATTCAGATACCTAGGCATCCAGATAATGCACACCCCACACTAATGCATGAACACAACACAAAGGGAGCACTCCCAGCCCTGCGCAGGTCCATGAGCTTTTGGTCACGACTCCCCCTGTCAATGATGGGGAGGGCCTCAATAGTCAAAATTATTGTATTACCGCGATTCCTATATGGGTTTCAAAACGTACACTATTATATCAAAAAATCTTTTTTACGACTGCTGGAGTCACTGATAAAGGAGTTCATATGGGGAGAAAACAGGCACAAAATAGCGCTGTTGACACTAACCCTGCCATACGCACAGAGCGGCATTCAGCTTCCTAATTTAGAAAAATATTACTTAGCAGCCCAACTTAGCTTTGTATCTAAATGGTTTTCTGACGAACCTACCGATGAAAATCCCCTGCTACAGACCATGAGTCTCCCCCTCCACCTGAAAGAACTGGTCTGGGTACCCTCCAAGCTGCTGGGAAGAGCACCCCACATAGTCACCCTGGGGAGGGACATATAGCGCAGAGCGAGAACACTCACTCACACGAAATCCCACTGCTTGCAGATCTATACACAACGGCCACCGACCTGAACCAAACCAGATCATGGGAAAGGGAGGGGGTGTACGCCTGGGGAGAACTATACGAGGAAGGCACCTTCAGAGAATTTGCCACGCTACAGGACAAAGAAGGCATTCACCCGGGACAGTTCCTCTGGTACCAGAAGCTCCGTGCCGCGGCACGAAGTAAATGGGAAACATGGCCGGAAGAACCGGACACTGAATCACTATTAACCTTGCTATACAACATGGGAGAGGGATGCAGACCAATATCCCAAATATACAGACACCTGAGTGATATACCTAACCCCTGAAGCATGGAGATGAAAAGCACATGAGAAATAGATATAGGCAGAGAATTGACAGAGGGGGAGTGGAACAGAGCGCTCATATTTCCCAAAGAGGTGTCAAGTACCACCGATTCCGGCAAATACAGATGAATGTACTGCATTGAACTTACCTAACTCCGAAACGGATAGCCACATTTAGCAGACAAACGCAGTCAAACTGTACCTGGTGCACGAGGGAAGAAGCAGATCTAATCCATATGATGTGGGAATGCCCCAAAACGAAGACACTGTTGGAAAAAGTGAAACAGACATGCGAGAAAACAGGCATGACCAAATACAAATGGTCACCCGAGGAGTGTTTGTTGGGAACCTATCCCAGATTAGCCAAGTTAAAGCACACAGTCAGACTTATGGACATAGAGTGCATATTGGCCAAACGAACAATAGCCATGTCCTGGAAAAAAACAGCTGGACCACAATATAAAGCATGGCAAGGAGAGACAGAACAATGGTTGCTGGCCGAGACTAAGGCCTGGGAAGAAAGTGTGGCCAGATCTACAGACGAGTCCAGCAGAGCCCTCGAGGCATGGAAAGAACTCACTAGGCACATGCTTCTCCCCACCGACGACAAGCCACCCTGAGCCAATGCCCCGAAACGAACATACCTGCAAGTCAGGCAAGGAGACCTAATGGGACCCAAAAGAGACACTATGAGCCCCGGGAAAGCACCCCCCCCCACACCCCATGAGCAACCTGATCGACCTTTTCCATTCTCCCCTCCCCCCTGGTACGAAGGAAGCTGAAACATGGGAAAATATCAAGGAGACAGTTGTTGTTTGTTAAAGTTAAAAGTAAAATGTATTGCATTTGAGCATGGCTAAGGCACAATGTGGAAGATATGTAACCGCTATTATTGAAAATGCCAATAAACAAATTTTAAAATAAATCAAGTAGATAAAACATGTCATCGCCAATTCATGCCAATAGTACATCACCAATTAAATAATTAACACATACATTTAAAGAGGTTCATTTGCGGTGGTAGGATCTGCATGCATAGTATCACTTCACCCTTAGAGACTGAAGAAGGCTAAAACTGTTTACTCACACTGAAATTATCCCTTGACATCAGGGTCTGTTGTTCCCACAAATATAATCAATACTTTGGTTTTGACTAAATACTGTTAGGCCTCAATGATTTAGTTGTTAAAGTATAGTTCTCATCGAATAGCAGCAAAGAAGTGGGCACCACTCAAGGATATAATCCTTACTCAAATATTGATTTTTTAGAAAATTAGTTTCTTATGTGATTTCATGTCCAAAGATTGTAAAAGGGAGCCAGCTGAGATAAATAAGGAGACACCCAAATTCAAACTCAACTAAAAAAGCAAAAGACCAAGTACGCAACAAGGTCACTCAGCCGCTCTCCAGAAAACCCAATCCGGGTAAATTGATAATGCAAATTTTTCAAAAGTTTAATGTATTTCCGAAAATATATGTTCACATATAATAACCACGATGGTCCATTGATTTTTCAAAAAAAGAGTTTTTATCAACAAGTAGTTGCGTAAAAGCATAATAATCCGCCTCGTGGTGTGAGGCGTTGCTAATGTTTATTTAGCGAGGAAGGAAAAGCCACTTAGCATCTCATATCAGACTAAAACATTTGCCAATGCATTTCGGATTCATATATCCTTCTTCAGGGCGAGTCTGCAAATAGTACATGTGTCATTCCATAATATTCCAAAATTAGTGTATCGACAATAATCATATGAATAAAGTAAATAACACACCAATAGTTGTAGTGGTGGAAAAGGTCAAGATTGATAGATGCGGATAACAGGAAACAGAAAAAGAAGAAACCAGCAGTGAGAAGGCTGATGCATATGAGATTGACAGAAATAAGAAGTTCGAATAGCATTTACCTGACTGAGTGGTAAAATGCTTGCATACGTGGTGGCTTGATGTGCGAAAACATGTAGACGGCAGTGAACTGCCCGGGAAAATGTCAGCGCCGTAGCGCAGTCTTCGGAATAGGCTGAAATGTAATGAAAGTACCATAAGCTATAGAAGCAGACAGGTGCGATCAGTGTAGAAAAATCTTTAAGAAGGCTTACCGTGAGACCAGCGAGCGGTGGAACTGTCCCTCTCGCTAGCTCGCCTGAAACTGCGGTGCACGCATCGGCGCGTTGTCAAGACAACGCCTCTTAAATATTCCACGTGACCGCGCTCCCGAAGGACACGCGGCTAGGGATAACAGACTGTGTGTGGATCTCCGGAAGGGAGTGCAAAGTAAAAAATTAATTATCTTTCTATCAAAAGGTGATCACGGAATAATGGTGACTCAAAATTATAATAATATAATTAATGGAAAACATGGAAACAGAAGAAATACTGCCATTTGAAGCAGAAGAAAAGAAGAGTAAAGACAAGCGATGGCAAAAGGTGTGAAAGTAAGATGGCAACTAATAAGGTGTCCAATCCAGGAACGGGCTACTAAATATGTTAAGCACAGTATACATGATATTAGTAACACATAGTTGTGGAATTACACTCTGAAATTACAATCGACATCTCCAAGATTTAAACTACATTACTATGTCATATGAAGATATAGAAGGATTATCGAACAAATGCGCAGAAACCTTAGGGCTTTCATCTGAGGAAGCAAACGCCATTTTGAAATTAATCAGTGATACATCAATTGGCACACATGGGACTGCACCTAAAGATCCTGCGAAACAGATTAGACAGCTAGAATACTTGATACGTAAAGAAATCAACAGAAAATTACATGCGATTACATTAGGACGCTACTTTAAGAACCAACGCATTCCTAGAGGCCTACGTATACAACTTCGGCCAACCTTGTGCAAGGAAAGTAAGGAGTTTGTCCGTAAATGGGAGGCTATTTTAAACAAATGTTCATTGGATCTGATTCTGTTAACCATCCAAGAACTCTCCAAGAATTTGACGACATTAAAGACAGAGATTGAAGATATTGAGAAAGAACTAACCGCTTCATTAGGAAAAGAGGAATATGATACCATCTTGCTAGATGTCAATACTAAGCTTGAAGACTACAAAGCAGAACTAGAACAGAAAAAAGTCAAAAAATTTAAACGTGATACTTACGATTACATTAATGATGAAGTATATACATGGATGGAACGGTATGGTTCTGTAACACCTAAGAAACCATTTAAATACACGTCAGATAATACCAGCAGCTCCGATTCGGAAGCTCAGAGAGAATCTGAAACTTCCACAGAACGGACCACGGAGGAGCTTAATACAGCTACCGGCTCCACAACACAAGCACCTTCCTCTTTGCCTTTTTTGGGCGCCCGCCCAAAAGAACGCGCAGGGGGAGGAGGAAACCAAAAGAACAGACCACAAACCAGATTTCAACTAAGGAAAACTTAGTGATCAACATATCTAGCCGACCACTGACAGGAGCAGAGGAAGACACGTTACAAAAAGGTTTGAGTTTTGTACCCACTTACGGTACCACTCTCTTCAACACGAAAATTGAGCTCTATAAATTCGTTAGAAAATTGAAATTGAAGGTCTTCTTCGAAGAACTAGAAGTTCAAGAAAAACCACCCATTGGTCCAGATTTTCAAGAATTCAGAGAAAAGAGCGACTTTGTGCCACCCATCACTGTTCCTTCCATCGATATTTTTCAGAAACTAGTTACCCGTGACTTGGAGAGAATTAGCTATAAGAATCCTCCCCATAAGAATCTGAAACCTCACGAAATGAGACTCATTAGAGACCTGTATGGCGATAAGAAAATAACCATTCGCCCAGCGGACAAAGGTGGAGCGTTAGTTATCCAAAACACGGTGGACTATGACGCAGAGTGCAACAGGCAACTTCAGGACAGGACAATTTATGCCACCCTAGACCGTGATCCTACTGTTACGATTAAACAAAATCTCAAGACCCTATTAGACAAGGCCTTCGAACTAGAGTGGATAAACGAACACACCCAGAAGTTTTTGCTTAAAGATCATCCAAGGATACCAAACTTCTATACTTTACCTAAGATTCATAAGCACCCCACCAACCCTCCAGGAAGACCAATTGTGGCTGGCATGGAAAGTATTAATCAACCACTGGGCGTCTACGTCGATTTTTTCCTACAGCCTTTAATTCAGAAAACATCCACATATACTCGTGACACCACCCACTTTTTACAGAAACTTAGCTCCATTATTCCTGAACAAGGCGATTGGTTGTTTACTATAGATGTTAGAAGCCTCTACACATCTATACCACATGATCTAGGATTAGAAGCTGTGGAATGGCTACTGCTACAAGCACCTGACATACGAGCACAAAAGGAGTTTCTATTAGCCCTCTTACAATTCATATCAGAAAATTCCTACTTTCAGTACCGTAATCGGTTCTACTTACAAACCTCTGGAACATCTATGGGGGCAACAATGGCACCCTCATACGCCAACAGCTTCATGTATAAATTTGAGACTGATAATGTGCTGAGTAATCAACTTTGGAAAAATGACATCCGCCTATGGACTCGCTACATCGATGATATCTTTGGAGTGTGGAGGGGCACCAAGACGGCCTTTGACACCTTCTTTGAATATCTCAACAGTATTGATCAACGCATCCAATTCACTAGAGAGGTTTCACAGGATACGATTACCTTTTTGGATGTCTGCATCAAGAGAGAGACTGCATCTTATCTTCCGGAAACCGACAGACCGTAACAATCTGTTACACCGCTTGAGTTTTCACCAGCCCAGTTTACTCAAGAACCTTCCATACAGTCAACTGCTTAGGGTTAAGAAGATTGTTAGCGACCCCGAGGATTGTGCAGTCCAACAACAGATTATGAAAGAGAAATTTCTAGCCCGGGGCTATAAACAAACAGAACTCGACATAGCATCTAATAGGGTCAGTACCCTGACACGAGAAATTTTGTTATCTACCCAAAATCCCAGAAATAAGAGAGAACTAAAAACACCGGTATTTGTTTCTAAATTTTCAACTCAGAGCAGCAGGATTAAGAAAACCATTAGTAAGCACTGGGGGATTTTGAAGAATGATGTCCGAGTACAAAGTTTATTCACTGAATTACCGGTATTTGCCTATCAACGTAGCAGGAACCTGAGAGATGAACTGGTATATACTAGACCCCCCTTGAAAGAATCTGTAACCCAACGCACTGGGACATACCCTTGTCTCCACTGCACCAATTGTAATTCAGTAATTAAAGGAGACTTTATCAACCATCCCAGAACAGGGGAAAAGATTCCGCTCAAGAACTATGGCACTTGTGATAGCACCAATATAATCTACGGCATCAAATGCCCGTGTGGAAAATTCTATGTGGGACAATCCACAAGAATGGCTAAAATGAGGTGGAATGAGCATCGCTCATGCATCTGGACTGCTAACACCAACTCTGCTGTAGCCCGCCACTGGATGGAGAATGGTCATAATTTGACCCAAATCAGATTTGTGATCTTGGAGGTACTGACTAAGAATAATCCTCACGAAGATTTGAACCAGCGGTTGAACCGAAGAGAGACATTTTGGATCGACAAACTTGGGAGTTTGGTTCCCCATGGAATGAACGAGGAGATTAATTATCACTGTTTTCTATAATTTTGCATTTTCTTTGATTTTATGGACATGTTTCTAGCTATTATATACTGTGAATTTCCATGTGACTGATCTATTTGTGTCCTCCCCGCTACGTCTCCTGGACATTTGTCTGGGACCCAAGGTGGCGTTTTGCGCCACCATAGCAGTGGGGAGGCTTGTGCCATCAGTGTTCCTCTCTTTGGTGTCGTCACTGTTCGACACTGCATATTGTATGTCGATTGTAATTTCAGAGTGTAATTCCACAACTATGTGTTACTAATATCATGTATACTGTGCTTAACATATTTAGTAGCCCGTTCCTGGATTGGGCACCTTATTAGTTGCCATCTTACTTTCACACCTTTTGCCATCGCTTGTCTTTACTCTTCTTTTCTTCTGCTTCAAATGGCAGTATTTCTTCTGTTTCCATGTTTTCCATTAATTATATTATTATAATTTTGAGTCACCATTATTCCGTGATCACCTTTTGATAGAAAGATAATTAATTTTTTACTTTGCACTCCCTTCCGGAGATCCACACACAGTCTGTTATCCCTAGCCGCATGTCCTTCGGGAGCGCGGTCACGTGGAATATTTAAGAGGCGTTGTCTTGACAACGCGCCGATGCGTGCACCGCAGTTTCAGGCGAGCTAGCGAGAGGGACAGTTCCACCGCTCGCTGGTCTCACGGTAAGCCTTCTTAAAGATTTTTCTACACTGATCGCACCTGTCTGCTTCTATAGCTTATGGTACTTTCATTACATTTCAGCCTATTCCGAAGGCTGCGCTACGGCGCTGACATTTTCCCGGGCAGTTCACTGCCGTCTACATGTTTTCGCACATCAAGCCACCACGTATGCAAGCATTTTACCACTCAGTCAGGTAAATGCTATTCGAACTTCTTATTTCTGTCAATCTCATATGCATCAGCCTTCTCACTGCTGGTTTCTTCTTTTTCTGTTTCCTGTTATCCGCATCTATCAATCTTGACCTTTTCCACCACTACAACTATTGGTATGTTATTTACTTTATTCATATGATTATTGTCGATACACTAATTTTGGAATATTATGGAATGACACATGTACTATTTGCAGACTCGCCCTGAAGAAGGATATATGAATCCGAAATGCATTGGCAAATGTTTTAGTCTGATATGAGATGCTAAGTGGCTTTTCCTTCCTCGCTAAATAAACATTAGCAACGCCTCACACCACGAGGCGGATTATTATGCTTTTACGCAACTACTTGTTGATAAAAACTCTTTTTTTGAAAAATCAATGGACCATCGTGGTTATTATATGTGAACATATATTTTCGGAAATACATTAAACTTTTGAAAAATTTGCATTATCAAAGTATAGTTCTCATCCATTTAATTGCAGATAGCCTTACCATTTAGCCATTGCTCTGGAGAGATAGTCTCCTAAATCAAACCACGCCTATGCACCATTCAGACAGTAGGAGAGCCAACCTCACATTTGTTTAACTTTTTCTTACAAATATGCCTGGTCAACCCCCAGTTGATCTAGGCTTAAGTGGCTGGATGAACTCCCCAGTTCAGAGTTTTTCCAACTTTGTCAGTGATCACTTGCCAAAATGTGTGAGGAGCGGACTCGCAAAACTTTGCACAAGGATTGATGGCCACAGGAGCTGAGCGCAGAAGAAAGATGCAGGCCTACTGGAGACCGATCCGAACACGGTGAGTGTCACACTGCAGGTGCAGAAAACACAAAGCATGTTTCTCAGCATGGGCGTGGCTTAAATAGTCTCTGGGTATCCCAGGTGTCTCTGGGCTGAACCACACCCAAAAGACTAGACTGCACATGCAGTTCTGGGAACCGAAATATGTAGGGGATCTATTTTGTCCCCATCAAAGCACTACAAGCCTGGTGCCACAAGCGCCATGTCTGACACCAAGTGGGTCTTTGGAGGGATGGAGAAGCCCTTGAGGGCCAGGTAGGTGATCGTGGCCTGGCTCCAGCCTGACATCTGTGGAGGGCTGGGGACATAAGGGGCAGGAATCGTGACAGTGAGGCCAAAAGGAAGAAGGTCCTCTCGGTCCCGTTACTTGACGACATCTGGGACGAGGGGCTGTTGCTCCTGAAGAACCTGTCCACGACCCCTGCCAAGAGAGACCAGTACGAGAAGAAGTACCGGGTCCCAGATTCCGCCCCTCTGTGCCGTAGGGCGCAGCCGACCCCGGATTCGGTCGTCTCGGCAGCGGCCAAGAAGAAGGCGGCAGGGGCTACGGCTTCGACTTCAACCTCCCCCCTGGACCGTGAGGGGAAGAAACTGGACGCCATGGGGCGACGGGTCATCTCGGCGGCGGCGATGACGATTAAGGCAGCCAACGCCCTAGCGATCGTGGCCCGCTACGACACGGAGCTTTGGTATAAGATAGCTCCTCTGCTGGACTTCCTCCCGGACGACAAGAGGGTGGAGGCCCTGGAGATCCTGCAGGAAGGCGAGGTGGCATCGGACCATACCATAACGGTGGCCACGGACATTGCTGACACGGTTTCCGCCAGTTGGGCAACTGTGTTTGTCTTCGACGGCGTGGTTGGCTCAAGGCGACCTATTTCCGCCAGGATGTGCAAACCAGAGTTTTGGACATGCCCTTCGACTGGAACAACCTATTTGGCAAGACAGTGGACGAGTCACTGCAGGCCATCAAGGCCGACACAGAGGTGGCCCGGGCCTTGGGGATTTTGCAGCAACGACGGCCGCCCTTTCGGGACTCTGGAGGCAAGCGTGGTGCCTCCCAGGGATTCGGCGGTGGCTCCTCGACGTACCGCCTCGACGTACCACCAGGCGGCCCGCTCGTCATCGCAGGAGGCCTACAGAGGACGCAACAAGTCAGGAGGATCTTGTCGTTGTTGCCAAGGAGGCCAAGGCGGCAATGCCACTTCCAAGCAGGACTAAACCGGCCGTAGCGTCAGGCCCCCACCTGAGCACCCCGGTGGGAGGCCGGCTGGCCAAGTTAGTCAGTGTGTGGGAGTCCATCTCCAACGACCGATGGGTGCTGGATGCCCTGGCCCGCGGGCACACTCAAGTTTCTAAAGAAGTGCCCCCGCATTCTACCCTTGGCCAGTAAGGAAAACCACGTCCCTCAACTGCTGCTGGAAGTAAGGGCGATGCTGAAGAGGGGAGCCATTGAGCACGTCCCAAAGACACTCCAGGGCTCCGGAATGTACTCGTGGTACTTCCTCGTAAGAAAGAAGACCGGCGGTTGGCGACCCATCCTGGACCTTTGTCGTTTAAACAAGTACATCAAGGCCCAGAAGTTCCGGATGGTCACCCTCCAGCACGTGCTGGGGCAGCTGGAGGAGGGCGACTTCCTATCGTCGCTGGACTTGGAGGATGCCTACTTTCACATCCCCATTCTAAAAGGACATCAAAAGTTTCTCAGATTCGTAGTCCAAGGACGGCACTACCAATTCAAGGCCCTTCCCTTCGGATTGAAGTTGGCGCCCAGGGTATTCACCAAGTGCCTAGCACCAGTGGCGGCGCGGCTGCACCTGCAGGGGATCCACGTCTACCCCTACCCGGACGATTGGCTCATCTGAGCAAAGATAAGGGAACTCGCCGTCGGGCACACAGCGAAGACCGTCCAACTGCTCACGGATCTGGGTTTCTCCATCAACTTCACCAAATCCCACCTGGTTCCGTCGCAGGTCGCACTGTTTCTGGGAGCCAAGCTCGACACAGTAGCGCGACTGGCCTGCCCGTAGGAGGAAAGGACGAAGGCCATCATGGGCAAGGTGCAGCGGCTGTTGGCCATGGATGTGGCCAGGGTGAGGTCCATCAAGTCCCTTCTCGGCATGATGTACTCGTGCATCTACCTAGTGCGCCTGTGCAGACTGCGGATACGGCCACTGCAAGAGTTCCTCGACGCCCGTTGGATGCAAGCGGCGGGCAGCTGCGAAGACAGGATCCCGCTCAACGAGACCTTCCGCCAGCGATCCGGTGGTGGGGGGCCCGCCCTCATCTGGCAGCTGGTGCGGACTTCCAGACCCCGATTTATCAGAAGACGGTGATGACGGGTGCCTCCCTGGAGGGGTGGGGAGCGCACACTGGAGATCTCCACACAAGAGGCCTTTGGCTCCCGGAGGAGAGGTCACTACATATCAACATCCTGGAGCTCCGAGCCGTGTTCTGGGCTCTCAGGTCGTTCTCCCGTCCCTCAAGGGCAAGGTGGTGAGGATCTTCACCGACAAAACCACTACGATGTTCTACATCCGGAAGCAGGGAGGCACCAGATCCCCAGCCCTATCCAAGGAGGCCCAGGATCTGTGACACTGGGCCGTCGCCCAGGGGATGTTTCTGGTGCCCTTCCACCTGGCAGGAATAAAGAACACCATTGCAGACTTGCTCAGCAGGGAGCTGCGCTCGTGCCACGAGTGGGAGCTGCGGCAGGATCAAGTGGATCGGCTATTCCAACGATGGGGCAGTCCCCAGATCGACCTATTCGCGACGACGGCGAACACCAAGTGCTGGAGGTTTGCCAGCAGGTTTCCCCAGCCGGGGAGCATGGGCGATGCCTTCTCATTCCCCTGGGACGGCCTGTTCCTGTATGCGTTCCCGCCGTTGTTGCTGCGACTCATCAACCAACTCAAGAGGTCCCGGTGCAGGATGATCCTCGTCGCATCGGCGTGGCCGAAACAGATCTGGTTCCCAGACCTTCTGGACATGTCAGCGTCCCCCCCCAACCCAGTCAAGCTGCCGACAGACGCGGACCTCCTCGCCAGAGAAGGAGGCGTCATCCTCCATCACGACCCAGGGTCGCTGAACTTGCAGGTCTGGCTGCAAGGAGGTATTTGCAAAGGCCAGGGCGTCCTCAAAAGTGCTATGGACATAAGTGGAAGAGGTTTTCTTTCTGGTTCGGCGCACAGAAGATTAACCCTCTGTGGATTACAGCCCCTCAAGTGCTGCCGTACTTATTGTCGTTGGCTAAGGCGGATCTGGTGTCTATCTCCCGCTACACCAGAACTCCGGGGCGCTCATCCCTGTCGTCCCATCGCCTGGTGAAGGAGTTCATGAAGGGACATGTTCCCATCATTTCCGCCAGTGAAGGCTCCGGCCCTGGCGTGGGAGCTCAACGTGGTGCTGACCAGGCTCAGGGGGCTGCCATTCGAGCCTCTGCATTCTGCACCGTTGAAGTTCCTGTCGTGGAAAACAGCGTTTCTTGTGGCCATCACCTCCGCAAGAGTGGGAGAGATCCAGGCCCTCTCCTGTAAACCTCCATACCTGACTTTCCACGAGACAAGGGTGGTGCTGAGGACGCAGCCCGCCTTCATGCCCAAGGTGCCGTCGGACTTCCATCTCAACGAGCCCTTGGTGTTACCTGTTTTCTTCCCGTCGCCTTCGTCGCCGGCCAAGAGGACTTTGCACTCGCTGGATGTAGCTAGAGCGCTGAAGTTCTACATGGACCGCACAAAGAGTTTTCGGAAGACATCACAGCTGTTTGTGAACTTTGGACCTGTGAGTCGGCCAAGCAGTCCTGCGCAACCTGTTCACCTGAAGGTGGGCCTGGTGAGGAGGCAAGAGATGCTTAATGTTGAAATGCTTAATGTTGAGCCTTGCCACCTCCCGTGGTTGTGAATGTGTGCACTGCTATGTATTCTTGTATTCATGATCATGTGAATCCATGTCAGACCCCATGCTAGTGAAGGAACAAGTTACTTACCTGTAACTGTTGTTCTCCGGCATGGGTCTGGCATGGATTCACATGCGAATGCTCCCTCCTACCCCTCTGCGGCTCTTCACTTGGTCCTACTGCCACTTTACGTGCTACCAAATCTGAGGATGGCTGCCAGGGGAGGGGCTTAGGGAGAGGGCAGTCATTGGCTGAGGGCAGTATGACCCAAAGACCAGCGATTGGTTACTACTAAGAAAGACCGTTCAGAAATGAACCTGAAACTGATTTTTTCTTTACCGAGGATTCCCAGCCTGACGACGAGGAATATTCATGAGCATGTGAATCCATGCCAGACCCATGCTGGAGAACAGCAGTTACAGGTAAGTAACTTTTCCCTTTTGAGAACTGCAGCTGGAGTCTATCCTTGTCTGGAACATCCTGCAGACTGCCTAGAGAGTTAATGGGATTGCTGGTCAGGACGCTACGTTTGAAGGGTGATCCCTGAAGAGTTGACCGGTGTAGTGCTGCAAGTAAGAGTGCTTCAGTGATGAGCTGGCAAGGGAATTGGAAACGATGGCGAAGTCACCCCTCCCAGGTACGATGTCACTGATACAATGGGAAGGCAGATTAGAGTATGGCAGGATGTAAAGAATAAAGAATCATAGGTGGGGGCTGACCCTATTCATACAGAGAACAAGGGGAACCACAGAAAGAGGAGGGATGATTGTGGAACAGCATCCGTGTTGGACCACAAAATGGCTTGCCGAGAGGGTGTAGTGCCATGAACACAAGGCTGGCAAGCATGGTGTGCAAGCTCATGGAAGTTGAGGGTTCCCTGCTGCCTTCAGGTGATCTAGAAGCAGTGGGGACAACAGCCAGGTGTTGACCCTTCTGTTGGGCCTGTTGCCACATTCAACACAGTACTAGAGGAAGATTTCATTCACTGTTAACTAAGCTCAAGCGCTCTCACTCCATTGTAGGTGTGCTCCCCATACTTCTAGCATAAATGCATTCTTTCACTATCTCTGAATGCAATACGAAGCTAGCTAACCCCTCTCTTCAAAATGAATCTGTCCCCCAAGGCCTTTAAAACAGCTCTTATCACTTCCCTTTTAAGAAACCCTCTCTAGACCCCGAAGGATAATTACCGAACCATCACAGGGTGCCCTGACAATTAAGCGTTTCTATTGAGAACCACCAATTTATCAACTCCCTGTAATCCGGATTCCGACATGGAACCTAAATTGCCCTGGTCTCAGTTTGGGATGAACTTCTCGACTATTCAGACCATGACCATTTGTCTCTTTTGGTGATGCTTGACTTACCGGCCACCTTTAATCACCATTTCTTATTGTCTCGACTTTCATCTATAGAAGGAGTTCAAGATCTTCTGGTGATTCCTCTCAAATAGGCACCAAGACATTAAGATTTGCCATTTCACCTCAGCTCCTGCATTGGTGCTATGTGGAGGTTCCACAAGGTTCTCCTTTATTACCCCTTCTTTTTAATATTTATATGTCCCCTTTATTCATTGTCTGGAAATTAGACATTAATTTCCATTCATATGCAGATGATTTGCAATTGTTTCTCAAGGTAGCTGTCTCTCAAGAACTTTTCCCACCTTCAGTCCTGCTTTTCTGAATTCAGACTCTAATTGAGTAACAATAAACACCAATTGAATATGGCATAGACCGAGACTATGCTGTTGGGTCTCACACACCTCTTGAAATGTCCTCCGAGATGTCCTTTATTTCCTGCAATGTTTGATCTGTCCACTAGATTTTACAAGAACAGAAATCTGAGTTAACTGTAACCCTGAAATGAAACCATCCAGTCAAGTTCACTAGGTTACCTGATCCTCATTTATTGTCTAGAATTGAGGCGCAACCTTCCATTTCTTCTTCATTCCACCCACTTTTTCGTGGTAGGTACACTGGTCAACACTTGACTTGACTACGCCACTGCTTTCTATGCTGGACTGCTGAGCTGTTTGTTGAGTCGTCTTCAAACCATCCAAAATGCAGCAGGGGTTGGTCTTTCAGCTCTGTAAGATCTCCCCGGTTTCCTACGCTAGATGCTTCATGCACTGGTTGCCAATTGCTCAACTGATGAATTTTAAAACGTTGTTGTGTTTGTAAATACATCCAAGGATTGATACCCAACTATCTATGTTTAAAAATCAAGCAACATTTGATGGCACGCCCTCCAATCTACTAATCAAAGCTTGCTAGAAATCTCTCGTTTCCGTTGCTCAACCATAGGTGACAGATGTTTTTCTCTTCTTGGCCCTCACCTCTAGAATAAACTCCCACCACAACTCCCCTCTCTAAATTCCCTGATGATTTGTCACAAAACATTGAAAACTCTTCTTTTCTTATAACAATTTTATTTTCTCTCTGGATTGTTTAGGTTTTGCTGCCAGATGCACACAATGTCTGCCCGGTATCTGGTGTTATGCACTATAGAAATCATAATAACACAACAAACATGTCAAACTGGGATTTTAGCTTTTTGTGTCATCCTCCATCCAACAAATGGAGCGCAAAAAGAAAAGGCTGAAAAACGTAAACTGGCAGTGAATATGATTGCTTGGACTATCGAAGGTAGGTAATCCAGTAGACTTCCTCAACATTGTTGCTGATAGTGTGGTGGGGAGAGACCTGCAAGAGATTATTAACTGTTATGGTAACTCCCAGCCTTAAGGAAGGGATTCTGAAAACTGTGGCAAGAAATAGAATCAAATTTCAGGCCACTGCTTTCCTAGGCTTGTATTTGAGCCACTGGAGGAATCATCAGTCCTGGCAGATTACATTCCTGATGCAGTGAGTCGAAGCACCAGTGTTACAGCTTGCAAAGTTTAAGGAGACACATGCCATAGATGGCCTCAAGAACACACAAACTCAGACCGGAAGGATAGCTCAGAGGCAACATGTTTGTCTTGGAAGCAAGACAACGCAGACATCATGGGTTCCATGCATTGAAGCTGACCTTTGGCATGAAGAACAATATAAAAGCTCAATCTACTGGTAACCAGTAATTACGTTGTAGTAAAAAATAGTGATTAATAAAAAAAACTAACAAGGGTAAAAAAACATAGACTGGAGCTATTAATAATTAAGTGCAAACAAAAATGAAGATATGCACGTTGGAATTTTAATATAAATCCCAGGTCTACCTACAGTTCAGTAATAAAAAAAAGTATGAAGTGAGGGTCTATTAGAGGCTGCAAGCATAGAAGAGGGAAAGTGGTTTGGGGGATGAAACCCCACCCCAGTAAAGAGGAATTAGTAAGTCTGGTGGTGGGAGTATGCTGGGGTGAAGGAAAGGAGAAGAAACAACCAAACAAACATTATGGGGCACTAATGTAAGTACCTCTAGATGGCACTCAGACACCATAGAACATGATTGCAGGCAGACAGTAGGCGTGGTGAAAAGAATAACTCTACATTTTCTCCACAGTTGTTTGTGGATCATTTAAAAAACATGTCACGGTTTAAGGAACGGTAAAATCACATATAACCAATCTAATCTCTTGAAGATAATTCAAGGGTTTTATTAGAAGAATCCTAGAGTGGTGAGGTCTCTCTCTCTCTCTCTCTCTCTCTCTCTCTCTCTCTCTCTCTCTCTCTCTCTCTCTCTCTCTCTCTCTCTCTCTCTCTCTCTCTCTCTCTCTCTCTCTCTCTCTTTTCCAAGTACAGGCAGTTCACTACCTATCCCAAGTGTCCCTCAACCCCAGGATGGTCTCTAGAAATCAGTAACCCCATCTATCAAAGATACTGACCTGTATGGTTGCGATGGCCTAAGGGTGATTACCCTTTATAACGTTTTCCCTCTGGTAACAATTTAGGTGGTCCCTAACCAAGTTCTTGCAATGCAAATCAAGGATATGTGCATTTCATACACTCGGGCTCCACTTTCTCCTTCTCTTTCAGGGCCTTAAACTCCTCTCCCCACGTATCTCTGTTTCGTCCCTGCTGCTCCACTCACCATCTCCTCTTTCTCCTTTTGTCCCTGTGATATACCTCTCTTCCTCACTACTATCGACTTCCACACTCTGTTTTTATCTGATCTTACTACTGCTCTGTCCTCATCTCCACTGTTCCCCACTACTCTCCCCCTTCACTACCCTCCCCACACTGCTACAACATGCCCTCTCCACACCAAAACTACACTCCTCTCTTCACGTGACTACCACCTCAGTCACTCCCTACTCTCCCTCTAGTAGTCCCTCTTACAAACCTTGCACGCACACTCAAATCCAAGTACCACTTTCCCAACCAATGTCTCACTTTTTACATTCCTTCAGCAATCCTCCTCCATGGCCTCCTGTACCATTCTTCCTCTGCTTGGTCTCTTGGACATCCTTCTCCTCCCTTGACCTCAGTCTCCCTTCTTGTACGCGGGTGCGCTGTTTCTAGGCAATGGCTTCCTGCTGTTAGAACAGAAAATGTCCCAAGTCATGTGAGGTCTGACTGACTTGCTTAGGATTCTGACAGGAAGGGGGACCGCTGTGCGGCCCCTTTGCAGGTATCTGTATTCTCTTTGTTGGTTTTGCTGAGCACATTGAGATTTGTAGAATGCTGAGTGGAGAGCTCTGCATACTCGCTAATGCTGGAGTTCCATTTCTTGCACCGATCTGTGTTGCGAAACATATGTTCTCTGCTTGGCTGCTGAATGGGTTGCTCTGAGGCACGGCAGCTCCCACTGTCTCTTCTGGTCATGTTGCCTGCTCTCTTCTTCCACCACTAGACATGCTCGATGTTTAAGTTCTACGGGACAAGAAAAACACTGATCCTATTGTTGGTACAGGCATGGGGCAAGAAATGGCGGTACTCATTTCATGCAAGCAGGCACCAGTAGAACGGACAAGGACTGGAGAGCGCACAACTCCCACACTCTGCCTCTGGAGCAAGACAGGCTCTGGTGAAAACCCTGGTAGACCTCCCAACCCTTTCACACATACAAGGAGAAGATCTTCTTTGCAGCGGTGAAAGCTGCCAAGAACTTTCTAGGAAATGCAGTCTAAAGGGAGTGTGTGGTCTCCCTTTAGCAATGTTTTGATGTAGGACTGAAATTGTGTAACTGTTCAAGTTTTCTTTATTTTAATTAACATACATTTTTATAAATCATACCTAGCTCGGGAGTAACGGAACTCTGTAAAGACCATTCAGCAAAACATTTATAGTGAGAATTTAATAAAGTTGTGCTGTATTCTTTTTGATAACCTTCCAATTGACCATGGTGCCATTTCTTTTTAGGCACTGTTACTGTCCACTGCTGATTATTACTGAATTTAAAGTCTAGAGTCACGTTCCGACCCCCATTCACTGGCTTACTTTAAGTGGATCATTTTGTTTTTTGTACAAGTTAGGGTTATATCTCTGACTCTAAGCAATGTATCCTAAATGTCTCACCCACTAAAAAGGGAATTCTTTCTGGACTATATCTGGATTCGTCGTTGGCATTTAAACAAAAAGAAAACTGTTATAATTTTAAACAACCTTTGGAGTTCATAATGATTTTATTTTTTTAACCGCTGTTTTTGCTACATTCTGCTTGGCTGCATTTCTCATCAGGTATGTGTTTGATATATTTGTATAATGTTGTCATATGTGTTCCTATATTTTTTCAGAAGTCACGTTTGTGAGTGGTTCCCACGCAGGAGAAATAATAGTCTGGGATTCTCTCGACTGGACAAAGCAAGCTTGTGAAAGCAGTTTCTGGGACAGTTGGCCACAGGATGCAAATCAAGATACCAGACAGTGGAATCCTCATAAGGACATTTCCATTCAACATTTGGCATCTGATGGGGAGGTATGAACACTGTCTTCTAGAAGTTGATGAAACTGGTTTTCACTTGGGATGCATAATTATCTCTCAGCATAGTATGTTATATCATATTCTAGAGTTGTTTCATCAAGTGCATATCGGAGGATGCTGCCAAGTAGTATGTTAATGCATTTTCTTGGCTGAGGTTACTGTCAATAGATTGTAAGACATTTACTGAGGGCTATCTGATGGTCCTACAGTATGGTTTACTATTCAGCAATAACCTTGAGTTAACCAGAATCTGCCCAGGAGTGTAGGAGCCCACCCCCTCCCCACCACCCAGGCTGCTTCAGGAGAAGCAGGCCCGCCTGTGACGACCGCGTTGAGACCGCTGCTTCCTAAGAATCCTGCATGCATCACACTGCATGCATTCCATCAGCCTCCCTACTCGGCAGGCCACTATCCAAGTTGCCTCTATTAAGCTGCCGTGCAAGGAATCCGACGGCAATGTAGCAAAACCGCATGCCCTGACTGTAAGATGGCTGCTGCCTATTGTTTGCATCTGGTTGCTAGGCAACCGTGGGTGTGAGCCCGTGTGCTCGATTCTGATTGGAGCTTATCCGGCATATCTCAAAAAGGAAGCGACCGGAAGGCTTTAGCCGGCCATTTCCTCTCAAGGCCCGCCTCTTGAGGCCAGAGCCTGTCCTTTTGCCTCTCCAGCCGCCTGTCGCCGCTTGCCGCAACACTATGCCCGCAAGACCATCATATCTATGAATCCTTCTGGTAAGCGACATCTGTGCCCTAAGTTCGCACTGTCCTCCTACTGCGCCCACGCTGCCTATGAGGCGTATATGTCCACCAGAGGTTACTCCATCTAGCACCTACCAAAATCGACTCTGAAAGTTTATCACCGGCAGCACATAACGTGCTCAATGCGTCACAACTGCCGCCCTGCTATATTACGTACCTGACTCCCCGATAGCTGCAGCACCCTCCCAAATGTTCAGCCCCTGGATGTGCCCCTGCCTAATATGCGCATCACTCGCTTTGCTGTCGTTACCACATCTATGCTCCTCCTTATTCTAGGCAGCGGCCCTCCATGAATGGTTTTCTTCTTCTGGGAGCACTAAGCCATTGTGCACACTACGGTTATTGCTCACTATGTACACCACTGAACAGCCTACTATGCCCTATCTATGGTCCTACCCAGCAGACTCTTTTCTTTGTTCCCTGGAATGAGCCTTCGGGACCACGATTTTTCTGTGCCGCCGCACTCATCACGTAGCCCACTGTGCCTAGTCTGAACTGCGCTGCTGCAGCTCACTGTGCCTATTTTTCTGATCTAGCCTACCTATTGCACACTGCCTATTTTGAACTATGCTGTTGCATTTTACTGTGCCCACTCTGAACTGCGCTGTTGCAGCCCACTGTACACAGCTTTGAACTAGCCTACCTATTGCACACTGCCTATTTTGAACTACGGTGTTGCATTTTACTGTGCCTATTTTTGTACTCGCCTATTTGTAGCCCACTGTGCCTATCTTTGAACTAACCTTTTTGCAGCCCACTGTGCCTATTTTTGTACTAGCCTATTTGCAGCCCACTGTGCCTATCTTTGAACTAGCCTATTTACCGCCCACTGTACCCATCTTTGAACTAGCCTATCTGCAGCCCACTGTGCCTAGCCTGTACTGACCTGCCTATTATGAACCAACTTATTGTCCCGAGTCAACTGCACCTGACTGCACTCTTGGACTCAAACTGTCTGTTCATGGCAAACCTTTACTTAACCACTCTTACCTTGACGGCAACTCTCTCCCTGCTCCACCCCATCAACACTACCCTCCCTAAACCACAACCACAATCACCCCCGCCTCAACATCCCCCCCACATACCACGACCATGGGGTATGTCGAGACTGAACAAATCGACCAGCCAAACTGTACCCTTAGCCCTCTAGAATGGATCTGCCGATTTGCTGCTCCACCCACACCCTGGAACATGTGCCCAGTGAAGGACAGAAACCTGAGACTCTGCTCTCGGTTCTTAACCCCAAGTCACCCACCGAAAAACACCCACCTCATCCCAAGCACAACCAAGTTCAAGCCAGCGACGCGCAAATCTTGGACAACACCCAGATAGCCCCCACTGGCATCATTGAACACCCCCTGATCAAAGGTGCTCTCATCAATGCCCGCTCACTGGTCGCCCATGTGCTAGACATCGCAGACCTCATCTCCGCTAACAACCTGCACTTCTTGGCTATCACTGAAACCTGGCTGCACCAGGCAGCAGGCCCGGCTCTATCCCTCGCCATCCCAGAAGGCTACTCAATACTAAGGAACGACAGGGACTCAGGTAAAAGAGGAGGAGGAGTAGCCTTTATTGCCAAAACATCCCTTGACCTTAGAATAACCCCACCTTCTGTCAACCAGGTTTCAACCCTCTGCTACACAAACCGTCCTTTTGCACCTCATATACAGACCCCCAGACCCCATCTCCTCATTCGAGGAAGAGATATCCAACCTCCTGATCACCAATACTAAATCGGGATCTCAAATCATCCTACTAGGAGACCTTAACCTTGGCCTCGGCGATCCAAATGACGTCAATGCACTCTCCCTGGAAAATACCAAATCCCAATTAGGGTTCAAGCTCAGGATCACAGCCCCAACACACAACAAAGGTAGAACCCTGGACTGGTTAGCGGATCACAACTGTTCCACAGCCATCCTTAAAAATGAGCCAATCGCATGGTCAGACCATCTCGCCATCTCCTTCTCCATCCATGGGAAGTCACAACCAAACACCCTTCCAGCCACCATCCCGCAAACCCTCACCAGGAATAACCGCAACATCACCTTGCAGAACCTTCACCCTCTTATTCACAACATCCTTACTCCCACAAACTACGCCAACCTAGATGCGGATAAACTTGCTGACCTCTATAATAAAACTCCCGAATCAGCAGTAGATATCATCGCTACCATCAAACTCGCCAAAGCTAAACCGGCAGCCCACCTGAACAAATGGTTCACCCCGGAGCTAAAAATCCTCCGGAACACCAAACGAGCTGCAGAAGCCACCTGGAGAAAAACACCAAACCAAGCCAACAAAAAACAACTCATGATAGCAGCTACCACCTACAAAACCGCCATCCTCAGGGCCAAAAAAGAGACTTACGACAACAGAATTGAGAACGCCAAATCTAAAACAGAGCTCTTCACCATCCTCGGGGAACTCAAGTCCCCTTCCACACCCTCAGAAAGCTGCGTGAAAGATGCAGACTGGTGTGAGAGGATCCAAAAAGCCTTGGCAGACAAAATTGCCATGCTACAATCCAAAATCGAACAGAAAAAGCTCAGCCTAGCCAAAAAAGCAAACCTCCACCACCGCCCACCTCCAAAGCCCCAACATGCCCTCCTTCTCCTTTTTCCTGGTATCTACTGATGAAGTGGAAAGCATCAGAAATCAAAACTCTTGGGGTCTATCTAGACTCCACACTCCCGCTCAAAAGACAGCTGAACGCCACAGCTTATGCAAATAAACTCATCAATGACTGCAAACCCTTCCTCTCACCAGCCAACTGCATTACTCTAGCCAGAGCGCTAGTGCTCTCAAAAATTGACTACAGCAATACTCGGTACCTCAGAAAGCAATCTGAACAAACTGCAGATGCTACAGAATAATGTCCTCAGAGCCGCCCGTGACACGCACACATTTCCAGCATTAGACAAGATGCACACTGGCCCCCTGTACGAGACCGAATCATTCTCAGATCCCTTGTCATTGTCCACAAACGCCTCTCCAATGACGCCCCCAAATACTTGGCAGACAAGTTCTTTAAGCACACTTCAACCAGACCGACCAGAACGCCATACTCACATTGCCTATCCATCCCCCAATTCTCCCTAAAAAAAAAAGCAGGGGGCTCCAGCTTCCCGGTCCTAACCGCCACACTATGGAACGCTGTACCGCTGAACCTTAGAGCAGAACCCTCCTTTTGGACTTTCAGAGCCAAAACAAAATCATGGCTCGCCAACAAGAATTCCACTGCCATCTGTCACACTACTTAATGTACTTGTCTCCTTTGTCGACCATCATGTAACCCGGTCAACTACACTTACTGTTGTTTTATTGTATGTCTATACTATGCTGTAACCTCCTCTAAGTCTCCGGCGCCCAGTTACCCCATGGTTTGGTGCGCGGTATAAATAAAGAAACTTAACTAAACTAAACCTGCAATTCACATGCTTGGGTTAGGCCCAAATCTCATCTGGGAATGTGGATCCTGAGCTGTTCTCTCCATGAGTACCTACTGTTAAGAAAGAGTTTTCTTTTGGCAACTTTCCCGCCATAGTTTCTATTGACCCCCAATTTTTTAGCTTTATTTTTTAACCTGTTCTCACTTTTTGAGGGGAAGAAAAGCTTGAAGCTTCACTTGCTCTGCCTTTCATCATTTGTTATGGGGAAACTGATCAGTCCTTCATTCTATCAGTACTGGGAAACTGTTTCCCTTTTATCTTACACATTTTTATAGCTTTTTAACATTGCACACAGCATCTTACAAAGCAGTGCAATGGGGATACCTTTGTATCACCCTACCCTTTTACACTTTTGGATTTTTTTATATGTGCCTAAAAACAAGCTGGTCGCAGCATATATATTTGTAACATGTTTGTGTTATTTTCATTGTGCACATTAGCGTTTACCGAGTATGGCTACTAAACATGGCTAGCGCCCTAAAATGGCCACGCCTCACGATTTTCACTTGTTCTTTGGCCATATTGTAGTTTGGCCTTCTTCATGCCCTGTCAGCTCAGGAAATCCCAAATAAGATCATGCACTTGTTTGGGACATGGGACAGTTGCAGCTTTTGTCCCTGATTGGACAACTACTGGCTGGTTGAATGGTGCAAATCCTTACCATTGGTGGACTTGCTTCCGGGCTGGAGTTTGGATAAGAAGAGGACTCCTGCAGCCATTTCTTCAGATCAGCGTTGGACCCAAGAATCAGCTGTAGATGAACAGCTGACTGAAGATCCGAGGACTACCCTTGAAGAGGCGTGGCATCCCTTCCTGCGTCTGGCCCAGTGAAGCCCTATGTGACTCCCTGATTTGCGAAGGCCCTGTGCGGTGCTTCAACCCTTGAACTGGTGGGACCAACCATTCTGGATGTGTTCTCGAGGATCCAGCTTTCTGTTTGGGAGATTTATCATTTTTATGCTTCATCCCCTCTCTAGTGAGACCCCGAGCACTTTTTGCTGGACTTCTGGACCTTTTTCTTTCTATCCTGAATGAGGGAATACTTTCCCCCCCTCATTCATTCATATTTGCTCTGACTTTTGGAACTCTGTTCTCTGCGTTTTATCTTTACTATGGAGTCTGCTTTCCTCCATATCTCTTAAAGGCATCTGTGTTACACTTTTGCATCACACAACACCTTATGTGCAGTGTTGCTGGGAATACTTTGGGTTCTCCTTTGAGATTCATTCCTTATCCTTACTAACTACCCTTCTTAAGGATAGATGGATACTTTGTATCCTTCCTAAAACTTTATACTATGAGAGATTAGCACACACCACTGTATGTGGAGTATACTTAGTATTCCCCTTTTCTCTGCTCCTGTGACTTTTTAGTCACAGTGACAACCCTACAGTTATGGGTGGTGGTAATGCACGTGTTCTACCAACTAGTGTGCTATTTTTTACCACAGACTGTATTCAATGTCTCAGTTGTGCACAATATGGTCACCTATATTCTAATATGGTGACTCCTTTCTTTTCTTTCACCATTTCTTGTGTGGTTGTCTTTTGTTGGCCCTTCTTCTACCATGCTGGGAGGGGGCTTCTACCATGCTGGGAGGGGGAGGTCTGTGCGTGTGTGTTTTGCCTTTTGTGGGAACTTTTGGGTGTCTCTGCCTAGACTCCAGTGTGTCTGGGCAGGCAGGAAGTGAGGGAGGAGTTAATTACTCCCCTGCACTTTGTCTGCTTAAGTGCCTGAATGGAACTAGTTCCCACTGGGGGACTGGCTATCCTGATTGGATAGTCACCCGCCCCTTTCTGCAAAATGCTGATAGAGTTTGCAGAGGAGTGTATCGGAAAACATACGAGTGAAAAATGATTTCTGAGATTTTTATTTATTTCCATTTGTATCCTTCTTTTATTGTGTATTTATTTAAAATCCACATTTAATATGACCTTGATGTAATAAGTACATCATGTAGTCTGCAATATATTTACATTGCATTTCCTTTCCATCCAGCCTGAAAAGTTCATTCATAGTTCATGCCTATTTCATTTTTCACAAGTTACCCCAGGTGGTCAGTCTGTGAATGCTGCAAGCCAATCTGTGCCCTGGTCTAGGAGCACTGTGTTATCGCAATACAACAGTGTATGTATTCCAATAGAAACCTAGTGATTGTGGGAATTACTTTACTTAATTCTAGAGGGCAGATCAGTCTGGTAAATGTTCAAAAGAAGCAGTGCAAGCACACACCCCGGTTTCAACGCAGTGTTCATGGCTACTCTTTTCAGACTCCTATCCAGCCTTCCACTCCAATGTTTTTATACATCTGTTGGATATTGAAAAGCGGTCCCAATTACATAACCCACATTTCAAGTTTTCACTGTAGCTTTCATTACAAGGGACATATAACTGCAGATCATCTAATGTTGTGTACCTCATCTAATGCAAAAATTGCATTCAAAAGAATTGCGTGAGTGAGACCTGCAAAGATCTGCAGGAAAGGATGAACGTAGATAGATGCACCATCTCAAACCTCAAAACAGAAACACCAGTGGGTCGACACTTCACACAGGTTGGACATTCATTGCAGGATCATTCTATGATGGTTTTAAAAGGTGCCTCTCAAACTCCACACACAGAAGAATGTGGGGGTTCAAGTACCTGAAGATGCTTAACCTGAAAGACCGCAGTCTTAACATCGACATTGGATATGTGACATACTATGGCCAACTTTGATCCCAGCTCCAGCAGTGAAATAATATCAACAAAGTCAGAAGACTCCCCATCAGCACCATTTCTCAAAAACAGCTGCCAGACTCTACTGTTCAGGATCCCTAATGCGTGAGGGGCACAGGACACCCACAAAGGAAATCTTGGACATCTAAGCTCAAATGTGTTGGCACCCATTACCAAGCCTCAGTCGACGACAGACACTGCACCGTCCAAAAATGGGTAATGTTTTGTTTTTCATTTGTCACACTATATGCAAGCCAGCGAACCATTGTGAAGCTTCAGGTGTAGTGAAGTGACATGGGCGACTGCATCAGTTAAACCTTAGAGCACTTTTTTGTAGTATCAAACTGTACACCAGCCAGGAAGCATTAGCTGTTAACCTTGGAATCACTAAAGCGCCTGGATGCTACTTCGAGGCTGCAAAACCCTTTTTTACACTTTGTGATTAAAATACAAAATGACCCATTTCCCAATTATGTGTTTTCTAACTTATCAGTGCAATATACCTTTTAAAATAAAAATCAGTAATTTTAGGAAACTAGCGGGGCCCACGTTAAGACTGCTTGCAGGCGCATTACCGCCAACCTCGTAATGAGGCAATTGACAGTTATGATGCTTACTTAATTATAGATGCCCAGAAAGATATGCCATGACGCAATAAGAAATGGCTAGACTGGCTGGACTCAAATGTCAGTCTAGACTGGTAATAACACTTATCATGCTGATCATCCTTCGTTGGGAGGTTAGCTCAGGGCCAACATGCTCGCCTTGAAAGCAAGACGATGCGGGGCAACACAGGTTCGATCCCCGGGTCCGCGCTTAGAAACCTCTGGGTATTAAGAGCGTTATAAATTACCTATTACAATTACAATTATCTAACTTAATGTTACATGTGAAAAGAATCCATTTTTGTCTCCCTTTTTCTATTAAATGCAACTCTCAGAATATGTACTGTCTTCAACCCTTTGTATCACCTACGCCCAGGAGTGTTTATGGCCTTTTAGATAAGAAAGCCATTCCAGGCCCATATTCCATTCATTCTCTTCCTCCTGCCAATTACATGTTCCTTTTTTCATTTTGAGAATAATCTGTGCTATGGCTTTCCTTTACAAATAATTTCACTCCAACATCTGATAAAGAGGTTTGTGAGACTTCGTAGGCTAATGTGTTGTTCCATCTCTGCAAGATTTTTGCGTTTGCCCAACAAAAGGTATCAAAATCTGCAACTTGTGTGACTGTAGCATTGAAATATTGACCTTCTCCATAGCAGTGGCATGATCTATGAACCCTTCTGACAAGGTAAACGCTAGACGTTGCCGATTCCCTTTTAACCAATATCGTTGGTGCTAGTCTGCAGGGCAATACAGACAGTTGTGAAGGCATCATGAAGCAAGACACAGACTACAGATTCAAAATTAAACACTTAATTAACTTAAATATCAGAATGGAAAAAGGCCTAACTTGCCCTATGGGGAGGAAGGATAGCTCAGGGGCAACGCGTTTGTCCTGAAAGCAGGACAACACAGCGCACACAGGTCCAAATCCCAATCCTGCGCTTAGAAACCACTCGTTGGTTTAAGCGCATTATAAAAGAACAATTATAATATATGGTAAGGTGGGATTTCCCTACCTAAATAAAACTTAGGAAAGTTTGAGTCAAAGAGTTCAACTTAAGACTCTGTCCGTACCCAAAACCTATACTTGCGCTTACAACTAAATATGTGCAATGTGTAGGGATGTCCGCAACCAAAAGAACACAGTGTTCAACACAACGTTCTGAGCTTCTTACAGTTCGCAGCTTCCTTTCAGCTCCCTTCCCCAAGTGTAAAACAGTTCCACAAAAAGTCTCAAAATTACCTTCTTGAGATTAAGGTGTTAGTTTTAAACATTCTCCGGGGTTCCCTTCCCCAAGTTTCAAACACAGTTCTAGCTCAAGAGAACCACGAGACTCCGTCCTCAAGTCAGCAAATGTCTCAAGTCTCAAGGGATTCCTTCCCCAAGATTTAGTTTAATTTCCAAACCAAAATATTCTTGTCTTCATAATTTAATTTCGAGTTCAGTTAATTCTGCTTTCAAATGTGTATTCCTGTGGTTTGCAGTTATTACTCAATTTGGTATCCAATACTCCTCTCCTTTGTTCAATTTAAAAGTTCCACTTTAAATCGAGCTTCAGTATCTTTTTGTGTGTTTATTCTTTAAAATTATTTTCACTTCAGAACTCGGCATACAGTTGCTTAACGTGAACTTGAGGTTCTGCTACCTTTTGGATTCAACATGCAATAATTCTGTTTGTTTTTGATCGTTTTGTTCAGTTTGGTATTCAATAACTATAGATTTTATTTGCGACTCATTTTCAATTTAGTCCTTTGTTCAATATTCGTTTGATACACTTTAAATATATTGCCCATCGCTCAGAGACCTTTGAAAGCGTGTTCTTTCCACATGAGACCAATCCGATACAAAGTATTCTTGGTAGTTTAGCAGTCGAAAATGGTTAACACCGAAGAGTTTCAAAAATGTGCTCTTCTGCGACACACAACCGTTCCAATACAAAATATTCCTTAACAATAGAGTTCAAACACTCACACACACCGGGTTTTGCATTTGTCAGAAACTCACTGGTCACTTTAATAGTTCCACCAGCAGTGCGGCTCACACAGCCTTCTGCTTTTGATGTCAGCGTTCCAGCTCCTGACCCTCAGGCACTCCTGTGTTGGCCTCTCATGTGGAGAAAGGGACAGCCTTCCCACACGGCCCCCTTCACCACATTCAGTCCGTTCCATGGACCCCCAGCTCCTACGCCACGCTTCCACAGACCGCCTATCTTTGCAGCCTCAGCACCTCGCATCCAGCTCAGATGAGGTTCCCTGGTGCCTGCACCGGCCTCCTTGCTGCTTCTCCTGTCGCCCCCTTCGTGCTGGGCTGGTCTCCTTTTCTACACCTGCAGCCCCTTGACATGCTGCAGGTGTGAATGCCCAATTAGCCCTGCCTGACCATAATCAAAAGGACATGTCTGACCTTGACAACTCTTAACAGGCATATTGCTTGTCCCAGTACCAGAGTGGTAAAACTGTGTGGTCTGCATTGCAACTTTCAACAATTGGCTAGGTCTTCCCTTGACTCTGATTTTTTTTTCTGCACCTGCCTTCTGTCTTCCTGCAATGTTTTCCCAACTTAATATTTTTCTGTGAATCACTGATTTGGAGGTCTTAAGGTACCTCGGGGAAACCCTGTGCACTCAACAAAGGTTAAGCACAAGCACTGTAATCTAACAAATGACACTCAAGTGAAATTAAAATTTTGTATGCAGAAATAAACCACCCGGAGAGTGATTTAGATTTGTACTTATGGTTGTGTTTAATGGCAGACAGTAGCATCTAACTAAAACAAGAACTTTCACAACACCTACGATCTATATGGCATTCGGAAACAGGGAAGCAGATTTGTCTTCAGGTAATAGGTTAAGTCTTAGCCAGAATCTGTACCAGCTTATTCCAGCTTGCATTTTCACTCCTCAGCAAAGGACAAAACAGTAATCTCTTTCAAGGAGATTATAAATCTTAAAAATTCAGAAGTGCAGTAAAGTGTAGTCTTCAACAACCTTTTTCTCCGAGCACAGTATGTCGCTTGCAGGTCTGCAGTCTGCTGTGCAAAGCAGTTGTACAGTTGGCAACATTTGCTGGAGCCGTCATACTGGCTCTAAACTGTGTAACGGTTCTGTCTCTGTTTTATACTGACTGAGTTTGGGTGGCGTGCTGGGAACATGAGGAAAACCACCTAAAAAGAGGCAGATTCTGTTTGAAGCACTGTGAAGTGTGGCAAAGTGCAGTTGGGCCACAGAATCTTAAGAAGGCAAGCACTGATTGGGCTAAAGGTGGAGATGGATTGGTCCTATAACCTGCGCAATAGATCTCAAGTTATATCGCAGAAGACCTCTAATGAGACACTTATTGATGCTTATAACGCTTTGGATAATAGCTTGACAGGGGATCAATAGTGAGGATAAGAATGGCTCATTATGTGCTACAAAAGAACATTTAATGCAAGTATATGAAATGCGACTGACCAGCTACACGGGAAAAATTGAACGCACTTGCAATAGAACACTTGAGTCAAGATGGTATTGCTTTACAATTAGAATCTATCTGGGGAGGAGCTAGATTCATTTTTGGTTCAGACATCTCATCAACATAGCACAATTACATTTTGACTTTGGGTCTAGGGAAAGTCATGTTTTCAAAGAATACAATTGACATAAAAGGGGCAGGGAGGCTTCGGAGGAATCTATAACCACAGCTTTTAACACTCCTGCTCCCATCTACATTAGGTTTTGTTCATATGGTCCAACAAGCATTGGTGGCTCTACATGAGAATACAAAGAGAGATCTGGAGATCCATAGAGTGATGTTGGAAATTATACCAAGTATATGTCGGCGGCTAGAAAAAGAATCACTCCCAGGTGCAGGATACATTATTGTATATCTGCAAGATACTAATGTAAGCCACCAATAAATTGGAAAAGGGTCTTCTATCAATTATTTCTCAGAACATGAGCAATATTGCCATGTCATCAATTGTAACAAAATTAGAGAGGAAAATGAAGTCTTGACACATTCACGGCATTCAACACCACAGCAGAAGCCACTTTGCTCAGAAAAGAATACACTGTGAAAAAAGGTAAAATAACATTTAAGATCCCAGAGATAAGTCAACACTCCCAACAGCTTTAATTAACATAGTGCCTATTATACAGCCAGTAAATGCTTCGGAAAAGCCTGATGATGAACAAATGTTAAAATCATCAATCTTCATCTTTTTATGGTTATTGTAACCATAAAAAGATGAAGTATAAAACAAGAGACATTAAAACTAATTGATCACAACAATATATAAGGTCGTTTTTTCAAAAAGGAACTGACGTGCAACAAACTCATTAGCAAATTTCATTGTTGTGGAATTCTCTCTGAATGTTGAGGCTCTAGAATTCTCATTGGTGACCGAAAACCTGGGTCATGTTAATGAAATAACGGTCACTCAGAATGTACCACTCTGTAACCACCCGAATAAGGCAGTAAAGTGTTCAAGGAATGATAATGTATCCATGTGATCCAGCAACCATGATGAAATAAGGTTTGAAGAATTTTGCTTAAGGTTTGAATCTGTCCATGATAAGAATCGGCACATATTAAATCATCCGATGTTAATGTCTCTCTTGAAGAAGTGCCAAACCTGAGAGTTCCAGACTCCTCAGACTTGAAGTCAGTGGAATTTGACGATGACCATGCAACTCATTCAGTGATTGTACATGTTAAATCTAAAGCAGTTGCTAGCCTTCTATACTCGGAATTGGAGGAATTCTTGATTCTTGGCTTTGACGTCTGAAAAAATTCAGACAAAGAAAAATAACATATGCAAGCTTAAGTTTTGTTACTTTTTCTCAAGTTAGAGTAAAATAACAAACTTCAAATAAGATGTCATATAGAATAGAGAATGCCTCTACATTGAATTACAATATGAAAATAAGTTAGTAACGGAAGTGGTCACAAGCGTGCAATCAGGTGCGCCTGAGAGTACTGAGAAGCAGGTTATCCAATCTGCTACCAATCAAACCCCATTTGAGAACCGAATATCAACATATAGTTTGAAGGAGAGAGGTGGTTACTGATGTATTACTCTGGGAATATGCGTGGATAGAACAGCTTTATGGGAAATACTGTATTAAATTATATTTTTAGGGGACAGATATTTTTTGTCTACACAAAGTTTGGTTAACAAAGGAAATTGTAACAAAGGATACAAATGTTCCCTAAATACAGCGTATCAAGGGACAAGGTGTCATCCATGGGGGTGGGGGGATTGTTTATAGGTGTATGTAACCTGCTAAAAGTGAAACTTGATGTCCCCATCTGTATCAAAAGTTTGGCAGTAAGCTTAATTGAGGGTTGGGGTGGGGTGAATTTGATAATCAGTGTACATACTCCCCCTGATGGCCCAAAGTGTCTGTTAATCAAGGATCATCTGGGCAGATTATTAGAGGAAATTGAGGAACATCAGCATCCAATAGAAATTATTATATCAGGTGATTTTAATGCCAAATGCCCAGATATTTCGGTACAGGAACATGCATATATTAATGATAACATGTCAAATTTACGGAAGTGTGTGCCTTTTCCTCGCAAGAGTTATCGGGCAGGAATCGAATGCACAGAGTTAATGAATGCCTGGGAACTGGCTATATCGAATGGTAGTAAGAGGTGCAACATACTGAGTTCCTAGTCATGAAATGGAGGTAAGCGACAATATACTTTTGATTATGTATTTTTGTCTCTTTATCTTTGTATAATAAGGTATAACATTTTAAAATGTTAGAAACATAGTCGAATAATCATATATGTGTTCTGTTCTGGCAGAACATCAGTTGCCCCAGAAGTTATATTAATTATGAAATGTAGAGGCCAAGGAAGAAAAACTTAAAATCAAATGGAGAGAAGTATGGTAAAATTCAATAGCCTGCTTATTGCCAAATTCGGGGCCAAATATGATCATTGGTCTGACTGACCCTTAACAACGCAATGATACAATTAAGAGTTGCATAAAAGAGGCAACAATATAATAATGTCTACAGACGTTTAGTAAAGTGGAGGAAACAAATTGGAGATCTTGAAAAAAGACCTGTAAAGTTAATTTGGAAACTAACACATTATTCTGTAGTGAAAAGGAATCCAGGGCAGTGGGCCCGGACAGTATTCCGTCTGTAGGCTATCAAATTAATTGTGAGGAATGATCAAGCATATTAGCTGTCTTAATCATAACTTCATGAAACTGTCCAAAATACTGATATCCCAGGCTAAAAGTTAAACTCTTTTCGTTTTTAATGGGGGGGGGGATCACGAACAGACCCAATTAATTATTGTCCGATCTGCTTGCTGGATAGCATGTAGAAAATATCAGCCTCTTAATTACGATGCTGGAATCATGGTCTAAGGAGAATTAGATATAACTAATGTGATTTCGAAAGGGAAGGTGAACTGTCTGAAGGTAGAATCCATAAGAAAGCATGAATCATTGTATGTTGCATTCCTGAATTTCAAGTCCACATTCAATACGATTAATAGAAACCGCCGATGGAGAAAGTTGTCTGACAAAAACATTCTAGGGGGTCTGTTAAAATTAGTCATGCTCCTCCATGAAGACTCCCCAACCCAGATTACATTGAATGGGCTGGGGAATTTTAAGTGATTTATTCATTAATAGAGGAGTAAAACAAGGTTGTATTCTTGCGCCTTTTCTTTTTAAGGACTACCTGTCAGTCCTTTATGGTGTATTTCAAGATCTTGAAATTCATCCACCAAAATTGGCCAATCACCGGATCCCTTAGACTGCTTATACAGATGATATTGTTTTTTGCAATGAGTCACTATTCCTTGGAGAATTATTTGGTTTTGAGGTTTTGATGTTTGAAAAAGTAAAAATCGTGGAATTTGACATAAGTGTGGGGGGGGAATCAATAGTTTGTCTGGAAATTAGAAGTACATCACTCAGAGGTAGTGAAGGATTACAACCAAATGCACCCAACATTAAGCAAACTAAGTTGGATAAGGAATATGGTAAATACTCCTGGAAAACACTGTGGGAAATGTATCAGGCAAAAGTAGTCCCTATCATTACACATGGGCCAGACAGTCAATTGTACACCGACTGGAAGATGCTATCTTATCTGGAGGGTTACATACTAAGATACCTTTGGAGACTTCCTCAAAGTACTCCAGCTCAAGCAGTACGAAGTGAGTTGGCACAGTGCTCCTTGAGAGTAGTCGTTAAAAAACAGTCTAATGCAATATGCCAAAATAATATATTCAGTCAATGAAGGGTATAGGTACGGTATCATTAGAACCTTGAAAAATGGGGGAAGAGTGTACAACACGGTCTCTCGTCTACAATCGTGACTTACTCGCAACTATCAGTCAATTAGCTGACGTGTGGTAATATTGCAATTTTCAGGTGAGAGAATTCAAGGAACATCTTTGGGCTAGAGAGCAGAGCTACATGATTTTAATGGGAAAGAGTTATTTCTGAATAGCATCACGTTTTCCCTGTATATAGACAACTTCAGAAATAATGTATTCAATTTCCATGCTAAGAGAGAGCAAGAAAATGTTTGTGTTTAAGACGTAATAAATCACAAACCAATGAGGTAATGGGAGCCTGGGGGAATGTTCCAAGGTCTCTGAGCATCTGTAGAATCTGTAAAAAAATTATATCGGATTGAAGCATCTAGTTATTGCTTGTGAACCTTTGGATGATTTAAGAAATTAAATATTTGGTAGACTCCCAGCGTTATTACGCGGTTGTATACAGGAGTGATGTTCCCATCGATGCAACAGGAGGTAAATGCAGGGTCAAGGTGTTTGAGACGGTGCAGAGATCCTACAATGAGGAGCTCTGTCTTGTCATCATTCAGTCAGAGATGGTGGTTAGCCATCCAAGCCTGAATGATGCTTTAGATCCGGTTGATATTAGCAAAGTCACGCTCATAGTTTCCAGTGAGTTTCTGGAGGACCTGCGTATCATCGGCAAAGTTAAGGCTGTATAGATGACCAAAGGGTTGTAGGGGTACATATTGTACAGAGGAGGTGAGAGACAGGACCCTTGTGGGACCCGATAAGAGACAGGGATGGGGTTGGCTGTTTCTACCCCAGCAAAGACCCTGGAGGATCCCTCAGGAAGGAAGGACTTGATCCAGTTTGCTGCTTCAATGGAAAGGTTGAAAGTGGCTGTGAGGTGGTAACATAGAATATCATGATCCACAAGATCAAAGGCCGCCGAAAGGTCAAGTAGGAGGATGGCGAGATCCCCAGCATCACAAATGTGATCGCGTGGAATCTTTAGGTCGAGGAGGGCCCACTCTCTATGCTGTGTCTGTGCGTAAACCCGGATTGGCGCGTACCAAGTAGATTATGGGCTTCCAGATCGGTTTGAAGTTGGGTGTAGGCGGTGCAGTCAAGAATTTTCAGCGGGTAGGGAACAGCCGTGATATGGCGGTAGTTGATAGGGAAGGTGGGGTCAAGAGAGGGTTTTTTTCAGGAGTGGTGTGACCTAATCTTCTTTGATGGAATTCGACACTGTGTGGGAATTCAAGAATGCGTTGATGAATTTAGCAATGATGGGAGCGAGGGGGGCCTGCGCACATCTTGATAAGGTGGGCTGGGCAGATGTCACACGTGCTATTGTACGCTTTGAGGATTTGGATGGTGGTGAGCACGTCAGCTGGGGAGATAGGGGAGAAGTGGACAGGGGGTGCCGTGAGTGCTGGGACGGCGTTAAAGATGGGGAGATGCGGTTCTTTGGTGGGGAGCAGAGAGTTTTGGAGAATAGTTTTATCTCTGAGGCTGTGAGTTTTGTTGGCCAGGGCAGATTGTACCAAGCTTTCTTTCAGGAAGCTAGCAATAGGAGGGTCTGGGTTTTCTAGCTTTTTGAGAATTTTAAAAAGCTCTCTAATATTAGGGCTGGCTTCATTGATCTTAGTATTGTAGATGCTGACTTTGGTGGCAATAATGGTAGTTTTGTAGGATTTGGCAATGGTGCTAAATGCCTCTTCGTTGGTGGGTGGTGCTTTTTTTTCTCTCCAGAGATGTTCTTGGGCACGTTTATGTTTGTGAAGGGATGTGATTTCCTCTGTAAACCAGTTGCGGTGGTTGATTTTTTTTCACATGTCATTTTTTTGAGGGCCGTGCCATTGGAGGTCGAGGGACATAGTAAAGAGGATAAAGGAGTGTTGTGTCCAGTATACATGGTCAATGGATTTGACCTTTATGGGTGTGTTGACGTTTGAGATCCAGTCAAGCAGCCGGCCTTTAGAGTGTGTGGGGGCTGAAACAGCTTGAGTGAAGTACATCTCGTGAAGAGAAGTGGTGAGGGCGGTGGACTTCTAGTCCGCAGGGTCTTTGAACCCTAGGTTAAAGTCACCAGGGATCAGATATTTGCTGTTGGGCTTGAGGATCGGAGTGATGAGAAGGGGGATGTCGGCGTCCAGGGCGCTGTGGTCTTTAGGTTGGCGGTAGAGGAGTAAGATGTTAACGGGGGTCTGAGGGTTGGGTTCAATTTTGGCAACCACGAGTTTGTAGCCTAAGGTGGGAGGCTCTGATGGGAAGAAAAGATTTGGAGATAATAGCAACTCCCCCAGCTTGGTTTGCCACCCTGTCAGCTGTGAGAATGGAATTTCCATTGAGCATGGCAAGAGACAGAGATGGGCCAGCTGCTTCGAGCAGCCAGATTTCCGTAATAGTCAGCAGGTCATGGTCATTGTCTAGTATGAAGTAATGTATGTCAGGAGCATGAGCATAGATTGAGGGTGCGTTTGATGGCACAGCCAAGGTTGTCGGCCATAGTATTGGTGGAAGGGCAGGTGGTGGGTGGGGAAGGGCTGGTTTTGGAGGGGGGGGCTGACAGTTTGCCTTCGCAGGTAATAGGCCTGGTTGTTTCTGAGGTTCTTTGAGTACCGGTACGTGGTGGTGGTTTGGGACTTACGTGTGGGAGTGGAGACGCTGTAGTCTGGCAGTACTTGTGCAGGGTGGGGGCTGGCTTTCTGATGGGAAGTTTCACAGTTAGAGGATATGGGAGTTGTGGCCTTGGTAATGGGCAACCAACACCCTGAGGTGGGGGAGGAGGGGGCTGTGTGCCTGTCCACCGCAACAGATCAGTACATGCACAGCACACTGCGTAGCGATTACTTTTTTATACTGGCTGTCGCCACAAAGTCCAGACCTACCTGTATTTAACAGCTCCATGGCTGCCAGAAGTGATGTTATATATGTTGTAATTATATTCTAATACTCTAGTTGTATTTATACTGTCTGACTGCTTATTATTGGCTCTGTAATAGACTATGGGATAGGTGGTAAAACTATTGAAACTGTATATCGACATCTGATCATGAAGAGACCGACTGGTCAGAATTATAGGGCAACTTAGTTCCTTGGAACTTCAATTTAAGTACCCGGTTAAGCCCTCATGCATTTAAAACATGTAAGGGGCAGATACCGTGTTTCTACAGGAGCCCCACCTGGTAGAAGAAGAAGCTCTCTAGGAAGGATAGGAACAGACCTGGACAACTCTTATGAGAGTAAATCGTAGAGGGTTAAGCATCTTAATACATAAAGAGTTCAGTCTCAAATCAGTCTACACTGAAAAAGGCCAGTACGAGAAGAGGTGTTATGATGAAAACTGAAATTGACACATCTGTTCAAAATCTTTGTTATACGTACTCACAACAGAGGCAGGCTTTTATTGTTATTATTTTAGGGTATTTATTGAGCGCCACCTAGCTTTGAGAAGCAACAGAACCCTTTACAATCATAGGGGGAAGAACATGGTGAGGGGAGCAAACAAACAAGGGAGTGGGGAGCTAACGGGAGGGGGAAGGTGGGCAATTTGTGAGCTAGGGATCTGCAAGCAATCAGGGGAGGAAACCGTGTAGATGAAATCACCCAGTCCTCGGTTGGGTGGGAAGCTTAAATCAGAATTAGAAAGCCTAGAGAAAAAATCGGATAGATCTAGTGAAATCCCCTACCCTGGCTAAGGTAACAGTGTGGTCCCAGACTTTCCCCTTCTGCAATGGCTTGGCAGGCTCATGATGGTCTGGAGGGTTGCCCAGAGAAGTGGCGTGGTTATGATCGATTCAAAACCTTCCAGCCATCACCTTTCGGTTTTGCTAAAGTTCCAGAACATTATCATAATAAAAGCTCACTCACAACGGCAGAGTTTGAGATCTTTCATGACCAGCTTTGGCCAGCTGTACCCAAGAGAAATAATGCCAGAACAGGGATACAGAGGAGTTTTCCGGTTCATCTCTTGTACCAGTGAAGTAGACTTGTCTGCTTAGGTAGGTCAGCTACGAGGTAGATTCCAAAGACATTTAGGAAAATCCTTTATTGTAGCTTGTTCTTTGTCTTCGTAATAAGCAGATGTATCTGCATCTTTTTGTTTCAGGTGTTCATGGTATCCAAAGCTTCCTCCTCTTTGTATTGGCTCTGTGTGGGGACAGGGCAGCAAGGCTTTGTGTATCCAACGGTTAAAGATCAGGGATGGGCAGTTCCTCGGATGAAGAATGAGTGGGAAATGGCTCCCAGTCACTTGGTTTCATTCATTCAAAGCTTTTGCGGCCAACCAATCACTGAGCTGATGCAACATTCAATTTTCATGTGCTTCTTGCTGAGCTTTCTCTCAGGTGTGGATCTAGACCTTGAACCCATGTACCATCCACAAGCCAGTCATATCTGGTTCTGGCAATGCTGTTCATGTTGGGCACGATCAATGACCATATATAGCCACATCCATATCACACTGCCTCCTAATAGGAAAAATGTCTATTGCATTCTGTATTGGATAGATATAGGGGTTTGCAGTAGGGACACTCCCAGGGTACAACATGCTTTACCACAAAAAAATACAATGTTCCTCATTACAAGTATGGCAGTATTTCTGTGGTTAATCTGCTGAGTTACCACCAAATGGATTTATTGTTACTGTCACTTGGTCCCACGGATTTACTGTGGGTTTACAAGTGGTGGTAGGCTGTGTAAATCCCCATTTTTTGGAGTTCATAGGACTCCATCGGGATTTCAGCAGAATAACTACTGCCACCGATTTTTCTTTTTCTTTTTTACATTTAACATTTTTTTTACTTTCAATTTTTTATTTTTTGCAGATTTTTGGTGGTGAGGTGGCAAATTTCCCTCCAGCTTTTTGCTGGAGGAAAATCCTCCAACTCACTGCCAAAACTGTAGTATGGCGGCGCAGTAATGCAGCAGTAACAGAATTCCCACCACGTTACCGCCTTAACACCCTGCCGTACTTGTAATGAGGCCCAGTAAAGGCTACTGCCCACAATTGAAGCCATTGCAGTCCACTCTTGAGGAGTCTCAAACAGGGAAATTAGGTGCCTTGGGGCACCCTATCCTTGAGGGACATAGATTCTCTCAATGGCACAATCTTCATTCTTGATGAGCCCTTTGAAGTCGATGCCTCGGTGAAAGGCCTAGTATCAGGTCTGGGAAAATAAAAAATGCTCATGGCCTTGCGTTGGTGTAGGATGGAGTTTCCAGTAGGCTTGCAGACCCAGTGCATCGTGCACAGATGATTTCACGATGAAGGGCCTTGCTTTCTTGCAGCCGGTTTCGGATATGTTTTCTCAGATCAGTTTAAAGGAGACTGATAGTGGTCATACAACCTATTGGATGTGTACAAGCATTCATAATGGAAACCCTTGACTTTGTTTTCTAACTGAAGACCTGACATGAGAGACAGACTACTGGCTGCCATTTTAGCATGCCGCAAAACCTTGGTGTTACCCAAGTAAATGGTAATGATCTTGCAATTTCAGACCCAGTTGGTTATGTCCTTTTGCCAGGAACCATAACTCCTTCTGAAAGCAATGTTGCACAATTTATTGACCTAAATGTGTGCTAAATCCTTACTGTCATCAAGTTGCATTGTTGTCAGTGGAAAATAATTGACCTCAACACTGCAGTAAATGTTTATCAGGTGACTGGAATTCTATTGTTCATCTTTTGTTACCTCTGTCTTGTTTCTAAGCATCCTCCCTTTATGTTCTGTGAACTTTCTCTAAAGTCCAGTCTGTAGGTTCTCTTTATTTCCTGTCTTTGTATCTTCTGGAATCTTTACCAGTTCCAGAATGCATGTGTTCTGCTATTTCAGTTTTTTCAGCAACTTATCCGACCTGGACTTCCAGGCTCCATGTACATTCACTCTTCGTCTGCTTAGTTTCTCAGTAGCCTTAGCTACTGCTTCCACACTTTACAGCATGCCGCATTTCTCTCAAAATTAACTTTCAAAATGGCTGTAGGAACTGCCCCTGCAAGTTAAAGCATGCATGCGTTTATACAGTATTCCCTTTCATGATGCCTTATTTACCAGTCCTTGAGCCCCGGATCCAGGCAAATCCCCCGGCACCCGTTTTTAGACATTGGGGGTCATTCCGAGGTTGGAGGTAAGGGATTACCGGCGCCTGTAAGGGCACCGATGGCGGTAATCCCTTACCTCTGTATTCCGAGTTCCCTTTGCGGGTCGCTCAATTACGGGACTCGCAAAGTGACCTTGGAGTAAATTACGGCACCGTAATTTACGGTGCCGTAATTACCTCCTTCTCCATTCCCATTGAGCCCTATGGGGGCAGAAATGGGGATGGGGAAGGGCTATGGTGAATGGGGAATTACCGGTCCATCCAACCTTGGAATGGACCGGTAATTACTCCATTCACCATGCCGGTATTCCATGCAGTAAATAGCTCCATGGTTGCCAACCATGGAGCTATTTAGTCCATGGTGCAGTCCTAACTCGGAATGAGGGCCATTGTGTACTATTTTTTGTTACTTTGAAATAATGGAGTACCTATCCCTACAATTCTAGATCAAAAGTGAAGGATTTTCCTCACATGGGAATAGCACACTACCACACGTATCTGTTTGGTTATGAGTCATGTAAAGTGATGGTTACATGGATTAATAAACACACCAGCGTTGTAATCTTAAAAAAACAAAAAAAACAAGAGGTTGCTCTAATCACAGGAAATACGTTTTAATGTGTGTCAACAGCAACACACATGCCGGCTGATTCATGGAATTATTTGCGCCGAAAAACATGGATTTGTGCGCCATTCTGCCCGCAAATCCCTGTTTAACAAATGGGGATTTGCAGGCAGAATGGCGCACGAATCCCCGCTTTTCGCCACAAATAATTCCGTGAATCAGCCCCATAGTGTTTACACTTAGCATGTAATTTTGAATTAAACCACAAGAGGTCGCTCTAATCACAGGATATATGCTTTACTGTGTGCGTCTACAGGACATGCAGGATGTTCATTAAGTAAGTTACCCTGATGAACACTCTTGCTACAATTTGTTCACTATCCACCTATCGGAGTGCCCAGGAGGAAAAATACCCAGATGTTCATAATATTAATAGCAGCCATTTCTAGATTCTTTTGACATGGCGTGGATTGCAGCACGCCGAAAATCGAACGCAGCTCAACCTAGTTGAAAATAGTTAAATACTGTTGTTCTCTGTTTTGTATGAATTACTTTGTGGAGAATAGGATTCTACAGAGTATTGACCAAGATTGAATGCCTCACTCCTTGCTGGTTTTATTTTGACTTTAGAGTTTAACTACATAGCAACTCTAGAAGCAGAACAGAAGATTTTGGTCTAGCCCCAGTCAGGGCTCCTAAATAACAAACAAGGACACTGTTAAATCTAGGGGTATTCTACTACAGAAGGTAGGGGCGCTTTACTTTTGTAGATACACTTTTTCATACATTTTGAGAGTAGTGACTAGGTCACTATGCCATCTATATAGTAATCAACCAACCCCCACCCCCTTTTTTTCCAGACAGTGCACCTGTGAATCCCGAAACGTTCGCCTTGGATATACAGTTTGTGCGCTAATTTGGAACATCCACATTGAATCCTTATCAGGTGAATAAGTACTAATTAAACCATGACCGGTGTAAGAAGTGGGAGAACATTGGGGGAAATTAAAATACTAATGTGATAAACATGTGTTTAGACCATAGATCCTGCATTGGAATGAAGAATATTAAAGACAAAGTGAAGATTGATTGCTCCTGAGGAAGGGGAGTTTAGAGCCAAACAAAATTTGAATCCTCATTTATTTTCATTTTTGATCTTTTATATTGTAAACATGTTCTAATTCGGAGTGTTGAATTTTGAATTTAAGAGAATATACTTTAAAAAAAGAAAAACAGTAAAAGTGTGTTTTTTTTTCACGTAAGAAAGACAAATGTAAAGGTTTTCTTAATGGCAATGTTATGAAACAATGTGGACTTTTGTTCTACATGAGTCAGATTGAAATTATTCATGAGCTATTTAAATATTGACTAGTGCGGAGTATTCATAAGTGTGCTGGGGGATGGGAGTGACCCACGGTTGGTGGGCACTTCATTGTTTTTCTTGATTGGACAGCTAAACATCCCTTTCTGTAAAATGCTGAGCGAGATTGCAGAGGAGTGTGTGCTGGAACTGTATAAAAGGTGAGGCTTCTGGATTGAAAAGCAAGTCAGCCACTGGAAGTAACTGAAGAAGAAGATGCCCAGAGACGCCTGCAAGACCCTTTGCAACACCGCAAAGCGACCACTGCGGTCCTGACCCTGTTTTCTATGCAACAGAGGAGCTCCGACAAGGACGACTCCTTCACTTTGGCTGGTGGGACCAACCAGTCCCAAGACGAACCCTGAAACAAGCCGTCTCCCGAGGTGCTAGGAGTTTCCAGAGCTGCAAAACCCTAATACTGGGAGACCTGTTGCCCATTTCAAGTGCATCGTCGTGGAAAGGCTGAGTCCATCCAAATCTTTTCTGAAACCATAAGAACACTACAGAGATCCGAACCAAATCGCCCACACACCCCTCACCAGAGTGTGGGACTGCAGGAAGTGAAGAAGATTGACAGTGATGTCATCAATGACATTTGTGATGTCCTCTTTGATGTCCTGGGTTTTAGTTTTAGCAGTGCACGGTGGTGGCGTGAGTTATTGTTGCTTAGCTTACCATAACTGGCGAATTTCAGGGGGGTTTTGGTTTTACTTGGAAGCATAACGTCCCTTTTAACAAAGTTTTTTCACTGAATTTCATAGGTTTTTAGTAGCGCAAGTTAACCATAACGTCCCTTTACCAACGTTTTTTCAGTGAATTTCATAGGTTTTTATTAGTGCAACTTAACCATAACGTCTATGAACATCTGACTTCATTGCGAACCTTCTGGACAGTGCCACATGAGCATATGCTGGCGCGCGGCATGATGACTTGACCGGGAACCCGTCCGCACTTCACGATAAGATCTGTGCTTCGCGGACAGTTCGGAACTGCATTTTCTACTGATCTAGGAACTTTCAACTTCAAAATTTCCCTTGCACAGCTCCAACACCTATTCCTACTCATCCATTAACAATCTAGTACACATTACATACTTTTAGCAAAACTGCTATTTATCTTAAAATGGAATCAGCTAATGCCATTCATGCTCCCCAAGAGACACCACCACTGCTGTAATCAAGGAGCATGAGAAAGACTGCCCCCTAATTTAGAAATAACACATGCACAACATTTTCCCCTGTCCAGTGTTTGGTATCTCTTCCCTCATTTCCCTCCCCACCTTTCATTCTAAGCTACTCTGCCAAAAAAAAAATGCATCCAAAAACAATAAAAGAAATGTTCCTTTAGGATCCACCTTTCACAGTTAAAAAATAGAACTAAAAAAATAACATATAGACTCCATCTAATTTATATTTCTCAGTAAAGTACATAGACTCAATAAGATTTTCCAACATTTCCATTTGTTTTTTGTGTTATGCTAATGGCAATATTGTAGCATTTATCCCCGTTCCAGGGATGGAACGGTGGATACCGGCCTGGCAGCCCAAGTTATCAGCCCAAGCGAAGCGAGGGTGGATAACGAGGTCTCCGGACCATTATCCCCCCATTCCAGCCCCTGTATTGGGGGTTGAAGGCCATTGGCACCCTGGGTTCCCAAAGTGGGAACCTGGGGTGCTAAAAAAAGGATTTTTCTTCCTACACCGGGACGCCTGTGTCGTCCCGGTGTAGGAAGGAAAATCCTTTTCCAAGATGGCCACCATGGAAAGGGAAGGCAGGGTTCCGTACAGGGCCCCTCTTCCCTTTCCATTGTTTCCATTGTAGCCTGCAGAAGGCGAAAAGAGAGCCCTATGTGACCATATTAGCACGAGCACATTGTTCTTCCCTTTCAAACCTATCCCAATTTCGAATAACTTTACCATAAAGCCAGTCCCAGGTGGACATGGCCACTTTAACCCCATGTGTTGTCCCTTGTGGTCATGGCCAGTAGCCTGATTGTCCGGATCATGACCTTATTCCATGACCCGGACAATCTGGCCACTGTCCATGGCCACAGGCTACACCTCAGTCACCAAAGGTAAATCACTATTTTTTGTACCTAGATTATGACACTTCATTCAGACTTTACGAAAACATTTATATCTAGATCTATAATCTTTTTGCAAACCTTTGTGTAGATTTGTCAATGGCACCACATTTATAAGCCTTTACAATATTTTGGGACCCCCCTCTATTTTTGCCCCCTCTTGACAAAATCCCACCAAACTTCAGAAAAACATTAATATCTAGTTGTCCGCAAATCCAAGATGGCGGGCATTTCCAGAAATCTGACGTACCTCACGCTTCACTCCAACCAATCAGACAACACGTTGCGTGTCCGCGGGCATGATGCAAGCCGATTAGCCAATCGGTGTACTGTCCGCTGAGCGAACAGGGAAGTGTGTCCGCAGAGCGGACATTGATATCACTAATTTTTCTGCCTTACGTTTTGGTGGTTTAAAAGAAAACCAAATTTACACCAAATTAACAAAAACACGCTTTCAGGACCAAGCCGCTGCTTCTGCTGCAATTTGGTGAAAATACGTCCAGCGTTTTGGGCTGTAGGCGTGAGCAAAGTTTTTTCCCATTATGTGGGGAAAAAAGAAATTTTGGGACTTTGCCCTCCCTCCCCCCTTGACCAAACCTCACCAATTCATAGTGGGCCCTCACCAATTCATAGTGGGCCATATACTCTTTTTGCAAAGTTTGGTGAGGATACGTCCACGGGGAGCAAAGTTATAAGCCGTCCAAAAAGTGTTCTTCCTATGGGTTTAGCAACTTAACCATAACTACATGGCCACTACCACAGGCCATGTAATATATAACTATATGTGTAAGTGCTTCTTTTTTGTGCCTGTCTAGCTAAAATTCCGTCTAATTACTTACATTTACTTTTAAATTTACATTTATTTATTTACACCGCGCACAATAGACCCGTAGGCATAATGGCGCCACAAAACACACAATACATAAAATCATGAACAACAGAAAACATAAAAAGGGCGCTATTACTGTCCAGAAGAAAACGGTCCAACATTAATGAGGATAACAAATACAAAAAATAACTAAATCTGGCGATTAATTCAAAACAGTATTCATCATTGAGGTCGATGATAAATGGTTCATTTTATTGAGACTCTGTAAAAACAAAGGTAAACTACTTGAGCCACATCCCACCACTATGCAGTCAGTATTATCCTCACTACACCACTCCTTGATTCGAATTCTTCGAAGAACCGTGAAGTCATCTGGTCTGACACAGTTGGGAACCACTTTTATGTTGAGCCAAGCTTGGATTTTATTCTTTAGGGCCTCCTTTGTTTCATGGTGAGTTGGTTTCATTACGTTGGTTATTATGAAGTTTCCTGGGCCCAGGACAAAACTACTCAAAGTGGAGTCGCTGATTTTTGCCATTTTGGATTTTTTAATAAGCAGATCCCTATGGAACGCATTAGTCAATGTTCCACCAGCCTGGTGATCAATGAGACACCCTTTGGTAGGACTTTGGGGCCAGGGCTAATAATGGCAGCTGCCCCCTTCTGTGCGGGCAGTGTCAGGTGCGTAACAACAACAGGATCCGTTTGAGTTCCTTGGTGATGTTCTATATGGCCGTGAGGTATGCATGTCATGATGGCCTCGACAGTTAGTGGAACGGGCCGCAGAGGCACAACTGGATTCTTTCCAATTACCTTGACCCAGGAGAGGAAATCCTACATATTATGGCAAGCCCCAAGATCTTGCAATAACTGGTACTTACGGCCGTCCAGTTAGAAGGAGCAATAGAGGTAACTGTTCTACAAATGAGACTTACTGGCCTCTTGTTACTTAATTGTTCGCTCAAAGATACCAATGTAGGAGGCACTTTAGAGAGGTGTGGAAGTTCTGGAGAAGCACAATATGGCGGAGATGTAGCACTAAGACTAATGGTATGTACTATTGAGCTGTTTGTTATTGCATAGCAACTCGGAAAGGAAATTCTGTTCCTTTTGTAGCCTCTGACGTCTCCTAGCACTTGAGTCTAACACCTCCGAGAGACATTTGCCTCTCATTTGATGGTCTGTCATAGATGAGGGTGAAAGATGTGGTGAATATCCTGCACCCTCCCCCGCATTCATCTGATCGATAGACGGCTGCGGAGGGGAGCCTAATTCCGCCTCTAAGGAGCAGACAGTAACCCTGTCTTCAAAAGACAAAGATTGCAATGTAGTTACTGGCATGGCCAAAACTTGGGCAATCTTGAAGGCAAACTCAGTACACTCGCCTGGGAGTCGCCCCCAGATTCCGCTCAGAAATGATTATGGGGGTGTGGAGGAATCTTGCTCATGTTGCAGGGCAGGGCAGAGCCAGCATCCACGCCGAGCAGCTGGTCCACAGACAGCCACCAGCTAGGACGCGACATAGCCGCCAAGAAAGAGGAGCCACGGCCAGGCACTCCGGGGCCCCCAGGCTACCAAGGCCCCCCAGGACCTCGAGCTGAGACGAACCGTCTAGCTCCCGGCGCCACGTGCCGACCCTGCCACCTCCTGAAAAAACAACCCTGACGAGCTCTCGGCTCCGGGGGGCTAGAGAAAGGGACCCTATGCAGAATGCGGAAATCAAGCCTCACTGCCTTACCCAGCCGCTTCCGACTCCGACCAGGACCTTGCGGTTAGTAGCTTGGCATCTTACTCTTAAGATAAGCTTACAGCTAGCATCTTCCTCTTAAGATAAGCCTGACTGCTCTGCCACTCTTCCAAGGTCCTGAGCTAGTACAGACTGATACTAAGAGCTGGGGATCTACAAACCACTGGGATAGCTTACTAAAGTCTTACTCCCAGTAGGACTTTAGGAAAACTGCCCGTACAAATGGTGCTTCACCTCATTAATAATGGAAGGATAGTTTGGATGGCACATTATATAAACTGAATTATCTCTTGGCTCTTAAATTGCAGGTTCAATTTTTAAGGGCTATGCTGTATTTTATCAATCTTACCAGGGCATTTTACAAGAGCATTCTACTGATCAATTCAAGAATCAACAGCAAAAAAGTTAACAAAATGAATGCTTTTTAATGAATAGTAGCTTTAATTATTACATGACCTAGTTCGATCAGTGTCGAGTTTTGTTTATATTTGTGCCACAAAGTCCAGACCTACCTGTATTTAACAGCTCCATGGCTGCCAGAAGTGATGTTATATATGTTGTAATTATATTCTAATACTCTAGTTGTATTTATACTGTCTGACTGCTTATTATTGGCTCTGTAATAGACTATGGGATAGGTGGTAAAACTATTGAAACTGTATATCGACATCTGATCATGAAGAGACCGACTGGTCAGAATTATAGGGCAACTTAGTTCCTTGGAATTTCAATTTAAGTACCCGGTTAAGCCCTCATGCATTTAAAACATGTAAGGGGCAGATACCGTGTTTCTACAGGAGCCCCACCTGGTAGAAGAAGAAGCTCTCTAGGAAGGATAGGAACAGACCTGGACAACTCTTATGAGAGTAAATCGTAGAGGGTTAAGCATCTTAATACATAAAGAGTTCAGTCTCAAATCAGTCTACACTGAAAAAGGCCAGTACGAGAAGAGGTGTTATGATGAAAACTGAAATTGACACATCTGTTCAAAATCTTTGTTATACGTACTCACAACAGAGGCAGGCTTTTATTGTTATTATTTTAGGGTATTTATTGAGCGCCACCTAGCTTTGAGAAGCAACAGAACCCTTTACAATCATAGGGGGAAGAACATGGTGAGGGGAGCAAACAAACAAGGGAGTGGGGAGCTAACGGGAGGGGGAAGGTGGGCAATTTGTGAGCTAGGGATCTGCAAGCAATCAGGGGAGGAAACCGTGTAGATGAAATCACCCAGTCCTCGGTTGGGTGGGAAGCTTAAATCAGAATTAGAAAGCCTAGAGAAAAAATCGGATAGATCTAGTGAAATCCCCTACCCTGGCTAAGGTAACAGTGTGGTCCCAGACTTTCCCCTTCTGTAATGGCTTGGCAGGCTCATGATGGTCTGGAGGGTTGCCCAGAGAAGTGGCGTGGTTATGATCGATTCAAAACCTTCCAGCCATCACCTTTCGGTTTTGCTAAAGTTCCAGAACATTATCATAATAAAAGCTCACTCACAACGGCAGAGTTTGAGATCTTTCATGACCAGCTTTGGCCAGCTGTACCCAAGAGAAATAATGCCAGAACAGGGATACAGAGGAGTTTTCCGGTTCATCTCTTGTACCAGTGAAGTAGACTTGTCTGCTTAGGTAGGTCAGCTACGAGGTAGATTCCAAAGACATTTAGGAAAATCCTTTATTGTAGCTTGTTCTTTGTCTTCGTAATAAGCAGATGTATCTGCATCTTTTTGTTTCAGGTGTTCATGGTATCCAAAGCTTCCTCCTCTTTGTATTGGCTCTGTGTGGGGACAGGGCAGCAAGGCTTTGTGTATCCAACGGTTAAAGATCAGGGATGGGCAGTTCCTCGGATGAAGAATGAGTGGGAAATGGCTCCCAGTCACATGGTTTCATTCATTCAAAGCTTTTGCGGCCAACCAATCACTGAGCTGATGCAACATTCAATTTTCATGTGCTTCTTGCTGAGCTTTCTCTCAGGTGTGGATCTAGACCTTGAACCCATGTACCATCCACAAGCCAGTCATATCTGGTTCTGGCAATGCTGTTCATGTTGGGCACGATCAATGACCATATATAGCCACATCCATATCACACTGCCTCCTAATAGGAAAAATGTCTATTGCATTCTGTATTGGATAGATATAGGGGTTTGCAGTAGGGACACTCCCAGGGTACAACATGCTTTACCACAAAAAAATACAATGTTCCTCATTACAAGTATGGCAGTATTTCTGTGGTTAATCTGCTGAGTTACCACCAAATGGATTTATTGTTACTGTCACTTGGTCCCACGGATTTACTGTGGGTTTACAAGTGGTGGTAGGCTGTGTAAATCCCCATTTTTTGGAGTTCATAGGACTCCATCGGGATTTCAGCAGAATAACTACTGCCACCGATTTTTCTTTTTCTTTTTTACATTTAACATTTTTTTTACTTTCAATTTTTTATTTTTTGCAGATTTTTGGTGGTGAGGTGGCAAATTTCCCTCCAGCTTTTTGCTGGAGGAAAATCCTCCAACTCACTGCCAAAACTGTAGTATGGCGGCGCAGTAATGCAGCAGTAACAGAATTCCCACCACGTTACCGCCTTAACACCCTGCCGTACTTGTAATGAGGCCCAGTAAAGGCTACTGCCCACAATTGAAGCCATTGCAGTCCACTCTTGAGGAGTCTCAAACAGGGAAATTAGGTGCCTTGGGGCACCCTATCCTTGAGGGACATAGATTCTCTCAATGGCACAATCTTCATTCTTGATGAGCCCTTTGAAGTCGATGCCTCGGTGAAAGGCCTAGTATCAGGTCTGGGAAAATAAAAAATGCTCATGGCCTTGCGTTGGTGTAGGATGGAGTTTCCAGTAGGCTTGCAGACCCAGTGCATCGTGCACAGATGATTTCACGATGGAGGGCCTTGCTTTCTTGCAGCCGGTTTCGGATATGTTTTCTCAGATCAGTTTAAAGGAGACTGATAGTGGTCATACAACCTATTGGATGTGTACAAGCATTCATAATGGAAACCCTTGACTTTGTTTTCTAACTGAAGACCTGACATGAGAGACAGACTACTGGCTGCCATTTTAGCATGCCGCAAAACCTTGGTGTTACCCAAGTAAATGGTAATGATCTTGCAATTTCAGACCCAGTTGGTTATGTCCTTTTGCCAGGAACCATAACTCCTTCTGAAAGCAATGTTGCTCAATTTATTGACCTAAATGTGTGCTAAATCCTTACTGTCATCAAGTTGCATTGTTGTCAGTGGAAAATAATTGACCTCAACACTGCAGTAAATGTTTATCAGGTGACTGGAATTCTATTGTTCATCTTTTGTTACCTCTGTCTTGTTTCTAAGCATCCTCCCTTTATGTTCTGTGAACTTTCTCTAAAGTCCAGTCTGTAGGTTCTCTTTATTTCCTGTCTTTGTATCTTCTGGAATCTTTACCTCCAAGTTCCAGAATGCATGTGTTCTGCTATTTCAGTTTTTTCAGCAACTTATCCGACCTTGACTTCCAGGCTCCATGTACATTCACTCTTCGTCTGCTTAGTTTCTCAGTAGCCTTAGCTACTGCTTCCACACTTTACAGCATGCCGCATTTCTCTCAAAATTAACTTTCAAAATGGCTGTAGGAACTGCCCCTGCAAGTTAAAGCATGCATGCGTTTATACAGTATTCCCTTTCATGATGCCTTATTTACCAGTCCTTGAGCCCCGGATCCAGGCAAATCCCCCGGCACCCGTTTTTAGACATTGGGGGTCATTCCGAGGTTGGAGGTAAGGGATTACCGGCGCCTGTAAGGGCACCGATGGCGGTAATCCCTTACCTCTGTATTCCGAGTTCCCTTTGCGGGTCGCTCAATTACGGGACTCGCAAAGTGACCTTGGAGTAAATTACGGCACCGTAATTTACGGTGCCGTAATTACCTCCTTCTCCATTCCCATTGAGCCCTATGGGGGCAGAAATGGGGATGGGGAAGGGCTATGGTGAATGGGGAATTACCGGTCCATCCAACCTTGGAATGGACCGGTAATTACTCCATTCACCATGCCGGTATTCCATGCAGTAAATAGCTCCATGGTTGCCAACCATGGAGCTATTTAGTCCATGGTGCAGTCCTAACTCGGAATGAGGGCCATTGTGTACTATTTTTTGTTACTTTGAAATAATGGAGTACCTATCCCTACAATTCTAGATCAAAAGTGAAGGATTTTCCTCACATGGGAATAGCACACTACCACACGTATCTGTTTGGTTATGAGTCATGTAAAGTGATGGTTACATGGATTAATAAACACACCAGCGTTGTAATCTTAAAAAAACAAAAAAAACAAGAGGTTGCTCTAATCACAGGAAATACGTTTTAATGTGTGTCAACAGCAACACACATGCCGGCTGATTCATGGAATTATTTGCGCCGAAAAACATGGATTTGTGCGCCATTCTGCCCGCAAATCCCTGTTTAACAAATGGGGATTTGCAGGCAGAATGGCGCACGAATCCCCGCTTTTCGCCACAAATAATTCCGTGAATCAGCCCCATAGTGTTTACACTTAGCATGTAATTTTGAATTAAACCACAAGAGGTCGCTCTAATCACAGGATATATGCTTTACTGTGTGCGTCTACAGGACATGCAGGATGTTCATTAAGTAAGTTACCCTGATGAACACTCTTGCTACAATTTGTTCACTATCCACCTATCGGAGTGCCCAGGAGGAAAAATACCCAGATGTTCATAATATTAATAGCAGCCATTTCTAGATTCTTTTGACATGGCGTGGATTGCAGCACGCCGAAAATCGAACGCAGCTCAACCTAGTTGAAAATAGTTAAATACTGTTGTTCTCTGTTTTGTATGAATTACTTTGTGGAGAATAGGATTCTACAGAGGATTGACCAAGATTGAATGCCTCACTCCTTGCTGGTTTTATTTTGACTTTAGAGTTTAACTACATAGCAACTCTAGAAGCAGAACAGAAGATTTTGGTCTAGCCCCAGTCAGGGCTCCTAAATAACAAACAAGGACACTGTTAAATCTAGGGGTATTCTACTACAGAAGGTAGGGGCGCTTTACTTTTGTAGATACACTTTTTCATACATTTTGAGAGTAGTGACTAGGTCACTATGCCATCTATATAGTAATCAACCAACCCCCACCCCCTTTTTTTCCAGACAGTGCACCTGTGAATCCCGAAACGTTCGCCTTGGATATACAGTTTGTGCGCTAATTTGGAACATCCACATTGAATCCTTATCAGGTGAATAAGTACTAATTAAACCATGACCGGTGTAAGAAGTGGGAGAACATTGGGGGAAATTAAAATACTAATGTGATAAACATGTGTTTAGACCATAGATCCTGCATTGGAATGAAGAATATTAAAGACAAAGTGAAGATTGATTGCTCCTGAGGAAGGGGAGTTTAGAGCCAACCAAAATTTGAATCCTCATTTATTTTCATTTTTGATCTTTTATATTGTAAACATATTCTAATTCGGAGTGTTGAATTTTGAATTTAAGAGAATATACTTTAAAAAAAGAAGAACAGTAAAAGTGTGTTTTTTTATCACGTAAGAAAGACAAATGTAAAGGTTTTCTTAATGGCAATGTTATGAAACAATGTGGACTTTTGTTCTACATGAGTCAGATTGAAATTATTCATGAGCTATTTAAATATTGACTAGTGCGGAGTATTCATAAGTGTGCTGGGGGATGGGAGTGACCCACGGTTGGTGGGCACTTCATTGTTTTTCTTGATTGGACAGCTAAACATCCCTTTCTGTAAAATGCTGAGCGAGATTGCAGAGGAGTGTGTGCTGGAACTGTATAAAAGGTGAGGCTTCTGGATTGAAAAGCAAGTCAGCCACTGGAAGCTGAAGTAACTGAAGAAGAAGATGCCCAGAGACGCCTGCAAGACCCTTTGCAACACCGCAAAGCGACCACTGCGGTCCTGACCCTGTTTTCTATGCAACAGAGGAGCTCCGACAAGGACGACTCCTTCACTTTGGCTGGTGGGACCAACCAGTCCCAAGACGAACCCTGAAACAAGCCGTCTCCCGAGGTGCTAGGAGTTTCCAGAGCTGCAAAACCCTAATACTGGGAGACCTGTTGCCCATTTCAAGTGCATCGTCGTGGAAAGGCTGAGTCCATCCAAATCTTTTCTGAAACCATAAGAACACTACAGAGATCCGAACCAAATCGCCCACACCCCCTCACCAGAGTGTGGGACTGCAGGAAGTGAAGAAGATTGACAGTGATGTCATCAATGACATTTGTGATGTCCTCTTTGATGTCCTGGGTTTTAGTTTTAGCAGTGCACGGTGGTGGCGTGAGTTATTGTTGCTTAGCTTACCATAACTGGCGAATTTCAGGGGGGTTTTGGTTTTACTTGGAAGCATAACGTCCCTTTTAACAAAGTTTTTTCACTGAATTTCATAGGTTTTTAGTAGCGCAAGTTAACCATAACGTCCCTTTACCAACGTTTTTTCAGTGAATTTCATAGGTTTTTATTAGTGCAACTTAACCATAACGTCTATGAACATCTGACTTCATTGCGAACCTTCTGGACAGTGCCACATGAGCATATGCTGGCGCGCGGCATGATGACTTGACCGGGAACCCGTCCGCACTTCACGATAAGATCTGTGCTTCGCGGACAGTTCGGAACTGCATTTTCTACTGATCTAGGAACTTTCAACTTCAAAATTTCCCTTGCACAGCTCCAACACCTATTCCTACTCATCCATTAACAATCTAGTACACATTACATACTTTTAGCAAAACTGCTATTTATCTTAAAATGGAATCAGCTAATGCCATTCATGCTCCCCAAGAGACACCACCACTGCTGTAATCAAGGAGCATGAGAAAGACTGCCCCCTAATTTAGAAATAACACATGCACAACATTTTCCCCTGTCCAGTGTTTGGTATCTCTTCCCTCATTTCCCTCCACACCTTTCATTCTAAGCTACTCTGCCAAAAAAAAAATGCATCCAAAAACAATAAAAGAAATGTTCCTTTAGGATCCACCTTTCACAGTTAAAAAATAGAACTAAAAAAATAACATATAGACTCCATCTAATTTATATTTCTCAGTAAAGTACATAGACTCAATAAGATTTTCCAACATTTCCATTTGTTTTTTGTGTTATGCTAATGGCAATATTGTAGCATGTATCCCCGTTCCAGGGATGGAACGGTGGATACCGGCCTGGCAGCCCAAGTTATCAGCCCAAGCGAAGCGAGGGAGGATAACGAGGTCTCCGGACCATTATCCCCCCATTCCAGCCCCTGTATTGGGGGTTGAAGGCCATTGGCACCCTGGGTTCCCAAAGTGGGAACCTGGGGTGCTAAAAAAAGGATTTTTCTTCCTACACCGGGACGCCTGTGTCGTCCCGGTGTAGGAAGGAAAATCCTTTTCCAAGATGGCCACCATGGAAAGGGAAGGCAGGGTTCCGTACAGGGCCCCTCTTCCCTTTCCATTGTTTCCATTGTAGCCTGCAGAAGGCGAAAAGAGAGCCCTATGTGACCATATTAGCACAAGCACATTGTTCTTCCCTTTCAAACCTATCCCAATTTCGAATAACTTTACCATAAAGCCAGTCCCAGGTGGACATGGCCACTTTAACCCCATGTGTTGTCCCTTGTGGTCATGGCCAGTAGCCTGATTGTCCGGATCATGACCTTATTCCATGACCCGGACAATCTGGCCACTGTCCATGGCCACAGGCTACACCTCAGTCACCAAAGGTAAATCACTATTTTTTGTACCTAGATTATGACACTTCATTCAGACTTTACGAAAACATTTATATCTAGATCTATAATCTTTTTGCAAACCTTTGTGTAGATTTGTCAATGGCACCACATTTATAAGCCTTTACAATATTTTGGGACCCCCCTCTATTTTTGCCCCCTCTTGACAAAATCCCACCAAACTTCGGAAAAACATTAATATCTAGTTGTCCGCAAATCCAAGATGGCGGGCATTTCCAGAAATCTGACGTACCTCACGCTTCACTCCAACCAATCAGACAACACGTTGCGTGTCCGCGGGCATGATGCAAGCCGATTAGCCAATCGGTGTACTGTCCGCTGAGCGAACAGGGCAGTGTGTCCACAGAGCGGACATTGATATCACTAATTTTTCTGCCTTACGTTTTGGTGGTTTAAAAGAAAACCAAATTTACACCAAATTAACAAAAACACGCTTTCAGGACCAAGCCGCTGCTTCTGCTGCAATTTGGTGAAAATACGTCCAGCGTTTTGGGCTGTAGGCGTGAGCAAAGTTTTTTCCCATTTATGTGGGGAAAAAAGAAATTTTGGGACTTTGCCCTCCCTCCCCCCTTGACCAAACCTCACCAATTCATAGTGGGCCATATACTCTTTTTGCAAAGTTTGGTGAGGATACGTCCACGGGGAGCAAAGTTATAAGCCGTCCAAAAAGTGTTCTTCCTATGGGTTTAGCAACTTAACCATAACTACATGGCCACTACCACAGGCCATGTAATATATAACTATATGTGTAAGTGCTTCTTTTTTGTGCCTGTCTAGCTAAAATTCCGTCTAATTACTTACATTTACTTTTAAATTTACATTTATTTATTTACACCGCGCACAATAGACCCGTAGGCATAATGGCGCCACAAAACACACAATACATAAAATCATGAACAACAGAAAACATAAAAAGGGCGCTATTACTGTCCAGAAGAAAACAGTCCAACATTAATGAGGATAACAAATACAAAAAATAACTAAATCTGGCGATTAATTCAAAACAGTATTCATCATTGAGGTCGATGATAAATGGTTCATTTTATTGAGACTCTGTAAAAACAAAGGTAAACTACTTGAGCCATATCCCACCACTATGCAGTCAGTATTATCCTCACTACACCACTCCTTGATTTGAATTCTTCGAAGAACCGTGAAGTCATCTGGTCTGACACAGTTGGGAACCACTTTTATGTTGAGCCAAGCTTGGATTTTATTCTTTAGGGCCTCCTTTGTTTCATGGTGAGTTGGTTTCATTACGTTGGTTATTATGAAGTTTCCTGGGCCCAGGACAAAACTACTCAAAGTGGAGTCGCTGATTTTTGCCATTTTGGATTTTTTAATAAGCAGATCCCTATGGAACGCATTAGTCAATGTTCCACCAGCCTGGTGATCAATGAGACACCCTTTGGTAGGACTTTGGGGCCAGGGCTAATAATGGCAGCTGCCCCCTTCTGTGCGGGCAGTGTCAGGTGCGTAACAACAACAGGATCCGTTTGAGTTCCTTGGTGATGTTCTATATGGCCGTGAGGTATGCATGTCATGATGGCCTCGACAGTTAGTGGAACGGGCCGCAGAGGCACAACTGGATTCTTTCCAATTACCTTGACCCAGGAGAGGAAATCCTACATATTATGGCAAGCCCCAAGATCTTGCAATAACTGGTACTTACGGCCGTCCAGTTAGAAGGAGCAATAGAGGTAACTGTTCCACAAATGAGACTTACTGGCCTCTTGTTACTTAATTGTTCGCTCAAAGATACCAATGTAGGAGGCACTTTAGAGAGGTGTGGAAGTTCTGGAGAAGCACAATATGGCGGAGATGTAGCACTAAGACTAATGGTATGTACTATTGAGCTGTTTGTTATTGCATAGCAACTCGGAAAGGAAATTCTGTTCCTTTTGTAGCCTCTGACGTCTCCTAGCACTTGAGTCTAACACCTCCGAGAGACATTTGCCTCTCATTTGATGGTCTGTCATAGATGAGGGTGAAAGATGTGGTGAATATCCTGCACCCTCCCCCGCATTCATCTGATCGATAGACGGCTGCGGAGGGGAGCCTAATTCCGCCTCTAAGGAGCAGACAGTAACCCTGTCTTCAAAAGACAAAGATTGCAATGTAGTTACTGGCATGGCCAAAACTTGGGCAATCTTGAAGGCAAACTCAGTACACTCGCCTGGGAGTCGCCCCCAGATTCCGCTCAGAAATGATTATGGGGGTGTGGAGGAATCTTGCTCATGTTGCAGGGCAGGGCAGAGCCAGCATCCACGCCGAGCAGCTGGTCCACAGACAGCCACCAGCTAGGATGCGACATAGCCGCCAAGAAAGAGGAGCCACGGCCAGGCACTCCGGGGCCCCCAGGCTACCAAGGCCCCCCAGGACCTCGAGCTGAGACGAACCGTCTAGCTCCCGGCGCCACGTGCCGACCCTGCCACCTCCTGAAAAAACAACCCTGACGAGCTCTCGGCTCCGGGGGGCTAGAGAAAGGGACCCTATGCAGAATGCGGAAATCAAGCCTCACTGCCTTACCCAGCCGCTTCCGACTCCGACCAGGACCTTGCGGTTAGTAGCTTGGCATCTTACTCTTAAGATAAGCTTACAGCTAGCATCTTCCTCTTAAGATAAGCCTGACTGCTCTGCCACTCTTCCAAGGTCCTGAGCTAGTACAGACTGATACTAAGAGCTGGGGATCTACAAACCACTGGGATAGCTTACTAAAGTCTTACTCCCAGTAGGACTTTAGGAAAACTCCCCGTACAAATGGTGCTTCACCTCATTAATAATGGAAGGATAGTTTGGATGGCACATTATATAAACTGAATTATCTCTTGGCTCTTAAATTGCAGGTTCAATTTTTAAGGGCTATGCTGTATTTTATCAATCTTACCAGGGCATTTTACAAGAGCATTCTACTGATCAATTCAAGAATCAACAGCAAAAAAGTTAACAAAATGAATGCTTTTTAATGAATAGTAGCTTTAATTATTACATGACCTAGTTCGATCAGTGTCGAGTTTTGTTTATATTTGTGCTTTTAAAGACCTCTTATAACTGTATTATATTGCATGTTTTTTAAACCTCTCAAGAAGCGAAGAAATAATATATAAACTTTGTGTAAAAATGTAGTCAGTAGGCCATAGATTGGAATGTTTAGCAATGTGATATTAGTCTTGGTGGAACGTCAAAAACACACGCAAAGTGATGTTTGTTCAGATAATCTGGCATGACTGAGCAGACCTTTAATGGGTTTAATGTTTCCTTCAGTTGGTTAACACCATTGCACATTGCAGATGACAATCGCAGCATCCATTCCTATGCTTTCAATCCTCAAGCTTTTGGCTTGCAATACTTACAATATAAAGCCATCGACGCTCTTCCACACACGAATTATGGTGAACCATGAGTCCATGTCCAGTTTGAATGCAGTAGCAGGTCTTTAGAAGAGACAATATTTACAGTAACTCTTACGGAAGTTGCGTGTAAAATCATTTTGTAGACACCGTACAAAGATTCTTTCATTTAAAATCATGAGTATTTGTCTTAACAACCTTATTCTTGAATGTGTGTTCGGAATCTTTCTTTTACAAAAAACCTCTCTGTTGGGATAATTTTTCTATTCTTTGCCCTATTTGTTCCCTAGCTGGTGTATGCAGCTGTTGGACGGGGTATATACGTCTATAATATTCAGCTGAAACGAGTGATTGCTTACCGGAGAAAAGCCCATGACTCCAACTTATTGCATATTGCAAAGCTTCCAAACAGGTAAAAGACTTCACTTAACATCCCAAATGTTTCTTCCAAGCAACATTGTTTCAAGCAGTAATGATGCAGAACGCCCATTCTCACATGTGCAAAGTATGGTGCAAGATATCCACTGGGTTCGGACTTTTTCACTGGAGACTTTTCACCAAAAGGCCTAACCATCCAACTTCGCCAGAGGTCACTCAAGAGAGTACTAGGTTGTTCAGATCTGCTGGTCAATATTCTAATGTACTGCCCATCTAAGGCCTTATTGTCATTCTTTAGATTAGCTGTTAAATCGTTTGCATGCATGTATGTGCCATGCTGCAACTGGGCATCAGTGTAACTGTGGACTTTCCCTTTCTCCCAGGGGTGTCAACCAATTTACTGCATGTCCTGGTGGCATGTGTTTTCATTGGTAGATGGGAGAGGCGCATGTTGTAGCTATGCGCATCCCTTTCCCCAGTAGTGTTGTCAATGCAGTTTTCATTAAGACTTTGTAGATGTAATTGACCCAATCGTTGGATCCCTCAAAGCTCAGGAGATTACTGAGCCGAAGTAGAACAGGGCAGATGTCTTTCGGGTAAATCAAATGCAGAGATCGGTTTAGTGAAAGGCCAGTTCTTGAAAGATCTTTTATTTCACAGTGCTGCGAAATACAAACTCAAGCACTGGCAAACAAGCTTCCGCCAAGCCCCCTGGACCAGCCAACCGTTATGCCATACATTTCACATAGGTTTGAGTGCAAGAGAGTGGAATATTCTGATGATGTAATGGGAAGAAACGCTCTCATAATGAGTACAATATTCAGTGTTGATGTTGCTGGACAGGCCTCGGTACTTTCAGGCTTAGTTAAACTTGCAGCTATGGGCCCAGGAGAGCATTTATCATTGTGCGCGTAACATAATTTGGCAGTCAAAGCATTTCTAAGAAAACTAATTGTGCTGGCATAATAAAATATAGTATCTGGCCCATCGAGGTCTTATTGCTTCAGTTTTTCCAGCATTTTATTGTGAGGGAAAATCCCTTTGCTTCCCTCTCATGCCCCGCACCACTCCTTCACCCCCACACCCGTAAAAATCATATATATGTAATCCCTAACCCGCCACCCCCATCAAAATGCATGGAAAAAGGTGGCAGCATTGCCGTTTCACCAACTGTGATATAACAGCAGAGACGAGGTGGGGGAGGAGGGTCACCAAAAAAATGCCAAAAAGTACATTTCTCTTATCGTTTTGAGTATTAAATATGCACCCGCAAAGATAACTAGTGTCCCAACCAATCACATCAGAGTTCTTTGGAGGACAACAAGAAGTGTTGAAAGCACTTATTGTCTGTAATAATGAAAAGCCATGCTTGCTTATTACTTATGCTCAGTCCCAATTCTTGCACAACAGAGTACACGTGCAGTTGAGGAATCAACAGTCATTTAAAACTTCGAAAGGCTGATAAGCGGCATACATTCCTACAAACAGGAAGAACAATATTGCTGTCCATAAGCAAAGATATTTATTAGTGTCTGCAAGTGATGAACTGGCAAATCACTGGTATCCTGCGTTTTCAGACAGAACTATACATGTGCACCAAAGTCAATATAGCAACAGGAAGCAAGAATCACCCTGAGATAATGTTGTAGAGTGGGAAATATGCAGAGGTTTTTTTTTACATCTGCTTCTTTCTCTCATGCTCCCAGTAACTTCCACAACAAACATACTAAACATTTGCAGGACGGGTCATTCTGCAGTCTGATTCATGTTCAATCTGCTTCAAGAAGTGCAGACGAATTTCACTGTGCTCGATGGGGGCGGGAGGGGGTCGTAGCTTTGCAAATATATGTAGTCTCTGTACCTGGGACAGCAAAGAGTGAGGGTGTTAAACCTCTTTAGCAGCACCTGTGCTCAATGTATATCAGTTGGGAGCATCAATTGAAGTTGAAGGTGGATATCCGCTAGGAGCTGTTCTGGAACAGTGGATGGAGGCGTGGTAGTCTTTGCAGCACGATGGATTATTGAGAGAAGAAGACTCCATTGAGGACGGTTCAGGAAATCTAGAATTTCTAAAAGGGACATTCAAGGTCTCTGAAGATGCTGTTGGAAGTCCTGGATTTCGGATGTGGGCAGAATCTTCTTGTAGGAAGAAGCATAATGCCACGATTGATGCCCCTGCCACTTGACGGATGTTTTAGTGGTGAGAAGGACCTTCCATGGACCTCTGAAATGTGGCTCTGTTGCACTTGGACAAAAATGGTCACCTGGTTTGAGCGAATGGCAGAGCCAGTCAGAAGCTTCAGTTCTGGCCTGTGTGAGAAACCCAAAGGTGTCTCACCCGCTAGTCCCCGGAGATGTGTCATCCGGGTAGCCAGGACAGGGCCATCGCTATTGGATTCATTTCCTGAGGGTGGTACAGTGGGGGAGGATCACCTGGGATGAGGGTTCTTCAGGGAGTGGAAGTGGGACACCAACGGGTGAGACGCGGTACCCCTTTCCTTATAATACCTTTCCCCCATCCTACCCCGTAGGATATTTAGAAGCTCTTCCCCACCATCTTCCCTTTCCGATGCAAACACTTTCTTACACAGTGAAAGACAGTGGACTAACATCAGAACTGTTTACCTGACATGTCCCAACACAAGGGTCAGGCAATTGACAGTAACTACACACACCTGATGGCCCTTTCCCTTCCCCACAACAAGAGAGGACACTTTGAGCAAGGCCAAACGCACGAGGAAGTAGCTATTCCAGGACAACAGTTCAAATGGAGGAGAATGGTGGCAAGACCTGAAAGGAAGACAAGGAGGGAAGTGCCTTTGCCCTTTTCGACCCAGACCTGCGAAGCCTCCGAGAAAGGAATCATAAGACCGGGAACTACAGCTGACGTGTGGTGTAACAGATGTCAACGGTGCACCAGGTCCTCCCTGCTACCGCGGTACCGTCCTTAACTCCTGAGACAAGAAACGCCAAGGAGTTCAGCACAGCCGGTGAGTCGGAGGGAGAACCGATAGTAAGTCGGACTGTTTTGAGCGGAGGTTGCAAACGGCAACATGATATGAAGTGAAAGAATTTATGAACAAAACTTGTGTGTTATTGAACTTTTAAGGAAGCCCAGGGAAAGACCATCTGCAGAGTGGTCCGGTACCTTGTGGGTGCTCATTTGAAAGACTGGCTAGTCGCTCTTTTGGTGAAACTACACATTTCCAGGAGGCCTTAGGAGAGCCCGACGTAAGAAGTCAAAGTGGTCATACAAGGGTCGTGTGAAAACCCCTTGTCAAGAAGAAAGCGAAGGAGAATGAATCCTGCATTGTGAAAAAAAGAGTGAATTTTGTATCTGTCAAATGTGAACCCAACTGAGGGATGCCTGCAAGTCAGGGTGAAGCATGTCGCGTGCTCAAAACGTGGGAAATTGAGACCCCATCTATACCATCCTGACTTATTTTGTGAACACTTCTTTATTTTCTGGTGAACTTTATCCCACACTATTTTGTAACTTAGCTGTAAGGATTGGCAATAGGTTTATTTAGTATAGGCCCTTTGTATTTGACAAGATGCCACTTGGACTGCCTTTTTATTATTTGATGGTTGTAGCTTGCTCCCACCTTAGCTTTAGATTTGGCGTTTTTCTCACCTATTTATACAGTTTAATAAACACTCTTGAACTGTGATCACTTGCGTCTGTCTTTACTGTTGCCACCATGAGTCCCTTACACCTCCTAGACCTCGAAATTAGCGTCTAATATCTTCACAGGGGACTCATAATAGTTGAAAATAGCATCTTCCAGGTGAAGATACTTTCTAAATGGAGCTTGAAGAGAGGTTATTAGCATACACATGGGTCAGCCAGTGAGTAGTTTGAGGTGACTACCCATGCTTTCTGTTTGCATTATTGCAGATGTAGCGCAGAACCAAAGAGTAAACGATTTGCAGTCTATTCTTTAGATTTCCATCCCTGTGTTTGACAATGCTGGTAGTTTAGGTTTAATAGGCACTGTGTTAATGCTAGGTGATATTTCTAGCTTTACAGATACTCTGATAACCTGGCCTGTAACGCGAGTACCCTTGTCACCGTCTGTCATATCAGGGTGACCAAAACCAGGTATAAAATCAGTCCAAAACGTCTTAGCAACCACTATAGTGTTGAACTTTCTACACGGGCAGACTTCAACCCACCCATAAAACATATCTACCATCACCAAGCAATATTCTCCTAGAATAAACATTTTGGCATCTAAATGAAATAAAGTGTGTAAGCAGAAGCGTCTGCTGTATCGCATATGGGTTAGCGACGGCTAACTTGAGTCGGTAAATTCCTGTAGTTACTTCGGTGTCACAATTACACAGGACCTAAATTGGTCTGCACATATTGCACAACAAGCTACACAAATGGCTAGTTTGAATGTCACCCGGATTAACTAAGGGAGACAAATTGGTGTAATACCTGTGAACTGTACAATTCGAATTTACAAAGCAAAATCAGTTGCGACTGGTACCTCTGGGGTCATTGCGACGCGCTCTACTACAAGTAAGGAAAACCTGTTGTTTCTCACAATAACGGGTCTGCCCCAGAGTTTAGCGGCCTTTCCACTCCATCGAGAATCGAAATTAATTTATATTTCTGGCTTCACTGCTCTTAGTCCATTTTTATACTGGGCCTGATTAAGGGGAATATAAAAATCTAAAATTAATAGAACAGCTCGTGCAAGTCGTGGTGTCCTGTAACACCTACTGAAGCTGTTTCTAGCTGGTATGCATCAAAAGGGAATTGATAAAATTAGATCTCCCTCCACTTAATAGATTTGTGGAAGCAGGCATCAAAGTAAAACCTGGAGAGATACAGAAACAATTTCTAATGGCACGGGACAAGGACGGAGAGAAGGTGCAGTCTGTTAACCGACAGTAAAATCTTATCTTTCTTACTCTAGACATCTGCACTGTGAAAAATATTTAGACTGGACGATTAATGCCAAGGCAGAGATCACTTTGTATGAAAACAAACACTCTTCCTTTAGCCGTAACCAATAACCGGTGATATATCGGGCAGTAACTGTAAATGCTGCTGCAATAATGTCTCAGATGAATATTTAGTTCGCGCTTTACTATTCTGCCCACTTTATGCAGCATCAAGAAGAAAGTGTGTATTCCCTCTTTACAGAACGTTGGAATTAACCGGGTAGACTTGGCCTCGAGATGCATATTTGCACCACCAGATCTATACTCGGCAAATGGAATCGATCATTACATAGAGCACGCACTTTATTTTATGGACACAATGCTAATTACTAACATGTCATACATAGTCAGTATGTACTTGCTTGTAGGCACATGTGTATTCTTAGTTCATGTTTATGAATGTAGTAATGCTTGGAAATATTCTATTTTGCATGAGATGTTACTGTATTCATATCTATGTTTGTACTTGTATGGAATTTGGTTCACGTTCTGAAATAAAGATTAAAATTAAAATGAATTCAATTTGAATATTGAGCAAAGGGCCTTTGAGGGCAGGCTGTGCAGAAGCCAGGGTCTTTTCTGCCTGACCTACATTATAAGGTAAACAGGTGCGACAAATACTGCAGTAATGGTGAGCTGTGGTCGGAAACTAAGGTGCACACCAATCATGATTAATTGGAAAAATCCTGCTGGTTTTACCAGTGTGGGCTAAGGTGCGTCAATTGGGCGAGGTACGGTACGCGAGATCTTGGTGCTTCGAGGCGACCATCAGGACACTGCCCTAAAGTTCCACTTCCAACTTGGAATGTCTCAGAGACTAGTACGCCTTGCATTGTTCAGAAGCTATACCCTGTAATAACACTGGACTAGAGAGGGTCGCAATCCGAGACTGGTCCTCTTGAACATAAGCAAGGACATCCTTAGGAACCAAGGGGCCTCTAGGGCCGCGGTTCTAGCTGAGGTGTTCCCTTGAGCAACATCTGTGTCCGAAAACTTGTATGCTTTGTATTTAACTTTTGCAAGAACAGAAGGTAGCAGTAAAAATCTAACAAAGCAACCAAATAAGATCATTGCATGTAGGGTTACCAGCATCACTCAACTTTCACAGTATGAGTGATGCCTATGGAATCCGTATCTGGTTGGTCCTTGGCTATAATACAAGCATGTGTGAGAGCAGTCAACCCGGCAACCTCGGCTGAATCGGCATTTGGAATGCAATAACCTTCTAGCTATGTACAAACTGCATGCTCTTATGTAGGTTGTATATGGTGATTCCTCAGACAAGACCTGTCAACTTAGAAAATCATTTCTGGGTTTTTGATTGGCAAATCCTCCAAATCAATTCTGGTGATCAGAAGTGATTCACACAAGGCAATCATGGGGCTGACCACCAGACAGAGTCGGAGTAGAGAAGCAGAGTTCAAAATAGAATAAGGAAAAATTGTTACATTTGCAACGGAAAGTAACAGACACATTGAAGTGCGCTGTTTCCCCTTTTAAAATCACACCAGAAACAGCATACAGTACTGCTGTAAAAGGATTCAATTCAACACTACAGCTAAGTCAACGCCTAGTCTATAATACTGAATGAAAACCCTTATTGATATATCTTTAGGTCCAGTTCATGCGTTCTGGATGACTACCCCTGTATAACACCCCTCTCTTGGAATCCCCCTGACCCCACTGAGCCAAGAAGTAGTTCTGTTTTGCAAGTTTAAAAGGTTTATTTGATAATTTAAAATAGATATATCACACTTTATAATAAATTAATACTTGAATATCACCCTTAATCTGATATGATAAAGATTAACAATGGAGAATCTGGCACTAGCACACTTCTTATAATCACTAATGAGTTGACAGGGAATGGATAAGGTAGCACACTGGTAAATAGGAACAAAAGTATAATGTGGTAGAGGATGCTTTATGTAAGCTCAGGTGGATGCAATATTCAATGAATGCAGTACAGAAAATACTCAATAGGATTTCAACCAAACAATGTAATCACTTTTCTCTGGCTATTCACTCCCCCCCTCCTTATGCAATGCAAGGAAATGGAAGGAAGCACACAGTTCTCAGAAATGCAATCAATGTAATCAGTTCAATCCAGCAAGATTAGACAACAGAAAACAGGTAGGAGTTTTGAAATCACAGGCCCAAAATGCTTTGATATGTGCTGGCAATGAATGAGAAATATGCTGGAAACGCTTTTAATTCCCTTTCAGAGGTTCAGGGTGAGTGGTATCTAGTTAATATTAGTCCAGGCTCACACTAGCAATGATGCAGGGATAGTTAGCAGGTCAAACGAATTTCTGGCAAATGGAAGGCAAGCAGCAGCAGTTTTTACATGTGAAGAAATTTGCAAATCGCGGTAAAATTCGCGGATGCGCCGAGCGCTATTACAGAGGAACCACAAGGACTATCTCTATCGTTTTGGGGTCCCATGAAAGCCTAGGATCTCAGCTTCAAAATGAAAGTTACTGCAAGTCTCTAGCACAAACGGTCGCGGAGATATGAGCGATTAAATAAAGGTCGTTTTTCAGATTTGAAATTTTAAAGTTCAAAAAGACACGTGCAGCTTGCAACTACGAAATGACAAGTGACAGCTTTGCAAATGACAGGTGACAGTTAGGAGACAGTTCTACTTAGGTTAAATAGATTGAATTAGATGAATTTAAACTAAGAGATTGGTTCTACACAGTTCTGCTGGGTACTCACACTATATTCTTGAGTGAAATGGGCCTCGCCATGGATCTGGTCAGGGTTTTAAACTGGACTCTGGTCTGGTCTGGTCTGGCCTCTGCACTTCACAGTGATCTGGGTCAGATCTCTCTGTTGGTCTGGGTCTCTCTCTGGGCACAGCACTGCTTTCTCTCTGGGTACAGCACTGCTTTCTCCCTCTGGTCTGGTCTCTAGTTCTGGATAGATTGAAGTCTCTAGTTTGGCTCTCTGGAAGTTTGATGGAGGTAAAGTATGGATTTTTCCGGCAGGGCTTCCAGCGGCAGATGGATTTTGAAGGTCCCTATCTGTCCTGTCTGTCTGCTTTTATGTGTTTAGAATGTGGGTGTGTTCTAGCATCACTGACCCTACCTCTCTCTCAGCTTCTAATTGGTCAAACTTCCATTTATCATTTGATTGGGGAATGAACTGTGAGTCAGCGTGATGTCATTTTACAGCCTGCAGAAAGTCCACTCCTCCTGTCAACTTACACACAAATCTAGATTTGAAACAAATACATATTTGCAGAGGTACATATTGTTTTAAAATCATATGCACCCATCATGCATTACAGGAGGTATCCCCTGTTCAAACTCTGCTCTTCCTGGGAGCTTGCATTCAGAACTGGCACATATTTCACTTTTTAACTGATTTTGCAATTTCTGACATGGACCCAACTTTACATACATGTGTGCAGGGAGTATGGACATTAACTGAAGAAGTTTCAGATTTTTAACATGCATACAGTTAGAGTAATATCCATTTTTCCGCTAAAACCCCCCTGAACATGCCACCGGGTCGAAAAACCTCTTAAAATGTGGGCAGAACAATCACACGAATTATGGTATCATTTATAAAATTTTCACATGTCCGCTCTATGAGTTATTCATCTTTTTAAAGTTATGTTCTGGCTCCAAAGGGGTGTGGTTTACCCTCAGCACATGGTATAGAAACCAGTCTTTCCAGTTTCTGCCAAGCCAGCTTGCTCTCACAGGCAGTGCTCCTCCCAGCTCCTGCCAAGAGGAAGCTACAATTTACGACTGCGGTAATAAAAACCTTTGCCTGAGTGAAGAGGGCTTTGTTCACTCTCTTGCAGAGCACAGATAATTCAATTATCAGATAGATGGCATATCCTTAGTTTGGGCAGCAAAAGGAAGGTTGGCCTGGGAACACAGTTGTGACTCAAGTTTCACTGCTGATGGGGGTAGCTGCCAGGCAGAATCAAGTTCCTTAAGCCAGACTTTCAGCTACTGTCATGTTATTTGTTGCTTTTTAAATTAACTTGCAATTTTACACATGCAGCTAGAAGGCTGATTCTAAGTTTAAAACTATGACATTTAAACAGTTACAAAGGCATGTGACACCAAACATAGCTCACTCATTTAATCTAAACATTTTCGATTTTAGTGTCTTTAAATCCAGTGCAACTTAAACTGCTGAAATCCACAGCACAGCCAGTCTTGTTATAAACCTTGTCTTATGATCTTCATTTCCCAGATTTTGTAGGCACACAAAACTCCATTCTGCCAAATGTCTGCTGGTGTTCAGTAAATATTTTGCACATATTGCAATGTTTGAAATAGGCACTTTGGCTTGCCTTCAGAGAAACACAGGGTGGTTTTAAACTGCCGGCTTTTGAATAGTGGTGAGCACTGGTACTGCACCCATTTTTGGGATTTAAGAAAATGAATTCCCCACAATTCTAGGTTGCATTTGGCAATCAGCATTGCCATTCCCAATGGTTTCAGACTACTGTGTGGGTAGTCCAATGGTGGTTTTAGGCAGTTTCCTTCTGTGCCCATAACATCGGCAAAAATGGGTGGCAGCCTATTCTTCCTGCATTTCCCTGTGCATTTTCTGGGAAGCTCTGGCCATCATGATGTTTTCATGTCAGTACTGCACAGTTTTGAGGTACGGCTCGGATGCATGGGTAAATACATCCCACAAGCCCCCCTCTTGCGATGGCCATTCTATTTCACGAATGGGACTCGCAAGACCTGGGATGTTTCCTCATCTTCTTCCAATAGATGGCACAGTTCAGCATCTTTTCCTCCATCCGGTCGGATCGATCGGTTCTCCTCGCCGGTCCTGATGGGAATATTGGGCGGTACCCCGAGCCCGTTGCGTCTCAGCTCCCGGTCTCCGGATCGTCCTCCTTGGCCCGTCTCAAGGTTTTCTTTCTCCTAGGACGACAAAGGAAGAGCGGCAATACCTATTCATAGACGTTTTTCCACCACCGTTGAGATAGTGGGGCAGCATATGCATTTCATCATCACGAAACATTACATTCTTATTTTGAAAAAAAAACAGTATAACTAAGAGACCGTTTCATGCAAATCACAATATTTTAGAGACTAGATGTGGTATGTTTTATGATTGGAACAGAATTAGTCTGAGACAGTACCCGCTAGGATTCCAGAGGATTCCTCCAGTTGTTGCAAAGTGTGCCTGGGATGGCAACATTTCAACTGGTTTATGTGGACCCACTTGTCTTCCCCCTCTGCCGAACCGCCTTTGGGGACGCGGATCTTGTAGGCCACAGGGGAGATCTTATCGACGATCTCAAAGGGTCCTTTCCATGTAGGCAAAAATTTGCGCTGCTTGGCCTGGTTCCTTTGGAAGTTGTATAGATAGACCCGGTCCCCCACCTGATATTCCTTCCTGGAAGTTTTCAGGTCATAGTGGGTCTTCATGCTATCAGCTGATCTTTCTAGATTCCGCTGAGCGTAAGCAAAAGCATGTTGAAGGTGTTTCCTTAAATTCTCCACATACTCATGAGTAGTGGAGGCATTTATTAGTGTCTGCTCTTGGGTCCTGTAGAGCAAATGCTGAGGAAGCACCATCTTGCGCCCAGTCATCAACTCAAATGGTGACATTTTGGTTGCAGATGAAGGGGTAGATCTTATGGCCATTAGGACCAGAGGTAATCGGATATCCCAACTTGGCCCAGAATCTGCCACAAACTTCTTTAATATGCTCACAATTGTCCGGTTATATCTCTCTACTGCCCCAGAAGAAGCTGGCCGATAAGCAATATGCAACTTCCTTTTGACCCCCAGTATCTCCCACATCTTTGTCATTACTTCACTGGTGAAGTGGCTACCTCTGTCTGACTCAATCCTTTGAGGTAGACCAAAACGGGAAAAGATGTGGTTAATCATCAAGGCAGCTGCAGTTTCTGCCTTGCAATTTGGGGCTGGGAGACATTCCACCCACTTGGTAAACAAGCATGTCACAGTCAACATGTACTTATTCCCCCTAGCCGAGCGAATCACAGGGCCTACAAAGTCGATTTGTAAATCTGACCATGGGAGTGTCATCCCCCTCTTTTGGAGAGGCGCACGGTGCGTGAGGGATGATGGCTGAAATTGTGCACACACAAGACACCCCTTCAAGTATTGGTCGAGGTCCTGCCCCATGTGTGGCCATTATGCAACCTCTCTTAAGATTTCCAATGTTGTGTGAAACCCCCTATGACCGGCAGTGGCCGCATCATGGGCGTGACTTAACATCAGGCTTCGGAATGAGGTAGGAACCACCCACTGATCGTGGCCAGCTTTGGATTTCCTTACCAGCAAACCGTCTTGGATTCGGAACATTTTTGGACATTTCATCAACACTCTTAGGTCCTCTTTCCCAATGTAATCGGTATCCGTCAGGGGAAAGTTCTCAGGGTCCTCAAGGTGCTGGTAAAATTTACCAATAATTGGATCCCCCTTCTGAGCGGTAATCAAATCAGCATCAGGGGTCTCCTTACTCCATTGTGCAATTGAAAGGTCATTGTGAGCATTTGTCTGGGACCTAGTGATGGCAGTGACCTGGATTTCCCCCAACAGGGACTCAATCTCAATTAGATCCCCTTGGATGGCTCCAGTTTTGGCCAGCTGATCGGCTAAGTCATTTCCAGTTTTGTCTGGTCCCTCTACTTTGGAATGACCCTTGATCTTTTTCCAGTAGATGGTCATCCCATTCGATGTGACCAGATCATCAATGTTTTGGATCAACTTCCCATGTTTCAAGGGTTTGTTGTTAGCACATAACATGCCTCTGGTTTTCCAATTAACCAGGTCCTCCACGAACCCGTTCCGTACATAATCCGAATTTATGATTATGACCAGTTCGTGGAGTTGATGCTGGACAGCAGTGAGGATGGCCTGATGCACAGCCATCAATTCTGCCACCTGACTACTTCGGGGACCAATTTTGTATCCAGCGGAGGGTTCTGGGGACTCATTCACCCATGCATTCCCTACGCCGGCCACCAGTTCTTTCTCCCCGTCGTTGTCAACATGGTAAGAGCATCCATCCACATAGACAGTGGGCATTCCCTCACACTTGTCTTCTTCAAAGACTTTGTGTGGGGAATTAAGGTATGCCTCCATGTTGTCCTTGATTTTCAGACTTTCGTCCTCGAGACAGTTTTCTCTGGCACAATCATGCAAGTCAGCCAGACCTTGCGCGAGGGGACTCTTCTTGTTTTGGCCATATCGGACCTCCACAGGAAAGCCTTGCATTGACAGAATCCAGGAAGTAATTCGGGAATTACTCACATTTCCGGCCCGGATTCTGTCACTTTGGAGATATTGCAGAGGCTGGTGTGGAGTCTCCACTATGATGTGTTCCCCCTGGATAAACGGGCGGTAATTCTTCAATTCCCACACCGTTGCCAGGAGTGCCTTCTCACAATCGTTGAATTTTTCCTCCACAGAGGATAAAGTTTTGCTCGCATAGGAGATTACTTTATTGACCTTGTCATGCTTTTGGTATAATACTGCCGTCAAGCACGTATTAGAAAACCCCGTCTCCAGGAAGAACTCCTTGTTTCTGACAGGGTAAGCTAGGCAAGGCGCTTGTGAGAGGCTTCTCTTGAGTTGTCTTACTGCCTCGGATTGTTCTGGACCCCATTCCCACTTGACCCCCCCCTTCAGGAGATGAATCAGGGGTCTGGTGATCTCTGCGTAGCCCTCAATGAACTTTCTGCTGTAATTAGTCAGTCCAAGGAGGCTCCTTAGTTCCCGCAGCGTTGTGGGGTCTTTCAGTTTCTGAAGTGCTTCCACTTTCTTTTCCTGGGGACAAAGACCCTGAGGAGTAATCTCATGCCCCAAGAAGTTAACACGGGTTTTACACCACTGTGCTTTCTGAAAGGAAAGTTTTGCTCCGGCGGCCCTCAACTGGGTCAGAACATAACGGATCTCCGCTATGTGTTCCTCCACAGATGAACTTTTGATGAGGACATCATCTACATAAGCCAGGTTACCCCTTGCACCCAGGTCGGGCATGGCCTTATGTAGGAAAATGTTGAATTCATTGCCGGAGTTGAGGTATCCGAAGGGAGTCCGGGTCCATGTGTACTGCTGGCCCCCAAAGGTAAAAGCCAGTTTGTATTGGTCCTCCCTGCTGACAGGCACGGTCCAGTATCCATTGGTCAGGTCTATTGCAGTGAATACCTGTGACCCCTGGATCTGGGCCAGCCCTTGGTCAATGTAGGGCAGAGGCCAGCGGGAAGTATGGACCCGTTTGTTGAGCTCCCTGAGGTCGGCGCAGAGTCTCCACTGGCCGTTTGGCTTCAATATCCCCAGCACCGGATTATTGAAGGTGCTGTGGACTGGACGGATTATTCCCCGGGACTCAAGGTTCTTAATTATTTCAGTAAGGGACTCCATTGATGCGAGAGGCAAGCGATATTGCTTCACAAACACAGGAGTCATGCCAGGGTCCGTGGGGATTGTTGTTGTGTGGATGTCAGTACGACCACAGTCATATGAGTCTACCGCATAGAGATCTTGGAAATCCAAGAAAACTTGTTTCAACTTTTGCTTTTGTTCCAGAGTCACACAGGCATCAGCTAGGTTGATTTTACAAAGGTAGCGGGCGCCCCTCTCTCGCAAGAACAGACATGATAACCTGTTCAGTGGTTATTAACCACTTGAGAGTTCGCAGCCACTGAGAGAGAGGCATCAGCTTCACCTCACTGATGATCCCCAACAAGGGTGAAACACGTGTATGGGGTTGCTGGTGGTACTCTCGTTCAGATTGGAATTGCCATTGTATTTCGGTGCTGGACTGCCCCTGGGCAGGACAAAGACTGATATGCAAATGAATATTTCCCATCTGTGAAAGGCACAGTGAGTAAAAGCAGTGGCTGCGAACTCTCAAGTGGTTAATAACCACTGAACAGGTTATCATGTCTGTTCTTGCGAGAGAGGGGCGCCCGCTACCTTTGTAAAACTATTTGTTAAGGGACCTGGGATTGGTAACCCTAGGTCTCCTGGGGGCAACCAGACGTGGTCTCCCTCTCACTGTGCTTAGAGAGGCATCAGCTTCACCTCACTGATGATCCCCAACAAGGGTGAAACACGTGTATGGGGTTGCTGGTGGTACTCTCGTTCAGATTGGAATTGCCATTGTATTTCGGTGCTGGACTGCCCCTGGGCAGGACAAAGACTGATATGCAAATGAATATTTCCCATCTGTGAAAGGCACAGTGAGTAAAAGCAGTGGCTGCGAACTCTCAAGTGGTTAATAACCACTGAACAGGTTATCATGTCTGTTCTTGCGAGAGAGGGGCGCCCGCTACCTTTGTAAAACTATTTGTTAAGGGACCTGGGATTGGTAACCCTAGGTCTCCTGGGGGCAACCAGACGTGGTCTCCCTCTCACTGTGCTTAGAGAGGCATCAGCTTCACCTCACTGATGATCCCCAACAAGGGTGAAACACGTGTATGGGGTTGCTGGTGGTACTCTCGTTCAGATTGGAATTGCCATTGTATTTCGGTGCTGGACTGCCCCTGGGCAGGACAAAGACTGATATGCAAATGAATATTTCCCATCTGTGAAAGGCACAGTGAGTAAAAGCAGTGGCTGCGAACTCTCAAGTGGTTAATAACCACTGAACAGGTTATCATGTCTGTTCTTGCGAGAGAGGGGCGCCCGCTACCTTTGTAAAACTATTTGTTAAGGGACCTGGGATTGGTAACCCTAGGTCTCCTGGGGGCAACCAGACGTGGTCTCCCTCTCACTGTGCTTAGAGAGGCATCAGCTTCACCTCACTGATGATCCCCAACAAGGGTGAAACACGTGTATGGGGTTGCTGGTGGTACTCTCGTTCAGATTGGAATTGCCATTGTATTTCGGTGCTGGACTGCCCCTGGGCAGGACAAAGACTGATATGCAAATGAATATTTCCCATCTGTGAAAGGCACAGTGAGTAAAAGCAGTGGCTGCGAACTCTCAAGTGGTTAATAACCACTGAACAGGTTATCATGTCTGTTCTTGCGAGAGAGGGGCGCCCGCTACCTTTGTAAAACTATTTGTTAAGGGACCTGGGATTGGTAACCCTAGGTCTCCTGGGGGCAACCAGACGTGGTCTCCCTCTCACTGTGCTTAGAGAGGCATCAGCTTCACCTAACTGATGATCCCCAACAAGGGTGAAACACGTGTATGGGGTTGCTGGTGGTACTCTCGTTCAGATTGGAATTGCCATTGTATTTCGGTGCTGGACTGCCCCTGGGCAGGACAAAGACTGATATGCAAATGAATATTTCCCATCTGTGAAAGGCACAGTGAGTAAAAGCAGTGGCTGCGAACTCTCAAGTGGTTAATAACCACTGAACAGGTTATCATGTCTGTTCTTGCGAGAGAGGGGCGCCCGCTACCTTTGTAAAACTATTTGTTAAGGGACCTGGGATTGGTAACCCTAGGTCTCCTGGGGGCAACCAGACGTGGTCTCCCTCTCACTGTGCTTAGAGAGGCATCAGCTTCACCTCACTGATGATCCCCAACAAGGGTGAAACACGTGTATGGGGTTGCTGGTGGTACTCTCGTTCAGATTGGAATTGCCATTGTATTTCGGTGCTGGACTGCCCCTGGGCAGGACAAAGACTGATATGCAAATGAATATTTCCCATCTGTGAAAGGCACAGTGAGTAAAAGCAGTGGCTGCGAACTCTCAAGTGGTTAATAACCACTGAACAGGTTATCATGTCTGTTCTTGCGAGAGAGGGGCGCCCGCTACCTTTGTAAAACTATTTGTTAAGGGACCTGGGATTGGTAACCCTAGGTCTCCTGGGGGCAACCAGACGTGGTCTCCCTCTCACTGTGCTTAGAGAGGCATCAGCTTCACCTCACTGATGATCCCCAACAAGGGTGAAACACGTGTATGGGGTTGCTGGTGGTACTCTCGTTCAGATTGGAATTGCCATTGTATTTCGGTGCTGGACTGCCCCTGGGCAGGACAAAGACTGATATGCAAATGAATATTTCCCATCTGTGAAAGGCACAGTGAGTAAAAGCAGTGGCTGCGAACTCTCAAGTGGTTAATAACCACTGAACAGGTTATCATGTCTGTTCTTGCGAGAGAGGGGCGCCCGCTACCTTTGTAAAACTATTTGTTAAGGGACCTGGGATTGGTAACCCTAGGTCTCCTGGGGGCAACCAGACGTGGTCTCCCTCTCACTGTGCTTAGAGAGGCATCAGCTTCACCTCACTGATGATCCCCAACAAGGGTGAAACACGTGTATGGGGTTGCTGGTGGTACTCTCGTTCAGATTGGAATTGCCATTGTATTTCGGTGCTGGACTGCCCCTGGGCAGGACAAAGACTGATATGCAAATGAATATTTCCCATCTGTGAAAGGCACAGTGAGTAAAAGCAGTGGCTGCGAACTCTCAAGTGGTTAATAACCACTGAACAGGTTATCATGTCTGTTCTTGCGAGAGAGGGGCGCCCGCTACCTTTGTAAAACTATCAGCTAGGTTGACCCTCTCTTCCACCATCTGCCTGAAGCCTGGAAAGACTTCTGGTTTGGCTATTTCCGCGGCCTCCTCCAGCTGGGTGGAGAAGTCCTTGGTCAGAGTGCTGATTTGGACCGGAGGCTTCAGGTGGGAAAGGCAGCCCTCATGGACCTGGAAAATCACCTCATCCCTCCTGAAGTCACAAGTCACATCTTCCTTACCATAGGGGCAGGAAGTGTACACCAGGAAGTTCCCCCCATGCCGGGTAAAAATCCTGTCTTGTGTTGTATTGTCCTCACTGTCACTGTCAAAACAGTCCTTGGGGATTGGTCCTAACAGTTCATTTACAAGATCAATGGAGAAATGTTGGTCATCAACCGCCATTCCAATAATGGTGCCTGCGGCTAGAGTAATACTCTTTAAGTCGCTGTTATCCACCTCTATTGGAATGGTGTCATGTTCTATGTTGACTAATGGAGTTGGGTTTACCCCCAACCCTTGCTGTTGGAGAGAAGCATTTAGATGTATGTAAGCATCAGGGTTTTTCAACTCTTGTCCCCTTTTAACTTTCACTTCCAGGGAGAATTGTCGGGTCCTTTCTGGGATGGTGACTTCCTCTTTAACCTGAATTTCAACTGCATACGGTAGCAATTGAGCTGACCTAAATGCTTTTTCTGGATCATCAAAGCCCATGGGATTATCCGCTAATCGGGACCAAGCTTTGAAGTTTATTAGGTCCAAACTAATGGCAAAGCGATTGAGAATGTCACTGCCTAAGTAAAAGGCGGCAGGGACGTCTCGCACGACCCAACAATTGTGGACTATGCTCTTGTTGCCAATGGAGATTTTGAGCATACACCTGCTTGGCAGGAGATGTTTGGAATTAGGTGCTTCCAGGTCCATTTCCCATTTGTCTATCAGTTTGAAGGTGGGAATGGCTGGATCTTTTGGGAGTTGGCGAAACATGGCTTCGCTGATGAAGCTCTTACCGTTGTTCACACACACTCGAGCGAGAACAGAGTCCTTCCCATCATTTAACTGAACAGGGATGAACAACTGCTCTCCAATTTGCTGAATATCAGCCAGGCTCTGAGCTGATTTCACATCTTTCTGGACTATAGGAGTGGGAGTTTCAGATTGTGGATTGGTATAGAATTTCAAAGTGTTTCCTTCCAGCGTGGAATACCACTTTAGACTGGAAGGAAGGTTGATTTTCAGAAATAGAGAGGACCCCCCATCACCAGTCTGTTGTCCTACTGCTATTACTGTCACGTCTGGAATCTGGTTGTTCTGGAAGTGAAATTCTACTTGGTCAGATTTTTGTTCAACCATGTGGCAGGTGCCGTTTAAACTAACATGGTTGACACTCTGTTTTAATTTTATTGGTCGGCTAGTCTGGGTCCAGAGGACCTTGTTTACACAATCTATTAGGGGTGACAACCTTCTCAGGAGGTCATTCCCTAGTAAACAAGGGGTGCCCTCTGGGGTCACAACTATGACCGGGTGTTTCAACTTGTGTCGCCCGATCTTAATGTCCAAGTCTGCCGTCCCCTCGACGGGAATTTCCTTCCCGTCAAAGTTCTGCAGTTGTCCAGGAAGAGAGGTGAGAGGAATTTGGTAATTCTCTCCCCTTCCTGCATTCAGTTCATCAAAGGCCCTTCTGGACAGAAGGGTAGCTTGAGATCCAGTGTCCACCAGTGCCGAGATTGTACCCTGCCCCTGTACTTGTACCGGGGCATAATATCTTCCCTCCTTCTCCTCAAGGGGGCACAGATAATGTACATTTTTTGACAACTGGTGGGCTAACTTTCTGGTCTTGGACATGGCGAGAGAAGAGATTTGGGCAGAATTCGGGGGAGAGCCTTGGGAATCTGAAAGAAAAATTTGGCAACTGGAGATCAGAGCCATTGTGGGTTCCCCTGGCTCCGGTTCTGGGCCGCCCCCCCCTTTTTGGAGGCAGTCACCAGGATGAATTTGAACCAGGGGATTTTCTTGCTGTTGGTTCTGGGATGAGATGGTGGGCGGCGGTAGCCCAGTCTCCACCTCTCCCCAGTCTGGATTGGCATCCCTAGGGACCCATTTTTCTTTGGGGGGAGTTCCCCCCTCTCTGAAGGAGAAGATCCTTTTCCCAGGATCCTCTGAGGATCCCTCTCCCTCAAATTGGAAGATCTGTACCTCCTCCTCAAACTGAGTCTGTTTTGGGTCTTTTGTTTCTCCTACCCCCCCTCTGCTCCTTAGGAGGCAGACTTTCAGGGGCAAGAGATTTTGTTTCCGGTTCCTGGGTTTCCAGGGGCTGTTTACAAGTGAGGAAGGAAGCTTCCTCCAAGGCTTTACACCCCCCTTCCCCTTGTGCCTCCTCCCTGGGAACCGGTGAGTTATCGGGGTGCTGCCCCCGTCATTGTTCTGGAGCACCAGGTCCAGAGTTGGGTGCGTTCTGCGCCGGCATGCTGATCTGAGGGTTCTGCTGCGCCCTCAGTATATGACCCATATCCCGCGCCATGTTTTGAACCTGGCGCTCTAACTGGGAAACCCGCTCAGGCTGATACGGGGCCCTGTTTTCTCCCCTGGGCTGATCCCGGGAAGGGTAGCTATCCCTCCTCTGGTAATACCCCGGGTTGGGAAGATTTGGGTACCCCTGGTTGGGAAGATTTGGGTACCCCTCCACCCTTGGCCTCCCCTCTCCCGGATTCAGTGGTCTGGGCTCGGGGAATTGGGGAAAGAAGGATGGATGATTTTGGGGTTGGAAGTCGGGTGGATATCTGGGGAAAAAGTTCTGCCCAGGGTTTGGTAAATTTCTGCCCTCCTGTGGGAAGTTTGGAGGGAAGTTCCCTGGGTTAGGTGCTTGGCTGGATCCCCCCCCCTTGGGCTGGAGGAGTCCACACATAACCCAGGATGGGTCGATTTCCCTTGTAACGTGGACTTACATAATCAGGAGAGCGAGGGACCCCATTTGTGGGGCTGCCTCCCTGGCTCCCTGTCTGTGACTGGCCCGAGGACCTTCTGGGCCTAGCATTATTAGGTGCAGGCAGGTTTTTAGGCCCCCCCATCTCCAAATCCAAAACGGGGGTGACCTTTACCTCTGCCACCTTGGCAGCAGCAGGGGTGCTGTTGGCTTTGGGGTTTTTCTGGGCATTACTTTTGCTATCTACCGGTTTCTGCACCTCATAGATCCGGGTAGCCTGTTCAATGACCCAGTCTAAAGATCTTTTCTCGTGAAAATCCCTCACGAGCTGGGTCATGATATATTTGGGCAAGGCATGAAAAAATGTATTAACGAATTCTCGACTGTCTGTGCGCACCCTTCTTGTGGTCTGTGCAAAAGCACGCTTTAACTCCTGCACAAATTCTTGTGGGGCCTGATCCTCCCCACATTGCAAATTGTAGGCTGCCTTGCGAGCCTGAGGATTTCTGTGAACAGAAAAATGTTTCAGGATGGCCGCCTTATAGGTGGACCATCTTAAATGATTTTGGTCCTCCAGCCCCGCAAAGAAACTGGAGTATTCCGGGGAGAAGGTCCACTTTACATATTGAATGCAGCTTTGGCTGTCCTTCAAATGGAAAGTCTCCATCATTTGTTCAAACAACTCTAAGTGCTCCCAAACAGAATACTTAGCGTTCTTATGGTAAGGCGTGATGACGCTCCTGATCGCCTTAATCTGCTTTAAGGGGTCCTTAAGCAAGGCCCTTTTTGCCTTATTGGCCTTTTTGGTTCGGGTAACCCTTGTCCATTCTTCGTCGGACTCAGAGGCACTGCTCCCAGAGGTTCCCGTCTGTTCTTCCAGGTTTTCCCGGATTCTGCGAGCCTGGGAATGGCTGGCAGAATGTGGGGACCTGGTCTCCTGTGTCCTGCGCAGTTCAGAGGAGTCTTCAGATTCCTCCTTGCTGCCAGGATTTGATGGGTACCCCCTCCACTGACCTAACTGGGCAGAGGTTTTCAGGATGCCCTTAATGGGCCTACTCTCCTGGGGTTCCCCATTGAACTGTACTGTACTTGGGTGCCCATACCCGGATGCCCACCCCTCCATTCCTGAGTGGTACTGGCCTATGAGCCCCATACTCTTAGCTGGATAGTAATCTGCCATCCCTGCAGCCCTGTGCTTATGTGCGCCAGGGGACATGGGGGTGGCAGAGTCCAGGGACTGAGAGGTATGAGGGCCTCTGGTACTAGTGCTCCTGAGGTTATGCTCCGGAGTTTCCCTTTCCCAGCGAACCTCATCTCTATCCGCCCCTGCTCCCTGTTTCAATGCAAGAGCCTGCATTTGTGCTTTCAGTTCCTCTGTTAAGGCCTTACTCGACTCTATCAGTCTCTCCTGCATCGCTACCTGTTGTTGGAGCCTATCATTGTGTTGACAGAGGGCCTCATTTTCCCTCTGTGCTTCCTGGTTAGTCCTGGAGAACTGGGACAGTCTTTGCTGCAGGAGGGTTACCTCCTGATTCCCATCCCTACTGGCCTGCTCCTTTCTTGCCAGAGCATCTTCCACCCTCCTGGTGTGCTCTAACAAGTTCTGGTGTTCTTTTTGGAGGTCACCCAGTCCCTGGTGGGCCAGGTGATTTTCTTCCATTTTTCTTTTTAAATGGCAGACTTCCTGGCCTAAGGTATCCCTTTCCTGACTAAGAGCCTGCATCTGTGCCGCCAGGTCGTCCCTTTGCCTTTGGAAGGCACCAGCATTCTGGCGCTCCTGATCAAACTCTGCCTGGGTATCCAGGTCTTTCAGAATTAGTTTGTTGCTCTCCGCCTTCACTCTATCCAGGTGGCCTTGCAGGGTGACTACCTGCTCAGCACATACCCTGTTGAAGTCCAGTTGTTGCTCCAGCTTTTTCTGGTTTTGCAGTAGGGAGTCCAAACCTTCTTGGTATTCCTTCTGCAAGGCCAGAAATCTGGTATCCTGTTCTACCTTTTCCTGTTGCAGCACATCCATATCCTTCTTTATTTTAATGATGTGCTGCCTACTATCATCTTCTGACTCCTGGCTCCTCTGCAGCCTCTGCTCAGAAGAGACCAGGTCAGATTGGACCTTCTGTAATGCCATCTGTTGCCTATTTGCCAGATTTTGGCTTTCAGCACATCTATCCTGCATGTCTCCCATATATAGGTACAGGTATGCTGCTATCCTGGCAATCTTATTGTGTTCCTCTTTGGCTTTAGGAGCCATATATAGTTCACTCAGGGCCACATGTAAGGGACCCTGATCTCTATATATATCTGACCCTGTTTCAGTGACCTGTTGTGTGATGGCCTGCAACCACACATCCTGGCCCTGTTCAGTCCATTCACCTCTCACAAATAGCTTATGCAAGAGGTGCTCTCTGGCTATTTTCATGTCTACTAAGGTCGTCATTCTAGAGATTGGTCTCTGTCCTGACTTACAGAAGTTTGTATTTTATTTTTGCAGAACAGAACTTTTCTTGGAGTGTCCCTTTTGAGGAATGCTTCACAGCGTAATGCAGCGTGGTGATCCGACCGGATGTATGTATCCCGTCAGTTAGCACACTGTATTAAGCTGCACAAGTGGTATTCTAACCCAAACGTCCGGCTCGAGCCCCCAATTTGTAAGAGGATTCAATTCAACACTACAGCTAAGTCAACGCCTAGTCTATAATACTGAATGAAAACCCTTATTGATATATCTTTAGGTCCAGTTCATGCGTTCTGGATGACTACCCCTGTATAACACCCCTCTCTTGGAATCCCCCTGACCCCACTGAGCCAAGAAGTAGTTCTGTTTTGCAAGTTTAAAAGGTTTATTTGATAATTTAAAATAGATATATCACACTTTATAATAAATTAATACTTGAATATCACCCTTAATCTGATATGATAAAGATTAACAATGGAGAATCTGGCACTAGCACACTTCTTATAATCACTAATGAGTTGACAGGGAATGGATAAGGTAGCACACTGGTAAATAGGAACAAAAGTATAATGTGGTAGAGGATGCTTTATGTAAGCTCAGGTGGATGCAATATTCAATGAATGCAGTACAGAAAATACTCAATAGGATTTCAACCAAACAATGTAATCACTTTTCTCTGGCTATTCACTCCCCCCCTCCTTATGCAATGCAAGGAAATGGAAGGAAGCACACAGTTCTCAGAAATGCAATCAATGTAATCAGTTCAATCCAGCAAGATTAGACAACAGAAAACAGGTAGGAGTTTTGAAATCACAGGCCCAAAATGCTTTGATATGTGCTGGCAATGAATGAGAAATATGCTGGAAACGCTTTTAATTCCCTTTCAGAGGTTCAGGGTGAGTGGCATCTAGTTAATATTAGTCCAGGCTCACACTAGCAATGATGCAGGGATAGTTAACAGGTCAAACGAATTTCTGGCAAATGGAAGGCAAGCAGCAGCAGTTTTTACATGTGAAGAAATTTGCAAATCGCGGTAAAATTCGCGGATGCGCCGAGCGCTATTACAGAGGAACCACAAGGACTATCTCTATCGTTTTGGGGTCCTATGAAAGCCTAGGATCTCAGCTTCAAAATGAAAGTTACTGCAAGTCTCTAGCACAAACGGTCGCGGAGATATGAGCGATTAAATAAAGGTCGTTTTTCAGATTTGAAATTTTAAAGTTCAAAAAGACACGTGCAGCTTGCAACTACGAAATGACAAGTGACAGCTTTGCAAATGACAGGTGACAGTTAGGAGACAGTTCTACTTAGGTTAAATAGATTGAATTAGATGAATTTAAACTAAGAGATTGGTTCTACACAGTTCTGCTGGGTACTCACACTATATTCTTGAGTGAAATGGGCCTCGCCATGGATCTGGTCAGGGTTTTAAACTGGACTCTGGTCTGGTCTGGTCTGGCCTCTGCACTTCACAGTGATCTGGGTCAGATCTCTCTGTTGGTCTGGGTCTCTCTCTGGGCACAGCACTGCTTTCTCTCTGGGTACAGCACTGCTTTCTCCCTCTGGTCTGGTCTCTAGTTCTGGATAGATTGAAGTCTCTAGTTTGGCTCTCTGGAAGTTTGATGGAGGTAAAGTATGGATTTTTCCGGCAGGGCTTCCAGCGGCAGATGGATTTTGAAGGTCCCTATCTGTCCTGTCTGTCTGCTTTTATGTGTTTAGAATGTGGGTGTGTTCTAGCATCACTGACCCTACCTCTCTCTCAGCTTCTAATTGGTCAAACTTCCATTTATCATTTGATTGGGGAATGAACTGTGAGTCAGCGTGATGTCATTTTACAGCCTGCAGAAAGTCCACTCCTCCTGTCAACTTACACACAAATCTAGATTTGAAACAAATACATATTTGCAGAGGTACATATTGTTTTAAAATCATATGCACCCATCATGCATTACAGGAGGTATCCCCTGTTCAAACTCTGCTCTTCCTGGGAGCTTGCATTCAGAACTGGCACATATTTCACTTTTTAACTGATTTTGCAATTTCTGACATGGACCCAACTTTACATACATGTGTGCAGGGAGTATGGACATTAACTGAAGAAGTTTCAGATTTTTAACATGCATACAGTTAGAGTAATATCCATTTTTCCGCTAAAACCCCCCTGAACATGCCACCGGGTCGAAAAACCTCTTAAAATGTGGGCAGAACAATCACACGAATTATGGTATCATTTATAAAATTTTCACATGTCCGCTCTATGAGTTATTCATCTTTTTAAAGTTATGTTCTGGCTCCAAAGGGGTGTGGTTTACCCTCAGCACATGGTATAGAAACCAGTCTTTCCAGTTTCTGCCAAGCCAGCTTGCTCTCACAGGCAGTGCTCCTCCCAGCTCCTGCCAAGAGGAAGCTACAATTTACGACTGCGGTAATAAAAACCTTTGCCTGAGTGAAGAGGGCTTTGTTCACTCTCTTGCAGAGCACAGATAATTCAATTATCAGATAGATGGCATATCCTTAGTTTGGGCAGCAAAAGGAAGGTTGGCCTGGGAACACAGTTGTGACTCAAGTTTCACTGCTGATGGGGGTAGCTGCCAGGCAGAATCAAGTTCCTTAAGCCAGACTTTCAGCTACTGTCATGTTATTTGTTGCTTTTTAAATTAACTTGCAATTTTACACATGCAGCTAGAAGGCTGATTCTAAGTTTAAAACTATGACATTTAAACAGTTACAAAGGCATGTGACACCAAACATAGCTCACTCATTTAATCTAAACATTTTCGATTTTAGTGTCTTTAAATCCAGTGCAACTTAAACTGCTGAAATCCACAGCACAGCCAGTCTTGTTATAAACCTTGTCTTATGATCTTCATTTCCCAGATTTTGTAGGCACACAAAACTCCATTCTGCCAAATGTCTGCTGGTGTTCAGTAAATATTTTGCACATATTGCAATGTTTGAAATAGGCACTTTGGCTTGCCTTCAGAGAAACACAGGGTGGTTTTAAACTGCCGGCTTTTGAATAGTGGTGAGCACTGGTACTGCACCCATTTTTGGGATTTAAGAAAATGAATTCCCCACAATTCTAGGTTGCATTTGGCAATCAGCATTGCCATTCCCAATGGTTTCAGACTACTGTGTGGGTAGTCCAATGGTGGTTTTAGGCAGTTTCCTTCTGTGCCCATAACATCGGCAAAAATGGGTGGCAGCCTATTCTTCCTGCATTTCCCTGTGCATTTTCTGGGAAGCTCTGGCCATCATGATGTTTTCATGTCAGTACTGCACAGTTTTGAGGTACGGCTCGGATGCATGGGTAAATACATCCCACACTGCCACTGTCACTGGCTCACGTACAACAACAGTGGTAGCTTTGACTAATAAGCAATAGATGTGTAGGGCATTGTGGCAATCCTGCTGCAATGGGATCCAGGGCAGAGACACAGTATGCAATACAGTGATGCTTGTCACTTTGCAATGGAGTCACATCACCTACGGCAGTTTTATCACATATAAAGATAAATGGTTTCTGATAAGAGGGTAAACCTAGAGCAGGGGCTTTCGACAGTTCTTGCTTGAGTATGACAAATGTCTCATGAGCCTCTGGGGATGAAGGTTGGTTTTGTCGGTTGAATTAAGGGTAAGCCCCTTTCACAATCAAGGTCTTAACCCATTTTTTAGTCATGCTGAGAAAACCTCTCCTCTGTTTGCAGGTTACACATTTGGGAACCTGAAGGATGACGTCGATTTTGCCCGAGACCGGTATCCATCTCCCTCAGTGTAATGCACCAGGTAGCGGGCTCTGATTTTGCTTGGCCACAGTTTTTCTTTGGGGGCATTATGAGCCTTCAAAGCAAGAACTGTTTACTGTTGGGGGGAATTTCTGTGCCAATTCCCTTGCACCTTAGAGACCCCCAGCCCTTTTTCTGGACTCGGGGCTTTTTAAATGTTACTCCTGAGTGAGTGGGACCTTTTTCTCACTCACTTGTGTTTTTCTGACTATGATTTTCTATGTTCCTTACTGTTTTATGAAGTCTGGTAAACTCCGTAGGCATCTGGTTTTGCATTGTGACACACAGCACCTTTTGTGCAGTGCCAGACTTCTCACTCTCAAATGTTTAACTACATTTTCTTGGGTTAACTACTGTTCCCAAGAATAGTAAGATGACCCCTGTCTTATTTAACCTTTTACTTCATGGGTGCAGCACACACCACCCTATGTGGAGTGCTGGGGGGATGACCTAGTAATTCCTTTAACCCATTCCTCATGTAACATTTTGTTACACTAACTCACTTGAATGGCTGGTGGTAGTGGTTTCTTTTTTACTACCTAGTGATACCTCCGCTGCAGGGCTGCAAACAAGGGTGACAATTTCCCCAAAATGGCCCCTGTCTTCTTTTTTTGCCATTTCATGTTCGTTTCTTCTGGGCTTTTACTCTGTTGTTTGCATCAGGTCCTTTGTGTAGTTTGTCTTTGGCGGCCTTCAGCCCTGAAGCCCGCCCAGGCTGGAGTGTGTCTGGAAAGGCAGGAAGTGAGGGAGGGTCCTGAAACATATGTGTCCTTTGTCTCTAGGTGTGCCTGAGTGAAACCAGTTCCTATTGGCCAGCCGGGTCCCCTGGAAGGACAGCCACCCTGCTGTGTGATTGACAGCCTAGGGCTGTGAATTAATGGGAACTTGCATTAAAAGCGACCACTGGAGGACAGAAACTGAAGCAGAGGATCAGCGAATACACCAGCAGCACCCTCCTGGACCATGAAGTGCCCGGTGAAGCCCTGCAGCTGTGCTGACTCCGTTTTATCGAATCGACAGGAAAGACCCGCAAAGGGCGACGACTTCCCTTAGGCTGGTGGGACCAACTAGCTCCTGGACAAACTCTATTTTGGTGCAACCCACAACTTGCTGCGACTTTCCAAAGCCGCAGAAGCCCAATACCCGGGGTATCTCAACCACTTGTGAGTGCATTGTGTTCCCAAGTCTGAATCCAGACAGATCTTCGTAGGCATCCAGGGGACCCTACAGAAGCATGAAATCCACATCCAGAGTCCCCTCACCAGAGTCCAGGGCCGAGGGATCAAGAATATCCTAACCAGAGCTTTGCGTTCTTCGTTGGCGCCAAAACCAGAAAGAGTAGCTGAATCGACAGAAATCCATTGCTGCCAAGTCCCTTTCTCGAGTGCTGCCGCAGGAACCTGCCAGACGTCCTCCCTTTCGTCACCAAGGACCAGGAACAATGGTCCACTGCATTGCATCGTGAAGGCAACCAGCTGGAACACTTTCTTAATTTTCAAGGTACTGTGGGGCCTGGAGGATTTTATCCTTTTGCCATTTGGGGTCCTTTCTACCTTTTGGGAGTGCATTTTAACCAACCATCAAGTTGACCTCAACTCACCTGCATTGGCCTTACAGCTTGTGCATCCTAAAGATGACTCCTCTTGAGTTGCTGTGATTTCTCTTTTGAACACCAACTATTTAAGAACATGTTTTTTAAGAAGAAGAGCATCAGGACTTTGTCCATTGACTTTGGCTGTCCTAGCTCCCTAGAGACCTCCTTCTAAGCCTATTGGCTTTGGTAGTGCTTGTTCCCTTACAGGTCTTAAATGTTGAACTCTTTAATGCTGGGAAAATTGACTGCCTGCATCCCTTTGGAAGAATCTGATTGTTCTTATAACCGTCAGTCTGTTCTGATCTAACCCTAACCTTTCCTTTGTAAGAAACTCAATATTGCATGGGTGACACTATATAAATGTTATACTGACCTCAAATGATGTCCTCTAAGGATGCTGGAACATGTGTAACATATGAATGAATTACTCACCTGCCTTATTGTTCACTTTTTGAATTGAATCCTAACTGAAAATTACTGTTACAGCAAATTACTGCTTTTTAAAGCATGCTTTTAAATATCTTGTGTATAAATAAATAATGTATTATAACTCTATGTAAGTGTTTACTTGCATACCAGTATTTACTGGTTTCATTACACAGCTCTACAGCTCACATTACCCCTCTTGATGTAAGCCTGGCTGCTCAGTCACACTACCAACTTGTGTAGTACAGGCCTATATTAAAAGGCGGGTCTAATATCAAGGAAATAAGTCTTGTGTAGTCCCACACCAGTTGGACTACCCTAGGTAGGATGAACAGCAGCAGAGATCTAACACAAATCGATAAGAATCCTTATCGGTTTTCTACGCTGGCAAAATAGCAGTATTGCAAGGATTCTGGGTTGGAACAATAGTTCCTTCCAGAAGCAGAGATTCAGTGAAGGGTTGAATATCTCTGCTTCTCTCGAAATGGCATAATGCTGGATTCATGGAAGAGGTTTGGCTGGGTTCAGAATCATACCCATGTTACACGTTCAATATGCGTGAAACCTCATTTGCATGAGCGGTCCATGATTGCAGAGGAAGTTGGTCTACCAGTTTGTTGCAACAGGGGACTGTCTTCCTTTGTTCCATACGTTAGAAGAGACACATCTTGTAAGACAGCAGATAATTCAATTTCCCTCTGTACAGACACATCCCACTAATACCATTGGAGGAACAGTAAATAGTGCAAACCATTCCACGTAGAAAATCCAATTGACTGGTGAATCATATTGAGGTGTAGGCTGGCCACACATACCCACAGGATCAACAACCTTGTGTGAACATGGAGCATGCAGAAGCCTTATGTTTAGAGTGAAAGGCTCCACTGTCTACTAAACAAGAGACATTCGTTCCACTAACAGAGCATTCTAACTAGGCAGTGGATCAGTGAAGCAGAATGAAAGGTGCATGCATGTTGCTGGGCTATGCAGTCTTTATAACGAAAATGCTATGAAGAATGAATATATATCGAATCTTTTATAACGAAACATTTTATGAAGAATGCACTTGGGGGTAGGGTAAAGGGTTAAATCGTGTTGGGAAACGGGTGGGAAGGTTTTTTAGGGGTGGGAAACAGGGGTTTGAGGGGTGCCCACCCAAAAAATTCAAATGTATATTTTTCATTATGAAAGTTTTGTTATAAGTGCATTCTTTATGAAATGTTTCGTTATAAAGACATGTAACCTGTTGCTGGCTATTTGGCTGCCCTATTGTGGGTTCAACAAAGTGGGCGGGGGAGGCAGGAGAAGTGATTGGGAAAAGGGCTGAGTAAAAAATCGACCAGTCTGTTGAGCTGGTGGGTTTGGACAGTCTGTCTTCCAATGCCCAAATTATTTGCAATTTTTACACTGGTCACTGTATGGGTTGGGCAATTGTGAAGTAGCCCAAGTATGAGGTAACACTGTATGAATGCGGGCACGTTAAGGGAACAGTGACCAAATCAGCCTTGAATAAAACAAGACCCTTTTTTCCCCAGTTGAGACTGTTATTTCACATCGCCATGGGATCCCGGAGGGACATAGCGCTCGTGGTTAATTGAATAAACATGACCATCACACACTTCGAGAATAAACAATTTTTCATATCAAAAGATTAATAATTCACAGGAATGGCAACCGCAACAGGAATCGCGTTAAATAAGCCATTTGAGATTTCAGCCCCCCCCCCCATTATCGTGAATCAGTTTCAATTTGTTAGATTAAAGTTCACATTTGCCAATCACGTTTTACATCAGCAAGACCTGAAGCAAGACCTGAAGCGAGACTTGCCGACAAGAAGACGAGAGCAACATCAGCCAGGGCATGAGACAGCACTCGATCAGGACACGAGCAACGCATGGTACCCCAGTTAGTATCCAATAATATGCACCTGCAGGGCGCTATTGCTCACATAGACGGACTAACGTGAAGCAATTGATGCCGTCACAAATCCGTGACGTCATCCCGGGCGCTCGTGGATAACTGCGACAAAATAAATCATCTTTCAAAATGGCGGTAGTGATCCATGCACCACACCGAACGCCGCCCCATTTTAAAAGATTAAGTACTGTAAGCAGAGGTAAGGATATGGGACACTACACTGATATATAGACGGCATTTAAAATATAATGGAACTTGTAGGAATGCAGCTTTTATTTTTCAGAGTGTGAAAAAGCCTGGTGTACCAGTATCCACTCCATAAAGTAAAGATATTCGATGGACAATGTTGGCATTGGAGTATTTTACATATGGACGGCTATGAGCTAATAGCTGTATGACTCATGGGCAATATTGACATATACCAGATCCTGGCTCTGAAGCCTAACAGTAATTGGTGCTGGGATAACCATTAAACTAAAGTACATTTCCAATGGTTCGAATGTTCAATTCCTTTTTGAGTGACCTAAAATGTGCGCACCAACAGTGTTTTTTTTTCTTCTTTATTCCATGTGTTATGAACAGTCACTAATGCATTTCCAGCATCTGCTTATTGTCTGAGCGGATATGCTGCAGCATTACCTTGAGACGGGGTATTGGGGAGCCAAGTTGAGGATGCTCTAGTTGTGAGAGTGGTACCACACAAATTGGGGGTTGGCCAGCTCGCATGTAACGAATCAAGGGCCGACTCTGATCATGAGACTGAACCACCCAGTGAGTTTATAGGGTAGATTGACTGCACTCTGGATTGTAACTCCGCCTGTTCATCTGACTGATGTGCAGGTGTAGATGCCGGTGGTTGGGGTTGTGGCTGATCAACTGTCTGGTTCAATAAGGCTGGACTATAAGAGCCCAGAATGTCTTTAGGAGGGCGCAGCCCTTGGAGTTCTGGATGAAGTAGACCAGGGGTCTGCAACCTTTGCCTCTCCTGATGTTTTGGACTACAACTCCCATGATGCCTCATCATTGAGGTTGTGGACTGGGGCTAGTGCAAAACTTTGGGAGAGTCAAAGGTTGTAGACCCCTGAAGTAGACTATAGCCAAATCTGTGTATTGTCTTTTAACTTTCAGCTGTTCTGGAAACCTCCATTGGGCATCTTTCAATGCTTCATTTCAGATTTGATGCGCCTTTTAGCGCCTCTGGTACACGAATCAACAAATGTGTTCTACTGTTTCTGGTTCCTGTTAAATGGACAGTTCTGTCTAGTTAAAATGTGCTTTGCTGCAGGACCTGCTTAGTGATGTAATCGCGTCAAAAATAGTAGATCCAGAAATAGGAACATCTTGGGTAAGTGATATTTATGTACATAAAAGAAGCTGCACTCCCCCTAGGAGGGAGTAAGACTTGATTTGACTGGCTTCCCTATCCTCACAGGGTTAAGGCCAGAATTGGCTCTTCACAAAGGCCCAGCTCAAATGCGCCAAGAACACCATTTCCAAACAATGGTTCGTTCCTCACTCAAACCTGTCCATAGAATATTCAGCCATGGTATTCTATTGTTACTTTGATGTGGTATAGCATATTGTAAGGTGCCTAATAGGGCACTGAGCTCATTCCTGGGGCAGGGTTCGAAATTGAGGGGAGCTGGGAGCGATTTAGCGCCTGCTTTTAGCCTATGAGTGCCTGGCTAGCTTGCCAGCAGCAGCTAGCAGGAGCTACTTTTGGCTCCCCAGGGCAACTGATGTGGAACAAACGCGCCATTTTAATTTAACTCTGTGTGTTTGAAACGATCTATAATTAAACATTAGGACACATCTAAACATTTAAAGCGAAAGGACTCATCAATAATGTAGAAAATGTTAACTTTGAATCGTATAAAAAAACTTAGATTTGCCGAACGCTGTGTAATAGCTCCTTGTTCCCCAGTGGTTGCTCCTGGCCTCTGGTTAATGCTGGATACCCAGGAGCTGCCTTGGGCTCCTGCATCTCGAATCTGAATTTTGATCCCTGAGGGGCTATTTCGGCCCAGTTGACCGCTGCCATTCAACTTAGGTTCTGCTTCTGGAATAGGGGCTGGAGTGGGCTTTCGAAGGCTATCGATTGGAAAAAAAAGTATGTAATCTTGCGTTGGTAATTTTTTGTCTCTCGCTAGCGGGCTGGCTGCAACAATATGCTCTTGATGATCCCCTCCTCGCTTGTGTCCATTTTCATATATATCCTTGTTCACGTCAGTGTTCGTTTTAATCAAGATCCTAGCAGCCTGTGGATTTTCATAAATCTCTCCTTCTGCCTCTCTTTAAAAGACCTACTCCTCAGATTATATATAATTCATTATCACCCTCCCTCCGCTCTTATAAAGGGAAACCTGGAGGAGGTCTGGGCAGCCCTGAAAGAGGCTAGCATTCAGGAGTAGAACAGTAACGCTTTACCCTGGTCATGTGCATTAAGACCTTGTTTTGCTGACGATTGCTCATTTAACACTGAGACACAAGGCTACCCAAGGTTATATTATTCTATCGCCAATAAAGCTGTGGTTAAGGACTTTACCGTCCTTGGACGGAATTTGCCATGTCATTGGCTTATTTTCCATATCCGGTCAGTAACTGTGTAAACTGATCACCATAGGGCTTTCAGTTATCCATCCGTTGAGAAAAGTGAGGGGGGAACCTCTTTTTACCGGATCTAAATGGAAATGCTTCTGGTGTGGCGCATCCATAATGGGCGACTGGGCGCTGACTCGCTATTGCCGCCACCCATTCTGGATGATTGGAACCAGCCCAGCGAAAACATTGAGTGCTCCCTCAGCTGCAGTTGGCAGCAGGTAAGAGTGCTCCTGGGCTGGCCTCAACTGTCAAAGGGAAACGTGCAGCTAGTTTTCGTACTGTGGCATGGCATATTTTGCTGGGCATCAATGGTAAAGCAAACATAAGTCTTATTACATGGCTGAACTGGCTTACTTAGTTGCAGCCAGTCTGGCTGTATTTTTCGTTTGCTTTTTGTGTGGCATAGCATTTTTTACTACGCATCAAGGGTGAAGCCAACAAGGTAAATGTTTTTACATGGTGACACTACTCTCATTTGTGCAGGCAGTTTGGACATGTTTTCTTCTTATGGGGTGCCATTTTTACTGTGTAAGCCAGCAAGAGTATGTTCTTGCCTGGGATACTGGAATGGACATGCTTGCTTGTATCATTTCTGGCATTATGCTTAGAGCAAATGAGTATGTGCTTGCATGGGAATACTGGCTTATATTGGTGCAGCCGCATGGACATAATTTTTATGCTGGTATTTATTGTGGGAAAAGGCATTATAAAAATGCATTGGAAATTAGTCCTGTGCAATGTTTGTGGCTTTCATTGATTTAATTTTTTTCATGAGTTACCCTACAAAACCAATTGCAAACTTTGTGGCTTTTTACCCAATTTTTTGCAGAAAGTCTGCTGTAAAATGCACCGTTTTAAACCATTATTTTAAAAATGTTCTTGGGGTGAATTTCCTAGAGCCCCTTTTGTTTGGTTCGGGCTCCCTCGCTTTGCTCCTGCATATTTGGGATAACATTTACGCCTCTCCAATTAAAAACATTCACCAGTCGCGACTGTACTTTAGGAGCCTCCAGCAAAACTATTTTGAACATATCTTTACTTGAAATACTGGACATGCTGCCATTTTTCTTGCAAATTGCATGATTCCAAAAGTGTATGGAAAGTAATGTACAGGCAGACATTGCACTAATCTGTATCGAACACATGGTTGAGTGTTTAAGTAATTGTGTTTTGAACAGGAAACGCACGCTCATTCTCTGACCATTGCTTGTGGTAGGGTTTCGGCAGGGGCATTTGCCGATTTTACCGGATCATTATGAATGCTTCCACTATGAATACAGGCAATTGCATGTATCCTGGGGCTGGAGTCAACTAGTAGAACTGCTGCAACCTCAGAGCAGATGTTTCATTGGGTATAAACATGCCATGTCAGTGTAACAGTATCACCTTTTTTCAAAGTTACGCTTGTTTGTCTTCCTGACTTGCTGTGGTTTAATGATCGAATAAGGCCTCCTATTTTTGACAGCCAGTTAATCTCCTGTTCAGAAGATGGCAGTGTCCGGTTATGGGAATTTCAAGAAAAGCCGCAGCTTACAGCGGAGTCTGTTCCTGCAGGTCTGTTTAAACTTCTAGCAAAACAAATCGAAGTGTCTGTTCTTGTGAATGGGGATACATTACATGTGCAGCTTGTACTTTGCTGCTTTTTGTCTCCCCCAATGCCAATGCCAGCCAAGCGGGTGTGCATATAAAATAAAAAAGTACAAGAGAATACAAATACTGCGTGATGCTCAATGTGCAACAGAAAATGGCCCTCTAAATTTAAATAACTGCTGTTTTTTGTTTTTGCTTGTTTTTCATTAATGTACTAGATATATTGAATAACCTGAGCTACTAGTCTACCAACGACTTTAAAGTGTGCAGGTGCATCGAAGGAATCGGTCTCCCTTTAAACCTAAAAGCAATGTTGCTACAGTGCTCTTCCTTTCAATTACAGATGAAGAGCAGAGTGAGGGCCTCTGGGAAGGCCTGTGCTGGGAGCTCGGTAGTTTCACATCTATTCCACCTTCCTCTGCGCTGGCACGGGAGAGGACTGGCGCATCATTGCACATCATGGGTCTTGAATTGTTTCTCTTCCCTCAGTGGGTTTAGAATACAGATACCTTGCACACGCCCAAACCTGGGTTGTTTCACAGCTAGCAGTCCTCTCCCCGCGTTTCCTACATTAGCTCAAGGGACTGTGAAATCAGGACGCTTCTACATTCTGCAGGTTACCCGGATCGACTTTATATTTGATGAGCACTAATGGTAAAGGGAACCCGGCACGCGTGTTTTGCATGTGCACCCGCCTTTTTCAGCTGCGCAGCTCGCAATCCCCAGTTCTACCTCTGCAATACAGAGGTGAGGCCCATTACGCGCTCTGAAGAAGGCAGAGGTACAGCGTTTCTTTCTGTGTGTCAGGACTTTTCATAGCCACCACGCTGGTGCGCACTTCTGTGTTAGAATGGCCCTCCCCATGCCCTGAACCACCCTGGTGGGTTTAGGAAAGAAGAGTACTCCTGCTGCTGCGTAGGTGTGTGATGCAGAGGTTGCTGGCCTCCATTGTATTTTGAATGAACACATTTTTCATGTCTAGTCTCTGTCACGTGACTGCCTCATACCGCTTTATTACCCTCACCAATCATCCAGGAAAAAACCTGGTGATAGGTTTGTGCCAGTATAAAAAGGAACAGCCCCCACCTGTATGCCACTGCTTTCTCTAACTTTCATACTTCCCATTACTGCAGCCATCCCGCCCCATCATGCAAGTTCTTTTGAATCTCCTGATGCGCCAGTTGGTCTCTGCATGCTACGAAATCCATTTAGCATGGGCCATTCCCTTTCCCCTTTCCCTAATTCCTCCTCCATGTCGTCTTCCCTACCAAGAGGACCTGCTCTCGTGCAAGGGGCGTCGGGTTCTCCATCCAGAGGTCAAGACTTTCAACCTTCACGCTTGGTATCTGAAAGGTTGAGGTATAAGGATTGGGACCTCCCGGATGACGTGATGGAGGTGTTGCTTTCGGCCAGGCGGCCAGCAACCAAATCCCTGTACCGTTGGCATAGGTTTTGCGACTGGTGCGGAGGACAAAATGTTGATCCTTCTCAGTGTTCCATTCCGATGGTTTTATCTTTCTTGCTTTCTTTGGCCCACAGGGGCCTTCAAGTAGGTACCATTAAAGGTTACCTGGCGGCACTGTAACTTCAAGCGCTCGTCTGAAGAATGTCCTTATTTGAAGATTCCTTTTGATTTCCCAATTTCTTAAAGTGCTCACTAATGTGTTCCCGCCATCCCCGTTCCAGGTGCCGGTTTGGGATCTGAATTTGGTCTTCAAATTCCTGATGCGTGCTCCATTTGAACCTTTGCACTCTTGTCCTTTGAGACTGTTTGTCTTTCAAGACAGTGTTCTTGGTTGCGGTTACATTTGCTCGCAGAGTGAGTGAACTGCAGGCACTTTCATCTAAGCCACCCTTTACTCTGTTCCACAAGCATAGGGGTGTACTGAGGGTACGTCCTTCCTTTCTACCTAGGTGAAAGCCAGAAAGTGGTTCTTCCGTCTTTCTATCCTCCTCCTCATTCTGGTAAGGAAGAGGAGCGACTTCATAGGTTGTACCCTAGGAGAGCTCTGAGCTTTTATATTTCTAGGATGTCCAGGGTCAGAGTGGACGATCAACTCTTTGTGGGGGTATGCTGGACACCGATTGGGCCAGGCTCTTACCAAACACACCTTGTCCAGGTAGATTATCCTCACCATTACTGAATGTTACCGATTGGTGGGCAAGGACCCTCCTGAAGGGTTGCAACCTCATCCCACTAGGGGCGTGGCTACTTCCACAGCCTTGCCGAGGGGTGTTACGTAGCTACATGGGCTTCTATCCACACCTTTGTCGAGCATTAGTCCCTGGATATGCTCCATGGTCAAGATATGGCCTTTGGTAAGGCAGTTCTTTATTCTGCTATCTGATTGGGTATTCTAAATTATTTCTCTCCTCCATTTTTCTGGTACTGCTTTGATAGTCTACGTTGGAGGACACAATCCGTTCGAAGAACAAGTTACTTACCAACTGGTAACGTTCTTTCGACTGGATGTTCCTCCAACGTATTCCACATCGCCCTCCCAACCCCTTACCCCTCTGGGGAATTTCCTATGCTGTTGCAGCTTACGTTCCCTCAACGCTATGTGCTGTCAAGCAGGCATTGGATATGTGCATGTCACAAGTTGTGGAGGAAAAACATAAACTGAGGCTACGGGCACCGTGCGTCCTATTTATAACATCCGGTGACGTCGACCTCGACGGAAGCCTTCGAGGGACACCGACCTGAGGCCATCGACGCAGGACGCCCTCTGCCGAAAAAGTTTCCGAAGCACACAGCTGTGGACATTGCATGTCAAATATGTGCAATACGTTGGAGGAACATCCAGTTGAAAGAACGTTACCAGTTGGTAAGTAACCTGTTCTACTAGCGATCCACGCAGTTCTGGCATGCCGCCACATGTGCTGCTTGCCCGGGATGGCTACTCCTACTGTTCCCTATATCACTTTTCTTTCCACAAGCGACTGATGTCATGGCTACATCCCCCTGACGTGCTGGATGAAACCCTTATCCCTGACTTGCGTGAGATGCTCCACGACCTTTACCGTTCTGTCGGTCCTGCTTATCTCTTCAAAACTACATCTCCCTCCCCATAAATCCATCCATTGTGACCTAGCATCAATTTACTGCATTTGCATTGCCCAGAATTTAATTTTGTCTTTTATCCGCATTTTGGCTGTATCTGGATGTTACCTTCGTCCCATTCACACATGCCTGCATACTTGATGCAGTCCCATGGGGCGTGGCTTTGTGAGTTTTGCATTTACCCTGATTTTGTCTCCTATATATCTGTATACCTGATGTAGCCCCCCCGTACCATGAGACGTGGCTTGCCAGATTATGCTACTAAAAGCCACCTTTATGTTGTAACATGTATGCATGATCCTGCACTTCTAAGAATGTCACTGCACACTTACTGTAACTAGCGCCCTGATACCTGAGGGTTTGGCATGCTGCTATAAATGCAAAAATAAATAAAAGCAATCTATACATTATTCGGTGAAACGAAGTTTGCTAGGTGGGAAAGTGGACCCAGTTCTCTAAAAAATCAGTAAAGATGCTTGACCGCAAATCTAAATTAAAGATTTCACAATCTTAATCAAATCAATGTAGCTATTTTAAATGAAAAATGCATTTTTGTGGAAAACAAGAAATTGTATGTATTAAAGATATGTATAAAGTTTTAATTGAAACCAGATATACAAATAAACATTATGATGATATTTTTTTCATGCAGCTTTTTATTGAACACTCAGAGCAAGTTATGTAGTCACCGTGTAATCTCACAGCTGCATGTTGCGCCAGGGCCAAGAAGACTTCAACCAATCTGTTTCAACAAGGACATTACTGATACAAGAGACTAGACAGAGGCAATATAGTACTTGTGAGGCAGCCTCAACACAATGACCACAATTACCAAGTGCCCTCCCTTGCGACCCCCCATAGTGGTAAGGAATTAGTACTTTGTACATACATGGGTGGCAATAACAACAGGCAAATGTACATAGATACATTGCCCCGCAAATATAGAGTGCCCCACCAATAGGAAATGAAGTAAATTAAATAAAGAAGAGACTTTACCTGCAATATTCAGTACAATTCTCCCAGTATGTGTATACTACTTTAGAAGTGATACTAGCGAGGGTGATAGTATCTTGATGGCTCATGTTAGTATTATGAATGGACTTTGCCCATTCTTCACCACTGAGGGGAAATAAATCAAGAAGCAAACAATACAAAAAGTGGTATGACAAAGATTTCAGGAAAGCAAAAAGGTCTTAGTCTGTCTGGCCAAGCAGGTGCCTGTGTGGGGGTCTACGTTATTACGGGATGCAAGAGGGCAGTATAAACGTTGATTAGAAGCGAGAAGGAGGAGTTTGTTGTAAACATGTGGGAATCCCTGCTGAGCACCATTAATGCCGGGGAGTTTTAGAGATTCTGGATAATCATGGGAACTGGAAGATGTGAAAACCAGATAATGTGAGGAACCTGAGGGTGTCCTCACTTCATTTCTCCCAGCATCCTCCTCTGAGGTGGCCAGGGAAAGGCCATCGCTTTTGGATCTCGACCCTGGAGGTGGATATGCAAGGGAGGATCACTTGGGTCGAGGGAACTTGGGGAATGGGGAGAGGACGTCCTTAGATGAGACATGGTATTTCCCATTCCCTTTCCAAAATTAACCTTCTGTCCCAAAAGCCTCTGTAGGCTACTGTCAGCCTTTTCTCCCCTACAAAATGTCCTTCAGAAATAAAATGTTAATACTGGGACGAAGAAGAGACCAACTAGGGCACATCCTCATTTCGATAATACAAACCTCCCTAAACACCACTTTGGTAGAGAGACAAAGAAGAGGGCTATGGAGGACTTCAGATGGAACAGCCAGGCATGGTCCGTTAACTATAGTCAGGCAATTGAACTAAATGGCCCTCACCCGTGGTCACTAGGCAAGCCCAACATATATAAAAATACAGGCTGTACACGAGAGAGACAGCAGTCTGGAGAGTGGAGCCGGCTGGAGAGAGGCGGACCGGAGAGACAGGAGCGGGAGACACGGGTGCTGGAAGCAGTGTTGAGCAAGGGCAAAGGACGCTGGGGCCAAGGCAGGCCCAGAGAAGGTCTAGAAGTCCTGCACACTCTCTGTGGCAGGCGCAAGCAGGAACTGTGGTCACTGCGAACCTCCCGGAGAGCGAGCAGTGCTCTCTCCGACCTCCGTGAAGGAAGAGCAGGGTTATTGAAAGCTGAACGAAGGAAGAGGAGCAGGTCGAAGCTGAAGGGAGCTGCCGACTCAAGCCGTTGAGTGTAAATAGGTAACACTCATATCGGAACGCTCTGGGAACCTGAAGCAAGCATTCCTTGCTTATCGAACACACTGGAAATTGTCTTAAGCACTTCTAAATGCTGAAACAAGTGCCTTTAAATTTCGAACAAACTGAAAGTTGTTTCAAACCCTGTTAAATGCCGAAACAGTTGATTTTGAATACTGAAAGAATTGAGAGACATAAGCAATACTGGATGTCGTACGAAGCCTAAGCAAGTGAAGAACATTTCTAAATGTAATGAAGTATTTCTGAATGTCATACAGTGCCACAACAAGTTATGAGCATGTTTGAATGGAATGAAAGCAAGGTGGTACAAGTGGCAAATACCACAGAGTGAACTTGGTGAGATACAATTGTTGGCCAAGCCAATAGAAGCCCAAGAAGGGTGTCAGAGGAGAAACCAATATCGACACAAGCAAAGTGTGCAAGGAACTTCTGGTTAAGAGGAAACCTGTATTGGCAATAGCCGGAAGAGTACAGGACGTGTAACAAAGTGAATGGTGGCCAAACTGGCCACGGTAAAGTGTTGGAAGAATAATACGAATGGAAGGAACAATCTTCACTGTCAAGGGAAAGCAGTGGACATTTGTTGATGCCTTCACAGTAACCATTCAAGGGAATATCCTGGAGACAGTTTGGCATAACCATTTTAAACATTTGTATAATTAGTTTTTAGTGTTATACAGAACACAGAAGTGATGGGGTCGCAGTACGAGGGGTGTGGACCCTTGGTGCTGTCCCAAGAGGAGGTGGGGGAGTCGCTAAGGAGTCAGAAGGCTGATAAAGCACCAGAAACAGATAAAAAAGTACTGTGGACCTATAGAAATCAGAGCCTAGCATTTGGGTACCTTATCTAACACTATTGTTTAATGCAGCATTATTGACTGTGATTCATCAAGAATTGACCAAAAAATATACCACTTCGCCCCTACATAAAGACATGACTAAATTTTTTATAGACATTGGTTGGACACACAGAGGGGCTACTGTCAATAAAGAAAACTATAAATACACTCGGAAAAAAAGTGGACCTTTGGGATTGGCTTGAGAATTTCTCTCATTTAAGCAGTCTTAACACCTATCATTTTGTGAAATATAGATTGTATAATTTCATGAAACCACAAGCCTACCTATACCTCTGTCCCACTAGAAGGCTTAGACACTTCATCATCTTGTTCCGATTGGAGCAATTGCCTACCCTGCATACTGTAGGAGCTTGGGAAACATCCCTGCTGAAGAGCGAATATGCCGTCTTTGTAAATCCCCAGAATATCTAGAGACAGCCAGACATCTTCTTACTGAATGTCAGACACTGAAGGATACAATCTTACACTATTTGGGTGAATTCGTGCACGATCCTTTAACTATATGTGAAATGTCATTCTGGCTTTATTGCACTAACACCTGCAATATGCACTTATTCATTGCATTATATAATGTCTGGCAACAGGTTGAACTAGGTCTGGCTCTCTGATTTGAACTATTTTAGCATTGGGGACACCAAGGAATTGATTGGGCACCTTATTTGTTATAGGAAGTGGTCTTCCATTAATTATACTCACTTCAACTCAGACATAAATTGTCATATGCAAAAATATTCATGTATGATTGTGTATACATTTTATAAGGAAAGTTGTTCATTTTTTCCTTTTTAGTTGTTTTTTATACTTGCTGTTGATTTATGTTTATGTATATTCATGATTTGATATTAATGTTTGTAAATTGTAATACGTGTAAAGTTTTAATTTATTTTCAACCTATATAACATTAAAGAATTATTATTAATAATGCAGCATTAAGGGCTAATGTAGTGGAAGAAAATAGAAATAGTGCCGTTATTCAAGAAAGGGCATAGGGAAGATCCTATCAACTATTGCTGGGTCTATCTTTTGGATGTTTGGGGTAAAACATGTGTCAAAGCATTGTTAGTTCACTTGGAAAACGGGATCGAGGACCATAATAATATACACCACTTACAAGCTGGGTTCCTGGTTGGTACGAGCACAATCGACCAGAATTTGTGACTAAAATTGCTTTTGTGACAAGTATGTTGTCCTGAGGAAGATGAATATGCATGTTGCTTTCATGGACTTAAAAAACACATTTGATAGGGTGACGTGTGCTAGATGTGGAGTGTATTGGCTAACTTGGATGTTCCCCCGCCACTGCTTAAGGCAATTCAAAGTTTGTATATAGATAATGAAACTGTGATTAGGTGGAGTTTAAATGAATAAACATCTGAGAGGGTAGAGATTCACATCGGAGGCCGTCAGGGTTGCGTTTGGGCACCAAAGTTGTTTTAATTAATTTTTTTATAGAGGTAGAGGGCCTCATCCAAAAACTTTCAAGTTTATGCACTGGTGTGCCAACCCTGGTGAAATATATCCTATCCTTTTGTTGGCTGATGATCCAGCACTCATTTCATAACCCCAGCTGGTTTAAAATCTCAATTTGCAGCTTCTGTTGAATCTTAGTAATGGCCTTATGATCCGTGTGAAAAAAACGAACACGTTGGCCCTCAGGAAATGTGGGAATAAGAAGGTGAGGATTGATTTAATGATGAATTGAACAGTTGGAGGAATATGATTACCTAGGGCTGGGGGGTGAAGGCTACCTGTAGCTGGGCAGCAGAATTAGCAAAAGCAGGGGTGACCCAAGCTAGGTATAGTGGGGCAATCACAGAGAATTGACTGCTTATGCAAGCTCAAACCCGTATATTATTGGGTTAGGATCTTGACCTCACCAAAGTTGGTCAGATATAGACAATCCTTGGAGGATGGCACAGGTGGGAGGACGTGCACTAGTCTGGTTTGCACATATTAAATCAGTGCTTTTTAGCCTAGTGTTGTGTGTGTACTGGAGTGCTGGAGTGCACCAAACTGTATGGGCGAGAGTGTTAAGCACTCGATTAAAAGTGCAGCACAAATAAAAAGGGCGAATGTTGGGCTGGCACAAGTGAAAGCAAGCGTCCCCAAACAGCACGATCCTCCCCGCAATGAGAGACAATGAAGGACTCTCCCAAAATGGGAATAAGGCCAAGACAGAGTGCGGGTGAGCGTAAATGGGAGTTTATCAATCAGAATTGGGCATGCAAAGAACTCTGCAAACTCCGAGAGCGCTCTGTCTGACAATAGCGAAGACAGGCGTATATATTTACAAAAAACGTCATAAGAACCTACATACTATAGGGGGCACAAGTTCAATGGGATTGGGTGGCGATGACTAACTATAGGTGCCTCTGCGATGTGGTTGGCCGTGGCTGGAGAACGTCACTTGGTCAGCCTCGTGGGTTGGGCTGGGCCTGGTAGGTTGGCAGGGTTCATCCGGGCGGTGTTGTTGTGCCATCGCAGCCAGCGTCAGAGATGAATGTCTTTTATTGACTTATTTGCCCTAGGCCATGCACACCGCAGTCATTCAGTCTTTGTACTATTATCTTCTCTAGTAAATCTTCCAATAGGTTATACTACAGGTTAATGCAACACAGGAGGAATGTACCTTGTGAGGGGTCTGGAGGTAATACGTCAGGACATGGTTGCCAGTGTCCTGTTGACCGGGGCCATAGGTCGAGGGGCTAAGCTTCAGGGCCTGGGACGGGCGGTACAGGTCTCTCTGCCTTGTTAGAAGTTGTTATGGATGTTCCTCTGTGTGTTTGTCAAAAGTGTTGGGTGTCCTGATTGCACAGGGCCATAAGTCTGAGATGGTCCGGTGGGTTGTGGGGTTTACGAGGGGGCGCGTGTGTTCAGGCAGAGGTTTACGGCTGAGCTGTAAATAATGCAGGTGGCGGGCCGCGGCCTTGGGTGCTACAGAGGGGATTACAAATCTTTGAAGCGGCTCCAGTCTGGTTGGGGGAGGTAAAGCAGTGCGGCGCGGCCTCTATTCTCATGCCTTGGCAGCCTTCGCAGGGTGGGAGGGGAATGGCCTTGCACGTACTTCACAAAGGTATCTCCCTCGTGCGTTGCCGATTTTAGGTAAAGACATCACAAACATTTGAACACTCTATAATACTTATTCAAATCAATACAAAACATGCATTTAAACTTTGCTGGATGCGTCTCGATTATACCCAGTCTGAGCACCTTATTCATACATTATGTTTTAACAACTACAGTATTTAGTTACATGCATATATGTTTGCAGTAAGTGAGGTAGAATTAGGATTGGTGGAGTACACAGAAAATAACCCGCCACTGTTCGTGACGGTGGTGGCACCTGTGGGGCCTAGACATGCACACATGACAAGCGCCTTCTCGTGCATCCTTCACATAGGCCCCCTGTATGGTTGCATTCATCTTCTCGTGTCCTCTAGCAGCATTAGTTCAGTTATGGCGCAAGCCCATAGAGTGTAAGTTTCCCAGTGATACACGTAACAAATAGATCCCTGGTGCGTTCCTTTGTTATTAGCACCCAACTGCAATGGTGTGGGCTCGCCATCGCTTATATCATGGAAGCATGCTTTCTTATATTTATACATTTTACAGGCTTTTGTAATATAAGGGATTTTGTGGGAGAAAGCATACTTTGCGAGTGGTCTTGATATTAATATATAAAGACTGTCTGCCATCTGATGACCATTTTACTGTTCTTTTTCATTTCCCAGGCCTGCTGGCCGGGTCATGCTGGGAGCGATGATACACTGCGGGAGGTGAACTGATACAATGTTAGTGTATTACGCTAGCTCATGTCCGTTTTGTTCGTGGGAACGTGCTCGCAGCGGATCTGCCAGAGTGCTGCGGCAACAGGGATGACTGAGACTCTCCAAGGGTGGGGGCCGCGCTACAGTGCGCTGAGCTCGCACCATCTTTACCAGACAAAATGGTTTCTGGGCCTAGCTAAATTTTAACACATGTGGGCAGTTAATACGTGTGGGCAATCAATACGTGTGGGCAATCAATACGTGTGGGCAATGCCTCCAGCGGGTGAGCCCTCCACCACCTGGGCCCGGGTGGCATGAGGGGACGCCCAATGAGCCATAGCCCTCACCTGGGGAGAAAACGCAGGCGAGGGGGTCTCCTGGACCAGTCCTCCGCTACATTTCCCCCCTTTCGTTACTTAAGTAACAAATTCTTTAAATCTTCTATCCTTCTACATTCTGCTTCGTCCATCACTGCCTCATCCCATGCAGGAGTTCCTTTGATGGGCATCCATGCTCTGCACACCCCCCTTAAGCTCTCACCTCTCCTGGCATATTCATCTGGAGTACACGTTAGATATATGCATCCACTATCTCCTTCCAAATCTACCCAAACTTCCTCGTACCATTCTAGTATACGGGGCTCTTTGATGGTGGTGTGCCATAACTTATCTACAATATCTTTATCGTGGTATATAGGCACCAGCTGGTACCTGGGTGTGTTATCTATCCCTGTTTGTACTTGTGCTTCTTGCATCGTTTTTATTGTACCGTGTGAGTTGCCCACTGTCACCATCATCATTGCACCATTTGGTACTGCGTTAGCACAAACTCGAAGACCCACCTGGCACAGGCAAAAAATTAAAAGGAAGAACACCACAGCTGGCATCAAAAATTTCACAGTTATTCCAAGCCATGAAGGGACCCAGGAGAAGATGTTATCGAACCATGTACTGTCTTCTGCTCCACCTTCCATTTTCATTTTTTCTCCTAGGTTGTGGACTGCTTCGATCACATGGGACAGGGAGCCGTTCTCTGCGTCTTCAGACGGTACGAAAGTGCAACAGGCACTTCCTATTTTCGGCAAACACCGCCGTCTATCGCCGTCAACAGGTCCAGGACATACCTGTTTTGCATGGTCATCAGTCGTAAAGCTCTTAGTTCCACTTTTATTATATTGAACCCTTCTTCAGTGTCGTTTGCCAGCTGAATCAATTCCCAGCGGGTTATCTGGAGCCATTTTGCGTTTGCCCTTGCTTGGACACTTGAGACGAGCGAGGCAAAAAATGTTTCTGCTGAGCTGAATAATCGATATTTGTCTGGGATCTGAGCCAATAGTTCTGATGATGCCTTTGATATGTAATTTGATGCTCGTCTGTTACGGGTCAGCACCTCTCCTTTGCTTCCGGAAGACAGGACATACATTTGTGACTCTACAGTTGGTTGAGCCACACTTTGCTGCATGCGTTCCTGTGTCCTTTTGCTCCCAACGATGTGGCTTTCGGGTATCACCATTAGGGCTGAGTGCAGAGTGGCCATTGAGCAGCTGCCACTCCATGACGGGGGGAGGTGTAGGTATGCCTGGTTGCCGCATACCCAGTACGTGTCCATAAGGGCCGCAGTCCCTTTTCTTAGATCTGGGATGGTGAGGGTCTTGTTACAGCTCTTGTTTGTTTCCATGGAGGTTCTCCCTTCTCCTTTAAAACACAGTTCATAGTCCATTTCGCTCTGTAGTTTGAAAGGTTTTTCGATGGCGGTTACCCAGGTTAGTTTTGAAATGTGTTCTTTCCATACTGGTGTACATGTTTCTTCTATCCACTGCAATTTCTCCGGTGCCACACCTCTCAGTGCTTCCGCTTTGCACACTACTTCTTCATCCTTCCGCTTGTTATCAGAAAAAAGTGTCCCTTCAATTACAAAAAATGGTTCTTTCAGACATACCATCCCTGCCTTTTTTGGGTAGCACGTTTTCTCGTTCTGCAGCATTTGAAAAGTCACTTCATGTGCCTGGAAGGTGTTCTTGATCCTGCACAACGTGAGATGAAGGAGACATTGGGCATCTATAATTGGCAACTCTTTGGGTAACAATACCTTGGGTGTACCTGATGCGTGAGGGATAAGGGAGCAGACATAACAGCTCTCGTTGGTTGTTTGTTTAGCTGTGGCACTCATATCTGCATATCATTTATTTGTTTGGTGGGGGTGTCGTGGGTCTTCCATCTTATCTAGACCTAGCCCATAGTACTCATCATACTTCCTCCTCCCTGCTTCCCTCTTCCGTCTGTTGTTCTTGTTCCTCATGTACTTTCCAATTCCCTGGGCAAGGGACAAACTAGACCCCCCTTTCTCATTCCCGCCCCCCTTGGCCCATGCATCATATAATATTTCGTGTATTGCTAGTAGCTTTTCCTCTTCCTTCCTGACGTTATCTGGCAGGTTGTTTTTTAGTATAGGGGCAGGCTGGCTGGTGGGTGTGTTATACAACCATGATATGGCAGACGGGTTTCGGTCATTTAAACTGTGGGCATTGTAATTAGATACCCCTGGTGGAGACACTGTGTTGTTCTGCATTCCACCTTGTGGCTTTATTGTTTGTGAGATGACAGCACTGGATGGTGTGGTATGATACCCCCATACAAGTTTAGTTCCGTCCCATATCAAAAAATCACCTTCCCTTGTATTGACACTTGTAGTTGTATTGGGTCCAGTAGTGCTGTTAATCCCTCCCCCCTCGTTCATCTCGGTAGAGATGAACGCTACAAACCAATATGTAACCAGACCAAGCATTAGCATAAAAAACAATGTGATGCATACAGATAATCCACACTCATACGAATATCTGTATTTCTCATGTACGAATTCTCTCATTCTACTAATTCTATCCGTTGCAGGCTGCCCGTTAGATGCCATGGAAGCTCCTGTTTGAGATATAAAAGTGCATTAAGTGCATGCATGTAAACATTTTGCTAGCACCATCAGTGCCAGTATATATATTTGACGGGGAATGGAAGCGGGTGGGGATGCGGGGGAGGGGTATTCACAGACAAGGGTGTATACAGGCCAAAATTTGGTCATTCCATTAATTATATACAATTCAACAAGATAAAAGAGAGAACAAACATTTTTTTTTTTTTTGTTTAAGTATCCTTCTCAGTTGTTCTCCCATTCAAATCTAGTACCATCACACACACACAAGTTCATATTCAGACATTTTGCTCAGTTGCATTGTTTGCTGTTGTCTGTGCCGCCTCATCTACCTCCTCTTGTACATTGCTATAGGCCTTTCGTACATCGGTCAAGTGCACCCAATACCTCAAGCCCTTCACTTTTACTGCCGTGGGCGTGCAAAATATTACCTCGTATGGGCCATGGAATCGTGGTGCATTCCACCGACGCACAAAGCTTCTGACATAAATTAAGTCGCCTGGCATCAGCTGTAGCTGGTGCTCTGGCTCCGTGACAGATCCTGTTACGTTACCCTCTTCTCTAGTGAAGGGTGGGGAGAGTTGCTTTGATATCACGCACGCTGCCCTTGTCAATTTCCTTAAATAGTCTATGAACTCATCTCCCAATATTGCGGCGCTTCTGTGAGCATCTGAGTGTTCGCGCAGTGGAGAGTGTGCTGTGTTCATTCGTCTCCCAGTCACGATCTCGTGCGGGGACAAATGGTGGTCTTTGCTTGGCTGATTTCCCAATTCAAATAGCGCAAGGGGTAGACAGTAAATCCAATTCTTCTTCAATGAAAAGCATAGTTTTGATAACCTGCCCTTTAACAGTCCGTTCATCTTTTCCACTACGCCATTACTTTGAGGTTGATAAATCGAACACAATTTATGTTTTATTCCCAATAATGTAGTGACTTCCTTGAAAAGCTCATTTACAAAATGGCTGCCGTTGTCTGAGCGAATCACGTCACAAATTCCCCAGCGCGGGAACACTTCCCTTACTAGGAACTTGGCGGCGCTTTTGGCATCAGGTCGCGCACAGGGTCCTGCTTCCACCCACCTTGAAAATGGGCACACAACCACGATCATGTACCGCGCGCCATTACACCTTTCCCCCATGTCTGCGTAATCTATATGCAGTTCTCTGAATGGGCCAATGGGTTTAGGAATTGTTCCCCCGAAGAGTACGTAATGTCATTCCTGAATTGTATATTTGGCATGTTGTACATTCCATTGCCAATCGAGACACATGCTCCTGGAGACAGGGCACGAACCACTCCTCCTGTATTTCTGCTGCGATGTGCTGTTTGGTGTTGTGTGCAGGGAAGTGTAGCTGTTGAAATGCAATTTCTAGTAACTGTATTGGCATTACCACTTTCCCTGAGTTATTTTGCCTCCACAGCAGGTCTGTTCCCGACTTGCTGCACCCTCGTTTTGTCCACATCAACTTTTCGTCAGCACTAGCCCCATCCTGTAGTTCTAGTATTTGGGATATAGGCATCGTATTGTACCCTTCTGGGTGCTCTTCGTGTGTTTTGTGCTGCATCATGTACTCACCTGCTTCATATTTCTGGAAATAGGAGGCTTCCTTGGCGGCAGCGTCCGCTGCCGCGTTTCCCAAAGACACAATGTCTGTGTTGGATGTATGTGCTTGGCACTTAACTATTGCCACTGCAGGAGGGTTTTGTAGGGCCTCAATTAAGTCTTTCAACAAATCTGCATGCTCTACTGGTGTTCCGTCTGCACGCCGGAATCCCCTCCGCCCCCATCTTGCTAGACCTCCATGCACTGTTGTTGTCATGTAAGATGAATCCGTGTATATGGTTACTGCGCAACCTTTTGCTGAATGCAACGCTTCTATGAGCGCAATCAATTCTGCTGCTTGTGCGGAGTAATGTGATGGGAGGCGGTACTGCACTAGTGTTTCATACTCACCGTCTTCTAATCTCACCACCGCCATCCCAACATGCTTTTCTCCTGTATCCACATCAATCGATGCAGACCCATCCACGAAGTACACTTCCCCCTCGCTCAGAGCGTTCTCACACACTACTGTGTCCCCTTCTCTTTCCCCTGTATAGGTTGCGCAATCGTGGTCTTGCATGTCTTCTAATGTGCAGGTCTCTGAAATTAATGTCGCGGGGTTTACTGTTTTGCATCGTACCACATGGATGTTTGTACTAGACAATATTATTTCATATGCTGTTGCCCGCTGTGTTGTTAATGTGCTTTTTGACCTCTCAAGTATTGCAAACAATGAATGTTCCACAAACAATGTTACTGGGCAACCCATTACTATTGTGGCACTTTTCTCAATCGCGAACGCCGCTGCAGCGAGCGATTGCTCGCACGCAAAATGGCCTTGCATTACGGCATCCAAAGTGCCACTGTAGTAAGCCAAAGGCTTGTGTCCTAAGGACGTCTTTTGTGTCAGAACAGCTGTCATAAGTGTTCCCTTACAGTGTGAGAATAGGTAAAATTCGCGTCCATAATCAGGGTTGGCTAGCACTGGAGCGCTCAAAATTAACTCTTTTAATGACTGAAATGACGTACTCATCTCTCCTGACCACTCGATCTTTTTATTGTCCTGCTGTGCTTCTTTGAGTGCTTGCAGTAGGGGTCTGGGGTATGCCGCATAATCTAATATCCATGCTCTGCAATAGTTGCACATTCCCAAGAATTTCTGCATCTCTTTTACTGTTGTGGGTTCCGCTACTGACCTTATCGCTTCTGCCCTGTCGGGAATTATTCTTTTTCCATCTTTGGATATCAGCTGACCCAAGTATAAGACCTCTGTCAGGCAATACTGTAGTTTCTCCTGATCTACCTTGTACCCCTTGTTGGCTAATAGTGTCAGGAGCGTTGTTGAATCCTTCCTACATGTTTCTTCGTCTTGTGCACACACTAACAAATCGTCTACGTACTGAATGATTGTACTCGCAACTGATAGGTTTCCCAAGTCTTCATGCAATATGCGGTTGAATATGCTCGGGCTCTCACAGTATCCCTGTGGTAGTCTGCAGTGTTCATACCTTTTCCCCCCTAGTGTGAATGCTGTAAGGTATCTACTCTCTTCGGCAAGGGGTATTGAGAAAAATGCATTTTTCAAATCTACTACTGTGAAATGTGATGCCGTCTTCGGAATGCTGCATAATATGGATGCAGGGTTCGGGACCAAAGGGAACTCTTTCTGAATTACATCGTTTAGGGGGCGTAAGTCCTGTATCATCCTCCAAGACCCTCCTTTTGATTTTTTGATTGGATGAATGCATGTATTTCATGGGGAGGTCGAGGGCACTATTATTCCTTGTGCTAAGAGTGCATTGATGGTCTCTTTTATCCCTTCTTCAGCCTCACGGGACAATGGATACTGTTTGACTCGGGGTAAAATTTCTCCCTGCTTTAGTTTTATCACCACAGGTTGTACTCCATGCAACAGCCCTACATCATGGGGGCCTGTTGTCCACAACTTATTTGGTACGATCCTCATGTCATCATCAAAGAATGACGGTGGTGCTCCTACCACTGCCATCAGTTGGATGGGGGTTTCTCTGGCTTGAATCAAAATGTCACAGGGCATCGCTATTTCCATTACTATCTCACCATCCCCTTCTGCATCAGAGAAGAGATCCTCATCTGTTACCTCTCGTAGGGTGATGTTGGCATCTGTACATAGTACTGTGCGCCATTCACATCCTTCCCTATCCATTCCAATGACAGCAATTCTTCTTGCTGACACCTGTACAGCGTGCAGGTCTAACGGTACCACTGTCCCGGGTGCGGTATCAGGGCACACTATGGGGCGGAAGAGGAATTCCGCTGGAATCCTCCAGTTCATTCTTCTTGGCTCTGGAATTATGAGGGCCAATGTTTTTAGCCCTTCAATAAACATTTCTTTATTTTCTGGTACTCCTCGCACTTCCAGTGTGGTCGTATAGGCTTGCACTACCAGCATTGCCCGCAAGGGACATATCCCGGGTGTAGAGCACACTATGCCTCCCTCAGTGAATGATATGGTCATGTTAAGCTTGCTTAGGAGATCCCTCCCTAATAAATTTATGGGTGAATGCTCATAATACAGTAAGGGTGCCTTTACAGTTTTACCCCCCACTGTTACATCCAATGCTTCTGTGTAAGGAACTTCAATTACAGCCCCAGAGAACCCCTGCGTCTCTAACTTCCTGTTAGATAACGGGAATCGGCCCTCTCTGACACATGATTTCTCCGCTCCCGAATCAACCATGAATATGAACTGCTTGTCTCCTATCTGCGCCCCTACCAATGGTTCCTCTGCTGCATTGTAGGTGGTGGATACAACTGGACACGCAAGTGTTCTCTGTGGGCTGTCCTATGCGGGGTGTCTCATCGCCCCTCCCTCATTAAAGACACTTCCTGAAACCACTGACATGCCGTTGTAAGGTGCTGGTGCGGGGGCCCCATTTGCTGTTGTCGCGAAAGGGTTACCTGGCGTGTATTGCATACTGTCATTGTTTTGTGGATGGTTCTGTGTTCTGTACTGGTGTCCCTGCTGCTGGCCCGCATTACCCGGGCCTGGGTTTCTTAGTTGCTGTTGTCCCATTGGGAGACCATATGGGCTTCCCGGGTGGGGATGGCCATATTGTTCTACCTCTTGGAACCCATTGTTGGGTCTGCTTCTGCACTCTCTAGAGTAATGCCCCCATCGCCCGCAGTTCCAGTAACTTCCTTGTGCACCTCTAGGACCTTGCCATCCATTTCCTCCCATTCCCCCGTACCCCGGTCCACCTCCTCTTCGGCCCCTGTACCCACCTCGTCCCCCTCGAGGGGTCCACTCTTGCCACTGCGGTCCTCCGCCTTGCTCCTGCTCACTCCACTGCCGCTGTCCTGTTCCCGCCCAATTAGTTGCCACCCTTCCTTGTAGTGCTACCAGCCCCTCCTCCTCATCTCCCTCCCTGCTGTGTGGGAGCGCGGCTACTGCTGCTGCAACCTTCACCAACTTTGTCTGTACTAACTTCGCCTCGTCTGCCAATCTTTTCTGCGCCACCTCCTTCTCCCTCTCCTTGATCCGTTTACAATGGTGTACTATTATGCTCTGAATTTCTGGCCAACCCTTTGCTTCAATACCTGCTATCTTTTCGAGCGCCTTCTGCACTTCCTTTGGGAGCCCCCTTTTTATAATGAAGTAAAATAGAGATGTCGATTGATACCAGGGCGTGCCCGTTTCCGCTCTCCACATCTCTTGGACCCGAAAAATGTAATCCATAGCCTCCTCCCCGTCATTCATTGTACACTGCATCACTGACTGTAAGTCCGGTGTGTCTGGGAATGTTTCGCGTAAGGCATCCCACACCCTAGCACGCACTGTGTTAAAGGAGGCCCCATCATGGCGGTCACAGTCTAACGTTACTCCCGGGAAGCCGGCTTTAACCCATACTCTTTCAGCCTGATCGCCCACTGCTGATACGAGCAGACTTTTCACATCTCCTATAGCTAGGGGTACCCCAGCAGCATGTTTCTCAAAGGCGTATATCCACTTACTTGCCCCTCCTGATAACGGGGGCAATAGCTTTAATAAATTGGCTTTATCCATCTGTGCCCATGGGATATAGTTAGGCCTCCCTCCTCCCCTGTGTATCAACGGGAGCTGTAGCCTTCCTTTCGCTGTTGCATCCGGACCCGTTTTGGCTGCTGCTGTTCCCAGTGATGCCATTTTCCCCACTCTGTTCCTTAGTCGCCCCGTCCACTCATCATCCAGGGTTCTCATTGGACATGTACCTTCCTCTCCGTCGCTTCCCCCTCCCATCGCCATACTCAACCTGTCGCTTTCTTCTAACTCGTCCCTTATATCACATAGTAATTCCTCTCTAATTCCCCCAAGCCTTTCTTCGTTGCCAACATCTCCCTCTTGGGTCCCTACTTTGATTATTCGTGTTGGTTCTTCCTCAATTCTAAACAGTATTTCGCCCTTTTTCCACCCCTCTTCGGGCTTTCTGTTTTCACCTGGTGCTCTAGACGTACGCCCTGGTCTGGTTGCATCTAGTGCTGTTCGTTCGCATATGTCTTTTAACCTTGAGAGCTCATCTTTTGCTATCGACAGTCTTGATTCTAAATTGTCTGTGAGCTTCTCTATGTCTACCCTTTGTGTGCCTGCCTGGGCTCGCTCCCTCGTGCTTTCATATGGCGGAGGTGCCGTGGGCCGGTGGGGCGTGGTAGCTGTTGGGGGAGGTACGTAAGTGGGGTCACTGTACCCCTCTGCGGGCACGGGCTTGTTCAATATCGGGTACAAACTTATTACCTCTACTGGTGGTGCTACACTTGACACTTCTTTGACATCTTTCTGTATCAGTAGTGGATTGTCTGTGGTGGATGGGAGATCAGGATTTAACACTGGTGCTTTGGGAGGAGGTATCTCCTCAAATAACCTCCAGAAATCTAATACTTCTCTCCTATTCTGCAACTGTTTCCCCTTGTACTTCATGAAAATGCATGTGGCCACCATGTCCAGAACGCTTTTATCAAAAGACCCTCCCTCGGGCCAAATCTGAGGTAACCCCTCCCCCTTTAACTCGGTCACCCATTGGTCATGATATTTTTTAATCCGCTCCGCGTGGCCTGGTAAACTCTTACAAATGTGCGACAAGGGTGTCTCGGCCCCCATCTTGTGTGTTCCCCTAGCGCTTGTTTCTTGTCTCTACAATTACAATGTACACCCCTTACCAATATTGTTTTCGTTTTTTACCTCTCAGTCAATAATGGGCTCCTCTGTGCTCTATCCCCTCCCTGCTCAATGCACAACTGGCTGTACACAGTGTCTACTCTGTTCTCTTTGGGGGGGGCACATACAAGAGCAACCCGTCAGTTATTTTGACACTATCAACCCGGAAATCAAAAGGTACCCACTCACTTCACTACATCGACGTTGCCTTAAAAAAAAGTGTTATCCGGTCACACTTACCATGACCATTTACCCATTATACATTTATAATCGTTTTACACATTCACAACATCAAAATATCTCCTGGCACATGCGAGGTGCACACACCTCCTGGCACCACTCAATTCACCATTCAAGCTGCCCTCCCTTTCCTCCCTAGCCGGCTGTCCCTGTCCGTCTTATTTGACTATATGGATGCGCATGTATATATATATATATATTAGCCTGCTCTCCCCCTTCTAGTAGGACTCTTTTTCTCTTACTTTTCCCCTAAGTTCGTGTTAATCTCACTTTTTATTTTCCCCCTACCCCTAAAGAGAAGAAAAGAAAGAAGTAATAGCGATCACTAATGTATTCTCAGTGCCCCCTTTTGCTGAAAACTTTTATTTCATATTCCACTTCTTCATATATTCCCAGTACTAGTCAAGATAGCACTATGCGGCGCCGCCTTCCACCCCCTTTCGGAGCTAGGTTCCAGTCACTTTTATCTCTTATTCACCTCTTAATCCTAATGGCCATATGCAAAGAAAAAGCAAGGAAAATTTAAGATGATCCTTAGTAGATCTGCGTACCCCCACTTCGTTTCCTGTCCTACACTTCTCTCCCCGCTCCCTTTAAAATCACTCGCACTCAGTACTCACGTGCCCGTCTTGAACCGATAGTCTCCGAAACTGGGTCCGTCCAGGCAGTGTCGCCGTCAGCTCAACAGTCAGCCCCGGCGAGCGGTACTCAAAGGGGATTTTTCAACCGGGATCCCGTACCCTCTCTCTATTGAGTGCGCACTTCTTAGTGTACCGGTCGCCGTTGGCGGGCAGCCTCCCGGAGCCGGCTCACCGTGCGTATCCCTTTTCGACCGGAGATTCTCGTGCCAAAAGGGGACGGTTATAAGGAATTAGGAAGAAATAAAAATCACGCTATCGGGGTCACCACTGAAAGCAAGCGTCCCCAAACAGCACGATCCTCCCCGCAATGAGAGACAATGAAGGACTCTCCCAAAATGGGAATAAGGCCAAGACAGAGTGCGGGTGAGCGTAAATGGGAGTTTATCAATCAGAATTGGGCATGCAAAAAACTCTGCAAACTCCGAGAGCGCTCTGTCTGACAATAGCAAAGACAGGCGTTTATATTTACAAAAAACGTCATAAGAACCTACATACTATAGGGGGCACAAGTTCAATGGGATTGGGTGGCGATGACTAACTATAGGTGCCTCTGCGATGTGGTTGGCCGTGGCTGGAGAACGTCACTTGGTCAGCCTCGTGGGTTGGGCTGGGCCTGGTAGGTTGGCAGGGTTCATCCGGGCGGTGTTGTTGTGCCATCGCAGCCAGCGTCAGAGATGAATGTCTTTTCTTGACTTATTTGCCCTAGGCTATGCACACCGCAGTCATTCAGTCTTTGTACTATTATCTTCTCTAGTAAATCTTCCAATAGGTTATACTACAGGTTAATGCAACACAGGAGGAATGTACCTTGTGAGGGGTCTGGAGGTAATACGTCAGGACATGGTTGCCAGTGTCCTGTTGACCGGGGCCATAGGTCGAGGGGCTAAGCTTCAGGGCCTGGGACGGGCGGTACAGGTCTCTCTGCCTTGTTAGAAGTTGTTATGGATGTTCCTCTGTGTGTTTGTCAAAAGTGTTGGGTGTCCTGATTGCACAGGGCCATAAGTCTGAGATGGTCCGGTGGGTTGTGGGGTTTACGAGGGGGCGCGTGTGTTCAGGCAGAGGTTTACGGCTGAGCTGTAAATAATGCAGGTGGCGGGCCGCGGCCTTGGGTGCTACAGAGGGGATTACAAATCTTTGAAGCGGCTCCAGTCTGGTTGGGGGAGGTAAAGCAGTGCGGCGCGGCCTCTGTTCTCATGCCTTGGCAGCCTTCGCAGGGTGGGAGGGGAATGGCCTTGCACGTACTTCACAAAGGTATCTCCCTCGTGCGTTGCCGATTTTAGGTAAAGACATCACAAACATTTGAACACTCTATAATACTTATTCAAATCAATACAAAACATGCATTTAAACTTTGCTGGATGCGTCTCGATTATACCCAGTCTGAGCACCTTATTCATACATTATGTTTTAACAACTACAGTATTTAGTTACATGCATATATGTTTGCAGTAAGTGAGGTAGAATTAGGATTGGTGGAGTACACAGAAAATAACCCGCCACTGTTCGTGACGGTGGTGGCACATGTGGGGCCTAGACATGCACACATGACAAGCGCCTTCTCGTGCATCCTTCACATAGGCCCCCTGTATGGTTGCATTCATCTTCTCGTGTCCTCTAGCAGCATTAGTTCAGTTATGGCGCAAGCCCATAGAGTGTAAGTTTCCCAGTGATACACGTAACAAATAGATCCCTGGTGCGTTCCTTTGTTATTAGCACCCAACTGCAATGGTGTGGGCTCGCCATCGCTTATATCATGGAAGCATGCTTTCTTATATTTATACATTTTACAGGCTTTTGTAATATAAGGGATTTTGTGGGAGAAAGCATACTTTGCGAGTGGTCTTGATATTAATATATAAAGACTGTCTGCCATCTGATGACCATTTTACTGTTCTTTTTCATTTCCCAGGCCTGCTGGCCGGGTCATGCTGGGAGCGATGATACACTGCGGGAGGTGAACTGATACAATGTTAGTGTATTACGCTAGCTCATGTCCGTTTTGTTCGTGGGAACGTGCTCGCAGCGGATCTGCCAGAGTGCTGCGGCAACAGGGATGACTGAGACTCTCCAAGGGTGGGGGCCGCGCTACAGTGCGCTGAGCTCGCACCATCTTTACCAGACAAAATGGTTTCTGGGCCTAGCTAAATTTTAACACATGTGGGCAGTTAATACGTGTGGGCAATCAATACGTGTGGGCAATCAATACGTGTGGGCAATGCCTCCAGCGGGTGAGCCCTCCACCACCTGGGCCCGGGTGGCATGAGGAGACGCCCAATGAGCCATAGCCCTCACCTGGGGAGAAAACGCAGGCGAGGGTGTCTCCTGGACCAGTCCTCCCCTACACAAGTAAAAGGCTCAAATGGACTTATAAGGTACAGGGAAATTAATCAAACCCTATGTTATGAGGAGTATCTGGAATAGTGCAACCAAAGCATATGAGAACTCTATATATAAAACTATGTATGGGTATTCTCCCTGTGGCACCTTTTTGCTAGCTGAGGCAGGTTGGTGCTTCGGTAAAAATGCCCATTTTGCACAGGAAAGACTGAGAATGTTGTTCATTTTATGCTCGTATGCAAAGGGGAATTTAAATGTACGGAAGAGGTACCTGAAAACTTTATTTTTGACCAGAGCAGTTGGAACCACCCAACAAGTTCTGATTCGATCAACTGGCTGTCCATTTGGTGGCAAACTATCTGGTATGGGCATGGAAAAGGATAATGAACATAGTTAAAGCTCTCTAGGCTGTATTTTATTATTTGACACAAAAAGGATGAATTTTAATTGTAATTTTGTTATGATTTTCACTGGCACTTTATCATAACTGAGAATTTTCAATTTTGTTTTTAAATGTTTGTTTGTTAGCATTTTGCAATAAGTAACAATAAAACCCCCTCGCCCAACGCCTCCCAACACCCACCCTCTCTACTGGCAAGTCCACAACCCTTGAGTCACGACCTCAGTGAATACCTCAGACACTGTCCAGAATACGTATGTTTTGCGGTCACATCTGCATTCGGTAGTCCTCCCGGAGGTATGCCAGAGCCACCCCCCTATCTTCCCAGAATTTCGTTTAGTCCCCTTGGATGTTATGCAAAACCCACTCCATTGCCAGGATGTGCCCGATCTTACATAGCCACTCATGGAGTGTAGGGACCTTCTTGTTCTTCCATTTCTGAGCTACTACCAGCAACGTCCCCAACACCAGAACCCATACATGCCTTAAATTGAGCCCTCCCCTGCGGCGCCATTTCCCTTTCCCATAGTCCCAGAGTACACGTCCCAATATCACCAGCTGTAGCTCTTGATTCAGCATTTCTTTGATGGACTCTTGCACCCGGTCCCAAAAGGGGAGTATAGCCGGGCACAACCACCATATATGTGCCCAGGCTCCCCACCCCATGCAGTCTCTCCAGCAGTCCACCAGCCCCATTGTGTACATGGATCAAAGCCTCTCCGGGGTGTAGTACCATTGGGTGAGCACCTTATACCACATCTGTCTTAATTAAATTTACATGGTGAGCTTGGGAATGTTGCCCCACAAGAAATCCCATCCTCCAGCGATATCTGCCTTTCCAACGTTCTCTCCCATTTCCCCATGTAGGGCCATGGTCCCTTTGGAGCCCTCTCCACGATAATAGTGTATAGTGCAGAAACCAGGTGCGAGTCCCCTGAGTGGGATGTGATATACTTCTCTAACCTGCTGAATTGTCTGCTTGCTGCTAGTTTAACTGGGTGCATCACTCCGTGGCGGAGCTGATAGTATTGAAGCATGCGCCCTCAGATAATCCGTGTTTGCATTGCTCAAAAGATTTGATGTCTTGTCCCTGCATAACATCTGAGTCATGTGCACCCCGCCGCTCTCCACTTCCCAAACGCCCCTACTTCTGTCCCTGGTGAGAACGGTGGGTTCCCAAACAGTAGTGTGAACAGTCCCGGTAAGGTTGATATCCCACACCTCACCTACCAATGCTGTGATCTGGGATGCATACATACTAGCCTTAGCCAGCCACAACACCTCTGCCGGGAGGGGGGCCACCACCGCTCTGTCCATGCGCACCCACAACTTGTTGTTCTCCCCTGTTGGCCACTGCTTTAATACCCGCAGCTGGGCCATCCGATAGCATTGTCTAAAATCCGGAACCGCGGGTCCCCCCTTGCTTCGCAGTGCCATAAGTACCTGCAATGACACCCTTGTATTTTTATTATTCCAGATAAAAGCGGACAGGAGCCGTAAGAGCCTTCAGGGGAGAGGAACTGGCAGGGCCTGGAAATAGTAGAGGAAGCGCTGAAAGGTTACCATCCTAATCGAGGCCGTCCGCCCCATCCAGAATGTATGAAGGGGTTTCCACCGCGTCCGATCCGTTTTCAGAGCACCAATCAAGAGGGGATATTTGCCTCATATAGGGCGTCCAGGTATTTCGTTATATGGACGCCTAAGTATTTAATTCTCTCCGTTGCCCGTTGAAATGGGGAGCACCCCTGTGCTTCCCCCAGGGCCTCCCTCAGCAACGTGAGATTTAACACCTCTGACATGTGCAGGTTTATTTTGAGCCCTGACACCGCCTGAAAGACACCATCTCCGCAGCTACCGCCTCGAGGGACGCCACTGGGACAGAGAGTGCCAGCAGCATGTCATCAGCATATCATCGACAAAGCCCTGCACCGAGGGTGTTTCTCTGAGGCGCTGCAGGAAGGGTTCCAAGAATATTGCATATAACAAGGGTGATAGTGGACAGCCCTGCTTAGTCCCCATCTCTAAGCGTATGGGATGCAAGAGTGTTCGGTTTACAGACAGACGCAAGGGTAAGTATTTGATAGTTTGCCTGCACTCGCCGTAGAAACCGCTCCCCAAATCCCAGGTGTTCCAGGATGAGAAAAAGAAATGACCACTCCACGTGGTCGAATGCTTTCTCTGCGTCCAAGGCAAGCAGGACCGCTGAGATCCCATGCTTCGTCACGTTCTCTGCCAGGTGACACACCCGCCTAGTGTTGTCAAATGTCTGATGTGATCTAATAAAACCCGACCGGTCGGGATGGATTAGGTCCAGGAGGAAGCCCTAGATTCTAGTTGCCAGAATTTTGGTGTATATTTTGGCGTCGATGTTAATCAAGGCTATCAGGCGGAATGAGTCGCATTGCGTTGGGTCTTTGCCTGGCTTCGGGGAGACCACTAATTTTGCTTGGTCCATGAACTCTGTGATTGCCCCTCCTTCCTTGAAAGAGTTATATAATTGCACTAGATGCAAGGCAAGAATAGACCAGCACTTTTTGTAAAAGGCGGTCGTAAAGCCATCCGGACCCGGGGCTTTGTGCGGGGGGATTTTCCTGATGGCCACCCGCACCACCTCCTCCGTAATATCTCCCTCTAACTCCTCTCTATCCACCGCCAACAATGTTGGCAGCGCTACCACATGCAAGAAGGCTTTCTGTTTCTGTGGGTCCTCTTGGGGCCTATCTGAGGCATAGAGATCGCCGTAGAACCGCGTAAAAGCACCTGAGAATTCCCTCCATGTCCACTACTTCGTTCCCCACTCCATCCCATATTTTCAGGATTGTCTGGGCTGCTCCCCTCTGCATAGGCTGCCTGGCTAGGAGTTTACCGGTCTGTTCCCCTCACGTAGAATTTCTGCTTTGCGTTAGGGAGGCGTGTTGCTGCCCTCTTGGCGACTGCAGATCTAGCTGGCCCCTTATTGCCATGTAGCTTTTCAGCGTGACTTTCGCTGGGCAGCTACACATTTTAGGCATCATGTCTTTGAGCTGTAATTCCAGATAGTCTTCCATTCTCCTAATTTGTTTGTCCCTAAAGGCCTTGAGAGGGATCACCTCTCCCCCGATTACTTCCTTGAAGGCATCCCACCAGTTAGCCGGGGAAATGTTGGACATGGCACTTTCTGGAAAATAGGTCTGTTTCTTCTCACCCACCGTCGCTGACAGAACGGAGTCCGCGAGGATCCATTCCGGCAAGGACCATTGCCAGAGCCTCCTCTGGTCTTGAAGCATGTCCTCCGACGCACCCAAAGGGGCATGGTCAGAGAGTGATATCGCACCTAGGGAAACCACCCGAATTCGTCCCGCTAACTGAGCAGACACCCAGCCATAGCCCATGCGGGATAAAGTTCTATGGACATGCAAGTAATAGCCCCTGCATGTGCGCCAGGCATCCACCAACCGTAACCCTGTGAACCTATCTTTGAGCTTCTGAGATGGCGTACCCTGGGTTCCTTGTCCCGCCCCACTGTGATCGTCCCCTGGCACCCACACCATATTCAGATCCCCGGTCAATATGACATGCCCCTCGGCAAACCCGTCAATCTTAGCCAGTGTCATTCTAAGAAACCCATCTTGCCTGGAATTTGGCATGTACACCGTCTCAAGGGTGAGTATGTCCGTGTTGATGCAGAATTTAATGAAGAGAAATTGCCCCTGTTTATCTCCCTTTGAGTCTAGAACTCTTAGGTTGGGAATGTTTTTTTTAAAGGCTATAAGGACCACGCTGTTTTATTGGTTGCATTAACCTTCTGACTCTCTTTGTCTCCACTGGAGAGCCTCCAAGGACTGTCGGCCCAACTTGTGTGTTTCGTCTGGTGCATGGACGCTCACCCCCCGCCTCCCTCAGCCCTTTCTGTCCACCCACACCCATCACCGAGAACCCATCCAAGTGTACTGCAGCTCCCTCCGCTTAGGCGAATTCTATCTAGATGGACCCCATCCATCGGGACCTCCAGGATCATTAACTCTGGGATCTCTCCAGAGCGGCAGCAGTACCAACGAACGAACAAACATCACGAGCACCGGTCGCGTGCCATTCAATTTTAACATGTGGATGGAGATCAACACCGTAAAACCAGTGCCTAGGTTGCACACTGTGCCTGGGCCGTGTTTCAGTACTTTTCAAAGTCTGGTGCTGCAAGGCCTCCTTGAGTACATGATCTGGTCAGTGTGTCTCATTTCAGCCAAACCGCTCTGATTGCCACTTTCAGTACATCAAAACACGCAGCCCCGGCCATAATGGTATATTCAAAAAGTAATATAGTAACTTTGGGAGAGTCAACATTTTGAGTAGCACTACCCGCCCCCGCTATAGGGAGTGGGAGTTTCCCCCAACCCCGGAGGTTGCAGAATAATTGGGGTACACCATAATTGCGAGTGTATAGCAGGGTCAAATGTTGCATCACGACAACCCTAGGTACTTCATTTCTAAGGGGGACCAGGCGAATCCCATGAGCCTGTGGCACCACTGTTGCATCAGTAAGTGGAAATAGTTCTGATTTAGTGCAGTTGAAGCAGAGTCCAGACTGGGCCCCAAAGTAGAGGACGTCATGCATTATCGGGGCAAGGTTCAGTTACGGATTGCGCACAAATAAGAGCCAGGAACTTGATCCCTCGATGCGCATGTTTATGACTGATCGAGTCAGCCAAGGGCTCCATCACAATGGCAAACAGCATGGGTGAAAGCGGACATCCCTGTCAGGTTCCCCTGTGGATGTCGATGGGGGCCGAGAGCAGCCCGTTTGTACTGACTCTGGCAGAAGGTGACGTATACAGCAGCCGCACCCATGATATAAACCTAGGCCCGAAGTTACATTTTTCCATTACCACCCACATGAATTGCCAAGACACTGAGTCAAAGGCCTTCTGAATATCTAACGCTGCAGTGATTGCCTTCGTTTATGGGTCAATCTGAGCAAGGACATTGAAAAGGCGCCTCAAATTGAGCACTGTGGAGCGGCTGGGAACAAAGCCTGATTAATCGTGGTGAATGATGTACCCCACATAGGGTGCCAGTCTAAGAGCCAGTATGTTCGCAAATATTTTATTATCAGAATTAATGAGCGATAAGGGATGGTAGGATGCGCACTAGTGCACAGGCTTATCCGGCTTCTACAATACAATAATCACAGCTTCTCGCAGTTTGGGGGGAGCACTCCTAGGGTACAAGATTCTTCCCACAAGCGACTAGTTGTGGAATTAGACTAGATTTGAAGTGTTTAAAAAAACTCCATTGTCAGGGCCAGAGGCCTTGCCCGAGGGGAGGGCCACAATGGTGCGAGATATCTTCTCCTTTGACATGGGGCAGTTCAGGATCTCGTTGGACAACGCAGACAATGACAGGTCGTCTAGGAATGCTTCTATGTTGGGGAGGCATGTCACATCCACATTGGCATACATTGTGGTATAAAAGGTGTGAAACACTTGGTTCACCTCAGGCCCAGTGTGCATCAGTGTCCCCGAAGCGTCTTGTATAAATGGAATATGACGGCTCCTCCTGCTTGGTGCACCCCCCTGGCTTACCGCTTGCCGGGGTGGTCCCCCTCGTCAGATTTCCTCACCATTCAGAGGTTTCCAAGGAATTTCGGCTCCCTGTCAGGGTGCAACCGGAATTTGTCAAGCCCACCTGTATGTCCCCCAGTGTTGTGGCAGTGGGTGTAGAAGCGTATTGCCGTTCGAGTCGTTTCATCTTGGCCTCACTAGTGCAGACATCTCGTCGTATAGCTTTAAGTAGCCTGTATTCTATAGCCATGGCCATACCACGAATATACACTTTGAAAGCTTCCCACAGACCTACATATGTGTCACCTGAGCCAGTGTATGTCTCAAAGTACTCCTCTACGCATCTCCCCATTGCAGCCCCGAAGACAGGGTCTAGTAATGCCTGTGGTATAAATCTCCACGAGCGTCTCCCTCCCAATGTATGTCCCAGTGTCAACGTCCGTGTTATCGGGGAGTGATCAGAGAAGGTCCTGGGTAATATATCAACAGCACCGAGGCGTCTGGCAAAAGTATCAGACACTAACCACATATTTATCCGTGAATGGGAATCGTGCACCGTGGAGTAGAAGGAATACATACGTGATGTCGGATTTAGCATTCTCCAGGCGTCTACAACCCCCAAGTCATCCAGACCTTCTCGTATCACTCGGGCAGCTTTGGTCAAGTGTTGGGCCTTACATTCAGTTCTGCCAAGGTCTGTATCCAATATTGTGTTAAAGGCTCCCCCCCTCAGGATGGGAACTATGGGGTATAATGCCAATAAGTGTAGTAATTCGGAGTAGATTTTGGGATTATCGATGTTTGGCCCGTATATATTCATTGACACTACTTCTGATCCATCAGCACACTATGTAACAAAACAAAATGCCCCAGCAGGTCTAAGTGTGCCTTCTTATGAATATTTTGTGTTGACTTGTGATGAGTGTCATAACCCCTGCACTGAGTAGAGTATGTTGTGTAATATCGCTGCGTGCCCCAGCTCTTAAGAAATCTCTCGCAGCCCACCGCCAATGTATGCGTTTCCTGCAGAAACAGAACCTGTATCTTATGCTGCTCCACATAAAGCTGGAGTCGCCACATTTTAACTGAATTACCCAGTTCCCGTATGTTCCACCTCGTGCATCGCAGTGCCCCAACCACCATGTGACCAGTAGCTTGCATAAACCTTATGCCTGTGTCGGCCGAGTGTTGAGCGCTTCACTGGAGCTGCCTCTCGACAGTGCTGCATTTCGTCAACAAAAACACACGTCAAGCACATTTTGTATAACTCCCCCAATATTCCCAACCCCCACCCCTCTCCCAATGGGAGGAATGAACATCCCACACCCAACAACCCATCAACGCGTGCAACTTTGTATGGGGCTCTGTTTACTGACTACAGCCCGGGTGTCTACATAACTATAACATCACATATTTGACACAGATTATGGGGTGCACATTTCCAGAGTATACAATCTCAAGATATGGAAACCCCAACAACTTTGTGTGGGAGGACTACAATGCTAGCACACGTATATATCATGACCATTGTCCATGCCGCCAACGGGATCAGGTGACGAGTGTGTCTAGGCAGCAGGTCCATGCAGTTCAGGCTCACTGAGGGAAGCGGTCATCTAGAAACTTCAAAGCCTCTTCGGGTATAGTAAAAAGTACACCTTGCTACCATGTTCAATTCTCAGTTTAGCCGGGTATAGCCTGGCGTATTTCACACCTAGATCGTGAAGCCTCTTCTTTGTGGCCATAAACGATTTCCGCTCTTGTTGCACTGCGATCAAAAAGCCCAGCAGCAGCTCCCCCTTTACCCTCGCAGCCCGTAGTAGTGCATTTCTGTTTCAGTAGTTGAGCACTCAGGCTATTATTGATCGGGCCCCAGGTTTCAGTTTGGGGGCGAAGGCGCGGTGAGCCCGCTCTATTGCAAAGTGCAGTGACAGTTTAGGTGCATCCAATAGGGATAACGGGGTGCGTTCCACAAAGTCTTCCATTGGACCATCAGTATTCTCCTCCGGTATGCCTATTATCCATAGGTTATTGCCGGTCGTTGTGCTGATGGGCAAGTGCCCCATTTTCGTCCTCAGTTGTTCCCACTCTGGTCTCAACTTCGGTGACGCAGAGGTCTGTTTTCTCCCTTCTAGACTTTATGGAGCTGATTGTACCGCTCATATCATCTAGTTTAGTGTGTAAGATAGTGAACCCCTCACTCATATATTCCATCATGCGATGGAGTTCGCTAGGTTCCCTTGGCACAGAATTACCATTAGTGGTGTAATCGGTCCCATCCACAGTCTTGAGTGCAGTTTTGGCATACATATTCATGAAGCTCTGCTTCTTCCCTGCACCTTCAGTCATGTCGGGTTTGCAGCACTGCGATCAGATCAGCAGATTGTACAGGTGTGTAGCAAAGAGGGAGGAAGAAGGGGACTGCAGTGTGCTGTCGGCGTCACTCGCTTCGCTGTCAAGTACACCATACAGTAGTACTGTGGGATGCAGAATATGGTGCCCAAATGGGGGTCAGGGACACAAGGGTTTAAGGCACAGTCCGGGCACCTCGGCGGCCATCCACAACAGGCCGCGCATAGCGGAGGGTCTACAGGCAAGTGGCTGAAGGGCCCGCTATGTCAGATTGTGCCCGCAGGCCGTAGTAGTAACCGGCAGGCCCCTCAGGGAGGCAGGGGGTACCGGCATTGGTGGGGGGGGCACTCCTCCCTTAGTGAACTTGAAAGGGGTAGAGAGTAGCACTCACCCCAATGTCAGTGAACCAAGTAAACCACATATTGGCGCACAAAAAGTAGGGTTTAGTGTCCAGCTGTGCCACAGGATCATAGGTGCTTAGGTATAGCCCGAGCAGCACAGCAGTGACCCACGCCCCTGTATCGAGTGGCAGCCTAGGCGTCACTGGGCCGGCATCCTCAAGCTGCAGGCCCAACAAGTAACAGGCAAGTCCTCCGAGGTTGTAGGGACACAGGTGTTGAGGAGGGGGCACTCCATCCAGAATGGCTCCAATAAGGCGGGGGGGCCCCGACAGTGACATCCCACCCCACCGCGGTCCGGCACTTCTTCTGGCTCCAGATGGTCAGCAGTCCAGCCCCGCGAGATCAGTGTCGTGCCGCACAGCCGCAGGATGTAGCTGGCCTCTCCGGTCGGCTCGACAGCAGTGCCGCATGGCAGTCTGGTGCAATGTAGCAAAGGAGGGACAGGCTGCGATGGCCAGGCAAACCATGTCAGCAGCGGCTCGGAGATTTACAAGGCAGCGGCGCCACAGGTCGGCTGGGAATCAAACTCTGCAGATCGATCACAAAGCCGTTCCGCAGAAAGACAAATCAATTATATGGAGTTGCGCACCCTGGAAGCAAGTGTTTAGCCATGTGGATCTCCGAGCGCAGGCAGCCTACTATAGTAGTGTGCAACATCGCCCCAAATCCTTACTTCTATATACAGATAGTGTGGGAAACAATGGTATGCAAAAGAAAAGTGTTCAAGAAATGATATGTTAAGATATTCAAGCCATTGGCCTCCGTTCCCCATGTTTTCAGCACGGGATAAGGTGGCACACTCGAGCTTAGCACAGTCTCTGGCTTCTCTAGCACGAGGATGCAGTTCAAATCTCAGTATCGGCGCCTGCTATGTGAGTATCTTTGCCATTCAAAGTCTCTTGCTTTAGAGGGACTGATGCGACAAACATTCAAAAGTTCCTTTCTCCTCAGGATTCTCGTGTACAACTTCTTGGTTGATTTTCGGTTCACCTCTGTCCCCTCTTCCCTGGGCTCAGACCCACTTTAACACAAAGCTTTCAATTGATCTCCCTCTGTTAGGCTGAGATCAAATCTATGTACTTTTCAAAACGTTCTCTACTTCATGGAATTCGAAGATTTTCGACTGCGTGCAGGATTTTACTTGACCCGATGCAGGACCACTTTCATTCACATTTATTCGTTCTCTTTCAATTGATATCCCTCTATCCCTCTTTCCATCCAAGGCCCTCATCTAGGCCCGGGGGTTGGCTACCTGCTCACTTTCTTCTCCTTCTCATCCCGGAGCAACGTAGAAGTGGGCTCCATCTCTCCTCTACAAGTCATCCTGACTGCAGCTCTGCCCAAGATGTAACTATCGCCTGCATCTTTGCGGAGGCATATGCCTACGATGCTGTGCATTTGTATGAGGTGAATCCAATTTGAAATCAAACTTTTAGATTGTATGTGTTTTATGGCAGGAGTTAACCCCTGCATTTAACGGAATATGGTGTCTCCTGGAAGTGCCGCTTTTTGCAACTAAGACCTGTTAACCTCACTAGGCGTCTGGATGCCTGTTTCGCTCGTGCCCCTCTAATATGGCCTCCTGGTTCTTACAACAGTGATCCTATACTGTTTATGTCTCCCAGCTGCCCCCTGCTCTCTCATTTGCTTGGGCTGCCTTCTTACAGCCAATCACGGAGCCAGCAGGCTTTAGTCGGCCTCTTCCATCTAAGGTCCTCAACTAAGGCCCTGTCTGTGCCTTGCTGGGCATGTGGCCCCACTCTTTGTTACTGCTGGCAAAGACATGTACTATGCTGGGCACTGCATCCTAGCATCTCTGGACTGTGGCATCCCTCCTGCCATCCTGTGAGTACTGACTGTTGCTCAGTGGCCTGCCTACTCTCTCCTTGACTCTTACCCTCTGCCTTCCAGGCATTTGTCATTGCCCTATATTTTTTGATTTATGTACCCTTATACGGATGATCTACCTCTTAAATTGATTCCTTTCTTTCCAGAGCTCCACAACACTGCCCACACTTCTGTACTGCTGTGCTGTAATACCTGTGTCACAGTATTCATTTTTAGGTGTGCTTTCTCCCAGCATTGATTGTGACAGTTTGAAAATCGAAATTAGGTGTGCCTTCTCCCAGCATTGATTGTGACTGCTTTAAAAATAGAATTTAGGTGTGCTCCCATCCTGCATTTGTTTTGTTCTGCTAGTTAAAATCCTACTTACTCCCTTGCTCTCAGTTTTGTTTCTGTCTCTTGCTCCCTTGTACCGCCCCCACCTTAGGCTCCCACTGTTTTCTTACCATTCCTATTGTCTATCCTTGTTTGCTTGTGCCATACTGTCAACTCCTTCCCGTGTGCCTCAGCTGCTCAACCAGGTTAAGTGTAGCACGGTCTGTGCCCCCTCATAATGGTGCTCTCTATCTCTCCTATCTTCTCCCAACTGTTTCTCTATCTCCTACCCTTCATCGCTCACCAAGTCTAGCAGGAAGAAACTTAAGAAGGACACAACTGGCTCCAGCCCAGGCCTTCCTATTGCTGACACCTAAGTCAGTGCTAACGCCAGAGAGACACTCACCGACATCCTCCATAATTCCTTATCCTGACCTATGGAATCTTCATATGGTTGATCTGTTCTCCCTATTCTTCCTCACACATCAATGGTGGCACTCACTGAGAGGTCCTTCTTGCCTCCTCATCGACCTCCAGGGTCGTCATAACTGTCTATCGAAATGGTACCGTCTTGGTACAAGGGCCTCAACCCAACCTCCTTCTTTTTGATAGGCTCGACCCTCACCTTGACAACTTTTCACCTTACTCCTCATTGTCTCCCTTGCCAACTGCACATACAGCCTCCCTGGCTCCCTTGCCGGCTAGGCACACCTTGGCTTCCTTGCCTCCACCTGGTCACACTGGCGCTTACTATGGCTCCTTTGACGTCTTCTACTATCCTGACTCCCTTGCCCCCACATTCAGCACTGACATCCTTATCAGCCTCTCCCACGCTGGTGCCCTTGCCCCCTACTGCCGACGCATCTGGGGCTCCCTTGCCCTCTGCTGCCCCTCCTTCACTGGCTCCCTTTCCATCTAGTACTGTCTTGGCTCCCTTGCCTTCACTCCCTTCGGCCCCTCTGCCTTCTCTTGCCTCTTTGGCACACGCACCGCTTACGGGTTGGACCTCTGTCCCCTGGACTCCTCCGTAAGAACTTCAAAAATGGCAATCTGCTCCAAGTTGCCACACTTAACTCTCGCTCCGCAGTCGAGCACTCCTCAGACATCTGCCACCTCCTGGAATACCTGGACTTTGATGTTCTTGCTCTCACTGAGACCTGGTTTAATGACAGCTCTGTCACGAGTTTTGACACACTTCTCCCTGAAGGCTACAAGATCCTCTCTGAGCCCAGGCAGAACCGGCCATGAGGGGGAGTTGCAAACTCCACATCCTGTCTCTGCACATGCTAACGGCACATCTCGGCTCTGCATGCTAATTGCACTTCTGTTCCATACTAATGGTAAATCCCTTCTTGGCACATGCAAATGACACATCTTTACTAAGTAAGTACTATGGGGACATTTCTTCTCTGCAAGTGCTAACGTAGCATCTCCTTTGCCCATGTTCTAATGGCACATCTCCTCTCTGCCAGTCTTAATGGCAGGGCTCCCTTCTGCACAGGCTAATGTTGGCAAAGCACATCCTAACGTTGCAGCCAAAGAGAGGGTGGAAAGCTACCGGGCAGGAGGGCGGCCTGCACTTCCCAAGTTCCAATTACGTGGAGGGCTGACGCAGCCTTGATGGGTGTGGCGCAGAGGGAAGACCGCAGAGGAGTTGCTTCTTTCTTACAGAAATGCAATAATGAAGAATGACTGTTCACACAAGTTACTATCAGTGCTGGAAATTGACAAAATATACTGGGGCCAAGAATACCTGATTTTCCCCCTCTCCTTTCCTTATTCAGTCTGACTCGAACACGTCCTCGCTAGCCCCAACCACAATGCCCAACAGTGCTCCCCTGGCATTCTGCTCGGTTTTGCTGTAATAAATTAAGTACCATTCAAAATGGGATAATAACTGTTACCACAGTCCTTAAAAGCTGAAGGAATTTGGCTAAAAGTGCTATGTAAAAACACATACTCCCTCTCCACATGTACATAGCCTCCGTACACATGCAGCAGCACATCTCCTCTCTGCACATGCTAACTGAGCATCTCTTTTCTGCATGTGCCAGTGGCACATGGCCTGCCTGCATGTGCTAATGGGAAATATATTCAGTTCCCGGCAGAGGCATTGCTAGGGGGGGAGCTAAGGGGTCTATAGCCCCTGGTCTTTTGATTGTAGCCCCTGATAGAATCTCAGGAGCTACAACCAAATGGCCAGCTAGCCCCCAGTCCTGACAGTTCCGACATCAGCTTAGTCCCGGGTCTTTTCCAGACCTAGCAACACCCCTGGTTCCCGGGCTGCCCCGCATCTCTCGTACAGGCTAATGAAACCGTTCATCACTGCATGGGGTAACGCCCCTCCCTCATGGTATAGCCCAACAGCAAGCACACGCCTTACTACAGCCAGCATAACTTTATAAATTATACATTACAGAGCAGGTTTGCAACAGCCCATGGTGCAGCAAGTAAAGGAATAATTGCAGATGTGTTGGCTCCCGCCCCTTTATTTCAGTACTGTGAGGGGAGAGGTGGGGGTGGCTGGTGGCTTGTGAGAGTGAGCCGACCTACCATGCAGACGCACAACAAAACCTACATTTCTGGGGAGGGGGGGGGAAATTAAGTCGTGATGGGAGGGGCCACTTCAGAAAATAGGCAGGGCAAACTTGGAGGCTCTGCCACCACTGTTCTAACCACCTCCCACCATGGTCTGGGGTGGGGACCAACTATCAAATAGTACATTTTAATGCGTAATATGCAGAGAGGTAATGGAGGACTTTCTTGAAAGTAACAGCTTTAAAGTTTTATTGTATTTGTCATTTTTCTGAACAAACACAGTAAAACTTTAACACCGCCAGTTTCAGGGAAAGGCTTCCCTCACCTCTCCATTGTAATAAGACTATTCTAGTGCAGCTTCAATGTTACAATTTGTTAACTGCTCTCTCCTTTGAGTCTGAACCCCCACTTCCTGCAGATCCTGAAGGTCCTAGAAAGTGTGAAAATGGCAGATGGTGTGCAATGAAAGACTCCATTTCATAGCAAAACAGGGCATTGCAGAGTGTGGGGCAGTACTCTGGACGGCCCAAGCAACTTCAGTGGCTGGGAGCAACAGGGGAGAAAATGTAATGTTGGTTCTACCATAGTCCTCTATAGTAGAATCTCTGGTGCACTGACTAGCTGGTGAGACTGTCTGCATGTCAAATCCAGTGTTACATGACTGGGGAGGGCCAATGCAACAATAATGCAATTGTATGCAGCAGTATTGGAGCCATTAGCAGAGGAGCACCAGGATACACCAATGTGTCCCTACACTTATTAAAACTGTCCTATTGTAAGGGTGTAAACTTAATAATTTATAAGCACTCCAATTTTTGCAATTGAAGTCAGGGTGAGATTACATTATTTGCCCAGTATCACACTTACGCTAAACAGCAAAGCTGGGATTTTAACCTACTCTTTCAATTTGGGCACAGCCACCTTCTTCAGCATTTTACTTGGAACAAAAATTTAAGTTTTGGGTGTCAAGACCTACAATAATACTGTGCTATAGGGTTTACTTGCAAAATAAACAAATTGCATACTAAAGCATCATGACAACATGTAAATCCTTATAGCAGCATGTTGGGCCGAAATATCATCACTGTACCTTTATTTTCCCCATCCTGAATGGAAAACTATAAGATGCAAAAAGCAAAACATCCTGATTTACCCACTTTATTTTCAGCGCTTTAAAAACGCACACAAAAACAAGTTCTGCCATAAACTCACTTAGGTTTGGAGATTCGTCACAAACCTCCACCGTGTTATGTATGGTATATCAGGCTATTAGACGTTATGGGTATGAACACATTTTAAAAGGGTGCTTTATTGTGTTGCTCGCTTTAACTGTCACAGATTTGCAAGGGAACTCGTGGTCTTTCAGTTGGAAATTCACCATCATACATACGAAAGGCTACAGTAGACCCCTTTTAGGCGCCGCCGATTCGGCGCTGGCCGGTTTGGCGCGACCGCTCTGGCGCGGCGGGCAGTTCGGTACACCCATTTTGCCGCAGAAGCCTCTCTGGCGCCGCCGATTTGGCGCGAGGGACGTTTGGACGTGGCTCACATTGCAGCCACATATAAACGCCCTCACGCCAAATGGAAATGGGGTACTTGCAGAGCTATGTGAGGGGGGCCAGCTTTCAACAAAGCAACATTCATGGCATGCAATAAAGGAGCGCAAAAATGGGACTTCACCCATCAATTAGATTGCTATTAGCAGCCAATGCAGGCTTCGCCACACGGAGTGTCACATCGGGCCTGAGCAGAGCCCCCTGGTTGTAGTCCTGCAGCCTGCAAATGAAACCATTCTTCACGCCGCCAAGTTGGCTCCAAACAAATCTTTTGCAATTTTGGACTTTATTTTTATCTTCACAGCACCTGCTTGCCAGAAAGAAAAACAATAGCCAAGCAAGAAGCATGCCACATGTGTGTGGTTGGGTGGAGGGATGGGGGGTGCTTCGCCCATCAACTGCAAGAACCTCAATGCGGCAGAAACCCAGCCTGCCCCAACTGTATTAATATGAAATGGCGTATTATGGCCAGAAAACAAGCATCCAGTTAAAGGTCATTACCAGAACAATGGAACACTTCAATAGATGCGGATATGAATTTCAGTTCGTCTACCCATTCATCATCTGCCAAGGACCCCCGAGATGACGGAGGCCCCTCTCCTTCCATCTATACCTTGGGTTAAGGGTGGGACTCTTGGATAAGTTGTCATTTAGTGGCACTGGTGGCATGCCCCAGGCACTGGCGCATCCCTCTGTGCTGCTGGTAGTTGCTTTGGAAATAAGCATGCTTTCTAATTAATAGCTGACAGCGGAGCTAAAACAAACCGTTCTCAGTCCATATTCTACAAACAGGAACGCACAAGAGTTAATCTGATTTTCGAGGGCGACAACCTCTTAGAATGCGAGATTCACGTGTCTTGATGAAAGAGGAGAGGGTGTTTTAGGATGGAATTTGTTTCTGCTTCGCCACCATCCATGCTAAAGAAATCATCACCAGGGAAGGGATCAAAGGGAAGCAATTGTGTATAGAAAAAACATCGATTAAATAAATAACACTTGGGTGTTTAAATGCATATGGTGTTGAACCGCCTAGGTTATACTGCTGGTGACGAAAGAAACGCTTCAGTGCCATCTAGTGGTGGAAAGTATGTTTTTAAAATTAACAAATACAGTGTATATGGTATGCAGTAAAAAATTAAATCATCCGCATTTGCTATAATAACATGTGTAAAAAGGCACAATATGCACCTTATCTAGAGGACTGGGCACATCGATCAAAGTCAGGCTGACTAGAGAGGGCATGGAGTCAGGACCAGTCAAGACCTTTGTGGGATAGAGACAAGGCTTTGTCCTGGCCCCTGCCCTCTTCAATGCATACGTCGGTGATATCGACAGCATTTGGAAAGAGCACATCTTCAACACTATCAAATTAGGTGAACTGAGGCTTCACTGTTTAGCTTTCACGATGATCTTTTCCTCTTTGACAAGACTCCCATCGGATTACATAGAAAGCATGAGCAGATCTTCAGATACGCAAAAGAGAATAACCTCCTGTTAAAAGGTAACAAGTCCAAAATCGTCATTCTCACTACTAAGACTAGACCTAAAGCCATGTACTGGAAGGTTGGCGAGCAGATGCTCGAAAGGGTTTCCTCCATTAGATATCTGAGCTATAATCTCAGCAACAAATGCCCTTTAACATAGTGGCGGGCCTCCCTGCGAGCTAAATCTAGGTTTTTAATATCAATTCTGAAAATGATCCACAATCAGTTGTGTAAATTTTCGCTCCATCCGCGTCTCCGCTTTTATTTGTTAAATGTGGAATCAACTATACTATGTGTTGAACACAACGACAACCGACTTGGGCCCATATTTAAACACTCTACAGGCACTTATTTGGAAGGAACCCTTTGGTTTATCGATGTCTATCCCAAATGTTGTCGTAAGACATGAATAGGAGTTGACTTCTTTACAATACAGGGTCTTCTGCAGACAACTTTCCGGTTACACAAAGATATTTTATATTCCCTGTATATTCTCAGGGAAATATTATCAGCGAAACCTCTAGATTCGATAAAACGTCTTTAAGGAAAATATGATGAAGCTCTTGAATGATATTCAGTCATCGGAGGAGGAACTTGCCTCAAGGCTGGCCAAGACCAAGCAGAAATTGTCTAAGATGGATTGGTCGAACACCATAGATCAGTTGGACTCCTACAAAACCTACAAAGAATATGCTCAATTTCCAAAGAAAAGAGTGGACATAACAAAATACGTCATGTAATAAGGCACATAGCCTATACTTGCGTTTTCATCTATACGAACTGCACACTTTAGAACATATAGTGTATTTGGTCAAAGGAGGTCACGTCCCCTTAATTGTAGAGTTTGTGGGAGTACGACCATCCTAGAAACTCAAAAACACCTGGTCCTTTCATGTCCTACATTGACCTGCATTAGACTGTATCATTTCAAGACGGTTGTTGAGGAGGGCATTAACTGGTTGGGAGAGATCTTCTGGGACAGACTCATATGGGGCAAGAGTGTCTATGTGGTTTTGTCTTCGTACAGATTTTTGACTGAAGTTTTAAATATCCTTTTAGATAGATCATAGTTGTCGTTTATTTAGCTGTTATTTACTGCTGTGAAGTTGTAGTGTTGGATGGTTTTCGGTTTTGTCTCTAACCGTTTTTTTACATTGCCCTAAATATTGAATGTTTTAGAATGTATTTGATCTTGTGATATTTATGCTTATATTTTTATTTTTATTTCTCTCTCAGATTTTTCTGTACAAATAATGTATAATGTGTTTGATTAAAATGTTGTGAAAGATTTAACTTTTAAACAAAACCACAATAAAAAAAAAGTCATAGGGAGACGAAAGTCTCGTACATGGTTGAGATGAGGGCGAGCGATAGATAAGATGCACAGGAAGGCATGAGAAGGAAAAGGTAGAGGAGCTATGTGTACAATTAGACCAAATGTTTCATGGGACTCAAATGTATTCTATGGGGGTGGGCGGGGAGCATCAAGAGGAAAGAAAGCCAGAGAGGATGTGTTCTATGTGCAAGGAGGTATGTCTGGAAATTTCTCCCTGCATGGTGAGCCTCGGCATATTGAAGTCATGCACAAGGAAAAACATTACGCTTACTTCCCTACGGCCAAACAACATTTGGGAGGGGTTGTGTCAGAATCCGAATATGCCAAGTTTGCAAAAGCTTCCTGAAAAGTGACCCCAAAAAAATCTCATTTTTGGTTTCCACAATTGTCATGGTTACTAAAAGCCTAGGCTTGTGTGCAACATGCTTATGGCCAGACATTTGAGCCTTCCACAGTGTTCTGGTCGAGCCAAGGAAGTAGAAAATCATGCCCAAGAAACTGCAGCGTGCAAAGCCCCTCTACTTACTCCCCTAGGCACCGAACGGCCAGATCCTATAAATGGAAAAGCTGGAAGGAAAATATAGGCACATCTAACTGAGGGTGGGAGTTCAACCATGGCTTCCTCAGGAGCAGAAGCCAGTTTGGCCTTCCTGGAGGTTCTTCTGTCCTGCTCTGGCCTTTAAGGCAATGGTTATATTGGTGTGCGAGGCAAGAATCATATTAGGCTGAGTCTGGGAGCTGATGGTAGTTAATTTGCATATTCCAGCCTTTGACTAGCCTTCTAACCTAGGCTTCAGTTACTTTGTACTGTTAATAGAAGACATCATGCAAATGCTGGGTCAAAATGGGGTTGTATGGTCTAGTTAATAGATTAGATGTCCAGGTCCAGTTTAGGGGGTTGCTACCTAGTGTGTTATGGCTGCTTCAAAAGCGCTTGAAAATTAGATATTTAAAGCAAAACATTATAATGAAAACTCAACATAATATAACATGACCTAACCAGCTAGTATAGAAGGAAGCCAACATCATTTCCCCCTGCCCTCCCACAAAAGCAGTGAATAAGTATGCACAGTAGCACTCTGGTAAATTCTAGTTAACAGCCATTTAGCTTTGGTAAAAGACCACTTTGATCCCAGCAGAGCAAGACATAACAAACATGTTTCCACAGCCTGAAACACAACATGGCGTAGCATAACATAACACAGTTTAGCATATCAAACCTAAATAGGTTTAGTACTTATTTCACAATGTGCTTAGAAGAGGCTGTAAGGGAGGCATGGTATCGAATAGTGAAGTTAGACACAAGTGATCCCAGTTCAAGGGTGTTTATTGAACTTTCAAAATGGGTTGGAAAAACCCCTGTCTAATCCTAAATCTAAAGATGGGAGCAAGCTTCGGCCATCAAATAATAATAACGCAATCCTAGTAGAGTCTTGTCAAAATAAAAGGGCCTATACTAATAAACCTGTTGCCAATCCTTACTTCTAAATACAAATGGTGTGGAAAACAATGTTATGCAAAAGGAAACTATTCAAGAAATGATATGTCAGGGCTTTGAGGCGTGGGCTTCCATTCCCCACATTTTCAGCACGGGACAAGGTGGCACACTTGAGCTAAGCACACACTCTGGCTTCTCTAGCACAAGGATGCTGTTCAAAACCTCAGTATCAGGACCTTCTGTGCCAAAGTCTCTTTGCCATTCAAAGTCTCTTATTACAGAGGGCCTGATGCGACAAACATTAACGTTCCTTTCTTCCCAGGATTTCCACATGTACAATTTCTCGGGTGATTCACTGTTGACCCCGGATCCCCATCTGTCGGGCTCAGACCCACTTTAACAGTTCCTTTCTTCTCAATTGGCCTCCCTCAATCGGGCCCAGACCACTTTCTCATTTTACAATCTTTCCTTTCTGTATCAAAAATCAAAGACTTTCAACTGCACTGGGTGTTGCTTGACCCGTCGCAGGAACACTTCGATTCACAAACTCTTTCTCCTTGCAACTCTTTAACTTTCACTTCTGCCACTTCTCGGCTAGATGCCTTACAGAGACCTTCGATTGAGCATGTGCTCGGTGAAAAGCCACTCCGTCAACGGAATCGTATTCTCCTTTCAAAGTTCAAGCATTCATCAGCAGTTTAACATTACTCGCATCTTTCATCACACGCGTTTTAACAATTTTCATTCCAGCGAATGTTATACAGTGTTGGTGCTTGCAACTTTGCCTTCAAGGAGGGGTGCGGGTACCTCTGACACACAATGCAGGATTCAAACTGGATTTGTGGCCTTAAGCTGTCCATTCTCGAGGTCTCATGAAAGTAATGGTTTCTTGCCGGAAAGGTCAAGGGAATTTCCCTCCTTGCAAATACCTCGTACTTTACTGTCTTTTGTCCCTCGTTCAGCAGCCGTCTTGAAGCTGCTGTTTCCTTGTGTGTTTTGCCTGACCTCACCTGGCCATTGTATTGGGACACTTCCGGTTATACTGCTCGGGGTGTTAGTCTATTTTCTCCCAGAGCGGGATGTCCGTGTGAAAGTGCTTGTGTAGGAAAGGGGTGTGGGGGGTGGTAGAGTCCCTCCGTATCCTACCTAGTAAAGGGGTTATTGGGAAGGGGATAAAGCGCCTCACCATCCATTGTCCCACTCCCCAAAGACCCCTCACCCAGGTGATCCTCTCGCAATGGTCCACCCACTGCAACTGGATCCAAAAGCGATGGCTGTGTCCTGGCCACCTGGATAACAGATCCCCGGGGACTAGTGGGTGATACACCTTCTGGTTTCTCACAAGGCACATAGAAAAGCATCACACACACACACACACACACACAGTTGAGGGCTACAATGAGTCCAGACAGAACATCAATAATTCAAGTTAGCAAGTATATAAAAATACAAATAAGTCAGATGCTGGAAGTATAGATAGAATAAGCACTAATCCAGTTCCCTTTATTTTAGGAGGGAAGGGATTTCAGAACTGATGCAGTGAGTTGTGGTGGTGCCTTGAAAGGTCTTTAAAGTAAGCTACGTATGTACCCCAAATCTATCCTAAGGTAACCCCTAGAGAAAGTATCCTCAGGCCAGATTCAATGAGGACAGGGAGTTGGGGACAAGGGCTCTGTACCCAATCTTATCTTTTCCTGTCCCCCTCACTCTCCTTACGGTATGTTAACATAGCTCCCTGATGCCGATTCTTCTAGGTGACACTTCAGGTTTTTCAGTATTTTCTGTTGGCACAATCGTCTGTCCTTTGTTTGGGTACGGTAAGTTCAGGGATCCCGGGTTCAGAGGTCACTTTTCGTGCCAGGGGCTGGCCGTGTTTTTTACCAGATAGTTCCAGTCAGCTTCAAGAAGAGGACCCCAAATGAAGGAAAGGTGAAAACTTTGGCAGAGCAGACCCTCCAAGACGCCTCACGGGAGTACAGAAAGATTATTTCAACAGAGGTTGCCATGGTCAGGCGGTGACCAGAGTTCATCAATCTTTGAACACAGAAGTAGCTCCAGCACAGCTTTCCTTGTAGTGAGATGGCTGGAATTGCGAGGACATACGATTTATGCCATAAGCTGAAGATCCTGCAAGTCCAAAGGCTCTGATCGGATTGACTTAAGATGCAGCAAGGATAATGTGGATCCTGAGAACATCGAACCAATATGGCAAATAGTTAAAGACAGGATTATTGCTGATTTCCAGAAATGTAAAAACGTTCATGACCTCTTGGATAAATCTGCACCATATGTAATGCCGGTAAAGATAGAGGTTTCATGTCAAACCGTTCCGTGTTCAGCTGTTGTAATGGAAGATAAAAGCTGCCACACCTTTCAGATAGATTGTGGAAAGTCGGCCTGTTCCTCTAACCCTGAACCCCAGATAGTGGACCCTATGAAGCAGGGGAGAGAGGTGGAGCACACAAATTGTCAGACTGAGATGGAAGCTATAGATTTGGTGAAACTAGTAAATTTGACAAAGGATGAGAAAAAGTATATCCAGAACAAGGCCCCTATCGTTACCTTAGTGGAAGGGCAGACTCCAGCATCTCTCTCTCGTTGAAGCTGAAGTATTAAGTCAGACTCTGCTACCAGATTTTCACTGTGGCAAGAATAAGGCCGAAGGAAATGCCCAGAATGAGCTTGCAAATTGCAAATTGCCAAATCTCAGATGCGTTCAATACAGGACCAGCCCTTGAGAGATTTTGTTCTTGACCAGATACATTTTATTATTTCTGATGTCATAACGCCAGCAGGGTTTGCATCTAAAGAATCTTTAAGGTATAAGGTCACGTCCTAGCTTAGTCAAAGGACTGGTCCTGGCATCATAAGATCTACTGACTTGAAGGTTCTTCGTATAATTAAGATTGAACAATGATGCTCATTTGAGAATAGAGATTGCATATTGGTCGGCTGCGGCAGCAGCAGCCTTCCATTGTTTTTATCAAATTCTAGCAATCTGACGAATGTGCCAGCTGAATTAAAGCTGATTGTAAACTCTACTGCATGGATACATTATTTGTACAATAGACTGCCTGTGTTCTGGCTCAAGTCATTTTACCTTGTTGCATGTATGATTGCATTTTTTATTTTGTAATATCCTAATTTGCATTGTAAGTTATATGTTTTATTGTGGTGTTTTGTTTTTATGCTGCGCCTGCATGCCTTTGGGTCTTTTGGTGCGCAATATAAATGCAATAAAGTAAAGAAATAAAGAAAGCCCAAAAGGGAGCTGGACAGTCCACTGGGTGGTACGGGGACACGTCTGAATGCGTGGGCCCTCGAGCAGGGGTGGAGACTGGTTGTTCCAACTGGTCCAAGGGTCGAAGCACCAATAGGGATCCTCCGAGATCAGACGGAGAAGCAGGGCTTCACTGGGCCAATAACTGGTGTCATGCTGGTTAGCTGCAGGGATTGTCAGCAGGGTACTCTTTTTCTTAGAATTATTTTTTCCCGCCATGATCTCTTTAACAGCTGTAGGGGGCCCTCCTTTTATCCAATATTTAGGATGCGAGCAAGCCCAAGCCCACCAATGGTAAGGTTCTGCAACATTCAAACAGCTCAGGGTTGTCCAACCTCTGGGCATCACATCTGTCCAGCAACAGAGGAGGTGGCCTGGGAGCAGACATTCCCAGTCCCCTCCTCTGGTTTAGACACACAAGGCCCACTTTCCTGTGAAAGAAGTAGCTTTCACCTAGAAAGGGGGTACCATATGTGGTATTTCCTGACCTGAGAAGTTGAGAAGAAGGCCAAAGAACAATTGAAAATCGTGTGGCACAGCCATTTTAGGATGCTAGCCACTTTTAGTAGCCATTCACTCTAAATGCAAAAGTGCATGAGAAAAATATCCCAAAAATTGTAAGAATAACACAGCTGCCACTAACTTGTTTTAAGTATATTTTTCAAAGTAACCAAAAAGCCATTAGGTAAAAAGTTAAGATACCCAACTGAACTGTAAGGTGATGTGTGCACTTGTAACACTACAAGCATTCACATTCATAACCCGAGATATAATCTCCCAGTACTGACAGTTTGGGGGACTGGTCAGTTTCCACATACGAATGAGCAAAGCAGGCAAGGGAAGTAAAGCAGAAGGCTTTACTGACCTCCAAAAATAAGGACAGGGTTAAAAAATAAATTTATGGTGGGAAAGGTAGAAGGCAAAAAGAAATCTTTCCTAACAAGTGTGCACATTACAAAATATATATTGGAAAAACCGTACGACCACTGAAAATGATAATTAGCAAGCAGAGATCCACAATACACTTACAGACAATACATGCACCTATGGTAACACACTGCATAAGCATTTACTACACAGAACACCTGGAACTGACCATTCTGGATGTGGTAAAAGCTAACAGTAGATGGCTAGATTTTAATTTGATACTATCCTGAAAAGAGCTACTCCTCAATCCTTAGCGAATTGAAGAATAAATAATGTGGTATGCTGACATAAGAAGTTGGAAGTTCCAAACAACTTATTATCAAATGTAATGAAACCAAAATGCTTTGTATATCAATCCATAATGGGATTCTCAGGTGTAGAGAAATGTCTCTCCAAACCATTTTTGATGGTACAGTATTGGCTCGGTCATGAAAACAGTTTTGCTATTGTTGATGGTGAGCCTTAAATAGCTTCCCAAATTAGCGACTGCCACAAGGAAGCATGTGGGCACAAACAAGGGTGGGTGGAGTACAGATAGGATCAGTCGGGTACAACAGTGTAAAAAGCTGTAAAAACTGTTGTAACTGCTAGATTAATAAAACATTAGAAATCTCTTGCGCCTACATTTTAAGCACAACATTTCTTTATAGATGTAAAAGCATAGTAATCTGACACAAACGCTAGAATATTTTTTTAAAAGAGGAAAACGGGATTCAATCAAACATTTGTCATGTAAATCCTTTTATATAAAAAATAGATACAATCTTGTTTATTGCAAGTATATCACTTGGTTTACCACAAGCCATCCATGACCTGTAACGCCATCCATCAGTTCTCTATACTCATCTGAGAACTCACCTTCCCTCCTCCCAACCTCTGGCAGAAGCAAAAACAAGGGAAAATGAAGAATTCCCCCTACCTTGTTCATGAGCTCTCTCGCCACATTACTGTCATTGTTTATCTTGTGATGCTGGTTGGGCCCAAAGAGGCCCCCAACAGGAAGCAAACAGTTCAGAAAAATCCTACAGTCTGTTCGTGATAGACCTACGTCGCCATCCACTTTGTAGCAAACTTAAAGGGAGAAAACATCACAGCAAACCAGGGAGGGGAGTAGGCACTGCTGGCAGCTCAGGGGTGATGTGGCAATGCCGACAACATGAAATTAAGATCAGGTGGCTCTGGCAACACAGAGAGCATAGTGTCCAACCAGTGCATACGTAACCCCCCTTTTTTCAACACTTATACAATGATAGCCCTTTTGCCCCAGTAGCTCCACCACCCTTTCACTCACAGAACATAAGTTTACTCAAAACATCATCTTCGAAATCCTTTCTTTTTTTTCCTCTTCCGAACCACTTCCTCCTCTTCCCATACCATTCCTGTTCTTAACAGAAAGATATCTGAAAGATGTTGCCCCACAGCCCTTTATACTTTAACTAAGACCTGTCATTAGCCACTCCTTTCCCTTGCTTCCTGACATCACCTTGGCCATAACCCTCTCTCCCCTTGCTGGGCTCCTTCTCCCCTTAAACTCTCCTCACCCTTGTACACTATAGTCCATCTGAAGTCTGCTTCTCTCCCCCACTGCTCTTCCCCTGTTCACACACCAAATCCATTCTAGATCTCTTCCCACAGAACTGTCCTATAATTGTTGTGGCTGCTTGCTGTGCTTTTCTGCCTTCTTTGTAACTTTCCTTTTCCGGTTATCTTTTTTTAGCTTCACATTGCCTTGCTTCCTCCTCGCTAGTCTCCTCTGGATGGCTGCCCATCCCTGAGCCAACTCTCTTGACCCTTCTGAGGTGCATGGACCCCATTCTTCCAGAATGGCTATGTACCCCCTCTCCTTCTTGCCGCCCTTGAGTCCTAGCCTTATCATTCCCAGCTCTGTAAATCATCTCTCTACACAGTTGCCTAGATAGTTTGTGTGGATTGCCCCCTAATTTCTTCCGTTTCCTTTCAACGGTAATGCCTTGAAGGTTTCTGGTACAATATCCCAATGGTGGGGGCTGGAGGAGAAGGCCGATGCTCTGCAGTCCTTCTGGTGTGAGAGGCATCATGAAGAGGGCGATATTGCATGTAATTGCACAGAGAGGGCTTTTATCACCTGGTAGAGGAAGGAATTACTACCTCAGGGATCGGAATTAAGATCAGATAAGCAGTAGCTAAAAGCAGCCCTTGGGTACCCAGCATTAACCAGTGACCAAGAGCTACCACTTGGGAAAGAGGAACTAGTACATAGTGTTCCAACTTCCAAATAAAATGCAAACCTATCATTTTGTCCATTTGCAAACCCTTAAGATATGATATGGCATTTATAACGCGCCTATACACAAGTGTTTCAAGGCGCGACGAGGCAAGGGAGGGGAACAGAGGGAAGACAGAGACTATGATCTTACTAGGCCAGGTGTCATTTAGATCGCGCAAGTGCATGGGAAGGGGTAAGGGGAAAAGTGCAGGGGGTGAAGGGGAGGGGGAACAGTTCAGTACAGGGGTAAAAGAATCAATAAATAGACAATACGGCTAGCTGGTGGCAAATACAAGGGTAAGTGCAGACATCTGGTGTCAAGTGCTGGTAAGGGGACTGTAGGGATACAGAAAAACAGTCCCCAAGTGCGGGAGTTGCCAGGGGGGCAGTGCAGGAGTGCAACTGGCGGGGAAGGTGACCTAGGCCCGAGACCAGAGGGTGGCCAGGTAGCTAGTGCAGTTTCAGTTTCCGCCAGGAATTCAGCAGGGGGAGGAGGAGAGAAAGAAGAAGCGGAGAGTAAGGTTTTGAGGTGCTTCCGGAACCGGAGATAGTTCTCCTCAAGTTTCAGGGAGGCTGTTCCAGAGGAGGCCCCAGCCGAAAAAAGAGATCCACCACCAACTGGATGCTTAGAGAAGCGACTCACCCTGAGGGAGTTGGAGGCTGATGAGCGAAGAGCTCGAGAAGCAAGATATTTAGGAAGAGAAAGTTGAAGGTATTGAGGCCCCAGAAGGCCTTGTGGACAATGCAGAGGGTTTTGAACTTAATCCTTGCAGCCACTGGGAGCCAGTGCAGAGATTTCAGTCCTGGAGAGATACGATCCCTGGCCTTGAGGCCAAGGACAAGTCTCGCAGTCCCCTGTTCTAGATGAGTTGCAGAGGGTGGAGAGTAGAAGCAGGCAGATTTAGAAAGAGGCTGTTGCAATAGTCCAGCCTAGAGAGGACCATAGCTCTGGAGACAGTGAGCTTCTGGGGGAAGGAGAGGAAAGGAAGAATACCTCTGAGGAGGTGCAGCTGGTAGTGTGACTTCTTAGAGACGTCAGAGATGTGAGGAGAGAAGGAGAGTGTGGAGTCGAAGATGACCCCTAGGTTTTTAGCCTTGCAGGTGAGAGCAGGAAGAGGGCCAAGAGAGGCCGGCCAGAGAGTGACAGGAAAGGAGGGAGCGGGTGTGCCGATGAGGAGAATCTGTTTTACTGGCATTAAGGCAGAGATCATTGGCGGCACACCACTCCTGGATAGCAGACAGACAGTCAGAGATGAGTGAAGGAGAAGAGGTGGCTGAAGGTAGCCTGAAAGTAGCCTGAAAATGAGCTGAGTGTCATCCGCAGAGCGCGGCAATGTGGTGGGCAAGAAGTGCCAGGTATTGATTGAACAGCCATGGAGAGAGGTTAGACCCCTGGGGAACACCACAGGTAGAGATAGAGATAGAGGAAGGACCCAAGATGGACCTGGGAGGGTTGATCAGAGAGGAAAGAAGTCAGCCACGCCAGGGCCTGACCGGTGATGCCCAGCTTATCACAGAGACGATTGAGCAGGATGGCATGGTTGACAGTAACAAAGGCAGAAGAGAGATCAAGTAAGAGGAGGACACAGGGGGTATTGGAATCAAGGTTGGAGAGCAGGTCTTCACGGATGTTCAGGAGAGCAGTTTCCGTTCTTCTGGCAACTCTGATGGTCATGGAGACAATCGACAGATTCAGTGTGAAGATTTACCTGGGAGATGGCCAGCTTTTCCAGGAGTTTGCCTAAGAAAGGAGTGATTGAAATTGGGTGATAGTTAGCCGGGCAGGAAGTTTCGGCAGAGGGATTTTTAAGAAGGGGGTGCACAATGGAGTGCTTCAGAGGGGAAGGGAAGACTCCAGTGGCGAAGGAGTGGTTGCAGAAGTCAGCCAGAGAAGGAGCCAGGGACTCAATGTGGTCCTAGATGGCTTTGGAGGAGCAGGGATGAACCTGTTTTGACGTGACTTTCACAGATCAGACTTGTCTAGAAACCTCGACTGTGGAGAACATCTCACCTACCTTGTACAACCTTTTCACTAGATCCTTATTGAAATACCTTGATCTGAAGGGTATTTCTTACACCAAATACGCTGATGACACGCAAGTCCTCATCCCCCTGTCAGGTGACTACGAAGCACACCAAAAAACCCTCCATTCCATTTACACCACCATCCAGACCTGGATGGCCAAAAACTGGCTCTGCCTCAACAGCGAAAAGACCGAACTTCTTCTCATCGGCTCTCCAACCACAATCAGAAAAATTGGCCCTCAATATGACTCCTTTCTCATAGACAGCTCTCGTATTCCTGTATCCCAGTCAGTGAAAACACTGGGAGTCTACCTGGATTCCAACCTCACCATGACAAGACAGGTGAATGCCATCTCATCAGCGGCAGCCTACCACTCAAAACTTATCACTGCTGCCAGGCCCTTCCTAACGCAACAAAACTCCCTTACCATTGCCAGAAAAATCATTGGATCTCGCCTAGACTAGTGCAACGCACTCTTACTAGGCACATCAGCTAAGAACATGAAGAAACCTCAAACAGTGCAGAACAATGCTCTTAGAGCAGCCACAGGAATCTCGAGAAGAGAACACATCTCTGACACCAGAAAATCCATCCACTGGCTACCCGTTAAAGAATGCATCCTCTTTAAATCCCTTGCACTGACCCACAAATGTCTCCACGACACAGCACCTCGCTATCTCGCGCAAAGATTCTCTGCGCCTCCATCTAGCAGACCTGCTAGATCTGGTCAAACCAACCATCTCTTCATTTCCAAAAGCCTGAGGATTAGAGCAGGCGGCTCCAGCTTCCCACTCATTGTGGCGACCAACTGGAACCTACTACCTCCTGCCATCAAAGGCATGGAATCCCACCCGGTCTTCAGAAAAGCTCTAAAAACCCTGTTGTTCGTGTAAGACGCTCGCTCGTCATGCCTACCTGTAAGGCACTTGACCACTGGAACACTCTCTGTAAAAATGTATAACCTATGTTCATTGCAACACTGCCTGTTAACATTGTATAATTTATGCCTCCCCAACGCCTGTAACTAAGTCGCATTCTTGAATCAGCGCCACAATGCCTCCGGGCTGCCAGGCGCTTTACAAATATAAATAAATAAATAAATAAAAGGAGGGGGGAGAGGTGGCCAAAGAAGGGTCAGAGGAACAGCAGGGAGTAGAGAATGGAGGGGGAGATGAAGAGAGGACAGGATGTCCTGAGTTTTAGAGATGAAATGGGAAGCCAGAGCCATGCAGAGGGCCTGGGAAGGGACAGGAGAGGTAGACACTGCAGCAGGATTGGCCAGTTCCTTGCAGATTTTAAAGAGTTTGGCCGAGTTGTTAGATGCCGCAGAGACACAGGCTTGGATGTGAGCTCTCTTCTTGATGCGGACAGAGAGCCGGTATTGCCTTTGGAGCAGGCGACAGGCCAGTGTCATGATCTCTGCTTCCAAAAGGTCAGGGTTTTCCCAACTCCCTTGGAAGCAGATCCATAACCCAGGTTCCGAGTGCCAACCAGTCCCTATTGGGACCTTTTGGACCCAGTCCTGGCGCCAGTGGCACCAGGCTCATAAATATGCCCAGTCCCAGCGCTGGAAGCGCCGGGCTCATAATGCTTGGGTGGACTTACCTGCAGCAGACCATGCTGCTTACTTGCCTGCCAGTTGAGCCTCTGATCCTCTTCTGTTTGGAACTACTTTTCCTGTTGGTGGGGCAGGAGCCACTCCCTAGATTCAGAACACTGGAACTCTTGTGGAAAGCAGGAACTCTTTTCTTACCTAGGCGTGGCTGTGGAAGGAGACACCTAAGCACTACAGGAGGCTATTTAAACCACACCCGATGGATGAATCTTGCTTTGCGTTATTCTGCATCCTCAGCAGCAGAACGCTCATCATGTCTTCTGCATCTGATCCTGGGCCTAAGGAAAAAGGCTTACCATTCTGAATCCAGTCTTCAGCAACACCTATAAAGACAAGAAAGAACAGGTTAGCATTATGGTCTTCAGTGACAGCTCTTCACTTACCTCGTCCATCGGCTGTCACCAACGCCTCGCGCTGCATTCCGGCATCTGAAAGACAAAGGCTTACCTACTCTTCGTGCGCTCCGGAGGTCTTCACACTGCATTCCGGCATCTGAAAGACAAAAGCTTACCAACTCTTCGCACGCTCCGGAGGCCTTCGGCGCTGCATCCCGCATCTGAAAGACAAAACAAGGTGCGTTTAAAGACATTGGGGAACTTTAATACTCACGTGCCATTACCCCTTTCCACATCTAACCCAGTGGGTATTCCGGCACCCTGCAGCCGCCCCGAACTTGTACCTGCAAAATAAAAAGACAGAGCGCATCGTGAAGCAGGCAACAAGCGCTTACTTACGTGCTTCCAGGCGCTTCTATTCATCACACGGGCTCCATCTTCAACTCACTTCAGACCGCCATCGCCATTGCCGGAACCCTGCAAAACAAGAGACATCATTACTAAAGACTTTAAAGACATTAGAATTACTCGAAACTTACCGTTCGTGCAGTAAACGACGGACAGCAGTCCTCTGAAGTCAAGAGGCCTGCTCCCCTTATCCAGTGAAGAAACTGGTTACAGCACCCTGCCTCTAGGCAGATGGAGAGCACGGCGTTCACTTACCTAAGGTGAGAGCGTTAACCTTTGGGGTTCTACAGGAGAAGAGAAAGGGAAGAAGAGAGAGACATTCAATAACCCAGTTCATTAATCCCACATTTTCTATCTGCAGACATCTTACCCTTCGAGCCAGACATACAGTGCACAGAGGTCCAGCCCAAATAGCCAGCCGTGTGTTACACATCACCTTTGAAGATACGGTATACGCCCAGTCAAGACCGGCGCCTCTACGGGAATCAGGTGAGCGTTACAGCCAGTTTGTCAGAGGATCAACCAGAAATGTCGTATAGGTGTGTCCTAATGTTTATATTTGATCAGCAACAGTTTGCTGCCAGGGGAGCCAAATGTAGCTACTGGTAACTGTTCCCCATCGTCAGGCTGGGAATCCTGAGTAACCGTAGTATTATATATACATCATAAAGAAAAAAAATCCCTGTTTTGTAGTATTATCACTGTCCTTTCAGGTGTATTTAGCCCCAACCAATGGGACACCCTGGAGGCCATCTTCAGATTCTAACTTTACATCATGCTAAGGTGTCCTCTAACCCCTTTCTCCTGTGAGAAAACCGTTATCCAACAGAAATCTGTTATCCAGCGTCGCAAAATATTTATTCAGCTTTCATTATTTTCAGCTCCTGCTGTCTAAAATGGATGAGTTGCGTTGGGGTTGCAATAATGGAGGTAAAATCCTCAAAGTGTCTTTTTAAACATTGTGAGACTTGTGGTATACATTTTCTTTAGGGTTTTAGTGAGATAGGCATAGTGTCACTACTTGGCAGTCTAGCGGGGGATGAAATGGGTGGAGATAGCGGGCTGCCAACTCGGCAAACATCCATCAAACTGGAGGGCTAAATAACCTGGTGATTTTATGGGCTATCCATTGTGCCCCCTATCCTAGTTGGGCCTAAAACCTGGTGGTCGAGTGGACCCTGCGTTTGTGTCCCAACCAAATTGGGCCTAAATACTTTGTAATATAGTAGGTCATGGGTCAGGAAACCCCAAGCAATGGATGTCACGTGGAGCCTAGCCATGCCCTATCTCCCTGTGTTGTTATGTTATGGGGTTATTTTGTTAAGCGCAGCAATCACCCAGCTGGTACCTCAGCGCTGTTCAGGAGTTGAGTTAAAAAGGCCAGTGACAACCAATGTACCTGTTCTAGATTAAAAGGTTGGCTTAATTCTAAGATAATAGGTTAGATTCCTTCCAAAATCCGGCAGGCAGTTCCAGGGTCAGATGGCTTGAACCTGGAATGACTGACCACCTGCCCTCTCTTACTTGTACAATTTGGCATGTTGAGTCTTCTGTGTCCTGCCGTAATCTGGTAGAGCACCTTGTCATAGGTGTCGAGCTTTATTGCGAGTGGAGTTGCCATCGGATATTACAGACTATATAAAGAATATACACATACTTTTAAAAATGGTTTGGGTTTTCACTGTCAGCCAGTGTAGGAACCAAATCGAAGGAGAGATGTGTTGGTACTTCTTATGCTTCATTAAAAGCCTCGCAGACCTGTTTTGTACTTTTTGAAGCCTGGGAATGGCACAGTCTGGTAAACCCTGATGAATGGCATTATTAAAATCCAGGTGTGAAAAGACCAAGGCATTCCAGACTAATACCTGATGATAAAAGGCCAGATAAGGAAAACACGTCTTTAATTTTCCGATAATTAAATAGCAGGATTTTGCCACTGCTCTATCTTGTGCCTTCAGAGTTAGGTTATTATCAATAATAATGCCCAAGTTCCTAGCCTCTGAACTTGGGCTAGGACAGTGTCCAAAGGAGTCAGGCCAACAGGCTGGGGGCTCCAAGGGTTAGGTTTATAATTAATAATCAAAATCTCTGTTTTATCACAATTGATTTTCAGATAGTTCTTATCCATCCTGGCCTTGACTTTGTCTTGCCAGATCGATGCTCAATGTTCTCTCCAAGCTCCACCAGGATCTGGGTATCATCTGCGTAGTTAAAATAGGTTACCTCCACCTGTTGGAGATCTTGCATTAGTGTTTGGAGGTACAAATTGAACAGGAGAGGAGATAATGGATCCGTGAGGAACTCCACAGTTCATTGTAAATGAAACTGAGCACAATCAGCTGAGAGCGGTATTGTGAAAAGGATTTTATCCAGTTCCAGTTCCACATGGTACCCTGGATGCCCATGTTGTATACCCTCTCTAGCACAAAATGATGGTTGATGGTATCAAAAGACGCAGACAGATTTAGCAAGATTAAGGCCCCTGAATCGTTCTTATTGGCTGCAAACCTGAGATGGGATAAAGTTACCAGTTCCAACTGCCTAAAGCCGAGCTTAGCTTTGTCCAGCAAGTTTACTGACTCAACAGCATTTTAAATTTCAGAAACAACTGTCCTTTCCAGTTGTTTGTAAAGGCAGGGTAGTTGTGAGATAGGAGAAAGTTGGACAACTCAGAAGGCTCCAGCAAAGGTTTCTTAAGGAGTGGTTTAAACACTGAACGTTTTCAGATCAAGGGGCAACCCCAGAGAATGAGGCAGTGAAGATAGTTAGCAAAGACTGGACCTATTTCCTGTGCTGTCTTTGACAGTACAACGTCCAAATGAGAACCAGGACATTTTGCAGAGGCAAGAAGGTGGCAAATATTGTGATGACCTGGCTCCATGAACCCATTCATAACAGTGTCAGATGGAGACTTAATAGCCACACTAGTGCATTGAAAAACATAATTAGCTGAGTATAAAAGAGCCAGTTCTGCTCGATTCTTTTTTTCCCATTTTTACCAATAAAATTTGTGGCTAAATTCGTCCTTGCATAGTTCTTTAACTACCTCATAGATCTGCTTTGAGGTGTCAGGGGGGCCGCGTCAATTCTATGGGCGTAAAAGGTCTTCTTTGCTTTCATTATTTTCTTTTTATTGTCTGATTTGAAGTTGTTTCAGTGATTCGAGATCATCCTCATTCTCGGAGCGTCACCATTGGAAGTTTAGTGGTTCTGGTATGCACCCAGTTGGGCCTTCAAAATACATGGTGATCTATTGCAACCCAAATACACCCTCCCCACAAATACATCCTTTCCATGAAATCCGTGATGGGTTCTTCAAGTTCAGGGCAGCCTCCACAGTTGCACCATGAACATCACCTAGCGCAAACTGGCCTGGCGCCTTCCCTGACCTCTTCATTGCTCATGTGGCGCAGCTCGGCTCGACCATGTGCCTGTTGTTTCCCTTTTGCATCGCGGTTGGTGCCTGCAGCCTCACTCCTAGTTCCTGAAAAGACTGAACTAGCCAGGAGCAGAAATGGAAAGGCTGCTTTTAGGCCACTCCTGTGCCTGACATCGCGCTAGCTTCCTGCCGGTGCCCTTATATACGGAGGGGGCGGTAGCCTGATCCTCCTCTGGCAGCCTCCTTCCCACCACTAAGACCCTCCAGAGGGCCTGAGTGTCAGGTCTTGGGATGCAGCTCCCTCCGTCTCAGCTTTGACTCCAATCATTCTCACCATTGTATTTTGTGAGCCGATTTTGGGGGATTTACATTATGAAGGGGAAAGTAATTCACTGTGGTTAATGGCACATCCAGGGCCAGATTATTCAATATTTGGGAATGTCAGGCAAAGCCAATGCAAAACTAGTACTGACTACGAAGCGAGAGCTAAGGAAGAGCAGTCTGCAGTTACTGGCAGAACGCTCTGTGGACCGCTGTGCTGTTTGCTGTTTCTACGCTTAATTTTTTTCTGAAAGGGCCATATGTGTGGAGGTTTGGAGGCGTACCTTGGAGGTGTGTGTAGCAACGTTTATAATGCCGGCCTCCCGTGAAACAGGCCGTGAAGCGAGAACTAAGGAAGAGCAGTCTGCAGTACTGAGTACAGAGAAGGAGCCACGCCACTTCCATTTTACGGCCCTATATCTTGCTGAATGCCACTGGTAAGTGACTGTTTTAACTATGTGGATACACTCATTGAAACGGACTATTAACTGCCTTCTGGACCAGAGACTGTGGGGACACCATTGGAGGCCTCCCTTCAATCTGGTTTCAATTGTGGGGATTTGATGTCAGCATGCGACCTGGAAAGGTAGCTTATTGAAAAGAAGGATCTATCAACAATTCTAGGCTGACTGGAATTAGGTGCTTACATTCGGTGCAGTCATTGGCAGAGTCAAAGGCAGTCTCTGCGGTCTATGGCAGCAAGGCAAGGTTCCACCACGGAAGATGAAGGCAGGCTCCTGCGGAGCTCGCAAACTCACCTCTAAGAGAAGGATAGAGGTCCCAAGGAGCCGGATGCCCCGACGAACATTATGCAGAGTGACGTTCCCCGTCCTGAGACTGCTTCAGGTAAGTGTCTATTAGGCAAGAGGGGTCATCCTGCTCTTGCAGTAATTTTGACAACCCCCTTCCCGACTCGAATTTAGAGCCGCCATTCCGGACACTTTCTCCCATCTTGGGACCCCCATCAGCCAGAAAAATTATTCCGGTAAAGCAGTCACTTCAGCTTTAGAACTCTTAACAGCATTCGAGCCTTTAGCGCCAACAAATCACCAATGCTGACTCGAACCCGCAAACCATCCTAGAAGGGGCCTCATTGGATCTGAATTTGTTTGCCGAACACAGTGGGAGCACCACGAGCCCCTCGGGAACAGAAAATAGGGCAGCTCATCATCTAAGTCCGGATGCAGCACGAGGTTCGAACACTGCTAGAACATCGATCCTCATTCACCCCACCGCCGACAGGGAAGACCTGGTCAGTCCGACCATCGACCAACTGGAGCAAGCGGTCGCAGGAAATTATGCAGACTTGACCATGGCAGGCGACAACGACCTAAACTCAAAACCTAAATCCTCAGAGGGTTCCCCTCACTCAACGGCCCCTGGTAAGAAAAAAGTGGTTCAGGGTTTAAAACCTTCTGTTTCTTCGAGCTTGGCTTCAGAGGATAAGGAAAATATTCCACCAGACGCCCCAGAGACCAACATGAGCAAGGAAGTCATAAAAAATAAAAAGAAACAACAAAGACAAGGGGGCCAACACTTTTCTAACCCCCAAACTTGCATGACAGCAAAAAACCAGAAGCAGATTACACTAACAACATTAAGAGTAAAAAGCCCTAATAGGAAAGTACTAACGGCCCAAGCTCAACATCAGCCGCTATCCTCAAATGTACTGGCAGAGTTCTTCAAAAAAAAGTTTCAGACCCCTGGCCAGGGCTCCAATGAATTATCAGATGCCGAAATCCTGGCGGAAGTGGAAAGAGCCCTAGAACCTGATCTTGCCCTAATCCATTCACAAGATCCTCAGGCACCAGTACAGGGGGTTGCATCTCAGCCATCGAAACAGATCACGGCGAATCTGACACCTCAAAGATGGCACTTTGGTAAACCCCCTAGCAAATCAGACAGTACCTCAGTAAAGTCTCCTGAATCCACAAGATTGAGACCTGCGCCTTGGAGCATTTCAGTTCCAGTCCTCCATCCTGAAAGTGCGAATTCTCCGTTGTCTGATGCCATCTCAAACAGTCCACCCAAATGTGGCCTGCAGGATCCTCGGCAGTCTAAACCGATATATACCTCACATGAGTCAAGTTGACTCCAGAGCACTGGTAATTCTTCAGTGCACATTGACTCACGATCCAACAGAGAAGTAACATCAACGCCGCAGCGGAAGCCTCAAACGGACAAGGATTTGGTTCCACTTAAGATTGTGACCAACTTAGACAACACTCCAAAACAGGGTGCACCGTTACGAACACCTCCACTGAATAGGCAATTAAGTGAAGTTTTAACTTTTACCTCGAAGGAGTCCCTGTCAAAGAAAATGAACTTATTGACAATAATGTCAACAGTACAATAGCCCTGGCACCATTCAGTAAGCTGTATGAAGCGCTAAATGACACTTTAAAGGAACTATGATTGCCCTCATGCATACAAAACTATCCTATTTGGAAGGATATATCATGGCGAAATCAATTGAAAAGCTTTTAACTAAGTCTCAAGCAAGGGATTCCCCCTCCTGGGAACTATGGCTTCCAAAGACAGCTGCTACAGAGTCAGATCAACAGAAAAGGAGCCTTGCGTCGATAAGCACTCAAACTGGGGACCCTGACCTTAATAAGACCAAAGTATCAGCTAGACAAACAATCCCCAATTTAGATTTATGTGAGAGATCCAGTATAATCACCATTGATCCTATTCAATTAGCATCCACTTCAAAGCATGCCCTGGGCCAAACAAAGCTACAAATCACACCCGCAGAAACCCCACATCAGCTTAGAGGAAAAAGGCTGGGAAATGGCTCTATTGCCACGGCCTCTCTTGACATGATTTCTAAAGACAGCTTGCTGGTGCAAGGTCCAAAACATCCTGCTGGTGCGAGACTAGATGGGATTATTCCACCTACCTTTGATATTTTTGCACAGAAATCCAATTTGACTCAAGAAGGCAAAACCAAGAAGCCAACTAGGCAAATAATTCAAATAAAACTAAATGCTTCAATGAGACTACAAGAAAAGGAAAAGAGGGACGGGGCATCGGACACCTTTGTAAAGATACCTTCTAGACAAACTCCAAATACTGAAACATTTCTCAATATTAAACCTCCGGAGAGGATTTAATGAATTTGAGCCTCTACACAGTCGAGGACTCGGAATCAGAACTGACAAACATGCTACATCACAAAAGAAAAGCGAAAGATCACTTAGAGGATCTATCAGTTTACGAACCAAAGAAAACAATTCTGATTGGCTCGCCCTCTCCCAAATTTCTAACAATGTCCGACAAACGGAAATTAGCTCATAAAGGGCTTGAGCCTCGTACCCGAATGTCAAAAAAAGATCTAAAATTTCAAGAAGTCAATCTTACAATCAAAGTATCTCTCCCAGGACATTTTCAGGCCGAAGATCAGAGGCAGCCCAGACCCACAGCAGACAGCGTCTGGAGTCATAACGCAGCAAATTAAATTGATACATCAAAGGTCCTGATCAACAACCTTGTGAAAGACTGCCTTACAAATCACAAGTCCATGAAAAAAACGTATGGGACCCAGACAAATGCAATCCAAGATCGCCTAGAGAAACACACAAGCTAAAAACAGTGCCATCTCACTCACCTCGAACATTTAAGCTTGAAAGAACCAAGCTGCGGGACGATCATTTGATCTTAAACCGTAGAACAATAACAAAATCATTCAAACAAGTCCCCACCCTCAGAAGATTATCTGCGAGCTACATCAAAATAGTGGAACCCAACCCAAATGGGAGAAAAGACAGTTCCTTCTTACATTAACTCTCAGTGGTAAAGAACACCCTGTCCGAAGCAGCAGAGAAATGATGGTCCCTGGGTTTTGGCCAAAGTGAAATATACACTGAGGGCTCCAATGACATAACTCTGTCAGAAACGAACAGAAATCTCCATATAAGAGCCCCCCAAACGGGAAGCGGCTCGGGGGCAGAGTTGAACAGGCCCACAAGAAGAATAGGGAAGGCTACACAATGACCCCCTTGTGTCGACTCCCCTGAAAGCTCCCGAAACGATCCAAAAAGAAGAGATCAAATACAATCTCCGAAATATGAGGCAAGAGAGGAAGACTCCAGCATGCCCGGCTCCTCAGCTTGGAACGAGATGGCAGATTTTCCAATTACAAGAGTTTTAGACAGACTACCTACGGGCGCCTTACATCACTTAAAAATCACTTTTACTCGAGATACTAAAGACTCCAAATGGACCGGAGGCCTTAGTAGTGGGGAGTCTTTTAAAAACGACGATCCAAGGAAATGGGCATGGATTTCCACAGCCCTTGCTCTGGAATTATCTAACTAGCCATCAGCGAATAACAAGTCTAAACCGCGCCCTACAGGAGAAGCCACGATCAAACTTAACCTGCATGTGACAAGGATCACAATGGACTCCTCGAACACCAGAGGCTTTGGCCAATTGACTTCCCATAGTGACGTCAATCTAGGCTCCTTTGACGTCCTATGCCTCCACGAAACATGGCTGAGGACTAAACCGGCCATGGATGGCTATGAATTAGCCCTCACACCAGCGTCAAAAGGAATAAAAGGTCGTCCAAAGTCGGGCCTCCTCACTGCAATTAGATCTGGTAGTGGGTTGCACTTAAAAAAAAAAAATGCTAATATCAACAGAGTTCATCCTTGCATCCTTGGTAATTTGGAATCGTACATAACACCTAAAATGCAAGGATTACAACAAAGTAATACTATTGATCAATACATACTGGAACGCGAGATTTACTACCAACGAGAGCTACTTAAGATCAATGGAAACAATTATTGAAGACTCTTTCGATGAATGTTTGGTAAAGCATGTCATTATCAATGGAGATCTAAACGCAGTATGCAGTGACATAGGTGATGTGAAGCAACTCCAGGCGGGCTCGACTCAGTCAAGAGAGGGAGGACGCCAATGGCCAGCCTTAATGGACGAAAGAGATTTACATGATATGCACTGGCTGATTGATAGAAAGCTACCAAGTCCCCAAATGGGAGTTAAGCTACAATCGACCACACATATGTGTCGCGGGAGCTTTTAGGTCTGATGGAGAGCTTTACAATCCAAAGACCCAAACAAAGTGATCATAACATCTTAATCACCACCTGGCGGACCCTTCAAGAGGCAACAAAAAACATGAAATCAGAGGTCGAAATTTGCAAAGGAGGCACTAGATTAAGGTAAACAGAAAAGTCAATAGATCTTCTAACTAAGCAATAAGTGGTGCAAAAAACATCTCATCAACATGAAAATACGGAAGGTGTGGACTATTTAACATTGCTCTCTGTGCTAAAAGTGAAAACGAGCAAACACCAGCACTCTCCAAAAACAACTATTCACGAATATAACCAGCAAGTGGTGGACAAAAGAAAGACGATAAGGAAACTCAAACCAAGTGCCAAATCCTCCCACTCAAGAGCGAAGCCAATAGAGGCTCGAGTAGCAGAGCGAAACATGGCTACGACAAAATGGACATCGTCTCTACCAAGAAGATTCTGAGATGATTCTTCGCACAATATGTGGGAAAAAAAATCACGAGACGTTTGGTCTCTGATTAAGGGCAGCACAAAAGAAGTGAACCTAACCCTACAAAACACAGTGGGAGAACAGAAGTATGTGGACCACTTCACGGCGCTATATAAAAACCTCGGGGATCCTTGACAACAAAAAACCCACAAGAAAAAAGTGCCTGGTCATTATCACACAACACGACACAGTCCATATTAGCTCAAATAAAAAAACTTCATTGTTCACGGGCTCTGGGCCCGGATGGGATAATGAACTTTGACCTCAAAAAATACCCGGAAGCATGGTCAGCATTTATAAAAGAAGGTTCCCAGAACTGCTTAAGAACAAATACCATACCACCTTCCTGGGAAAAGGCCTTGGTCGTCCCCATCTTCAAAAAAGGAGTCAGAGACAACCACCATCACTATCGGCTGATAGCTCTTTTAGACACAATAGGGAAAATCTTTGGCTCTCTGGCGTTGCACAACCTACAAGATTGGATCAATCAGACTACTTGCTCTGATCCTTTACAAGCAGGTTTTGTAAAAAATCTGGGAACCACCGCAAACCTATTAGTCCTGAGCACATTGAAGGCCAGGGTTATGGAGGGAAGACCTCGAATATTCATGGCATTTGTTGACCTGGTCCAGGCTTTCGACCAGATCAACCGTGATATCTTATGGACCAAGCTGGAAGAACTAAATTGCCCAAGACCGATACTGAGCCCGATAAAGGCTCTTTACTCCGGAACTACAATATGTGTTCGCCTGAATAGAGGCGGACACTTATCTAAACCTATCAACGCGGACCACAGTGTTAAGCAAGGATGCCCCTTGGCTCCCGCATTGTACAACGCTTATATAGCAGACTTCAAAAACTCCGAACAAAGTGTAAGATCTTTCCAACCAACTATAGGAAATTTGAAATTATCAAGGTTACTATATGCTGACGACATTATTTTAATGGATCAAACGGCCATAAGTCTTCAAAGACAATTAAATAACTTGCTAGTCTATCTAAAAGAAAATCACCTTGAATTGAATAAAGAAAAAACTAAAATAATGTCGTTTGAAAAACATCTAAAAAGTCTGAACACCTGAAATGGAGAATCGATGGAGTGCCCTAGAAAAGGTTAAAAGCTTCAGATACTTGGGTATCATTTTAAACAACAGCCGTACGGAAATCACAATGCAAGACAATGGGCCTCATTAGGACTGCAGCGCTAAACCATGGTGCTATAAGCACCATGGTCCATGCCGGAGTCCTCCATGGTGGAATGGGGAATTGCCACCCCATTCCGAGGTTGGTGGGGCGGTAATTCCCCATGCCGCCATGGCCCTTCCCCATTCCCATTTTTGCCCCATAGGGCTCAATGGGAATGGGGAAGGCGCTAATTACGGTACCGCAAATTGCCAGCTAAGTACTGTTTGCTGCCTGCTACCCCCCACCCCCCACTGCTTCCAAAACACTGGAATTGCTGCCGACGCTGCCACCTCACAGCCTTCACTGGCCGGAGCAGCTTGGAGCCGCATCATTGATTTTTTCACTGGAGGACGTTCTTCCTGGTAACACCAGCCTGCCTGACTGTGGGGTGTTTCCTGTGCAAGGTGGCCCCGCCCCCCCTGATGAGTGACGCCTTCCGTTTTCCTTCAAGTAAGCCCAGCCTGGCGCACCCGCGCGCACCAAGTACCAGCTAACTACTGTCTGCTGCCGGCTGCTCTCCCCCCAGCTTCCAAAACACTGGAATTGCTGCCGACAACGCCGCCGCCTCACAGCCTTGACTGGCCGGAGCAGCTTGCAGCCGCATCATTTCACTGGAGGACGTCCTTGCTGGTAACACCAGCCTGCCTGACTTTGAGGTGATTGTGCACCTGCGTGCTGCCTGTCCGGACCCTTCTGAAGTTGTGTGCCATTGAAGTGTGTGGCCTGTCGTTTTGTGTTAGTACACCAACTCAGTATTCCGGGTGTCTACCATTTACTCTTTTCTGCCTTGAAGGTGTTTCCTGCGCAAGGTGGCCCTGCCCCCCCTGATGAGTGACGCCTTCCGTTTTCCTTCAAGTAAGCCCAGCCTGGCGCACCCGCGCCACGCACCAAGTACCAGCTAAGTACTGTTTGCTGTTCGCGGTGCGAGGCGCGGGGCGTCGCGCCCTAGGGTATTTGTCCCCTGGGTTTGCTAGGGTAAATGGAGAGCTCTGTGTGTCAATCGGTCCTTGACGCTGGGGGCAAAGTTATACTGTGCGCCGGATCGATCCATCGAGCACCCAGCTATTGCCCTAAGAGACTGCGGGCTGTATGCCTTTGATCCCTGGGCTTGTGGTGTTCCTGGGTAATTTCTGGTGTTTGGTCTTGGCAACTATCAAAGAGATAGGGCTTTGAGAAGTGAAGAGTGTTGAATTGGGGCTAGGTTCTATTGGGCGCATGAGTAGCTACCACTGTATACCCTGTCATGTTATTTGCTATGGGTAACTGTATCCTGTTTATCTTTAAACTATAACTGGACACGACTTTTGTCACGGTACATGCTAGTCACGACATTTGCCATGGATAACCGTACTCTGCTGGCCCTCAAAGTATAACTGGGCTCCAGTTGAGTCTTTTTGTTGTTCCGTACAATACACATATTCCAGTTCTGTAGCAGTTTTTCCTGTTGGCTTGTGTCTTAGGTGTTAGACTATGAGCCGCGCATTGAGAAGCAACTCTAAGTCTGAAGTAATTCCGAAAGTCCAAAGGAAATTGGGGAGGTCTAAACTCTTGATTAGCCCCCCTCCTCTTTCACTGTCCCATAAAAAATCGTTGTCAATGCCAGCCTCGCCTGACGCGGAGGAGGCAGTTACAAACCAAGAAGAGGCTCTGGATGCGCCTAGAATGGAGGACTTAGTCCCGTGCCTGGAGCCCTTGAGTACAATCTCCCCTTCGGCTGAGATGCTTCCTACCTTTTCGTTGCAAGACGCTAATCAAAACGATGAGGTGGTGGCTTGAGATGCTGTGCACGTTCATGACATCAATTGCACACCTGGGTTCGATCACGAGGGTTTTCCCCATATTTCGGACACTTCAATGTTAGCTCCGACAATTATGACCGAATTGGGGAAAAAGGGTGCAGCTCTCATTGGGCCCCTCCTCTCCTGCCGCTAGGTCTTTCCCTTTTCGAGAACAAGTCCATTTCCATCTTTTGAACGAACTAAGCTGCAAAAAATCCAGCACTCTTGACAGGGACCTGCCCTCCACTCCAGCGCGGGGAGAGGGAGGTGGCGGGCCCTCTCGTTACAACACCCCACATGGTGTTTACACAGACCCATCAGAGAACCTCGAGCCCTTGATGTCTTGAATATGGGCAACGATGAGGTTGGCTCCATTGTATTTAAGCAACAAGCTGGGGGTAGATCTCTCTCCGCAGCAGGGGCCTCCCACTGGAACAGCCTTCCTGCCTCCCTGAAACTTGAGGAGAACCACCTCTGGTTCCGGAAGCACCTCAAAACCTTCCTCTTTGCCTCTGCTTTCTCTCCCTCTCTCCCCTGCTAAAACCACTTGCGCTGAATCTGCAACTGGGCCACTCACCGATCTCGGTCCTGCACTGCCCACCTGCACTACGGGACTGTCTCTGTATCCTACAGCCCCTTCTCCCGGCACTTACCTTGCACTTGTATTCTTTAACCATGTACTGCACTTTCCTTGCACTTGCCACCAGCTGGCCCTATTATTTATCTTGTATTCTTGTATTCTACTAACCATTTACTGCACTTTCCCCTCTCCCCTTCCCCTTGCACTTTTCCCAGTCCTCCTACCCTTGCACTTGCGCGATCTGAATGACACCTGGCCTAGTAGGATCGTTGTCTGTCTCCCCTTGTTCCCCCCCCCCGCTTCGTCGCGCCTTGAAACACTTGTGTATAGGCGCGTTACAAATGCCATATCATATCATATATCATAAAGAGGAGGCACGATCCTCCTCAACCCCAGAGGACCCTCTTGCTGGTACCTTTCTAAATGAACCCTTCAACTTTCCTGTCATCTCACGAATACTTAACCTCTTGGACAAGGGCCATGAGCTTACCCATTGTTCCTTGAGGGAAATGCAAGGCTCCCTAGCCTTTATGAAAGAAAAGATGGCCAAATTGGAAGGATTCATTTTCGCGGAGGAGCAATCCAAAGCATTTTACTTTGCACAATTTGAAAAAAGGATGGCTAATGTTGTAGTGCCGACTCCATCTGTTTCCACCTCGCCCTCAGTACGGTTGCAAGGCTCTAAGACGGAGAAGGTGTATTTGAATGCCCATTTGCCACAAAGATCTTACTCGCAAGTGTTGCAAGGGGAACATATGGTGGGATCGCAACAGCCCGATGTTGAGGCTATAGATCTGCTGGAGGTAGCGAAACTCCAACATGATCGCCTCCTACAGGTTGAGCACATTTTGTTCAATCTGGCTGCGAAGTCTCAACCCTTGGAAGATTCCGCCTATTTATGTGGAGGAATGGAGCTCGCCAATAGGGCTGAGCCCACCCCCGACAGTCCCTCCGCTTTGACAGCCATCATCGACAGTCAGATCACCTTAGAACCTGTTGGTCCCCCATCTTCGGGTGAGACAGTGGTGACTCAATCAGAACCCGAGGGAAAGTATTTCCCGTCTCGCAAGGCAAAGAAGTCATTTTTGAGAGCCCAAAAATGTCTAAACCTCGCGAAGGCATCTCAGAAGAAGGTGGCAAAGAAAGTGCTCAATGCTCCTGGCACTCACTCTGGTAAAGCAACCACTCCTGTTTTGAGCACCTCGAACAGCCAGGACGTTCAGGCCCTAGATCTTTGCGAATTGAACGAGGAAAGTAAAAAACATCTCCAGATCAACACCATAAAATGTGGCAATGTGCAGGTGTCTGCCTCCAACCCCCCCAAGGACTCCAGCTGCCAATTCCCAACCGCAACTGCTTTTTTCCGAACATTGAAAGCAAAAAAGTGGTCATGCGGCCCACGGGCGAAATAATATCTGTAACCATCCCAAAAAGGGATATTGAGCTGCCGATCGCGGCACCAAACCTTGTGGACCAGCCCTCCATTTTGGTAGGCATTGACCAGACCACCCAGGAACGTCAAGATGAGTTCGCCACTGCCCGTAGCCGTGAGGACGGGCAGGCATTCTTGGTCTCGCCACGACTTACGCCCCGTGAGGACGAGCTAGTATACGAGACCCACTTGGGTGAGCCTTTTGCAGAAACTCTGTCCCTTTCGGAAACCCCCAAGGACATGAAGGTTATACTTGGCTGGGTTAGTAACCCAGGCATAAATGGCCTTGCCAGGATCAACAGGTCCTTTTTGATGAATTCATTCTTTTAAATTCCTTTGTTAAGAAACTTATCATCAAAGGACCTAGACTGGGTAAAGCTTGCTGCTCACAACAACCTCAGAGTACTGTGTAGAGTCCAATCCCAGATTATAACGAAATTGATCTTGGACTTTACCGATGACTTTGAATTACTGAGTCTCACTCCTTGTCTGTTTACTGACATGGAGGGTGCCTGGGCTTTTCTGGATTTTGTTATACCAGTTCCATCTGTGAGAACAGAGGGTCTTGCAGTGGCTCCCTTTGAGTCCCATGCTACCCAACTAACTCTGCAACTCGCCTCGCTTACACAAGCGCTAAGTGGTTTGTCATGGCTTGAACCACTGATTAAAGTGGCAGCATCTATGAAACCTCCTCCGCTGGAATCATAATATCAGGGGATTGCAATCGCATCTTGGAATTGCTATGGTGTGACTAATCTTAAGACATGGCATCGCCAGCTAGACACACAGCAAAGGTTTGAGATTGTAATGCTACAAGAAACTATGATGCTAGAAGCTCTCGTGCTGGATGGGTACATTTGCTTAAGTTCCCACGCACAACGTTCCTGTTTTGGACGTCCATCTGGAGATACCGCCATACTTATCTCTAATGCCCTTAAGGTGGCCCCTCGTATTTTGGAAAAAACAGAATCCTGTATTCTGGTGGGGCTAACCTCTGACGACTGTAAAATCCATTCTCTATTTTTGTTGTCCATATATTGGAACCCGAGTGTTGCCGCATTGGACTCGACCCTAGCAGAGCTGAGTCGTATCCTGGGCCACGTAGCGCTTTATTGCCCCAACCATGAAATATTATTGGGGGCGATTTAAACTCATATTTGAAAATGGAAGGCACTTATCGACCTTTCGACTACTCTTCCTCCTATGTACTTCAAGCTCCTGCTAGAGGCAAGCGATGGGCCAGTTTCTTCGAAGCGTGGGGCATCTCTCCTGTCCAACTCGCCCCTGAGTCCATCAAAACTTCCTGGAAACGTGGGACCTCATCATTGCTTATTGACTGTGTTTGCATCAGTGACCTGTTCCAGTTTGCTCGACCCCATCACAATTTTGAGTGTAAGATTGAGTGACCATCAGATGTTGACCACTTATCTACACTTGAGGCTTGAAGGATATGAAAATTTGGTATCTGCCGCTCTGGTGGAAAGCGACAGGCATACCTTGTCTGTTAGATGGAACCCTACTATTTGTCGCGAAATGGTGTTTTGTGTAAACCGGGATCTTGTTGTGTCTCATGACAAGCAATTAGCGCTGTAGCACAGCGAAAGAATCATCTAATTAAATCTGAAGATGATTCTCTTGCACTTGGTGCTTCTATGTAAAGAAGGCAGTAAAAATAGGTGTCTAAAAGCTGCACGCCCGTATTTGGCAGAGGTGGCCAAATGAAAAATCCAAAAAAATAGCGAGCTGCGGAACTTAAAAGGTACCTCTTTGAGTTTGGCAAACTTGAAAAGAGAAAAAAACTTCATTGTTGCTCGCTTTAAGTCAAAGCTGAAGTTCCTGCGATACCCTGCTTACAACCTTGCCAATCAACAAATGTTTGAATTGTTATGTACGAAAAACACAAGGGAGCAATGGTCTATACTACGAAACCCTCTGGGCAAGGTGGACAACCCTATGATGGCGTCCATTTCGGGCACTGACTGGCGGTTCTTCTTCCTTAAGAAATATAACCTACCGGAAAAACATCGAAGGTTGGAGTCGCTGAAATTACAGATGGAATTCCCTTCTGTTTGTCCCTGGGAAATCAGGGACATCGTTTGGGCGATCTCAACCTTGAAGTTTTCTAAAGCGGCTGGGCCCGATGGGCTGCCCCCTTGTGTATACAAGGATGATCCCCAGTTTTGGGCCAATTACTTGCTTCCTTGGTATCAGTTAATATATCAATCTGGGAAAATTCCTCCGTCCTGGCTTTCAGCAATTGTAATCCCAATTCATAAAAAGGGTGCCTTAAATGACCCGGCAAATTTTAGGCCAATAGCCCTAATTGACATCTCAGCAAAAAATGTTGCACGGTTGATTCTGTGTGATCTGGAATCTTATGTTAACACCGCCAACATCCTTTCAAAAGTCCAGGTCGGTTTTCGCAGAGCTATGGGCACAGAGCTTAATGCATCAATTCTTGCCCACCTCTTGTCAACATCACGCGCGCAGACAAAAGGGGCAATTTACATGGCATCTTTAGATTTATCAGCAGCGTTTGATAGCGTACTGTGAAATCGTCTCTGGCAGAAGATGCTGTCCTATGGCATCCCCTCTCAGCTGGTTGCGATTATAGCGGCGCTCCATCAAAATACGTCATATAGGGTGCGCATTAACTCGGAGGGTTGGTTGTCCGATAGTATCCCGACAAGAATTGGTGTGAAGCAAGGCTGTAACTTGGCTGCAATACTTTTTAATTTGTATCTGGCCGATATAGAGCAGATATGGGAAGGAACAAACACCTTTGTGGTAAACCTAGGCAAGTTACGTCTCCACTGGTTGGCATTTGCCGATGACGTCATTCTATTTGACAAGGTCCCCTTTGGGCTTCAGAACAAACTTAATATCTTCTATGAATATTGTACCCAGAACAACTTAACTATCAACTCAGACAAATCCCACATATTAGTTTTTTCACCTATGAAGAAACATTTGAGATTTTAATTTGTTGTCAATTCCCATCCAATTATGATGAGGGAAGAGATCACTTATCTGGGGTACCATATGTCAAGTGGCATGTCTGTCGGCAAGTGGCGTTTCGTGTTGGAGACTAAGTTAGACCAGATGTCTGCACAAATTCGGATTATTTCTTCGAGGTATCATATATATTCGCTACTGCCTCTACTTCACTATTATACCATGAAAGTAGAGCCTATTTTACTTTATTCCTCGGATGCTTGCTTAGTAAACCTGGGCCCTCTACTAAATCTCCTCCAAGGTAAGATTTGGAAAAGGGTATTAGGCCTTCCAGCCTACTTGCCTAATTCAATTCTCATACATGAACTGGGACTATATCCTCTAGTAGACAAACACGATTGGCGTATGTTAAATTCTTTTAACAAAATGATCTCGCCCCCAGTTAATTCCTTGTATGAAGACTTTAGCTTAATGCTAATTGAAGAATATCCAGCCTCTATTCGTGAATTTAAGTTACATATGCTGACGATTTTAAAATCCATGAATATGTCGCAACAAGACTTCATAGACTCTCCACGAAAAGTTGAAACTCAATTTTTTAGGAATGCATGGGCACGGAACGCAGATCTAATTTCAGCTTACTCATCATTTCACACCTATGCCAAATTTAGGCAGGCTGTCTTTCCCCGTTTGCCCTACCTTATGTGTTTTCCAGACCATCACGCAAGACAGACATACATGAGATTGTGGTTGGATCTCATCCATACGGGTTCTCGCATTGGCAACTGGACAGGATACAAAGAGCTGTGGCAGTGGGACTGTTGTCGGTTTTGCTCCAGGGTTGGGGAATGTGAAACCTTGCTCCACTTGTTTATGTATTGTACCCATTTCAAGCGTGACAGGCTCTGTTGCTTGGGACCTTTTTTTGGTTCAAATTCGAGTAATGAACGCCAGCTGGTTTGGTTGCGTTGCATGTGGGGTCAGTCCAATTATATCATACTTGCAACAGTGAGACTTGTGAACATGATTGAGAAAGTTCTTTTGCCTCTTAACAAATCAATGTATATGAGGCAGTTCACAGATGCCCCACAGGTACATACATAGAATTTACTTATTTACATCACTAAATGTACCTTAATGGGCACCAATGAGAGCTATTATCAGAAAAGGTGAAGTAACCTGTATATGTCTGTTGACGCCATTGTTGCACATGGAAGCAACTTGTTGTAATGCAGATAGATTTTTTTTTTTTTTTTTGGGAATAGACACGCTTGTATGATTTTATTGTCTTAGGTGTTTGTTGCATTTTAATCTCAAATTTGTTGACTACAAGCTTTGACGGATGGATTTACAGCTTGTATTTTAAATTACTGCCCTTGTGACCTGTATAAAACAGCACATTGTGACTTTTACATTGTATAGTGAAATGAAATTATGAAATGAAATGTATTAAATGAAATTTATGAACTATGTTATGTATCTAGTGATCAAATTTTGTAAAAGGTGTACAATAAATTTTTTACTACCAAAAACAAATAAAAAGAAAAAAAACAAATTAGCACCAAGGTCCCTTTGCCGGTCCCTACTTTAACGGCTGGTTTTACCAGCCGTTAAGGTCGGGTCCCGCAAAGGGACCTCGTAATTAGGCGCTAAGTGTTTAACGGCGCCGCAGCCTTTTTTCGGCGCCGTTAAACACTTAGCGCCTGGGTCATAATGAGGCCCAACCTAAATTCTAAAGTAAAAACATCAATAGCTCAGACGAAAGCGAAAGACAGAAAGTACTGCTGTTTTTCGCTTATTTCAGCCTTAACCTTTTATAAAACAAAGGTGGTTTCAGACTTAATCTACGGCACTGAAGTAATGCCTAACATAACATCCCTGAAGAGCTTTGGCAAAAACTGGAAGGATTGTTTTGGCGTAAGGTCCTAAACCTACCACAGTTATTGCCCGTAACGTTAATCCGACGTGAATTGAGTCCATAAAAGGGACTGTTGCCCGCAACAGTGTAATGTTATGCATGACGATAATCCTCCCGTCTCCACCTTTGATTTTAGTAATCTTAAAAAGGAAATACTGAAAGGAACCTCTAAGATGTTAAAGAACTGGTCAACTAAGAATAAGCTCCTCCTGGATTCGGTGGTTAGCTCTGAAGAAGATTTGAGGACAAACCCAACCAAAGTTAAAAATCGCCTTTTGGAGAGCGACTGGATCCAAACGCTGGAAGGCGCTGCAAAATCAAAACTGATCAGAAACCTCCCAATCAACAGTGTGAAAATAAATCAAACAAGAGCATACTTGGCTAAATGCCCCGACAAAAACACAGCACTACTCTGGACTAAATGATCCCTAGCAGACAGAACAGAAACTGTATGGATTAAACCCTTCAAATCCACTCCACGAGTTAACGACTGTGGAATACCACAAGGATCCTCACTATCACCACTATATTTCAACATCTACCAGACTCCGGTCATCAGAATCTTCAAAAAATACAACATTACTTGCTACAACTACGCCGATGACACTCAAATCATCTACAAAATCAAAGACAACAAAGCGGATCACTCAACTCTAATCGACTGTCTGAAAGAAGTCTTCAACTGGATGAATGCCAGCAACCTAAAAATCAACCCAGGAAAGACAGAAATCATGATCATATCAGAAGACCAAGGGAATGAAACCGCCATCCCATGGCCAACAGAAATGGGAACCGCACCAACATCTAAGGTAGTAAAGAATCTGGGCGTTCTGATGGACAACACACTAACCTTGGAACCACAAATAAACGCAACAGTGAAGAAATGTTTCTTCCTCCTCCACACGGCAAGAAGAATCTTACCTTTCCTCTCCTTCACACACAAAACACTCCCTATCGTAGCCCTCATCATGTCAAGAATCGACTATGCAAACAGCCTCTACCTCAGAATACCAGAATACCTCCTGAAGAAACTACAACAAATCCAATATGCGGCAGCCAGACTACTCCTCAAAATATCCAGAAGAGACCACATCACTCCTGCCCTAAAAACACTACACTGGCTCCCAGTAAAACATATAGTTTAACAAAGGTAGCGGGCGCCCCTCTCTCGCAAGAACAGACATGATAACCTGTTCAGTGGTTATTAACCACTTGAGAGTTCGCAGCCACTGCTTTTACTCACTGTGCCTTTCACAGATGGGAAATATCCATTTGCATATCAGTCTTTGTCCTGCCCAGGGGCAGTCCAGCACCGAAATACAATGGCAATTCCAATCTGAACGAGAGTACCACCAGCAACCCCATACACGTGTTTCACCCTTGTTGGGGATCATCAGTGAGGTGAAGCTGATGCCTCTCTAAGCACAGTGAGAGGGAGACCACGTCTGGTTGCCCCCAGGAGACCTAGGGTTACCAATCCCAGGTTCCTTAACAAATAGTTTAACAAAGGTAGCGGGCGCCCCTCTCTCGCAAGAACAGACATGATAACCTGTTCAGTGGTTATTAACCACTTGAGAGTTCGCAGCCACTGCTTTTACTCACTGTGCCTTTCACAGATGGGAAATATCCATTTGCATATCAGTCTTTGTCCTGCCCAGGGGCAGTCCAGCACCGAAATACAATGGCAATTCCAATCTGAACGAGAGTACCACCAGCAACCCCATACACGTGTTTCACCCTTGTTGGGGATCATCAGTGAGGTGAAGCTGATGCCTCTCTAAGCACAGTGAGAGGGAGACCACGTCTGGTTGCCCCCAGGAGACCTAGGGTTACCAATCCCAGGTTCCTTAACAAATAGTTTAACAAAGGTAGCGGGCGCCCCTCTCTCGCAAGAACAGACATGATAACCTGTTCAGTGGTTATTAACCACTTGAGAGTTCGCAGCCACTGCTTTTACTCACTGTGCCTTTCACAGATGGGAAATATCCATTTGCATATCAGTCTTTGTCCTGCCCAGGGGCAGTCCAGCACCGAAATACAATGGCAATTCCAATCTGAACGAGAGTACCACCAGCAACCCCATACACGTGTTTCACCCTTGTTGGGGATCATCAGTGAGGTGAAGCTGATGCCTCTCTAAGCACAGTGAGAGGGAGACCACGTCTGGTTGCCCCCAGGAGACCTAGGGTTACCAATCCCAGGTTCCTTAACAAATAGTTTAACAAAGGTAGCGGGCGCCCCTCTCTCGCAAGAACAGACATGATAACCTGTTCAGTGGTTATTAACCACTTGAGAGTTCGCAGCCACTGCTTTTACTCACTGTGCCTTTCACAGATGGGAAATATCCATTTGCATATCAGTCTTTGTCCTGCCCAGGGGCAGTCCAGCACCGAAATACAATGGCAATTCCAATCTGAACGAGAGTACCACCAGCAACCCCATACACGTGTTTCACCCTTGTTGGGGATCATCAGTGAGGTGAAGCTGATGCCTCTCTAAGCACAGTGAGAGGGAGACCACGTCTGGTTGCCCCCAGGAGACCTAGGGTTACCAATCCCAGGTTCCTTAACAAATAGTTTAACAAAGGTAGCGGGCGCCCCTCTCTCGCAAGAACAGACATGATAACCTGTTCAGTGGTTATTAACCACTTGAGAGTTCGCAGCCACTGCTTTTACTCACTGTGCCTTTCACAGATGGGAAATATCCATTTGCATATCAGTCTTTGTCCTGCCCAGGGGCAGTCCAGCACCGAAATACAATGGCAATTCCAATCTGAACGAGAGTACCACCAGCAACCCCATACACGTGTTTCACCCTTGTTGGGGATCATCAGTGAGGTGAAGCTGATGCCTCTCTAAGCACAGTGAGAGGGAGACCACGTCTGGTTGCCCCCAGGAGACCTAGGGTTACCAATCCCAGGTTCCTTAACAAATAGTTTAACAAAGGTAGCGGGCGCCCCTCTCTCGCAAGAACAGACATGATAACCTGTTCAGTGGTTATTAACCACTTGAGAGTTCGCAGCCACTGCTTTTACTCACTGTGCCTTTCACAGATGGGAAATATCCATTTGCATATCAGTCTTTGTCCTGCCCAGGGGCAGTCCAGCACCGAAATACAATGGCAATTCCAATCTGAACGAGAGTACCACCAGCAACCCCATACACGTGTTTCACCCTTGTTGGGGATCATCAGTGAGGTGAAGCTGATGCCTCTCTAAGCACAGTGAGAGGGAGACCACGTCTGGTTGCCCCCAGGAGACCTAGGGTTACCAATCCCAGGTTCCTTAACAAATAGTTTAACAAAGGTAGCGGGCGCCCCTCTCTCGCAAGAACAGACATGATAACCTGTTCAGTGGTTATTAACCACTTGAGAGTTCGCAGCCACTGCTTTTACTCACTGTGCCTTTCACAGATGGGAAATATCCATTTGCATATCAGTCTTTGTCCTGCCCAGGGGCAGTCCAGCACCGAAATACAATGGCAATTCCAATCTGAACGAGAGTACCACCAGCAACCCCATACACGTGTTTCACCCTTGTTGGGGATCATCAGTGAGGTGAAGCTGATGCCTCTCTAAGCACAGTGAGAGGGAGACCACGTCTGGTTGCCCCCAGGAGACCTAGGGTTACCAATCCCAGGTTCCTTAACAAATAGTTTAACAAAGGTAGCGGGCGCCCCTCTCTCGCAAGAACAGACATGATAACCTGTTCAGTGGTTATTAACCACTTGAGAGTTCGCAGCCACTGCTTTTACTCACTGTGCCTTTCACAGATGGGAAATATCCATTTGCATATCAGTCTTTGTCCTGCCCAGGGGCAGTCCAGCACCGAAATACAATGGCAATTCCAATCTGAACGAGAGTACCACCAGCAACCCCATACACGTGTTTCACCCTTGTTGGGGATCATCAGTGAGGTGAAGCTGATGCCTCTCTAAGCACAGTGAGAGGGAGACCACGTCTGGTTGCCCCCAGGAGACCTAGGGTTACCAATCCCAGGTTCCTTAACAAATAGTTTAACAAAGGTAGCGGGCGCCCCTCTCTCGCAAGAACAGACATGATAACCTGTTCAGTGGTTATTAACCACTTGAGAGTTCGCAGCCACTGCTTTTACTCACTGTGCCTTTCACAGATGGGAAATATCCATTTGCATATCAGTCTTTGTCCTGCCCAGGGGCAGTCCAGCACCGAAATACAATGGCAATTCCAATCTGAACGAGAGTACCACCAGCAACCCCATACACGTGTTTCACCCTTGTTGGGGATCATCAGTGAGGTGAAGCTGATGCCTCTCTAAGCACAGTGAGAGGGAGACCACGTCTGGTTGCCCCCAGGAGACCTAGGGTTACCAATCCCAGGTTCCTTAACAAATAGTTTAACAAAGGTAGCGGGCGCCCCTCTCTCGCAAGAACAGACATGATAACCTGTTCAGTGGTTATTAACCACTTGAGAGTTCGCAGCCACTGCTTTTACTCACTGTGCCTTTCACAGATGGGAAATATCCATTTGCATATCAGTCTTTGTCCTGCCCAGGGGCAGTCCAGCACCGAAATACAATGGCAATTCCAATCTGAACGAGAGTACCACCAGCAACCCCATACACGTGTTTCACCCTTGTTGGGGATCATCAGTGAGGTGAAGCTGATGCCTCTCTAAGCACAGTGAGAGGGAGACCACGTCTGGTTGCCCCCAGGAGACCTAGGGTTACCAATCCCAGGTTCCTTAACAAATAGTTTAACAAAGGTAGCGGGCGCCCCTCTCTCGCAAGAACAGACATGATAACCTGTTCAGTGGTTATTAACCACTTGAGAGTTCGCAGCCACTGCTTTTACTCACTGTGCCTTTCACAGATGGGAAATATCCATTTGCATATCAGTCTTTGTCCTGCCCAGGGGCAGTCCAGCACCGAAATACAATGGCAATTCCAATCTGAACGAGAGTACCACCAGCAACCCCATACACGTGTTTCACCCTTGTTGGGGATCATCAGTGAGGTGAAGCTGATGCCTCTCTAAGCACAGTGAGAGGGAGACCACGTCTGGTTGCCCCCAGGAGACCTAGGGTTACCAATCCCAGGTTCCTTAACAAATAGTTTAACAAAGGTAGCGGGCGCCCCTCTCTCGCAAGAACAGACATGATAACCTGTTCAGTGGTTATTAACCACTTGAGAGTTCGCAGCCACTGCTTTTACTCACTGTGCCTTTCACAGATGGGAAATATCCATTTGCATATCAGTCTTTGTCCTGCCCAGGGGCAGTCCAGCACCGAAATACAATGGCAATTCCAATCTGAACGAGAGTACCACCAGCAACCCCATACACGTGTTTCACCCTTGTTGGGGATCATCAGTGAGGTGAAGCTGATGCCTCTCTAAGCACAGTGAGAGGGAGACCACGTCTGGTTGCCCCCAGGAGACCTAGGGTTACCAATCCCAGGTTCCTTAACAAATAGTTTAACAAAGGTAGCGGGCGCCCCTCTCTCGCAAGAACAGACATGATAACCTGTTCAGTGGTTATTAACCACTTGAGAGTTCGCAGCCACTGCTTTTACTCACTGTGCCTTTCACAGATGGGAAATATCCATTTGCATATCAGTCTTTGTCCTGCCCAGGGGCAGTCCAGCACCGAAATACAATGGCAATTCCAATCTGAACGAGAGTACCACCAGCAACCCCATACACGTGTTTCACCCTTGTTGGGGATCATCAGTGAGGTGAAGCTGATGCCTCTCTAAGCACAGTGAGAGGGAGACCACGTCTGGTTGCCCCCAGGAGACCTAGGGTTACCAATCCCAGTCCAGATTGGTCCATTTAGTCCAGAGTAAAAGCAGTGGCTGCGAACTCTCAAGTGGTTAATAACCACCGAACAGGTTATCATGTCTGTTCTTGCGAGAGAGGGGCGCCCGCTACCTTTGTTAAACTCCCAGTAAAACATAGCATCACCTTCAAAATAATGTGCATAAAGCACAGGGCAATCAGAGGACAAGGAGCAGAATTCCTTCAGAAGAAAATCACAGTCTACAAACCAAAGAGGGCCCCTCCGATCCAGCAACAAATTCCGCCTGGAACTAAAACCATACCTTAAGAAAAAAACTTGGAGGCACCTTCTTCTTCCACTTAGCCGCAAAAACCTGGAACAACATCCCAAAAGAGATAAGAAACACAGAAGATCAGCACAAATTCAGAAAATTACTAAAAACCTGGCTCTTCAAGACCACAGACTCAGCAGTACCGGGACGGATGACACCAGATAGACTGAAACACATGGAGACAGAGTCAACTACCCCAGACAATCCCACCATCCACCTCAACCCCGCCCTTAGTCGCCACCAGGTACCAAAGTGTCAGTTGAATCGTCGAGACACTGACAATCACCACACTAGCTGAGTGGTGGATATTGGAAGGTGCTCTGGCCCAAAAGTAGGAAGGGAGGACAGGTGGGGTGGTGAGGGAGGCTGGTTGAGGTGGGGGACAGATGTGAAAGGGACATTGAATGCAAGATGGGCCCAGATCAGATCAGTGGTGCATCAGGAGAGACTACACAAGCCCAGCACCTCAATTCAGGATAGAGATGCCAACTAACCAGCTCCACTAACAATTTTGCTCCTGTACACACACCTCAAACTCCAAACGCAACCACAAACTTACAGCACAACAAACCGTACAAACTTCACTACATTGCAACAACACAAAAAAAACGCACACATTGACTTCCACAACAGTACAGGACGACTACCGGGCGCAAACACCCTAGGCCCAGCCAATGGACCCACCGGGCTGAGACAGCCAACAGCACATCACTGGTCTCTTGCACTTTTCCTGCATTCTCCCACTAACTCACCCTCCCTTCCTCTTTCAGAGCCACCAGTGCGCCAGGGGACCACTTCGATGGTGATAGTGCGCGTTACAAATGTCCATTAACATTAACATAATATGGCGCTGGCTTGCCCTCTCCAACCAAAGAATGCCAAATGCGCGTCAGTGGATGCATTTACTTTTTAGAGACGAACCAATCGTTCAACAAAGCAGCGTGTGAATTAAAACTATTCTCCTCCAAATTGACCTATGCATTCTGTCAATAGTAGAAGCTGTTAAAAGTCGATGTTCGTGTTATTTGCTGAGGTAATCTATAGAACCCCAAGGTAAATGATGCGCGAGTGTGCGCATCATCCAATCTGCCCGAAAGCACTGATTGAAACCTTGCCCAGAAGATGATGAAGGGCGAAGACCCCAGCAGTAAAGCGGACTAAGGGCACTGGCCTAATGACACGCCACCTTCCTTCTGCCTAGACATCGAAGCATGTGCGATTTTGCAGTGTACGAAATCGACACGCAACTGATGTAAAAGGATCGTGAAATTGCAGACAAGGTTTCAGAAAATCTTGACTTCCCCGGCTTCTCCTCTTTCTTTTGCGCCGTATCTTTTTCTGGCTGCTGGCAAGGGAAGGCTGCAGAGCCTGTGCAGTATGGCCAGCCTGGGCAGGGGGCAGAGAACTGAGCTTACTTCGATCACTGGTGGGAGAGCGGATAGTGCAGACATCAAAGGGTAACCACTCAAGAGTTCCATGTGACCAGGCTGCATGCTTTGCACCCTCAAGCAGAATGTGTGTGTGCGTGACAACGTAAAGGCACATGTTCCACATTGAAATAGAGAGCAATGCTTGCTGCTTGCTTATTTTGTCTTTCACGGCGTTGTGCGTTTTTAACTATTAAGTTAGCTGTGTATATCGACTGCTGTTGATGCCTTTTATTGCAATTAAGATGATCTTAAGTAGTTCTTAACCTTTATAGTTCAGATCTGAGAAACAGTTACTTAACAAAGTGTGCCAGCTCGTCTGTGCTTGTTCTATTACTTCCGTGCAAATGCTGAACACGCTAACATGGCTGCCGTCGGAGCAGTGGGCATAGCACGTAAGAAAAGTGGTCCTTCATAGCATAAACGGGCATTGGCCAATACAACTTTATCTGGAATTCTACCCTTGGCCATGGATGAACAGCATTAGGAAAGATGGGATAAACACACTGTGCTTGCGAGTCAAACTACCAGAGCTGGACTGCCAGCACATGTCCTCACACCAGGACAAGAGGGCCGAGACTCTGCCTTGATTGCTGTATGGATCCTCTGCTGGCACAACTGGAAACACTAAATAGCCGAACAGATCAATTCCGTAAAAGGGTGCTTTGCATTGGTGGGGCATATAGTTTGATGGCAAGGATTCTACTTGTGGGAGGATGATCAATGGTACATAAACGGTGGGACAAAGACTGAAAGATAGGTTGAGGTGAAACTATTTGATAAAGCAGTATTCAAAGTGATCTACAATGGGAGATTTAGCTGAAGGACCAGGTGGAGGAATGTGGTGATGTTGTAATATTATTTGGGAGCCCCTTCCAAGTTGAAGATAAGTCGTTTCAAGGCTAATTAAAACCTTGGACAGTGGTGCTGGTCTTGAATTTTGGGGGTAGGGTGGTCCGGTGGAAGGGTATCAATAGTGTGAAGGATCTTTAGTACATAGTTGGTCTACATGGCATGGGGGTATTGGGAGAGGATCACGCCATGTTAGCAAAGTTTAGTACTTTTAGGGAGCAAACCAGTAGATGACCATGCCAGAGCAAGGTCAGCGCAGTTGTCAGGGTGACGAAGAACAAGGGTAGATGTTGGGAAATATATAATTTTTTGTTAACCTTTCCCTTCATAGATTTCTATGCAACTCCTTTATTTTTACTTGTTTTGCACTCTGTCCTGAATTTATGGAGGTCAGTAAAGCCTTCTGCTTTACTTCCTTTGCCTGTTTTGCTACCACTACTCGGAGATTATATCTCGCAGTATGAATGCTTAGTTTTACACTTGCACACATCGCCTTACAGTGAAGTGCAGTTAGGATATTTTGTATCCTTATAACAGTTTATATAATGACTTTGTTTACTTTGATAATGTGCCTAGGACAAGCTGGTGGCATCTGTGTGATTTTTACAGTTTGTGATATTATTCTTGCGCACGTTTGCATTTACCACAAATGGCTACTAAAGATGGCTAGCACGCTAAGAGAGCCGTTCTTGCTTGTTATTTGGCCATATTGTTCTTTGGCTTTCTTCCTGCCTTCTAAGGCTATGGAAATCCCTTTGCCGGCAATGTGGCTTTGTGTGTGAGAGTCAGAACAGGGAGCTGTGACTGTCTGATCCCAGCCCACATTCTCTGGTGCCCGAAGATTGGCTGCTGGATAGAAGTGGTGAACGGTGGTTGTCCAGGATTGAGCAACACCTGGCTGTTTGAATGGTGCAGATTCTTACCATTGGTGGGTTTGGGCTTACTCTTTGCCTGAATCTTGGATGAAAGGATCACTCCAGCAATGGTCCATCAGATCATCGTTGGAGCCAAGACTTCTACGAAGGTGAGCAGCCCGCTGATGGCCAGTGGACAACCCCTGCTGCTGACCAGAATAGACTTCAGTGATTGGCCTAGTGAAGCCATGCTCCTGTGCCTGATCTCAGAAGACCCTTGGACCAGTGGGAACAACCTGTCTCGACCCTGCTCGATGATCCTTGCATTCAGAAATGTCCCTAGACCACCCAGTGGACTGACCAGCTCTCTCCTGGGCTACCACTCTACAAGCGTCATCATTCTGAGTAGGGCCTTGGAACTTGGCACATCTTCAGCTTGTGCTACAAGTGGCGTTTCCTCGCAATTTCATCCGTTTCACTTCATGGGAAGGTGTGCTGGGCCTACTTCTGTGTTAAACATTGTGTCACGCCCCTCGCCCAAAACCCCCTCTGGCAAACTCATTGGCCAGGTGGAGTCAGGACTCGGGCCTCTAGAGCCTGGCATCCTCTTCAAAAGCCCTCATGGGGCCAGTCCTGGCGCGTATGGCGCCAGGCTCATACACCATGAAAAACAATGTGCTTGGGAACTACTTTATTGTATTGTCAGCCAACATGGAGGCATCCACATAGCTTGGTTCCTAAGAACCAAGCTATGCAGTCTAGTGTTTTGGGTGTGGTAGCCTAGGGACTACTTTACCTGGACTATTTTGTTGTGGCTATTTAAACCACACCCGAGCAAGACAACACGCTTCGCGTTACTTTGCAGCTTGCAACGTGACACTCACCGTGTCCAGCTATTCCCTCGAACCTCGGAGAAGCAGAACCTGCAAGGAGACAAAAGGAACATCATTAGCAGCAGCATCTTACCTGCAGTCTTCATCTTTAAACACTCGCAGGTACTGAGAACAGCTTCCTCGAATCTGCACGCCTACCGGACTGAACGACCTGAAAGAGGAAGATAGAGGCAACATTAAAGAAAGCAGTAGAGACATTTACAAATTACGAACTGCTCCAAAGGCTTACCTGGCAGGTCGCCTCTCGGCAGGCACCACTCCGGACATTCCACTTGCACTGAAGAACACCGCGACCTACAAGGAAGGAAAACACAGGTTAGCAAAGGCAAGACTTTGCTGCGCTGCGCATAGCGCTTACTTACCGCATCATAACGCTCTTGATGCGCCATCATTCACCAGCGAGGCTCAACTACCCAGTTCGCCGCGCTGAAGCTCTGCATACCTAAGGGAGAAAAAAGAGACATTTTAAACCAAGAAAGGCATGCAGGATAGCAAAAAAACTAAAGAACAGCAATAAGACCTGCCTGAACAATATCAAACGGGCCGGCGTCAGTGAAGTAACTGGACCGCACTCGCCCATGAAAGACAACGCTTCTGCAAAGAAGGCAGGACGGAGAGCACGCCTAATTCTACCACAAGGTGAGGAGAGGGCGCCAGAGGGACTGAAATCATACGGGGGTGGAGGGAGGATACTTACCCCAGTCGGTCCGTCTTGAACACAGTCCTCCTGTATTTTCAGGCAAAACCTTACCCGCAGACCACATCAGGGCAAAGGTGAGAAGCATACCTGCGAGTAACCGGCTGGGTGGCGTCCCTGTGGATACCAGGTGAGCGTAACACATTGTGCAAACCCCTGTTGCTGTCTGGCCATGGAGACCTTCTTTGGAGCAATCTCCCTTCAATCCTATGAGGTGTCCTAAACTGGTCTGCATCACAGGAGTCTTCATCTTTTTTTTTTTTTTTTGGGGTCGTCTTCTGGAAGCTGACTGGAACAGTTTGCTGTGCATCACAACCGAATCCCGACATGGAAAGTGACCTCTACATCTGCAACCCCAGGGCCTTCCTCACCCAAACCAAGAGCAAACGATTATGTCCCCAACAGATTCAGGAAGACCTGCAGTGGCATCTGATAGAATCTGATTTAGGGGGTAAGATATTATTGGGCATCAATTCCTTGTCCAGAAACTCCCTCTGGCCTGAACTCTGGTTATCGAACCTGGGCTAAGGATCCTTTCCAAAGTCATATCTGGTGAATAGGATAGAGAGGGGTACTTACCTTTCTTGGGATAAATACTTATTTAACTTTATAAAGCACCACCACAAGTGCACTGCATCATTTCTGAATGCTGTACCTGAATAAGCTATAAACTGGAACTTGTGACACTTGAGGCAAGCTGTAATTGTTCTTATTCTGAATATTTTTTGCCTATTTTCCTTGCATCCGAGTACTGACCTGTTGGCCACTGGTGACACATTCATATGCAACCCTATTCTCCTAATGGTGAATGTGTATATATGTTATTTTTGATGCTTGTGAATCTGGTTAGAATCACATGCTGTGCATGTAGTCTGACATCTAGTGGTAATCGTGGAGTATTGCATGTTTTTTTCGAAGATTGAAAAGGGACGTCAACATTGCTGTCACTGTAACACTATCCCTAATGTGACGTGTAGTGTACCCAAAATCCTTCACGCGTCGAGGTCTCCCAGATAGTTTTTTCCACCTTTCTGGTCAGTTGCTTACTGCGGAGCTCGTGATCAAGTTTGAATCGCTACTTGTGGTGTCTTGGTGTTTCCATCGCCAGGCACCTTCAACGGCTGTTCGATGACTACTCAACATCCTTCTGAACAGCTGATCCTGTTCTGCTGATTCTACATCTTCAGAAGCTTAACGGCTGTTTCTACTCAGTCTACTGACTATTCTCTTGAATTCCTTTTCCTTGCCCATCCTCCTCTTTCTCCTTTTATCTGGATGCTTTTTGCCTCCAGCTAGCTCATTTTAACTTTTACCTGTCGTGTAATGGCAAATTACCTTGGAAGGACACTCAGAGATGGTGCAATCAGTGCCACCCTCATGCCCATGATGAGTGGCGCTGCAAGTCCTGCAAGCTCTTTATGCATAAGACTCTCAAGGACCGCTACACCAAGTGGTGGGCGGCCTTCATCATGCAGGACGAGAGTCACTCTCCCGCTGACGCCTTAGATGAGAAATCTGTAAGCAACCGTGGCTCCGGGCAGAGGCTGTAGATGTAACCGTGAAATCTGCTGATTCCTGCGTGTCAGTCCCCGGCTATGATAAGCATGCCGCCGGCAGTGCGATGGGAAGTCTACACCCCAGTGACAGAGACACACACCATTCCCATAAACCTAAATACACAACCCCCCGGCCTCCCTTGACGGATTTGTCAAAGAAGACATCGACTCACGTAGGCCCATTGAAGAGTTCAGCGGGGCCTACTGAACCTTGTGGTTCAGAGCCTGCTGCGCCCACACTGTCGCAGCTGACGCAAGGACCTAAGGATTCGTCCTTTCCTGGGCGCCTGCCACAAAAGTTTGACGCACGTTGCGGTAGCGTCAAAAGATGTGCCAAAACGCCCTTCTCTTTCCAAAATGCTTCCAAAGCTTCGTAAGAAGCTTACCAAGGCACATTCCCTCTGGCCTTAAGGACTCCCCTTTAGCTGAGGGGAATTCCCAAGACTTTGTCTCAGACTTTACAGCAGGATCCTGCTCCAGCTGCTCCATTTTTCACTCCCATTGATGAATCCACTTCCTCTGTATGGACCAGGGAGACATTTGTAACCTGCATGGAAAACATTTCTGAATGTATACATTTTTCAGACAAATTTGACGATATTCTGAAAAGGCCTCGGGCTGTGTTTGACTGTCATATGCCTTCCAAGTCACCTTGGCATCATTTTCCTGGGGCTCAATTTTCCTCCCCAACTAGACAACGTGTGCCTGAGACTCCTGTGAACATCTTCCAGGATGGCCAGGTTGATCAAGGATGATCTCTATTATGTCACAGATCCATATGAAATCTCACAGCACCGAATTTCTCAGGATATAGATACCTGACCCCTGCTGATGACCAGGGTACTTGTCCCAATATTCCTGCCCAGAAGCCTAACCCGAACAATATCTTCCCGGCTGCTCCCCTTTCTCTCAACACCGGAACGTTTCGCCCCTCGTCAATCAGATGATGTTCAACACCCTCCTCAGGAAGGCTGCTGACCACTGCAAAATCGTGACACAGGAGGCAGTACCCGACTCTGATTTCATCGAGCAGATCCTCAAAGAGAAAGTGCCCATCAGTCAGGCCATTCCTCTTCGGAACTCAGTTAAGAAGCTCCTTGGACCCGCCTTGCTTATGCCCTCTCACTCGAGCCGTCAACCCCAGGGTTGAATTCTTTTTTCGTCCAGCGCACTCAGATCCCTTGTATATTACAGGTCATGCTGTTTGTGAACTCCCTGGTTGTGCCATCCACCAGGAAACTTGCAGGGCTTCCGCTGTCTTCATCCAAAGGACCTCCAGACAAGGACTGCAAGAAGCTCTTTGCTCTTGGGAAGCGTATGACTACCACGGCTGCCTTCAGCACTCGTATAGCAAATAATACCATACTCCTGGCTAGCTATAGCGATGTACAATGGGAGGCTAATGCAAGATGGCCTACGGCCCCAAGCCCGCCCATCTCCGCTTCTGGTGGTGGTGAATGAAGGACGTCCGGTGACGCAGATTATATTAAAGAATACACTTCATGCGGCAGAGCTGGCAGGATGGGCCCTTGCCGAAGGTACCCTATTAAAGTGCCATGAATGGCTAAAGAACTCTGGCTTTAAGTCCAAAACACAGGTTTCACTGATTAATAAGCCTTTGGAAGACTCTGCCCACTTCAGGAAAGCAGTCGATGAGGCCCTCGAAACCGCAAGGAAAGAACACGAAATGCTGAAATCACTGAACCAGATCTCAGCCAAGCCATTTGTCCAACAGGGAGTCTATAACACCCGCTGATCCTTTTGCGGCCAATCCTATCCCCACTCCTCTCAAGGACAGTGGAGCAGGAGGGTCTGCTTGGTATTCCGGACAAGGCACTTAGAGCTGGTTTAAAACCCCTCCACAGCAGGGATTTCGGAATAGCAAGGGTAGGGGGAGAAACTCAGCAGCCAGAGGCTCCCCTACACCAGCCAGCAAGTGACTCAGTGGTGCAGGTCCCCTACCATGTTTCCCCAGTAGGGGGTCATTTAACATGTTTTACCCACACATATGAGGGCATCCCCTTGATCAGTGGGTACTCAAAATTGTCAGCAGCGAGTTTGCAGAAGGGAGCGATCACGGTCGTCCCAAATCTTCAGGTAAACGTGGGTATTTATTCAATATACTCCCTTGTACCCAAAAAGAATCCAACCATGCGCCATGTTTTAGATCTGCGTCCTGCGAGTATTTCAAACCTCAAAGTTCAGGATGACAACTCTATAGGAGATAATCCCACTGATACAACCAAGAGATTAGATGGCCACTGTGGATATGAAAGATGCGTACTATTTCAATGTTGCCAGCGCACAGAAAGTACCTCCGGTTCAAGATGGAAAGAAAACACTCCCCCTCAGTTTAAGGTACTCCCCTTCGGCATTGTCTCAGCTCCAAGAGTGTTTACAAAGGTTGTAGCAATGGTGGCGGCACACCTGCGCAGGCAGTCCATTCCAGTATACCCTTATCTCAACGACTGCCTCATAACTGGAGATTCATACTAAACGTGTCTGGAAAACACCCAAAAGACTGTAGACCTTCTTTTCAATCTGGGGTTCTCAATCAACAAAAATGTCTGGTCCCCAGTCAAGTCAAACAGATTCTTGTGGCACTAATTTGGACAGAAGGCGGGCTCGTCTTCCCCTCCAATGAGAGGCTCCAAAACATGTTGTTCCAGATCCCTCTGTATAAAGTCAGTCGTCCGGTAACCGTACAGAAAGCCATGCAGCTGTTTGAAATCATGGCATTCTGCATCTTCCTAGTTCCACATGCCCACCTATGCATGCGTTTTATGCAAGAGCGGCTCTCGAGCCAATGTTGTCAGGCAAGCGGTCAGTGCAATGGCCTAGTGGTTGTCTCGACAACCCTTGTTGCGTCTCTGCAGTGATTGTCAAAGGAGAACCTTCTGAAGGGGAAATCCTTCACAACCCCTGCAGTGGAAGTCACTCTCACCACAGACACATTCCTCTCAGGTTGGGGAGCACACCTCATAGAGCAGACCGCGCACGGCATGCAGTCCCAATCAGTAGCAATCAGACGTATCCTTCTGTTGGAACTACTTGCTGTGTTGAAAGCCCTAAAAGCCTTTCAAACACAACTATCGGGGAAACCCGTTCAGGTCCTTACAGACAGCACCATGGCCACATATTACCTGAACAAACAGGGTGTGCACTCGCTCTCCAGGGCTGTCAAACTTCACACAGCATTTGGAATTGAGCACTCAAACGCATGTTCCTACTGTCACATGTTCCAGGGTAACACAATCTTTTGGCAGACATATTCAGCAGAGACTTGCCCCTACCAATAGGGCACCAGGGGCACTTGCAAGAATACTTTCTACACAACGTCTTTGCGGAATGGTTTTATCCAGACATCGACCTGTTCACAACTCTAGAGAACGCAGAGTGCCTAGACTATGCCTCCAGGTACCTGCAGAGAAAGTCCAAAGGGAACGGTCACTGGATAACAGGGTCAGGGAGATTTGCCTTTGCAAGTCACTGATGCTGGTGACACCAATGTGGGTGTGACAGCCATGGTTCTCTCATCTCATGAGAATGTCTGTCTCCCCACCCAGGAAACTACCTTGCCCATACAACATGCTGCCACAAGACCAAGGGGAAATACTACACCCGTGCCCTGAAACGTTCAATTTAGCAGCTTGGTTCCTGAAGTCATAGAGTGAAGGCACCTATAACTACCTCAAACATGTATGGACATTTTGAGGGAACTGAACACCACACGTTGTTACTCCAATCAATGGAAACATTTTGTCATTTGGTGCAATACAAAAACCATCAGCCCTATTGATTGTTCACCAAAATATGTCCCTTATCTAACACACCTCTTAGATTCAGGACTTGTGTTCAACTCACTAAAAGTCCACCTTGCTGCCCTCTCTGTGTATACCACATCTCAGAGAAGGGTTTCCCGGTGGAAAACCCCAGTGCTTAAAGCATTTATGGAAGGGGTAGGGGGAATTCACCCTCCTGTTTCTAACCCAACTCCCGGATGGGACGTGAATGTTTTTCTATCAAGACTAATGGGACTTCCTTTTGAGCCAATGCATGAGGAAAGTCTTAAGGTTCTCATCTATAAGACTGATTTTCTGGTGGAGTTTACCTCTAGCAGGAGGGTTAGTGAACTGCAGGCTCTCTCAGTTCGAGACCTATTTGTTACCATTCATAAAGAAAAAGTGGTACTGCGCCCACAAGCACGCTTTGCACTTACATTTATTTCAAATTTCCATGTGAATCAATCCATCGAACTTCCAACTTTCTTTCAAAATCCCACTAACTCAGTTGAAGGAGGTCTCCATACAATAGATGTGAGGAGAGCAGTGGTGTATTACCTTGATAAAACAAAACCACTAAGGAAGACAACCAAATTCTGTCTCTTGCCGCTGGTAGAGAAGGGGATCCTGTCTCTTGAGTCAGCAATCTCTAGATGGATTGTTAAATGCATCCAACTATGTTACGCTCTTGCTAAGAGAGATTTTTCCTTTACGCCTAGAGTACATTGTACTCGAGGCATAGGAGCTACTATAGCCTTTATTGCAAATGCTCCTTGTTAGGCAATGTTTGTATGCAGCACCCTTGGGGACCACTACACATAACTAGGACTACAGGTGTAAGCAAAACCAACCTTTGGTATAAGTCTGTACTACACAGTTTTGGTAGTGTTGCTAAGAAGCCAGGTTTATCTCAAGAGGGGAATGTGAGCTGTAATGATGTTACCCAGAGGTCTACAGTGACAAGTATTCAAATAGACTCTTATACTCAAGGTTTCTTGGTAAAACACGTATTCATTTATTTCACAATCAGTTATAAAACATTCACTAGAATGAGGCAATATATCTCACACACAAATATACTTCAGTACTTTACACTGTATGGTTCTGAGGCATTTAAACTACTTTGAAGGATCAGCAAAATGGCATTCAGAGTACTTTAAAGTAGGAGCAAAAAGGTATAGGTTAATAAAAAGAAGCTTACAGTTATTCTTCGACCGTGCAAATACTTTGAGTTCACCAGAGGAGTCAGTTCAATGCAATAGGTTAGGCCAAAGTCAATGGGCTATAGCATGGGTGCACAACATACGGCCCACCATGCTGTTTTTTCCAGCCCGCGAGGCACAAACACTTTCCTAATGGAGGGCGGCCCGCAAGCATCATCGGCCGCCCTCCATTAGGAAAGTCTTTGTTGTTTTCCGGGCTGGACAAAACACTGGCCATCATTGGCTCAGCACACACGCACCACGTCACTCCTACAAACCACATAGTGCGTGTGTGCTGAACCAATGGAGGGCCAGCATTACGGCTGGCGTGGCCAGTAAGGCTTGATGCCGGAAGGCATTTCAGCCTTGCTGGCCACGCCAGCCGTAGTACCACTCACCTCGCCAGCGTTCCAGTTTACCTGCCTTCCAGCACGTCCGGTAAGTGGTCTGTTTGTGTTTGTGTGTCGGGTCTGTTCTGCTGTATGTTTGTGTTGTGTATGTTGAGATGGGGAGGTTGGGGGGGTGTCGGATGTGTACGAATGTTTGTTTTTGAGTGTTTGTGTTGTGCATGTTGAGATGGGGCGGTGGGGGGGCATCGGATGTGCATGAATGTTTGATTTTGAGTGTTTGTGTTGTGTATGTTGAGTTGGGGGGTGTGGGGGTGTCGCATGTGTATGAATGTTTGTTTTTGAGTGTGTTGTGTATGTTGTGATGGGGGTGGGGGGTGTCAGATGTGTATGAATGTTTGTTTTTGAGTGTTTGTGCTGTGTATGTTGATGGGGGTTCGGGTCTGTATGGGTGCATGCTTGAGAGTGTGTGTGCCGAGTTGGGGGTGGGGGGGGGTTTGTATCTGTATAGGTGCATGCTTGAGAGTGTGTTTGGGGCATAGTGTTTGGTTGGGGTTGAGGGACATGGGGCATATTGTTTGGTTGGGGGTGGGGGACATGGGCATGGGGCATAGTTTCTGGCTGGGGGTGAGGGGGCCATGGGGCATAGTGTTTGGTTGGGGGTGAGGGGGCCATGGGGCATAGTGTTTGGTTGGGGTGAGGGGCCCATGTGGCATAGTGTTTGGTGGGGGGTGAGGAGCCATGGGGCATAGTGTTTGGTTGGGGGTGGGAGCCATGGGGCATAGTGTTTGGTTGGGGTGGGGGACATGGGCATGGGACATAGTGTTTGGTTGGGGGTGAGGGGGCCATGGGGCATAGTGTTTGGTTGGGAGTGGGGGACATGGGCATGGGGCATAGTGTTTGGTTGGGGGTGAGGGACATGGGCATGGGGCATAGTGTTTGGTTGGGCGTGGGAGCCATGGGGCATAGTGTTTGGTTGGGGGTGAGGGGGCCAGTGGGCATAGTGTTTGGTTGGGGGTGGGAGCATGGGGCATAGTGTTTGGTTGGGGGTGAGGGGGCCATGGGGCATAGTGTTTGGTTAGGGGTGGGGGCCATGGGACATAGTGTTGCACTCCAAGAGTGAACCTAATAATAAAGCTAAAACAGGCACAGTTAGGAGATGTACATCCTTTGCTTTTTTTGAGGAAACCTGACTCAACGAAGGCCATACTCCTCTTGGGCAACCCAAACAGCAAACTATAGCAGTCCAATCATAGGTCAATAAAATATCTATAATTTAATTAAACAGATGATATACAATAACTAAATCGAAATAAATGTTAACAATGGAAAATGTGTAGTACAAAATGTAAGTTTGAAATGCAATAAAAATTGTTACCCCTCAAAAACATATTCTTTTTCCATGCGTTTAATACAAATTGGGGGTTGAAAAAGCCTCCTGCCACGCCCCACCTACCACCCCCCCACATTTACTTTTCGGCCCACTACAGCCCTCATGTAAGGTACTTTCGGCCCTCTGTCAAAATTAGTTGTGCACCCCTGGGCTATTGGATAAAGCAGTTCTGGTAGTTAGACAGAAAAGTCTTTGCCAAAGTTCTTAGAAGTAGTTCGTAAAAGAGAGACTCATATGTTGGGTCACAAGCTGAGTAGACCTGCAAGTTGCCAAAGTTTCAAGCACTTTCGCAGTGAGAGGTAAATTCTCTCGGTCGGGTTTTCACAGTACCTTTCAATGAAGAAAAAGATGCAGCTGAAGACTTCTGGTCCTGGCAGATCCTGCAGATCTCGCTGTTCCTGAACCTCAGTCGCGGGGACAAGAGGGAGGACGTTGGGGGACTCCTGCACTGGGACTGGTCGAAAAGCTGGCAAATGGCAAATCTTCAATTCCGGTAGCTGTAGTTAAGCACACAAACTGGTGTCCCTCTCCCTGGCTATTCGGTTTCCTCCAGCACTCTGAGGAAAATGCAACCAGCTCTGAGAATGGTATCCAGGTGGCTTAATGTCGGGTTGATTGGTCCCACCAACTCAAAGGGAGAAGTTGTCCTTGTGGGGGCTTCTCTGACGAGATGAACTTGGCGATTTTGGACCTGCAGCAGGTCTTCACCGGGCAAACCAACGGTCCAGGAGTTGCAACAGCCGTCCTCTTCAAGCTTGTCTTCACTTCTTTCGTTCCAGTGGTCGACTCTGCCTTCCAGGCCAAGAGACTCGCCTTTTATTCAGTTCTCTCCCAATCATTCCAGCCAAGCTGCCACTCACCCGGCAGCGTGGCTGTCCTTGCCGGACAGTCAGCCAGCCAATCACGCCAGAGTGCATTTGGTTCTCCTAGGAGACTAAGCTCAGGGAGTTTCAGGCACCTTCCTCACTTCCTGCCCACCCCAGACACTCGGGCGCCAGAGGTGGTCTTCAGTCCTGAAGCCTGCCAAAGGCGTAGGAACAAAGGGACTAAACCTGCTTTGGCGCACAGAGACAAACTCTAGAAGGACCTTTCCAAAAAGAAACCGCAAAAAAAGAAGACCGGGACCTGCTTTTGCAGAGTGGCTCAGATGCCATCTTGAAAAACGTGGCTCCCGCAATTTAACGCTACTGTTCACGGTCGGGAAAAATCATGGTAGTTTGTTGTAAAACCACTGCCACCAGCCATTTTGAGAGGAAAGGGTAGCACTTGACTGCTACATGAGTTTCTAGACACAGGTGATACTAAGTAACCCATCCAGCACTCTATTGTAAGATGGTGTGCTGGGTCTAGGATTTTGAAAAGCCTAGAAAAGTCAATTTCACTTTACTTTCTCTGAGACACAGTAGTTTATCCCAGAGAAGGTATTTAAACCTTGGGGCATCCAAATGCTTCCCTGTGTCACTGCACTGAGGTGCTGTGTGACACAAATGAAAAGATGATGCCTATGGAGTTGTCTAAAACTCCATAACCAAAGAAAACGCAAAAGTAAACACATCCAAAATACATGAGAGAGTGGGGAAAAAAGGCTCACACTCTCTCCAGGTAAAGAAATCCAAGTTGCTGCGGGTCTCTAAGGTGTAGGGAATTAGCACATTTATGAGATTTCTCCCTAACACTCCTCTTGATTCTATTTGCAAAGCAGCTACGTGGAGTTCTGTGCAGTGCTGAGACATCTCCTTGCTACTGTTCCTTCACACATCCCACCGCCATCTCCTGGTACTGCTCGCTTGTATGCACAGCATGTGATTCCAAGCAGATTCGCAAGCATCAGAAGACATATATTTCTCACTGTAATCGTATATCTGGTACTTGTATCTGCTTAGATTCACATGAGCCTAACCTTCCTCATCTTACACTTTCTTTTTCTGTGCTCATGCATTCTATCAGGCTCCCTCGTGGCAGAGCAAAAACCACAGAGGGGATCGCGACGCGTGGATGATTTTGGGTACACTACACATCACGTTAGGGATAGTGTTACAGTCATACCCATGTCGATGTCCCTTTTCGATCTTAGAAAAAAAAGATGTAATACTCAGCGATTACCACTAGATGTCAGACTGTATGCACAGGATGGGAATCTAAGCATATACAAGCACCAGAAATACAATTACATAATGTATGTAATATGGTTTTGATTGATAGCACTTATCTGTGAGTTGATTATGCTTAGTGTGTAACTAAAGTCCTAATAATTTTATTTTGATATACTTACTGTCTAACTTTAATTATTGGTGTTTCTCTGTAAACTCGTAGCCCTAGACCAATCTGACACTTTTCATGAGACTAAGCCTTGACTGCTCGTCTAGTTTACCTTGATAGGTTTTTGGTTAACCTCTGTGTCTTCTCTGTTTACCATAAATAGGGTGGCCTCTGTAAGAAACCTGAGTGTATCCACACATATGCTCCCCTTGGATCTTCTTTCTCAGGTTGTCAGGGAAAGGCAATCGCTTTTGGATCCTGATCCCTGGGGGTAGAGATTGTGAGGGAGGATCACCTTGGTGGAGGCTCCATGGGGATTGGGGAGAGGATGTCAGCAGGGGAGACATGGTATCCCCCTTTTCTAGTGAGAACCAACCTTACCCTCCCCCTGCCTTTATATTCTGTTGTAAACCATCTCCCCTAATTTTTCCTTATTCAGACCATTATAGTACTGGGACGAGGAAGAGGTGATTTAGAGTAGTGGACACTAACAGGTAATTTCACCACTCTGGTACTGGCACGTGGAGGAGACCTGAGGACTGCTGTAAGGGTCAGGCATGTCCCAATAGCTAAGGTCAGTCAAGTGAAACTAAACTAGGTGTTCACACCTGCAAACTGTTAAATGGTTTCAGGTGTATAAACAGACTCACAAGCGGCAGAAAAGTGATGTAGTTGGGCTGGAGAGCGCAGCCACCGAGGTCGAGCGGGCACTCTATGGACCGGGGAAAAGGACGCCGGCAGCAGAGAAGCCAGGAAGACGCCATGGCCATTGTGGGCATGAGAGTCTGGAGCAACATGAAGCCTATTGCCTTGTGTTGCCGTTGGGAGTGGGGAACACAGAGACGCTGCTGACCGCTGCAGTAAGAACTGGGGGTGAGAGAAAAGCGAGCCAGAACCCAGAAGCAAGACCAGAGCACCCAGAGGAACGCCACATACTGGTGAGTGACAGGGAAGGTTCACTCCCTCAGTCCGGGGTGCTCTAAAGGCGTGGTGTGGGTTGCGGCGAATGCTAAACAAGCAAGAAAACATGGAAAAGGGGTCTGGAGACCAAAAAGTGAATGATTGAATACCAAATGAATTGCCAAGCAAGTAATGAGTTTTGAATACTGCTAAATGGGTCGGATGACCAAATATGAACTATTGAATACCGAACAAGGGTTCCATGTAATAATGTCGCCACAAAAATCTTGCCATGCAAAAATATCGCTGAAAAATGGCAGTTTTTTGTGGCAACATTATTGCATGGAACATGCGGGGGACACCCCCGCAATCCCCAGTCACCCATATAATATCGCCACGACCTTTTCCCGCGATATTGTTTTCGGCGACCATATATATGGGGATAATATTACCTGATACCCGAACAAGTTGAAAAGCAATGAATACGTTTTGAATGCTGAATTAAAGAAAAGCATATGATATATTGAAACTGACAGTGAAGTGCAATTTCGAACAAGAGGAATTTAAAGAAACAGCATTTGCAACCAAAGTGAAAAGAGTGAAAAACAAAACACTATTGGACAGTGTGAAAGCAAGGTGGTAACCAGGAGATACACCATGAAGTAAAATGTGTGAGAGTTACATGTTGATAAAGGCAAGAAGCCAGTAAAGTGAACCAGAAGTATAAGTGAACCAGAAATTTGTGGACTTATAGCACAGATGCAGAAAGAAAACCTGTGTTGTCAAGGAAGTCCTGTGAGAAAGAATGAACTGTTGTAAAGTGCCAAGGTTTATCGGTTGCGTGACCTGTGATGGATGGAACGTGTGGTCTGACAACTGTGCATAGACCAAGGAACCCTTCCTTGGAGTAAACAAAGAGAAGTGAAGAGGCTGAGGTTGCTCGGCCTAAAGTTGTTCAAGTGATGGAAAGAAAAGGCAAACTAAACAAGTTGATGAGACTGTGAATTTGAAGCCTTAAGAACTGTGTTGAACTTGGGGAAGGGAGCAAAGAGCCAACCTGGAGCTAGAAGTAGCTCGGGACTTTAATTTGAACAGTTACTTTGGTTGCTGACATCCCTAAACAGTGGTTTAGGTTTAGCTGTGAGGGCAAGCATAGGTTTTGGGCATAGACAGACTTATAAGTTGAACTTACCGACTTGGACTATCCTTAGTTCATTTAGGGAGGGAAATCCCACCTTTAGTATAAGGCAGGTTAAGCCTTACACCATCCTGACATTTAAGTTGAGACTTTGTATTTGAACTTTGAATCTGCTGTCTGTGTCTTGCTTCATGATGCCTTCACACCTCCCAAAATCCTCCCGCTAGGGTTGATTTGGGAAGTCTACCTTAACAGTAGATATTATGGTTTTTGGTAAAGTGATACGGAAGAGGCAATGGATTTTGCAGGCGTTTTAGGTTTTGTGGCAGTTCAAGTTATTAACTACAGGGGTTCGCTTTCCAAGAGGACTCTACTGTCCTAGCCAATTATACTTTGAGGTAAGTTCTTTCATTTTGCTGTCATGTTGCAACCAAAAATTGCCACCAAATCCTGAACAATTTGTGAGTGAAACCCATTTATTTGTTTTTCGTGCACTACAATATTGTGTGGTTACATTTTATTTTCCTTACAGTCTCGTTGTGCCAAGATTATGGCATATTTCCCCAATTTTCCATCACTTTCCGCCACTATCCTTTATAGGAAGAAAAAAGATCAGGCAAGCTACATTTCCACTAGTGGTGGAGGAGTAACCGCAGGGTTGTCTTCAATTCTTTGACCAGTGGAGTGATCCAAGACTGGGGGTTGGGGAGTGTAGATGTGAGCTGGATAGTGCAAGGAGGGGCCAGAGCACTCTGGAAGTGAATGAATGCATGTTTGATACAGGGGGCTGGGTTGGGCCAAGAGCGAGGACCTGATTTCTGCTAGTTTATATTTTCATTTTCCTTTTTAATTGAGCAAATATTTACATATTGACATTACAGTTCATATTACAGTATAAATATGTCCTGCAATGTTGGATTTTGCAATTAGATCACTCAATACAAGTTAGAAATTATTGTGCCCACATGATCTTTTCCATGGATTTTGTTGTTGGTAATGCAGTCCCTTTGTTAATTACTTCCAAGTATTTTGTTTGATAAAATCATGACCCTGCTTATGTGGACATTTTATTTCATCGACTTCTTTTTTTTGCTAGGTTTTTTCAGTATGTGGGGATTTGGAAAGTCAAGCAAGCAAGCAGGTCAGGCGACTAAAAAAACACAAGAGATTGTCCTGCTTGGTTCATTGGAGCTTATTGGTGATCTGATTGGACACTCCTCTGCTGTGCAGGTATGTTCGCAGTCATGGATACATACTGCAGTAATGAGATCTTTAAAACCAGTTAGTGTAAAGTTAGCTTTTGTGGGAGACTGGAACTGCTTATCTGGCAGAATGTTATTCTTCGGTTGGTTGCTGCACATAAAACACCCAGTCTCTATATGTGTGTGTGGCCTAAGGTAAATGACTTACGATAGACATTGTAATGAGATGTTAAGTGTCACTAAAAGCAATTGTATTCATGTAACATTTGAATGCAACACTTGGTGTTAAGAAATCTTAATGTGCCAAACATACTAATTATTTGTAAGATCATAACATAAGGATGACAAAAATTAAGAAAATAAAAGCAACAAAATGGTTTTCATGCAAGAAATTAGTAAGGTAATATGGAAAGGGCAAGTTCACATTGCACGCTTATTTAGGTCATTCATGATTTCAGTGTATTAAAATCCCCAAGTCACCAGCACAGCTCTCTGTTTACACATTATATATATTAAGGCACTAAGACTTGGGTGTACGTTTCATCACAGCCATTAGGGAAAAGCGATGTCCTCTGCAAAAGTGCCAGATCAAATGGACGTTGGCATGACTGCAAAGGATAAATCAGTAATACATAACATAGGGGGGGGTTTCAAAGACGCAACACGAGATAATTTGGTGCCAGACTTTATCTACTGAATTATCTCAACATTCCTTGCCTAATGTTTTTCTTTTCTTCTTTACCAAAGGAATCAAATCCACATTTGCTTCACCCTCTCTCATTACCCCTGCCAGAGTCCTGGAAAGGTTGGACCCCTCAGCTCTTGAGCCTCTAAAGCCATTGTAGTTAAAACATTGAATGAGACCCTTTTTCCTTCTACTGGGGAAATGTCTGGATATCTGATATATTTCTCTATAAATGTCCCCCATCCTTCCATAAAGTTCTGATGAGCTCAGTGGTCATCAGGATCACTCCTAGGGCGTTCCTTTCCCTGGGAATCCTATTCGAAGGGCATTCTCTATCCCTGTTAGCCCCCGTACGCCCAGGCAGTCCCTAGGGACATTTATTGACTCTGCTGTTTTTCTTGCCAGATATTGGCTATGGCCTGTTTTGTGTGTCTATTTGCTATTCTTTGTTCCTCTGTCTTTGTCATAGATATGCCCCAATGTATACCTATCCATTTCTCTGCTCGACCTGCTTCTTTATGTTCATCACATACTCGTGATACCACTTATTTAATTCATCTTCCCTCATCGTCTACTAATTCTTTTTTCTTATCTATTGGCCTGTGGAATATACGTTCAGCATGAGAAAATCTAATTCGATCTTTGACACTTTTTTTAGTTTTCATTTTCAGTTTCTGTGCCTCACAGAAACATGAATTAATCCTGATAATGCTGTTACTCCTGCCCCTTTCCTTACTGCATCTACAAACATTGCACACTCCCCTCGTAGTCCTGGTAAAAGGGGGTGGCACTGGTATTCTTTTACACGCCTCTTGGTCCTTACCTTCTTCCAGCCCCCTCTAATAGTGGCTCTCTACACCTTATAAAATGTGTTTCTTGTAAACAAAGAGCAACTAGCCCCACCTTAAATTCTCTCGTAACCAACAATCTCTTAGTAGGAGACTTAATACCCCTGGCATTCACAGTATCCATCTTTACGGTCATCCCATGTTCATCCACATTCTCTGGATGACATCGATCACTACACGAAGGAAGAAGCAGCCTACCAGGCTTTTCCTAGGAACGGTGATCAAGCTCATCCTCTTCTACCTTAAGGGGTAAGGGATCGTCGAGTGCAACTTCCAAGAGTCTGTCCTCGGCTGGATCCAGCACGGCTACTGGCACAGGTGCAGAGGGCGTCCTGCCTACCGGAGCTCACTCCAAGGTCGTGAGTCAGGGCGTTATGACTACCGGCCATCCGGCTGAGGGCTCAGCGCCTCCCAGTGTGATCTCTGTGGTCGACGCCTCTGCTTTGGGTGCAAGTCCCAAACTGTGTACTATTGTGGGTGAGACCTCTCTTTGCTCAGGCCTCCATGCCCTCCCACCCAGGGCATGGTGCAAGGCTTCAAAATGGTGGAGCGGCACGTGGCAGGCGGTAATCTTGGATCCAGCTCAGTGCCCGCCAGTTCTTTCACCCATCGAATGGGCTTTGCAGGATGATCCCAGCCCCCATCCCTCTGGAAGCGGCAGCAGATCCTAAAGTGCCTGCTTTTGGTCCCCTCAGGGATATATCTAACCATCACAGCCGTACGGCTACACGCACCAGACGCCTCAGCGCTTTGACCAGGAGCGGAGGCCCAGCACCCCAGAGGGCTGGGTCCCTAAGGACCGGCTGCTTGTGAGGACCGATTCTTCAATCGCTTCCTCTTCCTCATGCGTTCCCCTCTGATGAAGGGGCTCCTGAAAGACATTATGAAGGTCATCCTGCAGGTGGCGCCGGCCTGCTCCTCTCGGTACTGCTCCCAGTATCCTTCACCGGTTCAGGCCCTACCAGTCGTTCTGACCCCACCACCTCCTCCTGTACCACCAACACCTCCCCTGCAACAGCTGTTGGACTGGTCTGCGGCACTGGACCTCGGGCAAGGTAGGGGGGGAGGGGGCGCTGGCACCTGTGTCTCAGGACCCAGATTCCCCTCAGTCTGTGAAAAAAGGGAGGTGGGGGAGACAAAGACCCCAGGAGTCGGGCATGCTAGAAGAGGTGTGGTGGCCAGGGGGGTCTACTATGCAGTCTGGCATCCCTCTCCAGAAGTATGTCCTGCAGGTGGTGCAAAAGGTCTGTGAGAAGCCCAGTCCCAAGCCCAGATGAACAAGAAGTTGGACAGCAGGTTTAGGCTGATGGATGGGGAGCCAATCCTCCTTGCCTCCCACCCACAACCCCATTCCTCTGTGGTGGCTGCGGCCTCGTTGTATTGTAAAGCATAGTCTTCGTCATCTTCCTCCATGGGAGCCACCTCGGGTTTCCTCTCCAAAGAGGACAAAGTCCTTGAGTGCTTGGGAAAGAGCTGTTAATCCATCTCAGGACTGCATCTGCAGCAAGCAAACACAGACACCATCTTGGCTGTGGCTAACCAGAAGTTGTGGCGGGAGCTCAGGGAATTTCTGCCCAACCTCATTTCGGACAAGCGAGCCTCCTTTAAGGCCGGCCTGGCAGATGCTCGGGCCATTGCACAGGACCTCATGGAGTCTTCGGTTTCCCACATCGACACAGTCAGCAGAGGGTTGTGCCCTGGGGTGTGGATGAGAAGCACGGTGTGGATGCACACTGCAAAGCTTTCCTCTGATGTGCAGGAGCGGATTCTGGATCTGCCCTTTGCAGTCGTGGACCTTTTTCATTGGTCGGCTGATGAGTTGTCAAAGAAGAAAACCTCCACTAAAACTGCCAAGTCCAAGCGGTACACAGAGGCCTGACAGATCGCCCAGTGACAACAGGAGGAAGCTGCAGAGGACATTGCATGGGCTTTTCCGCTCCCCCTCCTCTGCCCCCGCCTCTGATGCCAAGAAGCAGTGACATCAAGGTCGGGGAGCAGAGCTCGCCTGTGGGGGACTGTTTGACTCTGTTGCAGGACACCTGGAAGCGTCTTTTCAGCAACCCGTGGATCCTAACCGTAGTCTCCACAGGCTTCGGTCTTCCTCGTCTTTTGCCTCTACCATCCTCTCCTCCTCTTCATCAGTTTGGGTCCCCGGCTCTTTTATTGGGAGGTCCTTTCGCTCCTAGAAATGCAGGCGATAGAACCGGTTCCTCTTGTAGATAAGGGCTTCGGTTACTATTCCAGGATTTTTGCGGGACCCAAGAACAACCTGGCTGGCCTGAGGATAGTCCTGGACCTGTCATTTACAAGTCTGTCATTACAGCTGCAGTGCTTCAAGATGATTACTTCCACACACATAGCTGAGTCTGTGTGCAGGCGACTGGATGTGCTCCCTGGACCTCAGGGACGCGTACCTGCATGTACCCATCTATCAACCGCATCTGACGTTTCTGCGGTTCATGATTGTCGTACCACTTTAAGTACAGGGTGCTGCCCTTCGGCCTAAACTCAGCCCCTTGTGTCTTAACAAAGTTGATGAACGCAGTAGCGGGCCTTCTCCGCTTGGAGGACCATCATCCATACCCTTATATGGACAGCTGGCTGGTGAGGATGGGGTCACCCGAAGGGGTTGTGCACTCTTGCCAGATATCCTTAATCAACTGGGGTGTTCCCTCAACCAGAGGAAATCAGTTATGCCCGTCTCAGAAACTGGTGTTCCCAGGTGTGCGTTGGAACACTACCATTCAGCGGGTGTTCCACATGCCTGAGAGGCTTATGTCCCTCCGCAAGGCGGTGGAACACTTTCTGGCCAACTCGACCACCTCAGCATGGTGGTTCCCAGCAAATTCTGTGCCTGATGGCCTCATGTGTGCTCACTGTACAGAATGCTTGCCTCAAGATGAGGCACCTACAGCTCCACCTGTCGGCCAATTGTGATCAGGAGATGGGGTCTCAGTAGAACAGGATCCCAATACCACTGCTCCTACTGCCCGATCTTTGCTGGTGGCTGATGGAGGACTATGTCTCACTGGGAGCCTCCTTCACCCAACCAGAGCTTACCCAGGTGGTGACGAAAGACTCCTCCCCATCGGGTTGGGGGGCTATTCTCAGGAGGGCCGTGTGATTTATGGAGCATGGTCGAGGACGGAAGCCCTCTTACATATCAGTCTGCTCAAACTCAGGGCAGTGGGCCTGGCCATCAAGGCGCGACAGGTATATTCTGGTGAGGACGGACAATTCTCCTACAATGTTTTACCTGAACAAGCAGGGTGGCACCCACCTTTTCATGCAGGCTGTTTCGTTCTGGAAATGGGCCCTGATGGAGGGGATTTGCATTTCGGCAGTCCACCTCCCGGGGGACAGCAATGCAGAAGCGGACCAGTTAAGTCGCTTGGGGTTCAACACCTATGAGTGGGGGTTGCACGACGACTCCTTGTTTGCCCCTGTTACAGCATTGGGGTTTCACAGACCTGGATTTGTTCCCGGAATGCCTAGTGCCCCCATTTTGCTTCGGGGTCGGGGGTCACTGGGATACGCCTTTCAGATCTGTTGGCACAGCCGCTGGTGTCATGCGTTCCCACCCACCCCTCTGCTCCAATGGACCCTCTGCAAGTTCCAGGCTTCTGTGGGTTCCAGCCTCATCCTGATTGTCCCCCACTATCCTTTGAGACCCTGGCTTTTTAATCAGTGCAATGCAGTTGTGCTCCCAGTTTCCCATCTATTTTCCGATCCCTAGCAGGTGCTTCCTGACGCAGCAGGGTGGGGCAGTGGAACACCCGGACACAGTCAAACTGGCCCTGACGTCCTGGTTCCTGATCAGCTGAGGCTTCAGCATGCTCAATTTTTGGATGTTTGGATGACAACTGGGACATCATTCAGCAAGCCAGGAGGTCCTTGACTTGGTCCCAGTATAAGAGCAAATGGACTAGGTTCTGCCATTGGGCTCGCGACAAAGAGTCGGGACCCTGTCGCCTGTACTCTGGATGATGTACTGGCCTTTTCAGCACACCTGCTCATTCTGGAGTTCAGGTGGATAGTTGCCACACGTATTTCGTGGCCATTGGGGCTTACAGGAATTCCCCTGAGCATGTGTTTTCGGCAGCCAACCCTGCGGTTAAGGCCCACATTAAGGGGCTGTCTAGGCTTTTTCCTTCGGTGCATAGGCCACATCCAGTCAGGGACCTCAATGTGGTTCTTGCAGCTTTGCAGCGCAAGCGAGCTGATGGCCTCTGTGGACATCCGCTTGGTGATGCTAAAGACTGTCACTTCTGCGCGCAGGGTTAGTGAGCTGCAGGTGTTGTCTTCGTGTGAGCCCTTCACCACGTTTCACAACAACAAGGTCATCTTGCACACTCAGGCAAACTTCTTATCCAAGGTGGTCTCTCCGTTCGATCTGAATCGAGAGATCTGACTGCCGGTGTTCTTCCCGAACCCGCAGTCTTAGGCAGAGAGGGCCCTACATTCCTTGGACCGCAAGAGGGTTCTCAAGTTGTATCTCTCTTGGACGAAATCCTTCAGGGGGTCTGAGGCATTGTTCATTACTTTTGGGGGTTTCTCCCCCAGCTCTTAGGCTTCCATCGCCCTTTGGATGCATACACGGCCATGGGCAAATCTGTTCCTGCGAGGAATCATGCCCATGCGGTCAGAGCTAAGGCCACGGCCTTCGCGTTTCAGAGGAATACTTCTTGGGCCACGCTGTTGGCCTTCTGTAAGCATTACTCGCTGTACACCAGCTACAGGCATGATGCAGAGTTTGGTCAGGCAGTTCTGAAGAACCTTTTTCACTTTGTCATAGATAGGGTATAGCTGCGACAACCTGCCTCATATGTTTTTGTTCTTTGAAATAACACACACAGATGGAGGAAAGGGGACGGGGCATATGAGCAAGTAAAGTTACCGTTGTGACTAGAGTACTCATAGTCCACAGTCCCTTTCCTCCATACTCCCCACCCACCTTTCCCTGCTAGCATGCCACTGGCTAATATGTTATAAGTGTAGCCAGGTATCTAAGCGTCCGATGTGTTCAAAAGGGACTGAGGCAAGGTGCCAGAGGGGCGTTACTGAGGCTGCGCCCCCTGCGCCGTATAGTAAATCTAAAGGGGAAGCTCCATTTTTTTGCCGACCAATGTTCTGGTACTGTGCCCGTGTATGGGGACGCCCAGAAGGATTGGAGGAAAGGGGACTATGGACTATGAGTACTCTAGTCACCATGGTGAGTAACTTTAATTTCTGATTCATTCATTCTTCTAATGCGCAAAAGTTAGGTACTGAATAGCTGTCTAAACTGGTTACTTCAGGAGCACTTTTACACTTTGGGGGGTGTATTTGAAGTGTGTCAGTGTTTATGGAAAATACCTCTTTTTTCTTTAGCAGTGGTGCTTATATTGAGTTTGCAAATCGAGGCAGAAGCCCATAGTTGAGGATTGGGTCCTTGAGGCACAACTCGTAGCTAATCTGAGTAATTTCACATAAGAGTCCTAAACCTTCCTTAAAATTAAAGTATGGGACACTTTTAATGACTTTTATGGGTAAAGACGAACATAGGCAGGAGGACAGAAAGTTAATTGTTTTTATAAACTCTGTGTATATATAGATCTGTTGTCCTTTTCCCCGCTTTTCTATCCAAATTTCATTTGAGTCGCACTGTGAATAGGTCTATCCTTTTACATTTTTTCTTTTTTCTTGGGGTGGGTATGGATTGTAAGATAAGGAGCAAGAAACAATAATTCAGTGACCTTTGCATATAAGTGGTCACTCATTATATTTTTTCATCACGGGTCTCATAATTTAGGTAATTCACAGAATTCAAAATTGATCACAGTAGATGGTGCAAAATATGCAGAGAACATTCAGGTGCAGCAAAATTATTTGCTCCACGTTTGAGCCTGTGTGAGTTGCTTCATCAACGAAATACAATTCTTCAGTCGGTGTTCTTAAGGAGTTGTTGCCAGCATGTGTTCCATGCTTCCCTTTTTCATTTTTTTGAGCCCACCAAACCAATTCCAGTATAAGGACTGGGAATCTAAATAACATGCTTTTCCAAAAAAAAATAATATAGTGTGGCTTTGTGTTCCATGCTTCCCTTTTTCATTTTTTTGAGCCCACCAAACCAATTCCAGTATAAGGACTGGGAATCTAAATAACATGCTTTTCCAAAAAAAAATAATATAGTGTGGCTTTGTGAACCTGATAACTGATGACAGTGCAGCGTCTGCAAACATTCTCCAGCTTCCTTTACAAAGCAGGCAAGGAATGAGTGTTTCTCTTCAAATGTTATGAGAATGCCCATAAATGATGAGATTATTGAACGCTGAGAGTCAAAAAATTATAGAAATGGACTAAAGGCTTAGCATAACGGTGCTTATCTTTGGACTTCAGCCGATAAGCAGATCTAAAAGAGATCAAGTACAGGACTTGGAGTTCATATCAACATTTGGTAAGCAAGCTCTGATTTTAAAATATTAGAATTCTGGAATCTCTCAAAGACTGAATAGAGAAAATGCTTTACTTCATTTGGAAATTCATGTTTTAATTGTTAATTTGTATGCGTCAAATGGAAGGGAACGGGCAAAATGGTGCACAGGTGGAAGGACAGAGGGTCAGATCATTCATTGGTACTTAGCAAATCTGTTAAGTGCAGTGCGAAAGTGCAACATGCAAACTTAGTACATGGCATTAAATGCAAGCGAACAACACGTTCTCCATAGAGGATAATAAAGACCAGTGCAGGGGCTAGGAAGGATATACCTGCTATGTTTACAGCAGCTTGTGTGTTCTCCATATGGTAATATTGGCGATTCCTTGCCCAAGGATGGGCAGACTGCTGGCTGCATTAATAGTCAAGTGTCCAATTTTGTTTTTAAAGGGTAAAGTTTTAAGGTGTTTCCAGAATCACCGGTGAGTGTTTTTCTTTTGGAGGGTCCTAGGTAGGATTTTTCAGTAGTATCCTACCTCTAAAGCTCATCCCTCAAGAAGAGGAGAGGGGATTTCTCTACATCTGAAGTGTCTGACCATCACTCAAGGTGATGTAGTAAGTTCAGTTATTAACTGTGTTCCAGTAGTTATTGCAGAGGCATTTTTTCAAGGATCTTGCTAATGAAAGAGATGCTTGTGATGGGGGAGGGCAGGGGTAGGGGCAGGGGGTGGGTAGCTCTCCACAATGTTTGGTTTCTTTGGCAGTTTTCTAAGGAGAAAAATAGCCTGTTCAAATGAGTATGTTGATCAATGTGGCTAAAGTAGGCCGCAATGAAGAGATATTTTCTTTGTTTGTGATTGCTGGACAGGGGACAACATGTGACGAAACCTACATTTTGGTGATGTTCCTAGGAGTGGCCGGTCTGAAGGAGGATGCAGATTTTGTTTCTGGTAGAGGAGGGGGTAAGAAGATATAGATTGGTTGCTAATGTAGTGTTAGATAGAATTTTCTGGATCTTCTATTAGAAAAAACATTAAAAGGTGGTCTTCAAGTTCCAGTGAGGTGGTTAGGTCTGTAGCATTTTGTGAGTGGCTTCTGAACTCCATGCAGATTTGCAAGACTTATCCAAACACATCAGACCAATGTGTTAGTTGCTTGGGGAATCCAGTTACTCAGGCGCACCCTATTTGCTTCCCTGCTTGTCCCCATTCCTTGGTCACTTATTCCTAAAATGTATCCTTCTCTAGTTTCCTATCTTACTTCCTTTTTCAATATCTGTCTCTCAACCTCTGTCTCCCCCTTTGCCTTTAAGCATGCCTCTATTATTCCTATTTTAAAGAAATCCACTCCTGATTCTTCGCTTGCCTCTAATTTTCGTCCCATCTCTCTTCTCGCATATCTCTACAAACTACTTGAACGCTTTGTTTACTCTCGGGTCTCTACCTTTTGTTTCTGCTAATTCTATTCTCCCTTGCTTTCAGTCGGGATTTCAGCCTTGCCACTCTACTGCAACTGCTCTTCTTTCTGTTCAAAATTGTTTATTTTCTGCGCTTTACTCTAAACATCTCTTCTTATTCTCCTTGACTTATCTGCAGCTTTCAACACTGTTGATCACCCTCTATTACGGACTTGTTTTTCCGCGTTCTGGTTCTCTGGGTCTATTTTTTCGTGGTTCGGGTCATAGCTGTCCCAAAGGACTTTCTCGGTCTCTTGGGCAAGGTCATCGTCTGACACACTCCCACTTGTCCATGGTGCCCCTCAAGGTTCTGTTCTTGATCATTTTCTCTTCTCCCTCGATACCTCTCCCCTGGCTGAAATTATTGCATCCTTTGGTCTCTCTCACCACTTCTACGCAGGTGATACTCGGCTCTTTCTGTCCTTCTCATCCTTCACTCCTGAAGTCCATAACAAACTTTCAACATGGCTATCAGCCATCAACTCCTGGATGTCGGAACGCTTTCTTGTACTAAATGCTGCGAAAACTGAGGTACTTTCTTTTCCAGCTAATATAATTCCGTCTCCACATCCTCCTCCTTTTGTTTCGTTTCCTCCCTCTCAGCTTCCTATTTCTCCAATGGCTCACAACCAGGGACTTTATCTACTCTGATCTTTCTTTTAAGCATCACATTTATGTATCCTCACATGCCTGTCGCTTTCAATTGTAGAACATTCGGAAAGCTCATCCCTTCTTGACTTTTGACGCTACTAAACTGCTGATTTCCTCACTAATTTTCTCATGACTCTTCTATTGTTCTGATTCCCTCTTCGGTCTTACTCTTACTCGCCTTGCCCCTCTGAAATCTGTTTTCAATGCCTCAGTTTGTCTTTATCTTATTGCCCCCCCCCACCCCGACTCTTTTGTCTCGTCTCTTCTTACTCCTGACTGGCTCCCATTTTAGTCACGTCTTAAATTTAGCTTTCTGTATCTTTTCTTTAAATCTCTCTATGGCTTTGCACCCTCTTTCCTCCCTTATTTCATTCTATATTCCATCCTCTTCTCTCCGTTCTTGTTCTCGATTTCTCGTGGTCTCTCGTCCGGGTTCACCCAAAAAGACTGATGCCATTTTTTAGAATGCGTGATTTGGCTGAATTTCGGCCGATCGAAAATTCTGAACGGCTGAAAAGTTCGACCAAACCACTGATTCGGTGGTGGGGAGTGCGGGGGTGTTCCCTGCACCCCTGCTCACTATATTGTGAGCGGGGGTGTCCCCTTCAGTCATCCCCAAAAAGAAAAGGAAAGGACCCTGCGGCTCCTGTTCCCGATCACGGAAGTGAAAGGGAACGGGTGTTGCTTGGACTAGCAAGATGGAGGCAAGGTAAGTAGGGGGTCCGGATGTGTTGGGGGTGTGGGCAGGGGTGTGGGTGGGGGTGTGGGCAGGGGTTTGGCCAAGTCAGAAATGTTCAGGGGAGAAAAGGCCGAAGGTTATACCTAAAAAATAATCTGTCTTTTCTCCCTCGAACATTTGTAACTCAGTCTTTCAACCCCAATCCCTCTCATCCTCCCTGTGCACAAGTCAATTTCTTTTCAGTCCATTTCAGTCCATTTCTTTATACTCAATTTCGTGTATCCCTGAAGTACTACCTTTTCCATTCTGATTGACAAGGCTGATTGCCCATGCTACTTGCATTTTCCATTTTTATTGTACTGTTTTCATGGTCTTACGTACAGCGCTTTGTCTTAAAGCGCTATATAAATCCCAAACAAAACAAAAAATGTAAAAATACAGTTGTGATTTTTCCATCTTTTGACCCCACAGTAACTTCTTAAGTCTTAGGCAATTCAGGTTATTCTCACTGTCCAGAGTTTTTCACCATCGACATTCGACCCTAAAATAGTTATGTTTAAGCAAAGCATCTATTGTTTTTTGGTGCCTGCTTTCATTTTCTTTCAAACTGCAGGAGCAAAGCTTTCAAGCATTTCATAGTCCACTCTGGCTGATTTGTAAGGATATCCCCTAGCAGCCAGCCACCTGTGTATGATGGCCATCTTGAAAGTTTCCGCAAGGTTGGCAGTGATTAATCCCATGGGTCTGACTGGGATGAATCCTCTAACCTAGGTAGGCGCATGAGGCGCTGCATTTTTCTAGTCTGGGTAGTGTTGAGGCAACAAGCCTATGATTTGATGTAGGGATAAAATCGACATTAATATTTGTATTGTCGGAATGGAGGGAGAGAATGGCATCCTCAGTGTGTGTGTGGATGTGTCTATACATGTGAATGTGTGTGTGTGTATATGTGGATTTTGTATGCTGGTGATAGAAGAGCGTCAACCAGGGTGGCATTCTTATACATAGCCGAAGTTTACTATGCCAGAAAGTCAGGGCCATGGTGCTCTAGGAAGTCATGGATGTTAGCAGATCTGGGGTTTAGGGTTCCCGTTAAAGAAAGTCTTGGGTTGGATCAATTTTAATTAAAGGAAGATCATTCATGGAGTGGGGTTGCTGTCATTGAGTGTTGGAAACATCTTTAAGGGGCGGGACCTTAAATTCCACTGATGGGGGAGGCGTAAAAAGGTGGCTAGCATTGCGAGAGTCGTGTCAATGATAGAAAAGATTTTGGCAGGAGAGTGGTAACGCAGCATGGCACTTCTAGGGAACGTGATGAGGAAAAAGCTGGACCATGGGAGTCAAATGTTGCTCGATTTTTATGATCGCCCTGGACTTGGATTGTTCCATTTGTGAAGATGTCAATCACCAATTTCGTATGTGGGAAAGAGGCATGATGGACAGTCATCTAGTATCTCTCGATGCTGGTGATAAAGTTTACTTTTCATTAAGGGCAGCAGTGCGCAGGGGTTGTAAGTATAACTAGGATGTCTGTATCCGTTTCTCTCAAATTAATGTTGATGTACGTTTTCTGCAGGGTGTGTGTGTGCTACAGGTAACCAGGCATTGTAATCTGTGTTTAGTATGTTAGACCTTGTGGGCTGTCTGATGGGGGAATGAGTGTGGTGAAACATTGGAGATTTTAGCAGTGAGGATGTTATTGAGGGAAGAAACATAGTGGGAAGGAATCAAGGGAGTTGGAGCCTACGAAACATCTCAGACATAGGGGGTGGAGTCCTTGTTTGTCTGGATTGGAGAGTCATATTAAGAGCGTTTTGGACAGAGGTAGCAGACAAATCTATGTGCACAAGATTGGGTTGGTGATTATCGTGTCTATTCATCTGAGAAAATAGAGCGGACCGTGAAAATTCCATTCAAATGAGTATGCAGGATTATGGTTTCGTAAGTGAGGTACTGCAGATCAGACTCGCTTGTACAGTGTCTTTAATTTATGATTGTAACTCCTGATCCCTTCCTGTGGAAAGGCGCACGGATCAAGTGGCTTCCCTTTTTCAACTTGATCAGTTCCTGTCTTGACCACTTATAGCCACATCTTGACTTTTTACAGTGGGCTTCTTCCATGCGAAGTTGATTTGGGTAGTGTCTTCGAGTTTGGTAGCCAGTAGCTAGAATAAGGATCCTATCTTCTTTTCCCAGTGAAGCCAGAAACTCGTTCTGAAGGGGCATTTTTGGACCTTGGAGTTCTCAATAGTGTGTAGTGCTGCAATGTCCTTGTGAGGTAGCTGGCCCCTTCCCATGGTAAGCACAGTGGATGATGCAGAGGGTTTTGAAGCATGTTATTTTCTTGACAGGGAGCCAGTGGGGAGTTTGCAATGCTGGGGCGATGCCTTCAAGGAGTAGTCTGGCTGCAACATTTCATACTCTCTCGTTTTTCGATGAGGTATTTCGGGAGACCGAGATGGAGGTTATCTGCAATAGTCAGTCTTGCTTGAATTAATGATATCGCGACCATGGTCATTAGGGTAAGGGATAGAAAAGATATTATGTGTCATAGAGTGCAGAAAAAACTATTACAGTCAGTGGCTCTCATCTGTGTTTCAAATGTGAGGCTGTCTATTGTGGTTATGAGGCTCTTTAAGTGGGAAGAGGGGACTGGGCATGGTCCCATTTCGTCTGCCCAACAGATTGAGTAATCTCCTTGTTGTCATCCATGTGCCCAAGTGTTCCAGACATGTTTTTAAGTCTGTTGACAGATTGTTATTGAGTTGGGAGATTGTGTCCTCTGTGTAGTTGTTACAGGCTTGACAAGTCTGACTGAGATCCATGTGGGGCCCTGGGGTCATATAAATGATACGTAGAAGAAAGAGTGGATCCTTGAGGTGCTCCACAGGTCAGAAGGTGAAATTGGGATCAGTAGGTAGCCAGGATGGTGGTTTGTGTTTACCCGGTGAGGAAAGCTCTGAACCAGCATAGCACAGCTGCTTTTATTCCACTTTCTTCTAGTCTCCTTAGAAGAATCTCGTTGCTGATAGTGACATAGATTGCCAAGATCTCCCATAGTAGACCCCAGATCAAGCAGAGGACTGATTCTGTGTCCCTGGTTAACCTGAAGCCATGCTGGGCCTTGTGAAGTCGGTTATTCTCCGCCACGAAATACTGGAGAGGGCGTTATATGGATTTCTGTAGTATTTTCTGGATTAAAGGCATGTTTGAGAAGGGGTTGTAGCTTACTGGGTTGAATGGATGAGCTGTGAGCTTTTGGGAAGTGGTCTGACAAAAGCTGACGTCAAGGCGATTGGGATACTCGCAGTAGCTATCTACTCCTTGATCCTTGAAGAAAGATAAGAAAACTGGTGTTCCTCCAGTCTGTTTAAAGATAGTTCTGTATAATTTTGGGAACAAGGGTCTCCTGGATATTCATTCAGGTTGCTTCAGTCGATAGTAAATACCCGTTCCTGTCTAGAGAAGTGACTAAACGATGTTCTAGTGGGGGTAGGTTGTACAGATGGCGTTAGCTCTATGTTTGGGCGGGGTGTTGTAGGAATTTTTTCTGAATATGGTCCGAGTTCTTGAATCAGTTTTGGGGTTGTTAGAGGCTGCTGGACTTTCATTTCTTGGATGATCTAAAACATGTCCTTTTGGTTGTGTTGTTTCGACTCTATGCATAGAGCAAAGTATGCTTTCTTTAGGTTAATTTAAGCCCTGTAGAAACATAGCTTGTTGTGGCAGACAAGCTGGTCTGCTCATAAGTTGCTTTCCGTTTTCGGCATCCTCATGCCACTCTTTGCGGTTCCACAGCTCTCAGTTGGCGTTTGAATCTCCCACGCTGAAGAATTCTGACGTCTACTGCTTTCTCCAACAGGACTGGATACCGCTGGGCCTGCCACCACTGTGCTTCTTGTTACGGCTGCATTCGGCTCTGCAGCCGGGCCTGAGACATCTTAATAATCTGTTCCTTTCTATACATTGTAACCAGTTCCTCCCATGTGGATTCCACAAGTCCTTCTTATTTGTTACTGACTTCATCTTCATACCTCCTTAGGGCCACCTCATAACAGTGTTATTACAGTCAAGGATCTTTGTCTCCTGTCTACTCCTTCATCCTAGTACTTTTGGCCCTATGCTACAGCAATACATAGGTTTGTTTTCAATGTTGTGGCTCTGGACATTAGGGAGGGCTAATAAATGTCGGGGAGTAACCACGTTCGATGGCCTTTACCGCAGGGGGGGGGGGGGGGAGTCCCTCCCCATGAGGCCCTTCCGCATTAAACTACCCCTAAGGGTGCTATTGTGTAGCGGCCGCACATCCCTAGCGTCATGGAAAAGTCCCCCCCTCCCCCGACGAGAAGTACCAACACCTTGTGACTCTTCACAGTACGTAGTTCCAGAGAAAGGAACTACTATTATTACCGCCTGATATGTAGAGGTAAACGTGTATCTTTTAATGTGAATGAAGAACTAGGTACAAAGAAATTATTATTATTATTATTATTATTACAAGAAATTTTGTTTTCTAGTAAAAACATTTTGTATTCACTTATAAAATACACATATCTGGAATTGGACTACTTTTACCTTTTATAGAGCTTTGGTTGAAATGTTTTATATGGGAGAGGTGAAAGTATCAGACTTTATTGCCCTTCAAAAAGTGAGTTTGTGACAGAATATCAACTGAGTTTTCTGAGTCATGAAGGCAAGCGTCCCCAGCCAGCACGATCCTCCCCGCAATGAGAGACAATGATGGACTCTCCCAGAATGGGAATAAGCACAAGACAAGTGCGGGTGAGCGTAAATGGGAGTTTATCAATCAGAATAGGGCATGCAAAGAACTCTGCAAACTCCAAGAGCGCTCTGTCTGACAATAGCAAAGACAGGCGTATATATTTACAAAAAACGTCATCAGAACCTACATTCTATAGGGGGCACAAGTTCAATGGGATTGGGTGGCGACGACTAGCTATAGGTGCTGCTGCGATGTGGTTGGCCTTGGCTGGAGGACGTCACTGGTCAGCCTCGTGGGTTGAGCTGGGCCTGGCAGGTCTGCTGGGTTCATCCGGGCGGTGTCGTTGTGCCACTGTGGCCAATGTCAGAGATGAATGTCTTTTCCTGACTTATTTGCCCTAGGCCATGCACACCGCAGTCATTCAGTTATTCAGTTATTGCAATATTATCTTCTTTAGTAAATCTTTCAATAGGTTATTCTACAGGTTAATGCAACACAGGAGGAATGCACCTTGAGAGGGGTTTGATGGCGATTCATCAGTACATGGTTACCAGTATCCTGTTGACCGGGTACCATAGGTCGTGGGCTAGGTCTCAGGGAGAAGTCGTTATGAATGTGCTGCTGTATGTTGCCATAGTATTGGGTGTCCTAATTTTACAGGGCCATAAACCCAAGGTGATCCGGTGGGTGGTGGGGTTTAAGAGAGGGCGCCTTTGGATTTGTGTATTCAGGCGGAGGTTTACTACTGGCTGTAAATAATGCAGGTGGCGGGCCGTGGCCTTGGGTGCTGCAGAGGGGACTACAAATCTTTGAAGCGGCTCCAGCCTAGTTGGGGGAGGTGGAGCAGCGCGGCGCGGGCCTCTGCTCTTTCGTCTGGCAGGCTCCACTGGGTGGGAGGGGGAATGGCCTTGCATAAACTCACAAAGGCATCTTCCTCGTGTGTTGCCGATTTGCGGTGAAAGCATCATAAACATTCAAATAACATACAATACTAATTGAGTCATTTCAAGGCTCACATCTTAACATTGCTAATGCCTCTCGAATATAGCCAGTCCGAGCACATTATTTGTACACTATGTTTTAACAACTACAACATTGTGTTATATGCATATACATTTGCAGTTAGTGAGGTAGTAGTGAGGTTGGTGGAGCACATAGAAAATGACTTGCTACTGTACATGACGGTAGTGGCACATAAGGAGCTTAGACTTACATACATGGAGGGTGCATTCTCACGTGTCCTTCACACGAGCCCTCAGTATGGTTGCATTTGTCTTTCTTTGCACTCTAGCAGCATTAGTTCGGTTGTGGCGCGGGACCGTGGGGTGTAAGCTTTTCAATGATGCACATAACAAATAACCCCCCGGGACGCTTTTATCATTTGCACACAACTGCAGTGGTGTGGGTGATTCATTGCTTATGCCATGTGAACATGTATTCTGCCATATCTGTACATTTTACAGGCTTTCTAATCAAAGGGGTCTATGGAGAAAATGCACGTATTGCAAGCAGTTTTGGCATTAGTATTTGGGAACTTTTGCTTTTATTAGAGGACCATTTTTCAGTTCTCTTTCCACCCAGGCTCTGCTGGCCGGGTCATGCTGTCATGCTGGGAGCAGCGATACACTGCGGAAGGTGAAATGTTAGTGTTGGTATCTTACACTAGCTCATGTCCGTCTCGTTCGTGGGAACGGGCACAAAGCGGATCTGTCAGGGAGCTGCGGCCACAGGGATAATTGAAACTCTCCAAAGGTGGGGGCCGCGCTACAGTGCGCCGAGCTCACACCATCTTTATTAGACAAAATGGTTTCTGAGGCCTAGCTAAATTCAATACGTTTGGGCAATGTCTTCAGCAGGTGAGCCATCCACCACCTGGGCCCTGGTGGTAAGGAGGGGACACCCGATGAGTCATGGCCCTCACCTGGGGAGGGGATGTAGGCAAGGGGGGTCTTTTGGACCAATCCTCCCCTACAGTCACAAGGGCAATAGCTGGGTCTTGTGTAAGTAAGTAAATTACCCCAGGCTGACGGTAAAAGATTGAGTCAAGTAACACTCTGGCAAGACCAACTAGTGATTGAGTGAAAATAGTCTGCCTAACAGCAACTCATTCACATCCCGCCCATCTATTGCATATGCAGTGCGAGAAGGAGAGGTTCCACTAGATTTTTAGGAGTAGACTGGGAGTTAAACAACAAAAAAGGTGGGTAGGCCAGAAGATCTTGCATAAGGTCGACAAGGTATCGAAACTTACTGAACTAGTGAAGACCGTGAGAATGTGTAACTTGATTGTGAGGTAAATATGAGCTAGGGAAATGAAAAGCAGGATATAGAGTTGACGGAGCACCACAAAAGAGGAGGTGGCTAAGGAACTACCAGCTAGGTGGAAACTGTGCAGCCTGGTTGCCCAGCTAACAAGAGAATGTAGCATGCAGTTTTATCAGCGGTGCGTGAGGGAGAGTCTATAGGACCAGCTAAAGGTTGACAACCAGAAACGAATATACGGTGGGTGGTACAACCAAATAACGCTTGTGCTGTCAGGGGAGATTGGCATGCACCAATGTGGGTAAAAAGGTGCCATTGCAAAGCTGAACAGTAGGTGAGGCTGGGGAGGGGAGTGTTCTCCTGAGGGAGGGAGCAGAACAGAGTATTACAGGAGAAAGGCAGAAGTTAGTGTAATCGTAGAGGAAGGGCACCAGCCAATAGTGGCAAGAGGAGGTAGAGTTGGTGAGGTGGTGCACTGGAAAGGCTGTTTGTGTGCACTGCAGGATGGGAGCGGACAGAGGTAGTGTAGGAAAGAGGCAGGAGCAGTGATGAGAGGTTTGTTTTTCAGGGTCTGGGGAGAGAAGCAGTGAGGAGTGGGTGGACCAGGCCAGGAAATGTGCAACCACAAGCAGGACAAAAAGTGGCTAGGAAGGGTGCATGGAGCCCTGAGAAGCGGGGGCTACGGAAAGCTAGAACAAACAGAAAGCAGGGTCAGAGGTGGTGTGAGGAGGCAGAGGAACAGCTCTACAAGCAAAGTGCTACAAGGAGTGGAGGGGACATGGAGAGCAAAGAGGAATGAACGTGACTCAGACTCAAAGGGATAGGGAAGGAGACCCTGGATAGTTTCAGCAGTACCTAGCAGAGTATAAGAGTGGATATCCCCAGAGAGATGAGCCTAAAGGAAGGTAAGTCGAGGCACAGAGTTCAGAGATGAGGGCAGGTATTATGTAATGACTTAATGGTGTATCCAGTAATATAACTTTGTCTCGGTCAGAGCAAGCAGAGTTTGTGAGCAGAACAATGAGCAGTATTGGCCGTACTTAGCCGTACTTGGCCATACTGGGGTGCTCACTTATGGATCCAGTGAAGCTGGTTGTGCCTGTCCATGAGAATGTCATTGTGGTTTATGGAGCCCATGTGGCAGCACTGAGGTCCTTGGGTCCAGCCAGGCTAGGAGGTATCGCCCATTGCCATTCACTTAGCTGCCTATGCATGGGGGATTGTCACCTGACATGTATGGACCAACCAACCTGTCCTCCCCAGCTTCTGATGTTGAGGAAGACTGAAGGGATTCTGGACATGGAAGGCCACCTCCACAACACCACAGACGGTTTGGGAGGCAGATATTCGGGCTTTCACCAATTCACATAAGTCTTCAGTTCTGTTTGGACCAAGGGAAGGGACATTTCAAGTTGCCACTCTTCTGTTAGGTCCCCTGTTATGCACAGACCATATACCTAATTATATGATTTATAATTGTGAGTGGAAATGTGCCATTTATCATGCACATTATGAATAGCAGTTGAGAAGAAATTTTTGACGACTATATTGGAGCCTAATTATTGACTGTGTTTAGGCAATAATCCTCAGCATGGTCTTGAAAAGGGTGTGGAGATGACAGGAGGGAAATGGGGGTGGCAGAAGCCATACTGAGAGATAAACCGAGAGAGCAGCAGGTAAGGCGGAGGAGTGAAAGGTAACTGACAGACAGCAGGATGGTGTGCAAGGAGCCTGCATGGAATAAGGGCATTCACTGGTGAATTAGGTCTGCATTCCACACAATAAGATTGACTGGCGCTTCCTCTCAGGGTCCTAATGTTTGTTAAACCTTTGTTCATCTACATATAAATTAGCCCTTTCAAAATCCGCACTGTCTTTACACACTTAAATTCTGCCCATAAAGACCATGTGATCATGTTTCCAGTCACACATAGCATAGAGGAAATGCTGAGAAGCTTGCACAGAGTCATTAAGCCACACACGGATTTTAAAATGCTTAAAGCCATGGAGAATGGGGCAGGGGAGGCGCTGTGGACCCGAAAACAATATGGCTGAACCTCTATGAAGATCCTGTCTCCAACGTTTTACAGGATTCAATACGTGTGTTGTATGAGAGGCTTTTCGGTCCTGCTTTTTTCTCCGATGATCGGGGCCTCCCGCTGAGAGGCGATACCGGAGCAGCGACCTGGAGGGGAGCTGACTGGCGAGCCCCACGGTGCCTACTGGCTGCTGGAGGTCCGTTCATCCCAGGAGTGGTGTAGGCTGGGAGGCCGGTGCCAGAGACATGAGGAGCTTTGAGAGGCCGACCACAGAGGTGGGTGCAGTCTCGGCCGAGCGCTGCTGGTTTCCACTCTGGATCGGAGCGAGGGCACCACTGTGCTGCCTGGTGTCGGTGAAAGGGCAGCTCACTAGCAGAGACGGAAGGTGCGCTGCATATACATGCGATGCAGGGGCTTTCTCTGGCACAGATATTGTCTCTGCATCTTCCTGGGCCCATATGCGGAGGACATCCTTTTTGAGGACGTCTATGATTTGGGCAGATTTACTTAACCATTAAGTGGCCAAGGACTCCAGGGTACAGTTGGCAGAAATGTAATGAGGCACCCACGGCTACACACATGAGAACTTAATTTATACGCATGGACATTTTGCGCAATGCCAAGCAAGTAGTGTTTGCGTTATGTACTGGGACCTTCTCTTAATACAACCGCTATAGCGACTTGGAGAGGTAGGAAGAAAGATAAGCCCCTGCACACTGAATTTTTTTTCTGTCACGTGGCTCCACAAGTAAACACCCAGACCAGGTGTGGTCCAGACCATCATCCCTGTCGAGGGACCGAGTGATGGCTGCGCTAGGGCGCATTGAAAAATCAGTCTCATGTCTGCTGAACAAATCTGACAAAATGGCAGAGAAGGAGGCACAACTGGAGTCGAGAACCTTTGTTTTGGAGCAGAAAACAGAGTTGGGTCAGTAATGCACCAATTAACCCCAGTGGTGAAACAGGTGGGAAAAGAGCTGGAAGCATCTGTCAAAGGGCAATGTGCCCTGGAAAACAGACTTGAATATCTTGAGAATATAATTAAATCAAAACAAATCATGGTCATTGTCCTCCCAGCGGGCGCAGAAGGGGACGGCTCAATAGCCATTGCAACCACCTGGATTCTGGAGATGTTGGGGCTGGAGGTTGAGGAAGACCCCATATATATAGACAATTGCTGTCAGATCAAGACACGCTCCTCTAATGGGATGCAAGACTCTGCAGTAGGACCAGCACTTATTGTGAAGCTGTCTGATGCCCGGGATGGAGAACGAGAGTGTTAAAAGCAGCAACAGATAAGGGTAATCTGGAATATCAGCAGCAAAGGGTCCTCTTCTTCCCAGACCTGGCTACAGCAACTGAGAAAAGAAGGAAGGAATTGAACACGCTAAAGAAAACCTTTTTTGCACGAGGGGTGAAGGCAGACTTACTACGGCCTGACAATTTAAGGGTCACCTGCAAGGAAAGGGACTTATTCTTTTGGGACGCTGACAGGGCGGAAGTTCTCAGAGAAGGAGAAAGTTGACACAAACACGGGGTGAATGTAGATAGAACTGTGGGGGAATTGTGTAGTTGTTTGGGTGATAGAGTGAGGCGACATGGGCGTTTATCCAACTAGGGAATAGTTAATAGTGCTTATAGGGACATGTTCAAATTACGGTTGTTCTGTTGGATACAGTAAAAACGAAAAGCATGTGTATCAGTGAAACTCCTGACACACTTGCAGAGTAGAGGTGTATAGATGGAGTTATAGGTGACTTGAGCCCTCCCAGCTTACTTAGGAGTTAAAAGGGGTTATTTTGGTAGGTGGACTTCTGGTTGTTCAAGAGCTTCGCTGTCCCTATTGCTGCGCAAACTTAGTGAGGGCTTCATTAATAGCTTGAATAGTATTGCTCTGCGCCCCCACACCCATGTTTGAGTGGACTCTCAGAGACGTGTAGAGTTTTTTCTGAAACTGTAATGTCTGTATGTTTACATGACAAGGTGGGACATATCACATGTTTGTATTTGTTTTACTGAAATATTTCATTTTTAAAGTATTCAAAATTTGAAAGGTAATCTTGCTTTACTTCCTTTTTTAAAACATGGTGTGTATGATAGGAAAATAAAACCATTCTTTAAAATAAAACGGTGGAGAATGATCCGGCCCTCTGTCAAGGCAGTGACAGTGCTGTACACCACATGCAATATGGGTGAGGTCCAACGCATGGGCAGGACCTCAAGAGGTATATGCAAAAGCTGGTCTCTATCCACCACAAGGTGACCTTTGACAGAGGAGGCAGCTCACCAGCACCACCACCACCACGCCTAGAACTACGGCAAACAGGCCATGGCAGTCATCAACCTGTCTGGCATTGACCTACTTGAAAAAGAGGAGATGGAGACGGAAGCAGTAGGCAAGTTCACAAAATGAATGCATGCAAAAGAAAAATAGCAGTTGGTATGTGTACAAGCGGCCACTACCATTTATCAGTTTACCAAATGCACCAACACACTGAAAGCATTGCCCACTGACAGATGGACAAACGCAGACTGAACTTTGATGTTCTACTCTCTACACATCTGAGCCATTTCTGTATCGTCATTCCACTCATAGTTGTAAACACATTGCCACAAATCTATGGAACACCATGCCCAGGCGAATCCACACATAGGTAGACCAGTCTCTCTAAGGAGCGGCCCAATAAAGTTGTTACAATGTAGTAGTCCTCACGGCCATGTACCCGAAAACACACCAGAGCACTAATATCACAAACAGGAATGCATTTTAGACTCGACTCTCAGGCAGGCCAGTTTCACCCAAGTGTGAAATTACACTGGAGCACAACATTAAAATCAAAAACCCTCTCAATGCTGGCCTCAATACTGTAGGTTTCTCTAACTCCTCCACACCGCAGACATGGGGCATAATCGCCCCACCTCTGCAAATACCAAAACAGGAAAAGAGGATTGTGGCTCGCATTACGCTGCAACTGGCTCTTTCATTCGTACCTTCCAGTCCAAGGCACAGTCATTCCTCCACCAACTTGGTTCCTGTATAAACACTAACCTAATCCCATCGGGTCAGTCTAATAATTCCACCACAAATACTGTATTACTCAAGACTCTCCTGAACTTCCACCACCCAGCTCTCTTCATTAAACATACCTGAAAACAGGAGGAACCCCAACAACGTGGCTTCTGCTTTCATCCTGGAAGATGACTGAAGCCTTCCTAGGTCTGCATAGCCTACAAACTTCAAATAGGATTCTTCAAAAGCTTCCTTCTCCGCTACCTAACCTATTCACTTTTCAATATACTAGATCTTATAAATGGATCCCCCGATAAACTATAGTTTTATGCCTGCTAGCACCACCATCACTGCATTAACCACTGCATAGCTACCAAGAGCTTGCTCCACATCCTGGAACATCTTTAGCCCCATCACATACCCTTCTACTCCTCCCAGAGAGATGGCTTTCTCAGTATTCCAACATTGGCAACTACTAGATCTTGGGTTCTCACCTCCAATAAAACATATACACTCAAGTTTTGCCACCACGTTATTATACTACCTACTCTACCCAAAACCGGGGAGTCATGATCCTGAGCCACAAGTCTCTAAAATGTATACACAAAGTGACACACTCAGATCCCCTGGGTCGCTATGTATTATTATTCGGCACACTCCGGGGAAGGAAGGTGGTCCTACTTAACGTCTACGGCCCTAATATCGATGACCCAGATTTCTTCTCCCATCTCTCCTCCCTTCTAGCAAGGTTCCCCCTCATTCCCATGCTCTGGGGCGGAGACTTTAATACCGTAGTAGGTACTGATTTAGACCGATCTGGTGTTAAGCCTTGCCAACTCACCAAAGCCGCCAAAATCATCATAGATATACAATTACAGATTAGATTGGTGGACGCCTGGAGGCTGACAAACCCGGACTCTACTTTTTACTCCTCCGGTACACGACTTGCACTCACGTATAGATAGATGGCTTGTCGCCAACATCCTCATGAGGTTGGTTGTACAGATGTCCATCCTACCCAGGACCTTCTCAGACCATTCTCCGGTCACCATCTCATTGAACTGGGCCGAAGGTAACGGGGGGACCCACGCATCGAGACTAAAATCATGCACCTTACTAGACACTGTGTTCGAGTCTGAGCTTGGTACTAGTATTGACGATTTCTTCCTTCTTAACACTGGGTCAGTGGAATCCCAATCCACCCTTTGGGAGTCATTCAAGGTTTACATCAGAGGCATTGCACTGTCCAAGGAAGCTGGCATCCTTAAGGGCATTCAGAGGACCATCAGGGAGAGCGAATCACTCTTGGCTGAGCTTGAAACCCGATACACCACATCACCATCCGCCACCATACTTGGTGAGATAAGCACTACTTTAGATACCTTTCGGGACCAGGCCGAAGACGACCCCCAGGTCGCCCATCCGTATGGAGAGGGGAATGCCCCCAGCCGCCTATTAGCCAGTCTAATCCTTCAAGAGAGGGGTGTGCCCCATATCCCAGCCATTGAAAGGGCAGACGGCACCCTGCCACTCATCGCATAAAATTGACAAGTTCCGCTCTTTCAACGAAACAGTTTACACTGATACTGCAGAGAGACCAGGGCAGCTCTGGACCAACTGATCTCGGCTGATGAGCTGTCTAAAGCCATAGACTCCCTATCGTCAGGTAGGGCTCCCGGCATGGATGGGCTCACAACCAAATTTTACAAATGCTACAAGGCCCGCCTGATACCCCAATTAATCGCTGTATGGAAAGAGGCTTGTGAGGTTGGTATTCTCCCCCCCTTCTCCTAGGGAAGCGAACATCTCAGTACTACTGGAACCTGGCAAACCGGCAACACAATGCGGCTCCTACCGTCCACTTTGTCTTATCAATTGCGATGTAAAGATATTCGCCAAAGTTCTGGGCCTCCGCCTTGCACCATACATGTCTTCTATAGTTCACCCGGACCAATCTGAGTTCATTCCTGGTCGCTCTACCTCTGTTAACCTACACCGGCTGTTCAACATTCTAGCCCAAATTGACCCTAGTACACAGGCCGTTGCAGCCACTCTAGATATGCAAAGAGCATTTGATTCAGTCTCTTGGAGGTTCCTATTGGTGCTGGAGAAGTGCAATTTCGGCCCCCACTTTATATCCTGGGTGAAACTGTTATATGCCTCTCCCATGGCCAGGGTCTGCACCGAAGACTGCTGCTCTGTCCAATTTGAGATAGCTAGAGGTACTAGACAAGGGTGCCCTTTTTCACCGCTAATATTTGCACTGGCTTCTGCATGCTCATAGGGGTTTAAGACTGTCTGAGGCTCCCAAGATCATATCTCTCTAAGCGGACAATGCCTTACTTCCAATCTCCCGATGTTAACCTGGACCCTGTTTTAGATGATGTCTTACTTTTTGGTGAACTATCGGGCCTGAAAGTTAACTGCACGAAATCTGTTATTCCCGCTGACTGATGCCACTATTCCCCCTGGAGATCTACGGGCATTCACATGGTCCCAGACAAAAATTACCTATCTTGGGGTGCAAGTTACCCATCATCGGATCCCTCTGTATGACCTCAACTTTGGGAACTATCTCACCTCTCTCATCCGTAAAATGGCTGATTGAGCCAAACTGCTAGCTGGGAGGTTGGCCGTCCTCAAAATGATCGTCTTGCCACACACAACTCCTGTATAGATTTCAAAATATACCACTCTGGCCAGGTCGGGAGTTCTTCCAATCACTGACCCGGACCATTAACACCTTCCTGTGGCACTCCGGTGCGGTTCGGCTAAAACTTGAAACATTAGCCACCCCAACTGTGCTGGGCGAGTTTGGTGCCGCCAACTTCGAGGGATACTGGATCGCAGCGCAAGCCCACTTCGCAGCATTCTGGTTTGACTCTGATGGATGACCTCCTCATGTGAAACTCAAGCGATTGGCGGCTGGTGAGCTGGACATTCGCTCCTTGGTTCTCCCTTCCCTCAGTCTCCAACTTGACCCCATGGATCCCACCGACTCCACGATGATGGCATGAAACAAACTCTGTAAAAAGATAGGCAACCCCCGCCCTTTCCACAGTAATTTTCCCTTGTGACACTGGGCCTCATTACGACCCTGGCGCTAAGTGAAAAACGATGGCGGTAAATGGTTAACGCCATCGTTTTCCGCCAGGTCCGATCATGACCCGTGACCGTTAACTATGATGCCATTAGTGGCATCGTAGTTAACCCTGCCGCTAACTGCGCTAAGGGTGCGCGCACGCGACCGGCCACACCGTACTTAGCGCCATGGCGGAAAGGTACGCAAATGCCGACCCAAGCGGACATGCACCTAACGCCATCACCCAGCCCGTTAAGTACCTTATCGCCATGGTGCTAATTACGCCATCGCGAACCAACCGTAAAGGGCCATGTAAAGTGAATGCAGCTGCCACAGGTGCACAGAGACAGCACAGGTGAAGGCAATACAGACTCAGGAAGTACAAAAAGAGCACACCCCACCCCTTCCCACACCCAGTCACACTCCACAATGATACCAATACGACTAGCAATGTTGGGGCTGGAGGACCTGATAGCAATGCATGTGCTACAACAGCAACAACAACAACAGGCAGCACAGAGGAGACGCATGAGGAGAAGGAGGGCAAGGCAGGCCCAGCAAGCCCCACCAGCACAGCCAGTGCCACCACGCAGGCAGCCCCCAATCCCACGCATCAGAGCCAATCCATTCAACCTCACTGCTGAGCAGATCCACACCCTGTACCGTTTGGACCGGGACACCATCACCGCCATCGTAGACATGATACACAACAACATCGTCAGCATGATAGAAACTCCAACCGCCATCCCCCCCCTACTGAAGGTAGTGTCTGTACTCCACTTCCTGGCCACAGGCACCTACCAGCACACAGTGGGGCACTTGCATGGCATTTCACAACCATTATTCTCACGAACACTCATCCAAGTGCTCGATGCCCTCCTCAAGCACACAGACGACCACATCTCATTACCACGGACTGCCCAGGACATTGCAAACACCAAAGTGGGTTTCCATGCACTAGCCGGCATACCCGGTTGCATTGGTGCCATCGACTGCACCCATGTGGAATTGGTGGTTCCACGTGCCATGGAGGTACCGTACCGCAACCGGAAACAGTTCCACTCAATCAACGTGCAAATGGTCTGTGACTCCAACAAGATCATCACACATTGGTGTGCCCGATTCCCGGGATCAACCCATGATTCTATGGTCCTGAGGAACTCCACAATACCACGCTACATGGAGCGACATGCAGGCCCAAGATCCTGGCTACTCGGTGAGTCCAACGTCATGGAAGTGGGCAGGTGAATGACGTACCGATGCATACTCCACCTGGCTGAAAGGGGGGGGGAATGATGCATACTCCACCTGGCTGAAAGGGGGGGGGGAATGATGCATACTCCACCTGGCTGAAAGGGGGGGGGGGATGATGCATACTCCACCTGGCTGAAAGGGGGGGGATGATGCATACTCCACCTGGCTGAAAGGGGGTGGGGGGGAATGATGCATACTCCACCTTGCTGAAAGGGGGGGGGAATGATGCATACTCCACCTGGCTGTGAGTAACACAGAGAACGGAGACAGGATGGGCACTCACAATGCACTCAACCCCTCTGCATACATTGGGCGATGGCATGCAAAACAGGCCATGGGAGCCATGAGCATATACTGGTTGCATTGTGTGAATCAATTAGTGCATGTAGAAGTGAGCCAAAGTAACAGTTGGATGCAAGCCATGTTGGCACATCATGTTCTTGATCAGACGACATGACTGACACATACATTCTCGCCTACATACAGGTGATGCAGGCTATCCCCTGAAGAGGTGGCTCCTTACACCAGTCCGTAACCCGCAGAACCAGCACGAGGAGGACTTCAACCATGCACATACAAGTACTCGTGTGGTCATAGAGCAGACATTCGGCCTATTGAAGGCACGGTTCCGAAGCCTCAGCAGGTCTGGTGGGGTACTCCTGTACCACCATGAGAAGGTGGCAAAGATCGTCATGGCATGTGTCATGCTACACAATATGTGCGTCAGACGGAATGTGCCCTGCCCCCTGACGCAGAACTGCAACCACCTGACGATGAGGATGAGGAGGGTGCAGATGGGGCGGCACCCCATGGAGGAGGCGGCGCACAGGAGGGGCGTGCAATGCGCCAAAGTATCATCGACCACTGCTTCTAGCACACACGGCTGGTGTGAATCACATGGAGACTGCACTTGGGGCACTGTGTGTCTCTGGGACATGCACACTGTGGACTGTACACCAATAAAGCACACATACGCAATGAAAATGTCCACACATTTCATTTTGGCAAAGAAAAAAGTGTATTTAAACTATGAAACGTCGTGACACTTCCCCTCCCCCCTGCACACCCCAACACACCCCTTCCCCCCTCCCCCCTGCACACCCCAACACACCCATCCCCCCTCCCCCTGCACACCCCAACACACCCCCTCCCCCCTCCCCCTGCACACCCCCTCCCCCCTTCACACCCCAACACACCCCCTCCCCCCTGCACACCCCAACACACCCCATGTAGGTGTCAACAGATGCCTGTGACAGTGGGCACAGGCTGTTACAAGCCCCCTCTCCCGGCCCCCGGGGCACCCCTGGCTGTGGAGGGCAGGTTACGTCCGGAACGTCGGACGGGGCTGCTCTGTGCAGAACTGGCAGTGGAGGATGTCCCTGCCTGCCCCCGTGCATGCACGTCCTGTAGGGTGTGGGTGAGCTCAGTGAGCGCACGACGCAAGCCGGCAAGTTCAGCACAGATGTCCCTGGACATGGCCTGCATGGCATCCCTCAGGGTGGCAGTGCTCTGCGCAACTTCGGCCCTTAGGGTCTCCGTGGCCTTTTCAATGGTTGCCCTAGCCCCCACACATTCTGCGGCATGCTCAGCCAGCATCGTGGACAGTTGTTGCTGCCGTTCTGTGATGTCCTCGAGGGACTGCTGCCCCTGCTGGCCCATGGCCAGTGCTAGTGGTGTGATGGAGGGGCTGCTCCCCCCCTGTGGACTGAGTACTGGGCATGGGGTAGAAGGCCACTCCTCTACCTCTGTGTGCCCCTGTGTGTGATCCTCATGGGGGCTGGCGTCTGACAAACAGGGGGAATGTAGTAGGTCAGTGGGGCTTCTGACTTCCTGCTCCTCAATGTCTGAGTCTGAACATGCAGCTATTGCAGCTGTCTCACCCATTTTGCTGCTGGCCGCTGACCCGGTGCCTTCTGTGGCAGGCAATTTTGGTAGAGGTGGAGCAGCTGCTGCTGGCCTGCTGACTACAGGGGTGCTTGCCGGTGGGACGTCTGGTATGCTTGCAGTGGGTCCTGCTTGTTGTGGGGTCTGCCTCACTGCAGCTGAGGTCGAGGGGACGGTATAATTGGCTTTCTTGGCTCTCTTCGTCGCAGGGGTGTCCTTGTCCTCGGGGTGTGAATCTGTGCCTGTGGTGGAGCAAAGGAGGGAGGGCGTTATTGATGGGTCTGCGGACTTTGGAATGACAGTGATGGACATTATTCTGGTCAGTAGATGAGGCAGATTTCAGGCAGGGCCATGCAGGTTGTCTCCTTTTAGTGTGGAATGTGGATGCAGGTATGCGGGTGCCAGCAGTGTATACAGGGTGATGCTCGCATGTGGCTATGCGCAGTATGGAAATGTGTTGCATTTACACTCTAGGGCAACCTTGTGCTACACATGAATGGACTGCAGTGACTATGGCATGTCTTGTTTGAGGCACCTACCTTCATCGCCTGATGTCGGAGCTCCCCTTTCCATCCCTCCGACGCCTTCAATGGCTTCCATGCCAATCGTGGTTGCACAAATCTCCTCCCACGGTTGGAGTTTTAGTGGGGATTCCGACCCTCCACCGGTACCCATTGCAAGGTTGCGGTTCGCAGAGATGACCGCTCTGACCCGTATGCGGAGGTCGTCCCAGCGCTTCCTGCACTGCTGTGGGGTGCGGGGTACGGTCCCCACCGCGCTGACGCGCTCGGCCACCAGGGCCCAGATGGCCTTCTTTTTCCCTATCGCTGTCCTGGTCATTTCAGGGGAGAAAACGACAGCTGCGTTGTCTTGCAGGGTCTCCGCAAGCATGCAGAGTTCCTCCCGGCTGAATCTTTCCTGGCGCTGGCGGTCACATGCCTTCTTAACAGCTTTAGGCATTTTTGGGTAGTTGGATGGGTGGGTGATTGGTTGGGACAGGTGTCAGGGTTGGATCTGGTGTTGTTCGGTAGGATGGCAATGGATTGTGTTTTTAAAGATGGCCGATGTGCTGTTTCCCGTTCCGGCGCGATGACGCTATTTCCGGTCCTGCTTTTTACGGCCACCGCAAATTACGGTGGCCGCTAATTACGGTGGCCGCTAATTACGGTGGCCGCTACTTACGGTGGCGGAACTGCACCTTGCTCGCTTTACGATGCCGGTAGGGGCCTTTTCCGCCATGTCGTTAATTGCATTACCGCCATGGCGTAATGCTCGTGCGCGATGGGTCGTAATGTGGCGCTCTTTACGCCATCGGCCCACGGCGTAAACGCTCATTACGCCATGGCGGTAATGACGGAAGATTACCGCCTGGGTCGTAATGAGGCCCACTATCTCCCCGACTCCCCTCATGTGGACACCTCCACGGTTCGCCACTGGGTTACTGAAGGTTTTGCCACCTTACGGGATGCATTCACCTTGGGGACCTTCACTGAGTGGCCAGACTTACCCAAATCCTTACGTGATCGACCCTCCCGCTGTCTTCAATACGCGGGGCTCCTTCGATCCCTCAAGAACAGATGGCCTGTGTTCCCTGCGATTCCCCCTGATGACACCCTACGGCTGAGATCATGATGGGTAGTACTCCCAAGGGTAGAGTTTCCAGACTATACAACCTTCTTCAGGGCAAAACGGTCCATCCGTGTGAGGGGCTTAAAAAGACATGGAGTATAGACCCACACACATACTCTGTGGTGTCCCTCAGGGATCTTGTGACACTCAAGTACTCATCCCCCTCAGTGGCTGTTATGACCATGATTCCAAACTGCTAAACAATATTTTTCTTGAAATCCAAGCTTGGCTGGCCACCAACAGTCTGCGTCTCAACAGCGACAAGACTGAGTTAATGATTGTGGGTACTCGGGCACACTTGAAAAAACTCAACACCAAATACTCATCTTTCGTCATTGACGGCAACATAATCAACGTCTCTAAAGAGATAAAAACATTGGGGATCTACATCGATTCAACTCTTTCTCTCAAAAAACAGTTCAGCAGTGTTGCGTCCTCCACGGCCTACACTAATAAACTGATCTACAGTTGCAAATCGTACTTATTTGCTAAGAGTTCCCTAATGTTAGCTAGAGCACTTGCTCTATCTAAACTTGACTACTGCAACACATTATTCCTTGGTTCTTCTGAACACAATCTAAATAGACTCCAGATTCTCCAGAATCCAGAATCTGAGAGCAGCACTTAGTCTACCCAGATCCTGCCGTATTTCCACTCAGACACAACGTCAACTGGCTGCCCATCCGTGACAGATTCACACTACGCACCCTGGCCATCACGCACAAATGCCTCACAAACTCCCCCCCCCCCGAAATACATGTCCGGCTAAATTTGTAAACACTTAACCCACGCGTACTACCAGATCATCTCACTCCAACAACCTGGTTGTACCAAGATTCGATCGAAAAACAGCCGGAGGAGCCAGCTTCCCAGTCCAAGCTGCCAAACGACAGAACTCTATTCACATCCCTCTTAGACAGGAACCCTCCTTCCTCACCTTTAAAGTCAGAATAAACAATTGGCTCAGCAACAAGCCTCATCACTAAGATGCCATCACTGTTATCTAATCACTGCCTATTCATGCTACTATTCATTATCTCATCATTAGTTATACTATTGTACATTTTCTCCTGTTATCTGACCCACCTGTAACCAGGGTCCCATTTGTTGTCTCCACATTTGATTGTAATTTGCCCGCTTCACTATTTATGTAACCTCTAAGTTTTTCAAGTGCCCAGTTACCTTAGCGTTTGGTGCGCAGTACAAATAATAAACAAATACAAATAGACACAGGCGTCGAAATTATTGATCAACGGTGGGATTCAATGTGTGCTTGCACCCAAGAAATTGCCCTCAACTCTAAATTTAAATTAATCCAATTCAAAATACTCTGTAGATACCACTATACCCCAGTCAGACTACACTGCGTGTCAACGGAGCACTCCCCTGACTGCCCTAGATGCAGAGCGGCCAATGCAGATTACATACATATGCTCTGGTACTGCACAAGTCTTTCTCCCTTCTGGAGAGACATATCTGCAACCATGTCCCAAATACTTGAGTACACTATCACACCATCCCTGTTGGCTTGCCTCCTCCACAAATTTCCCCGTATGGGCCACGCTCCCAAGAAACTGGCCGGTTTGTGCATGCTGCTTGCGGTCCGCTGTGTTCTGCTGCTCTGGAGGCACCCTCGAGCTCCCACTCTCAGTCAATGGCTGTTGGCCGTCGCCTGGGCGTCAGACACTGATGAGTGCTGGGCGAGCCTACAGCCGGCAGTAAGCAGACCGGTAAATATCTGGACCCCCTTTCTGTCATATTTACTCTCTTCTTCTAGTGAAAATGAGGCGGATAGTGTCAACCTCTCATCCCCGGAATATGGCCTCGCTTGAATTGTTTTTCTGCTCCTTGGATACATCCCTCACATTTAGTAAGACCCACAACTCTAGTTTGCATGGTCCTGCGAGACCACAGTAATTGATTATATACTTTTCTGTAATATGCTGATTGATCATGTACTACTCGTTGTCCTTTTCTCCGTTGTACTGTCAAGCAAATAAAGTATAATATAAAATAAAATAAAAATTGCTGGCACACAGGACTCTGATACCTCTGACTTGATTCGATGAATACCTCAGATTTTGCAGTTGCTTCTCCCTCTACCCACACCAACCAAGGAGGTTATTTAGGGGTAGCCAGAGGTAGTAACTGCTACCCCTGGCTTCACCTTTGGTACCTGTGCATTGACCTTGCAACCTCTGGGTATGCATCGGTCAGAAGGCAGAACGATCTCATGTATGGAGAGAATTACTGCTGAAGCATGAGGTTGAATATAGAGAGTTTAAACATCACTGCATGGCTTGCAAGCTTCTGAAGTGTACATAATAAACAGTGACGGTTCATCCATAATGGTGGAGGGGGTGCCGACGACACAGGAACCCTCGCCCATTATGGAGGAGCAGAAGAGCCAGCCCAGTGTAAAGACTGAGCACTTCCTCAGCTGCTTCTGGGCTGTCTCATATGGTCAAAAGGAAACATGGTGCCTCATTATAAGTATGCCGGTCTGGTAACAACGGTGCCGGTAAGCTACCGGCACAGTTGTTACCGGATCGGCATACTCCGAGTTCTGTGAGCGGGTGCCTTTCAGCCCGCCAGGTCTGACTTGGTGGGCGGAACGGCACCCGCTCGTAGACCTTGACGGTAGCACCGGCACCATTTATGAATGATCCCGGTGCTACCGTCCTCCCCATTCCCATTGGGTCCAATGTGACTCGAATGGGGAGTAATTTTTTCCGTTGCCCGACAATGGGGAATTAGCAGGACCGCCGGGGTTGTAATGCCCCAGTAAGTCCCCATTGCCGGGCTGTGGGATAAAAATGACTCCGGCAGCAGCCGTGCCGTTTTGACCGGCAAGGCTACCGGCTGAGTCATAATGAGGCCCATGGTTTCCCTTTTACAGTTTTTGTTCCTAGCGTACACGTCTAATGGACTAGGCAAGACCAGGGGCATTTTGCTTCCCCAGCCTTGCATAGCCCATTGGGGAACTGCATATTTGTATGTGCAAGGGGGCGCTCCTGCATCTCCCACACATACATTATCATTGTCTTAAAGGACAGGATGAGGCTTTAGGCTGGTTTCCCTCTTTCTTGCCAGTTGTTGAGTTACTGCAGCCCCAACATCATTCGGCACTGTACATGGCTTTTATTGGGCAATTGGATATCTGCATGTGCCAGTACGTGCACAGCACTGACTTTTATATCAAAGTGTCTGTACTAGAGCGAACATCTGATATCTCGTGTACGCTTTGAGTGCACCAGTGACTGAAAAACGAAATTATTCTACACAATTCGGGTAGGAACGTTATTGCACACACAAAGTGAAAGTTTCCCAATTTAGTTAAACACAATAGCATTGATCACAATACACGTTAATGAAAGCAACGTATACTAAAGTATGTAATCGTTGGTACATATACAAATAAGTTGGTTGCATCAGGGGCTGATTGCTCCCGTTGTAGACCCATTTTATGTTTTCCTCACAGGAAAGACCTCTTCGGCACCCGTTGATCTGTGGTTGCACAAGGTTTCTCACTTGCAGCTTCTGCGAAATATAGCAAAGTGACTAATCCCAAGCCGTATCCTTGACCATTTCTACTGTGACGTCAACCAACCACTAGCTTCCTCTGTTAGGCTAAGAAAAAGTGTTCTGTCAATGGGCAGACGTGTGGACTATAGCCCAGTAATCTCCAGGGTAAACTCTTGAAGTGTCCTGGCGGACAGGCTACTTAAAGCCTCTCTTGCAACACTGATGGCTGTGCTCCATGTTGCAGCCCACTGGATATCTAAACCGAGGACCTTTAAACACATTTCTCTTTTCTGAAAGGGCATGACTGGCTTTCCCTAAAGGTGTGCTGCCCCCTTTCAAAGTAATTTCATTGCATTAATTGGCATATGGCCAATCATTTCTTCTTAGCAATAATAAAGATCCCAGGAGCAATATAACAATACCTCATGTGTTTTCAGATTCGTTTTTAGAAGTTCGAGTAATTGTCTATTCAACTTAGAACCATGTCCAAGCAACCCGTGGTTCTTTAATGTGTAACCTATAAAGTAGGATTTTTAAAATCAGCCCTGTGGCCACCACCCTCTGATGATCAGGCTCCAACATTAAGGTCTATCCAAACTCTATATAGGTAGTGTGACTACACAGCAAGGCTTCGACATGGGAGGGCCTGAGTGAGGTGCAGGGTTCAGTTAAGCGCACACAGAGCACTCTCAATAATGCAAGTAAGGCAGAATGGATAAACAAACAGATATGTCGTATCTATTAAAAAGTAAGCAATACTCACTACTAATGTAAACATTCCCTTCGGTGTGCTCTAACAGCAAGAAAACGTCACTTTTGAACACAGAAATACTTTTCAATGTAGTGTAGCAAAGCAAGTGAATATATAGAATAAGTAGTCAAGACTTTGAGAGCTAGTAAATGGAGAAGAAAGAAGTTTGCAAACACCATACACAATCTACCAACTAAAGTCCTAACCTTTACAATGTCCTTACCTAGGCAGAGGAGGAGGAGCCAGGTGTCCTTAAAGACACAGGTTCCAATAAAAGTATTTTCAGGAGGCTAGGAGCCTCATTTAGGAAGTTGCACACATGCTGGCTTGAGTCAACAAGTAGTTATAAGTGTTTCATGGTTTAGTAAAAGCAAGAGGAATGCCTTTAAAAGACCCTCCCCCAATCCAACCACCTTAAGGGAGACTCAGGAGAGACACACGTGTGTTACAGGCACATTATAAATGACTTGTATCATATCATACCATGCCAGAACACCACAGTTTAGGGATAGGCAAGGGAGAGCTAAGGTTATGCCTTTATGCCCATACAACCTATGGAGACAGGGGGAGAGCAAAACAAATATGTTTGCTCACCCCCTATACTCAGATCTCAGGTACCACTGTAGGAGTTCTTGAAATGTCTGGCCCTTCTGGACTTGTGCCTTGGTTCCATTGGAGGAAGCCCAGGGATCGCGGCGGCAGAGGTCATCTAATGCGTTGTTTACTTGGGTCTGGCTAGTTTGCGCTTTTGTGCTACAATGGACCAGATTCTGCACAGCTGTACACTCTAGACACGCAGACCTTGGGATCACCACTCTGGTGACTATCTCAGATGACCCCCAAGACCTGATGCAGGCACTGAACAGTGATGGCCACCCGAACAAAATGGTGGAAGGTGACCCTCATGGCTAGAACAAAGAAACTCATCCTGCAAAGCCCCTCTTCGTGGTGGAGATATGCAACTTCAGAGAAAGACCTTCTCGTCCTACAAGCTAAGGGCCACCTTGTTCTGTAAGATGAGGATCTACAGAGTCACAAGACTCAATCTCGTATGGAGACCATTGTAGAGAAGTAGCCCCAAAGGACGTTTGGCTAGCCCACAGGATGGTTACGGGACTGCTCAAAGTGCTTCCAGTGGCTGGATCCTCAACCAGAGGTTGGAGCTTGTTGTCCACCCTCCTCCCCAGTACATGGGTTGAAGCACTGATGAACGTGTTTAGGAGATCTGCAGAAAGACAGTGCTTCACTAGGCAAGTGAAGAGAGAGCTGCTTATCCTCTAATGACGAGTTTTGTGTCTTCAGTGGACTAGTCTCCTTCGTAGGGGTCTTGGCTCCAACGATGATCTAACGAACTGATGCAGGAGTCATCCTTTTATCCAGGATCTGGGCTGGAGTTGCCCCAAGACCACTAACGGAAAGGCTCTGCACTATTCAAACTGGCAGGGGCTGTCCAATCCTGGACAGCCTGTAGCCACTGACTCTGCCCAGCACTAGACTAACCTTTTCAGGATGTGGATCCATCATTCAAGATCTGCCCACACACACAGACCGCCACTTTGCCCGCGAAAGCTGGAGTGTTCCCTGGCAAATGGTTTACCATATATGAAATATCAGTCCACTCGAGGACAGAAAGGGCAAATGACAACATGGCCAAAGGACAGGAGAAAATCTTGTGGCACGACTATTTTAGAGTATATGGTACTCTATATTGCATTAAGCGTTAAAATAAAAAAGTGCACAAGTCCATAAAAAAGAAAAGACCGTAAAAGTATTCGCTGCTACCAGCCCATCCTTGACACGTTATGCAAGTAACCACAGAATAGCTAAAACAAAGTTACTGGGACACAGTGTACCTACCACACTTCACTGAAGGGGATTTGTGCATGAAAAATAAACAAAACTTAACAATGGCGAACATGATTCTCCTGCACCGCTTAGCCATACCATCAGTGCCCCCAAAACAGATAAGCTTAGCAAGGTAAATGGAGCAAAGTCATGAAAGGTTCAGAGCGATGGCAAAAAGAAAGGAGTCCCTGATGTCTTATGGAGGGAAAGTAGCAAAAAGTATAATCTTGCCTAACAGCACCTGAAGATGTTCTGCCAGCGGCAGGTGCGATAATGCACATGGTAGAGAAGGGGGAATCTGACCCAAGTAAGTGTGCCAGCAGCCTGTAAAATGGCAGCACGACAGGAAAGGGTCTGCTCCGTTCTTTGAGGGTTCTGGGTTCTTTTAAAAGGATTAGGGGGGCTATGTGGGTGAATAAAGGTCCGGTCAGTAATGTACCTGCAGTGTATTGTAGGGGCCAACTCCAGGGTCCTCCTTTGAAAAGTAGAAACAAATTTACAATGCTAAAATAAAGCATGAATAATATTAGTTTCAAGCAAATGAATTAATATCCACATCAGTAGTAGTGATTAAAACCCCTTGATAGGCTGTATATATATTTGTTGGTTGTCACAAACTGGGTGAGTCAAAAGACACGTATACCCCAACTTAATGTGCGGTTACACCTCCACAATGTGACAACAAAGCTATGAGCCGAAGTAAAACGTTTTTCCATGCAATGGTCAGTGCAAGGCATAAATAAAAAGTAAATCCAGGATTCAATAGGAAGCACACCAACAATTAACATTAGTTAACGCAAATTAAGCATGTAGATGTTGTAGTCTTAGATAATGGATAGATATTTAAAAATATTCAAAAGGCAGCTGTGCAGTGTATTTACATTTTCTCTCTTTCTAAAATCTCTGGAAATGTCCCTGCTTCTTAAAGGAAGTTTTAAAACTTTCTTCACACAGCCCGTTTGACTTCAGCTGCAATTAGAAGTTCACTCTAGTTCCCATTTATGAAACTCTAATCCCAAAGTCTTTTATACTTCCGCTTCAATCTGTCTAAAAGTAAAAATGTGAAACAATAAAAATGGCATACGATGTCCCCCCAAAAATGAAAAATCGGAAACCATGAGCAGGCGTAAGTGTTCTCCGCAATGATTCCCTGGGGCACTGAGCTTGACTGGCCTTCTGGATGTTGTGGCAGGCTAATGGATTGCGGCTTGGCAGCTTCATTCTTTGGTGGATCTCCATCTCAGTGAAGATGCTGGCACTGCTCGCTAGAGCAGCTGCCAGGACTTCTTCTTTAGTTGGTGAAATTTGCTTGGCTGTACACCAGCATGATGGCTGTACACCGGCATGAAAGGCTGGCGCAGAGTCCTGGATCGTAGCCTAATACACTTCTGGAAGCTATTTTGTCTTCAAAAGGAAAGAATCCTTGGTATTGCTGTGGCTTTGTAGCTTTATGTTTTGCTTTCGCATGTGGCATAGCTGAGGGTCACGGCTCTCCTCTTAACATGTCTTGGAGTATCCCTAATGAACAGGCTGATGTTTGGGCTCGGGCTGGTCTCAATACTAGTCCTAATTACTACTGATGATGAAGTTTCACAAAGGCCGGCTCGTGGCTTCCTCCTTCGTTAAGGTGGTCAAAGCTGTTTCAACAAGGCTCCAGGACATAGGCAACAATGTTCCTGCAGAAGATTGAATAGCTTTGATCTGTTCTTTTGACTTTTGTCCTTGGTGGTTGGTATAAGCCAGGTGGACTATGGCTGCAGGCTATGCCCATCATCTTACCTCTACAGAAAGATAATGTGGCCCAGTGAAGTATGTTTGAGGCCTAGTAAGAGGGGTATGGTCACAGACCTAGGTCTCTCCTGGCAATGCCTGGGGAAACCAGCGAGGCAGCTACATTTCAGCTTTTCTTTTTTTCTCTCTAGTGCACTACGCACGATACAGCTGTGGGGCAAGGCACAAGGCAGTGAACATTTTCTTTAGTTTGCCTCCTGCTCAGAAGCAATGGCAAAATGGTGGTAGAGCTACCTACCCATGTGTCTGTCATGTATACATTAATGGGCTGAGGTGGGACGCTGGGCCATGCACACAAGCCTTTCTCTGTTCTTGGGGGCGGTGGGGCACAGGATTTGTTCAGTTTAGTTTCTTTTCTTCTAAGATTTAAGAATGCTTGGAGCACTGAAGGGAGGTACCGGAGGCTGGGCTTCTTACTACTTGCTCTCCCACACTGGTGTCAGCGGGAAGCATGCTAGCTGTTCTGGTGCTGGCTCAGCCACTGAGCGGAAAAACGAGCCGAGGACCAAGGAGGACAGGCCAGGCATGCTTTCTTTATCAACCTTGCTCACTGAGGTCACTCTGGTTGACTATTCCATACTCCCTGCAAAGGGCCCGCAACTCAGGGGCGCTCCATGGATAACCTTTTCTTCCTTTCTTTTGGACTCTATGGGCAGTGAAACAGTCAATGCAATGAGGGGGCAGATGGGTCCTGGGGCCGGCTTGTAGAAGCCTCTGTGAGACATGCTGGGAGGACTGCCCGCGGCTCATACATATATTCATGAAGCCAGTGGCCTGCCCCATTGGTCACGGTCCCTAGAAGCGTGACAGTACATTATTCAGGTTACCTCGGGTAAAGAACATGTGCTGCCGGCTGTCACGCCCTTTTTTCAGACATTTGGTGAAATGGCCGATCAGAAAAGACAATCCTGTTGTAAAATGGTTTAGAGTTTCCTTCCACAGGCTGCTTTCTTTACAAATGCAAAAACAGTTATTGGTAATGTCTAACATTTCGAATACTTTACAGGTAACATTTAAACTGTAGCACATCAAAGTACATTTTATATTTTTACATGCCCAATACATATAACATTGTTTTTATATACACTTTTGAATATGATAACATTGTAAAACACGTGCACGTGCTTTTTTGTATTTTTTATATAATGTACTTGAGACAGGTTATTTCTTTTATTCTCATGTTGAGGCCAATAGGGAGCACTCAATTTTACATGGTGTAAAACGTACCATGTTGGGATTCATGAGAATCTTTTTAAAACCATTGTTTCATTTTTATGTGCATCATGATTTAATTGTATATTTATATTCTATTTAAGTACCTTTCTCAACAACTATTTGTCGGGTAAAATATGAGACTATGCCCTCTATTTAATCATAAGCGCCACACTACTGTAATCTCAATGTATATATTTTCTTTCAGATGTTCCTGCACTTTAACGAGCATGGACTAGTCACCTGTTCTGCTGATCACCTCATTATTTTATGGAAAATGGGAGAAAGAGAATCCGCTCTGCGCAGTTCATTACTGTTTGAGAAATTAGAGCAAAATGGTGGCTTGCAGCCACAGTTCTAGCAAAGATGGACAGGAACAATAGTCATGCACTGAATTTATGTGATAATTTTTGTGTATTATTTAACCTTTGTATTGTTTAAACTATCAAACATTAAAAACACAGTATTTTGTTGTATTCTTGGGAATGTTGAGTTATTTTATTGTTTTCCTACTTTATGATGGTAAGAATTGCACCTTAAAACACGTTGGGGCTCCTTGTTTGTGGGTGAAATGTCAGAGGCTAGTGACCCCACAGCACTTACTCCTCACCTCTTCATCCTAAAACGTAGCACTTGCTCTACTATCCCGTTCCTAATCATGCTTCTACCTCTCCCCTGCATCGTCTAGTCTTATTTCCACATCCTCTCACCCATTGTTTTTTTTGTGTCATAAATATTGTATTGATTTTATTACAGACAACTTAGGACACAGATCGACCAAGTCAACTTTGTTCCAATATAGCCTCTCCATATAGCTGCACTATCTGTGCCCAACCCCACCACCCCCTCCTCTTCACACCCTCAAATAGATCCAAAATTAAAGTCTGCAAGGAAATCAGAATAGCAAAATAAAATCAATGTCAAACAATGCTATTCTTGTTGTGTCACCAAATGGTACAAACAAATTCAAAGCTCTGAATCTTTGAGTACACGCATGTGCCCTGTAGTCAAATATCATAAACTCCAGCAGCGGCCCCATTTTCTGTTAAGTTCTCAGAGATTCGCTGACATTTTCTCCATGACCATTATAGACCACAATCGTGCCCACCAAAACTGAATACATGGCGGTTCCTTTTTCTCTATAGTGTGTGACTATTAACAGTTTTGCTACCAATAGCATAGTTGTAATTATATTTCCCCTTCTAGCAAAGAGCAGGTAGATTCCTTTGATTGGAATCCTCGGCAAAACCAGCCCTGGATCAAACAGAAAGCCCTGTTCCCCCTCCAGTGACACATTTGCTCGTACCTCCTCCCAAAAGGGAACAATTCTTGGGTATTCCCACCAGACATGCAAGAACATACCCTTTCCACAACACTCCAGCCAGCAGTCCTCTGATATATATGTATTTGATTTATTAAGGAGTGATGGGGCCTCATTACGAGTTTGCCGGTAAAAAAAGAAAACCGTGTCCGTGTAGAACTGCTGCTGGAATCTACGGTAGATTCCGACTCAGCATGCACGCGCATTCTGGCATGCCGGAAATGGTAGCACCAGCATGTCTGTAACAGCCCCAAAACCCCCGATACAGACACTTACTCCAGCACCGAGGACGCCACAATTACCGGTGCCTGTACCTGCACCGGAAACAAAGTCATTGCATCGGAATAGGAAATGCAATGGCGGCCATCATAAAAACACAATCCATTGCAAACCTCATTCTACCGGTGTGTAACAGGAAATCTGAGCACATACCGACACAGAGGAAGATGTCTGCTAGGCATGCTGCCTTCCGTCGCCGCAAACCTCTGTTCAGTGAATAGGAACTGAACATGCTGGCAGTCACCCTTGTGGAGTATGCAGATGTGATGTTCTGTGCAGATCTGCGGTGCCAAGAACAACTAAGAAAAAAGGCCATTTGGGAGGATCTGGCTCGCAAAGTCTCGGCAGTGGTGACAACACCCCGGACCGTCCTAGACTGTAGGAAGAGGTGGGACGACCTATGTCTTAGTGTCCGCAACCTCCTCGTCGCATAGTGCAGCCAGGGCCTGGCCACAGGAGGTGGAGCCCGATCAAACTTCAGGCGTGGGAGGAGGGAACATGGGAAATGCGGAGATGGGAGCAGCGCCATCCGATGATGCCCTTGAGTGTCCTTAACCATAATCCCAAAGTCACATCACACACCTTGTAGCCCCAATGCCAATGATCCCTTCCTAAAATCAGTGGGCCCAGATCCCTGCTGCCATACCACCCACCGACAACCTCCTTCCACACAAGTACCATGTACCTGGCTGAAAGACATGAAACAAACCCCACTGACACACCCCACAAATCCCCTGTTTTTGCCACACAAGTACCATCTGCATGCACACAGACACACATCGGCCAGAAATGTCCAACTGCTGGCGTCACCACATGGCCAAAGCCACCTCATGTCAAGATGCACACATCAATGACACCAGTCGCACAATTGTCACACCCACCATGACTCTTCCTGCAGAGTCAGCATCAACGCAGCAACGTCCCAAATCACTAAACACCAGTACCCCAAGCAACAGACACTGCCCATTCCATGGCCGCACCACAAAAATGCTCCCACACTGCATCCCCCACACATTAATGTGTGCACCATGCCATGCCCTCCACCATGTCCATGACAATGCTCATGACTCTGATGTAGTAGCAATGATGTCTGCCAGATGGATCAACGCCTATTACTGATGCCCTGGCTCACTGTCCCCCACAGGCACATCATCTGACAACGAAGGGGAACGTAATACAACACACTACTCCACTGTTGCCCGTCGCAGGAAATCCAACACCTCTAGCCAGGAGCATGCCACAACATCTTCGGCCCTGCGCCAGCAGGAAACACCTGCTGCCCAGCAGCCCCCATGCCAACCGGTAACCACTGCTGCCCAGCAGCCCTGGCAGCAACAAACACCTGCTGCCCAGCAGCCCCGGCAGCCACAAACACCTGCTGGCCAGCAGCCAGAAACACCTGCTGCCCACCTGCCCCAGCAGACACAGACACCTGCTGCCAAGCAGCGCCGGCAGACACCAGACCACAGCCTGCAGGTAGAGCCTGTTGCCCCAGACCACAGCCTGCAGGAAGAGCCAGTTTCCCGCCACCCAGCCAGCCGTACGAACCTGCAACACCAACAGAAGGGTCTGGAGCACACAGCACTGTAGAGGCCAGTGTGCACAGCACACAGAGCCACAGTAGCCTTTAGTAGGAAGCTGTGTTCACTCCTGCTGGCCCTCGGAGCCCACCTCCCATGCCACTACCTGTACTCCAGCACATACGAGACATTGAGGGGCACCTCACCATGATGGAGGAGAGGCAGCAGGCTATGCACGCCTTGGTCGTGCAGTACCTTACCGAGGCACAACTGGCACGGCAGACCATGCAGGATACCTCGCGTTACACAGCACAGATGCTGGGCAGAGCCACGGAGGGCGTGTACCACCTGGCGGGGCATGTGCGGGAGGGAAATGGAGTAACGGCTGCTATGGCTGAGTCTATCAACCTGTTGGTGAACGCACAACCCCACTCGGCCCATCCCCCAGCACAACAACAACCAGTTCCATTCAAAGTAGACCTGTGCGTCGGTCACTGCGACTCAATCGCCTGCCAGAGCCTCACCCCCATCCTCCAAAAAGGTGGCGTAAATAGGCCAAGTTACTAGTGCATGTGGGGAGGGGGGTAGTTGGGAAGGGGTTGTGGGGGTAATTGAGGAGGCGTTGGTGGGGCATGGTGTGTGGGCGTAGTGGGGGTATTGGGGGAGGGGGTTGGGGTCAATGGAATGGGATAGTAGTGTTAGGCAATATAATTCACATCTGTACATAGTTTGTCCTTCTGCAATACACCTGGTGTTTCTAACAAACATGACTGGACATTGCTTATTCAGTGTGTGTCTATTTAATCATGTACAGTGTCCAGTGCCCAGTGTGACCCATGCCCAGTGCTGTGTCTTTAACAGTTCATCAAAAGTAGTGGACAATTAAATCTTACCGTGTGGCACGTCCATCATTGCCATTGTTGCGCGTAAGATTCCCTACATCTCTTCATCCTCATCCTCTGGTGGCATCATGTGCATGTCAGGGGGCAGGGGGACGGACGTTGTGCCGGATGCACATGTTGTGCAGCATGGCACATACCAGCACAATTCTACCCACCTTCTCTCTCTGGCTCATAAATGAGGGCCCCCCCCGCCCTGCTGAGGCAGCTTAACCGGGCCTTCAACAGGCCAAATGTCTGCTCGATGGTGCAGTGAGTGCATACATGTGCACAGTTGTAGGCCTCTTTGTGCCGATTGTGTGGTTGCCTGATGGGGGCCATGAGCCAGCCCATCAGGGGATACCCGGCATCACCTGCATGGGAGCAAGAGAAACAGGTGCTTGTGATTGATTTGGTCATTCCATGTTAGCACTGGCTGTACAGTGTTCACTTGAAAATGCAACTGGGCACAGGAATTCATAACTGTACACGGCATGTGTCTTTGTCTATGGACCCGGTAAGTGAACTTAGGGCTGTTCCATTTTGGGGGGAAAGGGGGGGTGGAGTTGGGTGCAGTTGCTGTCACATGTCCCATTCAATGTGAACCTGCACTCTCACAATTCAAATATAAAAGACCACAATGGACTCAGTTCACATTATTTTGTTACCAATGGATATGGACTGCATATACAGTGGAAACTCACAAATGTGTCCAATTAGATTTTTGTAATACAGTGGTGTCCCTGGTATGCATTCAACATATACAGGTCTTCATGTACATATCCATCGACAGCTTCACTCATATGACTAGGTCACATATCCATTGGTAGTATGTGTGATGGATGTAGGGTTACGTCACAAGAATATGGCTGGGTGGGTGTTAGCATGGTGGAATGAAGCTTCATTGGTTGAGTCCCGCACCTCTCAATCATATATTGGTGGTAGTCACTAATTATTATTTTTTTTTCATTTCCATACTTGACACATTCTACTTGAAGGTATCCATTAAGGCGACATGACAGGTGTACTGATCTGCGCTGTACCTGTGGACTATGAGTGCAGTCACAAACCTTTTCAGTGTGGGAGATGTATTTCTCTTTGGCTGAGCATCATGACTGTGTTCGTGTATTTCATGCATTGTCACTACAGAGTGGTGCATTGTGGTAGTGATGTTCCTAATACATGTGCTGATGTGAGCACTGTGTCTGTTAAATGCATGGGGACACGGCTGTGAATGCCTTGCACTTCTGCATGCATTCACTGTATTGCACATTCTGTTAAATTTACAAAACTCTCTGTTAAAGGCACCCAGTATGCTCTGTCTGGTCTTGTTCCATTCAATGTGTGAGGTTTGATGTTGTGCAGGTTGGGAATGATGAGGTTGCTTGGTGTAATTCCTCATCTAACTTAGCCTTCTATTGGCCTATCCAGTCTCTCTGCACTTCAATGGATACCTGGTAATGGTTACTTGTTTTTTCAGGAGTGATGATGGATTAACACATGCAGTGTGCACATGTGCTCCTCATGCATGCAATGCTTTGCTATGTTTGGACACCCCTCATGGCTGTGGTTAGACTCACCCAGCAGACATGTTGCCTATGCTATTGACTGCCCCCGCCGCCCAATTCTACACCCCTCATGTCCCTGTGGTTAGACTCAACCAGCAGACAGGTTGCCTATGCTGTTGACTGCCCCCACCAAATCTACACCCTTCATGGCCCTGTGGTTAGACTCACCCAACAGCCAGGTACGATGTCCAGCATGTCGTGCCATGTAGCGCGGAGTTGCGCAGCACCATGGAGTCATGTGTGGAGCCAGGAAATCTTGCACAGCGATGCGTGATTATTTTGCAAGCATGACACACCATCTGTACATTGAGGGAATGGTACAGCTTCTTGTTGCGGTACACTACCTCCACAGCATGCCGGACAACCAGCTTCACATGTGTACAATCGAGCGCAGCTATTACATTAGGTATGCCTACAAGTGCATGGAATGCTATTTTGGTTGCATTCACCTCCTCCGCAGTCAGTCATAAGCTAATGTGGTTGCATATGTGGGACAGGAGTGCATCTAGAACCTGGGTGTGCACATGGGAGAAACAGGGTTGGGAGATTCCATGCTGCTGCTGCCCCACTGTGTGCTGATAAGTGCCTGTGGCAAGGAAGTGTATTACACATAATACATTCAGCAAGGGGTGCGGGGGGGTTATTGTCCACATATTGATTAGGCTCATCAGGTCTTCATGTATGAGGTCCACTATAGTGGTGATGGTGTTCCTGTCCAGCAGGTACAGGTTGTGGATCTGAGCAGGCAGACTATCCACCTTTTGGCGATTTTGCGATTTCTTTTTTTTATATTTATTTATTTTTTATTTATTTATTTATTTATTTTAGATCACAAAATCTGCCATTTTACCGCAATTGCCGCTATAAATCATTAAATGAGCGCACGTCAGCTTAGTGTCTTTTTTCGCGCTCATTTAATGATTCAGAGCAAACACAGCAGGCTGCTGATTGCAGCAGCTTGAGGGTTAACACCTCCGGCTCTGCACTCGCGTTGCAGGCCCGGGATTGGAGGAGGGTCACGCAGGCCTGGGAGATGCACAGCATTTGGCTATGTCCCCAGGCACCTTCCAGGCCCATTAGTGAGTGCCTGCCCTGCCGAGCTGACAGTGAAGCATAGCCAGTTAAGCACTGGCCTGTCCACCCATCTGCCCCCAACTAAGGCAAGAGCACCCAAATAGGCCACTGGTGTTTTCATTACACCTTCCTGTCGAGCGCCAGAAAACATAAACTTAATGCTTTCTGACACTCGTAGCTAGAGCTACGAGCATCTTCAATTGGTATCCTGCAGCCCAGCCTTGAATCAAGGATGGGCTGTATGACACCAATTACGCACTATATTGGGTGTTGTTTTTATGAAAGGCAAATGCCATTTGTCCTGTGCAATTTTGCCAATTTAATGAAATATGCATATTTCACCTTAATATGCTAATTTCTGGTGACGTCACATGCCATTGCATTTGTTTCATGAATCCCTCCCACTTTCATGTGTAGAACTTGACCCCTGGTAGTGTTCTGATGTTTCATTTCTATTTGTGGGTGTATTAATTCACCACGTGTGGATGTCATAACCAAGGAATGATGACCCCCCCCAAGAGAGTTCATTTTTTGGCTAGGTATTATGGGCTCTTGCAGTTACGGCCACTGCATTGCCCTTGTGTTTTGGGCCTCATGGCTTCCTTCCATGGAGTAGTGTAGAGTTGTTCCCCCTCTCTCCTGGGGTCATACGACGAGCGAAAAAGCAAACCGAGGGGCTTCAACTAGGGTTACACCTTTGAATTCAACCCCCTCTGTTTATTTGCTTTCCACAAGTCTGCTGGAAGTAGTGTCGCAGCACCATTTCCATGGAGCTGTTCAGGCTATAGCCCCCCTCCACAAACCGAAATGTTAGGCTGTGGTGACTCGACCTGGCTGTCCTGCAGAGCGTGGCCAGACAGAAGAAGAGTCTGATGAAAACTAAAATACTATTTGTAGGTTTGTTAAAAGTTCCCCACATCACCTGAAACGTTCCTGTTTCAATGTGCAATACTCTTTACTGTTCAAATTCTTGGTTTTAGGCTAAAAAAGATGGTAAATTATGTATTTTTCAACAATAAACAATGCCGCAAAAAACGCAGTTGTGTGCTGCAATTTTTTCTTTTTTGTGCCGCAAAATTTTCCATTTCATGCTGCAATATTCTGGAGGGTCTGAGCAAGGGTTAGATTGAATGGGCTGGCCCTTAGGCGAGGGATTGGTGGCTGCTTGCGGGGTACAACTGCCTGCACATTGGGTATCTGCTGCCCTATTATCGCCTTCCTTCTCCTCCTGCACCTCAGTTGCATCCTCTGGATCACTGCCTCCCAATGAGTAGCAGTGCAGGCATGTCCTCCTGCTCCAGTACTCCTAGTGCTAATGGTAGCATTGTGGATTTGGAAGGGGTGTGGTGTATGGGAGTGCTCCTTTTGTGCTGTGCCACAGTCCATTGCCTCCACCTGTGCTGATTGTGTGCATCTGTGGCAGGTTTCTACACACCAGATTCCTATTACTGCTTGGTCTGCGATGCCGGTGTTTCTGGCATCATTTTATCCATTATTACCGGCATGTCCTTGCTGGTATTTGCATGTCCGTACACCTCTTAACGTGGACTTACTTGCGGCATGCTGGTGTCACTGGCACGGCTGCCGCGTCAGCGCTGATACCGGGAATGGTGTGGCTGGCCAAATCGGGTCCCTGATGATGCTGGTAACACCGGCATCGCGACTCGAACTACTCTGGTCCGGTAAAGGATGCTGGTATAGTAATACCGGCATCAATGTTTCCGGTACGGCATACTTGTAATGAGGCCCATGGTGTCATGTACCACCGCTAGGTGATCTTGTAAGCTGTTTATTTAAGCTGCATCACTGAAGAGGCGATCTTATTTCGCAGCCACATGCCCTTCAATTCTTCCTGATTGATCTCTCTTCCCAGGTCCCTCTCCCATGCTTTCATATACGCCCAATGTTCTGGTTTCCGGGCAGATATGAGAGCCCTGTATAACACAGAAATCGGCCCCTTAGCCTAAGTTGTACTGACCATAATCCTCTCAAATTGAGTTATCTCTCTCGTAGTGGCCTCCCTAACTACTTTATTTCATTACCCAGTCTGATTTGGTAATAATGAAAAGGATCATATCCCCCCCAGACCCCCAGGAGGAATTCTTACTTCCGTTCCTGTGATGGTTTCACTTCCTTATTCTTAAAAAGGTCAGAGATGACCCACCTCCTATTCTCTCTCCATCGAGAAAAAGCTCCCGGCAAATCTGCTGGAACAATCTGGATTATCATGTATGGGTGTGAACAGAGATGTGAATGATGTGAAGTGGTGTGCAGAATTTACCCTATCCCGTGTATTTGGTGTCGACCTGATATAATAAGGCCTTGCTCGCTTCGATAGCCACAGTACCTCCCAAAGTGGAATTCCCCCACCGGAGTGTCCATGATCCGCCATTGCTTGTCTGAGTCCACCTGGCACCATTCCCAGAGAATCCTAAAGTCTGCCACGTCGCAATGAGCCTGGAAATTTGGGCATTGAAGCCCCCCTCTATCTAATGGTGTTGTGAGCATGTGCTTGGATACCCTGCTCGTTGCACCTCTCCAAATGAAACGCATTACCTCACTCTGAATAGGGAGCGCCTGGAATAAATACAGCAGATGCGGGATAATATTAATCTTTATTGTATTTATTCTCCCTATCCAGGATATTGTAAGCCTTTCCTTTTTATGCAGATCTTCCCTGATGTTAGCTAACAGGCCTATCTACTTCAAATCGTATAACATGACATTGTTCGCCGCCAGATTGACCCCCGATTATTTAATACATGTGTTCCTCCATTTGAACAGCTATGTGTTTTGTAGGTATGTTTTCTGATCCTTAGCCACCGTCAGATTTAGGGCCTCTGATAAACTTAAAGCCCGAGACTTTCCTATACGCCTTTAGATCGTCCTCCACAACATTCAAGGAGATCAAGGGGTTCCTGATGTACAGTAATACATAGTCTGCAAGCATAGCTATCTTGTATTCGGTTTGCCAAAACGTTATTCTCTGTATGTCTGTATTTGCTCCATGACCAGAGCCAATAGACGGAAAATGGAACAACCCTGTCTGGTTCCCCCTCCCCAAAGGGAATGTTTGTGATAGTGGACGCTGAACCATTACCCTATCCATGGGAGCTGCGTACGTAGCCAGGAACCATTTAGTGAAAATAGCTCTAAAGCCACTTGCACTGCCCTCAGAACTCCCAAAGTATTGCCATATCTCCCGCAAATCTCTCGTTTTCCTTATATTATCAAAGGTTTGTCTGCCGAACACAAAGCCGGTCTGTTCTGACTTTATGACAGTGGGCAATCTTGGCACTATGATTTTTACAAATATTTTCTCATCCAAATTTAAAAGGGCTATGGGTCTATAAGAACCACACTGTTTTTGGTCTTTCCCCAATTTGAGTATAATCTGTATCATGTTTTATGTTATCTGTACTTATAGAGCGCATGTTCACCAGAAGGATATCTTGGAGCTAAGATACTAAGGAAGTCACAGATAGCAGCTGATCTAGAATAGGAGAGTTTAAAGCTGATTCTCCAGGCTCCTCATAGCCTCCGGGAGGTCATTCCAGAGTTTTCCAGCCGCACCGGCGAAGGCCCGGCCTCCAATCGGCATCCGGAATTACAGAATAATCACTAGGTTAGCGCCCCAGACCGAAGCATGCGGCAAGGGGTATAAGCCAGAAACTTGTCTTACAGATACTCTGCACCAAGATGGTAATAAGCCCGGTGAACCAGGCACAGGGCTTTGAATTTAATCCTCTCCGTTACTGGGAGCCAGTGGAGAGCATGAATAACTGGGCTGATATGAGCTCAATAAGGAGAGCCGGTGGCAACCCTCGCCGCCATGTTTTGCAAACACTGGAGCTGCTGGATAAGGCCCTTCGGCTGAGCCAAATACAGGGCATTACAATCATCAATGCAGCTAGTGATCATGGAGGAAACTACCTGGGGACATAATGCCACTGGTAGAAAAGGAAATATCTTGTGGTGTATCTACAGGGAGTAAAAGCCCATCTTTTACACCGCACCCACCTGGGATCTAAACGGACCAGAATCTGGGTGTTGGCATAAGCGTAGCACCTGAAGGTGCAAGAGCAGATGAGAGCAACCAGCGGCTGAACATAGATGTCAAAAAGCATTGGGGACAAGGCGGACCCTTGGGGGACACCACAAGGAAGTGAGTGAGAAGTCGAGAAAAAGGGAGGGAGGGCAAGTGCCTGGCACTGATCAGACAGGAAAAAAGAAAAACCAGGAAATGACGGTTCCTGAGAGGCCTGCTGTGGCCAGGCGAGATAGCAGGATGCAGTGGCTGACGGTGTCGAAAGCGGCAGATAGATTGAGCATTATCAGGGCTCCCACTCACCTAGGTCAGCCAGAATGGTCAGATCATCAAGTACCAACACCAGGACACTCTCAGTACGTTGCCCCGGACGGAATCCTGACTGGAAGGGATCATTGCTTGACTCATGGAGTCACTTGTCCTCCCAGAGGATAGATGCAATTAAATAGGTCCACCAGATGTTTCAAAAGGTAGCCACCAAATTCCTTTTTTAAAATGTCCATTCAGGCCATCGGGTACAGGTGCTTTATTTACCTTCAGTGATTTTATCACCCCGCCACTTCCTCTGCTGCTGAGTTCTTCCAGGCTTGCTCTCTGCGCTGATGTTCTCGTCTTCATGGATGCTTCCCTTAAATACTGTTTGGTCATGACGCCATCTCCCTATTCTGTATAGTTCCTCATAGAAGTCCCTAAGAGCTGCTAGTTTATCTTTGTCCTTAATTGTAATTGTTGCCCCTCCCGTTCTTCAGTGACCTAATGTGTGTCCTCACATGTTTTGCCCTGATTGCATATGCCAGCAACCTGTCTGCTTTATTGGCCTTTTCATAAAATGTGTGTTTCATATTCAGCAAAGATCTTTCTGCCCTATTGGTTGCCAATGCGTTTATCTGACCCCTGATTGCTTCTATTTCCTTGTATAGTTTCAAGGTCACTGATTGTTTATATTGTGCTTCCACTTCCCTGGGCTGATCACTCCGTTTTTCCCTTTCTAGTCTCTGCAGCCAAGCTAATTCGGAGCCAAAGGCCAGGTGTTTCCCACGAACCGTGGCCTTAAATGCATCCCAGGTGTTAAAGAAAGATGTGTTGGCTCTGTTTAACTCAAATAACACTTTTATTTGAGCTGAAATGTCCTTGTCGACAACTTTATCCCTAAGCAGGTGCCTAGGGAGTGCCTATGCGCGGGATTGGTTTCTCCGGTCCAGTGGTCAGATATAGTTGTATCCCCCATTTTCGTTTCTGATATTGTATATTGTATACTGCAGCAAATAGATAATCAATCTGGGTGAATACTCTGTGGACATGGAAGAAGAATTAATTAGGTGTTCATCCCTCCATGTGTCATAGAGGCCCATGTTGGCCAGTTCCTGCCTCACTCTCTTGGGAGCAAAGGACCCTTGGGCAACACTACCCCGTGAGTGATCCAGATTTGGGTCCCTCACCATGTTCAGGTCGCTATCAGTGGAATAACTTTGCTGAAAATGTTGGGGGGGGTGACAACTGAAAGAAAGGGGCAGGTTGGAGGAAGGGCGAACGGTGACTCTGAGGGAGAACACTAAACTACTACACCACAAGAGTCCATTGCTGTCGCTCTGTTAAAAATGTCATAAGACTGCTGGCGTATCTTTAAAATTCAATTCTAAAGACACTGCAGTCTTCTTCCTACCTAAAGAGGGCCTGCAAGCAGTCAGAAGGGAGCTGGTGTTTGATTATTGCCTCAGGGCACCGACTCAAACAAGCATATAGCCATAATACAAAATGGATGCCTGCAAGATTTTAAAACAGCACATTAGGTTGCTTATTTTGATTTCGTTAGTTACTTGCAACAGTTTGACTCATAAAAATGTAGGTATGTTTTCCCTTGTTCAAATGACCCCAAGCAGTACTGTACCATGCAGGAGGACAGACCGGGACATTTGTCAGTGGGATTGCAACTCCCGTTCGGTACCTCAAAGCGGTTGCCCAACGGAAAAGGTTTTTAACTGGTAGGACAATGTGTGCCAAGCAATTCCTGCTCAGCACGCTTATTGTCCAGCCAACAGGCCCCCTATCCTTTCCGAACGGTACAAGTGTCCCGCTGCCAGGATAATGTTCCAAGGAGCTCCGGCAAGCAGAGGATCCTCACATTGCTCTGTGTCAACGGAGCATTATACTGTGAGCCACTAGTCACTGATGAGAGGGAGGGGGCGACCATTAGCAGTGACTTTTGTCCCTTAAGAAATGTGTATGGGAGGGAGTGATCAGAAGTGAGAAGGGTGCATAATGTTGGTCGCGGGAGGTTAGCTCAGCAGCAACGTGGTCGCCTTGGAAGCAATAGAACACCGAGCAACACAGGTTCGATCCCCAGATCTGTGCTTAGAAACCTCTGGGTATTAAGCGTGTTATGAATATCATATCATAATGTTGCATTTTATAATGAAATAATTACTGTGGCTTTAAAACCCAATGGGGACATGTGAGGCTCACGTTAATCTGCATGATGCTATTGTGACTTTGCATTCAGGATGGGGAGAATAAAACTAAAAGTGAAAAGAAATACAACACTATGCACACCTAATAGTAACAGTGTTTGTGAATAATTTGAAATAAATCCTCAAATGGTTATAAGAGAAATGTTTACAAATATTTTGAGGTGCGGGGGAGATAATCTCAACCTTGGCATCTGGGTTGGTACAATAACAAAACAAGAAGTGGATGTTCCCAAAGTGGGGAACTCCCGTCCCCTACACACTGTCTAAGATCTGTCAAAACAGAACAATAATTTTTAACCATATGGTGTCTGATTTACAAAACACCCTATGTAGTTAGTAATCTTCAAATGTATTATATACTGTTCATTCAAAATAATTGAAAAATAATTATTTCATAAGTATTAATAAACCAATCTCATCTGTAGCCCCTTCATATGCGAACATTTTCATGTATAACTTTGAACAAACATTTGTCTTGGAAAATCCTGTCTGGAAGGACAAAATCAAAACCTGGCTACGATACATTGATGATGTGTTTGGCATCTGGTTAGGCACGGAATCGGAACTGAAACTCTTCTGGGAATATTTCAACAATTCCAATAACAGGATTCAATTTACCATCGAAATTGGTAAACCATCCATCAATTTCCTGGACATGACAATTGAAATTACGAGCCAAGGACTCCAAACACAGATCTTCAGAAAACCCACAGATGTGAATAGTTCTCTCCATTTCCAAAGCTTTCACCCTAAACATCTTAAGGACAATTTACCCAATAGTCAACTTCTAAGACTTAAAAGGATCACTTCCAATACAGAAAAACTACAGGATGAATTTAGGATCCTAAAAAACAGATTTACTGAAAGAGGATTCCCTGAAGACCTAGGGGAAAATGCGATACGGAGCACAGAAACACAAAGTCTTGAAGAACTTTTGACACAGAAACCAAGGAATATCAAAAACAACTTAATACACACACTAAGATATTCTAGTCAAAGCTTTCAAATAAAGCGGATAATCCATAAAAACTGGGACCTTATCAAAACAGACCCTCAGTTGAATACTCTCTTTCCAGAACCACCCATGCTAGCATTTAAAAGGGGCAGTAATTTTAGAGACAGATTGATCAAAGCAGAAAAAGTAAGAAAATCTACACAAAACACCATGAGCAAACCAAAGAATGGGACTTTTCCCTGTCTCATCTGCCAACACTGCTCAAATGTAATTAAGGGTGATCGCATTAGACATGCCAATACAGGCAAGAAAATACCACTACATGTGATTCAAAAAATGTCATTTACACGCTACGATGCCCATGTGGTAAATACTACGTGGGTAAAACAGCCAGGAAAGCCAAAGAAAGATGGACGGAGCATAAATCAAACATTAGAACCAAAAATATTAAGTCACCCGTCTACAGGCATTTTCGAGATCACAAACACAATGTTGCACAAATGAGAGTGGTCATACTTGAGGTACTCCACCCGCTCTCAGGAGGAGATCTGCAAAAGAGATTATCTCAAAGAGAATTATACTGGATCCATCGCCTTGACTCTCTTAACCCACTAGGGATCAATGAAGATTACTATCTGGGACCTTTTCTATAAAACAGCTACCATTCCGTTATATAGTAGTTTCCATCTGTCTTTACTTTATTTATGGGACATAACTACCCCGGAGAGATCACATCCAGATATTGTTAAATGAGTCGAATATTTTTACAGAAGTCATTACTACATAGGAGTTGCTTACTATGAATATTCAAGTACTATATATATATACAGATGTGTATGTTATGTATCAGATTGTGAATCCATAGATGGAACAGCAACAGAATGAGCATTTTATCATTTGAGGTTAGCATTATTTTTTTAGATCATATTCTATGTCCATCTCTTTTGTAGGATATAGATTCCACCCCATTTTTCACCTTCTACTACTTCTGAGTTATTCTTCCCATATGGATACACAAATATGTAAGTGATACCGACTATGATTACACTCACAGATTTTGTTGAACCGTATTCCTTCATTTCTGTTTGGCTATTTCTTAAAAAAAATAATTTATTTGGGCGCTCGATTTTGACCGGTTTTCGGAATGCATTTTAATGCGTTCCTCTTCTCCTTACAATCGTATATGAGAAATCACTGTCATTACGCTCATGTGCTTCTGACACATCGAATTCTGACGAGGCTGCGTCTTACATTTCAATCATGCTAATTACCGGACAATAGCACGACGCATGCGCACGATGACGTCCGCTCCCGGTGACGGGATCACGCTCTGACACGTGTGACGTAGGACACGCAATCGTCACCCTAATGACGCTATATTAAGCGGACAACGTTTAAGATCTTAACATCCTCCTGCAGCGGCGCCTGCTCCTGTGATTCTTCGCGTGCTCTGCGGAGCGACTTCTTTTTCGTGTAATAAGTAAGTCTTTAATTGATTTATATTCTGGGTTACTTTAGACCCGGTCCATTACACTACGAGACTAAGTATTTTTTGTATACTATTTCTTCCCTCCCATGCAGTGTGCTGATGTGAAGTCTTTTTGATCACTCATTGAAATAGAGTACGGGTTTGATATACATTTCTTTTAGAAACTACTGCAGTGACTGGAGTGTCGTCATGTGGCACATACACCTAATAAGGTCAGCACCTACTTTTTTGACATAAAATTCTTTTGTTAATTGTGCCTATTCAGCCCTTAATATCACAGATTACTATTTTTTACAGGTAGTATCCTGTACTCCCTGGGGGATAGCCCCTCCCACATATGCTGCCGGATGTTATTCATCCATTTTAAGAAAACGTTCTATTCCAGTTGGAAAAATTCATCCTAAGGTCAGCAGAATTCACTTCTCTTCCTATCTTTCATACTTATTTTTCAATCATACACTTATCTATAGGTTTAGTTCAAATAAATAGTCCTTAGTTTTCTGGACCGATTGGAGTGTTGAATTCACTAATTTAATTTAAAATGTACATTATTAGGTTGATAACAATGTTGATGACAATGTTGAAGCATTACATAGGTGTTACCCATATCATGTATTTATCATGCTTGGTTTGAAGATATATATTGTCTTGATTGACACAAAGTGTTGTTGCACAGTAGATTTGTTTAAGTTGTATAATATTATTCATTAATACTTTCTTCCGTATATTTGTTTTGCGAATTTTGAAATTGTGAATTTTTCCCCTGATGAAGAGTGAAAACTCGAACCGCGTTGGGCCATCAAATGATGAATTAAATTGAAGCTCTTGTGTTAATCATGAAAGTTTTGGTTTAATACTTATGAAAGAATTATTTTTCAATTATTTTGAATGAACAGTATATAATACATTTGAATATTATTAACTACATATGGTGTCTGATTTATAAAACACCCTATGGTTAAAAATTATTTTCTGTTTTGACAGATCTTAGACAGTGTGTAGGGGACGGGAGTTCCCCACTTTGGGAACATCCACTTCTTGTTTTGAGAATAAAACTAAAGCCATACTTTCATTCCTCAACATATTTCTTTGACAATATATGTAGTGTACAGATAGCTTACTATGAAAGGCTAGCTTATTATTTAATGTGGTTTGCTTCCAAGGCATTGCCAGAAGTAACTATTTAAGCACATGAAATGTAAAGCAAAACCTTAATAAATATCTATATCAACGAAACCTGGGAAGATGTGCACAGTTGCTTAAATCCGTTTCACCATTTAACCAAAGTGTGTGATACTGAGCAATTGATTTAATCACATTGTGTCTTATCTGAAGCTCTGTGCGTGATTCTGATTAACTTCAAAGCTCATGTTAAAATATCATGCCATTATAACAAAACGCCTAATGACTATACAGTTGCTCCATATATAACAATAGTGCAATGTAGGTATTGTACACCACAAAGTTATTTGCCACTTGGCTTACTTATGGCAACTTATTCTCAAGTCACTTCCATGGTGCCTCCATGTATCAAAGACTAATGATGCTCCTTGCAATCTCCTTTTCTGGCGGTGCAATCCATATGCAAATTAGGGGTTTTCCATGTATTTTGCACCAGAGGGGCTGGACAGAGCTCTAATAGATGAGTTCCCTGCATCTGCAATCATCCTGCGGTTTTATATTTATCATATGTAAAATGCCATCTGCCACTAATGTTACCAAAAAAGTAGATTGGGGCAGGGTTGGGCGGTCTGGGGGTGTGAATGAAACTATTACACACACTGCATTCCGTGACTCAACTCACCCCTCACTCTTGCAATGTGATTGTCCAACTGTGCCCCTCACTAGGGTCAGTCCGCAGTCCAGCCCTCCAAAAATATACACGCAGCTGAGCTCAGCTTGGCATTATGTAATGAGACAGCGCAAGCCTGGCTGGGCGCCTCAGCCAGGCTGAAGCTGTCCCATTACATGATCAATAAATGAGGCAGCCAAAATGTGGCCCCCCCTGCCATCCCACCAAAAGATGGGTGGGGACAAAAGGCATGCCACAAAAGTTGGGGGGGGCCTGTCCTCCCTAGACCCCCCCCCTATAATTATGGCCATGGTCGCAACCCAGTATTATGTCTGCCCTTGCGAACAGTGATAACTTTGGAAGGAGCTGAGAAGGAACTCAGTTTGTTTAGTATTGGGTGTGTCAAAAATTGGCCTGTGTGAGAGCCCTATTCCCAACCATTCCTGTGACTGCCAAGTATCTCCCAACTGGATCCACCAGTGTGTCCTCTGGTTCAAAGCCCACGTGTCTACTAACAATATGGTGACCCACGCTGTCTTGTTCTTTGCCGCAGCATGAAATTGAATGGGAAAGTCCCTATTGCGAAGCAGTTATCTATCCTTAGTCAGCCTGTGTGTCTCCTGTACCATCACTAAATCTGCTCCCAAATGAAGACTTATTTCAGTACATCTGACATTAACTCACATGTGTAAACTCTGTCTGCCTTGCTAACCCTCACTCTTCCCCAATTAATTACCTCCCACCCAATCCCAATTTCCTTCTCCCAACTAGAACACATCTGTAACATGACAGGCAACTCCACATGGCTCAACATTTACCTGGATCACCCCAAAAACCTGGCCCCACGCTAACTTTCAAGTTGCCTTCCCCTCTCCGACCATTAAACCCCCACCCCCTGCACATGGAGACCTCACCCCACCGCAAATCACATCTTGTCTTAAATTTTGCAGGATAATCACAACAGATCAGCCCCAGTCCTACAACACCACCTCCTCTGCAATGTTCATGAACTTCAGTTGAGTCAACCTGGTTTCTTTTGTCTGGGCACCCTGGCCCAGTGCTTCAGCTCTTTTAAGTTGGATCTCTTTTGCAGCGCCAACGTCCGTTGTTGATGGGGTGCTTCTACATTCAAAATTATACATTCTTGTTCCAGAAATATGACAATCTGCTTCTCGCCATCTTTTTCAAATTCAATCTCCGTTGGGAACTGCCATCTATATCTTATTTTAGCTTGCGTTGAGGAGTTTGTTACCAGTTTCAGTTGTCTCCGATTCTGGGGCATGATGCTAGACAGTTCCTGCAGCATCTGTCTCTTAGATGTCTATAGCACCTTTCTAGCCGCACGGATTAACTTCTCCTTGAATACGTAGTGGTGTGGTTTGAAAACAAAGTCAGTCTATCGGCGTACACGCCAGGCCCATTACAGGCCTATTTTATGCGCCCTGTCTAACTGGGCATGGGTACGGTCGGAAGTAACTTCATGAAAAGGTCCTTCAACAGTCCCTCAAGGTTCTGTGCTTTTTTTAAGAAACATAACTCATACGTTATTGTGTCTGGATCTGTTCTCCATGCCATTGCATTTGTGTTCCAGGTCTTTCAGGGTGTTTCACATTGTTTCCACCTCTACAGCTTTCTCTGGGGTGAGTTCCACTTTTTCTGTAACTACTTGCTCTAGATCATTGACCCAATTTCCCCAGGGCGTCCACCTTGTTTCTCAGGTCCACCACACTCTACCACCACTGCCTCGCCACTTCCTGCATAAGGTTATCCTGTAAAGTTGTCAGGCTGGATCGAAGATTCTCCTTGGTAAAAGCTACTGGAGAATCCCCAGAATACCTTGGTGTTCACACTGCCACTTTGTTCATTTTCGCAGGTTGGCAGGGGCTGGATGTAATCGTGTCCAACTTGCCCTTCTGCGTCTTTCATGGCATGATGGAGGACCTCTGCATCAGCGGTCCCCACACAGCGATTCAGTGTGCGCCGCACCTTGTGGAAAAAGTGGCCCTCGCACCCTGTCCGCTCACTGGGTGGCTGTCATCCAGGGCCTTCCCTTAGTCATGAGGCCACCTTAGTTGCTCCATAATTCCCAAGGTTTATATCTTGACAGGCGGTGGCCTTCTTTTCCCCATCCGCACCAAAGCACCTCACATTATCGCCAGGGATCCAAATCTAAAGGGCGTACCTCCAGCGCTCCACCTCTGCCCTTACTTTGCTGTTCCTCTGGTCTCGTCTCATCCGGGCAACTGCCAGGGTCACACAACAATACTCTGCCGTTGGGCCCTAACGGGAGGGCTCCACCCTGTGGACCTCTGACCTGGGTCACCAGGCCCCCACGGGACCACCACTGCACCGTGGCCACTGAAAACCAGCCCAACCGAAGCAGCACTGCTCCACCACTGGTGTCTCTGAGAGACCTCAGACAAGATGACGCATCTCGTGCCGCGGGAACAGAGTATTTCTCCCTCCTCATGGCAGTCCTCGCTGCCCAAAATCGCCTCCTCCTTGTGCCACTCGCTTCACACTCTACATCCCTTGCTGACATGCGTCTGCCAGGATTGGGCGGAACGGGATGCCTAGCTTCGTAGGACTGCGGTTCTTCAATGCCTCATGCAGGCACGTCTGACCTGTCTGCCATCTTCGCTCCACCCCCTTTCACGCATTAAGGACCGCTCTGTACATCAATGTTAAGATTTTTGTAACCAGTTTTGTGCCAAAAATGCATTGTTTTCCCTGTTATTTTCATTAAGATATATACACAATAAAATAAATCTGGGTGGAATTGGATAGCCCCAGTTGACTGTTTTATTAACCAATGCACTAACCCATGTGGGTCTTAACAACTTTTAAATTAGTCCTACTGCTCTAGGCTAATTTAAGTTAATTTGGGGTCAGTGCCATGTAGTGCATCTCTACTATGTTTACTAATGCCAGATTTGTTCTATCTTGACCTCTTGGCAGATCAAGCTAGCAGTGGCTTCAGCCCCATTACCGGGGTTACACTCTAGACAGGTAACCCAGGCTTTTTTCTCAAGCAGGTTCAAGCAGGGGAGCTATCAGCTGCCGAACTGCACTCTCTAACCCCCACCCAGACAGCGGTTTCTGTTTTTGTATGTGAAACGAAATTCCACTCGCAAATTTGCCCAAGAACTGCATGTGAAATCTGGCTCTTTATATTATCTTAAAATGTACATGGCTCCTCAGGACTCCCCTCTACAAACACATAGTCCAATTAAATATGTTTTACCCTATGACTCAGCACCCGCATCTTGAAAGATTCTGACATTATCATTGTGCACGTTCCAAGACTTATACAAGGCATCAAATGTGGGCTAATTCATGCCTGTATACCTTCCTTAGGACTATATTTAATATTTAAATGCATCTTGTAATTCTGACTTACCTTTCGTAAGCCAGCCATTAAGCGACAATTGGGGAATATGATTCCCATGCATTTTAAAATCCTAACCTGCCAAAAACATTGCAATGGTTAGAGTTTTGAGATTATTTACAGTGCTTGTGATGGGTATTTGTCATTTTCCGTGGCACATTATTTGCTCTTTGCTGCAGAAGGATACCCTGCACCTTTGTGATCCACCTGCTAAAGATGTGTTTTTCTCTATATTGTAGTCTAAAAAAAGCACTGAAGAATCCTGCGCTGTCCACGGTGGCGCGCTAGATTGAAATCATTCTGCCAATGTGAAGGGTTTAGTCATACTACAAATCCGGCTGTTATCTACTGTTCTGAAGAATAGGCACTGAAATCCATCGGAGAAGGTGTCCAGGGAACACAGATTCCTGTTACCTTACTCTATGTTTTAACGAAAACATTGGTAGTCTAGTGGTTTGGACATTCTACATCAGTACTCTTTTTATCTTTTATTTTCCTCCAAAAATTCCCTAACTAACAAAGGACATTGAAGAGCCCCATAAACAGTGTACTTCTAGAAACATGATTGGGCAAAAATATATCTTTTTATTTTTTATTATATGGTTAAAACAATCAACCTTTCATAAACAGTGCACAAAAAGATATCCTGTGATTTCATAACAGTATAAAAGGACATCACATGAATTTCATAAAATCTAAATCATTAAAAGGGAATTGATAAAATTCATAGGTTTCTTCCTCTTCTATTTAACCATGTCCGTAAATAAGCAATAGATTTCATTTGGATATTGATACAGTGCAAAAAGTGAGTCTCGAGACTGATATAAGTGGATAGCAGAAAAATGCAACTACGGTACCGGTAAGCATGCCGGTACCATAGTTCCCGGACCGCCATACTACGTGCTCTGCTTGCCGGCGAGCAGAGCACGTCGGATGCACCGGCACAACTCCTGAATGTGCCGGTGCATCCGACGTCCCCATCCCCATTCAGCCCTATGGAGCAGAATGGGGATTGGGACGCCCTTGAGTCTGGCACCTGAAAATGGGCAATTACCGGGTGCGCCAAGCTCGGCATGACCCAGTTCTTGCCCATTCGCGGGTGCCGGAAAAAAGGCAACTCCGGCGACAGCCGTGCCCTGAGGCACCATGGTCTTCTTAGGTAGAATTAATATTATCAAGTATGATGGTGCATCTATTCCTGATTGAACAGGCCCAGGAACATTAGTCGATTTTCAGAATATTGTTAGTCTTGTTAAAGGTGGAGTGAGGCAGAGTGTTTGGCGAGCAAGCGTGAGGGGAACTGCACGCGTTGAATCACCAGTCTTTCCTTTGTGGCTGCTATCTGCACCTGGAGGCAGGCTCATAAACCCAACACATGGTGGAGTGAGGCAGAGTATTTGGAGAGCAAGCATTAGGAGAGCTGCAAGCACTGAATCATCAGTCTTTCCTTCGCTGGTGCTATCTGCACCTGGAGGCGGGCTCATAAACTACACATGGCGGAGCCTCTGCTTAGTGAGGCAGAGTTGAGCAGAGCTGCAAGCACTGAATCAACAGTCTTCATGGCTGCTATCTGTACCTGGAGGCAGGCTCATAAGCCCAACACATGGCGAAGTGAGGCAGTGTTTGGCGAGCAAGCATGAGGAGAGCTGCAAGCACTAAATCAGCAGTCTTTCCTTTGTGAATGCTAGCTGCACCTGGAGGCGGGCTCATAAGCCCAACACATGGTGGAGCCTCAGCGGAGTGAGGCTGGGTGTTTGGGTAAAAACCTTCACCTGAACCCGGGCATGGTAACTTTGGGGGCTAACTTCAGTGAGCAATTGCCGATCCTGTGCTGCTGGCGGAATTGCGACACCTGGGGAAGTGTGATGGCGAGGCCGGCAGTAGACGCTGGTGGAGCTGTTTGACACGGCCGCTGTTACGGTTGCCCACAAGTGAAAACGAGCGTATTTCCACCTTTGGCACACTTGGTGTAGAGGACAGTCCTAAGCACAGCGCCCTTTTGAAAGCCTGATGGACTGGCAGAACTGTTCACATCGAGCATCCGCTTATACTTGACGCAGGTCGGGACTTGAATTTGTAACTTGTGAGCTTAGACTACTATGCCTGAAGTCAACTGGCCATGCTGGCCTACGCAGTGAAGCTGCAAGGAATGGGAAACGTTTGCGGAGTCCTACGCACAACCATAAAACACAAAAAGACACCCCAAAAACATAAAAAGGGAAGAAGGATTATAGCCACAATAGACGAGCTCCTCCCACAACACAATCCAGCATTTCTGTGTTTTTTCACAGGACTGCCAAGTGCGCCTGTATTGGTGGAGTGTAATAGGGAAATGGACCCCCTTTCAAACTCTGGACTTCCTTCTGGTCAGGGTGAAATAAGGGTAGGCAGGACTACCTTCTCCTCGCCACACTCTAGTATGATGGGAATCACTTCAATAATTTTGTCTGGACTCGCTGGACAATAATGGCTCTTCTGAATATGGGGACAGCCACACAAGTGATAATTTGACAGGTAATCTTTCTAACAGCCCCAACTTAGAGGCATTAGCGGCTGAACTAGAACATGGCGTTAAAACTGACTCTGAGACCGCAACTAGAATAGCGCAGTGCGCTGACGAGCTTGTACACATGGGTGGGCCCCTTAAACCCTACCTTAAGGACATTTCGGCAAAACTTGACGCATTGTTCACTCTTTGCTCCAATCTAGCCACAGACCAGTGTGCATTGAAATTGTCTATGGCCAGGGTTGTGAAAGCAACTGTGGTATTCCCTCTTGGTTTAAATAAAACAACATGCCTGCAGTCTTATGGGTGGTGAGCATGAGAAGTCTGCTACCATTTCACAAGAGGTCTTGGTCGTCCCTGCACCTTGGGCGGTCTGGAGTACAGCACGGGCACTGGAAGAACCAGACACCCGGATCCTTATTTCCCCTGATGACACTGTAGCTACTTGGAGGTCCCAGGACTCAGTAACCGTTGCTGCTGAAAATGAGGAAGACTCACTAGACGCATTGTGTGCGAAGATCTCTATGATGGAAAATCCACACCACCTGGCCCTAGCCCCAATAAATCGAGGGCCCTGAAGGAAGCAGTCGCAACTAAATCAACATTCGACTGGGGGTAGCGACAGGATCCCCGCAATTACAAGGTTGGAAGTTGCAGGAGCACATACAAGACCCCGAAAAATAAAGAATACGTTGGCTGACGGATCTAGATGTACCGTCACACTACCTAGGCCGTTGGATAGGTGGGCGCTCCCCAAGCCCAAATAAACCTCATTTAAAAACAGTTATGGTACTGTGGTACCTGAACTTATCCCAAATGTCAGTAACAAGTCTTGGTCATCGGAGTACCAGCGTCCACACTCTAATTTGCCCTCTCTGGCAAATGTGTACAGTTATGAGCGGTCTGGCACTAGTAAGGTTGGGATGGCGAGAGAAGGGCTCTCCTCACAAGTCGCATACCCATGGGTCACCAACCCTAAGTCGTGTTGGACCACTCTGCTGAACTTCGAGGATGGGGGGGACCTTTGCTAAACTTAACCCTGGATAAACTTAACCCTGGACCAGGCTGGTCTAAGTATAGGTTCATAAAGCCTAGATGACTTGTGAAGCTTGAAGAGACACACACCACGGCATGGAGTCTGTTTTTGAACAGAACAACTTTGCTCCCTTTATGGGCTACGGTTCCCTGCTCCCTTTATGGGCTACGATTCGCTGGTTGTCAAGCATCTCTATCTGCTGATATCATCGAGTTGGAATTACTGATGTGGGATAGTAGTTCCAATTGGGTTTTTACTATGCTTTTACTATTACTAAGAGGCGATTGCTGACCTGAATTGCAACGAGTGTGAAGTCTGGCTTCAACAACTAACCTCTCAAACTGGCATATGCTCTCAGATAATTTACCAGTAGTATCCCCTTGTAACCTTCTCCTTATAGCATTTTGCAATCCACGTTGCAGTATGCTGCACACCAGGCAGGTGCTGATGAGCTTTAATGACACCTTTGTAGGGTTCTTACTGACTTTATAGTGGTTGTGGCATTTACGGTTTCACATGTCTGAAAATTAATAAATTGGCATCAACCAATAATAACATAATACTTATTTTAGAGTTATACACTATTCTGCATGTATGCTAAGAGCACAATTTGTGTGTAATGGTGTTACAAATCTGTTTATGGAATATTGTGACCCAATATAGTGACTAATGAATTATCTCAGAAGAAATGTTTGGCTAATTTGTGGTTGCCCCATTTTTTATTTTGTGAATAAATATCATTTATCCTATTATCTGATTCTTCGGACTGATATACTATCTGATATTGATGGACTTGCTTAATTTATGGGCTTGAGCGCGAGATACCTTCTTGAATCTTAATCCGTTTAATTATGTGAATAAGCCAGATGATACATGGAGGTTGTTGGTCATTATCCTTTATATCCCCCTAGTATTAAATGTACGGATGTAATCTACACCTCGCTGGAATTCATTCTAGCTGTAACTGCCCCAAATTATGGGGAGGAGGGACTTGTACTACTTGGGTGAGATTTCAATGCTAGATGCCGCTACGATTTGGAGTGTGCAGCATACTGCAACGTGGCTTGTGAAATGCTACAAGGAGAAAGTAACAAGGGGATACTACTGGTAAATTATCCGAGGCGGTGGGACCATACTTTGTTGAATTGCAGAACCACGGGGACATCCCAAGGCAGTATACCTACGTGGGGAATAAATGTCGGGCCACCCTAGATCATTTTTTGGGAAACAATACATGTCTCTTGGCCGTACAAGAGCTTAGAGTTATTGATTGTGACTATAGTGATCATGACATTTTGTCCCTTACTATTAACCTGGCTGATTTTAAAATCGTTTCAGGGGGACACTCGTGGATGTTCGGGCCTGCAACCCAACCATGCTGGGAACCGTATATGTTGGACCAGCAGGAATTTACAAAAGGTGGGAGAACAGTCTACACGCTAAGGGGAGTGGACTTAGATTATCTGGGTGCCCTGAATAGCAACCAGAGTGAAGTCTGGCTTAAACAACTAACTTCTCCAACTGGCCTATGCCCTAAGAGTCGATTGCTGACCTGAATTGCAGCGAGAGTGAAGTCTGGCTTCAACAACTAACCTCTCAAACTGGCATATGCCCTAAGAGGCGATTGCTAACTAGTAACAAATCCAACAACAAATTTGACCTTGGACATTTGGGATGCCAAGCATAGACTGCACAGAGAAATCAGAGCCGTGCATGTGGCCAGTGGGTCTAGGCTGGAGAAGTACAGTCGGGTGAGATACATCAAGAATAATTACAGGGGCTGGCTTAAGCGCTGGAGGTGTTCAATAAAAACTATACACTGGCAAAATATGATTACGATGCTTAGGAAAGGTAACACTAAGGATATTTAGTCTCATCTAACCAAAGCTAAAGGGGACAGTAGGGAAACAATTCTTAACCCTATCCAGGAACCGAGTGGCTTAACCACATCAAGGGGGAAAGTGCCATCCCCTCCAGAGCCTCCCACCCCCAATACTTGATCAGGGCTGGCCCCTGATCTATAGTGAGGAAGAAATTCAAAGTAAAATTGGGAAACTCAATAACTCCAGGGCACTGGGGCCTAATGGCCTGGCAAACGTAGTGCTGAAGCAGAATCCCATGATGTGGGCATCTACCTTGAAAATCCTTTTTGACAAGGTGTGCTCCTCACAGGTTATACCAACATCAAGGCAACAGTCTGTTAATACCGGTCTACAAAAAGGGGACCCAGCCATTCCAGCTAACTCTGGGCTGTTATCCCTCCTAGACTCCTGGAAAACTATTCGCCACTTTTGTGCTCGGTGCCTTGCAGCACTGGGTGGATGAAGCCCACATTCTAAGCTTAACCCAGACGGGCTTTCGCCCGGGGTGTGGCACCTCTCATAACATTAGGCTCATGGACACCCTTTATAGAGAAGCTACGCCGCACGGGGGTTCAACCTTGCATACCATCTTTGTGGACTTCTGGGCGGCTTTCGATGAGTGTGCTGAGAGATGTTATGGACCTAGATGGAAAGATGGGGGTGCCTCCCATGGCTCCGTAGTTTACTCAAAGGCATTCACTATGACACGTTGGTACGGGTGCGATTGGACGGCCAGAGAGGACTAACAACTCCTGTTCAAACCCATATGGGGGTTAAACAGGACTTCACCCTGGCACCTCTGTTGTACAACATGTATATGTCAGACCTCCCCCAGTGCTTCAACCAGGTAACTGGCTGTTGTCCTAGAATTGGGGGGCGAACCATTCCTTGTATGTTGTACGCAGATTACTTTGTATTGTGTAATCATACATACAGTGGAGCCAAAGCAATGTTCAACATATTGGTGGAGTATACAGTGGTAAACGGTTTACGTATTAATTTGGACAAAACCATGGTTGTGGTGACTGCACCTAAGGTCGAATTCCCTGACGTTACCACCAGCTTGAAAGCATAAAGGCAAAACTTGACCCACTTAATTGGAATGTTTGCTAATCATACTGCAGGCTGTTCACTCGATAGGATAATGACCCTGTATACCCGGTGCCTGTGCCCAATGGTACTATATGGCCTTGATGCCTTTGCCATGTCCAATCTCCTTTGGCTAGATGAAATAGAGGGTTACTTTTGGAAGAGGATACTAAAATTGCATTCCTCGACCCCTATTGAATTCCTTAGACTGGAACTTGGGCTTGTATTCTTGAAAGGCCAGGCAATGAATTCAATAACTTAATTGCCAATATGAGAACATTGGCTGGATACCAGATTTTAAACGTGGCACCAGTCTTGCTACTTTGCAACATCTATTTACAAGCAACCTGAAGCAATGGGATTGGACTAACAACTATATGCACCTATCCACATTGAGCACATATGCACACGCCTCAAATGTTACACACTCGTACCTTATGGCGTAATAATATCTGAGACAATGCCCTAGTCCTGCTGTCCGATGTTTTATACTAAGATTAAGGATAAACCAACTCCCATTGTTGGTATCCTGTGGGGCTCATTATAACATTCCATTGCAGCTTAGGACGTGCCAAATTTGTAAGAACCGGTATCTGCTTCAGACGGCTAAGCATCTATTTACAGAGTGCTCATATCTAGGTTCAGCTATTATGACCACAATGGGTGTTTTTGTGCACAGTTAGGAGTATATAAAGCTGGACGCGTTCTGGAATTTCTGTCTCAATACAACGAGTGAAAGGGTACAGTTAGCCTTTTATAGATTGCGGTGTTTCATCATGAAATTGTTAACCAAGGAATTTTATGCGACTTGTCCCGTTGTGTTTTATAAATAATATTGATGAAGTGGATTCCCTGTATTGTAGTAATTACTATCTTATTTTAATTGCACAGTTACTCAATGACTAGTAGTTATAATATTAAAGATCCAAAAAATGTTTTAATGACGCTAAGGAATCTGCTTTGGGAATCTTGCTCAATATCCATTATGATACCCTTATCTAGGATGTAAGGATCTCATGGAGGCAACAGTAAAGACAGACACAAGTGATCACAGTTCAAGGGTGTTTATTGAACAATGAATGCAGGGTGGAAAAACGCCTAAGCTAAGCCTAAATCTAAGATGGGAGCAGCGTCGACCATCAGATGAAAAATAAGGCAGTCCTATAGTGGCGTTGTCAAAATAAAAGGGCCTATACTAAGAAAAACCTATTTCCAAGTCCTTACATCTACTTGGAGAAAGAGTGTGAGATAGGGTTTCAATAAAGAAAGAAGTGGTCTCAAATAATAAGTCAGGATGTGATTGCCAGGGGTCTCCATTCCCCACATTTTCAGCACGGGACAAGTTTAGACCTTGGAGCACAGCACACGCTTGAGCTTTCTCAGCACGAGCGACAGTTCCGTTCCAGCTATCAGGTTCTTCGATGGTAAAGTCTCTTTGCATTAAAAAGTCTCTTGCCTTCAGGGCCTGATGTTTCCAATAAATAAACACCAGCAGAAATATCTTTTCCACAGTTCACGTTGGGTGATGGCTTCACCCCTGGGTCCCCCTCTTCTGGGGGCCAACCTCTCACATATTGAATTCAACCAATCAATTGTACAGTTCCTTTTTCAATGAACTTCAGGTGATAACTTTTCACCTCTGGATCTCCCTTGACCGGGCTCTGACCCACTTGACAAGGGGGACAATTCACTTCCCTTGTTCTTCTGATACCTCTTTTACTTTCACAAGACTTAATCTTAATGTCTTGTTGAACAGGACTTCAGGCTTCATCTCGGATTGTCGGCTTCCCTCTTCCGGGTTCACTTTCACCAATTTTTACAACATACTATACTTCGGGACTTTGCCCCTCTTTGTTAACCTACCTCCACCGGGTTTACTTCTTGCTGACTTTAATACACTGTTCATACGTTTATTTCACCAAACGGGATTCATTTCCCCTAGCTTCGTAATCATCTGTAGGTCAAAGACTTTCAACGGTACAGAAGATTTTACAAGACCCCTGTATGACCACTTTGACCTCTTTTCGCCTCTTCCCAAGGGCTTCTGGTTCCAGTAGTTTCTACCATTGGGTAATCACCCAGAGTTTCTTGGCTGAGCTCCCACATAGTGCCGGCCCCCTCTGTCGCTGGTTTTCCCCCTCGTTCCTCAATCGTATCTTTAAACCTTTTAAAGTTCAAGTTAGCCGTTGGCTACTTTTCGTTCGACGGAGTTTGGTTTCTTATTGATTCTCCCCTGGACTCACCGGCTGTAATGAACCGCTTGCCTTTCTTTATCCTTGGAGTCAAGGTTGGTACCACTGAGACCAGAGTCCTTCCCCGGCTTGGTTATCAGCGGAGGAGGGTATTGCGTACCATAGACATCTGCTGGAACACACGCTGGGTATTGTTCGCAGTCTTATGTTTCCATCTGCGGAGGCTTCACGGACCTTGATCGGAAAGGGCAAGGTTACTTATCTCCTTGTCACCCTCTCGGTATTCGCCATCTTTCACCTCCTCTTGAACTGCTGTGCTGTGTTAGCTCTTACGTGGTGCAGTCTGCCTTGCTCGTCTTGTGCTCCAACTTTTATCCCTGTGGGGAACGGAAAGGGCCACCAGATGTGTGTGATTCTGATCAATTGCCTGAATTTGCCTGACCTTTATATTGGGACATGTCAGGTAATCGGCTCTGGTGTTAGTCCGTTGTCTTCTGTGTTGTGCAAAAGTGTTTGTGTCAGGAAAGGGGCTGGGGGGCAGTGTCTTGGAATATCCTACTTGGTAGGATGGGGAAAAGGTGTCAAAAGAAGGAAGATACCGCATCTCACGCGTCTGTGTCCCACTCCTAATCCCCAAGAACCCCTCCTCCAGGTGATCCTCCCTCACTAGTCCACCCCCTGGAACCGGATCCAATAGCGATGACCATGTCTTAGCCACCTGGATGACAGATCACCGGAGACTAGCCAGTGAGACACCTTCAGTTTTCTTACAAGGATGATTAGCATACCTGAATACCTACCTGCTGCTACATGACCTAGTCGGACCGGGTTGGCTTTGTATCTATAAGACTGTATGTTTGAATGAGTGGACGGTTTGTCTGTTGATTTGGAAGGATTGCACAGTGCCCTGTTTGTAATATGGATACCGTGAACCAATCAACCTGTATTTTTTAACTTGCATTATAACTTGCGTTGTCGATTTTTGCTTTTTTGTCTCGATTTATAATTGTTTAATGCTTCTCATTTGTGAAAGTTTTCAAACTATATATAAATAAAAATAATAATAATAATAAAGTATTCAAATAGTGAACCTTTATTAAAACATAAGATCTTTCGATGAAGTGAGAGGAGTTTCCAGTCAGCTCTTGCCCGTAATGATATAATACCAAGTTCATATCGTATACCTGCGATTGGTACTGAGTTTGGTATTCAAAGTGTGTTCTGCCAGAACTGGGTCTCAAAAGCAGAAAGGCAATGCATCATAGTCCCAGGATAAGTCTCTCTGCCATACAGTAATTTGGGCACCAATTTCCCCTCATAAGAGGATATTGCCGGTCTAAGGGAAAAAGTACAATACCTACAGTCAACCTATGTAGTTGTGAGGACAAGGCATGAATGCGATCTTTGAACCATTGCTTCAGGTTTCCAAAACATGGTGTAGCATAAACTATGAAACCCAAATAGGTCATGGAGGATGCTGTCTTGAGTTTTGCATCCGAGTTCTCCAAGAGCACGAACTCCTATTTTGGAATTTTGAGAATTGTAATGCCTTTGTCTTTTCAGGATTGACTTTTAGAGATTGTGCCTCAACAAATCCAACAAAGGAATTGATCAGGTGCTGAAGACCCACTGCAGTATAGTCAAAGTATGTAATCAGCAGCATTTGCCAAATAATGTGGTCTGAGATGGAATAATTTAGGAGAGACCAAAACTGCAGATTTTAGGTGTTTATCAATATCTGCAAGATATAAATTGAAGAGGCAAGATGCCAAAACGCCTCCCTGTCACACTTCACAGGCAGTGGGAATGGATTTAGATAAACCACCTGTGTGGTTCAGCCAAATATTTATTTTTTTAACTTTTATTTAGCTTTGCACAGAGTCATCACATTACAATACTTTCAGTTACAACATGCATTGTTCCAATTGTACAGGTGAGTGGTCATATAGGCTTCACATGGCATCCTTCGTATTCCTTCAACTTGGCTGTCTGAATCCACCCCATATATCTTTCGGCCGGCTCGTTGGAGAGAGCAAAGTAGCATATACGTTTTCCTTGTCATTTGCCCATGTCATATCACACATCCACTCTTTCACCGAAGGGGGAATCCTACTCTTCCAGCGCATCAATATGGCTCGCTTGGCCAAGAGCAGGCCTAGGTTTAGGTGTCTGCGGGGAGCTGTGTTCATCTTGCCAACATAGCCCAGTAGGCAGAATCCGGATTCCCACTCTATGGGGAGATCCACCATCTTCCCCAATGCCTCGCATACATCTGCTGAGTACTCTGCGAGTGCTCCACATGACCACAGCAAATGCAGTATACCAGCATAATCGTTCCTGCATCTGGGGCATTTCCCTTCTGTTGCCGGATATAGCCTTTTGAGGCGGGCTGGGGTAAGGTGCAGTCTGTTAACTATCTTAAAGTGAATTAATCGGTACCTTACAAGATATATGTTTTGTTAGTCTACAGAGTTGCACCCAGGGTGTATCTGTAAATGTGACCCCCAGGTCCTTTTCCCACTCCCCTTTCATATCTGGTGCCGGAGACTTCCTAGTTGATAATGTCAGTTTATACAACGCTGAAGTGGTTTTTTTCGTTGTACCGGGTGATAATGCATACCTTAAGGTAGGGTGCAAGGGCGGCTCATTAGGGAACCCTTCCCTTGTAATCACTAAACCTGAGCGCAGTCTGAGGTATTGCAATTTCTGTAATGTGGTATCCCCAATAGTGATCTTAATAGCATCCCAGGTGACAAATTGGCCATCACTGAACAGGTCTCTAAAGTATTGTATGCCTTACTCCCGTCGGTGTGTAGCAAGGTCCTGGATGAGCATCGGGGGCATGTATGGTGTGCCCCAGACCGGCATGTCTGGATTATATATTATGTTATATATAGTGTGACCGAGCAGCCTGGTCCATGCCCGATGTGTGACCCGGACTGGGTCCATTTGGTTATCACCCCCTGCTGACCCCTTGGCTAGTCCGTGTAGAAGATCAGCAGGGTTTCTTTTTTGTGTTTCCAAAGCTACATGGGGTGCACCTGTCCGTCCCTCCACCCTAGCTTAAGGTATACATAATAAGCCTGCACGGCCAGGAAATAGTTTGGTGTCCGGAGCCAGTGCCCCCCCCCCCTGGTCATACGGCATTGTAAGACGTTTCCAACTCGCCTGCGCTTGCCTCCATATAAACGTTGGACATGCTCCTTGTATCTTAGCCAGGAAAAGTCTTCCCGGCCACAGTGGAACAGTGCTAAATAGATTAGGTAGAATGATCATTTTAACCAATGCCAAGCGGCCCATAAGTGAGATCGGGACTTTATTCCATCGATTCATCTTGGTGCAGAGCACATCCGCCAAGTTGTCATAGTTCAGGGAGCGTAATAGCTGTGGTGCACGAGCAATTTCCACTCATAGGTATTTTAACCGTTTAGGGGTCCATTTAAGTCCCTGCAGGTCTACAGGTTCTTTTGTTACTTCAGTCAGGGGGAATATTTGGACTTGCTAACATTCAATCTTAGGCCTGAATATTCCCCAAAATCTCATACTGCTGTTATTATTCTCTGCAGGTACCTTTCAGTTCCCTCACATAAAGCATAATATAATCGGCATAGAGGGTGATCAACTCCGTCCTCCCAGATATAGTTATCCCAGCCCGAGCGTGGCATGCTCTAAGGAGGTTTGTCAGTGGTTCAATTACTAATGTGAACAGTAATGGAGATAGCGGGCAGGCTTGCCTCGTGCCACTGGCCAATGCCAAGATTGACGATAATGTCCCATTAACCCTCACCCTCGCGAATGGCTGCATATAGAGAATGCGTACCCATTTGATAAAGTCTGGGCCAAATCCATAATTACTCTGGACTCTAAATAGGAAGGCCCAGTATACAGTGTCAAAGGCCTTTTGCATATCTAGGGCGGCAGCGGCCCCTTTGCTGTCCTTTGGGATTCTTGCTAGTATATTATAGCATCTCCTTATATTAGTCACCGTGGATCTGCCTTGCACAAATCCTTGTATGGCATCAGGGGGTTCAACCGGAAAGCTAGTCTTTTAGTGAATATCTTTGCATCTATATTGATGAGTGATAGCAGCCGGTAAGAGCCACATTCCTCGGGAAGCTTCCCTGGTTTCAACGCTAAAGTGATAATCGCCTCACATGTCATCTGGAAACGGTCAGTTTCCAACGCTTCAGACCACATCGCAAGGAGATGGAGAGCCAAGACATCTACAAATTCCTGGTAGAATTCCGCGCTTAATCCATCCAAGCCAGGAGCTTTCCCTTTGTGGAGATTCTTTAAAGCCATTTTTATCTCCTGCAGTGTCACTGGTATTTCTAGGGTCTCTCTAGCCTCGATTTGATAAGTGTTGTAGGTATCCTGGCTAGGTAGCTATCTATTTCCCCCATCCGTGGCTTTACGCTGGGGGGGTGGGGAGTATAAATTAGCATAAAAATCATAGAACACTTCGCTAATCTCTTCCCGTTTTGTAACCAACACTCCGTCATTCCTGGCTATGCATGGTATATTTATGCTTCCTCTCTCATTGCATACCATAGGTGCCAGGAGCTTGCCCAGTCTTTCCTGTTCCCCATAACTGTGTGTCGCAGCTGGTCTGTCAAAGTAACGCAGCTCCCTGTCAGCTGCTTTACGGAATCCATTTATTTGCGTTTTAATGTCAACATTGATATGTGCCATCGGTGTGATCGCATATTGCGACTAAAGGCCAGCTGGTACTTCTTCCCTCCTTTTGATGTCCCTGTGCATGTCACGAAGTATTCCTAGCTTAGTGGACATAGAAATACCACTAATGTAGACCTTAATGCCTGCTACAGGACTGCTTGTCTAGACACAACCCCTCGTTTTTTTCGAAGAATTTGCTGATATGTCGTGAGAGGTTGGTTCTATATACAGGGTCTGCCAGTCCAGCCGCCTTAAGCCGCCTGGGTGCCTTCTGTCGGGTTCCTTCTGGGATATCTAATATCAATTTTATCGATGAGTGGTCTGACAATGTTCTAGGCGATATCCTAGTTTCCCGCACCCAGCCTAATGCCCTGTGGGATACCAGCCTGAGGTCTATCCTGGAGTGCATATCGTGGACTGATGAATAAAAGGTATATGCCCTTTGTGCCCCGTATATTGTTTGCCAGGCGTTCCTCAATCCCAAGCCAGTGATGTGTTTGTATCATACATGCTGTGCCCGTTACTGATCTTGGTGCCGTTGACGTTCTATACAGGTCCACATCAAGTATAGTGATGAAATATCCTCTGCAAATAACCTGTGCGGTGGGGTTCTTAGCGCATTTCTGGAACACTTCTGCATAGTACTCCGGATCATCTATATTAGGCCCATAAACGTTGATCCATAAGATTTCAGCACTACCCAGTTTCCCGTGTACCACCACGTCTCTACCCCCGGCGTCAGTCTCTATAGCATAGTGGATAAATGGTAATGATCTGTGTATCAGTCATGACACCCGCGCCCATGTAGAGTAGGAAGTGTAGTACCGATGATCCCCCCACCCCACCACCACCTGGGGGCGATTTTGCTTGCCTGGTGATCAAGCAAGTGTCTCCTGCAGGAATAATATCCGTGCCACTTGTCTATTCACAAATGTCATCACTTTCCTCATTTTTACTGACATGCCAAGGCCTCTCACATTCCAGCTGAGCAGCCTTATTCCTCCTAGTTCTTTTTCCATCATTTCCCATAGGTTCCCATATCAGCCTCCCACCTCCATGCAGACTACCAATAGTACAGGAACTTCTTGTGGCTACTCTGTGCATTTTTCCAACATTTTAATCCCAACATTCCCTCTCCCCCCATCCCCAGCCTCATAGCTCCCCAAACTCCAATTATGCATACCCCAGAGCCCTTCCCTCCTCCCCACTCCCTTACCACACTTAACTAGACTATGCACTCGCATAGGGGGCGGCCACTGCGGTGGTGGCCAGAGTCCCAGTATCCCATTAATGTCTCGTCGGTTAAAGTTTTTCTACATTATCAATTACGTTACCAATACACATTTTGAAGAACATCGGTCTGTTAGGCACTGCCGACCATTGGTCAATCATTCCCCATGGTCAGTGTTCGTCCGCCTCTGGCGATTGCTTATCGGGCAGGGGGATGTTTGCTTCCACAAAGGTGACTGCCTCTTTGGGGAAAGTGAAGAAGTAAGTTTTATTCTTGTACTGCATATGTATCCTGGCTGCATTGCGTATGGTATCCTGCATTCCCTCAGCATTTTCTTTACTCCTATAAATGTGCGTCTTTCTTGCTGGACTGCCAGGGTGTAGTCAGGGATATGTATCACCCTGGATCCCATCTTTAGCTCTTGTTTATCGCGTGCAGCCCGTAGCACAAGATCCCTGTCCCGGTAGTTCATAATCCTTGCTATTATCGGGCTGGGGTAGGCTCCTGGCTTAGGTCTTGCTGCCAAGGGCATAGGTGCGCGTTCAACCAGAAACCTAGGTGACCAGCTAGGGTCTCCCAACAGGTCTTTTAGGAGCTCTTCAGCGCATCCTCTGGGACTCCTAGTATCCATATGTCGTTTCAGCGGGATCTCGCCTCCAAGTCTACGCACTTCAGTTTGACAGTGCCCAAATATTTTGCCATGGTCGTCACAGTATTCTGCAGTGCCACCAGTGTGTCTTCTGCTGTACTGATCCTCGTCTCTGTTATGCGCTGCGTGGCTTTTTCCAATTGAGTGCGGATTGTCTTAACATTAAAGGTAATGCTGTCAAGCTTGTCATTTAATAGCTGCAAAGTCTTGTTGCATTGAGGTGAAGACACTCTGCGGGTCCATGGCGATTGGTGTCTGGGTCAATGGTTGTGACTCTGGACCATTAGAGCAGCCATCTCCTGAGCATCCTGCTTTGGTGGCAGGTGTAGTGAGCCTATCCATTGCACCTTTTATTATTAGAACCTTCCACTTTGGGCATTGTATAGTTCTCTGGGGGCCGGCCTTTGTAGCTGCAGAGCTTCCACTGAGCTCTGAGACGGTGCGGTGCGATCGCTGCGGGGACATTCCCTGAGTTTGTGGTCCTTTATGATGAGCAGAGGATGGCACCTGCTCGTTTGGCTTAGCGATCACTTGTCTTGTTCCGACGCTGAGGCATGGTCCCCTTTTCTCCTTTACGTTTTCTAGCTTTCCACAGGGTCAGTTATGTGTCTTGGCCCCCCTTCCTTGTCTCATAGTGCCTGTGTGTGATGCAGTATTTACCCTATGTTGGTGTAGTTCCCCCAATGGCCTGTCTTCGAAATGTAACTAAGGCGTAGAGGCGCGCAGGTCCTTCGCAGTGGGTTAAGGATAAGCAATCAAGAGGACGTGAGGTCCCACCATCTGCAGTCTCAAATTCCATATGCTGTTGCACTATCAGAGTCCCGGGCGCACTGAGGTGTCCGCGTTGGTATAGCCCCTATGATGATATATTAGCGAAGTGGGGCAGATCACGTGGGTCCCAATGCCCTTATGGCATGAGAAATCCCTCTGCCACACTTGACCATATGGGTTCAGCAACATCTAGTCATCACCTCATGGGCCCCTCGACCCGCTCCGTTACCTTACTGTGTCCTTTCCTGTGCCTCGATCCGAAGCGCAATTGCAGCGCCACCCAGTGTCCTTATTGTCATGAATTTCAAGTTGCTTACTCACCTACGTAGTGCATCAGCTCCAATATGTAGCTGCTTGTCTCTTGCTTTCGCTTATAAGCACCTCCTGCATTGAGAGTTCCAGAATGCTTTCACTAAAGGGTCCTGGTGCAAGTGCCAGTAATGCAGGCTTCTGTGTGATAGTATCAGGAAGAAGCAGGGTCTAATGGGTTGCACTACAGGTCACGCTGTGCTTGTAGTTCTGCACTAGGACTTACAATTTGCCTAGTAAAGGCTACAAGTTGTTCTCCCAGTTTAATTCATTTAGGTTCGCTCTCGTTTCGGGGACAGTGCTTGTAACAGCTGAAGCTGCGTCCCTATGCAGGGGCGAGTGTCTCTTCTCCCAATCGTCCCACCTTACCGCACCTCGGTTCCGACCACTCCGACAAGCTGAACGTTCGCAAAGGGAGATCAATGAGTGCTCTGGAGTCTCCTGTCATAGTGTAGCCTCGCCGTCTGTAGTTTTGGGAGACTTGTCCACGTCCCTGATAATGCTAATCCAGATGACGGGTGTGGTCGCTGGAGGACTTCAAAGGGATCTGCGTCCCGGTGTCATACCATGTAGGTCCTCCTCGTCATAGGAGGTTGTAGGGGCCCTTGTTTTGTGCTGGGTTCAGGGTTAGTAGATCGGGTGGCAGCTGGGTGCAGGGCACAGAACCAAGCAAGTTTGGTCACTGCACAGGTGATGAGGCAGCACTCTGCGAGGAGTCGTCAGAGATGGCACCGGGCGTTGTCCTCGAGAGGGGTTATAGGTCAAAGGTTCGACTACTAAAGGATCGAATGGTCAAAGAATCGACACCAAAGGACCGAAAACAAAAGGATCGAAAAAACCCTGTTTTTTGTGGTAAACACCACTTTTTTCCCCTAAACGAAAACCCCCCAAACAAATGTAATAAAAAAACAAAAATGTGATCCTTTTTGTTTTCGGTCCTTTGGTGTCCATCCTTTGACCATTCGACCCTTTGTAGTCGACCCTTTGACCGGACACCCTCGAGAGCATGTCGTAGGCCCGGATTGGAGGCTTGCATTATCTGCAGTTCTGCCGGTCCGTTGTCTGCGATATTGTGGCGGCAGGTGCCTGGATCCTTCATGCACCGTTTGTCTGATGTAGGCAAAAACCGGACAATATTACAGCAGTTATTTGTCCAGGACCCGGGCTCGCCACCGGAGATTACACATGAAGCTGCATCCGGCTTTGTGCGCAACAGCGCCCTTGGTTCAGCCAAATTTGTATGTTGGTATGTGTACAGAGTCCTACAGTAAGCTTGAGAAGACCTGGAGGAATGCCCCATTTCTGAAGTGGAAGTCATAGCTTGTTTCTATCAACAGCATCAAATGCAGAGCTTAAATCGAGAGAGGCAACAAAGATTGATTGGTGATTCCCTCCTATAGCCAATTGTTGTAGAAAGTTACCATCATACCATTGAGTGAGGTTCCCAAGTGACACCTGAATCCCGTTTGCCATTTGCCCAAGATTTCAAATTCAGGTATCCAAGATTCTAGATGGGAAAGAAGAATTGATGCAAATACTTTACTTTCTGTGTCTTGGATAGTGATTGGGTGGTAATTTAACAGGCAAGACCTATCATCTCTTTTGTAAATTGGAATAACAAAATCCGATGACCACATTGGAGGAAAAGTGCTGACAAACCTCAGCCCATGTGAAGGGATCACTCTTAAATAAGAGATTGGAGGGCCCACTAAGACCCAAGGCACAAGAAGAGCTTAGATGTATTGTTGTGCAATAAACAACACCAGGTTTGAAGCAATCAATGTTCATATTTATGGCAACATCAACCCATGGGTCCATAGAGAAAGTCTTGTGCATGTGATTAGGAGAAAAAAGAGCTGTGAAATGTTCAGCCCAAACCTGTTCAGTGACAGCATGTATTCATATAACAGATTCTGAGGGCTTCAAGTTATTAATTAATTTCCAAAAGGGACATGAGTCTTGTTTTTTTAGACAATTTAACATGGATTCAGAGTCCTTTTGCAGTCTTTTAGCTCTAATATTTCGAGTCCAGTTTTTATAGGGTTTATAGAGCTCCCTAATGAGCTTTTGAACATCATGGACAGGTAGCCCAGAGTGAGATTTAAGATTTCTAATACTCTGTCTCGGTAGTCTCCTTTTCATAACTGGTTCTTCGTTATATGTATGTAAATGGCATGCAGTGTTGCCCATATTGGTGCGCTTCGCAATGTATCATGCTTAGATGATGCACCAGAGGTAACCATAAGATGGTTAACAAAGGGACCAAACTGATCGAAAGTAATATGATCACGATGCCATACTCCTGAGGTATTACTTAGGAGGTGTGAGAAATGGTTATTAACACGATTTATCAAGCCAATGTTCCATGTCATTCTATTACCAGCACAGTTTATGATTAATTCAGAAGATACAAGAAGTACGCATGGTTACCGACCAATTTTATGTCGAAAGACATTTCTAACATGTCATGATCACTCAAGAGTAGTCGGAATAACTAAAAAACAAGTACATCTGGAATGGAGCCAGGGGCTGGCAAAGATATAATCCAGTGTGGAGGAATGGTTCCCAGTTGTCCAAGTATAGGCAACGGCAGAGGAACGGGTGAAACAATCATTAATTCCAACCCAAAACTTTCAGGCAAGTCAACCACCGCCTTCCATTACCCTTTTTAGTCGAGGACCATGCACCCCTTCCCCCATCGTCACTCAGGATCATTACAATTAGAATTAAAGTCTCCAACAATTAATAACTGACCACCTGGAAACATTTGAGACCAGCCCTGTAAAAAAAATTGGTTAAAGAATAAAGAAAGGAATCAAGATTTTTCAATTTGTGGTGCCAGTAAATGTTTGTAATCGGACAGTTCACCAGATGTTCCCCATTATATTGTATGAGTTATGCGAATTCCAGTGCATACTTCGTAAGGCCCAAATATTAGTATGTTTGAAGATTAACGAATGCCTGTTATAAGGCCATCAAAAGGGCGACCTGAAGGACCTTGATTGGCAGGAAAGAAAATAACCATCCATTGCTGGAGGGTCGACTGGCAAAAATGGTTGATGTTTGTAATTTGCATCCCAATTCTACGTTAGTGAACAAATGTCCATTGCCTCTCGTGTTCCATGTCAAACCCCAATACTCTGAAGATTTACTTTTCTATCATGATATAATCGAAGATACATTTTGAGTTTATATAAACAGGAGCGCAAGTGGCTCTGAAACTATTAGTCAAAGTGTACTCTCTGTATGTCATGGGAGGAGATTTGGAAAAAACTTGGTATGGCTGAGAGCAGCTGTAGTACGGTCGTTCTTCTCAAGATCACCGAAGTATTTTGAGGCAACAAACCTTCAAATAAGATTACATATGGGTGGTGCTGTAGATGGTTCTGTTCTTTATCCATGTGGCCCAGTTGAGGCACATGTAGATTTAGTGTGTGGTGTTCACACTGTGAAATTGCAGTTGGTCCTACCGGTATGCGGATGGCTGAATCCTTGGTTAAATAATTTAATGTGTGGTGTGATCCTTGATTTTGAATGGTCTCCCAGGGCATTGAAGAATTTTGATACAGAGATACAGGTAGATTTAATGTGCTTTACTGTAAATTATGCGAGTTAGTAGATTCTTCTGCTTGTGTTGTGATATTTTGTGAGTTCAATTAAGACATATTTTTGTAGAAGGTAGCTCAGATGATGGCCCCATTCCGATTAAGGATCAGCATCTAGGAGCATTCTATCCCCGTAATAGAGAGACGAGTTCCTGATGACCGACTAGATAATTACGCTTTGGAGGGAACTTAGAGTCAATAATTACACTTCCAGATTTTGAGCATGACAAGCTCTGATTTGCACCAGCCGGGGAGCTCACAGCTGAATACAAGTTCTGTTTGTTCTCTGAAGAGTTGGAGAGAAGCTCCAGAGTTGACTTAGATTGAGCGAGGCTACATTTAGACATGAAGTGATTTATGCTTGCATTCACATTCATGAGAAGACTGTGTGTCATGACATGAGCCTTCCCGGGACCTACTTTAATGAGCCCATTGATGGAAGCTTTGGCAGTATTGATATTCTCATCGGGAATCGGTATTGGCTTCAGTTTGGTGGTACAAGAAGATGTGTTCAGCCTTTTGAGACAGCACAGCATTAACAGCTTTAATAAATATGATAAATTCGTTTTCTCTAACATCATCATGAAAATCTGGAACTTCCTCCCAAAGGGAATCTGCTTAATCGAGCATCACTTGACTTTAAGGAAAACCTTGAAAATTAGGTTTTTTTAACACAGCGAGCTAGCCATGGCCCCATCACGTCCGTCTGACCCCAGTGGACCTGATGAATGCTCCAAACCCTTCACTAACTCCCCTGCACCCCAAGACCTTCAATCTCTATACCACATGCACATGTCACTCTCGAACAACACACCTTATCTTATCTTCAACCAACTTTACATACCACACTCTTGGCTAGTACATCCCAGTACCATAAGCACACAAGGATCCCCTCCGGAAACAAATACTTCTTTGCACTGGCAACAGTGTAGAAGAAAACAAACTATGCACTCTGATCTTTGGTGAAGTTAGTTTAGTAAATCTTTAATAGCAGTGATGCAGGTGAACACAAAAATTGACAGTATATCATCTCCCAAGCTATTATGCCCTGACCCATACAACATATACAGGTTTTCTAACTTGTTGATTGTAATAGTACCAGAGGAATATTTTATAACTTCACTATGAACCATGTTTAACCCTTCTGATAATCACAATGGACCTTTGTGAGGAGACTATCAAGCCTTAGTCTTCCAAGGTTGCTCCTGGCACCTTCAGATACCAGCAAGACGTGCATGCATTGGGCAATTAAATCGTACACTTTCATCACTACGCGTTTGAAGACGTTTCACTCCATACATAATCATATTCCTGGAAATGTAAACAAGGTTACTTAAAAGCAAGCTGAGGCTGCCAATAGCCTAGTATGTGATGTGTCTGCTTCAGTGTGGCAGGTTTTGATTCTCCATACAGACAGTGAGCGTATACGATTTAAAATTGAGTAACTATACGAGGCTAGTCCGCTGAATATATGGCCTAGTTCTCTGAACATATTTTCACATCTTTTGATGGAATTCCCTTAGAACTGCCCTTAGACTTTCAGTCTACTTTCTTTTAAACCCTTATTACATACAACATCATCTTTCCCCCATAACAGTTAAAAAAAGACCCGCCGTCCAAGCACAGGGTTCTTCTGGTCTACAAGCATCAATACTACAGAAAAGCTATCTTGAATGTTCCCTTTCCTCCCACTAACTTTCCTCCTTCCTCCACTGTTTCAGATCTGCCAGCGTGCTTACAGGTCATGCACATAGCAAGGAAAAGAGCATTGAGAGTCTGGGATACCGAATGAATTTAAGCAAGCTTTGGAAGGAGACTGTTGTGCCATCGGTTTCCTAGGCTACGGTATCTGTGGCAGAAATATTGTTCTATGTTCAGACTCGATCCTGCAGTAATGGCCCTATGTTGAAATGTTTATTTTGCTTAACTGATAAAAGGTGCATTGCAACGTTGGCAGACTGTCTCGTGCTAATGCCTTGGTGTTTGCAACAAGCACATACTATGTATGTTGGGTTGCCAAACAACTGTAGGCGAGTCCACGCACTGTACTGCGGTGGCCTTGATGGTGTGGATATACCTCTTTCAGGAGTGCCATCCGTGTCTATTTGAGATGCAAACATAAGAGTGTTCTTAATGTCTTTGCTCAATGCTTGGCAGTGCTTGTCATGTAGGGGAGGACATAGAGCACAACAGGTTCATGGGCAACTTAAAATGATGCTCCTGTAGTCTGTCGTCCCCACACGCATCTGTGCTTTAAGCATGTATGAAGATGGTTAGGTGTCACACATTCCAAATGCTAATTCCCACCTACTGAACAGCATTTTCCACTTCATATTGGCCCCAGAGTAAAAGGGATGTAGTCACTTAGCCCCATTGTGGAATATGAATTTGATATGCACTCCTCGAAGGCCGCCTGTTGTCCTTCCTTGTGCCCTGATAAGTGTCCTACATGTGGCCTCATTAAGGATCTACGTAGATGAGACCACATCACCCTGGCCCTCCTCGACCTTCACTGGCTCCCACTGCACGCTCAAATCACCTTCAAGTCTTGCTGCATCATCTATAAGGCAGTTGGCCTCAAATCACCCAGCTCTCTTGCAGAGAAACTCAGCATCTCCTGCGGACCACGCACCCCCAGAAGCCAGGCCATGTGCAGACTTGAAATCCACTGCTGCAAAAGGAAAGGACCAAAACACAATCCCAAAGACTATGGAACCTCCTTCCCATCAGCATCAGACTCGCCCCCATGCTCCTACGAATTCAGAAAAGAACTGAAGACCCGCCAAAGGAATCTCTCTGCCTCAACACCTATGCCATCACATCGACCCTTGAGCCATCTGACTCGCTAGACGCTGCCCGCCCCTCTCCGCCACCCGGTACAGCTCTACCCCTCCTCTGTACACCCCCCTTGCTGTATATCTGTTCTTTTACCTCTGAAAAACGCTCCATTGTGCATCTGTACTGTTGTAACCCTCTCTAAATCTGTATTGTATACCTATGTAAGGCTCTCTGTTACTTCTGGAAGCTAGGTCCATGCGCAATAAATATAATAATAATATAAGACTGTTTCTCAAACATCGGAATAAATACTTGTCATTGAATACACAAAACATATTTTTCTGTCATTCTCCCTTGTTCGTTTTTGAATATGTTCCAAATCCTGCCATCAGATGCAGATGTAATGGGGGTCTGAGATTTTGCTCAGGGAGAAGTGTTATGGACAGCCAGTGGAAAACAGGAACTGGGGTCACATATGAACTGCTGCTGGCATCACTTCTGGGCACTGCCCGTCACAGGGCCGAGGAGTGTAGTCACGATTTGAAATTGTGAAACCACCTGTACTGTTACAAGAACACAGATCAAGAAGCATTTCAAATCGTGACTACACTCTCAACCAGAGAAATTGGAGTAATGAGGCACAGCCTTGGTATCCAACATCCCCCACTAACAGATCAAAACTCTCAGCAAGATAAAGTTCTCTCGGCTTCTGGGCCTTTCGAGGTGATTGCGGCAAGTCAGTGCAGGGCTACACTGCGCCCCTTGTTGAGCAGAGTGCTGATGGCAGCAGCTGCTGCTGCAGCGGAGTAGCTAAGAGGAAGCATCCCTGTGCAGGTGCAATCCAATAGAAACATATGCATGTGCCCCTTCTGAAGCCAGTTGTCTTTCCTCCTCTTCTCCCTGAACATTTTTCTCAACAATGTTTGCAGGGTTTCTGTGCCACTGCCTCGGCTCTCGGGGGTACCCTTACAAAAAGTGCAGGTATCATGTGTGCCCTGAACTCATGCTGAAGGTGGGTGTTGGCACCGCATGGAAACTCAAGTCACAGACCTGCACCAACTTAACCCCTTAAGTGCCAGGCTATTATGTAAGTCTATGCATACTCCTTCTTGGCACTTAAGAGCGTGTATTATTTATTCAAAAAAATCACACATTCGGCCACATGTTTCTTTATTTTTTTATAAGAGTTTATTTCTGTGCTGGAGATAGAAAATAGCACTTTATTAGTTAGTTGTACATAGTAACAGAAAAGTGTAATAAATAAAGAACACATAACTATGCCTGAGCCAAAATCTTCTTCACTCCTCTACTACAATCATTTTAAATTTGCTGAAAAGGGATGTATGACAACACTTAATGCCGTTAAAAGCTGTACACAGAAAATAAAACGTCCTGTACTCCTCTAATTATCAGCAAAATAAAATACATTTTGAATCTGATCAGGCCTCACTGTCTCTCAGTGGCCAAAGTCTCTAGACCTAAGCCCTTAACTACTGCCTTTGTCTTAAACTTGACCTTGGCACAATCAGCCTGTTGGCCAATCACAATGTTTTCGGAAGAGTGTGGCAAAGGGGAAAGGTGGCACAGGACACGGAACAAAATGCAAAGCCACATTGAAATGCAAGGAATCGGGGGGAAAAGGGGAATCCAACATTTGGGATGTCCTTACACATACATGTAATTATGCACACAACTACTTCACAAAAACACCCTCCTCGTATATACATAAAGGAGCACAGCATTATGATACAAAGCGGCCTTGGTGTCGATAAAGGTGGGATCTATTAAATTCTAACAAAAATAGAGCTTCTATGTACATTCCTCTGCATGGAAAATCATGGGTGCTTCCATTTTTAAATTACCCTGTTACAAAACATAGAAAAGAAACATTGGCACATTATGTTGCTACCTGCTGCATTCTACAGTCATCACACGTGTCCTTCTACAGTATGGTAAACATTTACCTGTCAAACCTGCTTGTTACAAAAAAAAAGAAAAACACAAAATGGGTGCTTCCCAATTTACGGCTTGAAACGAAGAGCAATATGGGCGAATTTGAAAACGCGCCAGATGTAAAGGAGACTCTGGCACCACCACGGCTGCACAGCGGATGGCAGACTGCATTGCCTTTGGCCCTCTCTTGTTCTGTGCAAAATGGCTGACACGCCAAGAGAACAGGCAAAAAAAGGACCCTTTTCTCTCGCGCTCATACATAGGAAACCATGTTCCAAACTAAAAGGGCCAGATCATGGGCAGAATACGGGCAAGACTGGTTTAATTGTTGTTTATATTGATTCTCTACAGTTATTAATCTAAAACAAAACAATTGAAAAAATGCAAACAATAGGATCGACAGGGAAAGTGCACTTGTTTTTAAATTAGTAGCCCTACTACTGCATTCATGCATTGCACCTGAATTGGGGTTGCAAAAAATGGGTTTGAAACTTTGATCTTGAGATGTGTATGTTTAAAAGGCTCAAACATCACTGGGAAGCAAAGGAGCACTGTACGTAGGTGGCGCGCCCAGTGTGACATGTAAGGGACCGGGCAGAGGAGCTGGGAAGGGGTTTACATTGTGTCATTGAAGAAAGCATGTTCGTATCGCTCCTTCCTACACGGCTGAAAAATCACAGAACCTTTGCACAGCGTTTGCACATTTACTGTACTGCCAGCACTACTACCTTTTGCATGCAAGTACAAAGATATGTGCGTGAACGTACTCGTGGGTGAAAGCACCCCCGACACTGTCCTGATAATGGCTACCCAAGAAGAGCTGGAGGTCAAACTACATGTCTGTGCAATGTATGTGTGTGAGTGTTCTTTGCACACACCTAGGTGAGAGCTGTGCATGTGGAAGTCCTGTTTTCTCGAGCATGTGTGATTTATGTGTATGGATATATGGCTTTTTCACTGTGCAAGTCATACGTGAGCTTAGGAAATACTTTAGACATCTGTTCTTGGGCCTCCTCTTACCTTCGATGTTCTAGCAGAGGTGCTTTTTAGGAAAGAATGCATTGTGTTCCTTACCAATCATAAGTAAACAACCCGTAGCTCATTAAGACCTACATTTTTTTAATGTTTTGGTTGAGCTAGGCTCTTGAATGCCCGCAAACAGAAATCCATCATCATTTAAGGTTTTAGAAACGTGGGTAACTGCTGCATAATGACAAGCCAGCTGTGATCCAAAAGCAGTGCTCGCTGCACCATGCAACCACTAGGGTCGACATGTGGTGCCCTGAGCAGATTGCCAACACATCCTGCAAGAAGCAGGCACATCCTGCGACTAGCGGGATCTACACGCAATGCCTTGAGCAGATTACCACTGCATCTTGCAACCAGCAGATCAACATGCGATGCCTTGAGCAGATTGCCATTGCATCCTGCAACCAGCAGGATGTACATGCAGTGTCTTGAGCAGATTGCTCATCGCATCCTGTGACCAGCATGATCTACATGCGATGCCTTCAGCAGATTGCCACTGCATCCTGCAACCAGCAGGATCTACACGTGATGCCTTGAGCAGATTGCCACGCATCTTGCAACCAGCAGGATCTACACGTGATGCCTTGAGCAGATTGCCACACATCTTGCAACTGGCAGTATCTACACGCAATGCCTTGAGCAGATTGTTCACCGCATCCTGCGACCAGCAGGATCTACACGTGATGCCTTGAGCAGATTGCTCACCGCAACCTGCGACCAGCAGGATCTACACGTGATGCCTTGAGCAGATTGCTCACCGCAACCTGCGACCAGCAGGATCTACACGTGATGCCTTGAGCAGATTGCTCACCGCATCCTGCGACCAGCAGGATCTACACGTGATGCCTTGAGCAGATTGCTCACCGCATCCTGCGACCAGCAGGATCTACACATGATGCCTTGAGTAGATTGCTCACCACATTCTGCGATAAGAAGGATCTACATGCGATGCCTTGAGCAGATTGCCACTGCATCCTGCAATCAGCAGATCTACATGCAATGCCTTATGCCTTGAGCAGATTGCCTACTGCATCCTGCAACCAGCGGGATCTACACCCAGGTACCTCAATGTACAGAGGGTGCCTCCTGGGGTGCTGCTGAAGTCAGCATGCCCCCACACTTTCTAGTGAGAGTGCTGGGTGCTCCTCAGAAGAGGCAGGTCTTAACAGGCCCATCATCTGAAATGCCAGTTTTAATGTTCTAGGCTAATCTCAAGGGTGAGCATGTAAAATCTAAATGGAAACACTCATCCACTCCATGCTGGTTTTTATTGGCTGCAATGTTCGGCCCACAAGGAGTTTTCTTTTATTATTTTTTTTAAACTGTCTGCCATATGCTTTTCCCCTGCACTTGATGGGCAACAAGCCTGACGTGGAGCAGGGCAACTGTAGCACCGCGGGAGATTATTCCTGAGTGTATTCGTCTGAGAATCGGGGATGCACCAAGCACAGCCCCATCATGCCCCTAAATGCAAAGTCCGCTGCAAACTTAGCGATTCAATACTGTGAATCATCCCTAACATGAAATGCATTGGCTTGCACTACTCCACAGGAGCCGCGGCGGTAGAGCCAATGGCTTGCACGAGCGGCAAAGTCCTCTATGACTCTGGCCCATGTTCCTACTCCACAGGAGCCGCGGCGGTAGAGCCAATGGCTTGCACAAGCGGCAAAGTCCTCTGACTCTGGCCCATGTTCCTACTCCACAGGAGCCGCGACGGTAGAGCCAATGGCTTGCACAAGCGGCAAAGTCCTCTATGACTCTGGCCCATGTTCCTACTCCACAGGAGCCGCGGCGCTAGAGCCAATGGCTTGCACGAGCGGCAAAGTCCTCTATGACTCTGGCCCATGTCCCTACTCCACAGGAGCCGCGGCAGTAGAGCCAATGGCTTGCACGAGCGGCAAAGTCCTGTATGACTCTGGCCCATGTCCCTACTCCACAGGAGCCGCGGCAGTAGAGCCAATGGCTTGCACGAGTGGCAAAGTCCTCTATGACTCTGGCCCATGTTCCTACTCCACAGGAGCCGCGGCGGTAGAGCCAATGGCTTGCACGAGCGGCAAAGTCCTCTATGACTCTGGCCCATGTTCCTACTCCACAGGAGCCGCGGCGGTAGAGCCAATGGCTTGCACGAGCGGCAAAGTCCTCTATGACTCTGGCCCATGTCCCTACTCCACAGGAGCCGCGGCGGTAGAGCCAATGGCTTGCACAAGCGGCAAAGTCCTCTATGACTCTGGCCCATGTTCCTACTCCACAGGAGAGCGGCGGTAGAGCCAATGGCTTGCACGAGCGGCAAAGTCCTCTGACTCTGGCCCATGTTCCTACTCCACAGGAGCCGCGGCGCTAGAGCCAATGGCTTGCATGAGCGGCAAAGTCCTCTATGACTCTGGCCCATGTTCCTACTCACAGGAGCCGCGGCGGTAGAGCCAATGGCTTGCACGAGCGGCAAAGTCCTCTATGACTCTGGCCCATGTCCCTACTCCACAGGAGCCGCGGCAGTAGAGCCAATGGCTTGCACGAGCGGCAAAGTCCTGTATGACTCTGGCCCATGTCCCTACTCCACAGGAGCCGCGGCAGTAGAGCCAATGGCTTGCACGAGTGGCAAAGTCCTCTATGACTCTGGCCCATGTTCCTACTCCACAGGAGCCGCGGCGGTAGAGCCAATGGCTTGCACGAGCAGCAAAGTCCTCTATGACTCTGGCCCATGTTCCTACTCTACACGAGCATTGGCGGTAGAGCCAATGGCTTGCACGAGCGGCAAAGTCCTCTGACTCTGGCCCATGTCCCTACTCCACAGGAGCCGCGGCGGTAGAGCCAATGGCGTGCACGAGCGGCAAAGTCCTCTATGACTCTGGCCCATGTTCCTACTCCACAGGAGCCGCGGCGGTAGAGCCAATGGCTTGCACCAGCGGCAAAGTCCTCTATGACTCTGGCCCATGTTCCTACTCCACAGGAGCCGCGGCGGTAGAGCCAATGGCTTGCACCAGCGGCAAAGTCCTCTATGACTCTGGCCCATGTTCCTACTCCACAGGAGCCGCAGCGGTAGAGCCAATGGCTTGCACCAGCGGCAAAGTCCTCTATGACTCTGGCCCATGTTCCTACACCACAGGAGCCGCGGCAGTAGAGCCAATGGCTTGCACGAGCGACAAAGTCCTCTATGACTCTGGCCCATGTTCCTACTCCACAGGAGCCGCGGCGGTAGAGCCAATGGCTTGCACAAGCAGCAAAGTCCTCTATGACTCTGGCCCATGTTCCTACTCCACAGGAGCCGCGGCGCTAGAGCCAATGGCTTGAACGAGCGGCAAAGTCCTCTATGACTCTGGCCCATGTTCCTACTCCACAGGAGAGCGGCGGTACAGCCAATGGCTTACACAAGCGGCAAAGTCCTCTATGACTCTGGCGCATGTTCCTACTCCACAGGAGCCACGGCGGTAGAGCCAATGAACTTGAAACAGTAGGGTTACCCGCAGCTGCGTGATGATACATTTCAAGGAAGCGTGCCTCAATTCAGTGGCGACGCCCTAATATTGGAACTACCAACATGCCTCTACTGCTAGACAGCAAATAAGCAAAGCATTTTGAGTAAATATACTCATGTTCTCTTTAAATATGTACAGCACTGTATTATTTCTCCCATGTGTATCTGAAAAACAACTGTCATTAGCAAAATACATCTTAAAGTGCACAGCCCCAGCAAAAAGAACAATTTCTATCAGGGGTTTTACAATATTTGACACACACTGGAAAGATTAGAAAAGCAACAAAAGAGAATTCTAAATCGGGGCTATGTTTGCAAGTAATATGTATGGCAATGGCGAACTGTACAAAAATACACATTTGTGCTTTGGAGTGTAACATCCTAAATATCACATTTTCAAATTGTGTGAACCACCAATCCAACCATGTGTATTTAGTTGTGTATTTACAAACAGAGTAATTAATAATACATGGAATTGATGTAGCCCCCGCACTGCTTACAAGAGTAAATAAGTGAGGTAAAGTAAAAAAGCGCATACAGTGTGATAAGCCCATAGAGTGCAGCATCTAATTCAGATGCCCAGGAACTGAAAATGATTCAATACAGCTGTAAAACAGTAATTTCTCCTTGTTCTGCTAAAAAACAAAAACTGTTGATCATACTGTTATTGATAGTTTCACGATGCATGGCCTACTTCCGGACTGACATTTCTCTGCTTCGGGGCCCAACTCTCTAAAGGGAGAAAGTGGTAGAGAACCTAATTAAACATGTGGAGGATTTGCCATTAATAGACCAGTGATCTGCAGCTTTTGGTGCTATGTGTTTTGCTCTACGACTCCCATCGGCTCCAGCCAGTCTAGTCCATGATGAGGCATCACTGGGAGTAGGAGTCCAGCCAACCTTGCAGACCCTTGTCCTAGCTGGCGTGAACAGCCAATACTTGGGATTTTAGAGTGGATTCCTTTATGTACTCCAATAACCCTGGACCCCCTGTTTTTGTCTTAGCCGCCTTCACTTGCCGGGAAACGGATTATCAAAGCGGGAGAAGATAATCCAGAAGCAAACTAGAGTTCAGTTTCTAGTGATCCATGATTCCTGATGTCACCAATAACGGACTGGATTGCCAAAGGAGGGACTGAACACGAGTCATTAAAGGTAGTGCAAAGAGATTCTGCCGCAGATTGAGCCCCGTTTGTAAATGTGAGCTTGGTCAACTTGTGCTACACTGTCAATACATGAGCTCGCTTTATTGGAAAAATCATCACCTTGTTCCAGTGCAACCCATTTGGACATAAAACCCCCAATCTACCCTTGATATGCATTTAATGAGTAAATGTAGCAATAACTCCCACTTAGGGTAGGGAGCATACAGGAGCAGTAACGGCCCACCAGCTCAAGCCTCGGTAGGCCCGAGCAAAGCAAGGGCCTCAGCAAGTGCTCACAGCTCCTAAATGGGAGTGATTGATATTCGCACCCCAGGGTTCATCCAGGGTGTGAACTTTTTTTCTTTCTTTTGTGGAGACGGGCTCCAAGCAAGCCCAATCTCTTGTAAAAATATAAAAGATGGCATCTGCCATACAAAATATATCAAGTCCCTTTTCTATTTCTATAGTGGCAGCAGTGACAGGAAGGACCTGCAGTGCAGAGAGCAGTAGCAGGTAAGTGGGGTGGGGTTTGGGGGGCTTGGAGATGGTGTGTGGGGAGGGGGTGGCTTGTGGAGTGCCAGGGGCAGAGTGGTGCCACAAAAATGGCAGAACCTGGGGAAGGGCCTCAAATGGCTGGGAAAATGCTGCAGTGCACTGTGTTTTTCTCACCTGTGTTTCCAGCCACCTCATTGGCTGAACACCCTTCCCCGGTCCGAATAAGTGTTATTTCAATGCATTGACACACACATTAAAAACAATCCTTCCATAACTGACATGTTTGGAATCTTGTGCACTCCTTTGGCAAACATTCCTTGGGACACATTCTTTAAAGATAGTTAAAGATCAGGTTTTGTGTGCCTACGTTTGAAACCTAAAGATTAAAAAAACTGCTTTTTTCGTGCCTGGAACAGAGAAAAAATGATCTGATAACTAGGTCTACGTAATGATTGCATAGCTGTAAATACTGTGCTAGGCTTTTTCCACTCCGAATGGACCTCCTTGCCTTTTATCCTTTCTTTTAAATGCCATCATGCACTTGGATTAAAGGTCTGCAGGCGACTAGGGTAGCCAATTCTTCTCTAGAAATGGGCTACCGATGGGATTTCAATAAGATAACCCTCTTTGGGAACATACTTTTTCCTCAGGCCTTGAATCACTGTCTTGTACAGAAACGGGGCCTCATCACGAGTTGGGCGGTAGCCCTTAAATGCGGCGGTAATGCTGTTACCGTTGTATTTAAGGGTCCGCCCAAACAGGAGTATGCCACCGGCTGTAATTGCGCCGGAAATTCCCTGGAATGGGGAATTACGTTTATCGCTCAACTGTGAACCGTCGGTAATGCAGCCGGACGGGTAGCCGGTAAGAATGCAAATACAGTTGGCCGTATCCCAGTCGGGATACCGCCCAACCCGTGACGAGGCCCACAGTCTGAAAAAGAAGTGGAAAAAGAACAAATATTCCATTTATTTTGGCAAAGATGAGAGTGCTGCATGGATTGTTATGTCATTCAAATGTTTGATTCCTTTCGTGGTGTCTGTGCTGAAAGGCTTTCGCCAAAAAGTCTTACTAAAACCTTGAACTAATGTCCATATGTTTTTGATTCCAGGCAGGACCAACTCGGACCCACATCCTTCAGAGGTGGATACATTGACTACAGTTACACTGGGCAATACCAGCTATTATTACACGGGGCAGTACCAGCTATTATTAGAACTTTTTGAGGCATGAAGAATTCCTCCGTGAATCGATAAAGGAAAACCGGATTTCGTTATTATTGCGGTCAATGTGAGATATGTTTATCCAGTTTTAAGAGTGATTAAAGATATAGCAAATCCCCACTTTGCTTTTACCAAAAATAAAATATCCTATTTGGTGATCTGCTTGCAAAGAGGTGTGCCCGAGCTAGCCACAGTTTGCAAGCTACACCATATACTCTTTTAAACTATTCTATTGTTTAGCCCAAGCTGGTATGCCCATTCTGTGGCATGCAGTAATAAAATCGCAACAAAAGTGTTGCCATTACAAAAAATCGCTGCAAAAATGGTGTGGTTTGACCCGGTAAAGGTGTACCCCATCATAAAGGGGAGCGAGGGTAGTATGGGTGTCCTCCGCTGCCCTTAAGTGGTATAATGGGTCTGGGGGTTGCGGGGGGGGGGGGATTGGGGTGTCTCCCGCATCCTTTACATGATTGTGGCGGCAAAACCACAGCATTTTTGCTGCGATTATTTTTGTAAACGGACATTTTTGGCAGCCATTTTAACACATGGAACCCATTCTGCTGCCCAACTTTTAAAAGCAGAATATGCTGAGTACAGCAGAGGACCTTATTTATTAAGTGTGATGATGCTTGACCTTTGTCTCTATGTGAAGAAATATACAAGCACTGTAATGACCAACGCCACTTTAGTGTATTTCTAGATTTCGATATACAGCGAAGCAGAACCTATGGAAACTGTGAGGGGACCAATGCAAGCTGCGTGTTCTCATTCCACCACTAAACGACCACCTGACGCGGCTGCCTGTTAATTGCTTGATCCCATGGACAGTTTCCTTTCTTCAAATACAACCTTACAGTGAAATCTGATTTTGATTCTGTGACCCGCGTGCTACAGGTTGCATAAGAAGAATGCCTTGTTGCTGCTTTTGAGAGTCTCCGTGCCATTTCTACGGTGATAACCTATCGGCGTCTGCTTTCTAAGCGCTCCCTTGCTTCCCGGCACTAGGTCTGCGATTAATAACTACCCTAATCATGTTACTGATTGTGGCTCATGCACGTGTAACAGTGCATTTTATGGTAACTTAAAAGGAGTTGGAGGAGTAAGTGCAGAGCCTGCGCAAAGAGCGGCACATTTTTGATGGACTGTGGTGAAGGCATCAAAACGCCAAAACTACATGTCTTGGAAAAAAGAAGTGTAATGGTGCAGTTTTGTTCAATTCTTTTTTTTCTCATGATGAAGGCAGATGGAAAACATCCAAAGGAACCCCCGAAAGCAGAGCTCACCCACACTTAAGAACATTACTGTAAGTTCCTCGACTTCTTTTTAACAACTGCTAGGAGGAGACCCCAAAATGTTCCTATTTCCCATAGTTCCCTTTTGATGCTGCACTTTTTGTCCTCGGGAAGGGGTATCGGACCAAAACTGCGACTAAAAAATGTCGCCCATACCTCATACAGGTCTTTTCACTGAACACAAATTCGGACTCACATTACAATGAATAAGGGGAGCGGAGTTGTTAAAACGTTAAAAAAAGGACCCTGCGGCACCAGTTGAGAGCCACGTTCGTGGAAGGGAACTGACGTCGCAGGGACAGAGAGGAGTCAGAGGCACACATAGAAGTGTGCCACTGAAAAGGTGTAGGGAGGGGATGGAGACATGGGCAAAAGTGATGGATGTGATCACTGCGCCGCATCATAACGGAAGCCGGCATTTTCTTAGTCGACATTATCGGCGGCGCATTGATCACATAGACCCCTGGAAGGCACATGTACAAAAGATTTACGCTTGAACTAATGCAAAGTGCAAAATGTGTAATTGTATGCCCTGAATATTGTGCAAGTTCAAACTCTGTCTTGAAGTGGTCATGTCTGGGTAAGGTAACCCTACTGATATTTGTCAGCAAGGTGCCTTTTGGGGGAGATAGCAAGAGAACCAATCCTTTCGGATAGATCTTGCTGTCGCGCAGCAGATACCGAGGTCTAGAACCTACAGCAAGTGTTGATAATTGCCCATGTCCACTGTGCATTTGATTTATTGATTTTGAGAGGGTGTTATAGAGCGCGCCAGTAGCCATGGGTCACTTATCACTGGGAGTGTTCTGGCCTCTATTAGAGGTAGATTAATTGGGGCAGAGCCAGGTCTCAAGTGCTGAACTGAACAGTCCTTTCTCTAGGCCAAAGGGAGGGCGTCCCAGAGGCAGGGGACACTACTGAGAAGGCAATCACAGCCACTGATTTCATTCAAAATGCAGGGATTTGAAGGTTGACAGGATCTGAAGGATATAAGGCTGTTTTGTACGATAAAAGTTTAACCTTTGTTTGTTCAAATGGAATTTCCCCTTCACCACTTAGCACCCGTGTATTTTCCTACAGAGGTGCTAATGGTGTCTTAAAAAAGCATTCCTTTATCCCGCGGCCTGGCGTTGCGCAGCGCTGCTTGTCAGTGAAGTTTGTTTTCATGTTAATGACGTCAGAATCATCAACATTGAAAAGGGACTTCACTGACAAGCAGCACTATGCGGAGCCGAGCCGTGGGATAATGGTATGTTTTCTTTTTTAAGATACCATTAGCACCCGTGTAGTCAACTACACGGGTGCTAATGGCGATATGCCCCGGGGCTGTTGGCTAGACCTCCTCGTAACGGCACGGCCACCCTCATGAATGGACCCTTGCTTCGCTCTGGCCCTTAACTTGGGCAGCGATCCGTTACAGACAGGGTTGGCCTTCCGCCTCGGGGCATATCGCCTCAAAATAGACAATAAAATAGTAAGGTTATGATAATGCCTTGGATTTCTCTGGGGTATTGTGACAAATTGCCCATATTACAAATTATCTTTTGACTGAAATTGTATTGTGAAGTCCTTTAATCGTCATATGCTCTTCTGTGTGTGTGTGAAACCACCTTAGTCAACACTTGCGCTCAGGTATCCCTTTCTGTGTTAATGACCACGTAGAGCCTTGATAAATGCCTCTGAAATAATTCGAATTGCAGGGACGATTTTTAAATCCCTGCACATACACAACTGTACAAAAAGGGGCGCTGATACCTGAGAAAATATCCTTGTTGTCTGTCAAATTTGAGGTACATATCAGACAACCTCGAAATCGCACAAGTCCCACTCAGTTCATGGTGGTGCAGAACTTTTTACTTGGCTGCTGGAAATCTGGTTAAAGTGAAGGCCCCGCTGTCCAGTACTCTCCTGGAACCTGCTCAGTGTGTTGCAGAAAATAGAGAATGGGGAGGTGTTCAGGAGGACATCTTTTCCACCAACTGTAACCTAGGCTTTAAAATCATCGATTTAAAATGTACACACGAATTTGAAAATGTAACCGGTACAAAGTTCCTGGTAAAAAAAGTACAATTTCCTAACCTGCTGCAAGTGGCATATATCCCAACATCGTTCATACACCAGTGGTATCGGCCTTCAGATTTAGCAGGCTTTCAAGGCAAAAAAACAAAGTCATTACAGTTCCCAAATATCCTTGTGTGTGTGTGTGTGTGTGTTGTGCGTGTTGTGCGTGCGTGCAGTGGCGCCTTTATTTCGGTGCAAGTGCGCCAGCCCCCTTTTTTTCTGCTAGGCCTAAAGACGTACGTTTGGATGTGAATCTAATAGGTCTATCTTTGAACCAGTGCAAGCGTGTCGCTCTGCTGCAGACCGGCTTCATGGCCTGGTGGCGGCTGCCGGGCCTGATGGTGGAGGGGCCACACTCAGTAGGGGTGTGTCCTGCGAGAACAACCATCATTTCCTCTATTTTCTGCAATAAAGTTGCTGGTCATGTCCACTGCCTCTATTAACCTGTGCGCCAACGTTGCAACAATGGCCTAGCTGATTGACAGCAGATTTGGCCGGTCAACTACGTGCAGGGCAGGCTTCTTGGATCGGTGTATGATGGTGGAAGCGGAACTGAGGCGGAAAGGAGCAGGTACCTTTTATTTTTTGTTTTTGTTATGGGTGTGCATATGTATGCATGTGTGCAAGCATGCTGCTGTGTCTCTGTAGCTGCACACATGTGAATGAGTACAGGGTGTAAGCGCATGAGGGTTTGCGTAGGAGTGCAGTGAGAATATGGACCGCGGGGCGGCTTGGAGAAGGATGAGGTACAGGCACAATAAGGGAATCTTTGAAGTCCACCTGGACATTGAGTTACAGGGTCATTAGTGCATTAAGTGCAAATCTAACATGAGTGTTCTTACATGGAAAATGCTGGCTACATTTGGATGGCCAGCATGGACATGTCTTCTTACAGAGCCATTAGTGCATTATGGGTGCAGCCAGCATGAAACTGTCCATACTGGCAAAGATTCTGGAGAAAAGGCATCATGAGGATGTGTTGGCAAAAGCTTTTATACTTGTTGGTCACCTGGCGTCGATTGGTTAATGTGTTACCCTTCCAAAAAGTTTGTACATTTTATGGCTTTTTACCAGGTTTTCATAAAAACTCTGCCGTAAAAGTGCTCAATTTTAGGCAATTAATTAAAATAGTACCTAGGGGTGGAGTACGATGGGACTCGTGTGGTTGATCGCACACATAGGTGGGAAATATGAATGCCCTTCCCAAGGAAACATTCACCAGCTGCTACTGTTGTTGGTATAGCATAGTAATCAACACTAGTTTGGCAGTAAGGAACAAGTTACTTACCTGTAACTGTTGTTCTCCAGCATGGGTCTGGCATGGATTCACATGCTCATGAATATTCCCCGTCGTCAGGCTGGGAATCCTCGGTAAAGAAAAAACCAGTATCAGTTTCGTTTCTGATCTGTCTTTCGTAGTAATAACCAATCACTGGTCTCTGCGTCATACTGACCACAGCCAATGACTGCCCTCTACCTAAGCACCGCCTCTGGCAGCCATCTTCAGATTTGGAAGCACGTGAAGTGGCAGTATGACCAAGTGAAGAGCCGCAGAGGGGTAGGCGGGAGGGTTCGCATGTGAATCCATGCCAGACCCATGCTGGAGAACAACAGTTACAGGTAAGTAACTTGTTCCTTCTCCAGCATGGGGTCTGGCATGGATTCACATGCTCATGAATAAAGAATACATAGCAGTACACACATGCACAACCACGGGAGGTGGCAAAGGCTCAACATTAAGCATCACATCAACTCAACATTAAGCATCTTACCTCCTCACCAGGCTCACCTCAGGCGAACAGGTTGCGCAGCACTGCTTGGCCGACCCTGGACTCCTCCCTGGAATCCCGGTCGACGCAGTAGAATTTCGTGAAGGTGTGCGTCGACCTCCACGTAGCAGCCCTGCATATGTCCAGCAGGGGCACACCAGATAGGAACGCCGTGGTAGCTGCGATCGCTCTGGTGGAATGGGCTCTCGGACGGCCAGGCAGCGGTCGGTTTGCCAACCGGTGACAGTACATGATACAGCCGGAGAGCCATCTGGAAATGGAAGCCTTCGAGAGAGCCTTCCCCTGATTGACAGGTCCAAAGTTCACAAAGAGTTGTGACGTCTTCCGAAAACACTTTGTGCGGTCCACGTAGAACTTCAGCGCTCTAGCCACATCCAGCGAGTGCAAAGTCCTCTCAGCCGGCGACGAAGGCGACGGGAAGAACACAGGCAACACCAAGGGTTCGTTGAGATGGAAGTCCGACGGCACCTTGGGCATGAAGGAGGGGTGCGTCCTGAGCACTACCCTCGTGTCGTGGAAAGCCAAGTACGGAGCCTTGCAGGAAAGGGCCTGGATCTCTCCCACTCGTCGTGCGGAGGTGATGGCCACAAGAAAAGCTGTTTTCCACGATAGAAACTTCAACGGGGCCGAGTGCAGAGGCTCGAACGGAGGTCCCATGAGCTTGGTCAGCACCACGTTGAGCTCCCACGCCGGGGCCGGAGCCTTCACCGGCGGGAACGATCTGAACAGTCCCTTCATGAACTCCTTCACCAGACGATGAGACCACAAGGACGTCCGCCCCATGGTTCTGGTGTATCGGGAGATCGCAGCAAGATGAATCTTGATGGACGCGTGTGCCAGACCAGCTTTGGCCAGCGTCAGCAGGTACGGCAGTACTTGGGGAGCCGTAATCCGTAGAGGGTTAATCTTCTGTGCGTGGCACCAGACAGAGAACCTCTTCCATTTGTGTCCGTAGCATTTAAGAGTCGAGGACGCCCTGGCCTTTGCAAGAACCTCTCTGCAATCGGCCGGTATGTCGTATCCTCCAAACTCTAGCGCTGCAGGAGCCAGGCCTGCAAGTTCAGCGACTTCGGGTCGTGGTGGAGGATGGCGCCTCCTTCCCTGGAGAGTAGATCCGCGTCCGCCGGCAGCTTGATCGGCGGGGACGCTGACAAGTCCAGAAGGTCCGGGAACCATATCTGCCTCGGCCACGCAGGTGCGACGAGGATCATCCTGCACCGTGACCTCTTGAGCTGGTTGACGAGCCGGATTAGCAGAGGCAAGGGAGGGAACGCGTAGAGGAACAGGCCCTCCCAGGGGAACGAGAAAGCATCGCCCATGCTCCTCGTCTGGGGAAACCTGCTGGCGAACCTCCGGCACTTGGTGTTCGTCGCCGTCGCGAACAGGTCGATCTGGGGTGTGCCCCACCGTCGGAAGAGGCGATCCACCAGATCCTGCCGTAGTTCCCACTCGTGGCACGAGCGCAGCTCCCTGCTGAGTGAGTCGGCGATGGTGTTTTTTATCCCTGCCAGATGAAACGGCACCAGAAAAATCCCTTGGGCGACGGCCCAATGCCACAGGTCCTGCGCCTCCTTGGACAGCGCTGGGGACCTGGTTCCGCCCTGTTTCCTGATGTAAAACATGGTGGTGGTGTTGTCGGTGAAGATCCTCACCACCTTGCCCTTGAGGGACGGAAGGAAGGACCTGAGGGCCCAAAACACTGCACGGAGCTCCAGGACGTTGATATGCAGGGACTTCTCCGTCGGGAGCCAGAGTCCTCTTGCGTGCAGATTTTCGGTGTGCGCTCCCCACCCTTCCAGGGAGGCATCCGTGGTCACAGTCTCCTGGTGGGCTGGGGTCTGGAAGTCCATGCCCGCCGTCAGATGCGCGCGGGTGCCCCACCACCGTATCGCTCGTCGGAAACTCTCGTCGAGCTTGATCCTTTCCTCGAAGCTGCCCGTCGTCTGGATCCAGCGCGCATCCAGGAATTCTTGCAACGGGCGCATCCGGAGCCTGCACATGGGAATGAGGTAGATGCAGGAAGACATCATCCCGAGGAGGGACTTGATGGACCTCACCTTGGCCGCGTCGGCCACCAACATCCGTTGCACCTTGCCCAAGATGGTCCTGGTCCTCTCCTCCGACGGGGAGGCCAGAAGGGACACTGTGTCGAGCCTCGCTCCCAGAAACAGTGCGACTTGCGCGGGCACCAGGTGGGATTTGGCGTAGTTCACGGAGAATCCCAGGTCCGTGAGGAGTTGGACGGTCCTTGCCGTGTGGACCACGGCGAGCTCCCTCGTCTTGGCGCGGATGAGCCAGTCGTCCAGGTAGGGGTAGACGTGAATCCCCTCGCGGCGCAGCTGCGCCGCCACCGGTGCGAGGCACTTGGTGAATACCCTGGGTGCCGACCGTAGTCCGAAGGGAAGGGCTTTGAACTGGTAATGACGCCCTTGGACCACGAATCTGAGGAATTTTCGGTGCCCCTTTAGGATGGGAATGTGGAAGTAGGCATCCTCCAAATCCAACGACGATAGGAAGTCTCCTTCCTCCAGCTGACCCAGGACGTGCTGGAGGGTGACCATCCGGAACTTCTGCGCCTTGATGAACTTGTTCAGACGTCGCAGGTCTAGGATGGGGCGCCATCCTCCCGTCTTCTTCTTCACGAGGAAGTATCGCGAGTAGACTCCGGAGCCCCGAAGCCTCTTTGGGACGAGTTCGATGGCGCCCTTTCTGAGCATCGCCTTTACCTCCAGGAGAAGTTGAGGGACGTGAAGTTCTTTCCTGGCCACGGGGGGGACGCGCGGGCACCTTCTTTGAAACTCGAGCGCGTGGCCCCGGGCCAGGGCATCCAGCACCCAACGGTCGGTGGAGATGGACTCCCACACGCTGACGAAGCCCGCCAGCCGGCCTCCCACCGGGGTGCTTCGGTGGGGGCCCGACCCCACGGCCGGTTCAATCCTGCTTGGACGCGGCCTTGCCGCCTTGACCTCCTTGGCGACGACGGCGGGGTCCGCTAGACTTGCCTCGTCCTCTGTAGGCCTCTTGCGACGACGAGCGGGCCGCTTGACGGTAGGAAGCGAAACCGCCGCCGGAACCTTTGGAGGCGCCCTTGCCTCCGCCGCTCCGAAAGGGCGTTCGTCGTTGCTGCAGGACTCCAAGGGCCCTGGCCGTCTCAGTATCCGCCTTGATGGCCTGAAGGGAATCGTCCACTGTCTTCCCAAACAGGTTGTTCCCGTCGAAGGGCATGTCCAGGACTCTGGTCTGGACGTCCTGCCGAAAGTCCGTAGCTTTGAGCCATCCACGACGTCGAAGGCAAACGCCGTTGCCAAGCTGGCGGAACCCAGTGTCGGCGATGTCCGTCGCCACGGTGATGGCGTGGTCCGAGGCCACCTCACCTTCCTGCAGGATCTCCAGGGCCTCCGCCCTCTTGTCGTCCGGCAGAAAATCCAGCAGGGGAGCTATCTTGTACCAGAGCTCCCTGTCGTAGCGGGCCACGATAGCCAAGGCGTTGGCCGCTTTAATCGTCGTCGCTGCCGACGAGATGACTCTACGTCCCATAGCATCCAATTTCTTTCCCTCGCCGTCCGGCGGGGAAGTCGATGTGGAGGCCGCACCCCCCCCCCGCTTTCTTCCTGGCTGCCGCGGAGACGACGGAGTCCGGGGTAGGCTGCGCCCGGAGGCATAGGGGGGCCGTGTCCGGGACCCGGTACTTTTTCTCGTACCGGTCTCTTCTAGCTGGCGTCGTGGAAGGGTTCTTGAGGAGGGAAAGGCCCTCATCCCAAATGTCGTCCAACAGAGGCACTGCGAGGACCGTCTTCCTCTTGGCCTCGCGCCGCTGATAAAGGAAGCCTTCCTTTTTCTTCTCCTCAGGGCAGAGTTGGAAAAGCTCGGAAGCCCTGGAGATCATGGAGTGGAAAGATCCGATCTCGTCGGGCGGAGAAGCCCTGGTGGGAGGCGACGACGGAAAATCCTCGTCGTATGCCTCGTCGTCCGTACCCGTCGCTGCCGTGTCAGTCCCCGTATCATCCCCTCGGGTGGACGGGGAGGAGGGCTGGACGGGGCGCGACGGTTGAAAAGGAGGTGGTGGATGGATCCTTCTTTTCTTGGTAGGGGGAACACCAGAAGGTCCCGGTTCTGGATCCCCCGACGGGAGAGGTTCCTCCGTCGGTAACGGTAGCCTCGTCCTTATCTCGGAGCATAAGGACTGTATGGCCAACAAAATGGCCGCCGAGTTGTCTTGCGGCGCTGGCAGAGAGGAATCCGACGGGCGAGCAGGGGCCCCGTCGGTATCCTCGACGCAGTCGTCGTCGTCACCTGCGTCGGGGTCCATTCCGACGGGCTGGCCTTCTTCCACGCCTAGGCCGTGGCTTAAGACCTCGATCAGCTCCTCTTCTGAGGTTGAGGCCGAATCTACGACGACGCCCTGCCCCCCCTTCTTCTTCCCCACGGAGGGTTTCACGGGGGTCCTATCGATGGGCACAAAGGAAGACTCCCTCCGCGGAGGCAGGGAGATTCTGGGCCCTGAGGTCGTCACCACTGGTGTAGCCACCGCAGGCTGAGCCAGGGCCGCCGCGACCGTTTCGATAGAGGGCTTGGTCGGATGGATCAAGGCCTTCACCACCTTAGGTGCGCTCACCGCCTTATCCTTGAGGGAGGGGGCACTGCCACGCTCCTCCTCTGCCTTAGAGCTCGACCGGGGCCTCTCCAGGAGCTTGGCCGGGTGCTCGGCCTTCCTCTTACCCGACCCAGAGCGTTGGCTCGTGGTTGATGGTGCCGGGGAGGGTGCGCCCTGCCTGGCGCCCGTAGAGCCCGACCGTTCGGCGCTCCCGGTGCCAGCGGACTCGCGGTGCTTGGCCTTATGTTGGGCCCCCGTCGCCGGGGCGCCCTCAAAGGTCTTAGAAGACCGCTCGGATTTCTTCTTCTTCTCGCCAGACGGGCTCTTACCCTCCAGCCAGTTGGCGAGACGTTGATGGCGGTCCTTCATGGTCCGTTCCGACATGTTGCCGCAAAACGCACAGTCCTTTTCCACGTGCGTCTTGTCCTCATGAAGGCAGTAAAGGCAGAAAGAGTGTTCGTCCTCCTTGAAGACGTTCTGCAGCTGGCATCCAGGGCAGACCCTGAACAGCTTTCCGGGCGTCGAGCTTCCCTTCTCCTGGGCCATCTCCGAGACCGGGCCTGAGAAGCTTCTGGAGTCCTCCGAAGCGTAGCTCGACGAAATCTTCACCCTTGAGGGGCACAGATGAATCCGACACGGGTCCCCGTTGATCGGATGTAGGATCGGTGGAGCTTGAGGCTCTTTTGACCGAAAGAATCGAAGTTTTTTTGTGAAAAAGCGCGAAAAATAGCACTAACGCTCGAGAGCAATAGCACGAGGATCCCAACACATGAACGTGCGGTAAAAATCTGAAGATGGCTGCCAGAGGCGGTGCTTAGGTAGAGGGCAGTCATTGGCTGTGGTCAGTATGACGCAGAGACCAGTGATTGGTTATTACTACGAAAGACAGATCAGAAACGAAACTGATACTGGTTTTTTCTTTACCGAGGATTCCCAGCCTGACGACGGGGAATATTCATGAGCATGTGAATCCATGCCAGACCCCATGCTGGAGAACCCTTAAATACAGTGGTAACGCTATTACAGCCGCATTTAACGGTCTGCCAATCACAGGTTTGGCAGGTTTTTACCCCCAGCTCTGTGCTGGCAGATAAATCCACCACAAATCTGCTGATTTTTAGTGCAATTACTGCGCGGTAATACCGCACGCGGTAGTTGGGCTGAAAATTCCCCATTAGGTCCAATGGGGAATGGGGAATTCCTGAATGGGCCCAATGGGGAATTCCCATTCTGGCAAACCTGTGATCCGGCGCTAATAGCGTTGGCGGTAGCGCTATTAGCACAGGTGGTATCCCGGCAGGAATACTGCCAGGATATCGCCCAACTCGTGATGTGGTCCATAGTGTCATGTTATGTCTCAGGGCATATGCAGTTCATTATGCCTTATAAAAAAAAAGAGCACTGTACTTAATGACTTTCAAAGCATTGCACTATTCAAAATATATCTTATATGTGAAAAGTGCAAGCATATTTCTCCAATTAAAGAAGTTTCATAAATTAAATACTGCATGTCACAAGGAGCATATACAACCACCAACCTCGGCTGTGACCTCATTTTCACTGGCCAAATGGTCCATATATGTGGTTTACGTACCCCTTAACTGCACCACAGCTTAAATCCCAGCAGGCACATTTAGCTCCTCCTTTTGAAGTCAATAAATTGTGTATCATTAAATTTGGTAATCATAACATCTGTTATAATCGCGATTGGAAGCAGGAGGAATCAGGTGTGCAGTGCCACATAAAATGTAATATTATTATGTGATAGTGGCTGTCATTTGCAATTGCATCATGTCTGTGAATTATTTACCATAATTCGTGGTTATTGATTGATTGGTGGTGTCTACCAAATGTTTTCATATAAAATTAATGTATATTAAAGCCCTGTAATGCCATCTTCAGCTTTGTGGTTTATACTGTGTCATCTCACCAAAGCGCTGACTTTCACTATAGAACATTGTCCATTATATGCACACACACGCACACATACATACACGCCTACACACATACGCCCTCTCTCTAAAACAAATATATGTAACAGGTTTTGAGTGTTATTCTCCTATAGTGCAGTTGGACCTACCTGGCCAATCTCTTATAATCCAACAGTGAGTACATTTAAAATCGGGGAGAAACCGAATGTGTGTTTTCCATTATTTTGGTGATGGCTTTACGTTCATACTGCGTGCATTCCTTCATTAGTTACCATACTGTACTCTGGTAATGAATGTGACGCACATAAATATTGAGGCGATTCTCAGTTTCTCCTAAAATTACCCTTTCTGCCCCCCAAAAAGTGTCAAATGTCTCCGTTGACCACAGGGAAAAGAAGAAGTGTGGTGAATTTGAATGCCACGTGTCGGCCTCATGCCACGGGAGGAAAGGTCGCGTGCTTCCCTCTGTAAATACAGTAGCCATTGATTCACAGTGCGGCGGGACGGCGCAGAGGTCGCATTCTCTTCCTTTCATTCAGTTGCTGATCTCGGACGGCGGCCGCAGGCTCTTGCACTTCATTTCATCCAAAGCTTTCCAGTATTTGTAATTGTCTGTTAAGTGCTCCATCAGAGAAGGCAGATGTGCAAATTCTTTGAGAGAAACAGAAATAAACCAAAGTAAGTATGACGACACAGACACCATTGCAGCATCAATCAACTTTACTGACCTAGACACAGTTCCAATAACATGAGCGGTGAAGTAAACTGCGTCACGATTCAAAACGACGCACACGCCTCTTACGACCAAGAGTCTAAAGGCTACGCTTTGGAATGCTATGGCACAGCTGAGAGGTAACAGGTAAATCAACATTTTGTAACATAATGCTATGGCACAGCTGAGAGGTAACAGGTAAATCAACATTTTGTAACATTTAGACACAGCTTGTGTTCTTTTATGACTAGGAATGTATCCTCCGTGGCAGATCATTTGCTAAACTAGAATCATGTATTAACCCTCGCGTGTTTTGCACGTTTAGTTCTGTGTGTCGCTATTATTTATTTATACAAACATCGCTTAGCATGCCAAATATGGAAGCCACAACATTTGAATTCTTTCATTGCAACACAGAGGATCAAGGAGCATGCACTTGGGAAAAGGTCAAGTTCCTTCTCTAAACCAGGCATCATTGGGCAAACTAAGATCATGACCCATACGTAAAGTGGCCATTTGCACCACCTACTCCTCTTTCCAGCAGAAAGCAGTAGAGGGGGGCCAGGCAGGCAATGCCACTCCATTTGTTTTACACGTAACAGGTTTGCAAGGTGTTCTTCTCATTTATGGTATATAATTATATATGTAGAATGATGCCAAGCCATTCTGCAGCTTCACTCCTAATATTAGATCCCTTGCGCACAGAACAAGTGATGATTTTGAAAAGGAACAAGTTACTTACCTGTAACTGTTGTTCTCCAGCATGGGTCTGGCATGGATTCACATGCTCATGAATATTCCCCGTCGTCAGGCTGGGAATCCTCGGTAAAGAAAAAACCAGTATCAGTTTCGTTTCTGATCTGTCTTTCGTAGTAATAACCAATCACTGGTCTCTGCGTCATACTGACCACAGCCAATGACTGCCCTCTACCTAAGCACCGCCTCTGGCAGCCATCTTCAGATTTGGAAGCACATGAAGTGGCAGTATGACCAAGTGAAGAGCCGCAGAGGGGTAGGCGGGAGGGTTCGCATGTGAATCCATGCCAGACCCATGCTGGAGAACAACAGTTACAGGTAAGTAACTTGTTCCTTCTCCAGCATGGGGTCTGGCATGGATTCACATGCTCATGAATAAAGAATACATAGCAGTACACACATGCACAACCACGGGAGGTGGCAAAGGCTCAACATTAAGCATCACATCAACTCAACATTAAGCATCTTACCTCCTCACCAGGCTCACCTCAGGCGAACAGGTTGCGCAGCACTGCTTGGCCGACCCTGGACTCCTCCCTGGAATCCCGGTCGACGCAGTAGAATTTCGTGAAGGTGTGCGTCGACCTCCACGTAGCAGCCCTGCATATGTCCAGCAGGGGCACACCAGATAGGAACGCCGTGGTAGCTGCGATCGCTCTGGTGGAATGGGCTCTCGGACGGCCAGGCAGCGGTCGGTTTGCCAACCGGTGACAGTACATGATACAGCCGGAGAGCCATCTGGAAATGGAAGCCTTCGAGAGAGCCTTCCCCTGATTGACAGTTCCAAAGTTCACAAAGAGTTGTGACGTCTTCCGAAAACACTTTGTGCGGTCCACGTAGAACTTCAGCGCTCTAGCCACATCCAGCGAGTGCAAAGTCCTCTCAGCCGGCGACGAAGGCGACGGGAAGAACACAGGCAACACCAAGGGTTCGTTGAGATGGAAGTCCGACGGCACCTTGGGCATGAAGGAGGGGTGCGTCCTGAGCACTACCCTCGTGTCGTGGAAAGTCAAGTACGGGGCCTTGCAGGAAAGGGCCTGGATCTCTCCCACTCGTCGTGCGGAGGTGATGGCCACAAGAAAAGCTGTTTTCCACGATAGAAACTTCAACGGGGCCGAGTGCAGAGGCTCGAACGGAGGTCCCATGAGCTTGGTCAGCACCACGTTGAGCTCCCACGCCGGGGCCGGAGCCTTCACCGGCAGGAACGATCTGAACAGTCCCTTCATGAACTCCTTCACCAGACGATGAGACCACAAGGACGTCCGCCCCGTGGTTCTGGTGTATCGGGAGATCGCAGCAAGATGAATCTTGATGGACGCGTGTGCCAGACCAGCTTTGGCCAGCGTCAGCAGGTACGGCAGTACTTGGGGAGCCGTAATCCGTAGAGGGTTAATCTTCTGTGCGTGGCACCAGACAGAGAACCTCTTCCATTTGTGTCCGTAGCATTTAAGAGTCGAGGACGCCCTGGCCTTTGCAAGAACCTCTCTGCAATCGGCCGGTATGTCGTATCCTCCAAACTCTAGCGCTGCAGGAGCCAGGCCTGCAAGTTCAGCGACTTCGGGTCGTGGTGGAGGATGGCGCCTCCTTCCCTGGAGAGTAGATCCGCGTCCGCCGGCAGCTTGATCGGCGGGGACGCTGACAAGTCCAGAAGGTCCGGGAACCATATCTGCATCGGCCACGCAGGTGCGACGAGGATCATCCTGCACCGTGACCTCTTGAGCTGGTTGACGAGCCGGATTAGCAGAGGCAAGGGAGGGAACGCGTAGAGGAACAGGCCCTCCCAGGGGAACGAGAAAGCATCGCCCATGCTCCTCGTCTGGGGAAACCTGCTGGCGAACCTCCGGCACTTGGTGTTCGTCGCCGTCGCGAACAGGTCGATCTGGGGTGTGCCCCACCGTCGGAAGAGGCGATCCACCAGGTCCTGCCGTAGTTCCCACTCGTGGCACGAGCGCAGCTCCCTGCTGAGTGAGTCGGCGATGGTGTTTTTTATCCCTGCCAGATGAAACGGCACCAGAAAAATCCCTTGGGCGACGGCCCAATGCCACAGGTCCTGTGCCTCCTTGGACAGTGCTGGGGACCTGGTTCCGCCCTGTTTCCTGATGTAAAACATGGTGGTGGTGTTGTCGGTGAAGATCCTCACCACCTTGCCCTTGAGGGACGGAAGGAAGGACCTGAGGGCCCAAAACACTGCACGGAGCTCCAGGACGTTGATATGCAGGGACTTCTCCGTCGGGAGCCAGAGTCCTCTTGCGTGCAGATTTTCGGTGTGCGCTCCCCACCCTTCCAGGGAGGCATCCGTGGTCACAGTCTCCTGGTGGGCTGGGGTCTGGAAGTCCATGCCCGCCGTCAGATGCGCGCGGGTGCCCCACCACCGTATCGCTCGTCGGAAACTCTCGTCGAGCTTGATCCTTTCCTCGAAGCTGCCCGTCGTCTGGATCCAGCGCGCATCCAGGAATTCTTGCAACGGGCGCATCCGGAGCCTGCACATGGGAATGAGGTAGATGCAGGAAGACATCATCCCGAGGAGGGACTTGATGGACCTCACCTTGGCCGCGTCGGCCACCAACATCCGTTGCACCTTGCCCAAGATGGTCCTGGTCCTCTCCTCCGACGGGGAGGCCAGAAGGGACACTGTGTCGAGCCTCGCTCCCAGAAACAGTGCGACTTGCGCGGGCACCAGGTGGGATTTGGCGTAGTTCACGGAGAATCCCAGGTCCGTGAGGAGTTGGACGGTCCTTGCCGTGTGGACCACGGCGAGCTCCCTCGTCTTGGCGCGGATGAGCCAGTCGTCCAGGTAGGGGTAGACGTGAATCCCCTCGCGGCGCAGCTGCGCCGCCACCGGTGCGAGGCACTTGGTGAATACCCTGGGTGCCGACCGTAGTCCGAAGGGAAGGGCTTTGAACTGGTAATGACGCCCTTGGACCACGAATCTGAGGAATTTTCGGTGCCCCTTTAGGATGGGAATGTGGAAGTAGGCATCCTCCAAATCCAACGACGATAGGAAGTCTCCTTCCTCCAGCTGACCCAGGACGTGCTGGAGGGTGACCATCCGGAACTTCTGCGCCTTGATGAACTTGTTCAGACGTCGCAGGTCTAGGATGGGGCGCCATCCTCCCGTCTTCTTCTTCACGAGGAAGTATCGCGAGTAGACTCCGGAGCCCCGAAGCCTCTTTGGGACGAGTTCGATGGCGCCCTTTCTGAGCATCGCCTTTACCTCCAGGAGAAGTTGAGGGACGTGAAGTTCTTTCCTGGCCACGGGGGGGACGCGCGGGCACCTTCTTTGAAACTCGAGCGCGTGGCCCCGGGCCAGGGCGTCCAGCACCCAACGGTCGGTGGAGATGGACTCCCACACGCTGACGAAGCCCGCCAGCCGGCCTCCCACCGGGGTGCTTCGGTGGGGGCCCGACCCCACGGCCGGTTCAATCCTGCTTGGACGCGGCCTTGCCGCCTTGACCTCCTTGGCGACGACGGCGGGGTCCGCTAGACTTGCCTCGTCCTCTGTAGGCCTCTTGCGACGACGAGCGGGCCGCTTGACGGTAGGAAGCGAAACCGCCGCCGGAACCTTTGGAGGCGCCCTTGCCTCCGCCGCTCCGAAAGGGCGTTCGTCGTTGCTGCAGGACTCCAAGGGCCCTGGCCGTCTCAGTATCCGCCTTGATGGCCTGAAGGGAATCGTCCACTGTCTTCCCAAACAGGTTGTTCCCGTCGAAGGGCATGTCCAGGACTCTGGTCTGGACGTCCTGCCGAAAGTCCGTAGCTTTGAGCCATCCACGACGTCGAAGGCAAACGCCGTTGCCAAGCTGGCGGAACCCAGTGTCGGCGATGTCCGTCGCCACGGTGATGGCATGGTCCGAGGCCACCTCACCTTCCTGCAGGATCTCCAGGGCCTCCGCCCTCTTGTCGTCCGGCAGAAAATCCAGCAGGGGAGCTATCTTGTACCAGAGCTCCCTGTCGTAGCGGGCCACGATAGCCAAGGCGTTGGCCGCTTTAATCGTCGTCGCTGCCGACGAGATGACTCTACGTCCCATAGCATCCAATTTCTTTCCCTCGCCGTCCGGCGGGGAAGTCGATGTGGAGGCCGCAACCCCCCCGCTTTCTTCCTGGCTGCCGCGGAGACAACGGAGTCCGGGGTAGGCTGCGCCCGGAGGCATAGGGGGGCCGTGTCCGGGACCCGGTACTTTTTCTCGTACCGGTCTCTTCTAGCTGGCGTCGTGGAAGGGTTCTTGAGGAGGGAAAGGCCCTCATCCCAAATGTCGTCCAACAGAGGCACTGCGAGGACCGTCTTCCTCTTGGCCTCGCGCCGCTGATAAAGGAAGCCTTCCTTTTTCTTCTCCTCAGGGCAGAGTTGGAAAAGCTCGGAAGCCCTGGAGATCATGGAGTGGAAAGATCCGATCTCGTCGGGCGGAGAAGCCCTGGTGGGAGGCGACGACGGAAAATCCTCGTCGTATGCCTCGTCGTCCGTACCCGTCGCTGCCGTGTCAGTCCCCGTATCATCCCCTCGGGTGGACGGGGAGGAGGGCTGGACGGGGCGCGACGGTTGAAAAGGAGGTGGTGGATGGATCCTTCTTTTCTTGGTAGGGGGAACACCAGAAGGTCCCGGTTCTGGATCCCCCGACGGGAGAGGTTCCTCCGTCGGTAACGGTAGCCTCGTCCTTATCTCGGAGCATAAGGACTGTATGGCCAACAAAATGGCCGCCGAGTTGTCTTGCGGCGCTGGCAGAGGGGAATCCGACGGGCGAGCAGGGGCCCCGTCGGTATCCTCGACGATGTCGTCGTCGTCACCTGCGTCGGGGTCCATTCCGACGGGCTGGCCTTCTTCCACGCCTAGGCCGTGGCTTAAGACCTCGATCAGCTCCTCTTCTGAGGTTGAGGCCGAATCTACGACGACGCCCTGCCCCCCCTTCTTCTTCCCCACGGAGGGTTTCACGGGGGTCCTATCGATGGGCACAAAGGAAGACTCCCTCCGCGGAGGCAGGGAGATTCTGGGCCCTGAGGTCGTCACCACTGGTGTAGCCACCACAGGCTGAGCCAGGGCCGCCGCGACCGTTTCGATAGAGGGCTTGGTCGGATGGATCAAGGCCTTCACCACCTTAGGTGCGCTCACCGCCTTATCCTTGAGGGAGGGGGCACTGCCACGCTCCTCCTCTGCCTTAGAGCTCGACCGGGGCCTCTCCAGGAGCTTCGCCGGGTGCTCGGCCTTCCTCTTACCCGACCCAGAGCGTTGGCTCGTGGTTGATGGTGCCGGGGAGGGTGCGCCCTGCCTGGTGCCCGTAGAGCCCGACCGTTCGGCGCTCCCGGTGCCAGCGGACTCGCGGTGCTTGGCCTTATGTTGGGCCCCCGTCGCCGGGGCGCCCTCAAAGGTCTTAGAAGACCGCTCGGATTTCTTCTTCTTCTCGCCAGACGGGCTCTTACCCTCCAGCCAGTTGGCGAGGCGTTGATGGCGGTCCTTCATGGTCCGTTCCGACATGTTGCCGCAAAACGCACAGTCCTTTTCCACGTGCGTCTTGTCCTCATGAAGGCAGTAAAGGCAGAAAGAGTGTTCGTCCTCCTTGAAGACGTTCTGCAGCTGGCATCCAGGACAGACCCTGAACAGCTTTCCGGGCGTCGAGCTTCCCTTCTCCTGGGCCATCTCCGAGACCGGGCCTGAGAAGCTTCTGGAGTCCTCCGAAGCGTAGCTCGACGAAATCTTCACCCTTGAGGGGCACAGATGAATCCGACACGGGTCCCCGTTGATCGGATGTAGGATCGGTGGAGCTTGAGGCTCTTTTGACCGAAAGAATCGAAGTTTTTTGTGAAAAAGCGCGAAAAATAGCACTAACGCTCGAGAGCAATAGCACGAGGATCCCAACACATGAACGTGCGGTAAAAATCTGAAGATGGCTGCCAGAGGCGGTGCTTAGGTAGAGGGCAGTCATTGGCTGTGGTCAGTATGACGCAGAGACCAGTGATTGGTTATTACTACGAAAGACAGATCAGAAACGAAACTGATACTGGTTTTTTCTTTACCGAGGATTCCCAGCCTGACGACGGGGAATATTCATGAGCATGTGAATCCATGCCAGACCCCATGCTGGAGAAAAGAAAGAAATCTGTGAGGTCATTGCAGGGAAGGGTTCTCAGAGGCAGTGGGATGCATATAGAAGTTGTCCACAAAATGCAACAACACAACACATTGACTGTGAAACACAAGGTCAGGCCAGTGCCTGCAGCAGCCAGTTATGCTTGCAAAGCCCTGTTTACATGATATGTAAGAGGAAGGACCCATAGAACCAGTTGAAGCAATAGAGAATGGCAATGTCTAGTAATCCTGGTAAAGAAAGCCTATTCCAGCAAACTATGGCTATGTGTTGGCCGCCACATTATAAACTGGGAAATAAATACTGATAGCCATCTTCTGTTCAGTAGTTCTGAGATGGCACTCATGATGAACAATGCTACTGTCTTCACTAAACTCCATATCTAGGATACATATCACCAGCAGTGGTCGAAATAGAGGGGAGCTAGGAGCTATTTAGCTCCTGCCTGTGGCCTAAAAGAGCCTAGTTAAGGAGGCCACCAAGGGTAACACAGGGTATGGCAGCCTTATCTGCACTGCACCCAGAGCTGTGGAAGCAAAGGGGTCCTGAGCCCCCCACCCTCTTTAACCCTCTGCCCAATTGTGGATTTGAGCCGGTGCCCCCGAGATCACCCAGTATGTCACACTCTTCCAAATTTGGAGAAGATTGGTGGTTTGGCTGTGGAGCTGGCCAACTGAATAGCTGGCATGGGAGTGTGAAGACAATGGGCCCAGCACTGAGGCCACGTGTGCACCCACGCGACGCCACAGCTTCTGGGCCGTGCAGCGAAGGGGGGTGTCTCCTCCCCACAGTCATCTTGGGGGTGCTGTGGGAGGTGGGGGTGAGCTCCGGGCTAGCACCAGCAAAATAAGTTGTATGGGCTCATCCACAATACCCACGCTGTAGTCCCGGCTGCGAGTGGGGAGTAGTGGAGTGGAGGAGAGGACTACAAGGCAGGACTCGCATCAGAGGGGAGACTGGAGTGGTGCTACGTGCACCTGTGCGGGTATAACGGAGAGAGGCAGCCTTGCAGAAACTTAAGGTGGGGGAGACTGGAGGTGTTGAATGAGCACTGGTGCAAGATGGAATTGTCTGGAGGCATGGCTATTCTCCCCTGACGCTCTGGCACTGGGTCACCAAGAGAGCAGTTAGAGCCCATCTCACTGTGGGTATAGTGGAGGCATCATGTAGCAAGACAAAGACAACAGATTCAAAGTTAAAAATAAAACATGATTTATGAACTCAAATGTCAGGATGGTTGAACGCCTAACTTGCCCTATGCTAAGGTGGGATTTCCCTACCTGAACGAAACTAAGGAAAGAAAGTTCAACTTTAAAGTGTGTCCAAAACCTATCCTTGCCCTCACAATTTAAGCTGAACAATATGAAGGAATGTCAATGATAAAAGAAATGGTGATCAACACAAAGTGCTCAGCTTCTTCCAGCTCCTAGGTTTCTTTTCAGCTCCCCTTCCCCAAGTGCAAGAAAGTTCCACGAAAGTCTCAGTATTACACTTCTCAAGTTCAAACAGTTTCATAACTCCTTGGGGTTCCTTTCCCCAAGTTCAAGGCAACACAGTTCCACACAATTCTCTGGGTTCCCTTCCCTTCCCCAAGTTCAAGACAACACAGTTCCAAAGCAAGGGGTCTTGAGAGCTCTGTCCTCAAGACAGCAATTTCAGTTCATCAAGTCCTGGGGTTCCCTTCCCCAAGACTTTAACGTAGCAACTTATACTTGACTTCAGTCTTTCAATGTTCAACACAACTCCAGGTCAACTTGACCCGCCTTCTGGATTACATCAACAGTTCACTTAAAGTGCTCCTTCTTGGTTTGTTTCACAATGTCTTTGGCTTTCACAATTGAGGGTTCCCTGGTCTAGGCGCAGTTGTCAGACCACACGTTTCACCCATCAAAGGTTGTGCAACCAGGAACCCTAGGCTCTTCAGTCCACACAGGTTCTTCTGTATTTGCCCCTGTGTACAGATTCACATTCACTTAGTTTCTCCTGGTCAGCCTCTTGGATTTATGTGCAGTTTCATATTCTCTTAACTTCTGGTTAGCCTCTAGGCTTCGCCACAATGTTTTACACATCCTAAGCCAGACTTTGACCTTGCACTGCTGTATTATTTCAAAAAGTTCATTTTGCTGTGATCTTATTTATTCCCCACCTGTCTGTCATGCTCTTTCACACTTACGCTGCGTATTTTGTATATGATTCTCAAATGTGCACTTTCAACTATCATTAGCTTATAGCTTTTCCCACCACAAAATTCTCATTCAGTTCAGTATTCAATATTTGATTTGACTTTGCTGCTTAATTCTTAGTGAACCGTGGCTTTGGGTTTATTTCAATATGCATCTGTCATTTCATTCGGCATTCTATTTGGTTCATACAGCATTTTTCACTTGTGCATAGCCCCTTGGAGATCCCCGGTTTTTGAATGACATTTCTCTGCACTCCCCAGTCCTCGGCACTCCTCTCCGGCGGCTACTTTGCTCTGCTTTGCCGGCTGGCTTTCCGGTAACTGCGAGCCCTGCTCACACTTAGGATGCTTCTCTGCATTCGCTGGAAGCTCTGCTTTACTTCCGCAGACACTGGCAGCTGCTTTTCTTTGGTTCGCAGCTCCAACTGCTCTTACCCGATCACAGAGGCTCCCACACCTGTGGATTTCTAGTGGCCCAATTTGTCTTGGACTTCACTGGTCTTCTGGGTGGCCTGCTGGCGTCCCGTCTTCCTTTTAGGACCCACCACGTCTGCCTCCTCACAGAAAGCTAACGAATATTATGACGAGTATGAACACAGACGTGACGCATGTACCTCTAGCGCAATACTCGTCCTAATATTTGTTATTTTACAGCCTTACGCATTAGCTAGCCATTACACATCTACAACCTGTCTTTGACAGTGTGCAAGCCTAGTGGCAATACATGTAACCTAAAGCCACATTCCATGACATCATTCTTTACTTACACTTGCTAGAATTCGAACACTACAGAACGGCAACTTATTACATAAAATGATAGCTTACGGCTCTAAAATGCATCACGCATATTTACTATGAAGACCTATTGCCCCAACCAACATGGCCGATACGTAAGTGTACGTGCGGCCATATTGTTTATTTCACGTTGCTAAGGACAACCATACAAACCGCGAACAGCACACGCCGTTCGCAGTCGACACAGCAGAACGCTGAAGCTGCACTCCAGGTAAGCCGTATAGATTGAACAGACATACGTGAACTAAGATCGCAAGATATTTTAAGTGAATTAGTAAGATTAACAAGAGCAGAAGCTAATAGAATTGCTCTCTTCATGCTAGGCAGCGTTCTCTTGAAGATAACAACACGCACACAGACCGCGTGCATTTCGAATCTTGGCAATCGGGTTAGTGACAAAAAGCACATCACTCTAAGCATAGGCAAAAGACTTTATAATGCATTTGATGTCGTGAAGAATCACTTTTGGCACAATACGGGTGACATTGCGCATGAAAATAAGGTTATACTGCACTCAATTGAATGAGATGGTGCCATGCAGGTATTCATTGAAGCACATATGTGATTACGTAAATTAGGATTTATTTAAGTAATTATGCGATTTATCAAAGTGGAATGTCATGACCTATAAGGTATAATCATTATCATTTTAAGTAAAGTATGGGAATGCTTTGCTATGTCAGGAACACATGTAATGATGGAATCTGTTTCTTTTTCTTTTCTCTTTATTCTCGCATTTTTGTTAAACATCTGTTTGTCCTTGTGGGCGCCCTGTTTAATTTGGCATAATTTGTTTTTTCTTGACGCACGGTGCACTGTCGAATTCTAATCTGATAATGTGGCGTGTTCTATTGAATGTGGATATTGCAATAATTACAATGTGTGCAACACAGTAATACCCTGGCTCTGAAGAAGGAAAACTCCGAAATGCATTAGCCATACGGATTTCACATTTTGCCTCATTCTTCAGCAATAACTTCATTGGTGGAGTTTAAACCAATGAAGTACAAAATAAGTTTGAAGAAGCTCTAATTTTGAAAATTAAATCAAGAATATAATGTTTTGACAATTCATCAAAGTGTGTCTTGTAGTTTATTGCAAACAGAAAGAAACTGACTAAATCCCAAGTGGGAAACTGGGGTGTGCGGCCCACATCGAAGGCATACATGCCTAGGTCTTTTCTCTCCATGTTCATTTTCTGTGCCCTACACGGTGGCACTAGACAGTGGCTGCACCCCACTAATAAATATACAATCCATAGGATTAAGAATTATCAGATTAAAAGGAAAAGTCCAATTAAAGAAGCTGTGCACTCTCGCCTCTCTCTTATCAGAGATATTAAGAAGGCCATTGTCGAAGTAGTTAAAACCTTGTTTGACATGGACTCCACAGATGAACTTGGGCCTAGGACATCAATACCTTCAACTCTATCTTCCTAAATATCTTCCTTCCCGAGCTCTTCGCTCATCTGCCTCCAACTCCCTCAGGGTTGGTCGCTTCTCCAAGCAGCAAGTTGCTGGCAGTTCTATTTCTTCTGCTGGGTCCTCCCTCTGGAACAGCCTCCCTGCCTCTCTGAAACTTGAGGAGAACCATCTCCGGCTCCGGAAGCACCTCAAGACCTTCCTCTTTGCTTCTCCTTTCTCTCCTCCTCTCCCCTGCTGATCACCTGGCTGAATCCGAAACTGCTCTGGTTACCTGGCTACTCTCTGATCTCGGGCCCAGGTTGCCCCCCGCCAGTTGCACTGCACTGCTCCCTGGCAATCCTTGCACTCGGGGACTGTGTCTGTATCTCTACAGCCCCTACTAGCCCTTGATACCTGATGTCTGCACTTACCCTTGCACTTGCCACCAGCTGGTTGCACTTTTATTTATTGTCTCTATTTATTTTTCTGTTATCTTATGTATTACATGGCCCCATCCTCTTGCCCCCTTCCCTGCACTTGGGCGATCTCAATGTCACCTTGCCTAGTAGGATGGTTGTCTTGGTCATCCTGTTACACTCACCTGACTCCCACGGAGGCGCAGGCCTGGTTTGGAGTGCTGTTGCCTCTTCTATGGTGAAGCGCAGGACTCGGAAGATGGACAGGACCTGACCCTCAAATCTGTCTTGTCTGACTCGCAGAAATATCCTTCTGTGTGTGAAAAGGGAGTATTAACAATCTGCGGGATAATGTGTAAGCCTCCCACTCCCTTCTCACCCTCCACGAAACCCTTCTGCGATTCCCCGTGAAGTCTCACCTTAGGGTCTGAAAGGACGAGCTCTCCATCCTGCTTCTGATGCAGGGGCGCGTTGTAATCCAGTTACTTCGCTGGATCATGGATTGTAGAGAGTTCAAGTTTGCTTGACCTTCCCGGTAAAGTACTGTGAGAATTCTGTTTATAAGTATGAGCCCAAAATAATAATTGTCCGTTGTCTCTATTTCACGTGCAGAACAAAGATTCTGAGATGAGCAATGGAACCGACGAAGGAAACTCAGGTGAGTTGTTTGATGAGAGGTTCCTTTAGTGTCCTTGCATTAATGCACTAATGCTTGTGTCTTTTTTCCCCATAGGGGCCGGGGTTCGGAAATGCCAGAGATATGGCACCGACCCGAAGAGAAAGGTGCAGTTCCAGTAGATATCAGGTAAGTCTTTAATGAGCGTTCAGGTAATGTCTTAGCATTCGCTCACTAACGCTGATGTCTCTTTTTCCCCTTAGGGGCCGGGGGCCGGAAATGCCAGGATGCGGCACCGACCCGAAATGAAGTGGGAATGACCCAACAGGTAAGTCTCATGATGGCAAATTAAGGTTTTCTTATTCTCTTCCCTAGCTCACCTTTGTTCTTGTCTTTTTCTCCCTAGGCGCTGAAATGTGGTTGCGGATCCAGATGGTCGCTTATGAACATGGAGGCGCTTAGTAAAGGTGAGTGGAATGCGGCGCTGCAGCGATCGATGCGATGTGCTTTTAAAATGAATGTCTTCCTTTTCAGGATCGTCGGCGAAATGTCTCCGGAATGCGGATTTAGCAGGTAAGGACTCTTCTTTCTCCTATTCTCTTCTCTTCTCCCTTTGCAGGTGTTCCAGGATGCTGGTGGGCGTGGCAGAAGTCAGGATGCAGGAGCAGACACGGTGAGCGTCCAGCTGCTAGATGCAGAACAACACGAAGCATGAGTTGCTGCTTGGGCGTGGCTTAAATAGCCTTCAAAGTAGTTTCAAGTATGTATCCTTCCTCTCAGGTATGTATTCTTCCTCCGGCCACACCCGTGTGGTTAAGTAGTCCCCAAAGAGAAAGTAGTCCCATTCAGGCCTCTAGATGGCCCGGATGTTGCAGCATGGTCTGCATCAGGTAAGTTTACACCAAGCACCTTTAAACACAAAGTCATCTTTTATGAGCCTGGCGCCTATGGCGCCAGGACTGTTGTCCAATATGAGCCTGGCGCCAAAGGCGCCAGGACTGAGTCCAAAGGGCCCCTACTTGGGGCTGCTGAGACTTCCCTCGGGGACATGATGTCTGCCTCTGGGGTAGCTGGGCCTGGTCTGGCTCCTTGGAGGTAGGCATCATGACAGTACCCCCTCACAAGGTTGTTCTCTCCGGGGGTTTTGGCTTGTTTGGGAATTTTCGGTGGAATTTTTGTATTAATCGCGGCGCGTGTACATGGTCGCTTGGTTCCCAAGATCTCTCCTGAGGTCCATACCCCTTCCAATCAACTAGATAGAAGAGTTTTGACTTTAACACCTTGGAATCCAATATGTCTTTAACTTCAAATTATAATTCCCCATCAATCTGAATTGGTTCTGGTGGTTTGATCAGTCTGGCTCCTGGTTGCACCGGTTTCAACAGTGAGGCGTGAAAAAAGGGATGAATTTGCATGTTCGCTGGTAGATCGAGTTTAAAGGCCACCGGGTTGATTATAGCTTTGATGGGATAGGGTCCTATGTATCTTGGGTTGAAAGTCCGCGGTCCTTTAAGAGGTAAATGTCTAGTTGCTAGCCACACCAGGTCCCCTATTTGGTACGGAGGTGCTTCACTTCGATGTAAATCAGCATTTTCTTTGTACTTTCTCTTGGCTTGCTGAAGATGAGCTGTAGCTTCTTTGAAAGCTCGGGTTATCGTGGAATGCAAATGATCTACCGCAGGCATTTCCAGGTTTTGAGGAGGGTCCAGGTCTGAGGTTCGAGGATGATGACCATACAAGGTGTAAAAAGGGGTTTGTCCTGTTCCAGAATGTACAGAATTGTTATATGCATATTCTGCAATCCAAAGAATGTCTTTCCAATTGCATTCAGATTGGTGCAACATACACCGAAGATATTGTTCAAGAGTTTGGTTAATTCTCTCGGTTTGGCCATCGGTTTGGGGTTGATGACTGGTGGATAGTCGTACATCAATTTGCGCCAGTTGACAACATTTCCTCCAAAAATGGGAAATAAACTGGCTTCCTCGATCTGAGACTAATATGGATGGAAAACCATGTTTACGAACTATGTTCTCCAGAAATTCCTTGGCCAAGATGGAGGCTGAGGGTAACCCTTTTAAAGGGATAAAATGGGCCATTTTGGAGAAGAGATCCACAGTCACCAAGATAGTGTTGTATCCCTAGCAAGGAGGCAGGTCGGTAATAAAGTCCATCGACAAGTTGTGCCAAGGTGCCGGTGGAATATCCAAAGGTTGTAGAAGACCGGCTGGTCTTTCCTTTTGACCTTTATTTTGGGCGCAAACTCCGCAAGACATCACAAACGATTTTATGTCTTTTCTCCAGGATGGCCACCAGAAATGTCGTTTGATCTTTTCCTCAGTTTTAGCGATACCAGGATGTCCTTCCATTAATGTATCATGATAATGGGCAATAACGAGTTCTTGCAGTTCTTTGTTAGGCAGAAATAATCGCCCCTGGAAGAACGGTAAATCGTTATTAACGGAAAAGTGTGACCCCTTTTGGCTCCATTCTTGTAAGGCTGTGGAGTCTAATAGTTGTTTAACTCGAGTTTGAACGTCCTCAATAGTTTGTAAAGAGGTCAAACCCAAAATTCTCGGTACAGGTTCTAAACTCGAATTTGTTTCTTCCATCCCAATCCGGAATAAAGGGTCCGCTTTGCCATTCTTGCAACCAGGGCGATATGTGATTACAAAATCAAATTCCGCAAAGAATAAAGCCCATCGGAGTTTACGTGATGATTGGGCTTTGGCCGTCTTTAAATATTGCAAATTTCTGTTATCTGTAATCACCGTGATGGTGTGTCTTGCGCCGAGGAGGTAATGACGCCAAGCTTTGAAGGCGGACTTAATAGCTAGTAACTCCTTGTCGTGATTGCGTAATTAATTTTCTGGACCAAAAGGCTACAGGGTGTAGTTGTTTAGTTATTGGATCCCTTTGAGACAGGACAGCTCCCATGGCTAAGCTGGATGCGTCGGTTTCAACAATGTAAGGGAGATCTGGGCGTGGATGCTTCAACACAGGTGCGGAGGTGAATTTAGTCTTTAGGTCTTGAAAGGCCTGTTCTGCCTCATGAGTCCATTCAAAGCGTTTATTCTTCCGTAAGAGAGCTGTGATGGGTTGGACCACTCGAGAAAATTCCGGGATGAATCTTCGATAAAAATTGGCAAAACCAAGCATGCTCTGAACCCCCTTCACAGAGCTAGGAGATGGCCATTTGAGGATGGCGTCCACCTTTCGCGAGTCCATTCGGACTCCTTTAGGTGTCAGGATGAATCCGAGAAACTCGACTTCTGTGGTATGAAAAACGCATTTTTTCGAGTTTTGCAAACAATTTGTGCTGGCGCAATTTTTCAAGAACTGCCCTGACATGTTTTCTGTGATCGGATTCCGAAGAGGAGTACACCAGGATGTCGTCGATATAAACGATGACACAAACATCAATAAGTTCCCGAAGAACATCATTCATAAAGTATTGAAAGGCGGCAGGTGCGTTGCACAATCCGAAGGGCATCACCTGATATTCAAAGAGCCCATATTTGGTGCGGAATGCAGTCTTCCATTCGTCGCCTTCTTTTATATGCACCAGGTGATAAGCTCCCCGGAGATCTAACTTGGTGTACATACAAGCGTCTTTTACCTGGTCGAGAAGTTCAGGGATAAGAGGCAGAGGATAACGATTCTTAATCGTTATTTGATTTAGGGCGCGGCAGTCAATACATGTTCTAAGGTCACCTTCTTTTTTCGGCACGAAGAACAGAGCTGAGGAAACAGGAGACTTTGACGGGCGAATAAAACCATTGGCAAGATACTGATCTAAATACTGATGCAAATGAAGGTTCTCAGGTTCAGTAAGAGCATAAATCCTACTGCAAGGCGGTTGAGCATTGGCTACCAGATCGATTTGACAATCGTACGATGGGGAGGTAACGTGTTGGCCTGTTCTTTTTGGAAAACGTCTTGGAATTCTTGGTACTCAGCCGGTAGTTGAATAGTGGCGGAAGTTACTGAGGCCAGGCCCATATTTGGATTTCTTGGATAACAAGTTTGTTCACAATCAGGAAAGGTTATTCTCTTTGCTCGCCAGTCTATTCGAGGATTATGTGTTTCTAACCAAGGAATTCCTAGAATTACTTGAAACTGTGGGGCCTTGATTACGTCAAACACAATAGCTTCCCGATGTCCATCCTGACCCACTAGTGTCACTTCTGTAGTGGAATGAGTTACCGGCCCTGAGGCTATTTCGGTTCCATCAACTGTAGTAATGACATCCTTATTAGTTTTCGGACGGAGAGGGAGATTAATCCTGGAGGCCAATTCACGATCTACATAGTTTCCAATAGCTCCACTGTCGATGTATGCCTTTATAGCATGCAACCGCCGAGGCTGTTTCGGATCCACGAGGACCATTGGCATGATGAAATGCGAGGTCAAAGAGTTTGTTTTCAAGCTCGGCAAGCGGACCTCTACGCTTGTCGGGCTTGGTCGTTTCCCGAATCAGGTTCTGTTAAATTGTTGTCAGTGGCTCCAACCACCTTCTTAGGTGGTTTTACCGGACAATCTCGTAGAAAGTGACCAGAAGCTCCGGAATAGAGACATAATTGCTTTTGCCGCCTTCTCTCCCGTTCCTTCTGCGTTAACGGTCCTTTAACTCCACCGATTTGCATAGGTTCTGAAACGTCGGTACTCTTGGGGTTAGCGTGAGTTTTGATCAACACTCTGGATTCAAACTTGGATCAATCTGCTTTTCTATTCTGAAGTCTGTGATCAAGTTGGACCACAAGGTCTATGTACTATGCGCAGACTTGGGGTGGATTTACTATTCGGGCTAGCACGTCTTTAAGTTCTCCGTGCAGACCTCGTTGAAATAATGTGATCCTTTTATTCTCTGGCCACCCAGTTTCCACAACCAACCTATTAAAGCTGGCGATGTAAGATAAAAGATCCTGGTTACCTTGTTGTAAGGATAGCAGTTCGTTGTCTAGGGCCTGTCCCTGAGAGTGTCGAGCAAATAATCTTTCCATGCTTGCCTGGAAGCCTTGAAAATCCTGGAGAATTGGGTCATCTTGATTTACCAAAGGAACTGACCAATCGGCAGCACTGCCGCTGAGATAAGATAATACAAAAGCTACCTGGGTCTGGTCATTAGGGAAGGCCCCAGGTCTGCATAGGAAGTGTAAGCGACATTGGTTCATAAAAACGGCATATTTCTTGGGGTCCCCAGCAAAACGTTCAGGCGGGGCCAAAGGCATGTTTCCAGGTAGATTGATTTGTACCAGGTTATTCGAAATCATAGAAGTGGGATTACCCCCGGAACTAAGTAAAGGAGTTTGTCCTGCCTGACCCTGCAACAACCGTTTGGCCAGGTCATCAGTTCTTTCCTTAGATAGGATCAGTTTTCTTTTGAGAGCGTTAGTCTCCTGGCGGGCGGAGTGTACTTCTACCCGTAATTCCCCCAAATGTTGGGCCAGCTGGTCTGTCTCAGAAGTTTCCATAGCGCCCGGGTGGAAAATTGTAGGTAGGCTTCGCGTTCTGTAACGCTCACCTGACTCCCACGGAGGCGCAGGCCTGGTTTGGAGTGCTGTTGCCTCTTCTATGGTGAAGCGCAGGACTCAGAAGATGGACAGGACCGGACCCTCAAATCTGGCTTGTCTGACTCGCAGAAATATCCTTCTGTGTGTGAAAAGGGAGTATTAACAATCTGCAGGATAATGTGTAAGCCTCCGACTCCCTTCTCACCCTCCACGAAACCCTTCTGTGATTCCCCGTGAAGTCTAACCTTAGGGTCTGAAAGGACGAGCTCTCCATCCTGCTTCTGATGCTGCGGCGCGTTGTAATCCAGTTACTTCACTGGATCATGGATTGTAGAGAGTTCAAGTTTGCTTGACCTTCCCGGTAAGTACTGTGAGAATTCTGTTTATAAGTATGAGCCCAAAATAATAATTGTCCGTTGTCTCTATTTCAGGTGCAGAACAAAGATTCCGAGATGAGCAATGGAACTGACGAAGGAAACTCAGGTGAGTTGTTTGATGAGAGGTTCCTTTAGTGTCCTTGCATTAATGCACTAATGCTTGTCTTTTTTCCCCATAGGGGCCGGGGTTCGGAAATGCCGGAGATTTGGCACCGACCCGAAGTGAAAGGTGCAGTTCCAGTAGATATCAGGTAAGTCTTTAATCAGCGTTCAGGTAATGTCTTAGCATTCGCTCACTAACGCTGATGTCTCTTTTTCCCCTTAGGGGCCGGGGTCCGGAAATGCCAGGATGCGGCAGCGACCCGAAATGAAGTGGGAATGACCCAACAGGTAAGTCTTATGATGGCAAATTAAGGTTTTCTTATTCTCTTCCCTAGCTCACCTTTGTTCTTGTCTTTTTCTCCCTAGGCGCTGAAATGTGGTTGCGGATCCAGATGGTCGCTGATGAACATGGAGGCGCTTAGTAAAGGTGAGTGGAATGCGGCGTTGCAGCGATCGATGCGATGTGCTTTTAAAATGAATGTCTTCCTTTTCAGGATCGTCAGCGAAATGTCTCCGGAATGCGGTTTTTAGCAGGTAAGGACTCTTCTTTAGCCTATTCTCTTCTCCCTTTGCAGGTGTTCCAGGATGCTGGCGGGCGTGGCAGAAGTCAGGATGCAGGAGCAGACACGGTGAGCGTCCAGCTGCTAGATGCAGAACAACGCGAAGCGTGAGTTGCTGCTTGGGCGTGACTTAAATAGCCTTCAAAGTAGTTCCAGGTATGTATCCTTCCTCTCAGGTATGTATTCTTCCTCCGGCCACACCCGTGTGGTTAAGTAGTCCCCAAAGAGAAAGTAGTCCCATTCAGGCCTCTAGATGGCCCGGATGTTGCAGCATGGTCTGCATCAGGTAAGTTTACACCAAGCACCTTTAAACACAAAGTCATCTTTTATGAGCCTGGCGCCTGTGGCGTCAGGACTGTTGTCCAATATGAGCCTGGCGCCAAAGGCACCAGGACTGAGTCCAAAGGGCCCCTACTTGGGGCTGCTGAGACTTCCCTCGGGGACATTATGTCTTATGTCTGCCTCTGGGGTAGCTGGGCCTGGTCTGGCTCCTCGGAGGTAGGCATCATGACACTCCCCTCTATTTCCCCTCCCTTGCTTCGAAACACTTGTGTATAGGTGCGTTATAAATGCCTTATCATATCATAACCCATGAGAGACTGGACTCATCGGGCGGGAGGGAGCCCCATGGACCCAGCTCAATTCAATTAATACACTGAGTAGGCTAAAACTCTCGACAAGGCAAGGATAGAGAGCCCAATTGGATACAGTGTCACTCAGATCACTAGATCACTATTTTTCAAGACCTCTCTACCTTCACGCTAGCATGAACAAGGTTGTGTGCTACTCTTACTTTGTGGCTAAATGAAAAGGGAGTGAGAAACCGTTGGGGGCAGGGGTCGTTATGTTCTCAATTTCTTTTGAATGTGGATGCCACAAGTATAAACTGGCATCAGAAGATGATGTACAAAAGGTGAAAAGCAAACTATTGGGTGACCAGGAGCAACCTGGTCAAAATTCTGATGATGGCAACAGGGACACGCTGAAGAAAGATAAAACAGGCAACAGAAGGCAGATCCCTCAGTCCCGAAAGTAAAAAAACGTAATACTCTTCCCAAGGGGCAGAAGTGACTTAGTGGATCACCCACAATGCGTGGTGGGGTAGTACTCTAGCACTGCTGTTTTTGCATTTTGGGATATGCAGGGCAGGTCTCGGGTTGCTCCCTGGTGTTGGGGTGAAGGGTGGTGATTTTGATATCGAGTGGCTTTCTGAGGTTGGAGTAGTGGGAGGGGGAGGAGGATGGGCTCAGAAGAGTTTGCATTTCTGAATTTTGGGTCTGTTGTTCTGGGGACCACTGGTAGTCTGGTCTTGGGAAGTATGTCAGCCGCTCGTGACTGGACGCCGGGGGATGGAGGGTGCTCAGAGGGTTTTTCTTTGAAAGGGGAAGTGACAGTTTGATGTGCAGGTTGGATGCTCTGTGAGTGGAGGGGGGTTGTTGGCCTTTGGAAGTTACACCTTGATTCTAATGTTTCTGTGGGAGAGCTCTTACTGGTGCCTAGCTGCATATAGGTTACTTGTTCTACGTTCGCCACAGCAGAGGGGAGACGAGGAGGAAATTCATTCAGGGAAGTTCATGAGAAAGAGACGTAGGTTCAGGCTGTGATCGTGTGGTGGGCTTCCTCAATGCAAGGGGCGTTAATTCACCAGCTAAAAGGTCATTGGTACTGTGGAAATTTCAGAGAGTGAAATTGGACATCCTCCTCACAGGAAACCCACTGGCAAAGGGGGAAGGAACCAGACATAAGAGCAAAATCAGTAGGTGAAGTATATGTGGCATCATGGCAAAGAAAAAAAAGGAGTGCCATAGTCATCTCAGCCCGATTGGGTTTTATAGTGGATGAGGAATTGAGGGACCCAAAATGGACGACATTTGGTCTTTAAGGGGATTTTGAATGGTAGCAAGGTCACCATAGGTTGTATATTGCCCAAATTATGGACAAATCTCATTTTGGGAAGGGGTGAAGGAAAAACTGGTTCTTTTTGTAGAAGGAAATCTAATAGCTGGGTGTGACATTAGCATGGTGTTGGATCCATGAAGCGACAGGAAGAGGTTGGGGGGAGAGACAAGTGTGCAACCCAGTGGTAGAGAATCCAAACACTTTAGGAGGGTGAATTGTGAACTGGGAACACACAGATTCTCTAATTACTCCCACTGAAGGGGACAGGCCATTCACGCACCATTCACAAATATACAACTCCTATTCAGGAATAGATGTAATCCTGGTGGATACCGATTTGAAAGTGCTGGTCTGAGAATCTCAGGTGGTCCCAGTCCCTTGGTCGAACCATGATCTGGTAAGGATCACACTAGGAAACTTGACAAGATGGAGGTCTACAGGGGGGATGGAGGTGCAAAGACTTCCTACCTAAGGATATGGAGCTAGCCCAGACAATCCTCACAGAGATTATAGAGTATTTTTAATATAATGACAATGGAGAGGTAAAGGGGCAAACTCTTTGGGAGGGCTTTAGGGCTACTATACGGGGGTCATCATAAGGATCAGTTCCCAGAAAAAGAGACATTGGAACAGGAGGATCAGTTTAGGAAGAGGCTAGGGGAATTACAACCAGGAGGAGCCTCAGGTAAATACCTCTCTCCGACAAAAGCCAGCTACTCTGGCATTATAGACCATTTTGGTTCAGGACATGGAGAAGAAACTGTTATTTCTCAAACAGAAATACCACGAAAAAGGGGAAAAGGCTGTCAAGATTCCAACATTGAAATTAAGGGAAGAAAGGAAAAGGAAAACGGTAGTTTCCATCAAATCAGAAGGGGAGTACACAATGCATGACACAGCAAGCATCGGGAGGGAGTTCGCCAAATATTATAAGGAATTATATACAGCAGAATATTCAGGGGACAACTCGCAAATTGACACATATCTTGCCCAGTTGTCTGTCCCGGGTATTGCACGGGATGTGGCAGATAATTTAGATCTACCATTACCCAGGAAGAAGTTATACAGATTATTAAAAGGATGAAATTGGGTATGGCCCTGTGCACTGATGACTTCTCAATAACATTTAATAAAATCTACAGATCCATCCTAGCTCCCCACTTGGTAAGAGTATTTAACGAGATATTAAAGGGAGATGCTCTACCAGACGCAATGATGGAGGTCATCAAAATGGCCATCCACAAAGAGGGCAAGGATCCTGCATGCTGTTCCTCCTACCGTCCAATCTTCCAACTGAACAATGACGTAAAGATTCTGGCAAACATTCTGGGGAGCAGACTGGAGGGTTGTCTTCCCTCGCTGGTCCATGGGGACCATGTTTGTTTTTTATTTGCTAATGCGCACCAAAACCTACGGTAGCTGGGCGCAGCAGATACAAGAATATTTAAGCTTAGTTACAACATGATAGGTAAGTACAGGCATGAAACAATTACAGTACATACAGTAGGGATGTGTAATACAGGTACAGTGCAGACATAGAATTAGTGGTGTCATACATAAGGAATCGTGCAGAGTATCCTAAGGTAGGGTATGGGTGTCCTAAGTGCGGAGCGATACCTAGATGTCCTTGGAACGGAGCCAATTCAGTAGGTTGAATCTGAATCTAGCATGTGGCTGTTCCCCTCTGAGGGCCGTAGGGAGAGCGTTCCAGGATAGAGCCGGTTTAACAGGGAAGCTGCCTCCACCAGCTTTGGCGAGTCTAAATCTCAGAATTTCAAGACAGAGATGGTTAGATGATCTAGTATGATGAGAGGAGGTTTTTCTGGTCAGTCTAGCACAGAGATAGGGGCGTGCGGCGTTGTTCAGGCATTTGAAGGCGAGGGATACTGTTTTGAGGAGTATCCTACCACTAATTTTTAACCAGTGCTGACCTCTTCTGAAGTTGGAGATGTGCTCTCTTCGGGGTATGTTCAGCACTGCTCTCAGGGCGTTGTTTTGTAAGATTTGAATGTTTAGTATTTTTTTGTTAGGGCATTGCAATAGCCTAGTTTAGACATTACTAATGCATTGACAAGCGTTATACAGCTGGCTTTAGATAAAAAGGGTCTACAGGCCCTGATCAGTTTGCAGGCATAGGCTGTGGATGAGGCCATGGAGCTAACTTGTTTATTTAGTGATAGTGTACAGTCAAGGTAAAAACCTAAGGTTTTTACCTCAGTTACTTCTTTGATATCGTTGCCATTGATATTGAATGCTGCGTTGCTGGGGCTAAGTTTCTTTAGGTTGGAGTCAGAGCCCAGGATCAGAATCTCGGTTTTGTCGTCATTCAGGCAGAGGCCATGTGAGGCCATCCAGGCCTGAATGATGAGGTATATCCTGTTTACCAAAGCTGTGTCTTCGACAAAGTTGCCCGAAAGGTGGATGAGGATCTGGGCATCATCAGCATAATTGCTATATGTGACGCCCAGTCTGTCAAGCTTGTCGAAGAGTGGCTTGGTAAAGATGTTATACATTGTCGGTGAGATGCATGAACCTTGTGGAACACCACAGGTAATTTGGATTGGGTCTGCTGAGGCTGAAGGGGAAAACACTCTCATCGTACGGTTAGCTAGGAAGGATTGAACCCAGACTATCACTCGAAAAATGTGCGGCTGACATTAGGTATTCGCATAACACTGCATGATCCACCAGGTCAAAAGCTGCCGATAGGTTGAGGAGGAAGGAGTAGCATAGTTGTTTTACCTTTGTCCTTCAACTCGTCGATTTGTGTCTTTAGGTCGATTAAGGCCGTTTCAGTCCCGTATTGTGGTCTGAAGCCGGATTGGCATGAACCTAGTAGGAGATTAGCCTCCAGACAACTTTGGATTTGGAGGTGGGCTACACTATCAATGATTTTGAGGATGAATGGGGCTGTGGGAATGGGTCTCTAGTTGGTGGGGATGACTGGATCTAGGGTCTGTTTCTTGAGGAGTGGTAACACCCAAGATTGTTTCAGGTTGATGGGGACAGTGCATGGATTGAAGGAAGCGTTGATTAGCTTGGACATAAAAGGTGCTAGAGCTCTAGCTGCATCCTTAATTATTTGTGCTGGGCAGCTGTCTCCCTGGCAGTTGGAGGGCTTCAGAGATAATATAACCTTTTCTGTTTCCAGTATGGAAATATTGGTGAATCTGAAGGGTGTATCACTATTTGGAGTAACAGTGGGTGGGGTGGGGTGTGTCTCGGTAGAGCGGAAAGAGGCTTTTTTGTTCGCTATTTCAGTCTGCATGGTGACTATTTTGTTGGAAAAAGCATTTTGGATGCTGGTGCACCATTGTTTATCTTTTGGGATATTATCTGTGGGTGGAATATGATTTTCCATTTTGCGCAGAATGAAGAAGAGCTCCTTGGTGTTGGAGTTAGCCTTAGTGATTCTTTCATTAAACGTGTTCCTTTTCGTGAGGATAATTTCTTTCTTGTGCAGGTTTGCGAAATTGGTTAGTAGGGTTTTGTTTTCGGCCGTGAGTGAGTGTCGCCAAATGGCTTGGAGTTTCCCCTTTTGAAGTCGTAGTTCTTTTAGTTGGGGTGTGACTTTTGTTTGCTTTTGCGTAGTTTGACTGGCGCAATAGAGTCGACGGCCTTAGTCATAGTGTTATTGAAGGTCTCTACTAGTGTGTAAGGGTCAGGATTGTTGGTAATAGAGGAGAGGGTAGGTAAGAGGAGAGGTAGTAATTTTTCGACAGTGATGTCTTTTTTGCTTCTAGTTGGTAGAGGTGGTGCTATGTCAATGTTTTTTAATTTTTGGGGATCTAAGGAGGACGAGAAACCAATGAGATGGTGATCGTTCCAGTGTTGAGGGGTTATTTTGGTAATGGTGGTAGCACAGTTTAGATTGCCCACCCAGTCTAATATCCGCCCTTTCATGTGAGTGGGAGCAAGGACTTTTTGGGTCAGGCCATGTTCTGTCAAGATGGTTTCAATAGATTGGGCCTGTTTATCCTCATGGTCATTGAAACCCACATTGAAGTTTCCAAGCAGTAGGAGCTGTGAGGTATTTTTGATGTTGTTAGAGAGGAGGCTGGAGAGGTCTTCCTCAAAAGTCCCTATTGGACTAGGGGGTCTATATAATAGGAGGATGGTCAGTGTACTATTATTGGAGACAGGGAGTTTGGCTGCGAGCAGTTCACAAGATTTGATTTCAGGGGGAGAAGTTAGTCTTAATGCCAGATTGGTTTTGGCTATAATAGCGAGGCCGCCATCTTAGGAGTTGGGTCTGTCAACTCTAAGTATGTGATAATTGTCTGGTATGGCTAACATGAGTGCTGGACCAGCAGCCTCATGTAGCCAGGATTCGGTAACAGCCAAGATGTCTAAATCATCGTTAGTATGTCTGCAATATCAGAAGTATGCGCCATAACGGAATCTAGCGTTGATAAGGGCTCCAGAAATAGTAAGTTTGTTCTGTCCTTGGAGAGGGGGTTTTGATTTGAGGAGGTTGGTTCTGCGTTTTATGTGAGGGTCCAGGGGTAGGTGTGGCGAGAGTACGTTTATTGGGGAGGGTAGTAGGCCTACGATGAGAGGCTAGGGATCTGATGCTATTAGTTTTAGGTTTGTATATCCAGGGCAGTCTTGCTCGGAGTCTCAGGTTTCTCTCCTGTAAGGTGCAGGGTAGGAGGTTAATGAGGGCCATTGTGATGAGGGCATAGAGGAGTGTCATTTCTATATTAGACAGTTGAATCTTTATGGTGTGCATAGTTCAGTGAGACTAAAGAGTTATAGTTTCGTGAGAGGAGGGTGGGGCTAGGGGGCGGGTACTAAGCAGATAATGCGGGCTTACTTAGTACAATGGTACCTAGGTATGTGAGGTGTGTTATAACTGGCGGTGGGCAGGTAAGGAGAGGTAAGGTATAGCTCAATAGGTGTAATTCAGGTGTAGTTCAATAGGGCTAATGGTTCTAGGCGACAAGTAATGTCCTAATGGTAGAAATACATAGGTAGCTATGTTACATCTTTAGCAGAGTGGTAGTGTAGGTGGATTGGCTAGACCCATGTAGTCATAGTATAATATGGCAGCTGGGCTGAAGTCACAATAATTTAGGAACAGTCAGCAGCATTTCTGTGTGGGCAGGTGAAGCAATTGGATACATTCATGAGCGGGTAGCTAAGCTAGCTGTTAACGCGGTCATGTATGGAGCTAAAAACAAATTGGGCACATTCAGGTAGTGGGTCTGGAATTACTGTTGCATCTAGAAATACTGTTGGTGCAATCAGGCGTAGGTGACCAAAAAGCAGTTAGTGTAATCAGGTAAAAGCAGCTACAATTGGGCACATTCAGGTATGGGTATCAATGAGTTATAGTTGGCGCAATCAGGCATGGGTGACCAAAAACAGATTAGGCACAGTCAGGTGGAGGCAGTTACAATTACTGATGGTGCAAGCAGACATATAGCAGTCATTACTGTTAGGCATATTCAGGTAAAGGCAGTTATATCGGACAGTCAATACGGGCAGAGAGTAGACGACGTGTTCCGTTCGGTTGCCGAGCGGTCCAGTGGGATCAGTGCATGATAGCGCGAGGGCCAGAAAAGTGTAAAGCAGACACAGAGCTTTGAAGGCCGACTAGGTCATTTGGTTAAATGCGACTCACGGTACTCGCATTGGTCAAGGCACACTATGGCTGAACTAGGACTGGTAATGCACGAACATGTGTTTAGGTGGTTGGTAGGCAGTGGCAATTATATGGTAGATAACAATTGAATATACAATTGCAATTGATTATAAAGGCATTTTATGTTGGTGAACACATGGTAATAACCTGGACACGTACCATGAAACCAGGCGCAACAGGTGGTGACAACAGTAATGAAACATACATATGAAAGAAGCACAGCGAGGGCAGGACGCAGAGCTCACTGTGGGAGAGTAGTCATACGGGATTATATGAGCGTGGAGTGACCGCTTGTGGTTACACGTCATAGTACATTTTTTAAGTACGTTGATTGATTATAGTACAGTTATGCTACGTTAGCATTGGTAGTAGAGGCAGGCACAGCAAGCAATCCAATGGTCCGGATTTAAATGGGGCAAGATGGTGAAGCTAAGACTTGCTGTCGGTGGACAATACTAGTGCTGCAGTGCATGCGGCCAAGATGTGGGCTTAATTAGGGGGAGGCAGAGCCTGACAATATTAGGAAGACGATTGACTTGGTGCATCATGATAAAGTGGTAGATCTTGATGCATGTCTGATGGCGATTGACTCAGAAAAGGCCTTTGATAGGGTGGAGTGGCATACATGAAGGTTCTGTAAAATAATTGGGCTTGGGGTAACTTTCTGAAATGGGTCACTGCCTTATGCATAGCTTCCATAGCAACAGTCCAAGTTAACAGTGATTTGTCTAACTCCTTTAGGCTAACGAGAGGGATGAGGCAAGAGTGTCCTCTCTCGCCGCTACTATATGTGCTCACAATGGAGCTGCTAGCCATATCTATTAGATCAAATCAGTTAATCACAGGCATCCTCTGTGGTGAGGTTGAGTTTAAGCTGTCCCACTTCACCGATTTCATCTTGAGGTATCTGACTAATGTCCGTTCCTCTCTCCTGTAACTGTTGCCTTAGATCTCAATTGCCGCTACTCAGGTTTACAAATATAGATAGGTCTTGTATAATGCCAATGAGGGATGGCCTGTCTAGTCTTGATTCTAGGTCTAGATTCATGGGCATGAGGGTAGAAAAGCAGAGTATAAAACACCTGGGAGTTCAATTGACTAGGGACCTCGCAGCGCTAGTTACAGCAAACTTATGACCCTTTGATTTAAATAATTAAGGTGCATCTTAAATGGTGGGAACCACTGCTACTGTCGTGGTATGGTCGTATTACCTCAAAGATTAATGTACTCCCCCGTCTTCTTCATTTATCTACTGCACTCCTGACGACTCTCCCACATAGGTATTTCAGAGACTTGAATAGCACATTGAGTAGATTATCTGGCAGAATCAAACACCTAGGTGAAAAAAGCTACCCTCAATCTTCCAAGGGACTGGGGGAAAAAAGGGAGGATTTGGCCTATCCAATTTCTACTTGGATTACACTTGGATTACGAAGCCTCCCAATTATGGGTTATGCTGCAACACGTGAGGGAGGATATGAGGACCTGCTGGTGATACCCATGGTTTTGGGCATATAATAAATGTTATAAATAAATAAAATTGCAAGTATCTAGAAACTCATCCACTGAAAGTAAGAGACCTCCTATGGGCTCCATTGAAATAAATTTCCAAGAGATTTAGGGAGCACCCCACACTGGTCATTGTTTGGGCTACCTGGGAAAGTAATAGCAAAATTAGGATGTTATCATTGTGGCCCTCCCAAATGTCATCGGTTTGGGGCCCCCTGTTTGATCAGGCCCACCAAATGTTGCGGTACTCCCAACAGTGCTCTGCTAGGGGGTCTCAAAAGGGTGGACCAGCTGTTTAGGGAGGGTACCTTTTTGGAATTTGAGGATACGGGTAGCCCTGGGCAGAGACACAGTTTCCATTTTATATTACCTCCAGATCAAGGGGATATTTACAGACCATAAATAGTATCATCTCTTGTCTAGAGACATGGTGCCGTTTGAGAAGGTGCTTGATTCCTCGGTTTCTCAGAAGGGTATTCTATCAAGAATATATAAAGTCCTTGTGATGGTGAACAGGACAGGGAGACAAACATTTAAGAGATTTTGGGTTGAACTTGCAGGAGGGGATATAACGGACAAAGAGTGGGCAAAGATCTTCAAAGTAACCTTCCATGGAAATCAGTTTACCTTCACAATGGAAAACAACTATAACATTTTAGAGTTGGCATCAAGACCCCTTGAGGATCTCGAAAATATTTTGGGGGGTCTTCCCGCACTCCCAAAGAGGATGTGGGCAACTGGGCTCACTCTCCCACATGTGGTGGCGGTACATTTAATCTGGATTAAAGAAATCACAGGGGTATGGCTTAGTTTAGAACCTCTCCAGATGTTCCTTGGTATTCCGGCAAGGGAAAGGGAGGAATATATGTTTCCCGGGATGTGGGAGGAAATGATGAGAGATGGAAGACTGGCGATGGCCCCAAATTGGAATCCACACAAAAAAGGAGTGGGAGATAAAACTACAGGACAAAATGGTTATGGAGAAGCTGACAACATTGGTAATGACCACGTAGGGTTCTTCAGATGAATGGTAGCCTTTGGTAAACAAGTGTCAAAAGAGAATTCTATGAACCTTCTCTTTTGAGTAATTGATAGTTAGTAGGTGAAATCTGAATTAGGGGGAGTCAACCAATGATGTTTGCAATGGTCTCTTATTTATAAATATAATAATATAATTGGTTATTTATAACGTGCTTAATAACGAGAGGTTTCCAAGCGCGGACCCGGGGATAGAACCTGTGTTGCTCCGCATTGTCTTGCTTTCAAGACAAGCACATTGCCCCCGAGATAACCCTGAGCCTCTGCACATTTCTGTCTGTGGAAATGTTTGATCCAGAAACATTTGGAAAATTATGGGGGAAGGCAATGGAGATTTGTAACAAAATATTCATGTTTGCACTATGTTATAAATGCACATATAAATAAAGTACATAAAAAAGAAAGGAGCCTAGTTAGCATAGCACCAACAGCAACCAGGAGCTACTATTGGCTCCCCTGGCCAAATCGGTACTCTTAAAATATACATGTGTTAATTTAACTCGATACATGTGGGACAATGCATAAATAAACATTAAGACACATTTGGAAGATATTTAAAGCATAAGGGGGGTCATAAATAATGAAGAAAATGATATGTTTGTATCGTATGTGCAAGTTAGATTTATGGGACGCTATGTACTAGTTCCTTGTTCATCAGTAGTAGCTCCTGGTCACTGGTTCAGGCTGAATACACAGGCGCTGCTTTTAGCTCCTGCCTATCCAATTTTAATTTCGATCCCTGCACCAGATCAGGTAAAAGGAACAATCCAAGAATAGTAACAGCATTTAACACCCCATTTGAAGTATACAGATATGCTTGCACACCAATTAGCCACTCCTCTTCTGCCTTATTTGTTCAGAGGATGATAAACCTGCTGCTGAGTAATGTTATGTTCGGAAATGTGTCATACTTTCAGGACAGCACCCTGACATACAGGGAGGTCAAGTAACATATCAATGGGCCTCATTACGAGGTAGGGGGTAGCCATGGTGCTATTAGCACCATGGCTACCCCCTTACCGCATTCTGGGTCATTCCAACCTTGGAGGACCCGGTAAGTCCCCATTCCGAGAACCATTCCCCATTCCCATTTGGGCCCCCATAGGGCTGAATGGGAATGGGGATGGAGCTAATAACGGGCCCACTAATAGCGGGCCCGTTATTAGCTCCCGGGTCCCTTAGCGGCTCCCGCTAAGGGTGCCTGCTAAAACCAGACGCCCATAGCGCGACCCGCTAAGGGACCTCGGAATAGGGCAGTAAGGGTTTACCGGCACCGGTCTCCTTACCGGTGCCCGTTAACCCTTACCACCCACCTCGTAATGAGGCCCAATGTCTTCTTGAAGATAGTATTACACAAATCTCAAACTGCAGACATCCAACTTTAGAAGGTAAAGTGTACATTCTTGACATGCACTGTTGAAAATCTGGGATAGACCATTCTAGTGAAGGAAAGAAATCGGCCCCAGGTAAGATCTCATCAAAGGGATTACATACGCCATATAACTGAAATAATGTGTGTGTCCTTTAGGGTGCTATGTAAGAAAAACAAATCCATGTTATGTCTACTAAAGAATGGTGTAGAGTTCAGATGGGAACAAGAAGCCGCATTGCAGTTTATATAGGGAGCACACCATGTCAGACTATTAGGCAACAAATTGGACGTGTGTGTGCGTGCCTGCCTGCACGCACCAGAAAAAGAATGGGATTTTTTGTTTGTTTATTTTATTTATATAGCGCGCCTGACCCAGGGTTATCTTGCCACTTGGGGGTAATGGTTACAGGATACAGTTTATACAGTTTATGCAGTTTGCACTTGAAGGTGAGGAACACTGTTTTAAGCAAGATTCTATCATTTATCTTGTGAGATCTGAGACATGTTCTTTGTTCCGTATGTTCAGAGCAGTTCTTAGCGCATTGTTCTGTAAGATTTGGATTTTATATTGGATGTACTTGTTAGCACCTAGGCATTGGGCGTTACAGTAATCTAATTTTGAAAGTATTAATGCATTTGCGAGGATAATACAGCTAGCCTTAGATAGAAATGGCCTGCATGCTCTGATTAGCTTGCATGTATAGGCAGATGAGGAAGCCAAGGAGTTTACCTGTTTGCCAAGGGTTAGAGTAGAGTTTGTTTGAAAATGTAATTGCCTTTGCATCGAAAATGCTGTTTTCACCACAAAGAACTATTCACTAATAGAAGGTGTACTGTAGGAAGAACGTATGCATGATCTTGATATTCACCTCTTGCAATACCCCTGGTGCACATGCTCATTCGCGTGTGTAGTGCACAAAATAGTCCATGCAGATACTAGCTGCAAAACTTCAGGAGTACATATTCAAAGTTCATTACATTCCAGGATGCAAGAATAGTTAAGCTGACTGCATGCTGGTCTGCAAGAAACTGGCAACTATCGGTTTTTTTCAAAGATGACTGTGTAGTGTACTACCTGGTAGACATTGTCATTAAAAAAAGCAGACCAGCTGAGTGGAGTGAAATGATGCAATGCCTGTTGATGTGCTACTAATGGTTTGGCACTATGTTTTAGAGGGTTTACCCAATGAAAAATGCCTACCTTTCCTCCATTAACCTTGCAGGCAAATTACAAAGAAAGCATGTAACATTTAAACGACAAACAGCCATCCCGCCCTATCATTGGCAAAGCACATGAAGGAGATTTGGGGTTTACCCCCCACCAAATGAGAGAGGTACATCGTTGGCCTCAAATGTACAATAACTGGGTGAGAGCAGTCAGACAGTACCATGAATGTGATGCAACAAAAGATAACATGCCAGATAGGCCCCACTAAAGTGCTGTGAGTCACACCGCTCTTGTATCCCTCAGAAGGGGCATATAGGGGGTCCAGCCAGTGCTTAATATGTAATGGGATGTCTGGTGTTCAGCCTAGGACATGTGGTACAGGGAAGGCTGAACATCAATACTTCTCACAGACAAGGACATGCGTTGCATGGTAGCAGCTCTACTGATGTGGCGATAAGCATCCGTTCCAAGGACTGGAACGGGTGGTAACAGGCGGGCAGCCTGAGCTATAGGCCAGAGAGAAGCGAGGGCCTATAATGAGGGCACCCGGACGTACGTCCTGTTCACAGAAGAAAAATACAATTAAAATATGGCTGCCATGGAAAGGGATGTTGGGGCTGCATATGGAGCCCCTCTTCCCTTTCCATGGTGGCCTTCCGGAGCTGAGAGGAAGGAGCGGCTGTGGCAGCGGCACTTGCTACTGCCGAATTGAGGTAAGTGAAGGGGTGGGAATGATAAAAAAAAGATGGCAAGTGGGGGGGAGATGGCAGTGAAGGAACCGGACATCAGAGGGCTTGGAACACGGGCTGAAATTGCCAGTTTCGGCCTGCGTTCCTAGCCACCTGATTGGCTGGTTCTTGTTGGGATGCATTTTCAAATCACTGCCCCTCCCAAACAATTTATACTGCAGAAAATATACTAACATGGGGAGAATGCGTAGAGAGTGGTGTTGGAAGGTTAGACTATGGAAAACTAGCCATTCCTTTTGTAATAGTGCTAAGTAGAATACATTGAATGTGTGCAATGCTTACAACACAAATGAACCTTGCATTTAAAAGTATGCCTGAATCGTCGCAGCCTGTGTCGGAGACACAGAAAAACAAGGACCCACTTCCTGCTGTATCCCATTTTAATTCCCATGCATGGTAGGGAATGTACACCCACTTATAAATGTACCTAGCTAGGCCTCTAAACAATTAGGTTGGAATGCAAGCAGCCAAATGATTGAAGGGCTGCAGCAGAGTACAAAGGCCATACTCATGGGAGCCGGCGCAAAACACAAATTGACATTTAGGGCACTAGCCCCCCCCCCCCAGAATAATGGTCAATCCATTTGCACTACTAGATGTACAGTAGAAACGCTCTTAAATCCTTCATGAATTGGCTGGATTAGTGGGACACTGGGTCTAACACCGGGAAGGGATAACTGATATGGGGGGGTGGGAGGGGCAGAGAACAACCAGGCCTGTGATTTGTGCCAAGGAGAACAAAGGGTGATGCCAAAATTATAAGGTTGCGACAAGGAGGCATGGTTGGGGCGCCTCTGTCTCTGGGATGAGAAGAGAGTTGATTTGTTTGCAAGGACCAGGCTGACCTCGAAGTTATCTGCTGAGGTCATGTTGACGACCAGGTGCTCATCATGTGGCTAGGAACAAGATAGGCTGGTGTTTTATTAAGTTCAACCAATTGCAGTGTTTTGAAGTGCAGAGGCCATTAGCCATGTGTGGAGAAGATAGAGGAGAAGATGACATGACCAATTGGAGAAGGGTCCATATGTAATTATTAGCATGTAAATAGGCCACAGCCAATGAGGGTGGGGGCTGAATACTGTATACCGAATATACCGTGAATAACGATTTTATGTTTATAAGATGAACATTATTTTGATGATGGGAGAGAGCTCTCTGACAGTGGACTTATAATGCGATGTCGCCCCTTGCTTTTTGTATACAAAATAAAGCTCTTGTTCTCCTCGAAAAAGGGTGCACCTAGCCTTTTTCCCTGGTAGGTTTTTTTCTATTTCTGGTTGTTGTGGAGTTACCCTACACTCCTCCCATCAGGGTGCTAATGATGCTAAGAGCACTTGGAGAGTTGCTGGCTTCCCCCAAATTGCTCTTACAAATACCTTACGAAACAGCTGCCTCTTTTTGGTTTGCAGGCCGATATTACAAAATGTGGATGAACCTGTGGAGTTTTCATTAATGGACAGGGAGGGCCAGAAGCATTGTACAACTGTTGCACTGCACAAGACAGTGACGTTTTGTAACATTTAGCGGACAGGTATTCATTGGCACAGTAACATTTGCGCAATACAATTTCTCCTATAACACTAGTGGTAATTAGGATCTCTGATCTGTTCTCTGGGCATAGCTTGAACATCAGTTCTCCTATTCAAGGGCGTGTGAATTTAACCGGAAGTATTTTTCTGGCACCTGAATACTGGTCGACATATTTGCCTGGCACATGGATGCTAATTTGCATATTCTCTGGTGCAGTAATTCTCCTCGTCAGAACTCATGTTATTTATTTATGATCATTGTTTGTGCAGGGTGCGGTTTTTTTAAATCAATAATTTTTACAGCTTGCATTACATGTTTTGATTGCACGCTTGGGATATGTGTGATGACTTCCACAAATGAATAACTTGAACCTTCTTTGTAAGGAGCAGGGCATGCTCCTGCTTTCGGTTTCAGTGGAACAATTCTACTACTGGTTCACATCTGGATGTCATGACTACCTCATCAGAACCATCTCTGAAACAGCCATTTAGCTGATATAGTTGAAAACAATGGTTCACATGCACAGTTTGGGACATTGTTTATCAGAATGTGTAGATATTTGCTCACTACGCTAAATTTGCATAGGGGCTTGCCTTTGCCATCTGTTGCATGCTCCCTAAAAGTAGACACAACAAATTCCTTATCTGAACACACACAAAATAAATGGGAGGGAATATCGTCAGAGGCACCAATGAATTCTCCCTTAGCATCTGCCTTTTTCTGTTCCAAGGGACATGCAACAAAGTATTTAAATGAATTGGAGAGAAAATTGAGTACTTCTTTCAGAGACACTGTACATCACCAATAGACCTCCGAGGCGAGCAGTGCCAATGCATGGTGCTTTACACTGGTTACTTGTGGTACATATGGTGGGGTGGAACTGGTGGGAGAATGGATTGGGACATTAGACTGATAAGACACAGTATACGTAACCCGCAATATTGTATACATGTGCGCGTGTTTGGGCATGGGGGGGGGTTTATGCGGGGGATGGATGATGCCACAGGTGCTGCCTTCCTGTAAAGAGGTGCTTTTTGAGGGCAGTCATGAAGGCCTGTACGGAGGCTATTTTGTTGTTTATATCAAATGTCCGCAGTTCTCTGGGTGTGAGCCATAAAGGTAAGGTAGGAGAAATTAGGGCCATCGCAGGTGGGAATTGATCTACCAATGGCTCCACATTAACCTGCTATGATGAATTCAGCAGGAGATATTTTCTTTTTAACACACCATTGTTTTCATGTATCAAATCCCCCAAAAATACCAAAACTGGTTGGCGGGTGGTGAATCACAAGAACAGTGAAGAACAGTGGGCCTTGACACACTTTTTTAAAAATAATGTTTACTTTTAAAACAAATTGGGTAACGGATGCAGTGAATAAGGAAAACGCTGGTCCACTCTTGGGCAGGCTACGCACCAAACATTGTCAATCTTCATTCATGGCATGGTCCGGTTGTCTATGCACGAATATCCAAAGATACTGAAGTATGATGAGGGGCGTCACTGCCTTTTTTCCATGGTATGTGGTGCCATCAGCTACATTGAACAGCACTATAAGTACATTAAAGCCACGAGTGACAGACCTTGAGATGCCCTGCTCAGAACCAACCAGCATGTAGCCATTTTGGGCATTTCATGTTAATCAAAGATTTGCATCCCACTAACCCACAGCATACTTAATTTGATTGATGTATTCATGTCTGTGCGTATGATCTATAGGTTGTCTGGAACTTTGGCCTTGTACATAATGAGGTGCACACATTCTAATGCTATCATGGCATCTGTGTAAGACTGCACTCTGCACCTTACTTGGTTTAAGCTTTCTGGCAATGATGGTATAGTTCATCTGGGGTCAGGGTGCAGTGCACTTTTGAAATATGGCACAAATTGTCACAGAAAGAATGTCTTTGTATAGATTTCTCCACAAAGCCCCCTACATTAACAGTCTCACTTCTCTCGGAACCAGTAATCCTAATATTATTTGTCCAAGATATCTGCTCTCATCTGTAATGGTTACAGCCAAAGAACTCTTGTAGGTCTGACGTGCTAGAGGTATGCCCCACAACTGGTCGGTTGGGGTTAAAAAGAAGAGTGGGTGGCGAGGGTACCAAGGCACAGGAGTATGTTATGGCCAACCTTGCCACGATATAAACACACATTTTCTTTCCTTATCTTTTTCTTCCCCTGATAAAGGCCTTTGAATATTGCTAAAATGCATTGGCTCCGAGCCTTCTTCCATAGGTTCTATTGGTACAAATGGCATCATCTCAAGTTTACCCCCGTCTTTCCTATGATCCCTTCCTTTTTCTGTTTTAGAGCTAGCCATTGCTGATCAATCTGGAGGGTTAGTGTGATCCGCGTTCTTTCAGTATCGTGGGTCGTTCGGCTACCAGACGCTGCTGCTTCCTCTTTCAATTTTGCCGAAGCTTGAAGTTGCTGGAATTGCCCAACGTTAAGTGGTTGAATCACTAACAGCAATCACCCCACACCTCCTTTACATGGGTCCCATCCACAGACTCTGCAAACCCCGTTTTATCAAAGCAGACACCTATGGGAGGGTGGGGATCTTATAACAGGGAAACGAGGATCCACTGTTCTTGCCGAGACACCTCTAGGGAACGAAGATAGGCCAAGAAAGAATATGTTACCAAATTATCTTTTTTTCGAGTGAACCCCCCTCCCCCATGTCCCCTGCTTGCCAATAGAGGGATGGTGGCCACTGCCCCATCTTGGTTTTCACAGCCAGTAACCTTATTCCTGTTCTTGGATCATTAGAGGACTCCTTTCCTGCAAGGGTAGACTGTAGAGGAGGGAAAACAGCCACTGCAGTAATACTTAATTCATGCAAGAACATGGAAAGCAGAGAGTAAGGGGCAGAGGCAAGATTGCAGGCTGAAAGGATGCAGCGGAAAAGAGTGCAGGAATGCAAAATCATGGTACAAGGTGAAACGACAGAGAATTTGCCAGGTGGGAGGAACTGTATCACCTGGAAGGAAGCATTCACCAGTTGTGTGGGAAAGGACGGTACATGCCTAAGTAGGGCAAGCGCTGTAAGGCTCCTGGTGGTAGGGGATCTTGAGTGCAGAGCATGTGGGCAACAGTCGAGGGACTAAATACCGCGTGGGAAAGGAGGCGGAGCAAGAGAGCAAAGAACGAATACAGGGTCAGGAGGAGCTGCAAGGGGGAACATGACATACAGACAATGGTGGGAGCGAGGAACAAAGGAAAGGAATGAGTAATAATCAGGTCATATCCTACAATCACCCGAAATCACATTCAAGCAGCTGCCGAAAGTAACTTGTTGGCAAGCACGTTCTAGTTGTCCTTTGTCACTTTTTATTGCTGCATTGACCTTTTCCCTGGACGGCTACCCTTCTCTTTGCCTACCAATCTGGTTGCCATCTTGAAATTGAACCTTTCACCGTTCTGACATAACACTCCCCCTTCTATTTCTGTTATAATTTCCAAGGATCTTTACTACATCCTGACACTGATGTTCATCAGCCCTTATAAGGTGCATCTCCTGTATACATACCACATCAACTTTCTGGTCTCTAGCCATGTGTAGGAATGTAACCCTTTTGTTTTGAGAGATCAGGCCTCAAACATTAGACATAGTGATACTAACTATTGTTGTGCAACTAGGTTAATGAGGTGACAATGAGCGGGTCATCGAAACTGTTGTTTCCATCCTGTGATGTGTGGGATTAATGATAGTGAAAAAGGTGAATTTCCATTGGGCTACTACAATATAGCCACTGGGTAAATTCCCACCCTGCACCTCTCAAACAGTTGGTGTTTAGTCCGAGGATATTCATTTATTATAAGGATCCAATTGACCACTAAAATAATTATAACAGCGGAACCAATTAGGCAACAAACCAGAAGCAAAGAAACCAGCCTCTCGGTACGTATGTGAGATGAGAGCAAAAATACTTCAGTTCACCAAACCTGAGGGTCACCCACCAGTCAAGGGCAGTTAGTGGGAAATTGTTCCAGGCAGGGTCCAAATCCTGAGATTTGGGATTGCTGCACATTAACTCCCACAGGACCAGCTGCACCTCCTCAGAGGTATTCTTCCTTTCCCCTCCTTCCCCCAGAAGCTCACTGTCTCCAGAGTTCTTGTTCCCTCTAGGCTGGACTACTGCAGCAGCCTATTTCTAAATCTGCCTGCCTCTACTCTCCGCCCTCTGCAACTCATCCAAAACAGGACTGCAAGTCTTGTCCTTGGCCTCAAGCCCAGAGATCGTATCTCTCCAGGACTGAAATCTCTGCACTGGCTCCCAGTGGCGGTGATGATTAAGTTAAAAACCCTCTGCATTGCCCACAAGGCCTTCTGGGGCCTGGGGCCTCAATAACTTCAACTCTCTCTTCCTAAATATCTTCCTTCTCGAGCTCTTCGCTCATCTACCTCCAACTCCCTCAGGGTTAGTCGCTTCTCCAAGCAGCGAGTTGATGGTAGATCTCTTTCTTCTGCTGGGGTCTCCCCCTGGAACAGCCTCCCAACCTCACTGAAACTTGAGGAGAATCATCTCCGGTTCCTCAAGACCTTCCTCATTGCTTCTGCTTTCTCTCCTCCTCTCCCCTGCTGATCTCCTGGCTGAATCTGAAACTGCACTGGCTACCCTCTGATCTCGGACCCAGGTCCCCTCCCCTCCAGTTGTACACCTGCACTGACCCCCTAGCATCCGTTGCATTCAGGGACTGTGTCTGTATCCCCACAGCCCCTACTAGCACTTGACACCTGATGTCTGCATTTACCCTTGGACATGCCACCAGCTGTCCGCACTTTTATTATGTATTGTCTTTATTTATTTTGAATGTTATCCTATGTACTGCACTGCCCCCTCTCCTTACCCCCCCCTGCACTTTTCCCTTTCCCCCCTCCCCTGCACCTGTGTGATCTCAATGTCTCCTGGCCTAGTAGGATTGCAGTCTCTCTCTTCCCTCTGTTTCCCCTCCCTTGCCTCGTCGCGCCTTGAAACACTTGTGTATAGGCGCGTTATATTTGCCATATCATGTTGTTGTCATCCTTAAGCCTCCAATTCCTCATTGGTTTTGACCTGCAGTTCACATTGTGATATCTTCCATCCATTGTGTTCATCTGGCTCTTCTTTGCGGTTTAAGAGCAGATTCTGACTCCTCAATACCCAATGTATGGAGCGCCTCACCCCCTTAGGTCACATTGTGGGTTGGGCTGCTCGAGGTGAACACCAGCCATACCTGGGAGGTCCATCTGTAATGAATGTGTGAGTATCAAAGCCTTAGTAACCTGGCAGAAGGCTAGTCTTTTCTGCAAAGTGTTGAGGGCCACATCTTTATAAAGGCTCAGGGACTGAACCTGGAAAGCAATTAATCTCTTGCTTTGTGCAGAATGTTTTCTTTAGTAGAGTATGAGTGAAATTTCATCACCTCATTATGTGGACCGGTCTTTTCCTTCTCCTATAAACCAACTTCATGAACTGTCTGCATAAATCTCAGGTTATTACTATGGGGAATAGTTACTGAATCCAGTTGTGGATGTCCTTTCCACTGGTTTCTTCATTGCGTCCCTTCAGGCGCAGTTTCTTTTGTCTCAGTTAGTTTTCAAGGACCTCTGTTCTGTTATCTTATCTCGGGCTTCTCTGAACTTGTTCAAAGTCCTGGTGGAAAGCCTGGATCTCTTATTTGTTGGTGTCAACCCTGTCCTCTATTGAGCATATCCAGTTTGATTTCAAGAATAGAGCCGGCTTGTTCTCTTATGGATGCCTGGCTCTGCTTAGAGAATGTATGTCCATGCTCCTCTTTTAGTCAGTGATATATTTCAACTTGTTTTGTGAGGGAGGACGTCCACTGCATTGGATATTTTTGCTGCAACTTCCAGCTCCCTCACCATGATCCGTGGCGTACCTATTATCCATGGTCCATGATTCCATAGATTCAGGTTCCCAAATTGCGTTTAGGGTAATGTCCTTCAATGTCCCTGTGGTGCCTGTCATAGGCCATCATGGGAGTCCAAGCTCAGGAGCAGACATCAATCTCTTCACTGCCAGAGTGCATGATGGCTGATCAAGAGAGTACACATGTGAAGATTTTACAGTACCAAGCATAGTCCACGTGCCACGCCACAAATCTAGAGTGTCCTCCCCTTGCTTTCCACTTTCACAGTCAGACTGCACCTTCATGGGGTGCAAAACATTTGCTGCGAGAAAATCTCCCAGGAATATTGCAGATGGCATGAGCGCACCAGGTTCCTGTGGCCATCAGGGTCAGTAAAATGGTTCTTGACCCGAGTTTTCAACTATTGTCACAATGTTGTCACCCAACATGGCTCTCTGAAGATGTAGACATTCTGATGAGACTGCAGTCCCTGCAGGCCCCCATGTGGTCCCCTGCAGCATGCATAGAAAAGGATTCAGTGTCCATTGGCATTTCAGAGTGTCACCGAACCATACACTGCAATTTCTCTTACAGGGTCTGTCACTGCCCCCTTCCACAGACGGAGTGCTCAATGTCCCGACACTGATGCTCCTACTCCAGAGACTGTCTGCCCTATCTTCGAAGAGGTTCCCCTCCTCCACCACCAAAGAGCACTGCAAAAGACCTCGTGGGCGACACAACTCGTCTGCCCACTAGCCTCACCATCCAGAGAGTGTTGAGGGGTCTACCCCAATGCTCGCCACTGGCAGTTCTATTTTTAACAATGTGGAGGGGATAACAAAGTGATTGATTCTGGACCTTGCTGCCTCCTCACAGAGCACTAGTAGTGCCTGCAGGTCCTCAAAGCTGCACCCTTGCCTCTTCCTCCAGAACTCTGCATGGCAGGTGAGACATTATTTTCTCAGTGTGTACCTCAATCAGGAGTCAGGAAGACCTAGCTGCCGGCAGTGTTTGCACGGCTGATTTTCAGCCCATAGTTTCACTGTTATGCTGACTCTTGGAGAAAGTCATGGCATCAAATGAATTGCAGTAACTGGTGCAAGTGACATGGAAGTGCCGGAGCATAGGATCTATGCACCTCCATGTCCGCAATAAGCTGTGCTCTCTCTAAGAACTTTAGAGCAGGGAGATGGGTTTGTCTGATCCCCATCCAAGCTCAAATATATATGTAAGCTGAACCTGACACTGGATGGTGTAATGTCCACAGGATGAGTATGAGTAAATGACGCTGCAAGCAACCTGTGGGACTATGGAGAAAATGCTAATTCACCTTACCGCACCAAGCGTGTGTCTTACGGATCCACGGAGTGGATTAGATAGTCACAGGGAAAGGGCAATTGCCAGCTTCCAGGCCCACTCTTATTTGTATCAAAACACAGCAGGCCAGGCAGATTTGATATACTTAACATTCATTAGGTAAATATAGAAGACCGGATATATAACTGCATGGCACAGGTAAACAATGCCTTATGGATAAACAGATGCATTCAGTGCTGTTCGTACATTAACAGATGCCCTGGTAACAGATGCCTACTGGATAAACAGATATTAGTGCTTTGCATGCATTAACAAATGACCTTACTAACAGAGGCCTTGTGGATAAAAATGAGTGTGTTGTATGCATTTATAGCTGGGCCTGGTAACAGATGCCTTGGGGATAAATAGATTGTAGTGCTTTGCATGCATTAACAGATGACCATGGTAATAGAGGCCTTTTGGATGAATACATGAATACTTATATATAAATGAATTGCATTCTTAGGCATATATTTTATAGTTGCTAGACGTGTCATAACAGAGGTGGATATAGTCATAGGACACAGAGTCTTCACCTTGTACTCCCATTTCCACAGTTCATATACAGATATCAGTAAGTTAGACTCTTTGGTGTAAAATCTACCTCTTGGGGACATTGTACGAATTATGCTCAATACATTTTCTTCTTCAACCAACCTGGTTCCCACAGATTGTGGTTTATGAGCTCCCATGTGGAGCTATTCCAAGAAACTCCTGGTAGCTGCAGTCTACCGCAAGGACAAGTAAACACTACCACGCCATTCCGCAGACACAAATCGGGGGGGTATCTAAACAGACTACACATACATCAGAGTTTCACCTAGCTCAGCACAATTCCAGGTTCTGCCACAAAACAATTCTGACACACTTGAAGGGAGGGTGAAATACGCAGGTACAAAATTAATGCTCACCACACCTATCCTCAAATGATAAACTGGATAACCCCTCAAATCGTTCTTCCTTTCTGGTGATCTGTTTTAGCTTGTCTCTTTTTCTTTTTTTCCCCCCACAGGACGTGTACACTAGTGACTGTCATGATTCCTGTCCCTCATGTCCCCAGCCCTCCAAGATGTCAGGCTGGAGCCAGGCCACGATCACCTACATGGCCCTCACGGGCCTCTTCATCCCTCCAAAGACCCACTTGGAGTCAGACTTGGCGCTTGTGGCACCAGTCTCACTCACTCCCATAGGATAGCATTGGGGATTGGACTTGTAGTGCATTGATGGGGACAAGATGGATGCCCCCACATATTTCGGTTCCCAGAACTGCATATGCAGTCTAGTCTTTTGGGTGTGGCTCAGCCCAGATACCTGGGATACCCAGAGACTATTTAAGCACGCCCAGGCTGAGAAACATGCTTTGCGTTTTCTGCACCTGCAGTGTGACACTCACTGTGTTCGGATCGGTCTCCAGTAGGCCTGCATCTTTCTTCTACGCTCAGCTCCTGCAAGAACAAGAACACCGTTAGGAACAGCCTTACCTTGCGGCGCTTCTGTCCATCATTCATCGCTCCTTCTGTTCTGCGGGCATCTTCGGCGGTGTCATTCCCATCCCGGCACGCCGCTTCCTAAGGAAAAGGGAAAAGAACAGAAAAAAGGCATTAGTAAGCATTCAGCAAATCTTCGCTTATTTTTAAAGACTGTACGAGCTTCAAATGCTTACCTGAATCCCAGCCGCTCTGGGGGAACTCTGTCTCCGGAACTTCTCATCCATCTGCAAGAGGGAAAAGACACTCCAGGTTAGCGTGGAAACATCTAGAGGCGCTGCTTACCGCGCTTACTCACTGCATTTCTTCTTCCTAACCAGCATCCACGCTGAAAACGTTGCGGCACCTAAAAGACACAGAAAAAGAACTCAGTTCAATACAAATACGAAAGGAGTGCATTGCGCATCGCGCAATCACTCACCGTCAGCGCTGCTCATCTCAGCAGCACGCCGGCATCCCTGGACGCCGGCCATCATCATAGGAAGGAAAGGAATGAAGTTAGAGAACTGTTCAAAAGACTCATTATACTTACCTGTCGGACTCTTGCCAGTGAAGTAACTAGGCAGCAATGAGCCTGCATCAATCAAAGCGCCCCTGCGCTGAAGGCAGGATGGAGAGCACACTTTCCAAGAAAACAAGGTGAGCTGTGGATCAAAGGGAAGGGTTGGACCCCGGGAAGAAGGGGTTCAAGCACACAGAGACAATAGGGAGTTAAACTCTACCAATCCTGTGTTTCAGGCCCAGTCTCCAGTCGAGTAGACTCCAGGGAAGGGTTCGAGGTCAGAAAAGGCTGAGTGACATCCCCGTGGATACCAGGTGAGCGTTACAGAACGCAAAGCCTCACATCAAAATCCACCTGGGCGTCATGGAAACGTCAGAAACCGACCAGTTAGCCGACATGTTGGGGCAGCTACGTTACGAAGTACATGCAGCCAGGCAGGAGACCAACACCCTGAGGAGAGAGCTGATAGTAGCCAAAGAACGCACTGATGATTTAAGCCGGCAACTTCTCCAGTCACAAGCAGGGCATACACCATTGCCGGGAAGCGTGCACTCGATGCCAGCACCATCAGACAATCCAGTTCAGTTAACCCTTCCTGGGGCAGTTCCCTTGGCCCTGCCCGAACAATTTACGGGGCATCCCAAGAGGTTTGCAATGTTCATGAACCAGTGCCGCCTGCACTTCCTTTGTAGACCAGGGGCCTTTCCGAATGACCAATCACGGGTCGCTTTTGTGCTATCCTATCTGAGTGGTAGCGGCGCGGACTGGTCTGTATCCTTTGTGGCCCAAGACAATCCTTTGCTGCATGACTTCACGGGCTTTCAGCAGGAGATGGAAAAGCTGTTTGCCTGTCGTACACACGGGCAGGCATTAGACAACGAACTTCTGTCCGTACGCCAAGGGAATCAAGACCTATTAACATACATAGCCACGTTCAATAGACACATAGTTGAAGCAGAATGGCCAGTGGAGAAGAGAACCACGTTATTTCATCAGGGGTTGCTGGGGGAGCTCAAGGATGTTCTCGCACAAGTAGTGAACCCCCCCGGAATACTGCTCAGAATTCATTGACCTTGTTGTTCAACTGGATCATAGGTTGCAGGACCGAAGAGCAGATCGAACCACACCAGACCCTCGCCCTATGTATGTGCGTTCAAAGGACAATATTGCCCGCACAACGGAAGGTCCAGGAGAACCAATGCAAATCGGGGGGGTCAGATCCCCCTTGACTAAAGCGGAAAGGGATAAAAGGAGACAGCAGCAGTTATGTCTGTACTGTGGAAGGTCAGGTCATTTCCTTAAAGAGTGCCCTGTGAAGCCACCAAGGAGGACGGTAGGGGCCACGGACAAGGAAGATACCATCAAGGAATCAGAAAACTCCCCAGCCCGGCAAGTGTAGGGGTCCACTTGCGAGCGAAGAAAGTGAACTACAGACCTCCCATTTTGCACTACCTGTGGTCTTGATCAATCACCAACAACCATCTCAGATGCACGCAGTAAGAGCGTACATTGACAGTGGAGCCGCTGGCAATTACATCGACCAGGATCTTGCGGCAAAGATGGGGCTTCCGTTACGCCCTAAATCAACAACTGACACTGTTACACAACTGTCGACGGCACGGAAATAGCTTCTGGTCCAGTATCCCAATGCACTGCAGCTTTAACCATTCTGTGCCAGGATGGACACCAGGAATCTATCGTTTTCAACCTCATTAAGGCACCACAGTTCCGGTTGATTTTGGGAATGCCATGGTTGGTAACTCACAATCCTCGAATCGATTGGCGAGCAAAAGAATTGGCCTTTCCCGAGACTTGCGCCCACAAATGTTATCGCCAAGAGAAACAACCAATAGACACCAGAACCTCCACGCTTGCGACTGTGGCAATCGGCACCCTACCAAGTGAATACCAGGACTTTCAAGATGTCTTTCAGAAAGAACAGGCTAATACCCTGCCACCACATAGACCATACGATTGCCAAATCGACCTGATACCCGGTGCACAAATCCCTTGTGGGCGAATATACGCACTCACGGAACCAGAAAACCAGCACCTGAAGGCCTATCTTGACCAATACCTGGCCAACGGGGTCATCCGTCCCTCAAAGTCTCCAGCAGCCAGTCCTCTATTCTTCGTACCGAAAAAAGGAGGGGGGCTTGAGAACGTGCATCGACTATCGCACACTTAACCAGATTACCGTAAAAAAAACACTACCCCCTGCCACTGATCCCTGAATTGCTTGATCAAGTCAAAGATGCCCAAATCTACACAAAACTAGACCTGAGGGGGGCATATCACCTTGTTCGCGTAAAACAGGGGGACGAAAGGAAAACTGCTTTTCGCACCAAATACGGCTTGTACGAATATCAAGTAATGCCCTTTGGCCTTTGCAACGCGCCTGCAGCATTTCAATACTTCATGAACGATGTCCTACGGGAATTGATTGATGTCTGTGCTCTAGTGTACATCGACGATATTCTAGTATATTCCGCATCAAAGCAGGACCACGTTAAACACGTCCGATCCGTATTGGAGAAACTCTGTCAACACCAGCTCTACGCCAAGCTCGAAAAGTGCTCATGCCACGTCTCCGAGGTGGAATTCCTGGGCTTTATTCTCAGCCTGAATGGAATCCGAATGGATGTACACAAGGTAGATGCTATCCTGAACTGGCCATCCCCAAATTCATTCAAGGGGGTTCAAAGTATGCTGGGTTTTGCAAACGTCTACCACCGGTTCATCCCAGGATTTTTGCAAATCGTGCATCCCATCACGTCATTGCTAAGGAAAAGCAACAAAAACTTCCAGTGGACAACAGAAGCCGAGGAAGCTTTCCAAGAACTCAAAGCAAGATTCACATCTGCCCCAATCTTACGCCACCCTCGCCCTGATCTCCCATACCTGGTGGAAATGGACGCCTCAAGCATGGCTCTGGGAGCCGTCCTCTCACAAAAGGACCCCGAAATGGGCCAGGTGCACCCTGGTGCCTTCTGGTTGCGTAAATTCACACCCCCTGAACTCAATTACACTATCACAGACAAAGAACTCCTGGCCATTAAGTCAGCATTTAAGGCATGGCGGCACTACCTCTTGGGCACCAGACACACAATCACCGTAATAACTGACCACCGGAACCTCCAGTACCTAAAAACGGCAAAGGCCCAATCCTCACGACAACTACATTGGGCTCTTTTTTTTGCTAAATATGACTATATGATTACATTTCGACCAGGGGTGAAAAACAGGAAGGCTGATGTCCTTTCCCGTATGGGGGTGGAAGAGCAAGGGTATCAGAACCCTGACCCAATAGCAATCATCCCGAGTGACAAGCTTCTAGGAATCACAGCAACCATAACTCAGAAAGAATTACATGAAGAAATCCAAAACCTGATGAGTCCGGAGCAATTACAAGCATGGAGTGCACAAGGAGAACATTACATGATAAAAGATTAGTTACCCTACTTCAGGAATCGTTTATTCTTACCAAACCAAGAACTACGAGAACAAGTCATGCCCGGTTATCATGATTCCTTGATTGAGGGCCACCCCGGAATCGCTAAAACTCTAGCCAAGGTAAAACAAAATTATTGGTGGCCCACGTGGCGTAAAGACATTATCCAATTCATCCTATCTTGTGGAGTGTGTGCTCAAAACAAGTCATCAAAGCAGAAACCAGCTGGGCTATTACAACCATAGGAAATCCCACCAGCACCCTGGCACACGTTGTCCCTCGATTTTATTACTGACTTAGCACCCAGTCAAGGGTCTAACACTATTCTTGTGGTCGTGGACCTATTTTCAAAAATGGCACATTTCATTCCTCTTGAGGGGCTCCCAAATGCTTCCACGAAGGAAAAGGTATTTCTTGAAGGCATCATACGGCTCCATGGGTTTCCTTCAGTTTTGGTCTCAGACCGAGGTACTCAATTCGTATCTAACTTCTGGAGAAAATGCTTCTCTATGGCCCAGATCGACATCCAGCTATCCACCAGTCACCATCCCCAAACGGATGGTCAAACTGAGAGGACAAATCAGACGCTCGAGCAGTATCTGCGTTGCATGTTACACCAAGCTGAAGGAAGCTGGTTCGACCTATTATGGATAGCTGAATATGCTTATAATAATTCCCTACACACCAGCACTGGGCAGACACTCTTTAATACCATGTATGGCAGGCACCCACGTACTTCTGAGTTGGACATTCCTACAACCCTGGAAATGCCAGCAGTCAAAACCTTGCACACAACCATTTCTCAAACCTTTAAAAGGGCAGCTGAACACCTACTTCAAGCTAAGAATCGCCAAAAGAGCTTTGCTGATCAACATCGAGCAAAGGCCCCCAACTACTAAGTGGGAGACAAAGTCTGGCTGGCGTCTAAACACGTATCCATTAAAGGAACCCGAACTTTCCGTCCAAGATACCTGGGTCCATTCACCGTCACCTCCGTGATAAATCCTGTGGCGGTCAGACTAGCTTTGCCGTCAAACATGCAGATTCATCCTGTGTTCCACGTGTCTCTCCTTAAACCTGTTCAACCTAGGACCCGGGTAGCAATGCCACCGCAGCCAGTAGTAGTCGCCGGGGAGCCAGAATTCGAAGTCAAGGACATCCTGGATTCAAAGTACATCAGATCCAAATTATACTACTTAGTAGACTGGAAGGGGTATGGTCCACAAGACAGAACATGGGAGCGTTGAGTGTACATCCATGCACCTCGCTTGCTTAGACAATTTCATCAAAACCATCCAAACAAACCAGGACCAGACAGAAGAGCCACCTTGAGAGGGGCCTTGGGGGGGGGAGTGCTGTCATGATTCCTGCACCTCATGTCCCCAGCCCTCCAAGATGTCAGGCTGGAGCCAGGCCACGATCACCTACATGGCCCTCAAGGGCCTCTCCATCCCTCCAAAGATCCACTTGGAGTCAGACTTGGCGCTTGTGGCACCAGTCTCACTCACTCCCATAGGATAACATTGGGGATTGGACTTGTAGTGCATTGATGGGGACAAGGTGGATGCCCCCACATATTTCGGTTCCCAGAACTGCATGTGCAGTCTAGTCTTTTGGGTGTGGTTCGGCCCAGAGATACCTGGGATACCCAGAGACTATTTAAGCCACAACCAGGCGGAGAAACATGCTTTGCGTTTTCTGCATCTGTAGCGTGACACTCACCGTGTTCGGATCGGTCTCCAGTACGCCTGTATCTTTCTTCTGCGCTCAGCTCCTACAAGAACAAGAACACATTAGGAACAGCCTTACCTTGCGGCGCTTCTGCCCATCATTCATCGCTCCTTCTGTTCTGCAGGCATCTTCGGCGGTGTCATTCCCATCCTGGCACGCCGCTTCCTAAGGAAAAGGGAAAAGAACAGAAAAAAGGCATTAGTAATCATTCAGCAAATCTTCGCTTATTTTTAAAGACTGTACGAGCTTCAAACGCTTACCTGAATCCCAGCCGCTCTGGGAGAACTCTGTCTCCGGAACTTCTCATCCATCTGCAAGAGGGAAAAGACACTCCAGGTTAGCGTGGAAACATATAGAGGCGCCGCATACCACGCTTACTCACCGCATTTCTTCTTCCTAACCGGCATCCACGCTGAAAACGTCGCGGCACCTAAAAGACACAGAAAAATCAATACAAATACGAAAGGCGCGCATCGCGCTCTCACTCACCGTCAGCGCTACTCATCTCAGCAGCACGCCGCCATCCCCGAACGTCGGCCATCATCTAAGGAAGGAAAGGAACGAAGTTAGAGAACTGTTCAAAAGACTCATTATACTTACCAGTCGGACTCTTGCCAGTGAAGTAACTAGGCACCAACGAGCCCGCATCAATCAACGCGCCCCTGCGCTGAAAGCAGGACGGAGAGCACACTTTCCAAGAAAACAAGGTGAGCTGTGGATCAAAGGGAAGGGTTGGACCCCGGGGAAGAAGGGGTTCAAGCACACAGAGACAATAGGGAGTTAAACTCTACCAATCCTGTGTTTCAGGCCCAGTCTCCAGTCGAGTAGACTCCAGGGAAGGGTTTGAGGTCGTAAGAGGTCAGAACAGGCTGAGTGACGTCCCTGTGGATACCAGGTGAGCGTTACAGTGACCTGCGGAATTCGCAACAGCCAAACGAAAATAAAACTATTACTTGCCCATTAAGCGGTCATAAATGACTGCAGCCAAGTAGTGCTCAAACCCAGATCCATCTCACCCAGTTCAACCCCTCACGTGAGAATGAGCTGCCACCCGGGAAACATCAAACTGTGATGCCGCTCATGAAGGAAAGGTACCAGAAGGCAAGGGATACCAGATTAAACGTCTTTCACTAAACCCCTATGGGTTTTGTCTTTCTCTCTTTTCCCCACAGCCAGAACCGAAAGTATGAAGCGGATGCCGGACCAACACTGAACCGGCTACTGTACAACAACGGTTGCTTGCTTATCTCTCATTTCCTTGCCCACTTCCTCGACTTGCGCCTGCGCTGATCCACCTGTCACACTTTTACAGTCTTGTTATTTCTTTACTATTCGTCAGATGACTGTATGAGTAAGATACAACACCAACAATATTAAGCACCAACGCTATCCCACTGCGGGATGACATAATGTCTATTTCCCATTCACAGCTGAAATATGGAGTGATGATCGATTGATTTCTGTTTCTTTTTGGTTTTCTCTTGGTATAATAGGTGTTTTTTTACTATTAGGTGGCAATGGTGAAATGTGAGAGTACCGCCTCAGAGAGAGGCAGCCCAGTACTGTTTACATTGGGAATACATCCCTCTCAAACTACCCCACTACATCCTCTCAAACGGCAGTCGTAGGAGAGTTTTGCTAAAGTCTACCAGCAGGTGAGACTCTATAAAACTATCCCTTGGTATACAGGCTCCAACTCTTAATAAATGTCTGTACTACTCAAAGGTTTGATAAAATGGCAGAGCAGCCAGGCTTATCTTATGAGGAGGATATGAGCTGTAGGTAAGTACAATGAGCCCAGTAAATACATTAGCACAAAAACATTCTCACACAAATGTATATTTTATTATAACTCTAAGTATTTATATACACACAGCATAGGTACTTAAATACTATTTTAACCCACCATCAGAAACGGAAACACATAAGCAACACTTTTTCAGGTGAATGTTCTAATAGAAGTGGCTCGCACCAGTAATGAACACAGTTCAATGATAAAATCAATTCACTTTGTAAAGTCACTGAGATAATGTTCTGTTGTAAGGAAAAAGGGCTATTCAGCACAAGCAACAGCAATATATTACTTTGAAATAATTTTCAATGAATCGAACACTTTAGCAGTCCATTAGCTAACTAGTTAAGAGTTCTTCAAAGTCCTTTGAGTAGGGGTGCAAAGTCTTATTCAGCAGCAGAAAAGGCAAAATTCCACTTTAGTTACTTTTAAATAGAATGGGACAAAAAAGTTAATAGGGAACTTGGAAAGCATTCCCTATAGGTGAACAATCTGTTAAACCTGTGCAATGGGCATGGGTGACCATCCAAACACCTGGTATTGTACTCTAGTCACACCTTGAGCCCCAGAGTACCTTGGGGGTATTGAAGAATATGCAGCATGATTCTTAACTGTGCAGCAGCGATGGACCCAGTCTCCTGTTCCCTGGTTGTGATGACGAAAGGAGGGACTCTGGGAGGGATGTCGCAGCAGCAGTCACGAGAAAGGACCCTCAGCAAGGAATTATTTGGACTCCCATGTCGGACTGCAGTTTTGGCACTGTTTTATAAGCTCCTACAGTGAATGGTTACTGCCCAGTCGATCTGCCTCGATTCTGCAGTCCTGCACTCTGGTGAGAGGACTTTGAGGAGGGGGATCTTGCATCTGGAGGCCCAACTGGAGCTCAGCAAGTTCTCAGAGAATTTTTCATGGGAAGACAATGCACTGCAATTGGGTCGGATGTCGTCTGGTATTGGCGGTTTTCAACCCTGGTAGGTCACAGCATGTCGGGTGATGGCTCATTCTGCAGCTTGTATTATGGCTAGTTGTTTCCACCAGCCAAAGGGAAGGAGTCATCCTCTTCAGAGCTCCTCGGTCATTCATAAAACTCGGTCAGGACATCAGTGTTCTCTTCGCGGCTGCTCAAAGGGTCTGCCAGTGTCTCTGGTCATCCTCTGCTTTGGATCTTCTGTTCCAGTGGTCGACTTGCCGTCTGCCTCAGGAACATCACCTTTTATCAGGATTTCCCATTCATTCCTCTGCATACCCTCTCTGCAGTTTACAGAAAGGGGTGGCTGGCTGTCCAAACAGGACAGCCAGCACCCCAGTGGGAATTGGTTCCATCCAGGCACATCCACAGACAAAGGACAGGGGAGTATCAAACTGTTCCCTGGCTTCCTGTTCTCACAGACATACAAAGGGATCCCACGAAAGACAAAACTCACATCAAGCCCTCCCCCTCCCAGGATGTTAGAAGAAGGGCTAACAAAGAACAACCATACATGAAATGGCAAGAAAAAGAAAGGAGACACCATGTTAGAACATATGTGACTCTTTGGTGCATAACCACAGCTGTGAATACAGTCTGCAGTGGAAAATTGCCCAAAAGTCAGTAGAATACATCCACTGCCACCAGCCATAACTATAGGGTTGACGCTATAAACAACAAGTTACAGGAGCAAAGTTTTAGGAGCCAAGAGAAGGGGAATACTAGGTGTCCCCTCAGCACTCCACATAAGGTGGGTGTGCTGATCTCCCAAAAGAAAAAATAGGAAGGTTAAAAAGTATCCCTCTTTCCATACGAACAGTAGTTCTTAAGGAAAATTAAAGAATATAAAAGGAGAACACTAAAGAGCCCTCAACATCACTGCACATAGGGTGCTGTGTGCTGCAAAAGTGAAACACAGATGTCTTTAAGATCCCATAACATAATCAGGGCCAAAGGGCCTCTGACTGGATGACCATAGAGGAGCTCAAAGAGGCTAAAGCCCACTCCAGTTTGAGGCACCTCTCTCTAGGCAAAAAGAAGGCATGGCAGTAGAAGGTCCCACTTTCTTGAAAGGGGTTTCTCTAAAGCACCAATCATGCTCTGCATGGTTCTGTTAAACCTCTCAACCAACCCGTTGGTTTGGAGATGGTAGGATGTTGAGAATTGTAGGCGATCCCACAGGTTTTCCACATGGCTTGCATGTAGTAGGACATACAATTTGATCCCCTGTCGGATACTACCTCCTTAGGAAAACTAATTCTGGTGGAAATACCAAGTAGGGCTTTAGCATCTGCCTGAGCAGTAACAGTTCCCACTGGTATGGCCTCAGGGTATCTAATGGCATGGTCCACTACATCCAGGATAAACTGGTTGCCTGAGGAAGTATGAGGGTCTAGGGGACCAACTATGTCAATCTCCACCCTCTCAAAAGGGACTCCCACAACTGGGAGGGGCACTAAGGGTGCCTTATTCTTGGTTCCACTCTTTGCCAGACAATTGGAAACTGTGGCTGCTTCTGCAATGCGTTTCTACTTATGAACCAATCTTGGTTCACTAAAAATACGGTAGTACCCAAACTGTGATCATATGGTAAATCTGACCGAATTCGGCCGGTACCATTTGATCGATTGTAAACGATCACTTTGGGTAATCACTACCAAACATGGAAAGCGGGGGTTGCGGAGGTGTCTCCCGCTCTTCATGTTTGGTAGTGATGGCCTTTGCGGTAGCGGGGGTGTCCCCCGCTTCCAGAAGTTTGGAGGCGGGGGACAGGGGATAAAAAGAAAAGCAGACCTTGCGGCGTTGAATCCGACCTGTGTAAGAGGGACGGATCTGATGCGGCAGGGTCAGAAGATGAGTGGACCTCAAAAAGGTAAGTAGGGGGTTGGTGGAGGAGTGTATTGCGGTGGTGTGGGGTTTAGGTTTGGCCTTATTTGGCCACAGCAAAATTGTCTTCACAGCTGAATTGACCATGGTCAATTCAGCCGCGAACAATGGTCCCATGGCCAAATTGTATACATCTAAAAATACAGTGAGAGTCTATTTGTGCTCAAATGACCAGCCAGAGGGTCCTCATGGACTATTTGCAGACATTTGGATCTGATCTCCTGGGGTACCACCAGTCTCACGAGGTACCCTGGAGTAGATTCCATATGCTCACTATAGAGGAGACCATCCTCCCAGTACAGTCTATGCTTCCCAGGTTCTTGCCCTTGACTCTGGGAAGCTGCCTGCTGCCGCAGACCTTCAAGAGATGGACACTCTTTGTCCTCTGCTAAAGTCTGTCCTAGAGGGTCCACCTTCTGCAAGCAAAGTCTACAGCACATGATGGTCTCTAGGATCCAGATCCTCTAGACAGGGTTGCATATCCTTCACTTCTGTTTCATCATTAAGTGGGTTTTCGGGGGATTCCTCTTCCACCAACTCGGCCTCAGCTGGAGGTGGGGTCACAGGAGTGACCTGGAGTTTTTCGCTGCTAGTAACTCTTTTCTTGGAGGAAGGTTTGGGCTTGAGATCTTTCTTTTCTTTGGAGACTGGATTTCTCCTTGGTCTCAGTGGGGAGATCTCTCAAGGTTGCCTCCCTAGATTTTCTTGTAAGATCTCTTCTCTTCTTAGAAGTGGGGCTTCGGGGTGCTGGAGACTACACCCAGGGCTTTCAAGTAATTTCCTAACAGTACCCTACCAGGCACTTCAGACTGAACACTAACCATGATCCTTACAGTCATATCATTGCACTCAAAGGTAGCTGGCATAATGGGGCACATTCGGACTGGACCTCCTGCTAACTTGTCAAGCCTTTTGGATGCCTTAGCCACATACTCAGGTTGAAAGAAACTTTCATCTACCACAGTTATGATGGCCTGAGTGTCTAATTGGCAGTTATGATGGTCCACACTGTCTTTGTAATACTCTTTAGTATCATCAGGGATAGAGTTATAGACTTCTATATTCTGCTGTTCCCACAGTCCCAAGTATAATAAATAATTTCTGGTTTAACACCAATGGGTTCTTCAGCCTGAGTGTGAAAGCTAGCACCTGTCATGAGCGCTTCTCCCTCTTGGGTGAAGGCTAAGGAGACAGATGGGTTCCCTGAAGGTTTACCCTTGCATCTGGGATCTCCTTTCACATGGTCACCAGACCCACAAACCAGACACTGTTCAAATGTTCTTTGGAATGGGGGTTTCTGGTAACCACCCTCTGGTTTGGGTCCAGGCGTTTCACTAGCCCTATAAGGTTTATGGGAGAATTTACCCTTGTGCTGTTTGTGCGCCTCTTTTGGTGGGGGAATTTGTGGAATGATGTTTTCCTATCTTGCCTATGCTTCTTCCCCTCCTCTTTATTGTGAGGAGCCCCAGAATCCGTGTGAGCCCTGTTGGCTACCCACAAGTCAGCAGCTAGTGCTAACTTCTTAGGGTCAAGATCTTTAGAGTCAGCAAGGTGATATCTCAGCTCTGGGGAACAGGCATCAGAAATGCTTTCTAGCATGACAAGACATTTCATACCATCATAAGTGCTCACTTTGTGGCCCTTAATCCACCCATCAAGTTTTTTCTGCCTCTCACACACCCAAGTAGCGCATCACACACCATCATTCTTCTTATGGTCCCTAAACCTTTTCAGGTATTGGGAAGGGGTTTTACCAAACCTGGCTATGAGAGCAGTCTTTACCAACTGGTAATCCTCTCTATCAGCACGACATAGCTCCATCACAGCCACTCTGGGGGAGCCTATAGATAACCCAGGGAACATTTTCACTCTCACTTCTACCTTGTACTTTACATGTAAATTCAAAAGTTCCCAACCAATCCAGAATATAATTTTTCACATCATACACACTCACCAAATCCTTGGGGGAGACAAGGCTTTCTGAACTGGAGGCATCAGGTAAAGAGGACTCTGAAACAGAAGATGAGTCAAGAGACAACTTTTTCATTGCATACTCATGCTGCATCTCTTTTTCTCTGAGTTGCAGCTCTTTGTTAATGTTCTTTTCTCTCACTTCTGATTGCATTTCCAGTTTTAGGAATTCTAGTTGCATCTTTAGATTTTCAATTTCCAGAACAGGTTCTGGTGTCATGTTAGGAGAAGGTAGGGGTGAGGCTAGGAGAGTGGGAGGAGTATCAACAGGCATTACTGTATCCTCCTTATTCTTCTTCCTCACTTTCTGGAAGATGAGGACTAAGAATTACACTTTGTCCTAAATCTTCCTCACACATGTCTATTCCTTGAGTAGGGGTTACAGACCTACTCACAACAGTTTGGTGATCCAACAAGCTTTGGATCAGTTCACTTTGATTTCCTTTACAACGGAGGCCTCTTGATGTACACATATCTTTAAGCTTACCTACTGTAAGATTGAATAGAGCCTCTGCTTTAAGTTTTCCATGTTACAGTTATTTAATAGTCCCAGTATAGGTAGAACCAGCCTTTTAATGGATTCTTCAGACACAGGTACAATCAAGAGTCAATGTAATCCAACATTACTCAATCCCGCCAGCTGTAACACCAGCGTTGGGGAAGTTTTCCTAAAGTCTGCTAGCAGGTGAGACTCTATAAAACTATCCCTTGGCATACAGGTCCCATCTCTTAATGTAAGTCTGTTCTACCCAAAGGTTTGGTAGAATGGTAGAACAGCCAGGCTTATCTTATGAGGAGGATGTGAGCTGTAGTTAAGTACAATTAACCTAGTAAATTCATTAGCCCAAAGAAACTCTTGCACACTTGTAATTCTAATAAAATATACATTTACTTTATATACACAAGGCAAAGATAAGTAAATACTAAGTACATACTATTTAGACTAACTAACACAAATGGAAACACATAAGCAACACTTTTTCAGGCGAATGCTTCAATAGTAGTGGCTTGCACCAGCAATTAACACAGTTCCATGATAAATCAATTCACTTTTTTTAAAGTAACTCAGAAAATGCTCTTTTGTAGGGAAAAAGGAGATTTGCCAAGCATTTTGGTGCTGGACTGCCCAAGTAGGTGCGACCAGATTGATATGCAAATTAATAATTCTCCTCTGTGAAAAGCACAGTGAGCTAAAAAGTCTTTGTAGACCCTCACGGGTGGGCACCTTCCCAAAGAACAGGTTATTTTGCTGTATTCGTTCTCAGTAGAGGTGCTCCCAGACCTTTTGTATATATGTTTAGGGACTTGGGATTTCACCCTAAGTTACAATGGGTAATCCAGACGTGCACCCCTTGCTCACTGTGCTTAGAGAGGCACAACCTCACCTCACTGATTAGGCCCGACTAGGCTGAAACACGTGTCTGGAGTTGCTGTTGGTACTCTTGCTCAGAGGATATTTGGCTAGCATTTCAGTGCAGGATTGCCCAAGTGGGTGGGACCAGACTGATGTGCAAATGGGTATTTCTCCTCTGTGAAAGGTACAGTGAGCTAAAACGTGGTTGTAGACCCTGCTGAGTGGGTACCTTCCCATGGAATAGGTTATTTGTTCTCGGTAGAGGTGCTCCCAGACCTTTTGTATATAAGGAGAATTGGTTATTCAACACTAGCAACAGCAATCTATTACTTTGTAATACATTTCAATGAGTCTGATACTTTAGCAGTCCATTCAGTAACTAGTTAAGAATTCCGCAAAGTCAGTTGAGGAGGCGTGCAAAGTCTTATGCAGCAGCAGAAAAGGCAAAGTTCCCCAGGATACTTTAGTTACTTTTAAATAGAATGCTTTAGTGGAATAAAATGTTAATAGGGACTTTAGAAAGGACTCCCTATTAGGTGCACAAGCTGTTAAGCCTTTACAATGGGTATGGCTGACCACCCAAACACCTGGTATCGCACTCCAGTCACACAGGAGCGACAATTTGGCTTGAGGTAAGTACTACATTAAAGGCATGGTCTAGTAAAAGATTTTATTGTCCCTACGGGTCGGCCATGTTTTTTTAAGCCTAAGTGGCTCAATTTTAGAAAACTTTCCTATGGACCTTACCCGAGTTTTCGTCCATTAAACGCACGCGAAAACAGGCACCAGGGAGCCGCCATTTTGTGATAATCCTATCACTTGCCGCATCGCCCTGGCTGACCTGCTTTTGCGGCACTAAATCAATTCCCCCGCCCCTGAGCCTGACATTATCCAAACATTCATATTCCCCGCCTCTCTCCGTGACGTTACTGTGCTGCGTAGGCAAACGCGCCCAGTCGTCTTCTACGCGACTTCACACAGAACCCGGAAACCAACACATACCATCTCACAACACAGCGCGCCACAATTCGGAATATGAAACTGTACTTTAAAATCAAACAGCAACACGGTACATTTGGTAAAGTACATTTATTTGACATTAAATGTTTAGAGAATATTCAGCAATTGCCATATGAACTCCGAAAGCCATTTATTTTCTTTTATCTGTATCCGCCATGGTACACAGGGTGTTGCTTTTCGTTAAAAGAAGCACTTTGGAAGCACAGTGAACCGCAAGGCTGTTCCATCAACTAGGCACTAGTCCATCGTAAAGGTTGATATGTTGCTTCTAGCCACTAGTACAGCGTAAGGGCATGTGGGCCCTTGGCGATCGTCCCATAAAATTGTCAGTGTGCTCCAGTTGTTCACACGAAGCTGCAGGTGTCTACTGTAAAAGCCATCTGCTGGTGTCTCAAAACGATGGCAGTAGCAGAAGGGGAGCAAATACCTGTTATGAAAACAAAAAAATTATAATTAGTCTCGCCAGCAGATCTTCATTAATATTACTCATTTTATTTATTACAGCCGATCAGAAACTATTTGCTTGCAAGGATAGTTCAATGGAGTATGTTCGGCTCTAAAATCAATGCGAAAAGTAACAAAATAAATCGAGGGCAACACACAATGATAAACGACAGTTAGTCTACATGCGTGAGGAATGATATGATATATGATATGGCATTTGTAACGCGCCTATGCTCAAGTGTTTCAAGGCACGACGAGGCAGGTGGGGAACAAGGGCAGACAGACAACGATCCTACTAGGCCAGGTGTCTTTCTGATCGCGCATGGGGAAGGGGGTAGGAGGGGTAAAAGTGCTGTACATGGTTAGTTGAATACAAATTAAATAATAGGGCCAGCTGGTGGCAAGTGCAAGGTAAATGCCGGGAGAAGGGGCTGAAGGATACAGAGACAGTCCCGTAGTGCAGGTAGGCAGTGCAGGGAAAGGTGGCTGGCCCAAGGACCGAGATCGGTGAGACCAGTGGACCTGCATGCCCATGTGCCCACTACAAACACGTTCTCCTTGCTTTTCCTAGCTCTTCATTCATTCATTTATTCATGCATCCATTCATTAAATCTTCATTCTGGTATAAAAGCGTGTAAAGATTTACTTACATTATATTTGAAATTTCCATTGTGTCTCTTCGTAATGCAGTCTGTAAAACGGACCGTGCTCTTGACAACGATTTTTCGTATACTGAACTAAAATGAAACTCGGTCTAGTTTCTTAAATTTCTGCCTTATCGTCTCTTACATTATTGCGCACCCCCTTCAAATGTAGTTCTTTCGGCATGGTCCCTGTCTCAAGGTCAAAAAACAATAGACCCTTATACTTCCAGTGCGACTTGTGGGCCTCATCTGGGCGCAAGCTGAAAATCAAAGTCGCTGTCCTTCGCATTCTTTATTTGCAACATCACGTAGTATAGGCATCTGTGAGAACTTGAAGTTTAGAATCCCTCTATGTAGTACGCCTCAATGTGCAAATGCGAACTGGCTTCTCTCCCAAATGCCACGGCCCGCTTGGCGCGTTCTAAGTGCCCCAATGTTGTCCCCGTTGTCTGCGAGCTTTGCAGCCCAAATTGAGACATTTAATTTTTGGCGGAAGGTCAGGGAAAGTATAAAGTACCACAGGAGTTGAGTTAAAAGTGAGATTTATTGTTTGTTTGTTTGTTTTATTATTTGCAATACGCAAGCCTCCCCTCCGTTAACAGTGCGCAACAGTGTGCAGCATTTACATTTACATGAGATGAGACATGAGAAAAATATATACATACACATATATGAGGTGAATATAGAGAATTCAAAGATGACACCCAGCTTGTTCGCCACCCATGATGGTGAAGGTAGGGGTTAGGGTTACAGGTACACTGTACAATAACATTTATTTACAAAAAGACAATCGTATTGCAATTATTTAAACCGGGATTTGTACTTCACAACCAGCTGTGCTTCGGGTGGGCATGGCACAGTCGCAATGTTCAGTGGCAATGGATCGCTGCTCTGCAGAGAAACGTCAAAAATTCCATATCTGTGCTTCTCTAACACAGCAACAATAAGGCCTTTCACAAAGTCGAACTGCATTTCATCATAGACTGGTTTGATCACCCATTGCTTACTTTGTTTTGAAAACACCTTAGTGTAGCGAGGCATCCTTACTTTACCCCTAGTCCTAGATTGTTCACGTCCGACATTGCTGTTATGGGCCAAGACCGCTAGTAGAGTGCGATGTTTCATGCCCCGAAAGCTAAAATGCAAGCGCTTTGGCCTGTACTTTAGGCACATATTGTAGAACACCTCCAAATCTCCTGTGTGACAGAAATCTGTCAGTCCTCTCAAATCTCTTGATAGAGTTTTGTCAAAAACAATCTTCTCAATGGCTTTGTGTGTCGGTGAAGATGGAATCAACCACTTCTTCTTCCATGCCTCCTCTGGGGACAAAGGGCCATGTTCACATTGGTGGAAATGTTGATTAGCTGTCCAGCGGTGAACTTTGGTACAGTGGTGCATCAGTGACTGCCATTTTTCAAGTAGTATTTCCACTGACCCTTCGCAAGTTTTTGAGCTCCACCAAAGATGGTTGGTGATAGAATGGGACCACTGCAAAATACTTTCAAAACCTTTTTTTTTCCTGCAGCCGAGATTTTCTTACTGATTGATTAGTAAGAGGCCATACGTCAAATTGATGATTAATATGTGGGAACTGCTCTCTCATTGTCTTGGCAATTGAAACGTGTCTGTCCATGGCTATGAGGTCGATGTGCATTCCCCTTGATTGTAGATATTCCACTGATTTTATAAATCCTAGTTTCTCCATGGCCACTGACGATGTACATTGTGTTACCTGCACGACCACCGAACTCACAATTTTCTTACTATCCATGTCCTGAAAGTGGTAGGTGCAGTACTTGGCAGAAAATCCAGGGCTGTCGCACTGACAATCGCCGGCTAGCCTGAAACGTTTCCCTTCGAATGTACTTGCTAGAGACAATTGTTCAATTTTCCAAGCATCACTAATGGCCGGAAACAGATAATCATGTTGGTATATGTAGTACAGCGATTTAGAAATGAAATGGAGTCCCACAAACTGAAAGAAAGCCTCTAACTTTCTAAAACTGGAGCCACTAAAAAGTGATGCAGCTGCACACAGTAGATTGCCTGCTGGCATTTTCCCCAGCATCGTTTGTGCAGACCATGAGAACCTATGATTTAATCGACAGGCGGCATTTATTTTGACGTTACTGCCTTTTATTTGACGAGTTACATTAATCAATGGCTTCCCACATACTTTCCCTCTAACTGAATGCCCACATTTCAGCATACTTATAATTTCCATCAAACAACTGTCGAATACAATGTATTTGCTATCTTTCATTAGACTGTCATCCTGCGTCAACGTTGTTTCGGCCTGTGACGTTGTGGAGATTTCAACACATTGGAAAGTAATATCGCTGATATCAAGTTCTGATGCGTCTATGGATGCTGCGGCTGGTTCATTCTCTGTCATTTCGACATCTATTACTTCAACATTGATGGGAGAACACAACAATGTCGACAGGTTTTTGGGTGGCAAATATTTGGCGGGTGTAGATTGTGTCAATTGATCTGCAACTACTTCAGAGCTATCTTCAATACATTCAATAACATCTTCTTGTGGTGGTGCGGTCGCACAGTAGCAATGATCCAATGCAACTTTGCTGTAGTCTCCAAACACAGTTAATTCATGTTCTGGCCATTGGACATGAGCATCTCGAGCCTGAACACGCCTCGCCTCAATTAATAGTTCCTCCATAGTGTACATGGTGTGGCAAGCAACATCTCTCATTCGCTTCACTGTCTGTGTATGTATAGTTCTGACACCCACGGGTAACTGGAGGAGAGATTGGAAAAGGGATGTTCAGTTTAAACACAAGATAAAGTGTAGTCCAATTGACTGGAAAAAAACATAAAATAGTCCCCAGCACAAACATTTATTTAAAGTTATGAACTGTTTGTAACTAACCTTTTTTTTGTTTTTTTTTCTTTGCAACTTTTTTGACTCGACCTTCAACATCTGCACACTGTAGCTCCGATTCGTTTCCACATGTCCTCCCTTCCTCTTGCGCTGCAACGACTATATTTTCTGTATCCGCATAGACAGCACGGAATGAGGCTCCATCGTCTCCCTGAAACATAGTACTTTCATTACTATGTATCAAAATATTGTTAGCATAAAACACACGTGAGGACGAATACACGGGTACCTCTCAATAGCCAAACACGATTTAAACATTGTGTGCAACAATCAAACGACAAGTATTCGACCAGTGATGATCTATTTCGATGGAGCTGTCAGTATCCATACCTCTGGCTCTGCATGGACTGCCATGAATGGTTGTATTGAAGAGGAGGCATCAGCATCTCCCTGAAACACAGTACTTGCATTAGTATAGTTTTCAATATTGGAAACATAACACACACTTGGGGTCGACGGCACAGGTACATATAAAGAGATAACCACAAATGATGCATTGTCTAAAACAATCAAGGAAAATATAAGTATGCAGATTTCATCGAATTATTTCTCCGATTCCTTTACATCTGCATTATCAAAATGGGATGTTGTGATTGTAGTGGAAGCTCCGTCGTCTCCCTGAAACACAGTACTTGCATTAGTATGGTTTTCAATATTGGAAACATAACACACACTTGGGGTCGAACGCACAGGTACATATAAAGAGATAACCACAAATGATGCATTGTCTAAAAGAATCAAGGAAAATCTAAATATCTAAATTGGATGTTGTGATTGTAGTGGAAGCTTCGTCGTCTCCCTGAAACACAGCACTTGCGTTAATAGGGAAGAAAGTATAGCAAATGGAATCACGTTATATGATCACGCATGATGGAGCTGTCAGTATCCATACCTCGTGCTGCTGAAGAATATCTATGGATGTTGCAAATGTAGTGCGCACTTCCGAAAGCTGTTGCGCCGATTCGTATACGCATGGTCTCGCTTCCACTTCCCCTGGAATTACTTGAATGTCAGGCTCTGCATCAAGTGCAGGGGTGGATGCTCCATCAACTGCCTGAAACATAGTACTTGCATTAGTGAGGATTACAATAGTGAAAACATAAAACACACCTGGGGTCGACAGCACAGGTACATATCAACGGCTAACCACGAATGAAACATTGTGTAGAACAATCAAACGACAAGAATTCCAGCTCTGATGATGACGCTCGATGGAGCTGTCAGTATCCATACCTCCTGCTGGTGGAGAACATCTAGAAATGTTGTAGATGTGGCGGACGCTTCAGCATCTCCCTGAAAGACAGTACTTGCATTAGTATGGATAACACTAATTATAACTGAAAACAAACACCCACCAGTGGACGATAACTAAGGTGTATATCAATTGGAAAGCACTAACCAAACATTCGGTAAAATAATTACACAATAGAATAAAACTACTACTTGACATGCATAAAACAAGTATGTAGCGGATTAGCCTAGTAAGATTACCTGATACGCGCTAGAAGTGGTTGATAACTGCGACCACGTCAAGGATGTAGAATGTTCTTGCTTCAGATTCAAGGGATAGTCAAGAAGTTGTAAAGGTAAATTAATGATTGATAATGAAATGCCAATATTAAAAATAGCCATGTAAGGCGACAGAATACTTGAAAAATGCTCAATACAGCACAGTTCCCTGTTCCCATATATATATACATTGTGTTTGTGGGTTATGAAATCGAAAAAGAATATATTGATAAATGTCATTATTCAAAAAACTATACATTCATATCAATATCGAAATTTTTACAAGGGATAGAAAACCTACAATATCAATTAATCCATTCGGCTACCTACACACTACCGCAAGGCATAAAGCTAAATCCGGACACTTGACTCACCGGTGGGGGAATGTGGACGAATAGAGTGGGAATAGCGTTTTCGAGCAATTTCCGTGTCGTTCGCCGTTTATTCTTCTTTGTTACCCAAGATGTTGTGTACATGTCCAAGGAAAAGTGCCGGCTGCAGATGCGGTATCGATCACCCCTCTTGTCCTGTAAGACTTGTTGGACTCTACTTTCCAGCTCATCCAGTGGATATCCGCAATGTCTGACCCATTCTCTTATTCGATCAACAGTTTTCGGGAATACATGCATTGTAGTGCCTTCAGATTTTGCATGGGTCTTCGAAGGGCAACCGCTAATCGAACAGGCAGGCATTGTTGATAAATCTGAAAAGTAAATATCGACATTATTATACAATCTTCAAGAATAAAGATTTGATACAAAAGTAAATGAATCATACAATGATCAATGCAAGGTTTGTTTTGGTCGCAGGAACTATACCAGTTCATTATGTGCGGCTTAGTATTTGCATAAGTTGCAGAAATGTATAAATGATGTGACTAAAATCTGAACATGTGACTCGTCCCTTGGATGTTCTGTCTTGCACGAGAAGGAAACATGCTTACATTATAGACTGGACCCCCGAAGGATGCAATTCGATGACAATAGACACAGATGAAAATAAATAGATCTATTGATGGCATAGCAATGGAAACTCAAGTCAATAGCAATGAGACCAATGAACATAGCACTATTGTGTACACTACTCGCAAATAAATAGAAATTTAAAAATCTGCGAAATATGACTAGGATACATGGCCTTACCTTGACCAACAAACAGTTGTATTCAGCAAGCAGAGCAGTATGTTGCAGGAGAATAGGTGGGTGGCCACAGGTAGCACACTGATGGGTTTGCTCTAAGCGGTCACAGAAGTTCACGGATAGCACGACGACGAGCAGATTAGCGTAGATCTCAGTGGTTGCCAGGTAGCACGTTCAGGAGTTGACTTGCAAAGCACAAAGATGTTCTCATGAGACATATCAAGTGGTTTATAAAGTATTAGAAACAGGGGTGCGTTTGTGAATGAATGACGTATGTATGTCGTGGTTTTAGGGGGGCGGCCTGTTTGAAGGGGAGGCCTGGCTGGAGACACGGGGTCTGAGGAGGCCATGTGACCGATGGCCCCTTGGCGTGGGATACCTTTTGAAGTGTACATGCAGTTTGGCACCTTGGCCTTTTGCGCCCCTGACAGCCCGCATTCCCGGTTGCGAACCGCCTTTGATAGAGGGGGTGGGATGGATGGGCCCGGGGCGTGCAGATAAGGCACAGGAAGACTGCTGAATGCAGACACGCTTATTTGGATTGCAGGGGGGCGGCCTGCTTCAAGGGGATGCCTGGCTGGAGACACGGGGTCTGAGGAGACCATGTGAGCAATGGCCCCTTGGCATGGGATACCTTTTGAAGTGTACATGCAGTTTGGCACCTTGGCCTTTCACGCCCCTGACAGCGCGCATCCCCTGGTGCGAACCGCCTTTGATAGAGGGGGTGGGATGGATGGGCCTGGGGTGTGCAGATAAGGCACAGGAAGACTGCTGAATGGAGACACACTTATGTGGATTGCAGGGGGGCGGCCTGCTTCAAGGGGAGGCCTGGCTGGAGACAAGGGGTCTGAGGAGGCCATGTGAGCAATGGCCCCTTGGCATGGGATACCTTTTGAAGTGTACATGCAGTTTGGCACCTTGGCCTTTCGCGCCCCTGACGGCCCCCCATGCCAGCGATCATCCACTGGCGCGAACCGCCTTTGATAGTATATCGTTGCTTATCAATAACAAATGCCACAGACCGGAGATTCTTGTGAGCACAGACCCACACTTCAACCGGTGTATTATAGTGGTCAAGACCCTAAGGCCTGTATAATCCAATGGTAATTGTTAGTATAGATATATGTGTGACTTTTATAGAGACATAACCTACTGAAAGACTTTGAACAAGTGTTATTTAGTGCATGCATTATCGAGAATATGTTATGTTAGCTTAGATAGATAGTGACCACCCAGCTTCACAGCGACCAGACCTTCACCCATTCGGGGCACAGATGTCTGACGTCCATCCTTGAATGGAGACACACTTGATTCATTTAAAAAATCGAAACAACCGTTGTTAAAATATATGTGGTGTTTTATTTTGTATCTTATTTTCATGACACAAAAATACAAGACTTTAAAGATTATACAGGTCAGGTTGCAGCACAGCGAGAGAAAATCCCCTGTACTGACCGCTGTCACTCGGGAACGTTTCTCTAATGGCACGAACGGCACAGGCGGGTATCACTCTTCGAAAGCGATGTCCAAGCCTCCTGTGGAGCCACCATGTAAAGGAACGATAGGCCACCAGCCTGTACCACCTGTGAAAAGGAATGAAACAAACTGTTTTTAAATGACCAAGATAAGTTTAATAAACGTTTGTTGTCAATGACAATTCTTGTAACTAATGGCATTCTGCACGGACAAATGCTATCTAGACAATGCACACTATGAACGACTTACATGCGTTACAATGATATGTAGATGTAATTTTGGATATAGTAGAAGAACATGAAATAGTAGTGGCATGACAAGCAGAGTATACTTACTCGTTACTCGGATTACGAGGACGAACAGTTGCGCGAAGATCGTGCATAAGCACCATCATTATCCTCAACACGGCCCGTGTGAGGCAGGCTGCCCTGAAGTCTGGCAGCTCGGTGATGCATTGTGGTCGTGGCTCGCCTTCCGAAATGTAGGCCAGGCATCCCGAGTTTTCTCGGCAGCAGCAGTTCTCCTCCTCGGTTGGCATTAGCTCGCACCGATTGCATATGCACCAGGTGGAGACGCCGTCCATGCGACTAGGCCCAGGCTCTTCATCTGTTGATTCGTCCTGCCAACTGCCGTCCGAATCCCCATTGTTTTCGCGTGCTTCCCTTTCCAGTAGTTCCTCCTCAGTATACTCGGGCTCGTACACGTAGGGCATTAGTGTAGCCATTGTGTGGTAAACAAAGTAAAATAATTTACCGAGATGGTACAGGTGTTCACACGGGCTACAAGCGGCGAAGGTAGCTGACCAGAGCACAGAAACGAGTCACAAAATACTCTAAGTAACACAGAGAGAGGAATGGAATCGAAAATCTGCTGCTGTGTGTTGTGAAACGGTCTGTTTATACTTATTGAGGAAAGAGGCGTCCTGCCATTTTAATGGCGACACGTCATTAGCTGAAGCGCAGCGAATGTTGACACAAGACGTGCTTTGGCGTTGGGAAATGGGCGGTACGAGTCTGCTGATGACAGGCTCAGGGGCGGGGGATATGATTTAGTGCCGCCAAAGCAGGTCAGCCAGGGCGATGGGGGAAATGATAGGATTATCACAAAATGGCAGCTCCCTGGTGCCTGTTTTCGTGTGCGTTTAATGGACGAAAACACGGGTAAGGTCCATAGGAAGGTTTTCTAAAATCGAGCCACTTAGGCTTAAAAAAACATGGCCGACCCGTAGGGACAATAAACATTTTTACTAGACCATGCCTTTAAGTCCCACAGTACCTAAAGAGTATTGAAGAATGTACTGCTGGATTCTTTCCTGTGCAGTAACCGTGGCCTTGGCCTCCTGATCCTTGGTCATGATTACAAAAGGAGGGACTCTGGAAGTGATGTCGCAGTTGCCAGAAATGACAAAGGAATTCTTCGGACTCCCATGTCGGTCTGCGGTTTTGGTTCTTTTTTACAATCTGCCTCGATTCTGCAGTCCTGCGCTCTGATAAGGGGACTTTGAGGAGGGGGATCTTGCCTCTGGAGGTCCAACTGGAGCTCACCAAAGTTCTGTGAGGGTTCGTTCACGGGAAGATGTTGCACTGCAATTAGGTCAGAGGCCCCCTAGTATTGGCGGTTTGCAGTCCTGGCAGGTAACAGCACATCATGGGATTACTCGTTCTGCATCTTGTCTTATGGCTAGTTGGTCTCACTAGCCAAAGGGAAGGAGTCGTCCTCTTCGGAGCTCTTCTGTTGTTCAGAAAACGGGGTCAGGACAGCAGTGGTCTCTTCGTGGTTACTGGTAGCGTCACTGGTCATACTCTGCTTCGGATCTTCTGTACCAGTGGCTGACTTGCCTTCTGCCTCAGGAACCTACCTTTTATCAAAATTTCCCATTCATTCCTCTGCAAACTCTCCCTGCAGTTTACAGAAAGCGGTGGGTGGCTGTCCAATCAGGACAGCCAGCCCCCCAGTGAGAACTGGTTCCATTTAGGCACATCAGCAGACAAAGGACAGTGGAGTATCAAACTCCTCCCCGGCTTACTGTCCCCACAGACACACTGGAGACTTGGCGTGCTACACAAAGGGTTCCTGCCAAAGACAAAACTCACATCAAGATCTCCCCATCCCAGGATGGTAGAAAAAGGGTTAACAACGGGCAACCACACAATAAAATGGCAAATGAAGAAAAAATCCACATTTTAGAACATATGTGACCCTTTTGTGCATAACCTCAGCTGTGAATACAGCCTGCGGTGGGAAAATGCACAAGAGTTGGTAAAATACGTCCACTGCCACCAGTCATGACTGTCAGTTTTTGTCACTTTAGCCAGAAAGTTACAGGAGCAGAGAGAAGGGAGATACATACTAGGTGTCCTCTCAGCACTCCACATAAGGTGGGTTGTGCTGATCTCTCAAAAGTGAAGGTTTAGGAAGGATAAAAAGTATCCCTCTTTCCATAAGAACAGTAGTTCTTAAGGAAAATGAAAGAATATAAAAAGAGAACCTCAAAGGGCCCTCAGCAACCCTGCACACAGGGTGCTGTGTGCTGCAAAGGTGAAACACAGGTGCCTTTAGGAGATATGGAGGAAAGCAAGACTGCATAACATGAGGTAAAATATAAAGAACAGAGTTCCCATGGTTAGAGAAAATAAGAATGAATGGGGGGAGGGGGGGCTACCCTAATTCAGAAGAACAAGAAAAAGGAAAAGGTCCAGAAGTCCAGCAAAAAGTGCTGGGGTGGGGGCTCACAAGGGAAGGGGATTAAGCATACAACTGATAAATCTCCCTAACAGGCGGAAGAACAGAGGATATGGCACATGAAGGGGGGTCACCTCAGCTGAAACACAGGGCATAAGATGACCCGCAACCCAACAGGACTCTGTCAGCTATACGGCCCCTCTCTCGCCTGTCTCCACTCTCCCACTGCTGCTCCCCGGGAAGGGAAGCTGCCATGTGCAGGCCTGAAAGGCCTGCACATGGCTGACAGGAAGAGGCAAAGATACGACACCCGTCACTGCTGACTCTCTCCCTTCAGAGAAAATTGCAGCTTTTCTCTGCCTAAGGTCCATACCAAGTCTTACTTGCTCAAGGGGGGAACTGTTACCAAAACTCTTAAATTCTCCACAGAGTTACTCAAATAAACCCAGCTTGTGGCTAAAATATATTGGGCCTCTTAAGGACCCAGGCGCTAAGTGTTTAACGGCGCCGTAAAAGGCTGCAGTGCCGTTAAACACTTAGCGCCTTACTACGAGGTCCCTTTGCGGGACCCGACCTGAACGGCTGGTCTAGACCAGCCGTTAAAGTAGGGACCGCAAAGGGACCTTGGTGCTAAGTATGGTACCGCAATTTGCGGTACCGTACTTGGCGCCTTCCCCATTCCCATAGAGCCCTATGGGGCGAAAATGGGAATGGGGAAGGGCCATGGTTCAATGGGGAATTACCACCCCGCCAACCTTGGAATGGGGTGGTAATTCCCCATTGAACCATGGCGGACCCGTTACAACACCGGCACCAACCATGGTGCTAATAGCGCCATGGTTTAGCGCCAGTGTTGTAATGAGGGCCATTGTCCCACGCAGGTCCCTCACGAGCCAGTTACTCGCAGCCACCTGTAAACCATAAATCATGAATTTATACAGCTTTTTCTTTGCTTTACCTGAGAATATGTACTACTCGCCCCTGCTAAACAGGAAAGCAAAACTGCATGAAATAAACCTCATACTCATATGTTGAAATTAAATCACAGATACTTTCACCACCCGACCCAGCCTAGACAATTACAAATGACATATTTACATTTTTTTCCTTCGTGAACACACACTTTGCTATACGTATACAAAGCTATACCAGACAGCTTAACATGAGTGCCTAACTCCTGCAAACACCAGAGGTATTCCCATGTCATGTTTATGTGTACACACGTGTCTTTTTCTAACCCAATCTGACATAGGAGAAACAGTTACATGCAACTAAATTCTTATTGATATCAAAAAGCACATCAAAGAGTTAAATGTTTGCTGCCACACACCATATTCCGCTTTTTGAGACACCATGTTGGTGATTTGGTGCGGTAGAGAAGACCTTTCACATGACATTATGTATTACATTGCACTGAATTTTCATAATTTCGATTTGCAAACTGAGCATAGGAGACTAACCCAACATGTATCATGTTTTATGTCCACCATGATACATTCCTCATTCCCCATTGGGCCCAATGGGGAAAAAATTTGCGCTATTACCACCGGCGGATTTCCCGCCGGCGGTAATCATGCCAAAAATCGGCAATTTTGCCGCGGATTTTCCCCCAGCTCAGAAGCAAGGGACCGAGTGAACATTGTGTATTGTTTAAGAGTTCTGTTTATAGAGGGCTGTTCACTATCGGTCATAGGAAATATTACCTCTAGTCTCTCTTAAGTTTATTGTGGGAAATCCGCCAAAGCCATTATCTGGCGGACCCTTAAATGCGGCGGTAATAGCGCTACCGCCACATTTAAGGGTTACCGCCAGACTCGTGATGAGGCAAGTAAGGATAGGGCTCCAAGGGCCTACTTCCCGACTATAGAGGAATACGAATGATATCTGTCGACCTACTTGCAGTTTCCTCTATCATTGCCCCACAATGCATAACAGGGATATTTTTAATGGTCTCTCACACCAAGTGGACAAGCAGGACATGGCTCTTTTATCAGGTGTTTCCCTTCGTCCCCTTCCAGGTTTCTGTTTCTGCCCCATAAATCCATCTTTACATGGCCACATCAGGGGGCGCTGCCAGATTATCCTGTTTGTCCTGGATCAGGGAGGGGGATGACGCCTCCACACTTTAAGGGCACACTGAGCTCTTGAGTCCATCACATTAGTATTTGCTCCAAGGAATAAGTATTTGGTATCCATAGTTTCTTCAGTCATCTTTGTGTAGGCTCCTTCTGTGTGGCCAGGTTTGTCACAGGTATAGCTCTTGATGGGTACATTCTCTACTTGCCCTGGGATTAATTTCAGTAATGCTAACCTGATCAATGGACTTGGGTGGAATGGAACAGTCTCTTTCCAGTTCAGGGTATCTTCAGGCTATGGGCTCAGGCTACCTGATAGGCTTAGTGGTATCCCATTACTGCTTGCACTGCCTATTCAAGGTTGGACAGCTGTAGTTGCCTTCCTGGCAATGCAACAAGGGAGGGCAGATTTGCACAGACCGGCTCCAAAACAAATAATTATTAACTTTTTACAGCAACAGCTGCTTGATCCATTTCCCTAGGGCATTCGGGAACTCCTAATGGGGGGTTTACTAGTCTATTTGGAGACAAAGGTCTCTTAGGCATTGCCTATGGTATTTGGTGTCCAAGTCCAGACTCTCTAAAACACCCCTTTTTAGATCCGAGTACCCTGTCTCACCATCTGCATTGAAGACCTGATATGCAGGCTGGAGTTCATTCAATAGTGGTGTGATGAATTTGTCCCAGTAATTCTTCTCCCACTTGGCAGTCTCCAACATCCTTCTCAAAGTTGGTAAAAAGCACTCCTGGGTCCTCCTCGGCAGCAACTCTCCACAGGACAGCAGGGGTTGGGGTTCTCTCCAAGATAGAGCAACACCATATTTCAGTTACCTTGAGCAGGCCTGATACCAAATCCTGAGAATATTTACCAGGGTCATCATTTTGGTACCCAATGGGTTCAGGAAGCCAATGCCTGCAGCTTTGGTGAAAGTGGCTTTGACTGTCCCTTCGGGTTCCTTTCCACTACTACCAGGTGAAAGCTGTATGGCAGCATCCTTTACTTCAGTGGGATTGCATGGCTCTAACCCCAGTCACCCTCCAGCAATAGAGGTGTCCCCTTCACTCAGATACCACACTGGCATGGAAGGCTTGATCCCAAAAAGATACCTGGCCAGCCAGTGAGAATGTGCACCACTGGTCTTCCTTCGTAGGCCCTTCTTGATTGGCTTTGCTTGCACTAGTAATTAATTTACTTAATAATAATGATAATAATAATAATGTAGTGTCATAGACTAGCCCCATTTGATGTACGTTTCCTCACTTGGATCACTTTCTTTGGTTCCAGTGAAGGGGCGATCATCTTCCGCGGAGCATCTGGTGGCCAGCCTAATGACCCCTTCAGGTTAGTATCGAGACACCAAACTGGAGGGCCTGAATTGGTCCCTGCACATTTTCGCCTTTATCCAATTCGGGGGGCGGGGGGGAGTAGATGCCCTGATTCAACCTGCCAGAGTTTGCCTGTGGGTGGTATGGATGGCACTTTATTGGGTCATGGTCTGTTCTCTCTATAATGAACCTTTCACGGCCAAGAGATCAACAGATAGCTAGAGATTCAGGATGTTCAGTTAAAAAAAAAAATATTTTCAAAAGAAATGGCTTTGGGTTGAGAGTGGATGATAATAAGGGCTGATCAAAGACGTCAGTGAGCAATTCAGGCTTGTTTGCGAACTGTAGTCCGTTCCTTTCTTCCCTTGGTATCCACTTCCTGGCAGTCAAATGAAAGTAACTCCCAGTCTGTGGGGTTTCAAGAATCCCCTTTACTCCTTGCTTGTCTTGGCTAAGTGGTCGCTCGATTGTGCAGTGGGCAGTATGTTGAACTCCCAGGAGGGTATCTCCCCACCTTCAGGCTTTTAGGGGACCCAGGCCTGTTGGTCAGACCACCTAAATCTCTGCAAACCTGCACCAGAGCTTTCTAGGCCTGGGTAGAGTAGCTCACAGGTAGGTGCTTCTTAGTTTGGATCTTCCTGCTTCTGCTCCTACACCTTAGCTATTGAACTCCCTTCTGTTGTCTTCTTGACACCCCATAACAATCGGACCTTGCAAGTTCCTTTTTTGGCTCCCAGTCCTCTTCATCCTTTTACTTCTTCTATTTTAGCATCCTCTCTCCCATCTAGTTATTTCTTCAGTTATGTTGTATTATCTTCCTTTTATCCCTCTCCTTTTCTCCCACTGTTTTGACATTTCTCTCAACCTCTGCCTTTGGTGTTATTTGTCTATCATCCGCTCTGTCCCTCAATCTCACCTTTCTCAGGAGGCCTAAACATTTTTGGGGATGCTTGTGGTCTCGTGCGGAAGGGATGTGATTTAGCAGTTCGGGCTGGACTGCCCCTTTGGCGGTGGCACGAAGCCTGATTGACATATGGTCTTCCCCCTTTTGTAATGGCTTGGCAGGTGAAGAACGATTGCCTGGAGGGTTGCCCAGAGCAATGCCAGAGGTTAGTATTTATTCTAAACCTTCGAGCATCACCTCTTTTGTTTTGCTATTGTTTTTCACCTTCCCCCTCCTCGTCCCGTATTCTTCCCCATCTCATCTTGTGCCTTGTAATACATGAAGCTTTCGCTCAAACATGTGAGGATCATGGCCGCATCCTGGCCACAACATCCTGCTGTGCGGAATCAGCCCCATTCACACCACACATCTGCTGTCAGTATGGATCCAGCAGGCCTGCAATAACGCATGCTTGTCCTCAAGAACACCTTCATCACACCGCATGGCATGGGGGGGCTTATCGTGCACGTACAATTAATCACCAATAGCTGGAATCAATCAGTTGAGTTATGTAAATGTAGAGGTTCTTACCATCCCAGGCATCAAACATGTCAGTTATGAAATAATCAATAAATGATATTTGAGACTTTGGGATACTGCAGGTATTTCGGTCAAACACTGGCATTACCACTGGAAGGCCTTGCGTTTTCTCTTCATCCGTCTACAGAAAAGAGAAGGGTTATTGTCATTAGTATTTGCAGGGGGGAATGCGAGCATGATGTGCGTAAGGAGACTGCAAGGCACACCCCATGCAAAGGCAGGACGACCGAGATCACATCATGTTACTGCCCAAAAGCTCTGGCAATCCCCAAAGACCTAATATACACAAACTGTGTGTGTGTAACTCAGACCTTTGCAATGCCCCGATTATTTATCAGTAATCTTAATCACACTGGATCCGCCTCTTCCTCGTCCCTTATCTTATGTGCCTGGGTCATGTCTGAGAAACAGGCAACCACCCTAGCCCTTTAATGATAACACAGCAATTTAGCACCCCCGCCCCCTCGACCCTTCATGTGATTGGGTACAAAGCCCCTGACCAATCAACCATAATTATGCAATTGATACACGAGCTGCACGGCAATTGTAGAAGGCAAATGTCACACAGAAGGGTTCCATGTGATATTTTCACCGCAGAAATATCGCGATGCAAAAATATCACCATTTTTTTGCGGCGAAAATAACACATGGACCCTTCGGGGGACACCCCCGCACCTAATATTTTCGACACCAAAAATATCGCCTATGGCCGTTTCCGACGACCATATATACGGCTATATTTTTGGAGGCGAAAATATGACCCGATAGCCACAGAAGTGTAGAAGGAAGAAGATGAGTTCAAGTACAATCCGTGCTTCACGTGTTGGTCCACCCTATTAGTCACAGGTCTTGGCGTAGAAGGATGCACCAAGCGGTGCCCATGTGTCCAGTGGCATACCTTGCTACTAGAGCATAGGTCATGCAACAACCATGACCCGTCATGCAACAGTTCCAACACACAACCGGGCAGATAAGAGACCGATCTAACCACCATCAATCAGCTGTCACTGATTAACCGCTAAAACCCATACAGTGAAACAATGACCTCGCCACCCCCCAATTTGGATTTTATTTACACATTTTATTTGTACACACATGGCGCTCCAAAAAAGTACACACACACAATTAAAGGATAAGAACAAACTATATGCAGAATCATTTGGAAGACGATCTGGATAAACACTTTGTCTGTGCATACAACATACTGATGAAACATTTTTGGGGCGAATTATAGAGGCATGGGAAGTTATAGCGCGACAGGGTCAGTTTCATTGTCTGGGGAAAAAAGGGCTGAGATCACAAAATGTTCTTGCAAGAGGGTGGGTCTGCTGACGCCATAACGCTAAGGGTCGTTGGATGGCGCGCTTTCATTATCTGCTGGGCTTCCTTGCGTTCCCACAGATCGATGTAAACAGTTGTATGGCTCCATTAGTGCAGAACAGCTGGCTGTGGTTCTGTCCCCTTTACAGGGTGGCCTGTTTATGCTATCAGTTTGTGCTGAATGCCCTGTTAGGTGCGTAGGATTGGCTTACGAAGCAGGTTGGGAAAAGGAGAGGTGAGGGTCTTTAATAGTATTCATCCAATATGAGTACTAATCACTCAGCGGCATGGTCACACGGCATGACATGGCCGTGCTTTGAACCATGCCGCTGTTAGGGTCATGATTTCTGTTTTACGTTGGCTGCAGCCAGAATTCGGCCTGACTGAGATTACATTGTCATTGCCTTTTACTTCCTGTAAAAAAAAGAAATGTCCAGATGCATTGTGGTCCACAAGGGATCAACTGTCCTGATCTGCCATGAGACAGCAGACTGCTTTGTTCTCATCTTTGCTGTAAAACCTTCTTATGCATGACTCAATCCTTTTCCTGGCCATGTTGCACTCCGCGCGCTTTATCATGTTCCATTTAGTTCATTTCTCATTTGCTCCAGCTATTTAGTTTGGTTTTTGCAAATGTTCGGCATACTTCACACCAAAGGAAGGCAGGATATGATCGCATGCCATGTCATTGGCAGAACAGTTGTGTCCAGTTAATGTCCTTTCGGTAGGCCATCCTGTTCTCGCATTCGGCCGAAGTAGACGTCTTAGAATTCACGAGCAGCGCCCCCCCCCCTAAATTGGTCATAGCAGAGGCTCTTTCCTGATCATGCAGGCTTACTAGTCACATGTCATTTGGAAGGCGTTCTGTTGCCTCAGGCAGGGCTGACCGACTAGTAACATGTGTTTTCTGAATTCTCTTTTAGCTGTAACCAGCAGTGCAGATTTAAGGTGCTCTGGGATGGGCCGAGGGCGCATGTCTGCTTCGAGTACCAGGTTGGCGAAGTGTTCTCATGTTCTCAACCAGAAGGTTCTCGCCCCTTCTGCTAATTATCCAGCCATTTGCAAGGCATCTTTGCTTCACACACTGCTGTTGGGCTCGAATGCACTTCATCTTCTTTGCCCCTTCTGGTTCTTGCTTTGGCCACAATCGTTCAGGCATGGGTTCCCCAGAGCAGGTTTGCTGAGATGATTATAGCCAGATAAGCCACCTTTAGGACCTTCTCCAATGCATGTCCTCAATATAGAGCCCTTTCTCTCTGGACTAGCTTTGGGGGCCCCTCTCGGCCCTCTCCTTAGCTGTGGATGTGTTCAGCACTTGATTCTTCAGTTTGCAGTACACACTGGCCACTTACCCTGTCACCCCGCATTCATATTTTAAGCGTTTTTTTTTGCCAGGAGAATGGACTAATCTGCATAGAGAAGTAGTGGTGTTAGATAGGTTTTTATTTTCAGCGCATAAGGGGTGGTGTTGGTGTTTGCTTCACGCATGTCGAAAACGTATTAATAGGAAATCGCTTGACAGTGAATTTGAACGAGGTTTCATCCAAGTCTAAGCAATGTTGGCTTTTTGCTGTGGCATCTAACGTTGTTATGCTTTCCAGCACGATTGTATCCATCATCCATCTAGTATAACATGGCAACATCTTAAAAACAGGTCCATGAAAAAGAAATCTGTTGAAGAAGGTGCTTGGAACTTTGTCAGGGTGGAATGTTGGCTAAAGGAGACACTGCATTAATGCAGAATGTTGGCAGTACAACTACTGGCCTTGTAACAGTGGTAAAGGCCCTCTGCTGACCCATTGTTTAGAATGGCTCATCAGCATAACAATGTTAAAACATGGCCATAATGATGAGCAAGCTGTGCCGTTCGTTCCGCCCTATTAACTCGGGGAGCCGGGGCCATTGCCACCAGGTACGGCCCGGGTTTCTAGTCATTGAGGCCATTAGCTAATGGTGTTTTATTTATATTAAAAAGTAGCTTACATTTCGGTGCTGCGCGGGACGGCTTTGTAGTTTCCAGATCCGTTTTCTATTTTGATGACTGTCACGTCATCAACAGAGAAAACCGAGTTGTGAGACTATGATGCCGCGCAGCACGGAATGGTAAGTTTATTTTATTTTTAATTTTATTAAATGACACTTTTAGCACCCGCATAGGAAACTACACGGGTGCAAAGGTGTGAGGGGGGAGCGGGAAGGAGAAGCGGGGAAGGGAGCGCTGGCCAGCAGCACTCAGGCTGCTTGGTATACAGGCTTATATTGTAGGATCCAGCCCACATTCCGAGCGTCCTGATTGGCCAGCGCACCTTTCTAGGGTGCTAATGTTGTTTAGAATTAGGCATGGAAGAACATATAATTTTCCTCTGTGCTCTCGGTGTTTTGTGGCTCTTTATTTAGCATATCTTTATTCTAATCCATTCCGCTGGTACAGGAGTGATGGTGTGTCTGTTTCTCAAAGGGCATGATTCTTGCTAGGATCACTAGCTCGGCAAAGGAAAAGGAATTAATAACGAGAAGATGCCAGAGATATAGAACACAGACCCCACATCCCCTGGAGACTGCTTGGTGAATGGAAATTGAGGGAAAGAAGAGAGAGAGAGAGTAGTGAGGGGAATCAGGCTACTCTGTGTGCACTGGAGTGCAACACGTTCCAGGACAGAATGGCTGTGACATTTGGTGGAACAGCTATACACCTGTGAATTGATTAGCAATCTCTTGGGCAAACAAAACTTGTCATAAATATGCATTGCCTTCCCACAGTATCGGGTCATTTGCTGGAGCCTGACTGCTTGTTGCTGCACCTGCTCATCATTAAGTGGTCCCCAGTTTGGACTGGTAGACCACTGGAACAGTTTGACCCGTCCAATTGATCGACCACTTAGTTATGTGCAGGCACGCATATCTACAAGCTGAGGGTGGTCTGGGGTTGACGGGGGTGGGGAGAATGCATTATAAGGATATGCATATAAATTGGGGCTGCGGTCAGACGGGTGTGGGGGCAATGTATGTACGGTGGAGTGTTCTTGAAAGGTGTTGATGTGGTTGGGTTGTGAGGGGGGGATGTGTACTGGGGATATGCTTGTAATGTGGGCGAGGGAGCAGGGTTGGTGGGGCAGAGGTAACTAACTGGTGGTATGGGAACAGGGGTGGTGGGGGTGGTGAAGTACTGGGTTCTTAGGTGGCGAAGCCAGGTTGGGGCAATGGGGGACATAGGAAAGAGAACTTCAGAGGGCATCCATTGAAAAGGAATAGAACAGGGGCAGTACTGTGGGAGGGGTAAAGGGGCAGAAGTGAAAGTGGGGATTCATTTTTGGGAAGGGGCCTGTAAAGATGCATATGTCGACCGGTACGCAGTGTTAATAATGGAAACAAAATAACGAATCAATTCATAACGAAACATAAATATCGACACATTTTATCAAGAAACTGTGTGTGTGGGCTAAAGGGTTCAATCTTGTGAGGAGGTGGTTGGGGTGGGTCTTTAGCAAGGTGAAACAGGTTTTGGGATGAACACCCCAAAAAATAGGGGAAAAAAGTAATTTGTTTTGTTATTTTTGGGTCGTTATAAATTAATTAGTTATTTATTTATTCGTTAAAAAGAAAAGGAACCATGTCGACCACCTGGGCTTGAGCAATATACAGATGCTTATATCTATTAACAGGGCGTTGAGGTGAGCACTTAGAGGGGCAAGCAGTTGCGGTTGAGCAACAGACCAATTAAACAGATTTTAGTCTATAAAAAGGCATTTTGAAACTAGTAGTAGTTTTCCATTGCTGTGATGGACAGAGGAAGAACAGGGTGCAGCAAAAGCAAATCTATGGTCCCATCCATATTGGAAATAAATCAGCAATAAATATTGATTTTCGGAATGTAGTGAGCAGGATGATATATATTGGTGAATCTTAATTTGGAGATAGGAAGGGGCTTAGCCCCAGAGGTATTGAAATACCAAACGCAGGACCTTGAATTTAAGGCAACATCTCACTGGGAGACAATTACATCACTGGTGATGAGAGGGGATTGAGCCAGAGAGTTAGAATTAACAAATCAAAATCTTCCCTGTAACTTCTGCGGCTCTGTTGTTGATCTTATGTGGAATGTGTCCCGCATTTATCTTTCCCTTTCCAAACCCCTCTCCTTTTGGCTCATGAATCTCCTGGACCCTCAACCACCCTTTCCCTCACCACGCGCTTTTCTTGACCACTTCTGTTTGTGCTGAACACCTGCAGAATGAGAGCACAGCTTAAGTGGTACAAAACTGGCCAGGTCCGGTTAGAACCAGGAGCTCCAAGGACTTCCCTGGGCTAGGAAATTCATTGTTCCCAACTAAGTGATAGTAGGCATGCCTGTACTATTGTATTAAGCACATGTTTTCTGTGTACGTTAGAAACAGATTTTAGGCAGATCTTCTCTCCTTGCTCTATATTCAGAGTACGGACCATGAGCCCCTGAGACAGTTAATTCTGCGTGCCCCATTCAGACACTGGATGCTGAGGGATAATCTTCCACCCCAGACTCTACTCCTTGAGATGTGGGGTGACAGTTGGATTCATTGGACCAGAGCCACTTGACACACTTGATGGTTCCGATCATTGGGGAGACCTTTATGTGGCCTTGTCAGGGTTTTCATGGATGTGAAATAAGAGATATTGCCTTAAATCAAGGTGCTTAGCTGACACTGTAGGAACTGTCAGGAGGCTGGCAAAGGATGCACAAAAAACGTAACTGTGGAAGCACAGTTGACACATTTTATTTGATATACAAGTCAAAAAGGGTGATAGATGGAGCAAAAGCCAGGTCTATCACGCTGAGTGGGAGGATGTCTCACCTCCCAGTGACATTGTAGGTTTCCCAGGGCTTCCCAAACACTTTCCTCTGACCTTGTTCATCAAACCCACATTCTCTCCGAGTTGGACTGTCTCTTTGACCAGTTGATGGCATAACTGCAGTATCCCCATCGAAGTGAGGTGAGTCGAGGTCTTGCTGTCACTGACCAGTGGCACCTCGACTTTCATTCATTCTGGGGTCTCTTCTCCCTCAAGTCTGGGGTCCCCTGAACAATACCCTGACTACTACTCCTCTGTCCTCCTTGCTTGGGTATCGTTCTTCATTCTGCCTCCTTAGCCAGCTAGAGGTTGACCTTCCTCTCCTCTTTTGGGCCTTCCACTATTTCCACCTGCTCCTCTTGTGTGTGATTACCGCACCCACTGTTACTAAAACCTCCTCTGTGGGTACCACCAACTCCTTCTCTGATTATCACCTATTTCTTTCCTCTGCCACTACTACCTCTTTGTAAACACATCCTCCTTGGTATACCACCTCCTCCACGTTTATCATCTTCTCCCCTGCTGCTTCTACTACCACCTTCTCAGTGTTTACAACAATCTCCTCCTCTGATACCACACCCTCCACTGCTGTTACTACCACCTCCGCCCCTTTCTTCCCTTCCTTATCACCCCTGGTATCGCACTCCAATAATCTCCCGCCACCGGCCACAACCTTCTGCAATCCACACTGGTCATCTGGGGTGGTATTGGATGGGACTGTTAGTAAGGGTTTTCACATGTGGCTTGTAATTTCGTGAGAACCGGAATTAGTTGTCTCTGCTTGCACCTGGGGCTTCTTTGGGTATATGGGACTGAGCCAAGCCTATAACTGGCCGGTCAACCATCTTGGAAGTTAGTTTCCCCTCTCTGATCCTCTATGGTGTGGTCTATGCTGAGCAGAGGCTTCTGTACTTCCAGAGTATGAATTGCATGCTGGAAACACACTATGTAAGCAGTTTACATTCGGTTTCCTGCAAGAACTGAAATTAGCATCCTCAGTGGGTGCGGCAGCCAATCAGGTTGCTCCAAACCCGGGCTTACCGAAGCAAGCCCAAGTTTGTAGCTACCCGAGTGGTCAATAAACCTGGTGCAGCTGTTTTCCCTCCTCCCCTGCCTCCTGCCCCCATATCCAGCCCCTCCACCCCCCCCACCCAGCCAATTCACCCCCCCACCCCCTCAATTCAAATCTCCTTACCGCTTAAGGGCTGCACAGTTTCCTGTTGAAGCCATGGAAATGAAGAGGGGCTCAGAGCGGAACCCTGTTTTACATTTCCATGGCAACCATGGATTTTTCTATTGCTATTAGCACCTGAAGGGTTTGTTTTAGGGAGCTAACAGGAATAACTCTTCATTTTGCGGACTTCACAGACCAATGAAGCCAGCAGAATGTGGGATTATTGCTTGATTGTAACATTGTATCCCCCCACAATCTGCCCGTGAGAAATGCTTTTTGTAACTTTTGTTACATTCTCTGTGTTCATGAATATGTGGGCTTGCAATATTGTATCCACTGAACCTCGGAATTCACAGTGGGTCCTCCGAAGTTTGCGCAAGGACGTCTCTGATGTTGCACGTGAGGTTGTAACTGTATTGTAACACACGCTATTTATGCCAAATGAATGGAAGTGATTTCCCTTAAAGTGAAAGTTATTATCCCCTACACTGTTTCTTTGGGTCTGCTCAGAGAGAGCTCCAGGCTCTATCAGTTGACAAGGGTGCATTCATGGTGGTTCCATGACTCTCCCTTGCAATGTGCGTGGACCAAGGCAGGTACCCAGGGGATCCCCCCCCCCAATAATTTCCTTTGGCCTATCATCCACTGGTCACTCCCTCTCTTTTCTCACACACCCTTCTTTATCTCTCTCTCTTTCTCACTCTCACACTGTCTCCTGGTCTTTCTGCACTCTCATGCTTCTCCTATCTCCATCTCCAATCTTCCTATACTTTGCTTTGTGGTCTTAAACTCTATATCGCTCCACCTGCCGTGCACTGGTTTTACCGCTCTTTTTCTCCAAGCTACAGGCTCTACCCACCAACTCCCTTCTGGTCTTCTCCCTCCCTAAACTCCTTGCACCCACTACTACACTCTCCTTTATCTTCCTGCCTCTCACTTTCCTCTCTCTCACCCACACGCTCACAAACATACCCCTTACTCTACTCTCAACTTTCCCCTTTTCTACTCTCAGCTTGCAATTCAGTCTCTCTCTCTCTCTGTCTCTCTCAGGCTCTCCCTCAGACACACACACAACTTAATTGGTACCACCCTCTTAGACCCAACACCTTGCCGTCAATCTCTCACTATATACAAACATTCTCCACCAACTACTGCCCCGCCTGTTGCCACTCTTTGCTGGTCTCTTGGTCCACCTCCCCCACTCCAGAACTCACCCGAACATCCCCTAATTAAGCTGCTGGGTTTTTAAAGCCCATTCTTCCAGCTCAGGAGTTCCCAGTGGCTCTAATTTGCTCTGAGTCAGCTGCCTCCTTGACCAATCTCTACAAGAGATACTCCCCTTGGGGCCGGGACTTCCCCTGGAAGTCTTCAAGAAGCCTTCTAGTTCTGTCCCCTTTTCAGACTCCATTCCCCTGCAGGCAGCCATGTGCTGAGACAGGTCTTTTGTTCCTATGTTTTTCCCTCTCTTGGGTGAATTGTCCTTCATAAAGGGTGTGGAAACTGTTCCTAGATCTCCCCAGTTCCCATGCAGTCCCATTCCAGTCTCTTTCCTTCTTCTAATGCCCCACTGCTCCCCTATGTCCGTTTAGGGTTGGTGTGGCTGAGGGTGGTGGGTGAGGGTGGTAGGGGGTGTTTGGTGCTTCATTTAGCCTAGAGGGGTGAGGGGGGAAATCCCATCACATTCCCATGTTGGTACAAATAGATTCCTCTTGCTCTTGCTCAGAGTTGTTTTTGTTAAGGTTGCACAGAGCTGCATTCTCGTGCTCCTGCTTTTGCTGCTATTTCTTGTCTGACCCAGTGATGCTTGTCGGGCTTCCTTCTTGTGATAAGAAACAGACGAAAAGGAGGGCTGGCCAGGACATAGGCTGCTAGGCATAGGGACAAGGATAGTGGTACCAACAGCACTGCATATATTCAGACCCTCTTGGGAGCTACAGACTAGAGTTCCTCTGAACTCCCCCTCCCCTTGTCAGGTTCACATCCATGGCCCTGTCACATACCCCCACCCTTTCCAATAAGTCAACCTCCCTCTCCAAGTTCCCTGTTCTGGGCCCGGGTTTGATCTGCCTGCTTCAGGGGGGCTGTCTCTTTCCTCTGTACGACCATTAAATAGGGGAAAATCAGTTCCAATCAACACCTCCCCGGGAAGCAGTGGCATCACCACTACGGGTACCTTCATGTGTTTTCCCAGGATTGCTACCGACACATGGGCCTGGCAATAGCGATCAGCATTCCTGTATGCACGCAAAATCCTTTAGATGGCCACAGGAGCAAGACCTTCTCTGGTGATGAGTGCTCGAATGGCAGTGGGCCGGTTCTGGAATCCAGCAAAAGGATGGCTGCGCCATCCTGTATGGTTACTGGAATATGACATTTGTTGTGTAGCCCATGGAAAAGATTGGCCATGTTGCTACCTCTGGAGTGTCTTGCTCTTCAGAACAGATTGGGGAGTGTTATGATGTGATGTCCTGTGTATCTGCTGGCCATCTGTATATATGATGGAATGCTGTGAGTAACAGTTTGTTGACCTGTGAGTGGGGATGAGTGTTCTATGATTGTCAGTTGGGTCCAAGCTTGATGGTGTGAGGATGGTCGGTGGGTGATCCTGCATACGCCCCCTCTCCCAGTCCTGTCCTACTGTAAATACCCTTAGGCGTAACTGGAACCTATAAATACCTGTTTATATGTATAAATAAAGTTACCCTGGAAACCTATCGCTGACTCCACAGATGGATTGTGTTTGAGCTACTAGACGAGGTACTACATAAAATCCTTTCATTATAACCCACCCACCGGCCATCCTCACACCATCAAGCTTTGACCCAACTGACAATCATAGAAAACTTATCCCCACTCAAAGGTCACCATTCTAGTAAGTTGTCACTCACACACTCGCAGCATTTCATCATACATACAGATGGCCAGCAGATTTACAGGACAGAAACATCACATCATAACATCCTTCCCCGTAAACCCTCAAACACAGACCAGCAAAACAGTACACCAACATTCTACAGCCAACTACCACAACAACAGCACCTTCCATCTTGGACTGCCACCCCCAAACACAGGGTCTGCTACACCCTTGCACCAACCATAACACATCCATAATCAGCTCAACACTCAGACAGATTCATACCGAGGGAATGGGAACACAGCCGGGTTTGGGGCAGTGGGGCAGCAGCCACAACACGTGCGTGCCACCCTCCATCACTCAGGGTGGTGCCATGCAAACCCTACACAGCAACACAGGATGCAGAACATATCCGCACATCCTTCACCCATACCACAACACTTCAATCAGCACTTCCCATGTTGCTGCCTATGGAGTGTCTTGCCCTTCAGAACAGATTGTGGAGGTATCTTGGACACCTGATTCGGTCTCCTGCTATGGGTCTGTGCCCCGAAGAGAATCTTCCCTGAGATCTATTTGTAGCAGACCTAACTCTGTAGGGGCCCCTTCTTTTGTTGCTCTGCACAGAATCCGGCAATGTGCCTGTGCTTCCCACAGGCAGAGATGCTGATTCCCATCGCTGGCTGGAGAACTAGACAAGGCTGGACCTTGTCTTCTCAGTTCTGGCTTGTGTAGAGCTGGGCACCCAAAGTGGAGGACTTCCATTATTAACCTGTTGCAGAGAGTTTGCCACACCAGTTTTTCTAGAGGTTATAGAGCGTTCTCACTAAGTCATAGCTCTCTTGGAGATGTTAGCCTTGTGAATCTCCTCTTCCCAAGTGGATTCATGGAGCTGGTACACCACCTTCTGTAGATATGTGGGCAAAGAGTCGATGAACTGCTCCAGTATGAACATAAGTTTGGCTTCATCGAATGTCTTCAACCCCAGACATTTGTTCATCATCTCCCGGACTCGATAGGACAGCTGCTTTGATGTCTTCCCATAAAATGCAGATTCCTTAACCGCACTCTAAAATGTTCTTTGTCATGCCCCATCCATACCGCTTTGTATTTCCACATGTAGGGTATTTCCATCAGGGATCAGGGTCTGGAAAGCCTGTTGAACCCTGCCTGTAACAACTTGTGCTATGTAGCGATCCCAGTGGTCTCTGCGACACCGGCTGTTTTAGCTACCGAAGAAAAGAGACCCGGCCAGGACAGAGGCTGGTAGATATAGGGACAGTGATACCAAAAGCCCAGCATGCATTCAAGCCCTCTGAGAGCTAAGCACTGGGATCCCTCTCAACTTCTGCCCTCTCTTGACAGGGTCACACCCATGTTCCTGTCACACTTTCCATCTTGCCCAACACTCTTACCACACTCCTGCCCAATACACAATGCCCTCCCATCACCCTCCTCCCCAACACCTATGCCCTTCCACTACGCTGAACCCCCATCTAGAAGTACATGGGCCCATCACTCCCTACTACCGGGTGAGCTTGGCCCTTTCCCCGTGTGACAGGTATTCCAGCGTGACCGGTGGCATGGACTGCTTACCACCAACCCCTCCGTTGATGATGCAAAGAGGGAGCTTGCACTGTACTCACCACCACAGAGCTGCTGAAAAGTTAAGGTCATGGCACGGAGAAACGTCTCCAGCCCTGCGGACATGGCCTCAGTAGCCCTCCAGGTCCTCTGACTTACCACTGTGATGGCTGCTGTGCTCTCTGACATCCATCTGGACTGGACATCCAACGTGTGTGATATTCTGCGTGTGGACCCCTGAACCACATCCCGCATGGCTTGTGAGTGTGGAAGTTTTACCTCTGCAAGTTGCTGGATGTTTTACTGCCTCTGTTATACCAGGGTCAATCTGTTCCGTGTGGGATACAGGGTCTGTATGGCCACTGGGGAATGGTGATCTCAGGTAGCCATCATACCTGCACCTCCTGACAATTTGTCTGCTGTGTCATCATCATTGTGGGGTCTCTCTGGCACCTGAGGGTCTTGACATAGCAGGCCCCAAGCAGTGAATACGGGTGAGGGACCAGTGTAGAGAGGGAAGAAGGGGTGCTGATACATCCTAGTCATCACCAACACTGCCCATGACAGTGGTGCGTGGGCACATGTTGGGAAATGGAGGTAGCATGTTGAGAGCCATAGTGGTGTTGCCATGGTTGTGTAAATTCCCTGCAGGTCCCCATGCATAGAAGTGATTGTGGGTACTGCTGGAAATGGTTATGTAGGAGCAGTGGCGTAACTTGGCATCTCTGTAGCCACTTGAGCAGCTGGCCTCTCAGATGCAATGGTGATTTTGAGCACTTCAGCAGATGGCAGTGTGGGTACCGTGGTGGTAGGTGTCTTAGTGGAGGCAGATCCTCCAGTCTCCTTGGTTGCACAGGGATGGCCTTTTTTCCCTTGGCGCTCACAGTGATTTCACCACCAGACCTGTATCCTGCTGCCGTGGTGGTAGTGATGGTGGTGGGTGATATGGTTGCTGGGGTAGCCTGTGGTGCAGCTGAGCTGCCATCATCATTCACGCCATGACTGTGTTCGCTGCCTGTTGGGGGAGATGTGACATGCCGTCACTGTTGACCAGAGGCGTAGCCAGGATTGTCTAACAAGTGGGACCTGAAACTAATGTAGTTGGGCCGACCGCAGTGACATTAACATCTGTAGAGTGCCGCTGAATGGGCATTTACCGATTTTGGCTGAGCCTTGCCAGCTCAGGCCATACTCATTAAAGACTCATTAAAGATTTATTTCAGGCACACTTCAGGGGTTGAGTCACTGATTTAGTCTGTTCTTAAAAACCTTAAATTCACAGTGCAGACAAAATCCTCCAAAAAGCATTTAGAGTAGAAAAAACATCTATTTTGGACTATGTCTTTTGCTTACCGCACGTTGCAGTTATAGCATGTTTTTTTCTGGCGTTGTCTCTGTTACGATCATCACAAGACATTCCATCTCGGTGTCCTCTGTCACTTGACAAAATCCTTGTACGTAAAAGCTTGTGTACAGTGAATAACTGTTTGACCATAACACATAGATTTCATGGTGCCACAATTAATGCTTTGTTGTAATGTGTCTATCTTTCGCATCTTTCTGCAGGATTACAATTCGGTCACCCCTAAGCAACAGTCCTGACTCTGAGAATACCAGCTCATCCTTGACCCTCCATAGCTGCTCCAGCGCCGATTTAGCTTCCTGGATCCTCAGTGCCACTGTCTCCACTACAGACTTCCACAAGCCTTGTTGCAGAGCCACATTCAGGATGTTAAAACACTCGTTCTCTGCTGCTGCCGGTTCCAGCTCATGGATTGGCACTAAGTTCAGTGTTGCCACCTCCACCACCAGCCTGACATGTTTGTCGGCCTCCTCCACACTGATGTTCTTCAGTCCCTCCGGTTCCCCTGGCGGGTGTCTGGACAGATAACCGGCCGCATTGTTGTTGCCCGGCCGATACACCAGGGATACACCATACTCCAGCAGGACCAGCATCCACCTCTCAATCCTTGCTGGCAGCTTAGATGACGACCCTGCCAATATCGGTAGCAGGGGCTTGTGATCCGTGACCACTGTCACCGGTCTCCCCAGGGCGTAAAGCCAGAAGTGACAACACCCCCACAGGACCGCCAAGGACTCTCTCTCAATTTGAGAGTACCTTTGCTCCATCTCCGACAATGCCTTGCTGGCATACACGACTGGCCGGACCTCTGAGTTGGAATAGGTCTGAGTGAGCACCACCCCCAGGCCAAACGGGCTGGCATCGACCACGATTTCCGATTGAAGGGATGGGTCAAGAAGGCCATGGTGTCCTCCGCTGTCAAAGCCACCTTGACATCTTCAAAAGCGGCCTGCTGCAAGGGCCCCCACTGCCAGGCGACATCTTTTTTGGTTGCGGCCCGCAGTGGCTCTGACCGGGACGCAAGGTTCTTGATGAACCGGCCACAATATGTGACCATTCCCAAAAAGCTCCTGACTTCCGACACGTTCTCAGGGGGTCGTGCCTCCACAATGTCTTTCACTTTGCGAGGGTCTGGCTGACAACCCCCTTCCCTTGAACACAAAGCCAAAGAACTCAATCTTCATTTTCAGGAATTCACACTTGTCCCTGTGCAGTGTCAGTCCTAGGGATTGAAGTCGCTCGAGTGTCCTCGCCAGCCTGCCCAGGTGTTCTGCCTCTGACTGCGCAAATACAAAGATGTCATCACTTATGTTCAACACTCCTTCCAAGTCAGCAAAGGCCCCACGGATAATGTTCTGGAACACCTCAGCCGCAGATGATACCCCAAAGTTCAGACGCTTATAGCGGTAGAGGCCGTGGTGAGTGGTAAATGTTGTTATATATCGCGACTCGGGGTGCAGCACCACCTGATGGTATCCGGCTTTCAAGTCCAGTTTCGAGAAGAGCCGGGCTGCTTGTAGCGGAGCAATGATGTCATCTATGGTGGGGTAATATGACGCTTCCTTTTGATGGCTTTGTTTGGGAGATGCATGTCCACACATATGCACACTGAGTCCGGTTGCTTGGGTTTCCTAGCGATGACAAAAGGAGAAACCCAGGGTGTCGGGCCTTCCACTTTTTCAATGATGTTCAATTCTACTAAGCTGTCCAGCTCCTTATCAACCAAATCTGGCAGATGGAATGAGAACCGGCGATGTTTCAAAGCGATCGGCTGGATGGACTCATCAATGGGGAGCCTCACTGGATCACCTGCCATGCAGCTGATGCCCTCAAATAGCCGACTGTACTTCGCAAGGAGCTCCTGCACATCCACGACCTAGATGGAGAAGGTAAAACTCACTATGCCAAGAGCCTCTGCAGCCGTGCAGCTGAGCAAGGTGTTGCTGCTGATTGTTGTGACATAGAAGCGGGGCCTGATGGATGACCCTCTGTGTCCTACTTTGGCCACAAACACCCCATCCAATGGGATAGGTTCTTCACCTCCAAACGTAAAGATCCGTGCCTTGGCAGTCTGCAGTTTTGGCAGACGTTCCATGACATTATAGTGTCCCCACACCATTATATTCACTGATGCCCCTGTGTCGACCAGCACTGGGACCGTGGACTTGTTCACCTGTACCAGACACTGTGGCTGTCTCCTGTTCTTGGGCCACAGAGTACTCACACTTGAGACAAAGAAGAAGTTCTCCTCCTCCTCCTCATCATTGTCCTCCTGAGGGGCACCGTCATCCCCTTGTTCGACCTGGGTGACGTTAGGTGGGCGCGGTTGCCTGAAGAACCCCACTCTAAGTGGTCCCCTCGGGACCACGACTGGCATTGGAGCTCTGTACATCCAAGCATAGTGATCCGACGCTCCGCAACAGCCACATGATTTCCCTTGCACTGGGCACTCTGTGGGGTGAGGGAGTATCCGCACTTCATGCATGAGTCCGTAGTTCTTGTGCCACAATCACGCTGGTTGCCACCTGGATGTCTCGCGCCCCTGCCTCCTTGGCCACGGCCCACTGCGCATACCTCTTCTGTTTTCTCTGGGCGCACCACCACCTCCATTCTAGATGATCTCACCTCGGACACCTCCTGCTGTGCCCACGTTCCAAAATGCGAGGCAGCGTGATCCCTGGTTCATACAGTACCTGTCTGCACAGCTTGCCTTACGAGCACGCTTGGAGCAACTGGTTGCGGATTATCGTGTCCGCATTGTCCCATGCACATGGCAGAGACAATCAGCGCAGGCTGCCATAAAGGTTGTCCAATATTTCGTCATCCTTCTGGCGGGCAGAGCACATCATGAAACGTTCATAGTCAGCATTCACATGTGGCATGAAGTACTCCTTCAAAGTGGTCTTGGCTGCATCATATGTGGAACTGGGAGGCTGGAGAGACTGAAACACCTCATGTACTGCCGGTCCTGCGGAGTACAACAGCATGGCCACATTGGTTTCCCCCGTGGCTCTAAAGTACATGTCCAGCCTATCGATCCACATCTTCCATCTCGGCCCCAGACTGGACGGGGCACCTGAGATATCGAATTTGGGCATTGACCTGAGCGTCCCTTGCTTTCTCAGCAAAAGCGGTGCTTTGGAAACAGAAGGTTCACCCTCACCCTGCCCGCCGTCCTGCATGGAAGTGAGGGCGTCCTGTATGGCAGTGAGTGCACAGGCACCCCACCCGAATCACAATGGGGCCGCAGCTCACTGACCTGCACTCAGATGATGAGTGTGACGATGTTGGTCAGGCACTGTTAAAGCTGCACTCAGAGAATGAGTGTGACAATGTTGGACAGGCACTGTTAAAGCTGCACTCAGAGAATGAGTGTGACAATGTTGGCCAGGCACTGCTCCTTGAATGACCCGATGACACCTCCAACCCTATGCAACAGCCCAAAATGCCCTTCCAGGCACCTCTTGGAAAACGACCAAAAAGTGAAACATTTGGGGCACCAGGCGTGCACCCAGTACACCCCAGTCCAGTAGTGCGCAGATCAGATGGGGGTTGCAGACAACGGCCTTCCTTGCCACTCCAGTGGCTCAAAGAATTAAGCAGGGTGGGCCCAGGGGATCAGACAAAGGAATTATAGGCCTCCCCCAAATCCTCACCTCCTACTCGACATAAAAGTGTAAAAAAAACACTTATAACTGCACAGAATAAGCAGCATCAGCTGTTCCCCTGCTAGAGAATCCAAAAGTTCTATTCGGATGGCGCACAGGCACTCTATAATAGAGCCGCGACCCTCCTGAACATGTGATGAAAATGGCGGCCAAACCACGTGGACAACACCCTCTCCATGGCATCCAGGAATGGAGAAAACATAAAAATCACTGCCGTGCCCGGGTTCTTTGTTGTCCCACCTCGTCGGCACTGTGATGGTTCTGTGGTGTTACCTGGAGTGTCCGTGAGCCCCCTCCCGCCCACAAAGGCAATGTGCACACTAGCAGTCAGTTCGGGCTCCCTGGTCACTCTGCGGAGGCTAGGAACACCCACTTTATTTATACAGCATGCGGCGGAGTGCACCATCACTCCGTCGTGTGCATGTACCCTTAAAGAGGCAACACCACAACCATCATGGAGGAAATGAGTTTATAGTTTCAGTCATGACCTTTAAATTCATGTTAATGAACCCTCAGCAGAGCGGGGGTTGCACAGGCAGAGATGGAAAGGAGGACTCAAGTTCTCAGAGTGACTGTTATTTGAAGTGTTGTAAATAGACTATGATTGACGCATTGTGACTTGCGTTAACAGTTCAGAGCAGACTGCAGTTGCCATTGTTATAAAAAAAAAAGCAGGGGAATGGGTGAGTAGGAACCTGCCTAAGGTTCATGTGTTGTGGAGTTTGTCTGGAAAGGGTATCCTTACACCTCAGACTACTAAACAAGTGGCCAGAAGATACACCAATGTGATGAAGGCGCTGTTGGCAATACTGTGTTACCCCATCCCTGACACTGTTTGATATAGGAGGATCTATAATAATAATAATTTCGCATTTATATAGCGCTACGAACCCTCAGGTATCTGAGCGCTGCTTATTATTACCCACGGTGTGTGGTGCTCATTTATCGACCTCGGAAGGATGAAAGGCGGAGTTTGGCCCCGCCGGGATTCGAACCTGGGTTAGCAGGCTCTGCACGGATGTCAAAGCGAGCGCTCTACTCGCTGTGCCACTTGACCAGCTATCTATATTATTTCTAGTTACCTCCCTAAACCCCATGGGCATTTTGACTATCCATTTACTGACAAAGTACAGAGTAAAAGCTATTTGTTGAAGTGCACTATGGAGTGTCATGTGTGTCTTTGCTCGGATTTACTGCAGGAAGTAAACTTTCTGTTGTAAAGTAGAAGGAAATGTAATTTTTCTTTTTTCCTTTTTTCTGCTATAAAGGATCTGCACACTGCTCTTCCTCACCACCGCTGATGCCACTTCTTTTTTAAATGCTTGAGACCAAGTTCACAGAACGGAGGACAACAACAGCAATAATAATGCTTGCAAAATGTTAAGAATAAGAACAAGATATGTTGTTTTTGAAAAAAATCTGTGTCCCCTTTAACATCTGAGTGGTCCATCCTTTAGGATTTGCATGCTCAAGCTGGTTCATCTATTATATTTGAGTGCATGTTCTTTTTAAAATAAGTACCCAGAGAGGGACAATGAGATTGTTACATGCAATCTCATTGGCCCTCGCCAAGGCGTTATCCGGTGGGGGAATGGGGGGGTGTCAGCCACTCTGCCAATGAGGAGGCTCGGAATGGGGTAATACCTGCTCCGAGCTGCCATCTTCCCCCACCATGGATCGTGGTAAGTGTTTTCCCTCCCCCCACTCCCCATCCAAACAATCGCCTTCCTTCCCTCCCAACCCCACTTACCTTCCTTTTGGTCCATTTCGGGCGTGGAAATGCTGGGAACACTTCTGCCCCAGCGCGCCCGCTCCCGATCCCCGCTCGGCCATCATGGAAAGGAATAAGGGACTACACGAAGTCCCTTCGCTCCTTTCCATGCCGGCCATTTTCTTTGTTTACATTTTACATATTTTTTGAATGGCTGCCATGGAAAGGGAGAAGGGACTAATTGTAGTCCCTTCTCCCTTTCCATTGTGGCAATTTTGTTTGTTTACCTTTTTCCATTAATTTCGAATCACTGCCATGGAAAGGGAAAACTGACTCCGTTTTCCCTTCCCCGGTGGCCATTGTTTTGACATTTTTTTTTCTGTTCCGAAACATAGTACCCCGGTCTCATGGGCCGGGGTACTAATACCAAAAGGCCCCTCGCAGGGGGGGGGGGGCATTACCACTTCAGGTAATGCCCCAGGGCCTTCGTTAACTGTAACTATGGACCCCAGGGCATTACCTGAAGTGGTTATGCTCCCCCTGCTCAGGGCCAATTGCTTAAATCTGCAAACAGGAAGTGCAGAGAAACAGGGCGTATATCAAAAACCTTATTAATCCACCAATGCCATTTTCTCCTAATCCCATAACATTAGTTTTGAATAAAGCACCCCCTATTAGCAGTAAAATAATAAAAGAGCTCTTCACCCTAAATGCAGCTTAACTTTAAAACACCTTTACTAACCTCTCCACCTCAATAACGTTGCCACGTATTAAAAGAAATATCAATGATTAGTCCAGTTACAGTTATATAGGCAGCAACAGCAAAACACCAGCCTACACAGTAAACAATTGGAAAGCAGTGGCCATAAGCAATGGGTTCATTTCCACCTTGAAGTTCCATTTGACATCATAGGAGGTCATTTTCCTTCCAAGCATAATGTGCCCGAAGGGGACACGTTGCATTTGCAGTGAGTGCAAACAGGCTACTTTCAGGCCTTTTTATATCCTTTGTACTGCGAAGTGCAAATACAAAGGTGGAAACGCAGGCATAATCAATTACCTGTATCCCTCTGTTTTTGCACTCCACTGTGCAAATGAAGTATACGCATTCTGTCATTTATGCATGGCAATCAGCATTTACAATGGATGCCTATGGAAGCCACCTGCGTTTTGCTGGTGCAAAAAGCAGGCAGATTCCATAGGAATGAATCCACTGGTTTCACTCCAGCATGAAAATGTCATGCTGGCATAAAACCAAGTGGTTTTTGTAGGCGGAAGAGAAAACGGAGGCAGAAACACAAATCCTGTTCCGTGATTCCCCTTCACCTTCAAAAACCACAAAAATGCCCCCGAGCATATTAATAAAACCTTTACGCCTGTCGTTAGCACTTTTGTTTACGCTTGGAAACGAGCTCTAGAATGCTGCTCTCCTAGCCTGTGAGGGCATCTATGTCCCTTCACAGAAAATCATCCCCTTTACTGATGCCTAGCCAGCTACAATTATTTATGCCTGTTTACACACTTGAGCAAGAAGGGATTCTGTTTGTTGCATAGTTTGTTATGGTAGTATAGCAACAAAAAACGTGTGCACAGGAACAACACTTATTTTATTCATAATGCTAGTTCAATATTCCTAATATACAAGAAATTGTTACCGTGGCTACCTGGCTTTTTTAAACATGTGCATTCAATACACTAGCGTTCACAATTTCATGTTCTATTTTAAAAAAAGAATAGAAGTAGACGGACTGTACCTGTGCAAAATACTCCTCTGATATCCTCCCGGCCCATTCTATACATAAGTCGAGGGGGCGACAGGGATTCGCTACATCAGCACATTTAATCAACATGCGTTTGATCAGAATCCGGTTCTCTGGAGAATTCTTCACACTGGGTCCAGATTCCGAATCGCTGCCCTCACTCTGGAAAACAGAACATTCTAAGTGTTAGCCTTTATAAGCAAACGGCTGCAAGAAAATCTATAATCAGACAGAGAATGCATTTGTTTTCTACAGCAGCGACGTCTGCAGTTTACAACCTGTAGTATATGCAACTTCTGAGTGTCAACTGCTAAGGCTCGGGTCAACTGGAGACCTAGCTATCTAGAAGCCTCATAGGCTGATGCCTTGCAGAACGATCTGGATGTGGAAAGGATAGCAGCACCCCAGTACCCCAACACCCCACCGCCCATTGCAGGCCTGCCACCTGTTAATGTTGATGGCCGCCTGAGGGAGAGGGAATCTGATTTGTAATGCAAAATGTTGCCATAAAGGCTATTGGATGACTATCATCGTAATGGGTAAATAAATCATGACATGGGAGAAGTCCAGGAACAGTATTCTATACCCGCAGTATTGTAAGTGTGTCTGTGCCTGGGAGTTTATTTGTTCCTTTTTATTAACGGACATTGGATAGGAACACCCCCACCTATTGGCTGCTGGCAATACCCACACGGAGAGCTTCTACTAAAACGGACATGGACTAAGGGACTGCTGAGGCAGCACTTTTGGGAGCTCTCGGGTGCACTGTACTTCCATTTTGGATTCTACTGGCCTAAACCTGCTTGGACAATGGGGTAATATTCTCGACAAGATGTGCGTCAGGGGGCGTCGGCCCTATACCCCTCACCTGAGGAGGATCACACAGGATATTGTCAGACTTGAGTTACTGACACAGAAGTGAAGAATCATGAGGTCCCAGGAGGATAGATGGAAACCGAAGGACTGCGGTTGTTTGCAGTGTGTTATGAAAGGGCTCTAACTTCTTTTGTCACAGCTTTGGGCGTGCCGATTGTAAGAGGATGCCCTTTTGGCTTGCCTCAACTGCGGCTGTGTTTCAGCGTGTAATGGAGAAACTTTTTAGTGGATTAGAATTCATCAAATGCTTTCAGGATGATATCCTTGGGTTTGCCCCAGATTCTCAGCAACATGAACGATATGTGCGTGAAGTGCTGAGCATTTTGCATCGGTCGGGATTAACTGTAAAAAAGGATAAGTGCAAATTTAAGACATGTCATAGACCAGAGAGGGATCAGGCTCAATATTAGTTAAGTGGACGCTGTGTTGCGGGCCCCCATGCCCCAGAGCACGGGTGAGTACTACTACAAATTTATCCAACGATTTGATTCTGTTTGTGCTCCTTTAAGAGGGCATTCACGTTAACAATGGAGAGTATTGTGGGGGCTCCCATACTTTGCATATTTAACCCCTGCTGCAAGACATTTCTTATGACTGATGGGTGCTAGCATTATAGGGTTAGGTGATGCAGATACGGGAGGGCAAAGAATGTGTAATTGTGTTTGCCTCCAGAGCTTCGCAGGATGCTGAGAAAAATGACTCCACCTTTGAGAGAGAAGCGTTAGCCTATTTCTGGGCCATCAGTCATTTTAAGTTTTTCCTTTAGGGTGCCAAGAAAAATATAAGAAGTGGTTTGATAGTAAGAAGTGTGTAGATAGGAATCCGATGTGTGTGGGCACTTGGGTCAGGATAAAAAACCCAAGGGTGAGGGGTGCAGTTGATGCATATTTGTCTCTTGAAGATAGTGGTGAAAGTCATGTGAACTGTGGTGTTGTTGGACAATGGCACCAAGTGGAGCTTGAAACTGGTGTGATGTCATGATGTCGAGAGCAAGGGAAGAGAAAGAAGTGGGACGCGCCAAGAATTGCCTTTTGATTGTGTTCCGGTTTGCAACTTTGGAGAGGGATGAAGAATTCTGGGTGGAGTGTTTGAGGACGGAAAGGTGTAAATGTCCAGAGGGGGGAGGAACAAGTGGCACGGTAGGGGTCCCGCAAGGAACTGTCAGCAGTGATTTGCATGTGAATGGTGGTATTCATGCTGTGGGTACTAGAGGATTGCGAGTGGTTGGTGAACAGTCAGCTCAGGACACAACTCTGGAGCATGGAATGAGGTTGCAATGCTTGCCGAACAAATTCAAGGACTTTGTGCTGAGGATATTTGGTTAAGGGGGAGGTGTGTAGAAGGGTTCTTATGTCTGCTGTGCTGCACGTGTTGAGATGTCTCACAGGTCCCTGGGTTGCCGTCCCTCGTGCAGCGAGTCACCGGGAGCCTCCTTTGAATGCTCCTGTGTAACGCTCTGTGTGCGGGACAACCTCCAGCAGTTGCCCATCGACCCGAGAGGTAGATGGTGTGGCTCCCTTGCAAGGAGCACCTTTCTTCGCAATAAACTACTGTGGCACCTCTCTCCTCGTCCCATGGTCGTCTGTTCTCCTGAGGGTGGGGAGCTCACCCACAACAAAGGCCTTCAGAATTGATTTGGTTTGAGAAATATTGTCAATGAGGATTGTTGTACCATGAGATAAAATGCCTATCATTAAATATATGCTAGGGGCAATACTGTTACTCAGTGAAATCCTGTGTGCTTCAGCACTGCTTGTCTGCAATCATGAACTGCCCAAGTATTTTCCCGCTTTACAATCGTTTACTGATAGCCATAAAGGAGTGATAACTGTTAGCTGAGACCAGAGAGAGGTTTCTTGCACTAGGGACATTCTCTACTGTGCTCTCCTGCTCCTCACTGATTCCTGTTCACACATTTCCCTGCCTCTCTTTTCTCTCAGGCTGCCGGACACACGCATGTTATCTAAAGCGTGGTTGAGTTTGCCTTCCACTTGAGGAGCAGGCTCCTGAAAAGAAAGGGTGCTTGCTTTTCATAATAGCACAGCTTTTATGACTATTGTATCCCAGGGATGCATACCACAGGCCGACACAGGTGACGCAATAGAGCTCAAAGCAGTCAGAGTTGCCTCTCACTCCTGGAGCTCTGTAATATCCGCAATTGCTCCAAGAATTGATACGTCAGATGCAACAATAATTACTCTTCGGGATAAAATATAGGCTTCATTATCAATCTCTAGAGGCTTTTGGCATTGTTTATTTAATTGTTTTAACTGTTGCAGACAGATAACCTTTCCACCACAAGTCGGCATGTGCATGCCCTCAGCCTGGGGAGGGAAGCAGAAGTAGTCAATTAGGTTGTGAAGTACTTCAGGTGGTCAGATGTGGATTAGGAGTGGTCTATAAACCCACCGACTGCTTGTGGATGGGCTGAAGGTTGAGAGGCGTGACCTGTGAGGATGGATGGTGGCATGGGACGTGCTCTTAGATGATTAGCTCAGCATTTTCTGACCTGAACTTGCAGCTCGGTGTGTCGTGCTGGAGCAGGTTCCGCACAAATTCCAGGATGTATACCGTGGGTCTCATTCCAAGTATGCCGGTCTGGAAACAACTGTGCCGGTAAGCTTACCGCCACTGTTGTTTCCAGAGAGGCATACTACGACTCTGCCTGCCAGAGCCGCTGTGCCCGACAGGGCAGACCATGCTGGACACAGTGGCCATGGTAGGCAGACCGCCACGGAAGCACCAACACCGTTAATAACAGTGCCGGTGCTTCCATGGGAATGGCGACTTACAATTTACTGGTGCCTGACATTCTGGAACTCCGGGGTTGTAATACCCTGGTGTTTCCGGCAAGTCCGGCGCCGATAAATCATTACGGGTCCGGCAGCTACGTGCCGGTTTTACCGGCACGGTTACCGCCAGACCCGTATGAGGGCGTTTCATACAATGATCGCTCCCAAAAAGAAATGTATCGTGCACTTTCAAGGGGCACATGTTAACGTGTTTTAAAGAACTATAACACTTCACTGACTTTTCAGCAGTAGACAGTTGGAGCCAATCAAAGTGATTCTTGTGCGCTAGATTCTGTATTACAATGGATGGACAAAATGAAGGCAAGCTCTGGGCTGGCTGACTTCTTTATATAAAAGAGAATCTAAGAGCTTGGCATTCACATTTGGCCCATCCCTGTTGCCCATGAAACCCTAAACGCAATGTATTCGTGAAGTAAGGAAACATTTTTAGAGACCCAAAATAGACCAATGATACTGAGCCGAGTTCATAAAGAGGGCCTTCTTTTTTTTATTTTTCTGTGGTTAATAAAAACCTTTGCAAACATTTTACAAATATTTACATCAATATTCATTCATTAAAAATTAATTCATCATACAGAAATTTAAAAACGTTAAAACAAACAAAAGATCTTTCCTTGTCATCTATAATGGCAGTGCATATTTGCACTTGGAATAAAGATGGCCTTCTACCTGGGTAACAATGCTCGAAACTGAAGCTAATCGGGAGGTGGGTGGAACAGCTCTGAAATGTCCTTGAGCAAATCAATGTGAACCCCATTTGCACCTGAGCATCTCAAAAAATGTCCATCGGTGCCGCCAGACAGCACCATTTGGAAGCCACCCTTAAGCCTCGAGAGGCCCCTCCCTATTCCCACCGTTCCAGCTCAAATAAAGCCTTAAGGCACTGCCCATGCGCCCCCTGGGAGTTATGGGCAAGGCAGCTAGAATACAATCTGCAGAAGGCGTGAGCATCATGTTGATGTCAATTAAGTGAGCAAGTTGCCTGTCAACTTTAAAAGATTTTTATCTTCTCCGGATTTACTAGAAAAGCAGAAATAAATCCAGGCCTGGGAGTGAAGGTGCTATTTCTAAAGAGAAAGTCACCGTTAAGGCATCTCTTGAAAGCCCAGAGGTCCAAGTACTCTGCCACAGAAACGTGAAGAACATTCCCAAGAAATGTACCTATGCAGACAGCAATTGACAAGAAGTTTGGTGTCTGTAGATTGTTTTACAAAATTAGTTTGAGAACGATGTCCCACTATTAGGCACTTTTCAGACATCTTCCTGACATATTTAGGGCTGCGACGAGGACAATCCTTCTCAGCTAAGGGGAAAGGCAAGTCTGTCTGGTATCTGGCACTCTCTGCTTCAGTGCCAGTCTGCCAAGTTCTGTCAGAGATCACCATGGCAACGTCAAGCAGGCAGCAACACACTCCAGGTAAGCCTCTGTTGTGGGCTAACTGTCGGGCAATAGTGAAACCCCCACGAAGTCTCTCACGTCCTCAGCGAGTGAAGGGAGATGAGTGAAGATATTCACACAACGGTCTCGTTGTAAGTGATGGAGACACATGATCGTCTGCGGGCCTCTGTTGGATTTTGATTCTTTTCTGGTTAGGGTGTAAAGGCCGTCCTGAGCTCCTGTGCCTATTTTACACCACAACCAGAAAGGAGCGGTAATGCCGTCTGCTATGTGCGAGCATGGCGATTGGCACCACAGTGAATAACCAAGGATTCTGCCTGCTTTTTACAGGTGTAATCTATAGGGATTCAAGCACCCAGACGCTAGAGGTTTTCCTGCATGATGTAGAGGAAACAGGTAGAGAGGGTTTTATGCTCTGTACACCAGCTATGTCCAGAAAAGAATGGTGGAGAGAGTTAAAAACAGGCCAAAAGCTTGCCTTTGCCTGTTTTTTACTCTTCACATAATTTGCAGTCGCCATCAAAATGAGCAAGTCTGTGTTGATGAGAGGGGTCAAATGTCCTACGCCTCGCTAGCTTTTAATATACTGTGATCCAATTCTATTTAATTTTATTTGTATATAGCGCCGCACACTCGGAGGCCTCAGAGTGCTGCACCTACCTGTGAAGTAAAGGAGGGCTGTGCTACACAGGGTAATATGGTAAGAGGGTACATAATATGCATACTGCAAATGTGCGCACATGGGGGGCGCCATGACGGGGGAATGTCTTCTCAGCCAGGATGCTTCTCAGCCTTCCTCAGGCCAGGCGAATCCAACATTGAGCGCCCCCATAGGCGCCGGGAATTCTCTGCTGCCCTGCCATCCCCACCCCCAATCTGCTTTTCTTTGTCATGTACTGCTTTCTCACCCACTGTGCCAACATTTATTTATATGTAAGAGGAGGAAAATGTGGTGCAGGTGATATTGCCCTCAAAGCATGCATCGATGTGTTCTGGCAACAGCGCAGTGCTTCCGGTGCAGCGCGACGCGGCCTTACGTTTGAGGTGGACTCTTCCGCTGCCATCGGCTTGTTGATGCTGTTCACGAACTTGTTCACGTGCTCAAAGTGCTTAGTCATCTCGGTCGCCAAAACCATGTCAATGATGGACTGGCGCAGCGTTCGATACTGGGTCCTTGCGCGGGAAAAGAAACAAATGTCAAACACGGAAGTCTACATCCACATCCCAAGTACATTTGACTGACATGAAATTTTACAAATCCTTTTGCAAAGACTAAAAAAGGCAGTTCCCCTTCAGAGGCAACATATAAAAATGCATGGCTGTGCCATTGACTGCACACCCCCCTTTCATGATGATTCGTCGGTATATGGATTGATGTGCCAGGACAGACATCCTCAGATCTGGAGTTATGTAGAATTTCATTCCAGAAGTACCATTGCCGTAAGCAATGATGACGTTGCGTGTTGTATTTATACCATCATAGTGGAATGTCCATGCAGAACTCAACATATTATCCAGGCTACGCGCGGCCCTATGAACTCCGGCCCAAGGCCGTTATCACCTGTTCCAGCCCCAGGATTGGTTGATTATTGCTTAATTTGAACACCTTATTCTAGGAAACCCTAGGTCACAGATCACTCAGGGCCGGATTCGGAGGTCCGTGATAAATTAGAAATGTGTTGTTAGGGGATGGGACAATACATTTCTTACATGCACCGTATTGTGGCAAATACAGAATGCGTTGCAGGGACATAAAGGCCTTGGCTTTAGCATGAGCCTGATTTACGGCTTGACAACAGCCTTAGCAACCATGAGGAATGCAGGGCAGCCACAAGGAGGGGATTCTCCTCCCAGCATCATGGGTTTAGCACTCGAATAAAAGGAGTTTATATACGACAACTCTGAAGTGCCGTTACAATCCTCTGCACACTTTTTCCTATTTATAAACATAGCATTTCTTAGTCTGCAGCACCACCTTTCTAGTCCAACGAAAGTTTAAGAAAACACTCTTAAATTAGAAATGTGTCAGTCTTCAAAGAGATGCTGGCAATGCCACTGGAGCGCACGTTTCCTCCCCAGAACAGGAGATTTCTGCAGCTTGTGCTGCTGGGAAGTAGGACATTTCCCCTCCAGTACTTCCAGCCACTTCAGAATGGTGGTGCTGGGAACACGAGGGTAGAATGTCATATTCCCCCAGCCAGGGGAGTTGCTAGGTCTGGAAAAGACCCGGGGCTAAGCTGATGTCGGAACTGTTGGGACTGGGGGCTAGCTAGCCTTTTGGTTGTAGCTCCTGAGATTCTATCCGGGGCTACAACCAAAAGATCAGGGGCTATAGCACCCTTAGCAACGCCCCTGTTCCACACGGCTTTTATCGCAGAATCAGCCCCTGAGTCACCAAAAGCACAGAAAAATGCACCTAACAAATGTGACGCGTTCATTTCTTAGGTATATTGGAGCATTGGAAGCTCAAAGACAGATGTAATATCATTTTAAATACCAATGCTTTTTTCAAGGTTATTAAAAGCCTACTTTGCAGCTGTCTGGGAGCCAGCACAATGCAACATGCTCAGCAGGGAATACGGTAATGCACAAAAAGCATGCATCGGAAACGCGAAACGCTTTGCCTACTGTATAGGCATCTGGTGGACACTCCCATCATACGACCAGCTGGTACTCACACAATAAGGCAGCTGTTACCATTGTATGACCAGATAGAAGTATGCCCTGTGAGGACTCTGAGTTAGTGGGTGTGCTGGAGCACTTTGGCACTCCGTATGGTGTGAGCTAGTGGCCCATGTGGGCAATTGTGCAGTTTTTGCCACTATATTGCAAGTGCTCCTGAATGGCGTACAACTCCAAACAGCCAGCCATGTGCCAAGCACAACCTCACATGTCTCAGTAATGGCATCATTTGCCTATTAATGTAGTCACCATATGCTCGGGAAAAACCGCACATGCGGTAGTGCTGCTATGACACGACAAGTGCAGTATTAATATTAAGCGCCCCAATAATGCCACCATCTGACTGGCAGTGCAGGAGATGCAGCAGTAAACAAATAAACATACTTGCATGGTCGAGCTTGAAAAATAAATATGTCTGGTGTTCCTTCATTTTCATTACAAGTCACTGTAGCATGTGCGGCTGACGACATTAGAAAAAAAATATGCAGTTGGGCAGTTTGGCTGCAGTGACTAGATTCGAAAATAAAAACATTCGCGTTTGGAACGCAAGCGCCCACCCAGGCTGTACATGTGAACACATTTTTCTTACGCCGAATGGCTGCTCGCGCTCAGAAAACAAGTGTATTTGTTTATATTTAGCTTATGTCACTAGAGCATGAGCACCTGAGCCTGCCATCCAGCAGAAGCAATATGTCTCCTAAGTCCGGCACTTGCACTGAAAATAAACATTTCTGAAATGTATATTTTTATTTTCAGCATGAGTTCAAGTGATGTACTTTTTTGTCTGATATTACAGATTTTACACTTGAAGGAACTGAGTGGTAACAGCAAAGTGTCGAAAGCGGGGGCCTTCTATGTTCTTTTGTGACACATGCCACCAATGCCTGGTAAGCATAAGTGCAGACACTGTGTCACCAGCCTTCCAGCACTTTCAAAACCACTGTCGCTTCTATTACCCAAAACAAACAATAGAGAATGAATGAACGCAGAGCGGGCGGGTCAATTCTAAGTCATGAAACCGAGGCTATTAGTATGCTCTCCTCTTTTCTTTACTGTCACAAATAGTGCCAGAAAAAGAAAACAAGGCAATGACTATGTGGCAAATTGGATTCTGCTCTGCAGGCGTACAAGGATGAGTAGGGGTAAAATGGGCCACTCAGGCCTCCCACTTTTACAAACCAAAACCCAACATAATCATAAATGTGGATTAGGGACAGTTAAGGGATATGCCTCCTTTGCATTTTGTGGTAATGTGGGTCGAGGGAAGGCTATGCTCTCAGGAGGGTTGTGAGGGTGAACCAGTAGTGACACAAACAACACTGTATCCAAGTTCAAAATAAAGGGAATGTCCTATCAAGGTTCTATGAAAATATGTACTTTAATCAAACACACCATCTGCAATAGAATTAATAGAATATACTGTACAAAAACCCACCCCAAAGGAAGAACAGAGAAGATGGTACAGACTGAGGAAAGTGGCACTCTGCTACCTGAGATTTGTTCCAGGGGTGGTAGGCATGTTACTAGCCACAAAAAGGATTTGGTGAAAAACGCTGTGATGCGATCGTGACCTAACCAGTCTCTAGGCCCCAAGTGAGTTGAGGGGACAGTTCAGGGTCAATAGTACCTGGTTTCAGTTCTTGGTGGTTTGATGGAGTTAGGTCGGTGTCAAACGTTGATTCGAGTGGATCAAGCTCAGTTCGGGCATGTTGCATGGTGTAGGCTCAAGCAGTAACAGGCATTGAGTAGGGGCGAACACAGTCACTCTGTGTGGTAGATGGGGGTTCTCAATGATGCCGGTCGGGTGGTCCCAGGATCTCTTTGCAATTGGGCCAGGGCGAGTCAGTTTTCAACTGCTGGGAGCGGTTGATGAGTGACGCTCCAACGATGGTAATGGTCATCGAAGTGGTGATCTTGGAGGTGTTGATGTGCAGGTCAAAGAGGCGGCCTTTCAAGGTCTAGCTGGTTCAAGCCGTGTTTGTAACCCCTGGTCAGAGTCAGTGTGTGACTCCCAAATGATTAGGATCGGGTCCCGGCATCAAGCAGTCGATTTGGGCATATTAGGTGATGGGTTCAGCTAGAGCACAATGCAGCATCAAGCTGGTTTGAAGTGAAAGCAATAGTTCGGATTGGTGGAGGAGCACAAAAGCCAGTGCCAGCGCTTTTCATCTCACTCAAGGTGTGGTGAACACAGAGCGATCAGTTTGTTGCGCTAGAACAAGGAGCTTTGGCTGGTCTGGCCCTCCAGCTGCTGTAAGATCTACCCAGGGGGACACGAGGACAGGATGGTTCCATTCAGGGTCTGCTAGGAGATTCCGATGCAGAGTGGGTGGTCACACTCGATGGGCCTTGGAAGTGGGTAGGGGGCAGATCTTCCTTCTGCCTTGTATTGCTCCTTCTTCACATCAGGCTGAGGGCTTTGGAAAGTGAAATTTTATCAAAGGAAGTCCAGAGATTTCTTCCAGAGCCAATCTGCAGGTATTGGGAGGATCCAAGCGGATTGGAGAGAATCTAGAGAAGGGGTGGGAGACCCCTTATTTTAAAGGAACAGCTCTGCAGGTGATTGGGCTAATGCTAACCTGCCTTAGTGGTGCAATACCTGCTCTTGAACTGAGTGGATATTGCCCTTCTGATGTAACACCCAAAGTGCTTTGCTCCAGAGGAAGTGGTGGAGGGCACAGGCAGAACATACCTGCCTACTCTAATGGTGCCCCTTTCCCATCCCACTAGGAACAAAGGCCCTTGAGTGATGCAGCACCTCTGTGTGAGGCTACTCCATTTGTTTGGGTGTGTTCCCTTGATGCCCAGGCCAAGGAAACCTGCCTGCTGTGCAGCTGCCTCTGGCAGAGGGTGTTATCTGCCCTCACAAAGAGATGAAAGACAGTTCCAGTTCTGCCATTTGGCAGTCTCCACCTGGCTAACTAGAATACACATTACCTTCCACAGAAGAGCTGACTCACAGGAGCTGACATGTGCGATATGATCATGGCCACCACATCCAAAATTGAGCTTTATTTTAGAGTTTAGCCTGCCACCAGCATAAATTACTTATGATCATCATATTTTTTGTACAGGGGGCATATCTTAAATGCCGCCCCTGGGCTGCAGAGAGTTAGCTGTTGCTGCGGGTGTCGAGTGGGAATCGTGTGACCTTTGAACCTGCTCTATGCCACGAGTTGAGCAGGTGCTGCATATCAGCCTGCCAGCATAGAAATAAAGATCTGACTATACACGTCAGAGTGCTGCATTACTCTTGGGCTGAAAGCTCTATGTTGTGGAAACGCGCCAGTAAAGATAAGAAGGCTTCCAAGCCTTCTGGGCAAGTTGAACCAGTGGACTTCACAGTATATCACAACACATTGTCAGGTTTAATTGTCCAGGGTTTGTGACCGGAACATTGGAGAACCGATTTGGTCTGCTATTAAAGAGTCAATAGCTTTGATGGTCTTAAGCTTTGTTGTCAGTTTTTTTAGTCTGCAGAGACTCAGGTTTCTTAAATACCTTAAAAATATTCTCTGTATGGCTCGGTCTCCAGGGCAGCTGAGGGAACATCTCCAGCTGGCAATCAATCTTCTCCTTTTCCTGGGATTTCTTATCTATTGGGAAACCTCATAGTGGCAGCAATCTCAGAGGCTTCAGTTTCTAGGCTTCACGATAAACTGAGTATCTCTTTCCCGTCAGCACGCCAGGGAGAACGTCTGTGGAATCAAGAGAGAAATTAAGGGAGCCTTGCAGGCACCCCTAGTCTCCATCAGGCAGATAGCCAGAGTGTGGGCCTTTTGTCAGTCTCCATCCAGGCAATTTGTCTGGCCCCTTTACATTACAGGGTCCTACTTTACAGGGTCCTGCAAAGCCTGAATACTCAAAGACACTGAGGAGGTGCAGAATATGCCAATTGGGTTGAACATTCTTCAGGTGCATGCAACAGGTTGCATTGGTGGCTCCATCATATCGACACATGGAATGGCCGGGCGATCTTCTGTACTTCCCCCAGTCTTGTCTTGGTATCCGATGCAAGCCCTATTATTTGAGATGCGAGATGGAATGTTGTTTTCAGTGGAGTTCGGTAGTCCAGTGGCATATCAATAATTTTGTGATGTTTGCTGGGTCATTTGTGGGACAATGTTTCACCAGAAACAGGTGGCACGGTTCAATCACCTTACTAATGGACAATCAGGTGACAGCCCATTACATTAACAAATTGGGGGGCACATTCTCCAGGGGCCTGTCAGATCTGGTGAAGCAATTCTGTGAGTTTTGTTTTCCCCGGAAATGAAAAGGGCACATGGTGGTTATTGCCGGGGCCACCAAAATCATGGTGATTTGGTGGTCTCACCATTGGCGGGATCCAGCAGATTGGCAGCTGTCTCCCATACTTTTCGGCATTCTTCTCAGTCTTTGGGACCCCTTTCGGTTCGAGCTCTTTGCATCATATCTCAAAGCACAGCTTCCCCAGTTCATCAGCTGGTTGCCTGATCCAGAGGCTCTGGCACTGATGTGTTTACCCAGCTCTGGGGTAGAGACACAGTGTACGCATTTCCCGCATTTGCATTGTTTCCCAGAGTACTGGCTCACATACAGACCCAGGATACCACTGTGTTATTGGTGACCCCTTCGTGGCCATCTAAATCCTGGTACCGGTTGATTGTCCAGTTGATCATTGGTAACCTTGGCTCTTACCGACGTTCCCCGACTCAGTTGGAGGGGACTCTCCAGCTGATTGTATGGTGGATATCGGGCAATGCTTAATTTGTAAAAAATTAAGTGCCGTGGCTCAAATATTTTCTAACATGCACATGACACACCAGGATGGGCAGCTCCCCTCCGCCCCAATATTGCCACCACCCATGCATTCTCCCCTTGCTGTCAACATATATGGGGTTAAAGTGGCAACTCCCACCAGCTTATTGTGGTTGACGGATGTACTCATTGCGGCAGATGTGTGATTTACAAATGCCAATCAACATACACATTAAATAACATACTCTTCTTGATATGAGACACATTTAAGTGTGTCTTTGAACACAATCACCATTTACATTTTGCTCTGCTTCTATAGGTGTTTATTATTTATCTATCTATCTATCTATCTATCTATCTATCTATCTATCTATCTATCTATCTATCTATCTATCTATCTATCTATCTATCTATCTATCTATCTATCTATCTGTGTTCTTGTATTGCGCCTCTAACCCGAAGGCCTCAGGGCGTACACAAGAGAGGGGAAGAGACAGACAACAACAAAAACATAAAATTCAAGAAAGACATGATAGAAGGGCAATACTCATCCTACAAAAAAAGGAAGACACTATGTGATGTTACACAAAGACGGCAATGTAGGGATGAATATCGGTAGCATGAGGAGAGGGAGCATTACCCATGGCCTATATTAAACAACAGAGTTTTTAGTTGTTTCTTAAAGACAGTTATTGAACTGATGTCAGCCAAATATTTTGGCATGGAGTTCCATAGGGCAGGAGCCCAGGATTTGAAACCAGCTCCTCCAATCTTTTCAGAATAGAAAAAAGTTGGACCAAAGAGATATTGCCATTTGATCGTATTAAACGACCAACGGGTTTATTCTTTAACCAAGCCATAAGATATAACAAGGCCTTGCCATGTAGGCATTTGTGCACAATGGACTGCCCCTTATGCTGCAGCCGCTGTTGAACATGCAGCCAGTGCAGGCTGCGCCTAGCTTCAGAAACATACATATTGCGCCCGAGTCCAAGCACAGCTCGCACTGCGCTATTCTGGATCACCTGCAGTGTTCTAAGATTGGCCTGGGATGTGCCAATCAAGAGGCTTTTGCAATAATCCAGCTTACAGTTCACAATTGCAGCTGCTATCAATGCAAGATTTTCTCTGGACATATAGGGTCCAATCTGCCAAAGGATCTGGATGTAAAAGTAGCAGGAAGTTAGTTGGTCTGCCGAGTGAAAGACAGCTGAGGGTTGAAAAAGACGCCAAGAGTTTTTACATTTTTTGATACGTAAATAACATGCTGACCAATCAAAAAGTTGTCGTATTTCATATCCAGCTTTTTTAGCCGCTGTTGAGTGCCCAAAATAAGCAACTCAGTTTTGGCATTATTAAGAGCCAAGGAGTTCAAGGCCATCCAGTTCTGGATTTCTGCATGCTCTAGATCTTTTTGATACTCGCCAGTGAGTTTGATAACAATCTGCGTATCGTTGGCATAATTGCCAAAATATATGCCCATGGTCGACAGGAGAGCACAGAGGAGACGTGAGTAGATATTAAAAAGCAAGGGCGAAAGACAAGACCCCTGAGGAACACCACATAATAGTGTAGAGGCAATGGAAAAGGTGTTGTCCTTGGTTACTCTCATATTTCATGGACCCAGAAAGGATTTAAACCATGCCGTTGCTTCTTTGGTACATTTGCCAACTGACATTAACCTGTCCGCCAAAAGTTGATGATCAACAAGATCAAACGTGGCGGACAGATCCAAAAGCAACAGCAAGACCGTGTTACCCTCATCGACTATGCCGGCAATATGCGATTTCAGATCCAGCAATGCCGTCTCGGTCCCATAATTAGGTCAGAAGCTGGACTGTTGTGTAGCTAATATGTCTTGATCTTCAACAAAAATCTGATATTGACTGTAGGCAATTTTATCCAGCATTTTTAGGATGAAAGGAAAGTTTGTGATCGGTTGATAGTTACCAGCCTCTGCTGGATCTAGGTTTTCCTTCTTAAGCAGGGGTGTAACCAATGCTTCCTTTATATTTTCAGGTACAAATGACTCATGGAAAGATTGGTTAATGAAAGTAGTCACCCATGGGGCGAGGGTTATGATGTATTCTTTAAATAGTGTGGCAGGAAATACATCTGCTTCTTTGCACAAGGTAGGTTTGAGCTTAGAGACTATATCAATAACCTCTTCTGCAGAGACTGAGCTGAAGGAAAAGACAGGAGAATCCCTGAAAGATTCTGTACTATCTATTATAGGATTCATGTGGTTGGAGATTAATTTGACCTGGGAGTTAATATTATTTTGGTGAGTAGAAGTTTTATTAATAAAACTGGTATGGATATTTTGACACCACAAGCTATCAGCATGAGGTACGGTAGCGGTAGTTCAACCCTTAAATTCCTGAAGGATGGTAAAAAGCTCCTTTGAGCTTGATTTAGCTTTAGAGATCCGAGAATTTAGGTGCACTTCTTTAGTGAGAAGGATAAGGGTTTTATAATGTCTGACAGCAAGCCTATACAGGGTAAGGCTTGTCTCAGGCGGATGCTTTCACCATGAGCGTTACAGTTGTTTTTTTTTTTTGCACAAGCTTCAATTATCCCAACTGAAAAAGGGGTATAGGACGGATTATTTCCTTTTTTTTTTACAGAGGATTTAAGAGGGGTGAGTACGTCAAATGCTTCATCAACTGTGGATCTTATATTGGATACAAAGGCTTCAAGAGGCATCGGTTCTTCAAGTCATGGCAGCAAAGGGAGAACCGTGGCACGAAAAACATCTTGCATGGTCTTTCGTACGTTCCTAGTCATGCAAGGTATAGATGACTGTTTATCAGCACAGACGATATTGTGATGATCTGTCTCAAAGCATATTAAATGATGATCTGACCAGATACATTTATCCACTGTGATATTTGTGATAAGAACATTTTTGGATAGGACCCAGTATAATATGTTACCACATATATGAGTGGGTACCTTTATATACTGAGCAAAAAGTAATGATAAGGACTCAGCAAGGGAAATAGAAATTCCATCGGATCAGTCGTTAGCCCATAGGTTAATATCTCCTATAATAATAGTAGGAGAGTGTGACTTACAGGAGTTACCAATAAAAGCCAATATTTGTTCTTCAAAAAGAGGTGTATGGATAGGAGGTCTATAAAGCAACAGTATATTGAGGGAAGAGGTTGGGTCGAGACCAAGTTTGAGGAAGAGCACCTCACAATGATCCAGTACGGGTTTACCTGATTCATGTAGTTTAAGGGCAGGACCCAAGGGCAGGACATCAAGGGCGGGACCCTCGACTGGGTATCCGATCTTAACTGCAACATCGCCATCACCGACACCGTCCCGCAACCCTGGACGGACCACTACTTAATAACCTTCACCGCTACACTTGATCTCCTCTGCCCTAAAACCATTAGTATGGTACCCCCAACCCCACTAGAAGCAACAAAGACATTACCGTGGAAAAACTCATCCCCCTTCTACTTCCCGCCATCAATGACTTGAAAAACAACACTAATCCGGACGCTCTAGTAGACACCTTCAACAAAGCTATGACCACCGCACTAGACACTATTGCACCCTATTGCACCGATTAAACTGCACAAAGGCAAGCAGAAAGCTCACTTGAATGCCTGGTTCACTCCTCAACTCAAGGATTTAAGAAAACAGAAAATAAAGCTTCAAGCCATCTGGCGCAACTCCCCTACTGAAAATAACAAAGACAAATTAACCCAACTTTCCAAACGCTATAAAAAAGAAATTATCAACACTAAGAAAAATATATTCGATGACAGAATCACATAAGCCAAATCTAACAGTAAGGAACTCTCCTCTATCCTCTGGGAAATGGAATCCCCTATCCAACCGATAGACTCGGTCCCCAAGGACAAGAAATGTTGTACCAATGTACAAAACACCCTATCAAACAAAATTGCCACGCTCCAACTCAAAATAGCCAACAAAAAGAACACACTGCCCCTCTCAGACCAACAACCACCTCTGCCCACCGAGAACAAAAAGCCAGTCCGCCCTTCAGCTTCAAGTCTGTCTCAATTATCGACACTGAAAAAGTCATTCTCTCCCTCAAAGCCTCTAATTGCAAAGGCGACAGCTGCCCAGCGCAAATAATAAAGGATGCGGCTAGGGACCTAGCCCCCTTCATATCGAAGCTCATAAACGCCTCCTTCAAATCAAATACAGTACCTACCAATCTCAAAGAATCATGGGTCCTTCCCCTACTTAAAAAACAAACCCTTGACCCATCCATCCCTACCAATTACAGACCTATCACCACCATGCCCTTCCTACTCAAAATCATCGACAGAGTTGCCTACTTACAAATCCAGGACTACCTGCAAGCCAACCACCTGTTAGGGTCTTGGAAATCGGGCTTCCGCCCCCCTCCATGGCACCGAAACATCCCTGCTTGACCTTAAGACACAAATTGAGGAGCTTAAGGATAGTGGGAAAACAGCCTTGCTACTCCTGTTAGACTTGTCGGCAGCCTTTGACTTGGTGGATCATGCAGTTCTATGCAGCCATCTCAGGCTCACGGCCAACCTCACAGTGGAAGTCACAGCCTGGGTCCAATCTTTTCTAGCTAACCGGACCATGAGAGTCTTCTCCACATCAACCTCCTCTGATCCTATCCAAATAACCTGCAGAGTCCCACAGGGATCATGTGTATCACCCACCATGTATAACATTTTCACCAAGCCGTTGTTCGACAAGTTGGACAATCTGGGTGTCACCTACACTAATTATGCAGATGACACCCAGATCCTCATACCCCTTTCGGGCAACTTCAAAGCGGACTCGGCCTTGGTTAATAGGATATACATACTCATTCAGGCATGGATGGCGACCCATGGCCTCTGTCTGAATGACGATAAAACTGAAATACTGATCCTCGGCTCCGACACTAATTTAAAAAAACGAACACCAAACTACAAATCCTTCAACATAGATAATAATATAATCAAGGTGATGCCAGTGGTAAAAACTCTAGGTTTCTACCTTGACTCATCTCTTACCCTCAAGAAACAAGTCAACTCCCTTGCCTCCACAACAGCCTACACATTCAAATTAATCTGAGCCTCCAGACCATTCCTCTCCAGTGCCAGCTGCATCACCCTGGCTAATGCTCTCATTATGTCCAGACTAGACTACTGCAATGCCCTGTACTCAGGAGCCAAAAAGTATGCCACCGACAAACTTCAAAGGTTGCAAAATAATGCCCTAAGAGCAGCATTAAAAATCCCTTACAGAGAGCACATCACTAAATTTAGAAAAGAGACTCACTGGTTAAACATAAAGGATAGAATCTTCCTTAAAACAGTCTCTCTCACCTCTAAATGTCCAAACAATCTAGCACCGTCCTACTTGTCAGAAAGAATCTCAAGGAGAATAACTACCCGACCCATGAGAACTGCCAACGCATCCATGCTTGAGATCCCTAGATTCAAACTGACCACGGCCGGAGGAACCAGCTTCCCAGTTAAAGCTGCGCAGTCATAGAATACACTCCCTATTGACCTCAGACAACCACACCCCTATGCCACATTTAGACACAATGCTCTCAAATGGCTTTGTACTAACGACTCATAACCATCTCTACTCTCACCAACTGTCCCTGGACCTACTTGACTCTATTCTGACATACCATGCACCCAACACTACTTTTGCTACCTAGGCACTATACCTTGGTCATAGGCGCTCCTTAAGTATACGTAATGTTAAGCACTGTTTTGTCATAAGTACATCTTTATCTTACATGCTACCTGACCTGCAACTGCCTGCATTGTATCCTATGTATGTATGGACACGTATGTACCTGCCCGTGTACTGTAACTAAGCACTGTAACTAAGCTTAGAGACTTCTTGTACTGCTGCGCCCAGCTACCCAAGGGTTAGGTGCGCATTACCAAATCAATAAACAAACAAGCAAAACAAACAAGGGTAGATCTGTATATTAGAGCCACTCCTCCACCCCATTTTTCCTGACTATTTGAATAAAAAAACAAGTGGCCAGGTGGGGTGGCCACTTGAAGGGAATGAATAGCACCATCATGTACCCAAGTTTCTGTTAGAGCACACATATCCACTTGGGTTTGTACAATGAGGTCGGCCACCTCATGACAGTGCTTGACCAGTGGACGTGTACTCAGTAACAATTACTTCTCTATTGTGTCCTTGGATGTTTGTTACTGGCAGGTAAAATAACAAAGTTGCCAAAACACCACATCATAATCAAACCGTGTCTGAGACAGAAAGTGCAAGGGCTCAGAAATAAGTGCCTTGGCTGAGCCCTGGCAAACACCCCCACAAATTAAGAACTGATATCAGGGAACGTTGGGCTGTGCAGGGCATTTCTAGCTCAGCTTCCACATTTATTTCTGCCTCTCGGGCCCTAAACACTTTACGGTCCTATAAATATGCCTGGTCAGCCTGGGTACGTTGGCGTGATGGAAGGGACCTGGATCCCCATTTGGCACCTGTAGTTTCAGTGGTAAATTTCCTGCCAGATGTGGCAGCGTCCACATCATATTGGACGGTAAGCTTATACTGCTTGACCATTTCCAGCTATCATTATCTGGTGGGGGTTTCCCGGAGGGTGAGCATCCCCTGGTTTGTCGGCTTCTCATATGGGTGTGGATCCGCATCTTACACAACACCTTTCTCAATTCCTATGGCACTCAGGAGCAGTAAGGAAAAAGTTATGTTATTTCACGAAACCTTACGAAGCTGGGGAATGATGGCACCAGCCTTTATTGGATGGCGGCTCAGGCGCACTGTGCATCCTAGTGGTTCTGGCCCACACTATCTCCGCCTCATGTGAAACTTGAATGTGTCGCAGCAAGCGACTGCGACATTTGCCCTCGTCTTATTGCAAACACATACACGGATCCCTGTAGGTTTGACCCGCTTAAGACCACGCTTCTAGCATAGCAGAAAATATACGAGATAACAAGCTCAGACACGCCATATAGTACATTTCTGCCGTTATGGCACTCACCTGGTATACTGCCTAATTTGGATAGAGCAACATGAGTTAATTGGCAGGGTGTGTGATCCAGCGTACCTGGGGACATGTATGTAAATGGGGTATTCCTACCATTGCCCCTTGACACCGCTATTCAGGCTGCACTTCTATAGAATGAGAGCAGCATTTAGGGAGAAGTGGCCTGTATTTCCCAGTGGACCAGCAGAGGATCCTATTCTTGCTTCCATTATCATCTCTCAGGGCTGCCAGCGTGTCGTGGCTACCCTGTACACCCCATCACAAACAGCTGCTTCTGTGAATTTGAGAAATGGATGAATGATCTGGGAATAGATTTTGCAGATGAAGAATGGTGCATTGTGTATAAATTAACGGGTGCTTCTCCCTTAATCCAAGATTTCTCATTTTACAGTTCAAAGTGCTACATAGAATGAGAGTAGTTTGGTCCCGGATACCTTGCGCTATTAATTTAAAAAGGGCTACATAGGCTGCACTATACACCGGCCAAAATGAAACACCTCAGTGGAGATAGCAGTGGACTGTGTCCTACGTGCAGTGCTGAGTCAGCCGATTATATCCCTATGCTTTGGCCTGCCCTCCGCTGCACTCCATCTGGGTAGAGGTGTGCAACACGCTTGCACAAATTATGTGGGCCGTGGCAGTGGCCTGTGGCCTGACTTCCCAGCTATGCTTATTTGGTTTGTTGAACCACTTGCCTCTACATAAACACAGATTTGTAAATCTATGCTCCCTATTGGCAAAACGGTGCATACTCAAGACCCGGGCCCACAAACTACCCCCTACAGTCGAAAGCTGGTTGACAGATGTCACATGGGCAAATGACAATGAGGAACTATATACAGACACGATGCCACAGAGGTCTAAACCCGAGTGCATATGGCCATATTACTGAAACGCCTATCGATGAGCCTTCCTAGCTAGCAGGACCACCCTGTGCAAGAAGCTGTTGCCCCAGCTATACATTGTGAACCATCCGTGAGCTCTTTCTTCGACTTTAGGTACAAGCCTTGTTCATATGCTTTGTGATGTGTGTGCTACACAAATGTATACATCCTCAATAATGAGTTGTCCTTACTATATGTGGTCTATATTGGAAATTGCAATGACAAACATGTGTAACTATGTACAGACAAGTGAATAAATACATTTATAAAAAAGGAAGTTACTCCTCTGCTCCTTGCTATTGCTTTGAATGAGCCGTGCTCCGATGCAGACTCAGGGGAGGCATTTACCAGTAGTTATGGAAAGCAAAGTTAGTCTAATTGGCTGTCCCTTTCTTTTATATGTGGAGTGAAAATGTATTACACATAACGGGAAGTATGGGTGGGTCTCTGTTCACAGTGGCGGCACTTTATGCACGAAATGTTGGTCAAGAAAATGTCATAAGAGGCTTCCTGTGACAATTGGAAGCCTTTGCTGGAGGGAAAAAAGTACTGATGGGTGACTTGAAATTAGCATGCTCCCAAGAATTGGATAGGAGCGCTGGCAGGGGGCAGGGTAGTGGCATAGCTTCGACTTACCTGAAAAATAAGTTTGCAGCACTACAATTGAGGAATGTCTGGGGGGAAATGCAAGAAAAGGTGCATGGTTACACCTATTACTCTAGCTTACATAACACACAATCCCGGACAGACTATATATGGGTCTCTGCCCCACTGCTGGGCAGGGTGGAGACTGTTACTATAGGACCACTTGCGTTGGCTGATCACGCATTGATACTGATGGCATTGCATCTTCCCAGAACGAAACACTCCATATGGTGCTGGTCTATCCCTGAGGATTTATCTAGAGACCCTATAATCAGAGAAGATATATAAAATAAGATCTCAAGGTTCTTTGCAGAAAATGACAATAGGTCCACTACTGAATCAGTGAGGTGGGATGCGTATAAGGCTGCGGTAAGGGGGGGGAACTGATATCACTTAAGGCCCAGAGTGGGAAACAATTGCACACCCTGGAGACTCAATTAGAGAAGGAATTGGAGGATCAGAGGCAGAGGGTGCAATCCTCTCCATCCAGGGAAGCCTGTACAGAGAAAGGGAAGCTCCATCCAGGGAAGGTGTACAGAGAAACCACTGGGCAATTGAACCTGCTACACACAAAAAGGGCTGAAAAGGCCCTTTTGAATGCTAGGCAACGCTATTATATAGGAGCAAATAAGGCCAATATAATCCATGACAGGCTTCTCAGGGCTCAGAAGAGGTCTCAAATGATATGTTCAATTGTTAATGACAAGAGTGTTGGAGGGATGAAAACAGGGGATATCGCACTAAAGTTTGCCAAATTGTATGGGACTATTTTCGCTTCAGAAAACCCAACACCTGTGGTGCAACAGGAGTACCCAGATAGCCTGATGATCCCAAACATAGGCGACATTTCGAGGAGTGATCTTGACACAGTAATCTCAGAAGAGGAGTTTCAACAGTTTATTAAATCCCTCCCCCAAAATAAATCGGCAGGGCCAGATAGTTTCTCTGTGGGATTTTACAAGGTTTTCTGACAAGTGTTGGTGCTGATCTAAGGGCAAGGAGGCAATTCTCTACATCAATGGAGGAATACAAAATAATTCTTATCCCTAAATCCAACAAGGACCTGGCTAAGTGTGGTTTATATTGTCCAAATGCCTGATATATATTGACTCCAAAATATATACAAACAGTTTGGCGAATAGGCTCAAGCCGCTTCTACCTGCGACCCGGATCTGTCGGCAGATGTCTGACAATATCAGAAGGGTGTCACGGTTTCTGGAAAAAGTGTGGAACAGTAATATGCCTGCATTCTTGCTTTCCCTAGATGCCGAAAAGGCATTTGACCAGGTGGTATGGTCATTTCTCTTTGCCACTATGAAGAAGATGTGCATAGTGAGGGCTAACTATATAACTTTGTCGGCTAGACTAATGATTAACAGGACTCTAGTCGAAGTTGTGGAATTGCATAGGGGCACTAAGAAAGGATGTCCTCTGCTCCCCCTTTTATTTGCAGGGTATTTGGAACCATTTTTACAAGCACTGTGGACATCGGGTGGTATACAGGGCATTCTATTTGGTGATGCACAACATAGGGTCGCTGCTTACGCAGATGATTTGCTGCTGACTATTGCTGACCCTCCACGATCGTTGAGCTGCTTACAAAAATAAATCAAAGTGTCTCTGGGCATAGCGGGTTTGAAGTTTGATATAGAGAAATTGGAGATCCTTAATCTAAGATAAGGGGGGGGGCGCTTCTGGCAGAGGCCAGGGTGGCGTCGCCCATTGCGTGAACGACTAAAGGGATCAAATATTTGGGAGTAATGCTTACTAATGCTGTAGCACAGTTATATCAGGTGAATTTCTTGGTACTCTTGACTTTTGGAAAAGCAGACTTACAGAGATGGAACCCAGTCACAGTGTCTTGGTTGGGCCGCATAGCAGCACACCAAACTATGATATTACCAAGGTTTCTCAATAAGTTCCAGGCTCTCCCACTACACAGTCCAAAGCATTTCTTCAACACTCTTAACTATTTGCAGTGCACTTTCATTTGGAAGAGTAAAAGGCTGCGATTATTGTGAAAAATGCTGGTAGCCCCCATGGAGAATGTGATTAAACAGCACAAATTAGAATCATTTGAGAATGGTTTGGCAGTGATTTTAGAAAACATTGGGTTAACATGAATAGAGCATTAGTGACACATCCCGTACATGAGGTGGTGTGTCTTCCCAGAAAGGACAGGCCAAGACTCATGTACCTACGTCAAATTACTAAGTTGGCGTGGGACATATAAGACAGATCGGTTAGGAAATATTACGTTTCCTCATTTCCCTTCCCTTTGATTCCTTTGTTTAAAACCCTCAATTCTCACCAGGATTAGAAAAAGGGGCTTATCGTAGGTGGTGGGGCAGGGATTTCTCAAATTCAGCAAACAAATCATTCAATGAGTGTTAACTATGTTTTTCTCTTGAAGAAAAGTAACGCCTTCATTATTTTCAATTACGACATTGGGCGTCCAGTGCAGTGAATAAGCAAGCAGCTCTCACAGCGCTGACCCCTTCTGAGAAATGTGTAATCACACAGGAAGGGACGAAAGGGTTAATCATGGATATTTATGGGATTCTCGTTGGTATAGGTAAGCAAGAGAATTGGGCATACATGAGTATCTAGGAGAACCTATAGGAAAAGAGATTCCGATAGAACTTTAGGAAAAACTCTGGAGGAACACCCCCAAGCTAATGAAAACCATTCAAACATGTGAAATGTGGTATAAAATGATGCACCGATGGCATTTTACCCCGGTCAGACTCCATACAATTTTCCCTCAACCATCACCAGGGTGTTGGAGGGACACATGGATTGACGAGTGGTGGGAATGCCCGAAGCTACAGAGTTTTTGGGGAGATGTGAAAGTGTCGATTTATGCTATTTTTGAGGTACACTATGGAGGAGCTCACATGAGCGTTTTGTTGGGAGTGTGGGACCACGGCTCTGCACCTAAAAGGCAGTGCATAGAGCCATTGCGATATCGATCATTGCAGCAATGTTGATGATAGCCCATAAATTGAAGGGAGTTGCCTACCCTTCAGGAATGGTTGAGAAAAATATGGTAATTTGTTGCGTTAGAATGGATGATGCAATCTTTGCTGAAGGAGTAAACACAGTTTAGCTATGAATGGAGAGAAGTGTTGAACTTTTTCAAAGATTATTTCAGACTGCGGACTTGCCCGCAAAGACTCAAATTATTGGAGATTGGCTAGAAGAGTGTTCTCTACCTCAACCTTAGCGACTTTCACTTTGTGCTGTGCTACGCGGTGGGGAAGAAGGGTAAAGGCTGGTTCAGGCAGGTGGGGGGAATAACTACCAAGCATTATTTTTTATATGTTCGTGTATTCATTATTCAGCTGCTTTGAAAATTAATATAAAATGGTTATAAAAAAAGAATCACTGTTTTCAATACCATTAATGGTGCTCAATATGTATGTATCTCTATATAGGGTTTTATAAATTGTAAATCTATCATAAAGATATTTTACAAGGCTGGGGGAATGAAACAAGGGTGCAGGGCAGGGCTGGGAGCTATTTGTGTGCATTGTAAAAAGGGGTGGTAGGAAGACACGTAGTTAGACCAGGGGTTAACTTTGAGAGGAGCAATTATCTGGACGATTCCATTTGATATTATAGGTGAGAGGGTCTAGTTTCAATATTCTTGGATAGTAGCTAGAGAAGGCTTTTTTGGGTCTTGTCGTGGGTCTTCGTGCTGCTTGCCTCCATGGATTACATTGATGATGATTTATCTGGAGAATAGGCAAGGGATGTCAGCCTTTATTGCTATGTAGGTTTTGCAAGAAATTTTGAAAACGATTTGAAAAAGTCTGCTCTTTTAATTGGTAGGGAAATAAAACATAAAGTGTATTTAAAAAATAAAGTCTTAACACCACATCCAATGTCAATGACACACTGTCAAGCCAGAGCTTTAACAAGACTTCTAATGCACATGAGAAAGTGAATGGTTCTTCATAGAGTGTAGCTGGACATGTGGTCTACATTTAAAATGACTGGCATTTTAGGCTAGTATTGTAAAACAAACATACACAGTGACAATTAATCCATCAAATACCAGTGATTATTTTAAAATCTACATTGTACGGCACATTTGTATCCACGTAACTAAGGGGCACATCAGTCCATATTGGTTTTCTGATTTTACCTTATAGTATCCATACCATTTTCAGTATAAATGATGGGCAAGACTCAAGTCAGCACCAGGTAATGTGGTACAATGTGATAATTTCTTTACAAATAATCTCTTTCAATTATTACATCTCAATTTTCATTTAATTAATGATTTCTTTTTTAGTATTTTATGCATTGTTTTTGCAATACATTCTTTGATTTACTTTTCTTTATAATGTTTTCACTTCATTGTTTATTTCTGTACCCTCTTTAAATACTGTACTTATTTTGGAGCTGCTTAATGTTTTTTTTTTGTGATATGTTCTGTTGCGGAGACTTCCGAAATACCTCCATCTTCTCTGCAATGTTTCAAAAATGACTTTAAACTTAGTGAAGGGAAAGGTTATGTTTTTGAGGGAGAAATAGTTCAAATTAGTATTTTTCTTAGTGAAATTGTTCGCAAGCAACTTTACTGAAATGTATTCCCGCACATTAAGCATAACACATTTACTTGGTTTCAGTCTAGAATGTCCCCCATTTGTCGATATTTGTTCTCTACCTAATAAAACAAGTCCTCAAACAATTGCAATGATTCCACAAGAATCCTGATTCCAGTTACATTAAATTCATGGAAAGGTAAAGAGCAATTAAAATCACCAAAGGGCTTTAGTTTCTGAATAATTAGCTTCTCACCCAAAATACTTAGATAAGAAATACTTTTCTTATGTAAGAATTAAATCATGTCAAATCATAATAAAAAAGAGGCACAAAAAACAGGAGAGAGAAGGAAGGGGAGATTTTAACTCTATGATTTAAAATGTAAAATCAAATGAGACTCAATGACCTATGCACTCATAGAAACACATATATCATAAGATTTAAGGTTTTTTAGTCTCCATATAAGATTGAATTTATCTGGTTTAGTCTTTTCTCTTGATTGCCACCTCTTATTTAATTCTCTTTAAAATCGAATCATTGAATAGAGTTGTTCATTCTAGTCACGCCTGACACCTGTTATGTTCTGGAATCCTCGGTTTCTGGGGTTTTAAGGTGATTTCTATACCCATTTGGTTACATTGACAGATTAAAATAAATGAGGTACATATGCCACTTTCACTTTCACTCTGCTTTCTTGTCACTGAATTGAGCCACAGGCTTGGCTCACAGTAGAAACACTTATTCAAAATAGCCTACTCATCAAATGGCCTATCTAGCAAGCAGTTTCCTTTCTTTGTTGTGATCCTATCCGCTCATAAATATATTACAGATCAAAACTAGGGCCCATGGCATTTCCCAGCACTTCATAGTAGAATGTGCCATTATGAGGAAAGACACGGGTTTTAAAGACAAATCTTCAGCAATGATTTAGATAACTTGCTGGTCTAGACTCTTCAAAACCTTTCACTGCCTGCATCTATCTGCATGTCTAACGAAAGTGTGCATTGAGTTATGTCTGAAAATGATAAGGAGCTATCACATGAACCCTGCAAATAATCCCATCAAAACCTGCAAATAATGTTCTTATTACAGTCGAGGTGTGACAACTACTCACCTGTATGATTCTATTACTGTAAGGAAGGCATGGTATAAACAATAAGACAGACACAAGTGACCACAGTTCAAGGGTCTTTATTGAACTTCAATTGGGTTTGAAAAACACCTATCTAAACCTAAATCTAAAGATGGGAGCAGGCTACGACCATCAAATAATAATAACGGAATCCTATTGGTGTCTTGTCAAAATAAAAGGGCCTATACTAATAAACCTATTGCCAATCCTTCCCTCTAAATACAAATAGTATATAAAACAATGTTATGCAAAAGAAAAGTGTTGAAGAAAAAATGTCAGGATATTGAAGCCGTTGTTTTCAGCACGGAATAAGGCGGCACACTCTAGTTTACCACAGTCTCTGGCTTCTATAGCACAAGGGTACAGTTCAAAACTTCAACATCATGGCCTTCTGTGCAAAAAGTCTCTTTGCCATTCAAGTCTCTTCTTTCAGAGGGCTTGATGCACCAAACAAATAATAAAGTTCCTTTCCTTTCCAGGATTCTCCTATGCATAACATTTTTAGGTGATTTACTGTTCACCTCGGATCCCCCTCCACCAGGCTCAGATCCACTTTAACACAAATTTCGCATTTCAGATATACACAATTTTCTTAGGATGTTCACATATTCAACTCCGGATCCCCCTTTGACGGGCTCATTTCCGCTTTAACATGAAATCTTCAATCAGTCTCCCTCTGCTGTGCTTCGACCAATTTATCTATTGTAACACAAACTTGCTTTAACAAAAACCTTTCAATTGATCTCCCTCTGCCTGGCTCAGACCAACTTTATCTACTTTGCCATCAACTTTCTTTACTGTATCAACATCGAAGACTTTCGATTGTGCACAGGATTTTCCTAGACCCGTTGCAGGGGACCACTTTGATTCACAATCCTTTGCCACTTTTTCACTTTTGTCAACTTTCAGCTGGATACCTTATAGAGACCTTTGATTGAGCACACATGCAGTGCCGGACCACTCTGTCAAAGGTATTGTATCTTGGTTTCAAAGTTCAATCACTCATCTGCAGTTCAACTTTACTTACGTTGGTTATCACACGCGTTTCATACAATGTTCGTTCCAGCACTCGCCATACAATGTTGCTGCTTGCAACCTTGGCTTCTACACAGACCGGTCTTGTATCAGTCTCCCAAACTCACGGCTGTGTTGATTTCACTGATGTCGTGTTGTTGTTGGAGTCCAGGACAGTACCACGGCAGCTGGCGATCCTCCTTGCCTTGATTATCGGCGTGGGAGGGTCCCGTGTACCTCTGACACACAATGCAAGATTCCCCAGCCTGGCTTCCTGGTCTTACGCTTTCTATTCTCGAGGTTTCTTGAAAGTAAAGGTTCCTTGTTGAAAAGTTCATGTAAACTTCAAATCCTTGCGATCCCCTTCTGTTTCGTCATCTTTCTTCTCATGTTAAACTGCCATCTTGGAACTGTTGTTTCCTCGTGTGCTTTAGCTTTCTCAGAGTGTGCTTTTGTGCTCCGCCTTTTATCCGTGTGGGGAAGTGTAATGGAAATCAGGTGTGCACGATGGCCCTGCCTGACCATTGTATTGGGACACGCCAGGTATACGACTCGGGTGTTAGTCCATTTTCCCTCATCGCAGGCTGTCCGTGATAAAGTGTTTGTGTTGTGAAGGGGGGGTGGTTGCGTTCCTAAATATCCTATCTGGTAGGATGGGGCAAAGATGTTACAGGGAATGGGATACCGCATCTCACCATCCATTGTCCCACTCCCACTCCCCGAAAACCCCTCACCCAGGTGATATTCCCGCACTGGTTCACCTCAGGAACTGGATCCAAAAGCAATGGCTGTGTCCTGGCCACCTGGATTGCAGATCCCCGGGGACTAGTGGTTGAGACAAAACTGCAATAATGTATCGCAATTGTCAACATTCTAAATGTTACTATTTATTCTAAAATCAGCTTCCAAATGCATTTGATTACAGCTGCCTAAAATATTTGTTTGTAATAGATTACACACTATGTTTTGGTGTTTCTTTGCCAACCTTATAGATTCTACCTTTATTCTACATATGAGCAATTGGAAGCTATCTTCCATTGGATTGAGTATGAGATCAAGTAATGAAGGGAATGACAGTGTCCCCATATATTAAGTGGTATAAATATCCCTACGACAATTGATGAAAACTCAAAATCTGTCACAGGCTGACATTACATAAAGGACAATAGATCTTGTGACAATTCTACTTTTATCAACAGACCAGGAGGGGCTATGCAGCCCAGGAAAGCTGGCCTACCATGGCTGTGTAGCCTGATCTCTGAGCTACTCAGAAACTGTAAAGTTACAAGGCTGCCGAGAGCCCCTCCATCTTTGGGTCCCTAACCTGACATTGAGTTATGTGCATTCCAACCCTGACGAACAAAATATTTGCTGTCTGGGTGAAAAAACTTGTGCCTATAGGACTATGCATGATGCAGCAGCAACTCTAACTGAGAATGGCACATTGTCCCTTTGGGTTTGGAGGGGTACTATATCCCTTATTTAGAATAAAATAGAAAATGTGTCTCTTAAAAGTGAGGCAGGCACCTTATTTCTATTGGCCACTTTTTTTTCCTATGGTGGCACATAACATTCTGCTTGCCGATTGGGTGGTCAATCAGAGTATCCTTTGCTGGGTGTATCAGAGCATGTCTTTAGGTCAGTTTCTCGCAACACCAATGTGGGTCCCCTAGGGCTCCTCACTGTCCCAATTATTGTTTTTTTAGTATTCTCTTCTGTTGCATGTCACGCTCCATTGGCTGATCCCTGAGCCTTACCTGCAGACTTCTGTCACGTTGTGCCTCCTTCTGGCTCTTGCTCTCGGACCGCCTGCCTGCTGCCATGAGTGTTAGCTTACTCACTGGTCTCCTCTTGCCATTCCTGTCCTTGCCCCACACACACACACACTGCTATATGCCCTTTGAACTCCCCTATACTCTCCCACTCACCTCCTCTAATACAGTGCTGTCCTGCAGGCTGCAGACTCTCTGTGCCAATGCCTGCCTTCCTGCCTCCCAGTTTCCGGACACCCCATTTACACATTCCATGCCTGTACCGCTGGACGGCTGCCCCCATGCTGTCTGCTTCAGGAAACTAATAGCTATAAGCCCCTTGAGGGGATTACTTCCTGGGACTGTATCTCAGGCCATTAGTATTTAATAAAACCTCTGCTATGGTGCTTATTGCTTAAATATAGATATCTTACTGTTAATTAGGATCATACTACTCTTTACTGTCACAGTGTACAATTACACCTATGATACGCATACTTTTCAAACTTACTAAACACCCTAAAGACCCTGTCTTTTTTACAATGTTTCCTAGTTGTAAATAAATGGATGAGTCAAAGGGTTCCAAGACAACGAGATTCTGGTGGTTGGAAACAACAAAATCAATTTGCAACTCGAGATCTAGCTTCCATCACTGGAAGCGTCTCCACAACCTTCACCAGTTTGGAAAAATATAAGGGCACTGCTGGATAACAAACTAACTTTAGGCTGTCCGATTACAGCTCTGCTCATGAAAGGCTATTTCAATCTTAAAACTGTGAGAGGATTCTTTACTTACCAGTCTCTTCTGCATCTTGTCCGAGCAGTGATCCACTTGTGCTGTCCTACCTGACTACTCTAGTAATATATTTCTCGGAATACCTAACTACCAACTGGGGAGATTGCAGGAAGCCCAGAATGCTGTTGTACAACTACAACCTAACAAGGAAACATGTGATCACATCTCAGGAGAAATCTGGGCCTTACATTGGTTACCAGTCTCAGGACTGCATTTTGAGATGGTCTGATAATGAATCTAACGTACCTAGGAATAAAGCTTACATACAAAGTTATAAACCTTATTTTGAGGCCTGGCATTCATTCTGAAGTGAAGAGTTGCCCCCTCCATTTTACACTTCAGGAAGGGCCTAAAGCCCTGCTCTTCAAAGAACATTTCACCCATTGCTGGTTACTCCACTCAACCCTACTTCACCTCCTCCAGACCTACCCACCTCCTCTGCTCCCTCTACTAATTTCAGCTACCTCTGCCACCCGACCACGCTACCTGCAACCTGCTGGTTTTATCCTCTATGTATAGCATTCTGCTGCTTCCGAGATAGGTTTGCACTTTATAAATCCCATACATACATACATACATACATACATACATACATACATACATACATACATACATGCATACACACTCTTGGTTACATGGGATATATTGCTCTTTTCATTATCACATAATCCTCTATTTTTCTCTTTCTTAATAAATCCTTTGTTAGAGCTACTGGCATCACCCATGAGGCATCTGGCTGGTAAAGAGATGCAGGGATCCTTTAGGGAGTTTTCTGTCCCTTCCTAAACCTTTTGTGATCTGTCTCTTTCCTTTTTAGCAGCAGGTTGTCCCAAATTCTGACCAACAGGACTGAAGAGGTTATGTCTCTGGATCTGTAACATTTAGTTTTTGAGATGTGGATCATAAACTGTGTCCCCTGACCTTGTACGATATGATGGACCATAGAGAGGGATTTGAAGTTGACGCTTGTTGAGACTGGTAATGTCGATCAACCTGTCTGTGGTTCTTGATAGGATCAGAATCGAGACAGCTACATGGGATTTTAATGCCCTGAAAATGTGCCTTGCACAGAAGATCCTTTACATCCTGCAATGTGCCCAATGGCCTTGTTTAGAAGGTTAATGCTGAGAGTGGAGCAGTTGTTAGAAGACTTTCTTTGGGGGTAAGGAATGTATCCCAGGAGGCAGGAGTCAGTGTTGCGCAAGAAGTACGCAGATTGCAGCTTTCGGTTTCAGAACATTAGGTTGTTCCATACGTCATTCATTATAAGGGACAGGAGTCCTTGGTTGCTACAGGAAAACTCAAACCTCCTGTAATTGGTGGGACATGTAGAGAGAGAGAAGTATCTGCCATACCCATACTTGTTCTCAATGTTTAGATTTCCCAAACAGCCTGGCTCTTTGCCAGTGGTGACTTGCACAGCTCTAACCTGGCACAGCGGTCTCAAATCTTTGAGTGTAAATGTCTATCTACATGAGGAGGCATCCATTTTGGGAGACAACTATGATATGATATGGCATTTGTAACGTGCCTATACACAAGTGTTTCAAGGCGCAAACTATACTGACCCACCTGGATCAGGGCAGACATCCTTCATCTCCAGGATGTGTGCAAAGTACAGCGCATTGTGGACTTTGACTACCTCAGATTTAACTATAAGTCATGAGTTAGAGAGCAAACCAAATATGGGAAATTGTGAAACCTGCTGGAGAACAGACTGATGCGGATGTCTAGCGGGCTGGCTGCCACACAAACCATTTACATACCCCCAAATCTCTGCGTCATCCCTAGTGGGGCTGATCACATGTGCCTCCCAGATAAAGGAAAGGGAGAGGATAATAATGGATGGTTGGCACACGGATCTTGACATGGGCCTCTGTAATCTACATTGGAAAAGGCGTTGTCGCTTCCACCAGAGGTCAAGATGTAAGCTATGACTGAGATGCAAGCATCAGTATGATGTTTTCAGATACTACTGGATGCAGACTAGAATGATGTGGCTTGTTCTGTTGGACAGTCACCCGTGCTGGTGACATACATACAGTGAGTTATCAGGCATATGAAAGGCATATGAAAGTGTTTGAAGCTGCAATTAAGATATGATTGCATCATCCCGGATATTGTGGTTATACCTTAGCATACAGTGGCTGTCCTAGGAATGTGATGGCATAATTGAGGCATTTCAGGATTAACTGACTTTGCCAATTCGTGTTCAGAATTGCTTTGCTGTTTGCCTGAGCCATTTAATTGACTACCTGTTGAAAATGAATGGAGTCCACTTCATGTATTCATTGTTTTGTGGCCTGCCACATGTTTGGTGGACACTTCACAGCGCACCAAGGTAAGGAAGGGGAGGAGGATAGTGAAGGGCGAGGGACAGGGGAAAAGGAAGCGGAGGAGGAGAGTGAAGGGCAAGGCACAGGAAAAGGAAGGGGAGTCACTATAAGGCAAAAACAAGGGAGACACACAATGATCAGGGATTCCAAATATTAACAGTGCTAGATGTAGATATTCCTGCTTCGATATACATAACATTCTCTTATTAAACAATATTGGATCAGTGCCAGAAACACAAAGAATCAGTGGGTTAAAAAAGTGGATGAGGATTTCAAATGGTCTCATGAAAGAAGAGTTTTTAAAGCTTTCCTGACTTGAAGCTGGTCGGGTCAAAGCATACGTTCTGCTAGGAGAGAGTTCCCAAGGTCAAACAACCTTAACACTTCTTTTCGCCAAATCCTTTTAGTCTGCAAGTTGATTTTGTCATGCTGAATCACAGGATTCTTTGTAGAGTGTATTTAGTGAGCAGAATAGAGAGATATTGGCCAACTACATGAAATTTGTCCTTCGGCTGAATGGACCTCTGTGGAGTGTCACTTGTGCCATCCAATTTCTTTAAGGTACTGCCTCCTCGCTCCGAGCACTGTAACTCAATGAAATGATTGACTGTACACACCACTTGTGAACGCCTTGCACCTCCTTACAGTCACTCCCACACGGACATGGGTCTTTCCACGTGACCATGGGCCCCACTGTCTCTTGGTGCGTTGCAGGCACTGACTTAAACAAATCGCCATGGTTCTTTCTGCTGTGCAAGGGATCCAGGAACAGAGATCCCACCAGGGAGCTGGATGATGGGTGATGGGGCTTCAGAGAGTGATTGAAGCAGATAAGGAAGAGAGGGCAGGCAGGAGGAGTGTTGTAAGTGTCTCCCTCACACAGTTAGCAGGGAAGCATGGGAAAGGGTTGAGGTAGATGGGGAGAATAGCAGGCAGGAGTTTCGGCTTGTCTTTTGCATGCGGCTCTTAAGGAAGGGGATACAAGAAAGAAAGGGGTAATCAAACTCTCTGCCCAAATTGAGTTAACATTGATTTGCGATCGAAAAGTACGAGTAAAATAATGAACATCGAGCCACAAAGGTATGTCCACCATTGCATTTCAAGAGTGCAATATGCATATTTTAAATGTTTTGTCGACCATAGCACGTAGAAAGTGCAGTACCACAGATGTTCATGTGGGGACAGGCCATTTTCTATATTTATCATTTGTCTGTAATTTCTGGCGTGAAGAATACTCTTTGTTTAGTCAGAGAGGATTGCTGTTTTTCTCCCAGGACCGTTGTAGTGTTGGCCTTTTCCTACAACTGTGAATTTGTGAACGTACTTTCCAATGCATCTCCCACACCTCTTCGAACTCCGAGGAGGAACTGGCCTGAGCTGATGTTATGGCACGTGCTGTTTCTTGGATTGAGAGAGGACCATTGATCACTCAAAGCATGGCAGGAGATGTGTAGAGCAAGGTGATCTTATCGTGTACTCTATGAACAATACCTGAGAAATGTCCAAGAAGGGGAAAATACTTCAGCAATGAGTGGATCCTTCAGGCATGCAGCCGCCTATGTCTGAATCCTAAAAGCTACCGCCTCAGAGTTTGCAGACCAACGTGGCAATGGAATTATCACCCAATGCATTGAACGCTTGAGGAGCTTTCTGGGTGGTCCAGACCACAACACATGCAAACAATGCTTGAAATTATGCCTTAGTCTCAAAGAGCTGGACTATGACTTCTGAATGTCCTTTCTGTTCCTGTTTTTTATCAAGCCTTTTAGTGTGGTTTCGCAGTATGACAACATTCCTCTGGTAAAACTTTGTGACGAATAACCTTGGCTTCCAGATGATGTGAAGAATCTTCTATAACCAGACCTCAAAGCCAAATCAGACACCAACATGTCACATATTGGTAGACTGAGATTCATGTAAAGTAATTACACTGCTGATTTTGAAATAGAAGGCTGTGCATAATCAATGCTATATCAAGGTTATACAATGAGGAAATCAAGAATTGAAAACCCGCTACTGGGTGGAAAGAACATTGCTGATAACTGTAGGAATTTGGGACAAAAGCAGCATTATTCAAAACTGTAAAAAAAAGTATTTAAGTCATTATTGTGGGTATCATTTTTCACTTCACAGAAATTAAAAAAGCAAGGATATCAGTGGCACCCTGTAGTGGCATATAGAGGGATCTGTGGGTAAGCTCTGGTGTACATTTGTAAATACCCACCTGGGTACTGGAGTCTTGGGAGAGATAGCAGTTGTTCAGTCCTAACAACAGTTGACTGTATTGTCCCAAGGACATGCGGTGTGGTCTGGATGCCAAGATGGCTCAGTGTGCTGTCTACGATCTGCTAAGTGCATTGTGGCACATTCATGTAGCGGCAATAGGTTTATACTGTCTGCATGTGTGCACCAGGATGGTTTTTCTGTTGCGGCACCTCCTTGGTAATTCCAGGCAAGACAGGATATGCAACTAAATATGCAACTAACTAACTAAGGATTTAACAGGGCCCTGTTCTGGACAAAAATGCTTCACAGCCGTGTTTGCTTTCTGTACTAAAGCTAAGTGATGTAAGGTTTTCCACTTGCTTTTGGATTGGATAGGATCCGTACTGCAACCGTTTTTCCTTTTACATTTGGCTGCTTTTCCTGTGCATTTGATGGCCCTCTTCTGAGTCCTTCATTACATTCCTGAGTCCAGCACATAGCTCCCAGTTCATATTTTATTTATTTAATTTTATTGTTTACAGTGCGGACTTAGCTCGGAAGCAGCGGAGCGCTGTACAGTGTGTGAGTGGCTGGCATATGGGCTGGCCTATTTTAACTGTAGTGTGCTACTGTGGGTTACAGTCTGTGCGTCATTGTGTACTTCCACTGGGATTAGTCCTTGGTCTGGTGTTGTTGAAAAAGCCACGTTTTGAGAGATGTGAGAAATGGGAGACTTGTGGGGGCATTCTGAGCTGATACCTGGATCAAGATCCAAAGCGTGGGTGCATGACAAGAGAAGGATTGTTTGCAGGTCCTCTATTTGCTGGCAAGTTGTGATTCGAGTCAGTTGGTCAATTTGCTGTGCAAGGAGCGGGTGCTACTAGATATGTAGAACCTATCCACCAGGTACGCTGGTGTGCTACTCGTGACTGCTTTGTAGAAGATACACGCAGTGTTGAGTAGTATCCTGGCCTGGAGAGGAAGCCAATTTAGTTTGCGTAGGACAGGGTGATTCAGTCAAATTTCCATGCACCTGTAATAAGACACACTGCAGCATGGTGTACTGCTTTTAGGAGAGCCAAGTGAGTGGCTAGAAGCCCTGTCAGGAGGGCATTTCTCCCATCAATGTGCGAGATCACAAGGGCCTGCACTACGGTCTGAAAGTCTTGCATCGCAGATGAAGGGTTTGAGTCTGCAAAGGGTGGAGATTTAAAGCCAGGCCATTTGGGCCTTCGTGGCTATGTTCCTGAAGGACAAGCTGCTGATTATACCATTCATTGTGGTCCTACAGTCTGAGATTATCCTCCCTCTCCACACTTGCCTTAAAAACAGTCCATTGTCCTTGCAGTCTGTTCATGAAAATGGACTCCTAAATGTGCCTTGTTCCCACAGTTCCTGGGTGGTAAGATGTAGTTGGGTACACTAATTCCTTCTCCTGAAGAACCTGGTTCGGGAGTAAACGAGCACTGGGAAGTTCTGATGAAGCCCTTTTCTCGGAGGGCGCTTGGAAGATTCTTGCTGGGGTTTTCTACCTTTGCACTGGTCTCCTGAGGAACTAGTTCTAGAGAAACTAATTAGTGAAACCGCCCAGAGGAACACATTTCTTAGAGTACCTTGACTAGAAAGCTTCAGTTTCACCCGCAGAACCTGATTGGAAAGAATGTCAAATACAGCAACACTTTCAAAGTGTTATGGACAGGTACTTGCTGAGGTTTTCTTCTACTGACCAAGACCATAAAGCTCTTTGGTGCTGGCAAAAATGAACTGTGAGAACTCCAGGTGGAGCCCCACTTTCATGGAACCTAGGCCAGATACTTGATGTCCTTCTTCTTCCTTTGTTGTTATCACCTTTTTGTGTTACTGTGTGATCAGCAGTGGCTGTGGGCACATCTGTCACCCGAAGTGTGTGTGTAAGGTCTTTAAGTTACCTTGCATAAACCTGCTAAAGTTGTTCACTTTATATCCCCTGTAGGCCCTTGTTCTATAATCCCATACAGTATCTGTAACAGCAATCTTGGGAAAGGTGCTTCCTAAGTTTCAGTGCAATTATAGGGTTACCCCACGTGTGAGTGCTTACCCACATCCATGTGAGCATTTATGCTATAATCATCTTATCTTGCAAACTCTGGGTGATAGTCTCTATGGTGGATTGGTTTATGAGTGCATGTTATTGGCGAGTGCCCACTCCCTGTGTGATCCTGGCCACGTTTCATCGATCAGTGCCCTCTGCATGGTGTCGCACATGGGGACCCTACCATTCATTGTCAGTGGTCCCACTAGTGCAGAGTTGAGGACTATTGTTCTATGTGTGCCTGCTCATATAAACTGGGTGATCACAGGGGACATGGCATACCGAGTGCAGCCAATCCTACATGTTCAATGAGCAGTGATTTATCAATACACGACATGTGAATCTCAGGACGTTTCCGCCCCACAGCATCTCTACTTTAATTTATTTGTATAAGCGCTACCAAAAAAGGCTCCGAGACATACGGCGCCCAGCACTAGAGTCCCTACAGAGATGGTTATAGACATTACAAGCAAGAAGCCTAAAAACGAGCTGTCTATGCTACTGGAAGGAACTTATCTAAACAAACTGGTTTGCAGTTTTTTCTTAAAACTCTCCAGTGACTCCCATCCTGACATTTAGAACATAACAGTTTAGACGGCATACATAATACATCTCTAATGTTCATCTAAGAAACTGATCTAAAGTGAACATGATTTTTTAAAATAACATTTTTTACTAGTGATTTTAGATTTAGGTGACAAGCAAGTGTCCCGTTGTATAACTGTTCACATCCTCCATGCCACATGAATGTATGATGCTCACCTTTCCATGGTCTTGAAGATGTTGCACTTGTTGTCTTTCACAGTGAGCTGGAACGCTAAGGCTGTGTGATGGCTTTCCAGCACAGCTGTGTCATTGTACAGCACAGCTAATTCACTGCCTGCATTGCAGAGGAAGGAGTTAGTGCGGCCTGGATGGTCCACATCGTGAACTGTGGCAGCAATTAACGCAGCAACCTCATCCATTTGGTCCAGGCATCCCTGTGGGATTAGAAAGAGAGCAATGCCTCACTTACTAGCGTCGAATAAAGCACATCTAGGACGAATATTACCATAGGTTCGAGAGGGAGTACAGTAACACATCGCCCTCTATTCGAGGAAAGCCAACAGATCTGAATTTAGAAAAAGAAAACCAACAATAACAATGCAATGCAGCACAAAAAGGAAAAGCACTTCAGTGCAAGAAGCAGCAGGGAATCAAAAGATGCTTCTGATAGCATCGATTTACAAATCCCTCTCCATCTTAGACAGCTCCACCCACTGCTACAAAAGGGCCACTGGTGTAACAAAGCTTTCACAGGATCCACTTGTTCTGAATCACGGAGCAGCTGACTGGCATCAGTCCCACTCATGGATATATCTTCATGAGATCCGGCAGAGAGTTAAAGCACTCTTAACCAGACCTAAAAAATAGGACTGTTTACTGCTCAGTGAATTTATATTTATTTTATATTTATTAAGCACTATAAGTTAAAGGGCTGTCACTCTCAACATAAACTGGGTAGAAACTACACTACTGATCAGTGGCAATGCTTGAATAGTTCCTTCTCTCTTGTGTATTCCCATTTGCTTGTGAAGGGGCCATTTGTACTCCATCTCTGGGGATAGGATGTTTCCGCAAGGGTCTCTCTACAACATGGCACGCATTTAGAAACCCCAGCCACAATAAGACAAGTGTTTTGATCAATCTTACTCAGGGTGACATTGCACTGCCTGCTACCGGTACTAAAATGCCAAAGATGGTTTACAGGGGCAGTGATGGTACGGGGCAGGCTACATTTGCAATGCCACCACCACATGGTAATGCAGTCTGCACTGCCTGTGCGAACCAATTAATGGGCTATAACTGGACCCACTGCGTAACTCCGACGAGTGGTGTGTAATGGGCGGACTGTATCGCAAAGCTGCAACCAGCAAACCCTGTGGTTTAAGTCTGCATACTATGTAATAGGAGCCCCATGTTACTGTCCCCAGTAAATGTCAAGTTGTGAAAGCTGTCTAAGGTGTCAAGTTGTGTCCAGTGTCTTCAGATGTGTAGCAATATGTTTTATTGTCATTTTCATACGAAAAAGAAATTATGATTTAAAAATAGATACTTTTGAACAAATAGGAGTATGGTGTTACATTGTTTTCAGATGCGCTCATACTGCGTGTGTATCTATACATTGTGTGTTTGTTTGATGTATATATGTGACTGTGTGTGGGGGCTACTGGATGGTGCTGTGGCATGCATGGTGTGTTAGCTGCAAGCGTCTATTCTACTATCACATTTCCGGTTGAGGGGTGTTTCATACTTTTCTGAACCCCCCATAACATTGATGACATGTGCTAAATATTCTCAGTGCTTGATGTCTGGCTATACCACACTGATGATCCCTTATTTGTATTTATTTACTTTACTTATTTATTTATTTACGCTTTGGCGTAAAGCGCTATATAAACATAATACATACAAATAATAAATAAAAATACAAATGTCTGGCTACACCACACTGATGATCCCTTATGAGAGTGAAACACGAGTGTGGATGTCTGCAGCCGCGAGAGCTGTTTGTCTTGTGTTGATGCAGCTACAAAGCTATGTATGCAATGGTGCCGCCCTATAGAAGGACACGTTTCTTAGTCAAATGCTATGCCTTTGGGCTAATTTGCCTGTCCACAATGTGTTGCTCAATGGCTGAACTGTGGGTGCACTTTTGGGGATTCCTACCAGATTGCTCTGCGGCATGCATCGCTTGCTGGCTGAAATGGCCTATTCTGATAACACAATGCAGGTAGAAGGGTTTCTTCATGCTTCCTAAAGCCACCATAGCATTGACAGTGATGGCTAAACATGACCCAGTGATGTCAGACTATACCAGACTGATGATCCCTAATGAGGGTGAAATGCATATGTGGCTGTCTACATCCTTGAGAGCGATCTGTCTAAGGTTGATATATCTAGGGGAAACAGCTCTGCCCTATAGGGCCGAGACAGTTTTCTGTAGCCAAAGGTACGATTTTGGGCTAATTTGCACACCCACAATGCACTGCTGAGTGGCTCTAAATTGGAGAGGAACCTCCTGGGATGGCTACTGGGTGGAGCAGTGGCATGCGTGATTTCTTATATGAAAGGGTCTATTCTAATCACACACTTTTTTAAACCCGCCGTAACATTGATGACGTTTTCTAAATACACCCCAATGCTCCAATCCCAGGGATGCCAGATTACACAACATTGATGATCCCTGATGAGAATGACATGTGCATGTGGCTGTCTGCATCCTTGAGAGCTGGCTGTCTTGGTTTGATAGATCTACGTATAGAATAGTACTGCCCTAGAAGACAAAGACAATTTTCTGGAGCCAAAAACATGCGTTTGAGCTCATTTGCATACCCCAAATGCATTGCTCAGCGGATATGAACTTCTGGGGATGGCTACTGGGTGGTACTGTGACATGTGTGACTTGTTAGTTGAAATGGGCTATTCTACTATACATATCGCGTGTGTATATGTATATATTTACACATCCCGGTCGCAACTCTATAGTTAAGGTTAAATCGAACTGTCCATGGAAAATGCTAAACTGGTTTCTTGTGTAACTTTTGTTTCCATCCATAAAAGTTCACCAAATTTGGCAGGCCACTGATCTGGTCAGATCTGAACGCCCATGCAAGACAAGGCGATGTGTCATCAATGTGCTCATGCCAACTTTATTACTGAAAAAAACTGTTTTCTGAATGGGACTTTTCATAGAAGCTGGAAAAATGCACTATTTAGCCCATGATGTCTCAAAACTAACGGATTCGATGTTTGGAGTTGAGGCAAACCTCCGGCCAAAGGCTGAAGTTGTACATGCTGCACACATTTGGAAAAAGCACATCATCCAAACTCTAGATTTCACTTTTTAAGGCCTAACAAATGTATTTATATCTGAAAGTGTGGGCAGTCTGCACAGTAAACAGACACACACCGTGTTCAATCAGATCATATCTGATTTGTACACAATCTCTCCACAAGCCATAACCCTTAGAAACAACACCACGCAATGCATCATACATGGTGGGTCTTTTTAAAATGAGTGGAGTGGAAAATGGCAGCGTAAAAGCTAGGAGTCTTGCTTTTACGCTTCCATTTTTCTCCCCAGCTCACTTTTGTGGGAGGGCAGTAAAGCAGAGTTTGCACCTTAGTTTTGCTTTGCTCCTCCATCTTGGAAAAGCACTTGCTTTTACGCCTGCCCGAGATTTTCATACAGGCGTAAAACCAAAGGCTTCCTATGGGCTGCGCCTTGGTTTCACACCTGCTAAAGACTGGACAGATTCCACATGAATCTATAATAAAATGCTTCCTGCAAAGCGTAATGTTCAGGCAGTGCTTTATTTTTTACAAACCTCAGAGTAACATTCAAGAGTAAAGACGACTTTGCCTGGTTTCAATGTTTACTTTTGTACTACACTATGCACATGTTGAAAATTGCATGCAGCGGACCCAACAACACGTAAGTGCAAATGTTGCAGGGTCCCCGCCTGCAATTTGCATTTACCGCAAAATAACCCCACAGTGTGATTCTTTTGATGTCAAGGGTTGTGATGCCCAAAGAAGTTTTATTGAACCAAGCAGCCTCTTTTGCCTCTACAATTTTGAAACGTCAAAGTTGCAAAACATCAAAAGCCGATGCACCCTCACACAAACAGTTTGATGGAGAGATTCAAGGAGACCCTAAACAGAAGTTAAAAGTCAATAGTTCAGGAAGCCAGTGAATTATGAACCGGTGTAGCCATTGCTCCCCTCTGAAACCTCAACAGACTCCACTGTTTTTGCACTATTATACAGTGAAAATCTAGAAGTCCTTTATTCTTGTCATGCTCAATGAAAGCTAAAACAGACAATCCAAAGACAACCAAAATATGTTAATCCTAAAACTCCAAGGATGGCTGTTCATTGGGGCTAGGAATTATTACGCTGAAACCCAGCTCTTCGTCTTCTAAAATTCTATGGAAACAGGAAGCAAGCCTAGTGTGTATTTAATGGTTCAAACATAGAGCCCATTTATCAAAGACATATTTGTCAAATATAAAGATCCGTTTCTTATTAGTTTGTTCCCATAGCACTCTTTGATTTTATGCAAAACAGCTAGAAACCCTCGTTGGTTCCATTTGCTCTACTTCCCTTTCTCATCCGGGTATTATTGGACTGACTGATCAGAAAGTAATTTACAGGGTAGTTTTAGGTTTTGTTAGTGTGCTTTGCTATGTGAGACAAGTTTAACTTTCTTAGAATGACTACAATACATAATTGAAGGACAATACAAAACAATGTTAAACAATGTTGCAAACACACACATACGTGCACCCGTGCTAGCACACACAGACACACACACACACACACATATACATACGCACCCTCTTCAAGATAATTGTGTTTTTTTTCTGTTGTTCCACTGCTGTACGAAATGTTTGTAGTGGCTCTAGCAAATCTGCACCCGCAAAGGTTCTCCCACCCAGAGTAAAATAGAGAGAGCGAGCCAGAGAGAGTGGGAGAGAGAGAGAGGCTGAGAGAGAGGGAGAGAGAGAGAGTTGGGCGCAGAAAGGCACCAATTAAAACATCAGCACAGGGCATAAATATACTGCCTCAGCTGGCTAAAACCTTGGGTAGACCCTCTTGGGTCTGAAAATCTCTTAGCTCAACCATGAAATCACCAAAACACATGTTCTTACAGTATAACCCCACAAGAGAAGGAGAGGCACATACATCGGAACACCTGACCAGATGCCATAATGATGTTTTCACTGGCATTTCATTTCTCACGTTTCCACTTGGGCCTCTGGGTTAGCCTGAGAGGGTAGATTGTGGACACCACTCCCCTGCAGAAATTGCTCTGCGCCACCTCCTTCAGTAAAAGTTCTCTAGTGCTTTTGGGAGGAGGGCCATCAGTTGAGGAAAAAGTGAATGCGCCACAGTGATGTGGGTACTATTGGTTGCCCATGCAACCACACCCAGAGGAGTCTGCAACTCGCAGCTGTATGGATAGTTGACACAGTAGGCATCCAAAGAACTGTGCTATATTGATGGTATTTCTGTTTCCAAGAATCAGTGGAGACAGCAGCAAGAAGGGGGTGGCAAGTGGGAAAGTCCTATATAAAAGGCTGGAAAAGCCTTCCTGGAGGCACCATTGGGAACTCTGTGTTACAGCTCGAAATGATATTAGCAAAGTACAGAAAGATGGCGAGGCAGATTCATGGCAAACTAAATGACGGGCAAACTGTGCAGAGAATATTGTGCATGCACTGAATGATGGCCCATGAAGTATCAATTGAGGGCAATTAAAAGCCCAAACCTCAACCTCAGGCATGCTGCACTACAGAGTGGTGACCAGGGCACACTGAAGGCAGGCCAATGCAGGGGCATTTAGGGCGTTCGAAAACAGGTTACAAATCACCATCCTATGGCCGGATACACTATTGAGTGGTGCCCAGGCTGCACTGAACGATGGCTTGACAATCCCCAAGCTCAGGCTTAATAGACTGTACAGTGATGACCACGCCATACTGACTGATGGCCCAATGGAGGAACCTTTCCTTTTCTGGCACTCCAAAGCTGCTTCCCAATAACCAACCTCAGGCCCACTACACAAATGGGTGATGGCCAACCGCCCGTCCATTATGCTTATGCAGACACAGAGGGCATTGACACGGACTGGGCAAAACGTCGAAAAGAGGATGCTGAGTTGGTTCATCTGATCTGGGAGTCTATGTTCTTGTAGAGCTAGCTGGTGCCGAATAATTAAGATGATTATAAAGGGAGACCTACTTGTAAACAAGAAACTATGCTTGCTTGAGTTATGTGGACTGAGTTCCTTATTCCAATAACAGTTTTGCTTTACCTCTATTTTGCCCTGTCCGACATTTGCCTTACATCCGCCCAGTCAGTGCACATTGCATCAGATTCAAAAGGGCTGCGAAAGGGGGAGCACGCACTTGCAACTTAAAGTTGAAAAGTAGGTTTACCATACCATTTGCTGTTTTTGTGCCTGCATCTGTTTTGCATGCAAGGTGCTCTGCAAACCAAGCACATGTAGGCTAGCACGTGCAGGAGAGAAAACACTGACACATTTGCAGGGCAAGCCCAGCCTGTGGATTGTCCCTAAAATAATGAAATTACACATTTTTAGAGCAAATCCTCAGTGTAGACGGTCCCCCTAAAGTAACACTGATGGCTCATGCTTGTAGGGCTAACGGACAGGTTTCAAAGCAGCCAGTCTTGCACACCTTGGAAATATTGTCTGCAATTAAGAAGTTCAGGGAGTCACGGGAGGCAAAGTTTGGATCATTCGGGTAGAGGTCTTATTACTCAGACAGGATTTGCATGAAGTTTCTTGCATGGTTGCAGAAGCAGAGGTCCGAATTTCACATACGGAGGATACCAAATTAAATATCTCAAGTGAGAGGCCTGCAGCGACTAATGAAGCAGCTGGAACTACGGGCCGGGGATGTCGAAGGAAGGATGAGGCAGAGTAGCATTGGTGGTGTTGGCCCACCAAAGGGATTTGTGGATGTGGAATCCGAGATATACTTGGTTAAGTGGCTTAAAGGCCATCTGAGCGTGGAGAAGCTGAACATATCCTTTGTAAAGAAATGGGCAAATAGGATTTGGCTCTTCCGAGAGGGCTGAGCACCAAGTTGCTGAATTACAGCGACAGGGATGTAATTCTGCAAGCTCCTAGGAGGACGGATCCTGTCAGACTGAATTCCGAAAAAGTCATGATTTTAACAGACTGTACATATGCAGTCCAGAAAGAGGAGAGGTATTTTGAGGAGGTAAAGCGTAAACTGTGATCTTTGCAAATTAAATACTGCCTTTTGTTCCCAGATAAACTGGAGAATCTTAAGAAGCCGGTACTGGGTCGAGCATTGGAAAATGAAGCCCACCAGGAAGAATTGTAGACATATCTGGGGTGGCAGTAGGGATGACACTATGGTGGAGGCTAATGTGTTAATTGACGGTAGACGTGAGTTGGAAAATGCGGACGATCTTGAAGAGGATCTACCTGAGTTTGGAGAAAGTTAATTTGCAAATGTGATCAATGTTTGAATGGTGGTCGTCTTGTGTGCTTTGGTCTATGGTTTGAATGATAAGATGAAAGATGGACGGCTGCTATTGGCTGGCCAGCCCAACACAAGAACAAGGCACAAGGAACTCTTTGTACATTGGTGGGAATGTTATGGGAGGTGTTCGAGATAGTGATGAGGTGGATCTTCATGCCAGTGTCCTATGGGGTAAGGCAGACCTGGTTAAGAGATACATGGATGATCGATGGAGAGATATGGGAAATAAAGAACAGAGCTCCTTGGGCTGAGGAGGTTGTCGATAGGCTTCTCGAGGCAAGAGGCACACAATAGTCAGCATAGTTTGGAATCCCTACATAATATGAAGAACAGGTCAAGCATGCATGAGGAAGGAAATAAGTCAGGGAGGATGTAGGCATGACGTCTTCAAAAGGAAATACCCAAGGATCATATGGTGACAGTGAAGAGTCTCGATGAAGAGTTGTGTCATACACATAGGGCTATAAATGGCATGATTAAGGAATATCATCACATGACATATACTCAACTATATACTCAACCCTCAGTACCAGACCCAGTGCAAAATCCAAACTCCTTCAGTTGACCAACGACAATAGGGCAAGGTTAGATGAGTAAATATCACCAACAGAAATTAAAATGTCAATAGAGGGAGTTACGGAAAACACCAGAAAGTGATGGCTTTCTGGTGGATTTGATGGGCCCCACATATATATTCTGTCCCGGGATTTGTGTGCACCGTATGAGGAGGCGTTTGATGAGGAGATGCTACTTGCTTAATTACAAGAGGTGATCATTTCCCTATGACTCAAACTGGGTAAAGAGGATAAAAATCCCATTTACTAGACATTTAGCAATGTGAATACAGAGGGACATTAAAATATTAATACATGCTGACCAGTCAGGATTCATCACAAGAAGAAATGTGACAATAAATGTAGGGAGACCTTTGCATGTTATAGAAGCGGTCGAACAGGGGAGGAATGACAATGCAGTGGCCTGTTTGGAAGCAGAACAGGCTTTCAATTCAGTTGGGTGGGAGTATCTGCAGGCTATCCTGTGACCAAATAATGTAAACCCAAACATCTGGAAGTAGATAACGATACTCTGCACTAACCCCATGGCTAGGAATGAAACTGGAAAAAAACAGTTCATAACTCAAAAGAGGCAGACGGCTCTGTCAACACTACTCGTTGTGGTGGCAGCAGAGCCCTTGGCTGGCCACCTCAGGCGCTAATTTGAGGGGGGAATTGTGACTGACGTCGTTGTAGGCGGAAGACTTATTGTTGTTCACGCGAAACCCCATAGAAACGTACCATTATATAAGGAGGAGCTGAAGAGATGTAGCCTCATCTCAGGGCTCAATATCAATTGGGTAAATACATGTATCTTTCCTTTGGAACAAATAGCCTCATGAACAGGGACTTGTTACAGAGGTGGCAAATTAGGAGGGCCTGTGATTCTTTTCCATATCTTGGTGTCCAAATGGCAAGAAAGAAGAAACTGGTATTGGAGCTGAATATCCAATGCACTATTAAAGGGATTAGAAGGTGAATGATGTTTTGGGACAGATTGCCAATAACGATGCTGTAAAATGGAGCCATAGCAAAAATGATAATTCTACCAATATTCCTATATATATTTTAGTCTAGGCACTTCTTGAAAGAATTAGATAATTACTATCTGCATTGATTCGGGGGTAAGGTAGACATAGGCTTAGCCTTCACTTGTAGAAAAGAGCAGTGAATCGGCGCAACTTCATCTCGCGGCACAGTGGTTTATAGAGGGTAGTTCTCCAGAAAGAGACTTCTTTGTGCATAGCACTTCACATGTAACAATGGATGAGCTGCAGTTGCACTTGGGATACTGGCTAACGCTTGGCCTGGTGAGATTGTGACTGTTAGAATGGTGTGGGCTAGATTGACAACGATGATGCAATGGGACACTCCAATTTGGGGACTAAAACACTTATTTAATATATCTCAGAAGATAGATATATATATATGTGGATAATTGTCTGGGATGCACTTAAATTGAGCACTTTAAACCAAATGGGGCTGGTGTTTGGTTCAAGTGTCCAAGGGGTCAGTTTGCACTGGGGTCTGGGCAATTCCTACAACACACTAGTATTACAAATGCAGCTCGTAATCATTGGCCGCAGCTCCCAGTTGAGCCAGCTACAAATACAGTCTTGAATTTGTTGCTTATACAAGAGATGGGACCAGGATTGGTTTTGTACAGGGCTCTAAGTCACAAGCTTCCACAAATGTATATGAAGGCAAAGGATAGGTGGAATCATGACTTGGGAGTAACGCTTGGGGATGATCAGAGGCATAGGTCAATTTTACCAGTTAAGGGGTTAATAGAAATTCAAAATTTAAGGCGATTCAATTGAATTATCTTCCCCGGAGGCACCCTATACTGTAAACCTTAAACAGATTTAACACTGAGGCAATGCTGCAGTATATTAGATATCGCAGTGAAGATTCTTCCGTCATAGATTTGGTTTGGGGATGTGCGGTAATACAATCTTTTTAGGAGACACTTATACAAATATAATTATAGGAGTGGAGAGGTTGGCGGGTCCTCTGTCTTGTATTACAGGATTGGTGAGGTGGAGGAACGTGGGGAAGGCAACAGGCATGTTTATGAAGTTACCTCTTATACTTGCAAAGAGGTCATTGCTCTGTCCTGGAAGTCTCACTCATCTTGTGGATTAAAACTGAATTAGTGGTGCCCGAAAAGTATCTGGGATCCGAACTCTATTGCGACAATAGAATGGGGCACTTTGACAAATGCACTAAAATGTCCTCTGGATACCTACCCACCAAGATTCGTATCTGAGTGGAATACTAATTATCGTCATAAAGGACTGCAACTGCCAGTTCAGGCTGTGGAAGATAAAGGTGAGGAAAGATGTACTCAAACTGAAGGACAGAGGCAGGGGAAGGAGGTGGTCCGATATAGTACCCCGGGTGGTGGGCGTGGGCAGGGGGTTTGGTTGTTTAGTTTGACATGGCACAATTCAAACTTGAAATACGGATGTTTTACATGTCAGACCTATGTTGACATTGCTTTAGCACATTGATTGGATGCTGCAGTTGGGGGGTGGAGGCTGGGATAGGGGGAGTTGGGTGTATGTGGTTGTATTGTGCAGCAGCTTTTGGTGACTTTTTGCCTATGCTTGGGGAACACATCAAGAAGACCAGCGGATTAGAGCATTGGGAATAACCTGAGAAAATGGACCGGCCTGTTATATAACAACTATATATAGCTGGTATTTTCATTCCGGGATGATACTATTGTAAGAAGCTGCCTTGTTGGCGAATTTTTGTAATGGTTTATTTCATCTTAATAACAATTTATTTTAAAAAGTCTCTGCAAGCCTTTGCACGGCATTCACATCCCACCAGAATGTGACCTCAAAGGAAAACAGGAAGTCAGGCTTGTTATATTGGCATCGAAAGAAGGTTTGCCACCAACAGGATCAACATAGGTTCATGAATTTCTTTTATGTAACAAAAAGGCAGTAACAATAAGATATACCTTTCCCTGCGTTTAAACCCTGAATAATAAATGTCGGAAAATCGGAAACGTACAATTACTCCCTTTGGTCGCTGTAATCGGAGCCAGGGTTGCGGGGGTGTCCCCTGCATACCGCTGTGGTAAGCGGGGCACAAGAACATTATATAAAGGACCCTGCAGCGTCAGCTGAGACCCACATAAGTGGGTGGAACTGACTCTGCAGGGGTAGTGAGGAGTCGGCGGCGTACACAGAAGTGTGCCGCCGTAAAGGTAAGTGGTTGCGGGAGCAGGTAGGGCAATGATAGCCGGGGGATGCAGGCAAAGGGAACTATCTGATCACTGCGCCGTAATGGGAGTTGACATTTTCGTCATCGGTATTCTGAGCGGCGCAGTGGTCACATAGATCCGGAAAATCGACACGTGAAATAGTAAACAATGTGGATAGTAGACACACACATTAATGTTTATGATTTTTGGTGCGTGTGTAGTGCTGTGTGTGCATCGAGCTTGGTAATATTTGTAGGTTTTAGACCTCCTTGAGCGTATAGGCACACGCACATCAGCCCTGTGATCACATTGTTCTTAACATGCCTTTGAGGGCGTGCGTCTTGGAGGAAGAGCTGCAAGTTTGGTGTTTTGTATAAATATTGTGGGTATAACAGTGCTGGAAGTGGAAGACATGTACTCTGGGAACCCACCTCTTGTGGATGGAGAGTAGGAGTAACCCCGAGCATTAGGGGAGAAGTTAGGGGTGGAATCATGGCAGGCAAGTGAAAAGTTATTGATAATGGCGCAGTGGTGCACGCCTGTAATCCTAGCTCTAGGCGGGAGATTGAGGCTGTGGATGGGGGTTTGCGGCTGCTGTTCACTATCGCACACAAAGTGACCTGAACGGCCTTTCTGAGTGAAATCCTTTGTGTTGGGGGTTCTTAACACCCGTGGTTTGGGTGAGGGCTGCGGTCAGTGAAGTGGGATCGACCCGAGAAATAACAATCCTGCAACTAGCCTAACTACCATGTAACAAAGCTTTCTTTTTCATGTTGTTGTTTTATGTAATTACACTGAACCATTTCAATTTTCTGTACTGGTAACCATTAAGTCCGTGTCAATTAAGTCACGCGGAGTCTGTGAGCAGAGTCCAGTCTGCAGCAGTGTGAGCAGGAGAGAGGAGCTGCAGCTATGGTCCACGAACTTCGTTTCCAGTGTCCAGTGTGCCTTTAAGAAAAAAAAGCAACATTTCCTTCAAAAACATCAGAACAGCGCGGAGCGTGCGCGGAGTCCGTGAGCAGAGTCCAGTCTGCAGCAGTCCGCAGCGGCTCGCGACTCGTGACTGAAGACAAGTCAAGAGGTAAGAGACTTTCATGGGGGATAACGGGTGGTTGACACGGCTCAAGTTAAAACAAACCCAGAAATCATTGACTCTAATGCACAGCAACACTATGGATATTGAACTGCATTTAAATAGTGCTAAGGGAAGTGAACATGAAATTGAGAGTGAATTAAGACAGCGTTTACCTCTCGACGTAATTGAAGGAGGAGGAGAAAGTTGTGTGAATTCCGCCATTCCCGCTATTTCTAATGCTACTTCTAATGCCCAATGCTTAACAGGCATAGCTTTGGAAGTGCAAGACGATGCGTCTTGCAAACGCACAGAAGTAGCAGCGCTGGGCTCCAAGGAAGCTCCCTCGCTGCAGAGCTTGAGCCGGTGTGTGCGTTGCGCTTAGATGAACTGGCAATTGATCCAATTCAAGTCCAGGCGCCGGTTGAGGCCCGTGAAGCTAATCCTACAGAGAACTCTGATGTTGAATTAATGCCAATACCGCACCAACTCTACCTACGTGATCAAGCCAAGAATGAAAATGCACGTGTGGTCATTGAGAGTACTGCGGTCTTGAAGAATGAAATGGTTAGCAAGGAAAAGGCTTCCATTGAAGACCGCCGTGAACCCACGAACTCGCATATCACTAACACCAGTAACGTTAGGAGCAGCTTTAAATCAGACGTAAGTTCAAGTAATGGGACAAATCATTGGGAAGTTGATTTAAACAGAGTCAATGTGGAATCGGATGTGATTGAGATAAATGCGGAGGCATTTCAATCACCCTTTGATGTAACAGACAACGAACTGCTCGCGCTTGAAGTACCGAATATTGTACTAGATCCAAACTTACTGAAATTTACTTTCCCGTTGTCTGCTAAATAGCATGCAAATCAACGCAAGGAAAGCACGCCAATACAAAAACTCACAAATGGCGCTAAGGATTTCAACCAAATCAAGCCGACAACGATTGCGCGTAATAGAAGCGAGTCAAATCCCTCATACTTATCAACCAGTGGTAACACTTTATCTGGAGTTGCAACCAGGAACCAGACCAATGGCTTACAACAGGGTCTGTGTAACGCCTTGTCGTTAAAAGAGATCGATTTGGCAGCGCGAGAAGCACGCCTGACTAAGAGACTCTTAGCCGACTTCGAGGAAATGAAAGAGAGATTAGCAGCAAGCTTCTCTATTGGAACCTCGAGTAATAACAGCACTGTGGAAACAGTCACTGGCATAAATATTGAAGGCGACCATGAGCACATCACCAGTGGTAAAACGATAGGCTTGAACCAGAAGTTTTTGGAACAGAAGCGCATAATCGATAGCCTTGAATCAAATCCAGTGATCGAAATGAGGCCATGCTCAAAAAGTCAAGGAAAGCACTCCTGCACTAAGGCCGACATTAGCTCAAAAACGAAAAGCCAGAGGGGATACGCCCCCGATGAACAAACTCAGCTACGGCCCAAAAGCACTCCAGTAGCCAGCAGGAGCGAACCGAGCATTCCAAGCAAAGAGAATACTGGCAGTCCACAAAGTAAAGATTGTGATTCAAAATCGAATCTATCAGTTGCAGCTGCCATACAGATTCACAATAACGTCTTGGCCGCTACATCACTGGCCTTAATTCCATTTATAAAGCTGTATGCAAGCCTAAATGAATCTTCCCAAAACAACAGAGCAATAATGAGGCATTTGGATGACAAATTAAACAAAATCGAAACACAATTTGTGGCCTTCCAACTAAGACAAGAAGCTGAAAACATTCAGTCTGCCGAACACATGAGCAGGCATTTTGACAGCTGCTCTTGGAACACAAAGGAAGCAAATTGCGCAAAGAGGAAATGCTTGACAATATAAAACAAATGCCAAATTATTTATTGGAGAAACGAGACTCTTCTGCGAACAATACCCATGGTGGAATAGACGCAGGGACACAATGCAAAATAGAAGTAGAAACATCTGGAACAGATAACTTAAATGACAAAAACACCTTAGTCATTGAGCCTAATTCACATGTTCCCATTGACTTAACAGGAAACAGCGCAGAAATGGTGTCTAGGTCTATGACAAAAGGCACTGCCCCAGAAGCAATCGAGATTGCTGATAGCTCAAAACATTATCGGCGACAGGCACCATAGACTTAATTGTCGATACTTGCAAAAAAGGCTGTGAGACAAATATGATAGCGGAGAAGTGTTTTGAGAATCCATCGTGCTCTTTTGCAAAAGCATCATGTGGTATATTTAGCGGTCCCGCTAAAAATCTTGAGATTACGGCGAATAAAAGAAAACCGATCTCAGAGTCAAATGGCTATCCAAAGAAAAAACTAGAAAAAAAAAGAACAGGCTTCAACAAAACACAGAAGCAATACAAGGCAATTTATAAGAAATTTGACCAGGCCTGTAATACCGAATTCATCTGAAAATAAAACCATTGGCACAGCAAACGTAAATAAAAAAGAGGGAAATGAAGAGAAAAGAGCTGGCCCTAAGAGCAAAGTGACTGCAAACCCAAAAAAGCGAATGAAAATTGAATCAGACCAGAGCTCTTCTGACTCTGGAGATCTAATGGAAGAACTATGCAATCTGTCTACATATTCTGACAATGAAGCTGAAGAAGGTCCTCGAGGATCAGTCATGGACTTTATAAATACGTCAACTTGAACCGTGGAAACATCATGTGTCTACTGCATGCAGTACCAGCGCTACGGAACCTCAGGTCCGATGACATCCGTATTGTTGAATATCTATCGGAAGATCGAGTAGACATTTACTACTCCATATCAACTCCCAAGCAATACGTAATATGCTATTATCCGCAAAGCAAGATCTCATGTGTCTAGGGGTTGAGATCTCACTTTATGATCCAACAAGTAGACAAGAATCAATCGTGACATCGGACTCCAAAAGTATGAAAGAAACCGTGGATCAGCGACGTGAAGACCTGAGGAGACAGCTAAAAACTGTACCACTTCTAAATGCAAAGAATAGAAATGATGCCATTAAGTCTAACAAGCATTAGCGCGAAAAAGTGGAATCTGATGCTCCTGTGACTGATCTCGTGGAATACAAGGGGCTTCAGCCACTTATATAATGACTTTCCGGTAGACTTAACTGATAACTTTGCCATCTGTCTACAGGAAACCTGGTTGCGGGTTTCACCAATCAAAGATGGCTATGTAATATTGTTAAATCCAGCAGAAAAAAACAACAAGGGACGTCTATTCTCTGGACTAATCACAATGATAAAATCAGGAACAAACTGGGAAGTAATTGAAAAAATCAATCCCAATAGTTATGTTCAAGGTACACTACTTCAAACAACGAATGTTCACAATAACAAAGAACATCTCTTAATGTTGAACGTGTACTGGAACCCGTTAAAAATCTCGGCTGACGCATTTATATCTGCTGTAACGAAAATAATAGATAGCCATCAAAGGACCTGCTTAGATCTTGCAATAATCTTGTGTGGAGACCTAAACATCTCATGGTTTGATGAACATAAGAAGCTTATCGAAGTTAATTCAATAGATGGACGCTCAGGAAATGAAAGAAGAACGCAATGGAGCAAAGAACTGGAAGCTTGTGACTGTATGATGGCAAATGGACATGTGAGAGGTGACATACCACCAAATTTCACCTGGGAAAACATGGGATATAAAAAGACCATAGATTATTTCTGGACTTCAAGAAATGTGTTTGTAAAACTTAACAACTTACAAATAATACCAACAACAAACAGCGATCATTACCCATTAGTAATGTCCTGGCCGCTAAAGTGCAAAAAGAAATGTGTCACTAATAGTCAAGCGCTTGAAGTAAATCATGGGCGAAATCGACTAGGAATAAAAGAATTTCAAATAATCAAAATGTCCAATGAGATACAGGAGACAAACTATGATAATGTTGATTCCGTAGACTACATACCGCTGCTGCCAAGCCTGAAGATAGGCTTTTCTGGAAAAGTCTGCCAAGATAACAACGATTACAAACACAAATGGAGTTGCATTTTGAAAAATCAAAAAAAGCAGCTCAGGAAAGACTTAACAAAACTAAAAAAACAGCATGGAGTGAATGCCCTGAGCTGATTAAAACAGAGAAAACAACACTATCGAAATTGGCTAAAACCCTTCTCTTACCAGAGAGATCAAGAGCGTGGTGAAGAAATGCTGGCATTGATAAAAAAAAAAACAACTCAAGAGAAATTTGGAAAATCTTGAATAAAGGAACAGTCAATCAGGACGCCTTAATGTCAAATGGAGTGTCCGAAAATGATTGGGTAATGCACTTCCAAAGGGTTTTTACAGGAAAGGAGTCGCCACAGTCTGTAGAAAGCGGAGATGATGACACAACCTGGGACATAATTGAGTCCAGTGAAGATATTCTTATGGCCATTTCAAAGCTAAAGACATCGAGAGGTGCTGGGCCAGATGGCATCAGTAACACGCTGTTAAAAGAGCATAGATATGCGTGGTCAATATTCATTGGAAAGCTATTTGTGGCGATAGCTGACAGAAAACAGGTCCCGAGTTCATGGACTGAGGCAATAATAGTACCAGTATACAAGAAGGGCAGTCGGGACGATCCCGTCAACGATCGCCCGATTGCCCTCCTGGACACTATTGGTAAAGTGCTGGCGACATTTCTCCAAAAAAAGCTATCCGCATGGGCAAAAGAAGTAGATCTACCTGATGTCAGACAAACAGGATTCACAAAGGGCGCGGGAACAGAGAATAACCTTGCCCTGGTGAACCTGTTAAAACTTGACGCCCTAAACAAGAAAGATCAGTTATTTATGGCATTCATCGACTTGCAGCAAGCGTTCGATTCTATAAATCGGAAAAAACTATGGGAGAAGCTGGAAAATAGAAATTGCCCAAACGCTCTGTTGCTACCAATAAAGGCATTGCACTCCAACACAACAATCAGAGTAAGACTAAATGCAAGTGGAGACCTGTCTAAATCTATTATTACCACCAGAGGGGTGAAACAGGGATGTCCACTTGCTGCCATCCTGTTTAAACTCTATATCGCTGACATCTCTACAGCATTGGCAAGTGTCAACTGCTTCCCTCCAAAAATCAATGGACATCCAATAAATTATGTAATCTATGCTGATGACTTAGTACTGTTCGATAAGACCCGGATAGGGCTACAGCGGCTTTTGTCAGAGCTCGAATCCTACATGATTGACAATGACCTGTCAATCAATGTGAAAAAAACAAAAATCATGAAATTTGGCAGCAATGGGGTTGATAAAAACAAGAACTTTAAATGGCGAATTGACAATAAATTGCTTGAGGAAGTTACAGAAATTTGTTACTTAGGAATACTGGTGAATACCTCGATACGTGAGTGGAGCTGGGTTCAAGATCTATTCCAGCGGACCCGAACGCTTGCCTTACAAGGAGCAAGATTACATACACTATATGGAAAATTCTCGGTAATACCGCTGCGCACGTTTTATCTCCAAAAAGTAGTCCCTACAATAACTTTTGGGGCAGAAGCGGGCTGGAATATAGACCTAAAGATCTGGTCTAACTTGGAAGGCTTATTCTGGCGCCAAATCTTGAGATTACCTAAGTATCTCTCAATGACCACAATACGTCATGAACTGGCACTAGAAAGTCTATACGGAACAGTACTATGGAAATCCTTGTCACTGTTACGAAAGATGGAAATAGCGCATCCTGAACCGGCCTACAAAATACTAAGATCAGAAGGAACACATCATCACACAGGTTTGCTCTTAAGATGGTCAGAGAAAGTGAAAGCCATCATGCATAATGCAAATATCTCACTGGACACATTGACTAATCGGCCACAGATCGCGAGAACAAAGTTGAAAGAGTGGTTATGGATTGACAACTTGGACAAATACGAAAAGATGCCGACGATGTTGGATTTAGGGCCTACAAAGAATAACGTGGATAAAATGCCAAAATACCTGTGCCAATTCCCCTCGAGATATCACAGAGATTAATTTCTCAGACTTAGATTGAACCTTCATAAAACAAACCAAATGATGGTGATGAGAAAAATGACGCCTGTCACTGATGAAGCTTGTCGGCACTGCAAAATACATGTAGAGTCATTAAAACATCTGGCAATCGAATGCGCGGCTATAAACGAGTTGAGATCCATCCACTTGAGTAAAGTTAAGCCTGCAAACGACATGATGGAAGATCTGTGGTTCCGAATACTGAGTGGAAGCTCGGTACACCTAACCTGTTCAGTGATACATTTTCTGGATAAAGTCTTAACTTGAAAAGATAAGAACTTAAACTGTCAACGGAAAGCGTTACTAACGAGTTGAGGATGAGTTGTAATAAAAGTTTGTAAGAAACTAGATGTTACAAATAAAATAAAAAATGTTTAAAAAAATTAAGATTAAGACCAAGTATACCTGTACAACTACGCCCTGATACCCTTGCGTTTGGGCGTGCAACAAATGCTATAAATAAATAGGTTTGTAAAAAGTGTTAAAAAACAGTGCTAAAATAGCTTGCAGTTTTATAGAGATGATTTGAAGTGCACAGAGATAACTAAAAAAAACTTGACAATGTAAACATTGTTATATAACTAATTTCACCATCCTGAATGGGAGGCTACAATGCAAAGTAATATGAGCCTACACATATGTACAACTGTCCTATCGAGACTAAAAGGTTGCCCTTGGGCCTGGTGCACTATATAAATGAATCAAAAACAAATACAAATACAAAAGCAACTCAGTAGAAGAAAATGCATGATACAATCACCTACCTGAAGTCATTTTGCACTCCCAGCGTGCAGCTTTGTGCACCCCATTTTTATTACCCAACCTTAACTGCATAAAGGGACATTCCATAGGACATAGCTCCTCCTCATTACTTACTCACTACTGCGTCTGCAACTACTAATTGCACATGAAAGTGCTTCCATACACAAGCTCCTCTGAGCGCCAAAGTTTACCTCCTAGTGCTGGGAACACATATTCACTGCGGGTGCAGTCTTGCATAGCATCTCAGGTATGGGTTTTGGTTTTCCCGGAGCGGGAATCATGGAACACATAGTCCAAATCCGGGGAAATCCAGCCAGTTCATGCACTGCCATGCAGATATTAGGAGAAGCTAATCTGTGTATATCACACACTATGTTTTTGTATGAAATATGTGTATCATTTGTAGAGGGTGTGGGCGTTCTGTATGTGCCTATGCTGTACTGAAGTCTACAATGTATTTTTCTCCTGCTCCGATTTCGATGCTTTCTAGCTCCTGCTCTGGCCCTGTATACATTACCTGTTGCCCCTTCTTGCCCATGCCTCTTGCCTTTTTATGTGATACTAGATAATGACCCAAGGGAGAGCCCCAAGGGACAGCGAGGCATGAGAAAATCCCCAGGGACCAGAATTGCGCAAGGAGAGGGAGTACAGGTCCTTAGAGACAGATTGCTTCTTTCTCACTGACCTTTATTTTTCAATCAAAGAATGAAAAGGAGGAATAGTATTAGAAAGGAATGGAGATAGAGGTGAAAGAAGATACAGAGCAAGAGAAGGAGCGAGCAGGGAATAGAGAGGGAAAGTATTCATTGTAAATGGGATAAGACATTATTATATATGTAAATATATTGCGCTACTAAAAACCTGTGAAATTCCCTAAAAAACACTTTATAAATGTGACATTATGGTTCGAAGTAAAACCCAAAACCCCTGAAATTCGCCAGTTATGGTAGGCTAGCCAACCATAACTGCACGCACCACTGTGCACTGCTAACACTAACACCCAGGACATCAAAGATGACATCACAAATGCCATTGATGACATCATTCATGACATCACATGTGCATTTACTTTTCAGACAAGGAGTTGTGAATGTAATTTTGACAAAAAAGTATCAGGGATTATCGGGACATGGGTATTAAACTACATGCTTCATCACGCAATGTAGTGTTCTAAAGAAAATTCCATTGCAGTGTTCTTTCTAGTATAGGAACCTATTCATACAGAAATGTAGGTATTGGCTGCAGCATACACCAAAGAGGCGCTATATTTGTACTTTCCAAAGTTGTATAATAAAATGGTGAATACTTCTGTATCAGACTTTTCTGGTCTGGGAAACATGTACTAAGTTGCTAATAATGCATCACTTACTACACATTTCTAGAAATACACACAAAACATAAATAGACTACAATGCATACAAATATGGGGCTTATATATGGAGAGTAAAGTAAGCATACAACAGGCAGTATCATTAGCAACTGTGTATAATCTACATGATTGTATTCATGTACAAAAATGATTGCTGTGTTTCAGGCCTGCTTCTTCCCCTATATATGTACATCATAAGATGTGATTAAATTCTAAGGAAAGTATTGTAAGAACATGTGAGAATAGCAATATCTATAAAGGTAATACCCTTTGAAAGTTAAGTTTCTGACTGTCAGTAAATAAAACCACCTGGCCTAGATATGGCAGTGAACAAAAACTAAGGGGCTACACATGTGATGTCATGAGTGATGTCATCAATGACATTTGTGATGTCATCTTTGATGTGCTGGGTATTAGTGTTAGCAGTGCACAGTGGTGCGTGCAGTTATGGTTGCTTAGCCTACCATAACTGGCGAATTTCAGGGGTTTTGGGGTTTTACTTTGAACCATAATGTGACGTTTCTAAAGTTTTTTTTAGGGAATTTCACAGGTTTTTAGTAGCGCAACTTAACCAGAACGTCCCCTTAACAAAGGTTTCTTTAATGAATTTTACGGGTTTTTAGTAGGGCAACTTAACCATAACGTCCCTTTAACAAAGTTTTTTTTACTGAATTTTATAGTCTTTTAGCAGGGCAACTTAATCATAACATCCTGTGAACAACGTTGTTTTACTGAATGTACACTTTCATCATGTGAATTTGGGAGATATGTACTATAATTCCCTTACTGTATATACATGTAACATAGAACATACTGAACCCCCTCACTAATGATATTTGAAAGGCACGGACTGAGCGTCTGCCTGGGGACGGGCGCGGACAAGATCAACACTATCCAAACAGTCAGGGGGTATCTGAAATTGTACTATTGTGCCATATGAAAAATGCACAAGTTTAAAAAATAACACATAAACACATTATAAGTACTAATAAGTAACCAGTGGAACCTACACGTCTCAGACATTACCCATGCATTTAATTACCATGTTGAATGAAATGGATTAAACCATATCAAAAAAGGTATGCCTCCAACGTAATTACCTCACAGAAACTGTGCAGCCAGGAGCGACAGTAGACGCACACAGCACAATGAAGACAAATTACAAGAAAATAGTAAGTGAACTTCATTTTTCTTATATGTGTGTGTACTTTTTTTATGAGGTGCAGAAGAAATAATGTATTTCTGTTGTTTTGACACAGAAATGTGCAGTACTTTGGAGTGGTTGGAGGATAATTTCCTGCATGGGGAAATGTCGGAATATAGCGGTAATAATGGTACACACTTCTCTGCATAAGCAAATTAATAGTTAGTATTTCATGGGCATTTAACATATATATATTTATTTTTAACAGAACAGGTAAAAAAAGAAGAAAGTCCACCAAAGGACACAGAACAAGACAGCCTGAAACGGATAGAAGTGAAAATGGGCATACTAAATGAGAATTTTAACGCGTTAAGGCAATTTGTGGAGGAATTTGTGAGAGGAAAAATAAGATATCACTGTTCAATTTGTACCTGTCTCCCTTCTCCATTTCCTAGTGAACCATCCCCAAACCCTCAAGAAGAACATAAACGTTTTGACGAAACATCCATCCCTTCATCCCCTCACAACCAGCCCGTGTTAAACCCTAATTCCCCTATATTCGTTTCAGTTTCTGCTTCCCCCTGTATTTCTCTTGATTGATGTATGTGTGTGTATTAACATTTTTTTTATGTTAGTTGTAGTGGAATGGTTTGGAGCAAACATTTTTTTTAAAAAAGAGTTAAAATGTTTGTGGACAGCACGCCTGCTCGGGCAGGCCGTAATTAATATAATATGGATGTTCTAAGGGCAATGCACCTACGCGTACCATTCGCAACCAAGATGGAACTGATCTTAGAAAGCACCAGCTGTCCAAGTTGTCCGTAAATGAACAGAATGGGGGCGTCCTAAGGACAATATACCACTCTGTACTGGTCACAACCAAGATAAAACATGTTCTTAGAACACACCAGGTGTCGGGATGTCTGTAAATGAACAAAATGGGAGTGTCCTAAGGACACTATACCTGTCCGTACCGTCCGCAGCCAAGATGGAACTGTCCGTAGAACAGGCGCGGTGGCCGGCATGTTCGTAGTGAAACAAAATGGAGGTGTCCTAAGGACACTGCACCTGGCCATACAGTCAGCAGAACATCTACGCACATGTGCACCACACCCATAAGTACTGCGAACATCGCGCCTGTCCGTAACTTTCCATCTCACTTGTGTCGCACTTTTAATTAGTTTCAGGACCCGAACACTGTCTGTAGAACTCCCGCGCACATGCGCACGTCCGTTACTCTGCATTTGGTGTCCAGAGGGCACCCATTTTCTTCACGGATGTGTTCACGACGTCATCATGTGACCGCACCCATGCTGAGCGTGTGGCTTAATTTGCGCAGTTTGTCTGCTTCCGCAACATTTCAAAAGAACTTATACAGACATGGGAAATTATTTTACAGTTTAAAATCACCATTTCAAATGTTGCATACAATGGCCCTACTTTCAACGTATTGTTTAGAATTTTTGCAACGCTTTTGAGTGATCGATATGGTCACGAGGTGCAGCCCTCCACCCCTATAAAAGGCCACACCCCCAAGCTCATCTTCATTGTACTTCTGGCTATAGCAAATTTAGTTTTGCTGCCTTTACTGCTGTAGCGAAGATTAGCCGACCAACCCTAATGGCCTCCATGGCTGCTGTTGCTTCATTAGCCTCAGCACCACCCCCAAACCCTCCACCGCCACCACCTCCCCAAGGGCCTGCAGAGGGAAATACGCGTGAGGATGTAGAGAGCGAGGAACAAAAGGAAGAAGAGAATGAGGTGCCGCGGGTCGTGGAAGTGGCGGTTGTTTACCGTTTTTGGAAACATACCAAAAGTATGTGCGAACCAGGTCAGGTGTAACCAGCGCAAGTTGGTGCTGAGTCGCGGGAGACCTGGTGCGTACAGCTTTGGTACGACAACCATGAAGTGACACCTAACTTCGTTCCACAGTGCAGACATTCGCAAGGTGGTACCATGTGAAGAACGTAGTAGGTTGAGTTCCTCTGCAGCATCCTCTGTGTCTGATCCTCTCATCACAAGAGACACTCCTGTGGGAGAGCGCATCCCGCCAGCTGCCTCACAGGCCATTCACGATGCTGTTGTCCCTTACCTTGCGAGGGTCACAATATTGTCTATGTACTGTGACGCAGTACTCTGCAGGGGGGAGAGTCTTCGAAGTGCTTTTAAGACTACGGTCACGGAGCACCAGAAGAACTGCTAATACAATCATTTAGCGAAACAAAGGAAGCTTCAACTACTGAAACTTTGGCTCCTCTATCAAAATGTGGCACGAAACAGAAAACGCTGTACAAAAATAAATCGGCTACCAGTACTGCTAACAATGCTCCTATGAATCCTGATATAGTAGCAAGAAACCATAGCAAAAAAAATATTTTAGCAAAAATGTTTCACCACAGAGTCCTTCAGAATCTAATAAGAAAAGGAGCGAAATCATGCTCAACCCTGAAAACCTACCGTACAAAATTAATCCTACAAGCTCTCGTAGACAGTGCAATCCTTCTCAAAAGGAAGTTATTTATTTTAGTGTGAAATAGGATGACACCACCAACAAAACTAAGTACTAAACTACAAAAGAAACTTCTCAATAAACAGAATGTCAACAAAAAGAACTTCTTAAATATTTCTGGAGGTGAATGGAGTCACACAACAACCACAGAACCATATTTTAATGAAGAGGCATACAAACAAAATCAAACAAACACAATTGCCATCCATAGCAGTGGACGAGGGTATGAAAAAATCAATAATACCATCATGGAACAAGAAACACTGCTTACAGAAGTATCCCGTGAAAACTCAGAATTACCTTTCCATTCGACTGAACCAGACCGTCCAGTATACAAATGGCCGTGCACGTCAATGTGTAACATTCATAACAAATCTTTCAACTCTTTACGTCAGTTCCTCAATCACTATGTGAAAGGTAAAGACAAAATCAAAATGAAAGTGCTGCAAAATATGGATACATGTCCAGTGCGCAAATACACAGGACTACAAGGACACTCATTAGCCTGCATTTCAGGACCTATTTGCAAAAGCACCTTCCATGATATCAAAAGGATATCAATACATCATTCAAATGTAAGAAATCAAGTGTATAAACTGTACTATGCTAAAAGTCCAGCTTTAGAATTAGCCAATTTAAATAACACTCTTCTGCATGTTACACCCAAATACCTACAAGAAGAAATTGACCGTATCCAGAGAAAATATTTTGGAAGTGAAAGCCACTTACAAAACGCAATAGTTTTAGAACAGACTAACAACAATTCTGCACATAGCAACCTTCCATTACACACATACAAAAAAGAAATACTAAAATTTAACAGTACGTCGGCTGAAGTACCAAACAATGTGTGTGTGTGTGTTGCCGCAGAAAGTTTTACAAAAGGAACACAAAAACTATAGATGTAACATACAAAATAGAAGACAACGAAGATTCCAAATGGTTTGAATTAGCTCTCTACCTTTTAGCAGAAAACAAATACCAAATAAGTGAACCCCTAATTTGTTGCAGTTACTGCACTACAAAACTGGACAACAACCAAACTCCTTCACGAGCTGTCACAAATAATTTGGAATTATTCCCTCTACCAAAACCCCTGCAACAACTCAATTTGTATGAGAGCATCATAATTCAAACAGTTCACCCATTTCAAGCAATAATACGCATTCAACCAAAAACAGCAAAATTACCTCCCTCTGAATTGGTGAAAGGCATTCATGGCAAAGTAGTTTATTTGCCAATAGATCTGACAGAAAATGTGCACACTCTCGGAGTGCAACGTCCAATAGAGCATTCTTTAATTGTCTTAGTAAATGGTGTACCAACAAAAGACAAAAAAATGTGGCAACAACTGGTGGACTTGCATAAAGTTAGACAAGCCTTGCAATATCTGAAAGACAATAACGAATACTACAAAGAAATAAATATTGACGATAGCTTAAGGGAAAAAACTGAAATAATTCAAGAGTCATCAGAAACTGGTCAATTTCAACTTCTGGATCCTGCTGCAGTATTGTCACGACCCTCGCCCAAAACCCCCTCTGGCAAACCCATTGGCCAGGTGGAGTCAGGACTCGGGCTTCTAGAGCCTGCCATCCTCTACAAAAGCCCTCATGGGGCCAGTCCTGGCGCCTATGGCGCCAGGCTCATACACCATGAAAAACAATGTGCTTGGGAACTACTTTATTGTATTGTCAGCCAACATGGAGGCATCCACATAGCTTGGTTCCTAAGAACCAAGCTATGCGGTCTAGTGTTTTGGGTGTGGCAGCCTAGGGACTACTTTACCTGGACTATTTTGTTGGGGCTATTTAAACCACACCCGAGCAAGAGAACACTCTTCGCGTTACTTTGCAGCTTGCAACGTGACGCTCACCGTGTCCAGCTATTCCCTCGAACCTCGGAGAAGCAGAACCTGCAAGGAGACAAAAGGATCATCATTAGCAGCAGCATCTTACCTGCAGTCTTCATCTTTAAACACTCGCAGCTACTGAGAACAGCTTCCTCGAATCTGCACGCCTCCCGGACAGAACGACCTCAAAGAGGAAGATAGAGGCAACATTGAAGAAAGCAGTAGAGACATTTACAAATTACGAACTGCTCAAAAGGCTTACCTGGCTGGTCGCCTCTCGGCTGGCACCACTCCAGACATTCCACTCTCGCTGAAGAACACTGCGACCTACAAGGAAGGAAAACACAGGTTAGCAAAGGCAAGACTTTGCAGCGCTGCGCATAACGCTTACTTACTGCATCATAGTGCTCTTAATGCACCATCATTTACCAGCAGGGCTCAACCAAGCTGAAGCTCCACATACCTAAGGGAGAAAAAAAGAGACGTTTTAACAAAGAAAGGCATGCAGGATAGCAACAAAACTAAAGAACAGCAATAAGACCTACCTGAACAATATCAAACGGGCCGGCGTTAGTGAAGTAACTGGACCGCACTCGCCCATGAAAGACAACGCACCCCTGCAAAGAAATCAGGACGGAGAGCACGCCTAATTCTACCACAAGGTGAGGAGAGGGCGCCAGAGGGACTGATATCATACGGGGGTGGAGGGAGGATACTTACCCCACTCGGTCAGTCTTGAAAACAGTCCTCCTGTATTTTCAGGCAGAACCTTCCCCGCAGACCACATCAGGGCAAAGCTGAGAAGCATACCAGCGAGTAACCTGGCTGGGTGGCGTCCCTGTGGATACCAGGTGAGCATAACAACTATCCACTCTTTTGGACCATTACACAATTCATCCATTGCACTCTAATGAGAGCATAGATGATGCACTAGAAACTTACCAAATGCGACAAACCAAAGGGTCACCAATGAGCATATGGGAAAAAAGTATAGACGCACATGCTTTTCCACTGCTATTTCATACTGGCAAAGGCGGAAGATACGATGATAGACCCACTCAGATTACGGCATCAGAATACCGCTCATTACGAATGTATTCTCAAGATCCCAGATTTAGACAAAATGTGGAATACATATTCCACCTACTCTTTGAAAGTGAACTAGCAAACCTATGTTACAAAGTTGCACACATATTGAAATCTAGAACCCACTTTCAAAATATGTCAGCTATGCAATTAATACAAAAAATGCAACAAAAAGATGAGGTTTTACAATCAAGTATAACAGATCTGTTTACAAACATGCGTGGTACGAAAGAATACTGGTTCCGACGGCACGGAGATGCACGTTGTATGATCAAAAACCTTGGACCACCCACTTGGTTTGTTGCATTAAGTTGTGCAGAGTATGCATGGGAACATTTACATGATTTCCTACGCATATCAAACAACAACAAAGCCAACATAGATATACTAACACCTGGAGAACTTTGCTCTCTAGAACCTGTTAATGTGTCCCGATATTTCCATCATCGTTTCATTGCTATGCTACACTTTATTTGTAATAAAACTGTTTCTCCCCTCAGAGAAGTGGAACACTTCTTTTGGAGAAAAGAATACCAAGCCAGAGGCGCATCACATATTCACATGCTTTTATGGATCAAAGGTGCACCTAAATTTGGTCAGGACCATGAGGCCACTGTTTTGCAGTTCATCCAAAAATATGTCACTTGTGAAATCCCTTCACAACGGACACATAGTGACCTTCATAGACAGATTTACAATTTCAAAGATGCAAATGTGGCAAATATTGTCATCGCAAATACAAAAGCAAAGGGAAATACTACATGTTAGGGAGGATTCTCTTATAAGGCTAATTTCCCAAACCTAGTGAGTCCCCCAGCAGCTTTGCTGGATTTTTGGGGTTTGTTTTTTTCTCCTGCTAAGAGTGAGACTCTTTTACTCCCACTCTTAGGCATGATTTGAGGTATGTCTTTGACTTGTTATGTGCTTATGTGCTATGGGGTTTCTTTTTACTCCATAGGGTATCATCTGTTTTTCTGTATGTGTGGTACACAGCACCCTCAGTCCCTTCTGTAATGGCTTGGCAGGCTGAAAAACGATGGTCTGGAGGGTTGCCCAGAGCTTTGCCAGTGGTTATGATTTATTCAAAACCTTCCAGCCATCACCTTTCTGTTTTGCTAAAGTCACCCCGAGTGGGACGGGTATGCCCAGACGTGGGTCCCGAGTCTGCCGGGCCTAGAGACCCAAGCTACTCCTCACTGATGACGCCCAACAAGGCTGAAACATGTCTGGGGATGCTTGTGGTCTCGTGCAGAAGGGATGTGACCTAGCAGTTCGGGCTGGACTGCCCCTTTTGGGGTAGGACCAAGCCTGATTTGCATATGGTTTTTCCCCTTCTGTAATGGCTTGGCAGGCTGAAAAACGATGGTCTGGAGGGTTGCCCAGAGCTTTGCCAGTGGTTATGATTTATTCAAAACCTTCCAGCCATCACCTTTCTGTTTTGCTAAAGTCACCCCGAGTGGGACGGGTATGCCCAGACGTGGGTCCCGAGTCTGCCGGGCCTAGAGACCCAAGCTACTCCTCACTGATGACGCCCAACAAGGCTGAAACATGTCTGGGGATGCTTGTGGTCTCGTGCAGAAGGGATGTGACCTAGCAGTTCGGGCTGGACTGCCCCTTTTGGGGTAGGACCAAGCCTGATTTGCATATGGTTTTTCCCCTTCTGTAATGGCTTGGCAGGCTGAAAAACGATGGTCTGGAGGGTTGCCCAGAGCTTTGCCAGTGGTTATGATTTATTCAAAACCTTCCAGCCATCACCTTTCTGTTTTGCTAAAGTCACCCCGAGTGGGACGGGTATGCCCAGACGTGGGTCCCGAGTCTGCCGGGCCTAGAGACCCAAGCTACTCCTCACTGATGACGCCCAACAAGGCTGAAACATGTCTGGGGATGCTTGTGGTCTCGTGCAGAAGGGATGTGACCTAGCAGTTCGGGCTGGACTGCCCCTTTTGGGGTAGGACCAAGCCTGATTTGCATATGGTTTTTCCCCTTCTGTAATGGCTTGGCAGGCTGAAAAACGATGGTCTGGAGGGTTGCCCAGAGCTTTGCCAGTGGTTATGATTTATTCAAAACCTTCCAGCCATCACCTTTCTGTTTTGCTAAAGTCACCCCGAGTGGGACGGGTATGCCCAGACGTGGGTCCCGAGTCTGCCGGGCCTAGAGACCCAAGCTACTCCTCACTGATGACGCCCAACAAGGCTGAAACATGTCTGGGGATGCTTGTGGTCTCGTGCAGAAGGGATGTGACCTAGCAGTTCGGGCTGGACTGCCCCTTTTGGGGTAGGACCAAGCCTGATTTGCATATGGTTTTTCCCCTTCTGTAATGGCTTGGCAGGCTGAAAAACGATGGTCTGGAGGGTTGCCCAGAGCTTTGCCAGTGGTTATGATTTATTCAAAACCTTCCAGCCATCACCTTTCTGTTTTGCTAAAGTCACCCCGAGTGGGACGGGTATGCCCAGACGTGGGTCCCGAGTCTGCCGGGCCTAGAGCCCCAAGCTACTCCTCACTGATGATGCCCAACAAGGCTGAAACATGTCTGGGGATGCTTGTGGTCTCGTGCAGAAGGGATGTGACCTAGCAGTTCGGGCTGGACTGCCCCTTTTGGGGTAGGACCAAGCCTGATTTGCATATGGTTTTTCCCCTTCTGTAATGGCTTGGCAGGCTGAAAAACGATGGTCTGGAGGGTTGCCCAGAGCTTTGCCAGTGGTTATGATTTATTCAAAACCTTCCAGCCATCACCTTTCTGTTTTGCTAAAGTCACCCCGAGTGGGACGGGTATGCCCAGACGTGGGTCCCGAGTCTGCCGGGCCTAGAGACCCAAGCTACTCCTCACTGATGACGCCCAACAAGGCTGAAACATGTCTGGGGATGCTTGTGGTCTTGTGCAGATGGGATGTGACCTAGCAGTTCGGGCTGGACTGCCCCTTTTGGGGTAGGACCAAGCCTGATTTGCATATGGTTTTTCCCCTTCTGTAATGGCTTGGCAGGCTGAAAAACGATGGTCTGGAGGGTTGCCCAGAGCTTTGCCAGTGGTTATGATTTATTCAAAACCTTCCAGCCATCACCTTTCTGTTTTGCTAAAGTCACCCCGAGTGGGACGGGTATGCCCAGACGTGGGTCCCAAGTCTGCCGGGCCTAGAGACCCAAGCTACTCCTCACTGATGACGCCCAACAAGGCTGAAACATGTCTGGGGATGCTTGTGGTCTCGTGCAGAAGGGATGTGACCTAGCAGTTCGGGCTGGACTGCCCCTTTTGGGGAAGGACCAAGCTTGATTTGCATATGGTTTTTCCCCTTCTGTAATGGCTTGGCAGGCTGAAAAACGATGGTCTGGAGGGTTGCCCAGAGCTTTGCCAGTGGTTATGATTTATTCAAAACCTTCCAGCCATCACCTTTCTGTTTTGCTAGTGTCACAGAGACCCACAAACATAGACTCCATACCCTGGGACTGACTACTGTCTCCCAGGTCATGTATAGTCACCATTGGCTTTACTAGTCCAAAATTGTGAACAGAACCAGTACAAACCATTATATTGTGGAAGTACTGGTAAGGGGTAATTCGATTGCTCCTGGGTCTGTTTTCGAGGGGGTACTGTCCCGTCCCCCCTCGTCGAGTTTCTGGCTGGTGGCAGTGGTTAGCACGCGAAATATCCCACCGCTGCCACCAGTGTTAGGCAGAATCCTGTACAGTTCCCTTGGGGAACACTGCAAAAAGATTAAGACTACAGGAGCAGCAGTAAACCCAATTGGTAGCAGTCTGCATCACCCAGATTTACCTGGTAGCTTTGGCTGAGCAGTCAGGCTTCTCTCAAGAAGAGTAGGGCAGTATGCAGAGTATACACAATAGGGCCAAAACACAGTAGAGCAAACAAACACTGACTAGAGCTTTGTATAAAAAGTATATAGTTATTTATTTAAAACACACTTTAGGTAATGCACTAGCACGCTCAATGAAAAGTAATTTAAAACACAGTCAGGTAAGTATATGCACCTCCCTTGATAACTATCAGACAAGTCAGGGTTAAAGCACAACTATTTGTTAAGACAGGAGTGAGTGCTTAACCTAGATGGCACTCCAATAGTTTAGTTTAAAAAGGGAGAGAAAAGGCAGAGCATAAAATAAAACAGTTCCCAACTCTTTTAAGAGTCCAGAACAAGCGGAGAAAGGCAGGTTATACTGTAGAGCCAAAGTTCATAGCCCAGGCCCACTATAAATGGAGCAAAGTGAAATGTGCCCAGGATCACATGGTTTAAAGTGCACTGAAAGTCTTTGCAAAGTGTTCAAATGTTCAAAAGAGGTTGGGATGGTTCAAAAGATATAGTTAGAGGTCTGGAGCCAACCCAGTATAGAAGTCGTCACAGGACCTAAGAATCCGAAGAGGGACGAAGCTGAGCCATCTGCAACGACAACACCACCGGTGAAGCCCTGCTGCAGCTACCTCACCACTTTCCCGATGACAAGAGAAGATCTTCTGCTGGACGAGTCTTCTTCCTCTGAGCTTGTGGGACCAACCAGTTCACCCTTTTTGCCTTCCAAAGACTGCCCTTGGTCGAATCGCCCGTGCCAAGCACCCCGGCGGCCGGATAGCCAAGCTCACCACTTTTTGACCGCAAATAAAAGGACAACACCTTTTAATCGGGAACTCTGTGGCTGGTTTCATCCCTGTGCAGTGCAACAATACCAAGTTTCCTTGACGAGATCCTCTCTTCCCCTGGTCGAAACGACGAACTGCAACCACTGCCAGGAACAACTGCCCCTGCTGGAGCTTCCTTTCTTTTAAGGTATTGTGTCCTGCATGGCCTCCCCTTTCTACAGATTGCTGAAGGTGACCCTTAAATCCTTGGCTTCTATAGTGGGCTGGCTCCAGACCTCTAACTATATCTTTTGAACCACCCCAACCTCTTTTGAACACTCTGCAAAGACTTTCAGTGTACTTTAAACCGTGTGATCCGGGGCACATTTCGCTTTGCTCCATTTAAAGTGGGCCTGGCCTATGAACTTTGGCTCTACAGTATAACCTGCCTTTCTCCCCTTGCTCTGAACTCTTAAAAGAGTTGGGAACTGTTTTATTTTATGCTCTGTCTTTTCTCTCCCTTTTTAACCTAAACTATTGGAGTGCCATCTAGGTTAAGCACTCACTCCTGTCTGAACAAATAGTTGTGCTTTAACCCTGACTTGTCTGATAGTTATCAAGGGAGGTGTATATACTTACCTGACTGTGTTTTAGATTACTTTTCATTGAGAGTGCTAGTGTATTACCTAAAGTGTGTTTTAAATAAATAACTATATACTTTTTATACAAAGCTCTGGTCAGTGTTTGTTTGCTCTACTGTGTTTTGGCCCTATTGTGTATACTCTGCATACTGCCCTACTCTTCTTGAGAGAAGTCTGACTGCTCAGCCAAAGCTACCAGGTAAATCTGGGTGATGCAGACTGCTACCAATTGGGTTTACTGCTGCTCCTGTAGTCTTAATCTGTTTCCAGTGTTCCCCAAGGGAACTGCACAGGATTCTGCCTAACACTACACCAAATGCTGCTTTGGTTTCCCTAGACCAGTTATAGAAGCAGGTGAAGTGAACAACTTCATGTCTTCAGTTCGACATAGTGTTAAAGGTAAATCACCTAAGAACACGTATTACATAAAAAGAACAGAAGAATCAAAATATATCAATGATTACAATGCAAACATTACCCTCTTATGGAATGCAAACATAGATGTGCAGTACACTGCAGACAATTCCACTACAGTTGCACAATATGTTACAGCCTACTTAACAAAAGCAGAAAAAACAGAGCTTCAAGACCTCTGGAATGACCTATCATCAGACAAAACACTATCTCAGAAATTGTACAGCCTAGGCATAAAAATGCTCTCTCATAGAGAATGTGGCACCTATGAAGCTGCAGATCGTTTAACCAGTACTGCTTTGTATGGAAAATCAGAAAACATAGTATGGCTAAGTCTTGGTCCTACTAAATCTAGAAAAAGAGTTCTGAAATCATATGAGGACATAGAAACAATTGCCAAAAATGATCCCAACACCCAAGATATTTTAAAAAACAATTTACTGGACACATACTATCCACACAGGAGTACCACTTTGGAAACCATGTGTCTATACCAAATAGCTCAAAATTGTGCATACAAAAATAATATAAAACCCGATGAAAGGAAAGGTAGATATAGAGTGACAGATTGTGGAGGCAGTTTAGTGAAACTTACCAAACGAAGCTTAATTAATCATGTCAAATTGTCATTAAAAACTCCTCAACAGAAAGAACTATATTACATGTCCCTGCTACAACTTATTAAACCATGGAGAAAAGAGGAAGAGATACTAGATAACTATGATTGCTATGAAGATGCTTTCAAAACAAATGAAAGCACTATCACCGATGTGAACTTTACGCAGTACAAAACAATGTTGCACAATGAACAGCAACACGAAGAAGAACTTCAGGCCCAACTAGATAAGGACACTTCCGACAGTAGTCAACCTTCTGTAACAGGAAGTCAAGAACCACTAGGACACCCACTAATAGCAAATGAGGCAGAAATATATAGAAGACTTAACTGTACTACAATCTAAACTTAAAGATCAGCGCACCATTTTTGAAGAAGTAACAAAAGAAATTGCACATGTTGTACAACACGAAAATAAAGAATGTACCTGACAAAATTACAAACCTATACTGCTGTACGTCAGTGGTGAAGCTGGGACAGGAAAAACATTCTTAATCAAAATCATCAGCAAGTTCCTTCAACAATTGACAAACAACAAACTGTCAGCTGTTGTAACAGCCCCCACAGGTTTAGCTGCCTACAACATTGGCGGTGTCACTTTACACTGATTACTACTCCTTCCAGTAGAACACCAAAACAAATTAGACTATTACAAACTTTCTGCAGAAGCTGCAATGGAACTACACAGAGTATTAAAACAAATGAAAATGCTACTAATAGATGAAGTGAGCATGGTCTCCAACCTAATGTTGGCTTTGATTCACCTCAGATTGCAAGAAGTACTTAAAACAAACTACGAAGAACTCTTTGCAGGGAAACACATCATCGTTTTTGAAGATCTTCTACAATTGACACCAGTGAAAGGTGAACCTATTTTTAAAACCTTAGGACACAAACTGTGCCGTAAAACTGTTGGCAGCATAGGAAATGTCAACCTTTGGCAACATTTCCAATACAGAGAATTAACAGAAAACATGCGTAAATCTGCAGATCTCACTTAAGCCAACATGTTAAAAAGTATTAGCGTTGATGTACTATCACAAGAAGCACAAGCAATATTGAAAAACCGGCACATTCATGCACTTTATTGCGATAACGCATGTGCTACTGATGTTATGGAACAATTAGCACACAAAAATGTCACTTGTAGGGCCTTAATGCCAACTCTTGAAAGCAGTTTCAAATTCAATGAAACAATGTTAAAAAAAGAAATGCAACCAATACTGGAAATTTGCTCCACAGACAAACTGGACGTACATGGTATGGCACTACCCATGTATCAGCAAGCCACAACAAGACTAAATACCTTAGAAAATTCAATCTCCAACACAGCTGGGTTGGAAATAATATTAAAATTATCCTTAAATTGTAGAATAATGCTTAAACGTAACCTTGACGTGGAGCAAGGGCTAGTTATTGGGGCACTGGGTACAGTTGTTGGCTTTCAAACATACCCACTTGACAACAACATTCAGTTTGTCATTTTTCGCTTTGACAAACTTTCAGAAGTGAAAAGGATAGGGCGCTCAACAGCTCGATTCCTTCTCTTCAAAGACATGTATGTACGTAGAGAAAAATGTTCTCTAACTCTTGCATATGTAGTCACCATTCATAAATCTCAAGGTCTTATTCTAGACAAAGCATTGATAGATATAGGAAACACAGTCTTTAAAGAAGGTATGAGCTACGTAGCACTATCACGCTTACGTACACTTGACGGTCTATTTCTAATCAACTTTGATGCAAGTAAAGTGAAAGCTGATATTCCTTGCATTGTAGTATACAATAGACTGCGTGCACTGTGCACCCCCCCATCTGAAATCATATCCTGTTCCACAAAAAGGAAAACGTTGTAAAAGAAAACTAATTCTAACAGAAATGCAACAGATTCTGACGGCAAATCCTTCAAAGAAAACAAAAGAAGCTAAAACTTCATCAATTAGCACAAGCAAAGAAGAACCTATTACGGAAAGTAAATCAGGTACTTCTTCAAATAAGGAACAGAAACTCCGAAAAAATCATTCAGACACAGAAGTAGCTGGTCCATTCAAATTTTCAAATGAAACTGGTGTAAGTTGCTATGCAAATGTAGCAATGAATATTCTATTGCAATTACCACCAATTGTTAACAATATTTACTTACACAGTACAGACCAATTGTGTTTGCAAATGTTAGTCCTTCATAGAAACGCAACAAATAATCCTGACAACACGTTTACAGGCCGATTCATGGAATCAACGTGCGCGGAAAAAACGGCGCACGGGTGCGAAAACGTGAGATTCGCAGTGAAATAGCGAAAATCGCAGTGCAAGTGCGATTATCGCAGTGCAAGTGCGATTATCGCACAGAAAACATCGCACATCTATTCATGGAAGTCTGTGCACGCGCAAAATGTGGGATGTGCGCTGAAAAAGAGCGCGGCACACGCTGGCGCACGCTGGCGCACGCTGGCGCACAGGTCATCGAACGCCGTGCGATAAGGCCACAGCGAATTCGCACATAGCGCGGCGCACATAACAAAAGTAGGCATAACACGGGGCGTTACACGCAGAATGGGGAACAACTCGTGAAAATGTGGGCGTCACGGGGGAAGTACAGGAGGCAAGTGCGCAGAACGCCCACACGCTCGCCTACAACACATATTCATGGAATCGAATAGGGAAAAACAGTGCACGGCCAAAGACGCGCACAGGCCCATACATGTCCGCCACACGAAAGCAGGCAGTAGCGTACCTGCGCAGGAAAAAAATGTGCGCCAAAGTTCTACACGCGCGAGAAGTACCACACGCGATCGGGCCTGGGGGAGCGCACCGCTGCGTGTATTCCAGGGGTGCGCGAGAAGTTCCACACGCAATCCGGCCTGGGGGAGCGTGTGCGTGTATTTCAGGGGTGCGCGAGAAGTCCCACATGCAATTGGCCTGGGTGCATGTATTTCAGGGGCTCGCGGGTGTTTTCACATGCGATTGTCCTGGGCGTGTGTATTTCAGGGGTGCGCGAGAAGTTCCACACGCGATCGGGCCTGGGGGAGCGTGTGCGTGTATTTCAGGGGTGCGCGAGAAGTCCCACACGCAATTGGCCTGGGTGCGTGTATTTCAGGGGCTCGCAGGTGTTTTCACACGCGATTGTCCTGGGCGCGTGTATTTCAGGGGTGCGCAAGAAGTTCCACACGCGATCGGGCCTGGGGGAGCGTGTGCGTGAATTTCAGGGGTGCGCGAGAAGTCCCACACGCGATTGGCCTGGGTGCGTGTATTTCAGGGGCTCGCGGGTGTTTTCACACGTGATTGTCCTGGGCGCGTGTATTTCAGGGGTGCGCGAGAAGTTCCACACGCGATCGGGCCTGGGGGAGCGTGTGCGTGTATTTCAGGGGTGCGCGAGAAGTTTCACACGCGATTGTCCTGGGTGCGTGTATTTCAGGGGCTCGTGGGTGTTTTCACACGCGATTGTCCTGGGCGCGTGTATTTCAGGGGTGCGCGAGAAGTTCCACATGCGATCGGGCCTGGGGGAGCGTGTGCGTGTATTTCAGGGGTGCGCGAGCAGTTTCACACGCGATTGGCCTGGGTGCGTGTATTTCAGGGGCTTGCGGGTGTTTTCACACGCAAATGTCCTGGGCGCGTGTATTTCAGGGGTGCGCGAGAAGTTCCACATGCGATCGGGCCTGGGGGAGCGTGTGCGTGTGTTTCAGGGGTGCGCGAGAAGTTTCACACGCGATTGGCCTGGGTGCGTGTATTTCAGGGGCTCGCGGGTGTTTTCACACGCGATTGTCCTGGGCGAGTGTATTTCAGGGGTGGGCGAGAAGTTCCACACGCGATTGGCCTGTGTACGCAATTCCATTGGACCAAAGGCCCTGACAGCACAGGCGCGTCTGTGACGTGACATGCGCGGACGTGTCCCTGTACCCGGGGGAATGTTACAAGACCAAAAACTGCACGTCCGAGTGTCAGCCCGCGTGATTGGAGGATAGTGCCTCAGTGCGTATACGCGGAAGTGACGTTGGACGTGTGGTGCGGTTTAAAAGGTGCGTGTAGTACGTCATTTCCTTGTACGTGCTTCCCGTGGAGAGCGAGTGGGTGAAATCTGTACTTCTTGTCGGTTCACACGCGATTTACTTCACAGCGTTTCTAGTTCGTACTCCCTGTTACCTCTGTCAGTATTTTTCTGATTTTCTCTTCAACCTGTTTCCTCAAACAGCGTTGACTTCTCCTTTTGTCCTGTCTCCTCAGACAGTGTACAATTCTTCTTTTGGCGGGGGTGTTGCCAACGCGCACACGCGCGTATTTTTCACACTCTTTTCCCAGGCAGACGGTGAGTCGCGCACGTATTTACCAACTGTGCTAGCCCCGTGTGTAGCGTACCCCTTCCAAGGTCATTGTAGGCTGCGTGCGACACGCATACGTTCATTTTTGTGTTTCTGGGTGCCACAGCGTAGTGCAGGTTCCTTTTCCCACGCACGTGGTCTACGAGGGGTCGCGTGCACGTCATTTTTTGTTTTAGGGGTGTCTGTGCGTTGCGTGACCCGTCATCTTTCCCAGGGGTTACATACAGCCTTGCTACAGCACTTGGGTACGAATTCCATCTAGTACCCTACCCCTTTGACCCCCAATTGCCCAGGACAATTGTCCACTGCAACTCCCATACGCACAACTCCATCAGTGCCATGGCTGGGAGGACGAGCAAGTGGTAAGGGTGGCAAAGGTGGCCGAGCCTCAAGAGGTGGGTGTGGTGGGCGCGGTAGGGGACGTGGCCAGGATTTTCAGACTCCCCCAAGCCCCCCACGTGTGGAGGACCAGTCAGGGACACACATTCCCCCCCCCATGGTTGAGGGAAACGTGGCTGACACCATCCCTGCCCAGCCCTTGTTGGACCGGCCCGTTGTGGCACCTGACCTAGCACAGGGTGACTCCCAGGCTGACTTCCAGGTCGCCAAGTCTAGGCCACGGGTGGCGGCGCAAGCCAGTGTCACCAGGCCACGTGGTACAGGGGCAGCCATGTCATCTGCTGCCCCGAGTAGGCGGGGTGGGGAGGCTGCAGGGGCAGCTGCAGCTCCGTCCACCCCAGCTCTGACTCCCCCAGCAAGGACAGTGTTGGTCCCGGTACATCAGACTGAGGTTCCCCCTGCCATCATCACACTTCAGCTAATGCCTGCAGAAAGTCATGTGGTCAGTGTGCCATCGCACACTACTACTACACAGTCCACCGGTGCTCCTGCCTCTAGTGTCCAGAGCGGCGTAGGGCAATCCGGATCCCCACCACCCACAAAAAGAAAGAGGAAGAGTGCTCGTCCAGTACAGGCTGATGACCCCGACACGGCTACACGGTCCGGCACGCCAAGGAAGCCTAGCTTCAATGATGCTGAACTGGATGCACTTGTGCAGTATGTGTCCGAACATGACGCCGAAATGTTGGTCACTTCAGGGTGTAGGATTACACGTGCTCGACGTCAGGCACACTGGCAGTCAGCATAAGTGCCCTTGGGTTTATGAGGCGCACAGCTGTTGAGTGCTACAAGCGCTGGAACAACCTTAAGCTTAGGGCAAAGAAAAAGCTGGCCTCAAGTCATGCCGCAACTCTGGTGACTGGAGGTGGGTCTCCACAAGAGGACATAGAACTCACTCTACATGAGCATGTTGCTGGGACCTACATCACAGAGGAGCAGATCCAAGGTGTGGGAGAACTGCCAGATTACGAGGCATTGTCCGGTGAGTGCACATGCATGTGTGTGTGATCCATGTGTATGTAGTTTGTGGGAGGGGATCTGGTTGAGTGCCAGGTCAGGGTGTGTGTGCCTGAGTGTTTTGTCCCACCCATGTTTATTTTATTTATTTATTTATTTTATATATTTGTTACACGCCCAGACCCTCGGGTGTCACGGCGTGGTTATAAGACAGCTTAGCAATTAGTAAAATTCAAAACATTACATTACATGAAATACAGAAAATACACAACAATATAAGACAACTTAGGAGTTAGCAAAATTCAAAACATTACATTCTGTGAGTTACGGAGTATTCGCAGTTGCAGAGTAATCACAGTAGTATACAATGGACTAAATATTCACACCCGTATAAGATGGACGGGGTCTTGTCATTAGGTGCTAATATTGGTTGAATAACCATGTTTTTAACTGTTTCTTGAAGACCGTGAATGAGGGAGCTTTTTTGATGTTGATGGGTAGGGAGTTCCAGTGTTTGGGGGCTAAAGTGGTGAAACTGCTGCCCCCTGCTCAAGTGCTTCATCCAATGCATTCTGCGCCCCGGGATTTGGGTATTACAGTATCCCTTCTGGCCACAGTAGGCGTTTTGCACTACATTGAGCCAGTTGCCCTTGAAGTGGCATCTTGCTACCACATTGTTCCGTATTTAGCTGTGTTCATTCAGGCTGATTGTAAGAATTCACCTGGTTCTACTGCGCATCACTCTGCCCCATTGTCACATATATGACATGCCCATGGTACATGCCATCTGTGTGATGGCATGTGTCATGTATGTGTATTGGACATGCCACTCACAGGCCAATGTGTGATGGCACTGCTAGCCAGCATGCAGCTGATGTGTTGCTCTCCCATCTTGGTGTCATCAGTGTCTGACATTTTCCTCCCCTTCCAACTCATGGACAGTGCATGCATGGGAGGGTTATAGTCATGTGGGACATGTGTAAATCAAGTACTGGTACTGTAGCTTGTCTGGCCTAATAGCGTGCCATGGTGCTAATGCCTGTTTCCATTTTTTGTCTTTCTTGTTTTTGCAGAGGATGACGCACCTGATGCTGTTGAGGGAGAGGAGATGGTGCAGGCCCAGGAGGGATCTGAAGCACGACCAGGCACCAGTGGGGGACGTGGTTTGGTGGTGGGGGAGAACCCTCTCTTGCTGCAGGCCATACTGTCCCGGGGTGTCCCTGGCTGCACCTCCCCAGAACTCTTTTCAGGTGTTGATTCGGATGAGGCCTATGTGGATTCGCAGGTATGTGTTCATGGAAGGGATACTGTTCTGTCCGACCCACCTGCACCAGGGGTAGAGCCCACTATGGGGATGTCAGTGTTGGTAGGTGCGCCCGTGGTGGTTACGGATGCAGGGCCACACTCCGCAACATCTGATCCTGTTCCTGGGCCAGCAGTTCAGAGGGGAAATGCAGTCCTGCAGCCTCAGGCAGTGCCGACACAGCAAGGCGCAGTTCGCCTTGCCCCAGACAGGTGTGGTGCCCGCCAACGCGGTGGCCGTCCGCCACCAGGGAATACCGCATGGGAGTAATCCATTTACGGTATGGCCAACCAACAGGCAGCATCATCCGAAATGATTGCTCAAGCCATGGAGAGGGTGGCCACTTCCATTGTCTCCCCAGAAAGGCAGATGGAGCTACTACAGCAGGCAACAGACTCCATTTGCCAATCAGTCAGGGAGGACATTTTGGCGTCCAAAAGGGACAGACAGGCGGCCCTGGACAATCTGAGGGAATCAATTTCTATAGATGCCCAGGGACAGAGGGAAGCCCTGGGTTGAGAGGTCTGGCACCTCAGGCAGACTCTTGTGGACTTTGAGGCTTCCACTGTCACCAGGACGGAACAGCTGCTGGAGCGCGTCACCCGTACGCTCTCAGCAGAGATGCAGGCAACTCGGGCGGAGGTCCGGGCAACACGTCGGGTGTTGCATGGGGATCTCCGCACCATATCCCTCCAGAACGAGGCCTTCCAGGCCCGCATGCTTGCTGCCATGGAGGACCAAACTAGGGCATTGCGTGGGCTGCCTCCCATGGCACCACCACCTCCTATGGCAGCAGCAGCAGAGGTTGAGGAGAGCGAATCCAGCAGTGAATCTCCCACTATTTAGTAGCTGTGCAGGCCATGAGCCCATGGAGGTGTTTTTTTTCTTGCAACATTCACGCAGGTGGCTGTTGGTGGGCACCCTGTCCTCGGACCTCCTGGGTGGCCTCCCCCACCCCCCTGGCCCACACATGGCCATTTTTGATTTTTGATTTTTGATTTTTTGTTGCAGTGTGTTGCCTTGTGTGGCTCCCGTGGGCATCCACTGTATTCCGGCTGGGCACATGCAGGCTTGTCCTGAGTTTGGGTTAGATGCTTGGGTCAGTGAGACACACACCCCTCCTGCTTCCCGTTTCCATGGGCTTGCAAAGGGTGTGCCCAAGTGACAGTGAATTACACAGTGACGTTGGACTCCCATGAGCTGTGTGGGCAGTCTGTAGTCAATACTGTGTATACATTCCTAGTGCATATTGTTGTTGTATTGTACACTGCATGGTGTATTGATGTGTGCTTGTGCATCCATGTCTCCCTCCTGATTTGCAGGTTCATTCCTCATGTCTTCACAAGGCCGTCCACTTTGGAGATGGAGCTCATGTTGTGAGCAGTGGACTTCCAGATGTGCGTGGCAAAAACACTGTACAGTTGGAGGTGGTGGATGTGCTGGCATTCTCATGTTGTAAGACTACGTATCCTTTGCCTTAGTACTGTCATGTTTATGCTATGTCGATTGTATTGTGGTAAGTATTTGGTCATGTGTGTTGTTGTTTCTACATTCATGTGGGCATATTGTGTGTGGCCAGTTTCCATTAGGGACACTGTACTTTGTGACACGTGTCATGTTTGGGGGATGACTTTGTTTGCTCTCACATGGCATGTCATGCCATGGTGTGTTGGGTGGCAGTGCTGGGGAGGGGTTGGGTGACATGGCACTGTTGTCATGTTGTCAGGGGGTAATCATTTTAGCAGCATAGAAGTGTGTCTTTTGAACACAGCATTGGTGCTGTTTGTGTAGGTTGGGAAGCACACAATGGAACACTTCCAGATGTACAATCTCAGGCTGGTATGGTTGTGACAGTTCACTGACCATTGACACATCATAATTGTCAGTAACAATCATCATTGATTGTCAGCTGGTATGTGCCAGGGCTGTGTGCACTCCACAGGGGTGTGATTTTATGTGAAGTAATTAGCCACGAGCTGCGTACGGGATGCCTCACCCCGTGCCCTTTCCCCTCCCATGCGCAGTGGGCATGCATGTGGTTGGGGATGTGGGGGCACCACCATGTCCACGGCCAGGCCCCGGCGTGTTGCAACGTTGTGCAGGACACATGCTGCCACTATGATCCTGCACACTACTGGGGGAGCGTATAACAGCTGCCCGCCAGAAGGGAGCGGAAGCGTGACTTGAGCACTCCGAATGTGCGCTCCACGATGCCCCGGGTTGCAATGTGGGCTGTGTTGTATCTTACCTGGGGTGGCGTGGTGGGGTTCCGAATTGGCGTCATCACGTGGGTGCTGAGAGGGTAGGCACTGTCCCCTGGGGAGGTGGTGATGGGTATCATCAGTGGGGTTGTGACATTACTCAGTATCTGACATGCATGCATGCGCAGTGGCATTTATACTCACCGAGCAGCCATGTATCGCCATGCCGCCCAGCTTCTATGTCCCGGTTTAGGGTAGACATTCTGTAGATGAAACTGTCGTGGGTGGAGCCTGGATATTTGGCATATACTGAGGTGATGATTCCCTTGGCATCACATACTACCTGGGCGTTGATGGAATGCCAGTGCTTGCGGTTTCTATAGATGTGCTCAGTTGCCCTGGGGGGACGTAGAGCCACATGGGTGCAATCAATGGCACCTAGCACTTTGGGGAATTGTGCCACCCTGTAGAAGTCCTGGGCAAGAGCCTGCCTTTCTGCAGGTGTTCTGGGCAGGTATATGTGCCTGCGGACTGATGGGCGTGCAGTGATGATGGCCAAGACCTGGTGTAGGCAGCGTGACTGCGTGGCCTGTGACACCCCCCCCACTATGGCACTTGTCCGCTGAAATGATCCAGTGGCCAGGAAGTGCAGTACATTGAAGACCTTCTCCAGGGGGCTGAGTGCTTGGGAGCACAGGGTGGTTGATGTGAGGTCATCCTCCCACTCACTGACGAGGTCGAGTATTATGTGAGGTGGAAACCTGTACCTCCCATACACATGGTCATCAGGCATCCCAAAAAGGCTGGTTCTGGGTGTAAAAATTCTGGCCCGGACTATCCTCCTCCCCCTCCTGCGGTATCCCACAGCCACTGCTGCTAGGAACGGTATGTTCATCCTGGCGTCTGAGCTTGTTTGTTGTTTGCGTGCACTTTTATGCTGTGCGGGTGGACGTAGGCCTACTTCCTGCTGGCGTACGTGTTTCCGGATTGCCCACGTTCGTTTCCATGAATACGTGTTGTAGGCGAGCGTGTAAAACTTCCCGCGCAGCCCTGGAATACCCGCACCCAGCCCAATCGTGTGTGGTACTTCTCACGCACCCCTGAAATACACGTACGCCGCTCCCCCAGGCACGATCGCGTGTGAAACCACCCGCGAGCCCCTGAAATACACGCGCCCAGGCCAATCGCGTGTGGAACTTCTCGCGCACCCCTGAAATACACGCACCCAGGGCATTCGCGTGTAATACTTCTCGTGCACCCCTGAAATACACGCACACGCTCCCCCAGGCCCGATCGCGTGTGAAACCACCCGCGAGCCCCTGCAATACACGCGCCCAGGCCAATCGCGTGTGGAACTTCTCGCGCACCCCTTAAATACACGCACACGCTCCCCCAGGCCCGATCGCGTGTGAAACCACCTGCGAGCCCCTGAAATACACACGCCCAGGCCAATCGCGTGTGGAACTTCTCGCACACCCCTGAAATACACGCACACGCTCCCCCAGGCCCAATCGCGTGTGAAACCACCCGCGAGCCCCTGAAATACACGCGCCCAGGCCAATCGCGTGTGGAACTTCTCGCGTCCCCCTGAAATACACGCACCCAGGCCATTCGCGTGTAATACTTCTCGCGCACCCCTGAAATACACGCACACGCTCCCCCAGGCCCGATCGCGTGTGAAACCACCCGCGAGCCTCTGCAATACACGCGCCCAGGCCAATCGCGTGTGGAACTTCTCGCGCACCCCTGAAATACACGCACACGCTCCCCCAGGCCCGATCGCGTGTGAAACCACCCGCGAGCCCCTGAAATACACGCGCCCAGGCCAATCGCGTGTGGAACTTCTCGCGCACCCCTGAAATACACGCACACGCTCCCCCAGGCCCGATCGCGTGTGAAACCACCCGCAAGCCCCTGTAATACACGCGCCCAGGCCAATCGCGTGTGGAACTTCTCACGCACCCCTGAAATACATGCGCCCAGGCCATTCGCATGTAATACTTCTCGCGCACCCCTGAAATACACGCACACGCTCCCCCAGGCCCGATCGCGTGTGAAACCACCCGCGAGCCCCTGCAATACACGCGCCCAGGCCAATCGCGTGTGGAACTTCTCGCGCACCCCTGAAATACACGCACACGCTCCCCCAGGCTCGATCGCGTGTGAAACCACCCGCGAGCCCCTGAAATACACGCGCCCAGGCCAATCGCGTGTGGAACTTCTCACGCACCCCTGAAATACACGCACACGCTCCCCCAGGCCCGATCGCGTGTGAAACCACCCGCAAGCCCCTGAAATACACGCACCCAGGCCAATCGCATGTGGAACTTCTCGCGCACCCCTGAAATACACGCACCCAGGCCATTTGCGTGTAATACTTCTCGCGCACCCCTGAAATACACGCACACGCTCCCCCAGGCCCGATCACGTGTGAAACCACCCGTGAGCCCCTGAAATACACGCGCCCAGGCCAATCGCGTGTGGAACTTCTCACGCACCCCTGAAATACACGCACCCAGGCCATTCGCGTGTAATACTTCTTGCGTACCCCTAAAATACACGCACACGCTCCCCCAAGCCAGGTCGCGTGTGAAACTTCTCGCGCATGCGTGTTCCCGACACCCGTAATACGCGTTCCCCGCTTTGCGTTTGCTGTTTGCCAGTCCGGTAAACTGGTACAGGGTTGGTGCAGCCCTTTGCGATGGTTTTGCGACCTTGATGGCTTTTCCTTGCGCGAGGGCGTTCTTGGGGGCGTAGCTGGCGCTGCTGCAGGGTCGCTGCGCCACTCTGCGCCACGTCTGCTTTTGGAGGTGGGAATCCATGAATACGCTGTGCGCGGAAATTGATTTTATCGCACGCGGCTGGCGCAGACATTCGCACGGGCACGCTGTGCGCCAGCCGCGTGCAACACTTTTGAGAGGAATTACATGAATCGGCCTGATAGTGTTCACAGAATAAGACAAGAATTGGACTATTGTGCTGGAATGGCGAGATTCACTATAAACTCACAAAAAGATCCACAAGAATTTCTAATGTACTTACTACAAGTACTGGAAAACAAAAACATACCTATAAATGAAATCTTCCAGATTTCATACATGTGGAAACATACATGCACTCTCTGTAACAATGTGACACAGGAACAAATCCCAAATGAGCGATTTGTGTATGTATCCATACCTAATTGTGAATCCGTTCTATTTCAGCAACTTCTACAGAATGCAAACCAACGCAGATTATGTACTATCTATTATGTACAATTCAGATAATTGTTCCACCTTACTGAAACAAACACATAGTAACTACATAATACGTATGCTTCTACGTTACAATGCAGATGGTACCAAAAACAACTGCAAGCTGACTGGATTCACACTGTGTCACTTGGTAAGAAAACCTTTACAACAATAGGTATAATCTACCACGCAGGAGCCACAACCAATGCAGGTCACTACACTGCATATATTAAAAAGAAATGTGGATGGTTTGAATGTAATGATAGTACCATTACTCTAAAGTAGAGATTGCCAGCAAATCTTACAAACGCGTATTTAATCTTCTTAAAGCCAATATTTTATAACTAATGTGTACTTCAACATTAACAAAATTCGGGTAAAAGGCTATAAACAGTTAGAATACGCCAACAGGTATCTAAATGCTCTTTTCTTTTATCAGAGAAATTGAAAAAGATATTTCCACCAAGTACTAAAGTCATGTAAGAAATATATCCAAGCTCAACAAAGTAGACAGTAAGTATAATTTCACACATGTCATACATATTTGAATCTATATGTCTGATCTATGGCAGTAATATGGTGAAGTGGCTGTAGGCAGGGCATACAGTCTTGGATGTATAACCTACGACCTACACCCTGTGGCCAAGCAACCAAGACTGTAGGTCCCACCCACAACCATTGTAGCATATCAAAACCATGGTGGCTTATAACTTCACTGCTTATAACTTTGGTCTTGGGTGCATGGTCTGCGGCCATTCACCTAAGACTCTAGGTTGTGCACACAACCACCGCACCACATCACACCCACGCTGACTTATATCCTCAGTGCTTATAACTTCAGTCTCTAGGTCCTGGCCACAACCACCGCAGCATATCACAACCATTGTGGCTTATGACTGCAGTGCTTATAAGTTTGTTCAAGAGAGCATGGCCTTTGGCCATGCACCCAAGACTCTAGGTCCAGCCCACAACCACCACAGCATATCACACCCATTGTGGCTTAAAACTTCACTACATATAAATTTGATCTTGGGTACATGGCCTTTGGCCATGCACCTAAGACTCTAGTCCCTCCCCACAACCACCTGATCGATGTTCGATACTACGGGTGTAGCTATTGCTGTGATATGCTGGAGTGGTTGTGGCCAGAGGCTAGAGTGTAAGGCCATAGATATTTGAATGTATGGGTGTGCAGTATATAAAAACCATAGTGGCATATAACTCCAGTGCTTATAACTTTGTTCTTGGGTGCATGGCCTTTGGCCATGCACCCAAGACTCTAGGTCCTGGCCACAACCACCACAGCATATCACACCCATTGTGGCTTGTAACTTCATTACGTATAAATTTGGTAGGCCTACGACCTACGGCCATGCACCCAAGACTCTAGGCCCTGGCCACAACCACCGCAGCATATCACACCCATGGCGGCGTATGAATCAGGAGCACACCCATAGAAGCAAACATTTTAACTACGGCATGTACTCAGTTTTAATTTTCGCTAACACCACTCGTGTCCTTAGAACAGTTTCAAGTTGCCTATGCACAGCACGGACTCAAGTACTATCCTTATAAGACCCCTCATTTTCAGTACTTACAAACATCCCGGACAAAGAGCTCATAGGAAATACATCATTAACACCTGCTGCCTAAACAAATACAGTATTTCACCCATCTCTTACTCTCTGAAACAGCATTTCGCCTCTGGTCGCCGCCGTGCTGTCGGTGGATACAAGATGTCGGGCGCATCCAAACAATCTGACGCACATCACGGCTCACTGCAGCCAATCGGCGGAGACGTCGCATGTCCGCGGTCATGACGCCAGCCCTTTAGCCAATCGATAGCTTGTCTGCGCAACGAACAGGGAAGTGTGATCGCGGAGCGGACATAGATATCACACATTTTTTGAGACACACTTTTTGGTTGTTTTAAAGGAAACTACTGGACGGATTGTCACCAAATTTGCATAAGCACGCTTTCGGGACCAAGCCCCTGGCCCTGCCACAAATTTGGTGAAAATCCGTCCAGCGGTTTGGCTTGTAGGCATGCGCAAAGTTTTTCCCCCATTCAGTGTATGGGAAAAAAAGATGTTTTGGGAACCCCCCATAACTTTCCTCCCCTGGACCAAACATCACCAAACTTTGCAAAGTTTGGTGAGGATTCGTCCAGGGGGAGCAGAGTTATAAGCCGCCCAAAAAGTTCCCTTCCTATGGAAACAGCAACTTAACCATAACTACACAGCCAGTACTGTGGCTGTGTAATATATATATATATATATATTAGACAAAAGGGAAGACTGGAATCCTGTCTAGGGCGCAGCGGCACTCCGGCTGAGCTCGTAATGAAAATCTCAATTTTTCTTACAGATCCACATACAATCAGTGTTTGACGTGCAGCCAAAGAGTCCTTTATTGATTAAAAGTACATGGACAAGGAAGGCAGCAGCAGTTTAGCAAAAAAAGGAACAACGCGTTTCACCCTACTCGGGCTTCGTCTGGTATGTGACAAGGAGAGAGGACTGCAATATTATAGACATAGTGTGTAAATCCATCTTCAGTGTTTAGCGCTTTGGTGTGTTGGCACAGTACACACCTAATGACAAAAAGACACGCTGCCATATTGGAACATTGTAGATGTTACTTCTGTTCTCTTCAATGCCCATGTTTAAATAATGCTAATGAAAATTCAGTGTTGTTACTTATCCCAAAAGTATCCCAGAACTAAATTATCCCAAGTGGGTTTAAGAGGGATGGTTTATATGGGATTATTAATTATGCATTTAATCCGTTCAAATGTCCACCATTTTACAAATTATACAAAAAAATGGTTGTTCGGCATATTCTTTTGTGCTGACCGAGTTTCGTTTTCCCAAGTGGGTAAGTGGGGTACTTGGTGCTACACATGACATTATGGCTTGCTAATTCGACAATTGTAGTGTGCACAATGCCATCCTATTATACTTGGCGTTATATAGCAAAGTGCTGTGTGCTACGTACATACAAATCTACTACTATATAGTAAAGTGCAATGTGCTTTCGAGGTACATATTATAAAACTACAAATGATTCATATATACTAAAGTGCTATGTGCTATGTAAACACGAATAAGCTGTTCAATAATAAAGTGCTATGTGCTTTCAAAGTACAAATTATGAAACTATGAATGATTCATATATTGAACTGTGAGGCTGTGTGTTGCCCTTGCGGGTGCCTCTTTAGTATGTCTCTATCATCTAAGTTTCAACATTTGTGAAAAGGATATTATATATATGGAGATCAGGATATATTATGTGTGTTCAAATACATGATAATAAATGATCCGAATCCCAAAATTTATCTTTTATGACAATAGAGGCTGTATGTTGCCCTTGCGGGTGCCTCTATGGTATAACTTGACCAACCTAAATTTTAACTTTCTAAACAAAAACAAGAAGGAATTTGTGATGATATATCCTAATCAGAGTACAGACAGTGTGTTACCCTTGCGGGTGTCTTGCTCAAATCATACATTTGAATAAAATCTCAATTTTGATCTAAAAGAGGGGTGACAATTATGGGTAAAAAGACTATGTGTTACCCTTTTCTGTTATTCTAGTGACATCTCTAATGTATTAAAGTGCATAGTGCTATATATTGGAATTACATCTCAAAACCAAAAAACAAGCGTGCTTGAATAAATAGCCCACAATTTCACAAATAGGATCACTTGATGGTAAAAACAAGGGGTTAAGGATTAATATGCAAAATGCTAGATAAGACAATCATATGTTAAAACCCACAAGTTAAGCATTTTGACCACATTATCTTCAACATTAAAATTGTCCCCTTTTACTTATCTTGATCTCGTTATTCATATTTTTAGGATCCCTACAGCCCATTTGTATTCTTGAAATTTCCATAAAATTCACAATTATAAAATGAATACATTTTGCACACGTATGAAAGCAACACGCTTCGTCTATAAGTGCATATCGTTCTCTCCTGTTTTCCAAAGAAATGTGTATATAAAGATGTGATTTAAAATGCACTTATTAGGAAAATCGATAAAAAAAATAGGTGCAAAAACGGCAACCAGATGTGTGGATGTCCAAAACGTACATAGTGTACTGAAAACCTTGACTTATTCTATTTGCACAACACCTACAGAAAAATAGAGATTTGTGGAAAAGTTCCATAATCAAAAAACCTGGAATTAACAAAAATATACATACTTGGTAAGAAAATTTTGTAAGAACATTTTTGTAAGAACATTTTGGAAGTGAAGCAAATATACATAAAAAGTGAGGCTTGAGAATGCATCTAGTTGTACAAATATGCATTCCTTCTGTCTTTATAAATCTGATAGTGGGAACACAGTCCCCTACAATAATCACGGTGGTCATAGGATTTAGGATCCCAGGAATACGTATAATTCTTCGTCACGATTGTGACATCCTGGATATTTGGTGTTAAAATCTACTAAGTGTCTTGATTCCATTTGTCTCAATGTTCGCAATCTGTCCCCACCTCTTGGATGAATTCCCACTGAATCAATGATAAAATACTTAAATGATCTAATGTCATTTTGGTGAACCTCTTCAAAATGTTTGGCAATGGATAGGACATGTCGTGATTCTTGATTGCACATAGATGTTGTAATATTCGTAGCTTGGCCTCCAATTTTGTGCTACCAATGTACCATAGATTACACGCACAAGTAATCACATAAATAACAAATTGTGTGAAACACCTCAGGTCTTGTTTAATCTTGATTTCCTTCTTAGTTCGAGGGTGTAAGAAAACTTTGGTGTTCATTCCGTAACAACATGCTTTGCATTTAGCACAGGTGTAAAAACCTGATGGTTTTGTGGTTAGCCAGGTATTGATGCTTTGTTTGGGTGACTGAAACATACTAGGTGAGAGCTTTGTATAGATGGTAGTTTCCTATACGTTATGGTGGCATGTGACGGCAGGTGTGGACTAATATCAGGATCTCGTTTCAAAACATACCAATGTTTGTTCAAGATCTGTTTTGTTTCTTTAGCTCCAGAATTATATGTGGTGTTAAACCTAAGGGAGCAGTCCTCATTCTGTTGGTCTTTTGTCTGATCTTTGAGCGTGCTCTTTTTGGCCAAAATCATCTCCCGGATTTTGTTGCAGCTACGATCATAGGCTTTATTTATAATTCTTTCTTATAGCCTCGCATTAGAAATCTAGCCGCAGTCTTTTTAGCATTGCTTTCCCATACTTCATTTTCACTGCAATTTCTTTTGATCCGTAAGAACTCACCATATAGAATGCTGTCTTTGAGACATTGTGGATGTGCACTTGTGGCATGTAAAAGTGCATTAGTACTCGTTTCTTTTCTGTGTAACTCTGTACTTAAGTTGTTTCCAATAACTTTCACTTTTATGTCTAAATAGACTATTTCTGTTTTGCTGTGATGTTCCGTGAATTGCAGATTCTGTTGATTTTGATCAAAAGATCAGAAACTGTGAAAGAAACATGTCTATTCGGTGGCCGTCCTATTCCAGATGATGTTATATATCTTCTATTTATTTTAATTTAACTGCATTGCAATTTTTACTAAAAGCATAAACATATAAGTCCCATAAACCCACTGATGGGTTTACTTTTTTCAGTCCTTCCATCAAGTGTAATACTGAACTCAGTGGGAAAGCTTTCCGAATAAATCTTACTACCGCGATCACCCATGAAGTAGACATTCCGCTCATCAAAGCTGACCATCGTTGGTCATCATCCAGGGTTTGCAGTGAGTGAAAGAGAGGTGTTAAGAGCTGCTGCCCTAGATCGATCAATCCAGGGCAGTAAATCAACACATGTTTGATGATTCTACCACCGCCTCATTCATACATAATCTGCAGCCAATCAACTGACTAAGCCCTTTTATAGTCAGGATTTCATTATTTTGGATTAAGTTGAGGCGTACTCTCATAAAGGTTTCCCTATAAGAGCAATCTGGGAATTTCAAAATTTAAGGCACTTAGTTGAGTTTCAGGGCGATCTGGGGTGTCTCCTTAACCAGTTTTCAAGTGTTAGCCTTCTCCAGAGTTCTGATCCAGTCAGCGCAAAACAGTTTTTCCTTCGCACGCATCGGGTTTACGATGAGGTCCTCTTCTGAGCAGCACAAATTAGCCAATGTTGTCATGATATGGCTTACCCAACTGGTCTATCTCGGGGGCCGTTTGAACTTGATCTCACTATTAATTAATCTCAGCACCTTCGGTCCATTCAGTGTAATTATTTTCCGAAAGAGGGTAAGCCTTTTCCAGTCAACTGCTGCTTGGATCGATAATAATGTTATTTCCCTGCGGATCACGTCAATTTGGACTGAATCTGAAAGATTTCGAATTTTTTTCAAAATGTTTGATTCCAGTCGTCCCCAGGTCTCAACGGGGATGCCCAGAATGCCTTTGACACCATATGTTAGGTAAGAGATGATTTTCCCCTTGTAATAAGTTATGGCTGCCACCAACGAGAATCAGCCAAATTTGGCATCCATGATGTTTGCTTGGCTAGCCAGCTGTTTAGCTTTGACTTGTAGGTCTTCAAGAAGCAGAGTCTCAACATAGCTGTTGTTAGTAGTCGTTTCCAGATATTTAAAGGTCTCGACTTTCTTGATTGGATACGAGTCCACGGTCCATGTAAAAACTCTGCCTTCTGGTTTCCTTGTTTAAAACATATGACTTTCGTCTTGGATTGATTTATTTCTAGGTGGTTCAGAACAGTGTATCTATGTAGGCTGTCCAACTGTCTTTGCAGGGCAATTCTTGTTTGGTTGATCAATATGAGGTCGTCTGTGTATACCAAACGCGTCACTTTCTCCCCTCCAAAGGCTGGTGGGAAGGATCTCAATGCGGGCTCAAAATGATGAACATCCGAGGTAAAGAAGTTGTAAATAGCTGGGGCCAAGGGGCAGCCCTGTTTGACTCCTCGATGAGTTGGAATTGGGGATGACAAGAGCCCTTCTTGATTCAACCCAAATTGGATCTTGGTACCTGTACTTCTTCTGGGCATCCTAAGTCTTCCAGCTTGGCCCACAATAGTTGGCGATCAACTCTGTCGAAAGCTTGGACGAGGTCCACAAATGCTATGAACATCTGGTCATTGCTGGAGAGCGTCTTATGTTTCAGTATGCTTAACAGCATTATATCTACAGAGGTACCCACAATTTTAACAAATTTGGTCTAGAATGGGACGATTGCATTTGCGTGTAGGGTCCAGGCTGCACATTTTTCCAAGAGGAAGGACCCGAAGATTTTCCCTATCACGTCCAACAACGCTATAGGTCTATAATTCTTCGGGGCTGTCTTGTCTCCTTTCTTGTAAATAGGAACTATTGTTGCTAGTTTCCATGAGTCTGGGATTTTCTTTTCTTTAGAGATATCACTGAAAACGGCTCAAATAAAGAACGACCATTCATGGGGGTGTTCCCTTAACATAGCATTAGTCAGGCCATCAGGGCCAGGGGCCCTTGATCTGCTAAGCTTTTTTACTTTTTTCCATGATGTCCGTTGCCTCGTACTCACAGGCCCATGATGAACCAACTTCATTTAAATTCCCAGATCCTAAGCTCTGGTTTGGATCTGTAAAGAGGGCCGAGAAATGGGATATCCAAGCCCTTTCATTCACACTGTTCGATTGAACCTCTTGATTCGAGGCGCGTTTTAATAGCGACCAGAATGCTTTTTTTTTTACCACTAAGAGCTCTTAGCATTTGCTCTGCATCCTGCTGTAACAACATGTGCCTGTTGTTGATTATCCAAGATTAATACTCTTTTATGGCTTTAGCAGCTTTAGCTTTAAAGCGAGCATTGTTTGATTTTGCAGCCTGCTGTTTGATGCGACTCATTGATCTTCTTTTTTCAACCAGAATGGGATTGTGTGAGTGACGTCGCAAGGTGTTTTGATTATTTTGAGAAATACTGCTATTTAATGGGATTAGCAGTGGTCTATAATCAATTGTTTTTAAAGGTTCTTTGCGAGTCTTTCTTATGGCAGTGTACGCTTTAGTAACCGATGCTATATCTTCAGGTTTCAGATGCAACCTGTTACCAACGTTATTTGTGTCCACTCCAACCATCATTATAGAGGACCAACCGGTAGTTACTTGATGCAAAGTTAGTTCTAAAAGGTTATGGTCACTATTTGCAGTACTTATAACAGTGATAGAGTTAGTAAGTTGAAATAGAGACATTATGCCACTAGGACCCTCTCTCTCTCTGCATCTCTCTCCCTCTCCCATCCCCTCTCACCCCCTCTCTCTTCCCCTCTCTCTCTCTCTCTCTCTCTCTCTCTCTATCTCTCTATCTCTCTCTTTCTCTCCCTCTATCCCCCTCTCTCTCTGCCTCTCTCTCCCTCTCCTATTCCCTGAAACCCCCTCTCACTCCTTCTATGACCATTCTTTAGGTCCTGCAACATTCCTTTCTCCCTTGCATTCATGTTTTCTTTTTTTTGTTTCTTTAATCCCTGTCTTTCACACTCAGAGGATAGAAAATCGACTTATCTTTAATTTTATTTCTTTTTCTAGCAATTATGTTTCCAGTTTGCATGAGATTAATCAATGACGTCAAAACAAGATAATTTCATGTAATTCTATTAAGCTTGTGGTACAGATGTTCTCTAGTATTACATAGATATATTTTAAATGGATTGCATTCATCACCTTGTTATTTCTGTGTTTTGTCTGTTTGTGTGGTGTACATCACAACCAGAAATTAAAGTTGTCTTCACTTTCTATGTATTGTTTTTTGTAAAGCGGTTGATTAACACAAAGTGATTTCTTGGCACCCACTGCATGAAAGAAAATGCATTGGAATGTTCCTTGTTGTTGCTTCTTTTTCTAAAACTGTGAGACCTATTGGAGCAAATATGTATACAGTTATAAAAAAAGCAATATTACTTTTTTTTGTCTGAAATGGCATTTTTTCTGACATGACACCGCTATTCTGGCCCCAAAATATAATGACACATGGCAGCTATAGGTTTGCATGATAGTGTCTATCGTTTCATCAGTAGGTTTCTCCGGTTACATGTGATTTCATTGAATCCAAAAACAACTAATGACATTTCAACAAATACAAAACAACTAATACCAAAATAACAAAGCCACCCTTTTTTTTACTAATGCTTTTCCCCCAGCCCCAAAACCACTATTCCCACTCTGAACTCCATTTTTAGTTTTTTCCCAAATTAGTTATTTCCGTTTTAGTTGTTTTTGTATTCGTTGTAATTTCATTTGTTGTTTTTGATTCAATATAATCACTGCATACCAGTGTCTCCTTATCATTCAACATGGGTCAAAGTGCCTGCACGTGCATGCCCAGTTCACAAAGCATAAGGGCACATACATTTTACATAAAAGCATTGGGGAACTTTGCATTCCCAGAGCACTAGTCGACTCCCACCTGGGAAGTGAGCAGGACCAGGAGCTGTGGGTTCGATCTTCCAGAGTAATTATCTCTTATTCTCCTATTATTAATTGTCTATCCTCTCCTGCCCCCGTTATTCAATAGAAACAAATTGTAGGGGATAATTGGCCAAGAAAAAAACAAAAAAACAAAAGACAACCAGGCATACCATCACCACAATACATACAGACACAAATGTGTCTTATAATGTACTTATGGCATTTAACAAGACATAAGACATTAAATAGGGGCTCCATTGCAGTGAAAGTTTTTGTTTAGAGAATAAACAATACACATGGAGTAAATTTTTAATCCTGCTAGGACAGGCAGGGTGTCGGTATCTAGGGGAGTGGAATGAGACCTAACATTTACCCAATGGGCATTTCAAACCCTGCAAGGCGACAAATATATTCTTCATTGTTTTTGGCTGAAAATGTACAAACTTTACAAATAGAAAAAAATGAATAAGAATAAGAACAGTTTTTACAAAATTAAACGAATTAAAGCATTCATTACATTAAAAAGGTTAACATTTGCAAATAAGAATTTTTTAACGTATAATAGATAATTTATATATAATTCTTTACAGTTGGTTTCTCAAAAAGCAATTTTCATGGAATATCATCTTTTCACCTATCCTAGATTTCCACTATTCATCAAACGACATCTCTGTTTCAGTTATTTCTAGGGTAATCTGTCCCAAAGACCATGTTTCTTCCAAGAGCAGGCATTTCCATTAAGAAAGTAGATAATTATAATTTCTAAGAGCAAGATGCATTTGGTACCATTTTTAAAACATTACAAAATGGATCAATGCTAAATTTAGCGATAGAGAATGACCAATAACATTTTTCCCCATAAATCATCTGAGGTTAATATTTTAAAAAATCACAAAAATTTAAAAATGAATAACTTCCTCTCCTTTAGGAGTTTTGGATAATGCAATAAAATATGCTTTAAGGACCTCTTTCACATTTTGACAAAATCGACAAGCCTTCTGTTCTGTTGACCATTTTAACCTTTTGCCTATCACTTCCCTGGTCAGCCATAGATTGAATCTAAATTTTAAGAGATTACAATATTTTTGAACAGGGAATTTCTATAGGTATATCGGGACTTGGTGAAGAGGTTTAATATTGAAAGCACCTTCCTTGATTAAGTTGTATCTATTGCATTCTTCCCAAGTCTTTGTCCAATCATACCACATTTTTTTTTTGTTTGGTCAGGGTTGAGCAGTAAAGTTTCTTCTCTGATATCTACCTCCGAAATTAATGTCAGGCAATATTGCTTCCAGGATATCAAGGATTTATCATGTTGATCATCTAGAATATATGCTATAGAGGGGAGAATGATGCTAGATATTGTTTGTTTATTGAGGAGACATTTTTTTGTATAGGGATAGGGCGCACCAAGATACTATAATCCCAGATGATAGCAATCCTAGCTCGAAACTGTGTGGGCAGGCTTTTAGGAAGTGGAAGGACCCTCTTCCAGTAAACCCACTTCAATAGATCCCAAGTCGGCCTGTGTTCACACAGCTTGGTTTCCGATCCATAGATTACACAAGGGACAGTGTTTTGCTTATAGTATGTTATGATCGGTAAACATTAGAATTGACCATAATTCCTATGAATCATTGCTCCTTGTGCAGCCATAGTCTCCATCTTGCACCTGATACCCTCTTTATAAAGGGATTTCCTGCATGCTAGCATTGATAATCAGACCCAAGTATTCATACTCTGAAATGATTTTCAGTGGTTTCTTATATATCGTCCATTTAAATGGATAATGTTTATAAACCCTTTTTTTTACATGATTAAGATGTTAGTTTTATCTACGTTAATTGTTAGGGAATTTTCTCTTGTATTCTGTTCTAATGCCTCTACTTTCCTCTGCAATCCAATTGGGGTATTGTCAAGTAACACTAAATCATCAGCATATAACAGCCATGAAATGGGCAGCATTTCTAATTTTGGAGGGAATTAGATGGTTTTATTCAGATGGGGTCCCAAATCCTTAATGAAGAAATTAAACAGTATTGCCAAAATACAGCCTTGCTTAAGGCCACCGAAAGTTGATATTGGATCCATAAATTGGCCCTCCTCGTTTAATTGTACTTGCATAGAGGTTTCTGAATAAAGCTGGATAATACGATTTAAAATAAAATGTGTGCATCCCGCGTTTCGCATCTTTTTCCAGAGTAGTTCCCTTGAGACTGACTGAAATGCCTGCTTGAAATCCACAAATGCAAGATAGTTTTGCTGACCATCTGCTGAACCCATTTTTTTTCATCGAGGTTAGTGTTACGAGATTCACAGCCATGCCAAAGCCTGCTACAAACTATGTTTGTAGTATACCGTAATGTTCATATCTCTTCATCCAATATAATATCTCTTTCAATAATAATCGAGCAAACAATTTTCGAGGGGCATGTAAGAGAGCAATTGGACAATGATTTTTTGGGTTTTCTCTGTCTCCCTTTTTGAAAATCGGGTCAATTACCAATTGTTTCCAGGAGTTCGGGATCTTCCCAGTTTCCATTACTTGGCAAAAGATCAGAAATAGTATTGTTGCCCATTGATCAGGATATGATTTTAGCATTAAATTTGTTAGACCATCAGGGCCCGGTGCTCTTAAGGAACTCATTTTTTTAATCTCAATTAAGATATCTTCCTGACTGAATACCCAGTCTGACAGATCTAACCTGACTGACTGCATAGCCCCTTCTGCTTCTACACCTGATTTAGCAAACAGCTCAGAGAAAAAGACCCGCCAAGCTCCCTCCTGGGTCGGGTTGATCATTACTGGAAAGGTCCAGTCATTTGATTCTATTCCCAATAGTGCCCATATTTGAGCACTTGATTTAGAGGATAGTGCCTGCAACATATTCTCTCTATCCTTCTGAACCATGATTGACTTGTGCATATTTAACCAGTTTTTATATTTAAGCCTTTTTTAACATTGTCCCTTCATTCTTATAGTCCCCTTGAATAATTAGCCTTTTCCCCTTTCTATACTGAGATTTCTTCTGTTTTATATCCGGACCAAAAGTATGTTTGAAAATGAAATATGGCAGCTTTCTACTAATTTTCTTTCAGAAAACTAATTTAACCCAGAAATATATCCCTGGACTTCATTATCATACTCTTTTTGATTGTTTTCATTCAGATACTTTGTTAATTGTTCTAACTTCGGTTGGGTCAATTTCAATTTTTTTCTACCTCCTTCCACTGTCACTCTATTCAAATAGTAGTCCACATGTGAAGGATCACGGGATGCTTGCAGCCAGTCGAAAGTTAAGATTTCATGGTCACTATTCTGGGTCTGTATAATAAGAAAATTGGTTATTTCATTAAATGCAGTTCTTGAGTCAAAAACATAATCAATTGTCCCTGTCTGATTCATCTTCCGCCATGTAGGCTGTGGTGGAATATCTCCCTTTAATGCCCCATTAAGCATTATGAGGTTACGATTTTTCATCAGATATAACTACTGCTTAGCTCTGTCTGTTAGGATTACTTTTTTAATTTGTAAGCACTTGGTATTGAGATCCCCAGCTATTAGGATAGTTTTAGCCTTACCATCCATCATGATTACATCTAGCAGTGTTTCTACTGCTGTTAAGAAGTTATCCTCTGAAATAGCCTGTGGATTCCAAAAGAGGTTCATAAATGGACACTACTTTATTGGTTCTCCGGTCATTTCCGATGGTCGGAATCTGGTCAATTGCATATAGGGATTGGCTGATGCCCAAGGTTCCAATGTGAATCCCAAGATATGTTTGCATGCCATCAATAACCCTGCTGACGTTCTCCATTTCGGGCCTTTAACAGCTGGGTTGGGGCAAATTGCATAACCATCCCAGATTGGCAGGGAGATGAGCCAAACTTCTTGCAGGAGTCCGATATCAAAGGGTAATAATATGCTATTTATTTAGCCCATCAAATGCTTAAATCCCCTAGTGTTCCACAAGGCTATTTTTACTTCCTTTTCTTTTTTGGGTGTTTGACGTTAATTACCCCCAGTGATTCTCTCCCTCATTTGGTTATTTAAGGTCCCAGATCCCCTGATCTCTTCATCTACTTCTTGGCGATCCACAAGTTTCACTACCCTTCTCAACTCTCCTTGTCTCTCCAAGCATAGAATTCAGAGTTGTTGAAAAATCAGAGTTCTTTGACCTCTCTCTCGGTTCTGACCCTGGTGTGAGTAACTTCCAGAGCCAAGAGCCTGTGCTTCAATATTGGACACCAATCTAAAACCCTGTTCTTTAAATTGATCTTTAGAGTTCAACATGATTCCCTTAACTAACTGGAAAGGTATAGTTAGTTCCACTTTGACAAATCTGTGGGTATCAATGAATTTAATTAGCTCAATAGCCCTTTATTCATTGTATTTAAGATCAGGAATGCTCTTCATCAGTGACAAGATCAAAGTTCTATTTGGAAATGGATTAGGTCTATGCCTATCCTTCATGGCAGGTAGAGAGCTTGATTTTTATCACGGGGACTCCCCCCAGAGCATCCCCTTTTCTGACCACTTCTTCTGCGATATAGACGATTGCCTTTTCAAGCTACCCCTGGCCACCTCGTCCCTGCTTTCTGCTATACAATTTTGACCCAACCCCGTTTCCTGGTTTCTTACCCCTTGGGAAGGACCTCCTCTGACATGTTACAACCTTGTACAATGATGATCTTCCTCCTTTTGCAGTAATGTATGCAGTCTTCTTTGCTCCAAAGTGGTGACATTCCCAATATCGTCACTTATATCCATACTACCACTTTCTTTACTTCTAGCTGCTGAAATTTCCCTGTTCCCCGATTTAGAGTGTTTCATTGTTGAGGGGATATCAGGTAACCCTGGAGAGGGCAAGGTGGAGATTGAGTAGGTGGAGAGATCCATTAGATCAATTTCTGATGGAGGATGCCCATCTACTGTGCTCTGCTCTGGTTACAAGTTTGGTGTAGTAATTAGGCTCTCATTTCTAGTTATCATATTTTTTTTTTATATTTCGAGAGCCATTTCCCCCCACCCCCCGTAATAGTGTTTTAACTGGGAGGCTCAAATCACGGGGAGGAGTAGTCAAGATGTCTATTTATTTCTACGATCCCTGAATGGATGACTTTTGTGGAGCAGGTTGGTTTTGTTGTTTTTTTTTTTTTTTTTCCTAGAAGGCAATTGCTTTGCTTTTTTCTTTTGGCCTTTCTGTATTTTAAATAAGTAAAATACAGGCTCTGCATCCACGTCATTTGGAACTTGTGTGTTCAAATCAATTATCTCAGGTAAGAATACTTTTTATCCACACACTTCTCTGGCCCAGAAGTTCTTTTCCAGTGTTTCCTCCTTCTCCATCAGTAAATTGAGTAAGCAGGTTTGCTAATCAGTTTTTATTTCAAGAGATTCTAAATGTTTAGCCAGCATTGTAATCCCATTAATCATGGCTGATAGTATTATTTCAAATAGGGGATTACTAGCAGGGTTCATTCCAAAAGATTGTCTCAGCGTTGGTTCAGCAAAAGATAGAACTGAGCTTGTTGCAGAATTTAATGAAGAGTCCACCGATTCTGGGTACAAGATAGGGGAGCCTGACAGATTTAAAGGGGGGACTTGGGGGTTATCTCCTATTTGGGAATCTTGTACCAGAATCCACCTTCCTTTGGGGGAAGGGTTTGGCGCTGTTTCTATCACCCTTTGGATTTTATTAGGGAACCTGTATTTACGTAAAATGGTTGGAAGGTTTTGGGTCTATGAGCACCTGAAATTGCAAAAGCGGTTTCCCAACTGATTCTACCATGTGTATCTGAGCTTCTACCCTAAATGGGAGTTGGGAGACCTGCTCCCCTATGCTCCCCCCAAGCTGTCCCCCCTCTCATTATTCACCCAAGTTATGCTCATTAGGTGGTGTTTTTTCCATTTCAGGGGTGAATAATCTCTCTAATTCTTCAATCCGTTTCACATTCTCAACCACGGCAGAGTCGGGGATCTCTTCAAGATTAATTAACCAGGGATCCCGATTTAAGCCTTTCTACTGTGGCTGAGTAGGGTTGCAAATAACAGGCATCAGGTTTAAGGCAGGCAGGGTCAATGAGCGAGGGGGCACAATGGTTACAATAGGTAATTTTACTTTCACAATTGGTTCACTTATAGTTTTTTCCGTCCCCTTTTGCCAACATCTGTGGATATCTTCACAGAGAGATTTTGCTTGGGCTCCTTTTCGACCTTGAGACCAAGAAAAATCTGTTTATTTGCCTTTTCCCTCTGTGGTACTTCCGTTTGCTTCCTCCCACACTCCCTCAATTTTTCTTTGCGGCATAGAAGTTTTTAATGTGTATGTATAGGATATCCAGTTCGTGGTCAAGGATCAGTAGAAGCGTAGCCCTGGCCCCCACTTCCGGTATACGGCGCCTCTGCCGATTACGTATAACCAGGTGCTAGCTAGAGGGGTAGATCGTCGCGATCAGCTGCCACTGCGCAAGTAATACGATATGTAATCAATTGCTCCGCCTAGCCGCTCTTAAAAAGACCACTTAGCTATATTCAACACCCCTATCAAGGAGTGTGTGGAGAGCAAGAAAAAATCACCTTCGCAGACACCTATCATCTCGCACAATGAGCCACGATATTTATGCAAACATCATTCCACGGGAAATAGCATCTGGTAGTGAAGGTGATCTTAAGACTCCTTCCCCCTCCATTAACCATTAACCATTAAGTACCATTAAGTTGGGTAACAATAAACATCTGTAGTTGGGGCCAAGATGCCCCTTTGGGGGTGAACGTGCGTTTTACAAATAGCCTGTTATGTTATTATAACCAATCATTAATCGTAGCACAATGAAATGAAGGGCCACTTTATGTGCTATGGTCAAACATTTCTACACTGTACACAAGATATTAGGCACAAGGATTTTGTCAAGTGACCGAAGACACTCAGATGGAATGTCTTGTGATGATCGTAACAGAGACAACGGCAGAAAAAAAACATGCTATAACTGCAATTTGCGAAATTTGCGAAAAGCAAAATACATAGTACGAAATGCAATTATTGTATAGAATTCCAGAAAGACAAATTATTTGTTATTGGTATTCTTTCTTATTTAGGGTCAGTGCACTTGTGGAACCCCCAGTTTTTTTGTGTTTTTTTAAGAGGACTGAACAAGAAAGCCAGCCACTCCAGAAACAGACACAGGAGCATCAATTTTAAAAAAAATGTTTTTTTAGGGGTATCAAGGGAGACCTCAGGGGTCACAGGTGCGACCCCTGGCTACCCACAAATGACATCCCTGGGGCAGATGCATATCAGGACAGCATGAATCGATCAACATGTATGTGATGCAAAAAGAATATGAAGCAGGGTCATCCAGGTCTTTGACTCATAGGCAATGAGGTCTTGTGAAATGGCTCATTCAATTGGTCCAGCATCATTTGAATCTGTTAGGCAGGCTGCCACCAATGAAAAAACAACCATCAGTGATGTAATCACTCACAGTCCAGATCAAGACAATGGGGCCGGACGTTAAGGAAGAAGTGGATTTTGCTACTCTATGTCAGACCAGTGGCACACACAAGCACATGATAGAATCATCACAAGCATATTGGGCTCTAAGTTCATTTGGGGCACAATTTGCAACCCATGTTACGGATTTTGATTGTCTGCTCCTTTTTTATAGTGGGTGCTACAGAAACGTGCAAGACATGGATCCTAGACTGAATGACGGCACTTGAGGGGAGAGGTCGCAATTTCTACTTCCTAGTTGTAGAAATGCCCTCTTCTTTCACCTCCAAAATGAACAGACTCAGTGGCATCACTGCTACCACTCCAGCCCCACCACTGCCACAACATTCCCTGGACAGTGGCAATCACTAGCCTTTACAATGTCTTCTCCATCTGTTGACAATGAGCACAGCAATTTGACTTAAAGTATGCCTTCTTCTACAGTAGCGTCCCAAGTTAAGTCCAAAGCAGAGACCCCTATTTGCAAAGGTTTTGACAAATGTATACTGGGATAACAGAACAACTGTCTGTATAAAAAAAGACAGAGAGGAAATGCTTGAGTAGGATCTCACAGATAATGAACTGCTGACCATACATGACAAGTCACAGCTTTACTGGCACAGTAAAATGTCCCAGTGTCTAACACTAGGCAATCTAGCAATCACATATCTAGTGAGAAGGGCAGTTTATGCCAAGTCTGAACATGTTTTTAGAAGTGCACAGGCCAATATAGAAAGCAGGACAACCGAGTCAGCCAAACATATCACTTCCTACCCCACAGTTATACTGTTCCACTAGAGGAGAATGTGGCACAGGCATATTACAGAGCCTATGCACATGTTCCTGCTGCTGCTGACTCAGATGGCAATGATACTGAGGATGGCACCGTCATTGTGCTGCTTGGGTCTGCTAAAGCACTTTGCACCAGAGTGACTGGGTACAGCAAACATGTAAGGAATTTTCAACATCTATATTGATTCACCTTAGATGTATGAAAAAAACATACAATAGATAAACAGCGGAATGAGAGAAAAGGAAATGGTAAAAGGCCACCCACCATGGAGGCAGCATCAAGCCTCTTTCCAAATGACCAATCATGGCATCTACATGGACTTCCCAGAACTTCCCATATATTCTTTTCCACTGTTTAAAAGGCTGTGACAGTGGTGGGTGTGGAGGGTAAGGTGGTGCGTGTGCCACTTGGGCAGGGCTCACTGCAGGCTGGTGTGTCTTTCTTAAGTACACTATGTGCACCCAGGCAAAAGTTATTTTGGCATAGGGTCTTGCCTGCACCACTGAAGGTTCACGACTACATCTACTGATTGCCTTCTGAGAAAAGGAACTAGGCGCATATATTATTTAGGATATGGCACAATATAGCTTAGAGTTTACAGTTAGTTTAGAATTTACAGTTAGTGAAGAGATTAGAGTGGGAGTTTAGAGCGAGAGTTTAGAGTCAAAATGTAGAGCCACATTTTAAATTTAGAGTAAAGATTTAGAGTTAAAGTTTAAAGACATTGGCCCTCATTACGAGCCGTCAGGTTACCGGCAGACTCGCCTTACCATTACCAGCACCTGATATCCTGGTGTTACCGGGATATTACAGGCACCGGCAACAGTGGTAAGTTCCCGGACTCCATGGGATGGGAATTACTGAAGCACCGTCACTGTTGTGAACGGTGCTGGTGCTTGAGTGATTACTCTGCTGATAAGGGCCGGTAGTACGGGCCATTTTACCAGAATTTTTCCTGGACCAGCTTACTCTTTATGAGGCCCATAGTTTCGTTTTTGGAGTTAGTTTTGAGACAGAGGTTAAGTTTTAGAGTTTAGTTTAGTTTTTAGAACTTAAGAGTTAGTAGGTTAGTTCCTGTTACATGCATTGGTTTCAAAGGATCCTGTATCTGCGCACCCAGGCCTGTAAGCATGTCTGGCTCCCTGCGCAATACATTGTTCTGATGAAGTAATGTTTTGGGGTGTTTTGTCAGTATTACCCAAATTGTTCGTTTACAATTGTTCGAATGAACAATTGACCGAATTTAAAGGGTCACAATTGACCTTTTCACAATTGACCGTATATATATATATATATATATATATATATATATATATATATATATATATATATATATATATATATGGGATACATTACTCACCGTAATCGTATTTCTGATGCTTGTATCTGCTTAGATTCACATGCTGTGCATAGGCCGACATCTAGTGGAAGCTGCGGAGTATTACAGTTTGTTTTTCGAAAATCGAAAAAGGGCGTCGACACAGGGCGTGCCAGTAATACTATCCCTAGTGTGACGTCCACTGTACCCATGATCCCTCACGCGTCTAGGATCCCCAGATTGTGTTTTTCCTGACATGAGGTAGCATGAGGAGTAGCGTGAGTACAGATAGTCCAAGCAGATAGACAGAAAGGTAAGACTACAAGCAACCATGCGCCTTCTCTCGGAGGGGAGGAAGGGTGGGTCGCATGTGAATCTAAGCAGATACAAGCATCAGAAATACGATTACGGTGAGTAATGTATCCCTTCTGAGGCTTGTGGAATCTGCTTAGATCACATGCTGTGCATAGATTAGCGAGCAGTACCAGAAGCAGGAGGTGGGATGTGAGAAGGGTCATGAGCAAACAGGTGTCTTAGAACCGCTTGTCCCACTTGTGTATCTGTCTTGGAATGAGTGTCAATGCAGTAATGCTGAGTAAAAGTGTGAATAGAGCTCCAAGTAGCTGCTTTGCAAATGGTGTCGAGGGGAACATTTTCAATGAAAGCCAGAGTGGCCCCAATGCCTCTAGTAGAGTGGGCCCTTGGTGTAAACGGCAGAGTCTTTTTAGAAAGAGAGTAACACAGCTGTATACAGTTGATAATCCACTTAGAGATAGCGCCCTTAGAGACGCGATCCCCCTCTCTGCCTGTAGCTACGGAGACAAACAGTTGATCTGTTTTCCTTAGCGGTCTGGTTTTATTTACATAGTATAAGACCGCCCTACGCACATCTAGGGTGTGTAGTTTCACCTCAGCCGAGCTTTGTGGGTTTTGGAAGAAAGCCGGAAGCTCGATGGACTGGTTTACATGGAACTTGGATATGAATTTTGGTGAGAACCTAGGGTGTGTGCGTAAAACCAGTTTGTCCTTGTGGATAGTAAAGAAAGGATCTTGCACTGACAGAGCCTGAATTTCACTGACCCTTCTTATGGAGGTAATGGCTACTAAGAAGGCCGTTTTATAAGTCAGGTGTTTGAGACTACTTTTATGCATGGGTTCGAAGGGGGGCCCCATGAGCTTAGCTAGCACCACGTTGAGGTCCCATCCTGGCGGTGGGTTCGAAATAGGAGGGTGAAGTCTCTTTACTCCTTCCATGAAGGCTTTAACCACTGGTACTTTCCACCACGAGACCCTGTTATGGGATGTGGTGTAAGCCGAGAGGGCTGCCAGGTGTACTTTGAGAGAGTTAAAAACCAACCCTGCATCCAGCAGGTGGAGCATGTATGTTACAACGTTGGAAGGAGTGCAATCAACCGGGTTGATTTGTTTATTCTGGCACCAGATAACGAATCTTTTCCACTTGTCAAAGTAACAGTGTCTTGTATTTGGTTTCCTGGACTCTTTTAGAATGTCCATACACCTCTGTGGTAATTTGAGATGTCCAAACTCTATGACTTCAGGAGCCATGCTGCTAGGTTCATAGAGTTGGGTTCCTGATGCAGTGTTTGACCTTGTTGCTGGGACAGAAGGTTGTACCAGGCTGGGAGTCTGATGGGCTCGCACACCGCCATCCTGCGTAGGTGTGGAAACCATGGTTGTCTCGCCCACATGGGAGCAACTAGGATGAGCGTCATTGATTCCTTGTTCATTTTGTACACCACCTTCCTGATGAGAGGAGTTGGTGGAAAAGCGTACGCAAACATCCCTGACCAGTTCATCCACAGGGCATTCCCCTGGGAGTCCGTTTGGGGGAACCTGGATGCAAATCCTGGGCATTGTTTGTTTTCGCTTGTGGCGAATAGGTCTATAGTGGGGAAACCCCACTGAGAGAAGAGATCTTCTACTACGTCTCTGTGAAGGACCCATTCGTGTTCTTCTGGGAGGGGGTCTCTGCTTAGAGCATCCGCTAGGGAATTGAGCTCCCCTGGAACATGTTGCGATGACAGGAAGATGTTCCGTCTGAGTGCCCATATCCATATTTTCTGGGCAAGCTTGGACAGATTTGGCGAACGAGTCCCTCCTTGCTTGTTCAGATAGAACATGGCTGTCGTGCTGTCCGTCCTGATCTGCACCGACAAGTTCAGTAGATGGGGCTCGAACGCCTGCAGCGCACGGAATACTGCCAGAAGCTCTAGCAGATTGATGTGGTTCTTGGCTACTGAGTGAGACCAGAGACCCTGAGCTGTGTGGTGGAGATGGTGAGCTCCCCACCCAGTCAGGCATGCATCTGTAGTAACCACTGCCTGTACTTCGGGATCGTAAAAGGGTTTCCCCTTTGCGATATTCTCTCTTGTCCACCAGTGTAGGCTCTGTACGAGTGTTGGCGAAACGACCACTAGATCGTCCCACTGACCACTTGCCTGAGACCACTGTTTCGCCAACCATTCCTGCATGGGACGCATGCGCAGACGCGCGTGGGGGACCAGGTAAATGCATGACGCCATCATGCCCAGTAACCGCATAGCTTTGCGTACTGTTATCTGTTGACCTGACTGATAATGCGGAATTTGCAGAAGTATATTCCGAATTCTTTCTTCCGAAGGGAAGGTCAATTCTCTCTGAGTATCTAGGATAGCTCCTAGAAACTGTTTTGAGGTGCTTGGCACCAGACTTGACTTCTTCTCGTTGATAGAGAAGCCTAATTCGTGGAGGAGGTCGATAGTCCTCTGAATGTTTGATCTGCAGATTCCTGGGGTTTCCCCCGTTATGAGCCAGTCGTCTAGATAAGGGTACACTGGGATTGCCTCCCTGCGTAGGTGTGCAGCTGCCACCGCCAGTACCTTGGTGAATACCCTTGGTGCTGAAGCTATCCCGAAGGGCAGTACCTTGAATTGGTAGTGGCGACTGTCCACCTTGAAGCGCAAGTATTTTCTGTGCGCCGGGAGCATAGAAATATGAAAATAGGCATCTTTCATATCCAAGGTTGCCATGTAATCCCCCTTTTTTAGGAGTGGGATTACCTCTTGTAGCGTGGTCATACGGAATTTTTGGGGCTTGACATACTTGTTGGCAGGCCGTAAGTCCAATACTGGGCGCATTGTTAAATCTTTCTTTGGCACAAGGAAGTAAGTTGAATAGATACCCTTGTTTACCTGGTGTCCTGGGACGAGTTCTATCGCGTCCTTTAGGAGCAGATTGTAGACTTCCTCGAGGAGGATCTTTTGATGTTCTAAAGAGTGGACTTTTTGTCTTGGAGGGTGGTTTCGGGGACGTTGCAGTAGTTCTATACAGTACCCCTTGGATACTGTCGACAGCACCCATCTGTCGGATGTTATCCCTTCCCATGCCTGGGTGAAGCTGGATATTCGTCCCCCTACTGGGGTTGCATGGGAAGGGACCCTGAAATGAGCGTCACTGCTTTGGTGGAGGCGTGCCGCCTCCTTTACTGGGGCTGCCTCTGCCTCTACCACGTCCTCTTCTACTAGCCCTACCATACCCCTGGGTAGACTGTTGTGAGTTGGTGTTCCACTGTGTACCCTGGGTGTGGGAATAGCTATTTCCTCTATTGGAATTTTGGCCGCGGGGGCGACGAAAATTGCCGTTCCCTCTTTGGTTAGGTGGTTTTGTAGTTAACTGGCCAAGGGATTTGAGGGTGTCGAATTCCTCCTTAGCGTTTTTTAGTGCGTCCTCGACTGCCTTTCCAAACAGGAGATCACTTTCCACTGGTTTGTCTAAGAGTGCAGCTTGTGTTTCTGCTCTGAATCCCGACTGCCTCAACCAAGCATGTCTTTTGATGACAGTCCCCTCTGCTATAATTCTACCCGCATTGTCTGCGGCGTCTAAAGTTGCTTTTAAAATGCAGCCTGAGACGTTTCTTCCCTCTGCACAAATGCGAGATAGCTGGCTCTTAAGGGGTTCGGGAGCGGAATCTATTAGTGCTGCCACTTCTTCCCACTGATGGCAGTTGTAGCTGGCCAACAGTGTGGTGGAATTCGCGATTCTGGTTTGGTAGGCTGCCGTGGAAGCTACTTTTCTACCAAAACCATAGAGTTTCTTACTTTCTTTGTCGGGGGGAGCCTCCGAGGAAGATAATGCTCTCTTGCGGGTGTTAGTTACGACTAGAGAGTCTGGCTTAAGTTGGCCTCTAATATATAGAGGGTCCGACTGGGCTGCTTTAAACAGCTTCTCTACTCTCGGGTTTACAGGTCTTGTCAAGTTTGGGTTGACAAGGGATGGTGCTATTCTGCGTTGAATAGATTTCAGGATGGGAATGGTCTGGGCTACTGTCTTCCTTTCCCCTATTAGTTCCTCCGCGAAGTCCCTCTCTTCTTGGACACCTTGTGTGTCTATGTGGAAGTGGTTAGCTGCCCGAGAGAGCAGTTCATTTAGGAGGGGCTGATTATCTATTGGGGAATCAGACACTGGGGCTTCCCTTTCGACTGGTGAGTCCATTCTGAAAATATCTGGGCTATTTTCTGGCTCATCCTCGTCTTCGTCCTCCCCGTAATAATCTGACACTGCGAGATCTTCTGGTGTTTCAAAATCCTGGCCCTCTATAAGGGAAGAGTCTCCTTGGCCTGTAGGGAAAAGGCAAGAATAGGGTTGGACCTCGAAGGGTTCTGAAGCCTTTACTGGTGTCTCGACCCGGGGCCTTTTATTTGAAGGGATAGGGTCCCTTGAACCTGAGGGAGAAGATTCCTGAGGGTTTAAAGCTAGTAGTTGGTCAGGGTGTCTTTTCTATTGTTGTGGGGGATTGCAAGGGTTGTTTCCTTTGTTGCTTACCCCCTTCCCCGTGGGTGGAAGTGTGTTTACCCTTTCCCTTATCTTTCGACGCCTGGCGTCGAGGATCGGAGGTGGAATCCCTGTGTTTCGAACTAGGCTTCGAAACTGGGCCCTCCTCACTCCCAAGTGATGTACCCTTTCCCTGGGGTGCAGGCTGGGGATGGAAGCCGTGTTCGTCTCCGGACGAGTGATCTTCCGTGATGTTAATGGGCGAGGCACTATGTGCAAGTGTGGAGGCTTGCCTGACGTCGTGCGGCGACCTCGACCGGGACCGCCCAGAGGACGTCCTTTCGGACCGCTCCTTTTGTGCCTCTTTCCGAGGTTTCGACGACGTCGAATCTCGGGTGGGTTTTTTGTGTTTAGCGTGTGTATGTGTAACGCTCTTGTCGCCGGGGGACTTCCCCATAGTCGCCGGGACGGACGACCTTCCGAGGCCGGGGACGTGCGTTAGGCTGTCTTTCGACGCCTTGGTGCCCTCGCCGTCCGAAAGTCCGGCGTCGCTGCCGTCGCTGAAGGTACCCTCCGCCTCCATAGCTGCTAGCTTGGCGTGGTGGGCCCAACGCTTGGTGGAGCGGTCCTTAAGAGTTTTTGTCTTAAACCTGCTACAGGCCCTGCAACCCGCCTCGGGGTGGTCTCTGGGCAGGCAAAGGTTGCACGTAGCGTGCTTATCTACCCAAGGGTATTTTTTATTACACTTGGGGCAAAACTGAAAGGGCGTACCCTCCATACGCGCCTGTGGGCAGCGGGCAAGTGTGTGTAGGTAAGAAGGTGTTTCTAACCGAGTGTGGAAGTGTACCACCCCCCACTCTCCCTACTGTAGGGCCGAGGCCAGCGGCCCAGGCCCGAGCCGAGGCGGAAGCCTCAAGGCCCAATCCGTCGGGTTTCGACGTTGATCTCCTCCCCGGTTCGGCGTCGAGATGCTGGTCGACGTAGGGGTGAGAAAATGGGGCAAATTAGAATTATTTTTAAGTGTAAATATGGCAAAGCCAGGGAACTCCGATGAAGTGCTTCCGACCAGAATGGCGGAAAAAAACAATCTGGGGATCCTAGACGCGTGAGGGATCATGGGTACAGTGGACGTCACACTAGGGATAGTATTACTGGCACGCCCTGTGTCGACGCCCTTTTTCGATTTTCGAAAAACAAACTGTAATACTCCGCAGCTTCCACTAGATGTCGGCTATGCACAGCATGTGATCTAAGCAGATTCCACAAGCCTCAGAAATATATATATGTATATGGGGTTTTGGGCGGGTTTGGGTTGAGAGGGGGATTGCGGGGGGGTTTCCCTTCACAATTCGGTCAATTGTGAAAAGGTCAATTGTCATTCGAACAGTTGCAATACGAACAAATCGTATACAACCGTTTTGTCACCTCCATTCTGGGAGAACACCTTCTCCCATAAACCTTTACTTACTGGGAGATGTATTCCCTACCACCCAACTCCAGCATCTGTGACATGTAATGTCCCACTTAACATATTAGGCAGGCCACTTCTCAATGTTGTGTTTCTAGAGGCAATTTCACAAACCAAGAACACCCATTGAAAGTCACTTATAGAAAGCAGTAGTTTGGCTGATCCTAAAGCCACATGTGTTTTGTGCGTACATGGACTTTCGCTTCCACCTACATCATGTACACTATGTGTGAATAAATGCTCTCAAAAATAACTATCTGTCCTTTGTGTTCCACTATGTGTATGTTTAGCCAGTAATAATGTTTGCAAATATGGTAATGCATGTTTACAATATTCCACTGGAAGTAATACACTTTGCAAATGAGGTCATGCTTCTAGATTCTTCCACACAACTATTGTTGCGATCTACTTCATGCACATAGAGCTGCCAATGTATTTTTAGCCACACACAGAACTGGTGAAAATGTTTACCGGTAAATGAATGGTGCAGACAAAAAAGCTTTGCTGCCAACGTAGGGAAAAAGAGTGCAAGCTTGAAATAGCAGTGAAGTTGAGAAATGTGTACAATTGTACAATGGAAAACAACTTCACATGCTCCCTCATTTCAGGAGCGCTGTGCATGACAGAATATTAACCTACTGCCTGTAGGGTCAGAGACCCTGTAGACCGTAATTTGTAATGTGATCAGATGTGATCTGCAAGGGCTCTGTTCCTGTGTGCAGTTGAGGAAGTACAGGAGCACTGCCCTTGGGAACCCCTCAGGGAATATATTTAGAAGTTCTCACATGTTTTCCTCTGGGCCATGCTGGAGGCAAGACTCAGGGTAGGAAGTTCTATCAACGTTGCTCTATGTTTCCTGCTCCATGCTTTCGGGTGGGGATTCACATTCTGTCAACCCATGGACCTGGTACAACACAGGCATAATGAGGCACGAGTAATAACAACTGTGCATGTGTTAATGAGTGTTGTGGTAATGTGTGTATCTTTGTAAATATGTGCATACATGTGTACGTGTGCTCGTTCTCATGTCTGTGTGCATATGTGGGGGAGTGGCCTGGAGCTCATGGTGGAAGGAGGCTAAGGCGCCGAGCTCTGGCCGGGACGCCGCATTACGATCCTTTCTCGACCGCATGCAGGAGTATCTCAGGCGACAAACTTAATCAGACGGTGGCAGAACCCATTGCCGACTAGCGACGGCAGTCCCGAGAAAAATCAGGGCTGGGAACATGAAAATATAGCCCTACACGGACCCTTCCCCCTCTCCGCCCTCACTTGCATCCAAGATGGCGGCCTCCACGCAGCACTGACGCCGCCTGGGACCCCGCAACGGACTGCCGCTTCTACGCCCATCACTCTGGGGAGAAGGAGAGAAGCGGGCTGGAATCCAAGGGCACATAAACCCCTGAGGCTCAGAGGAAGAGCGCTCGGCACCCATAGCCCCGACGCTACGCTGGGTTTTGTGGCCCGCCCGAGGGCGCCGATAAGCGGGGGCGGACTCAGACCGCATTGATACTACGAACTTGCGGCCTGATAAGGCGGAGCGCAGCTTTCCATCCACCCGCTCCGCCGAATATAATCAGAATTGTTGGAGAGGGCCACAGGAAGGAGAGGACCTGGACCAGGACCCCGGACTGCTCCGGAGGCACTCCGGAAGGCTGAGCGAGGCCCCCCTGCATGGACACCTGGCCCCAACAGAGGCGCAAAGAGCGCACATCAGCAAGAAAGTGCACCCACACCACCGGCCTCTGAAGAGGAGGCAGACGAACGCCACAGGCTCGGTGTGAGAAGGCACCCGATCCCCCGCAGGCAGACCACGCCGGCGCACCAGCGTTGTGGAACGAGCTCTCACAAGGTGAGGAGTCCAGGGGGCCCAACTTACAGTACAGAGGCATCAGCAGCCATCTCCCCGGCTCCGTGCCTTACACTACTTAACCATCCACCCAACACACCCTCCCCAGATCCTACCACGGGAAGGAGACCCAGACCCCAATGGGGAGATAAAATTTCCAGCTCCCTCCACTGGATCAGTGCCTGGGGTGTGTCTAAAACATATTAAACACCCCGGTAAAAACCTATGGGCCACCGGCACCCGACGCACTACCCCTTCACAAAGCACAACCCTCCAACTCTCTAGCAGGGCACCATCACCCAGTACTTACCTGATCCAACCAAAGCAGGAAGCAATATCACCGCCCCCCAAGGCAGGCTCGGCACTGCATATTCAAGAACTTGCCATGTCCTCCAGAAACAAGCCAAAACCCGCTACAATGGACAATTATGTCTCCACCAAACCCAAATGCACGGCTGACCCGCATCCCTACGCCCCTGAAACCACTCAACCAAGAAACGTGGAACCCACAGAGAACCTGGCCCAAGTGCTGGAAGCCATAGCGTCTCTGCGCACATTTATAGATTCCAAGATAGATGAATTCAGTTCGGACATTCAACTTGTGCGACAGGACGCCAGGAATTTAACAGATAGGGTTGCCACTTCAGAAACAACCATAAAAGAAACAACAGAAAACACAGTTGAACTGAGAGCCAAAGTAGTGGATCTTGAACGGAAAGTGGCTATCCTCGAAGCTAGGGCCGAAGAGGCTGAGGGGCGTGACAGAAGGGGCAACATCAGGATACTGGGAATTCCGGAGGGCGACGAAGACCCAAACCCCAATGCATATATAGAGTCCCTGCTGCAACAGGAAAAAAGTGCCGGAAAACTCACGCAAGCCTTCGCAGTCGAAAGGGCACACAGATCCCTCCAAAAGAAACCTCCTCTGGGCTCGCACCCTCGCCCAATAATCGCAAAAATACTTAATTTCCAGGACAGGGAAGTCATCCTGAGGCACTCCAGGGAAGGAGGACCAATAGAACGCGGAAATTCAAGGATATCCATCTACCCGGATTACACCCCAAATGTACAGAGGGAGAGGAACTCATTTGTTCCAATTAAGGCCAGGTTGCGGCAACTAAATATAAAATACATGTTGCTTTACCCGTCCAGATTAAAGGTCATCTTCAAGGGCTGCTCTATCTTCCTGGAGTCTACAGCGGCCGCCAACATGTGGATGGAGTAAATAACTTAGCTCAAGGAGATGACACCCATACCAGAGACAAATGAGAGAAGCTAACGATCGAGACACATGAATCATGCATTCTTGCCAAAACAAGAATCCACTACAAACACATGCACCCTGCATCGAGGAAGTAACCTACACTACAGTTAGCCAGTTAAATGCGGCCCTCGCTTGGCCCCACACCAGACACAGGACTTTGCCCCCGCGAACGGTCCAGGACAGGCCAGTTGCCGACGGCGCGAGAGCGTCTGAGCACAGCAACAGGAATGCAGTCGCTGGGCGCACCAGTTATAGTTATGTTAATTGTTATGTTGGCTGCACAGTCTTCACTCTACTACATCCGAAAAGACAGAGGACGAGACCGTTACCGCACCTGAGCATAAGCAGAAATGAGGGACGAACGCCGAGCCCCGTTAGTAGGAGCCTGGTTCCACTGGGCAGACCCACCACGGAGGGGACTGAAACAAGCACCTATACACCCAAATGGCATCACAACTTAAAATAATGACGTGGAACGTGCGTGGGTTGAACTCGTACCTGAGAAGAAACCGGATTCAATCCTATCTTCGCAGAAAGAAGATCTCTATTGCAATGCTTCAAGAAATCCACCTGACGGCGGAATCCTCATCCAAGCTAGCAGAACGGTAGGGAGGTATTGGAAAGGGAGCACCCTACTCCAAATACGCAAGAGGAGTCTTCATATGGGTGAACCCAAACGTTCCGTTTCGCCTACAGGGTGTTGAAGCTGACAAGGAAGGCAGATACCTAATAGTTTGGGGGACCATAGAACACACCACAATATGCCTGGTCAACTCTTACTTCCCACAGCATGGAATTCCATCACACAATACAATGTTGTGCTCCAAAATAGCTCATCACAGAGAGGGTACTTTCATTTGGGGTGGCGACTTTAACTGCATTAGAAACGGTGCAATGGACAGGTCTGTGCCCCCCCTACAATCCCACAATGCTGCTACCACGGCACTCAACAATGCCTTGGAACACCTAGATCTAGTAGACATCTGGAGAGCACAACACCCAGATGAAAGAAGCTTCTCGCACTACTCTGCCCCCCACAAGATCCACATGAGGATTGACTACCTGTTCGTAGACAGGGAACAAACGGCAGCGGTCGATTCCACCACATACTTGGGCAGATCGATATCTGATCATTCACCGCTAGTCATGCAGTGGAAATTAAGGGGCCCCCGATACCGACTTGGAGATTGCCCCCCGCAGCACTTACTGACCAGGACTTCAGGGAAGATCTTGGTACTAAGCTTGAAGACTACATCGACAACAACAAGAGATCTGTATCGAGCTGGAATACGCTATGGGAGGCGATGAAAGTGGTAACACGAGGAGAAGAAATCTCTGGAGCGGGAGGCATTCGGAGACATCTGAAGGAGACATTAGAAGAACATGAATCAGAAATAACACGTCTCGAAGCCGACTCGGATGCCACGCCGGAGACGGAAGAGACCATGCGGGACCTCCGAGAAGGATGCCGTACAGCCTGGGACAGACTGGCTAAATTTGACTTTGCAGCTAATACCACCAAGGCCCATAAAGAAGCCGATAAACCTGGCAGACTGCTGGCATGGCTGTGCAAACGTGAACATCCAAGACACTTCCCCACAGAGATCAAAGCCGCACGTGGAATAATGCATAAGTCACAACTAGATATTAACGCCACATTTGCGGAGTTCTACTCTCAACTCTACTCCCACGATGAACTAATACCCAGAGAGGAAATCAGAGCCACCCTCGACAAGATCGGGCTCCCAAGACTGACTGTAGAACAGATAGAAGCGCTAGACACTGAGATCACCACAGAGGATATCACCGACGCAATCAGATCAGCAATGGCCTCCCACCCAAATTTTACAAAGCCTATGAAGCAACTATTACCCCGATACTATATGGGGTCTACACGGAAGCATACGAGGATGGAATTCTACCCTGCACCATGAAGGAAACCATCATAATCCCCATGCTCAAACCAAACAAGCTACCCGAATGCTCCGACTCTTATCGCCCATTAGCAATGCTAAAGTATGACAACAAGATTCTGACCACCATCCTGGCTAAGAGACTCGCGAGGGTGGTGGGGACTATAATACATGAAGACCAGAATGGGTTTGTCCCAGGGCGCAACACCACGGCCAATCTTCGGAGACTGCAACATGTCATAGCGGAAACTTCTGAAAGAAACGAGGACCTGGCAGTGCTGTCACTAGACGCCATCAAGGCCTTCGATTCCATATTCTGGGAATGGTTGATCGAAGTGCTGAGAGAGTTTGGATTCGGAGAAGGCTTCGTGAGATGGGTCAAGGTCCTGTATAACTCACCCATGTCCAGAGTGAACACCGGCAGAATAATATCTGAAGCCTGGGCGATACAGCGGGGCACCAGGCAGGGATGCCCACTGTCGCCCATGTTGTACATCTTGGGATTGGAGCCGATTGCCATTTATTGCAGGAAACAGTTCTTTGATGCGGGCATTAAAATGGGTAGTCGTCACTTCATCGCCGACGACGTACTCTTATACTTAGAGGACCCACATGTAAACGTGCAGGTCTTGCTCGATGTCCTTGATAATTATGCTCGCTATTCCGGGATCAAATTCAGCAGATCCAAGTCTTGTGCGTTCCCGTTGGCCAGACTTAACAAGGTGAGAGAAGCCGATTTACCTGAAGTGGGAATAAAATGGCGACCAAGTATGTTTCGATATCTGGGAATTAACATAAATCATACGCCACAGCTTACACATGACCATAACACCGAAATAGCAACAAAAGCACTCCGCAACTCCATGAAGTGCTGGTCAAGACTACCACTTGCCATGATGGGCAGAGCAGCAATCATAAAAATGATTATCCTTCCGAGACTCCTGTATTACTTCATGAACGTCTGCTACTTTATCCCCCTGCCCTTCTTCAGAAAACTGGAATCACTAATCAGAGACTTTCTATGGGGCCCATCCAGGCACAAACTACCCCTAGCGATCCTCACGTTGCGACATAAAGAAGGAGGGGTGCAACTGCCAGATCTACACATGTACTATTTAGCTGCAGAGCTCAGCCATGTGACAAAATGGCTCCAGGACGACCCGAACGCAGAATCCGAACTGCTAAGACTAACACCCTCCAATCTGTTCTACAAAGAGGTACTTTGGAACCCGCTGAAACAAACACAAGATGTCCCTATGATCGTACAACTGGGCAGACAGATCTGGACCAGAACCTGTTCCACCCTCCAACTGAGTCACCCATACTCTCCCAACACTCCCATCCTTGTAGATGCATGCAAAACCATACCAGACCTCAGGGTGGCAAGAAGCGGGGAAAGCGCTGGGATCTATGCATGGGGCGACATGTTTGAGGATGGCAAATTCAGAGAATTTGAATCAATCCTCGAGTCAGAGGGGCTCAGAGGAGGCCAATTCCTATGGTACCATCGCCTCAGACAGGTCGCAAAAAAGAAATGGCGAGACTGGCCAGAAGAACCTAATTCAGACCCCTTGCTTCAAGAGATGCATGAGCTCTCAGGTGGCTGGAAACCAGTAACCCGCCTCTACGGACGACTGATGGATAGGCCCAACCCCAAAAGTGCAACACTAAAGGAAAGGTGGGAGATCGACTTGGGGACCACCCTGACGGACGGTGAATGGGAAAGAATACTACTTTATCCCAAGGAGGTCTCTAGAAACACTCGATTCTGACAAATCCAACTCAATGTTCTCTATAGAACGTACATGACTCCGAAGAGGGTGGCCGGTTTCAACAAAAAAACATCCCCAAACTGCCCTTGTGTAATAATTAGACTAATCACGAGAAAGTTGAATAACCGAAAGGTTACCTTAGAGAAACACCAGTCGTTCTCCCTCCTTCGTTTCCTTCTTCGGAAATGGTTTCCCACAGGGGTAGAGAATGAGTGCCTCCCTGAGACCCTTCCTCCGCCTCAAATACAAATATTAAGGAGGGGAAGGACTCCAGGGAAACCCTCTGGGGAAGAAAACCCTGTGTCGATGGCTACTGGATAGATGTTGTCTGTCCGGAGAGGTTCTTGGTACCCAGAATATCCGCTGAAGCGAAGCCGTCTGAATAAAGACAGAGGAAAGTGGTAAGTTGAAGCAGGGAAACTAGAAAGCAGAATATGGGTTGAGGAAAAGAGGAGTACCTGATTGGAAGGGGGGTACCACCTATCAAGCTATATTGCAGGTCTTCCGATGAGACGCGGACAGGAGTAACCTCGAGGACGTCCCAGTAAGAGAATGGTTCTCATATCTCAATGCTGCGGATCGGACCCTGCATATCCCTGCTTCTGTATAGGTAAGATAATATCAGGTGTCAATTCTGGTCTCTTTCTAACCCCCGGATGTACTAGGGACTGAATGTCAATTCTCACGTACCGCACGCCAGGGAGGGAGTCTCACTAGCGAACCGATCAGTGAGGTTAAGCTCGTAACGAGTGAGGCAGGGGAAATCCACTCGAGTCTTGGATGTTGTGCAAGAGTTGGGAGAAGGATTCAAGTCTAGAAACAGGTGAGTGAAACGGGTAGAGTTACACAGAAGGAATAACAAACAAACGAGTAAGCTAATAGATCCTAGTATCGAACTCACGAAGCGTTGTTGTTGAAGAGTAGCAACGCATCCGCGCGTTGTCCGCAGGATCAGATGAACCGGCTCCGGAGTAGGGGGGCGGTCCTACCACCGCGCGGCCATTGTGTAAGTCTAGACCCACACCATCTGTAGCGGCGGCCATCTTGGGAGTAAAGATGGCCGCAATCCGTCTAATAGACCATCTATGCCACAGTGACCATGGTCTCCGCAGGGGCGTGACAGTATGCCCCCTCCGAAGGGCAGGGGCCCCCGGCTTCCCCGGATGATTACAGAAGAATCGGCGAATAAGAGCAGGTGCATGCACGGCAGAGGCAGGTTCCCAGGAACGGTCAGCAGGAGAATAACCTTGCCAGTCAATCAAAAACTGAAGGCGACCTCGAAAGATGCGAGAGTCACAAATATCCGCCACCTCATATTCAGGACCCGACGGGGTAGACACCGGAGGAGGGTGAGTATTCCTTAATCTCGAAAATCGATCACACACATCTTTCTTCAGCTGGGACACATGAAACACGGGATGAATCCGGGACCAAGAAGGGGGAAGCCTGATCTTGAAAGCAGAGCAACCCATCTTCCGTAGAATGGGAAAAGGTCCGAAATATTTAGGAGACAGCTTGGACGGGACCAGATGCCGTGGTAAGAAACGAGAGGCCAACCATACCAAATCACCCGCCTTCAGGGAGGGCGCTGGAGAACGGTGCTTGTCCGCAAACCGTTTGACTCTAGCCTGAGCCTCAAGTAGCGAAGATTTGGCCGCCAAATGACCTGTCTGGATGACTTGAAGTAGGCTATCCACATCTGGAAACCGTGACGAAGAAGGAAGGCCAGTAGGACAACAAGAAGGGTGAAATCCATATGAGCAAAAAAAAGGACTGGAACCCAGAGCGGAATGACGGGAGTTGTTGTAGGCAAACTCCGCCAATGGTAATAGAGAAACCCAGTTGTCCTGTGAAGCAGAGATGTAGCAGCGCAAATAGCCCTCCAATGTCTGGTTCAGCCGTTCCGTCTGGCCGTTAGTTTGAGGATGGAAGCCAGAACTCAATGCTCGGGAGATTTTGAGGCTCTTACATATCTGTTGCCAATAACGTGAAGTATATTGAGAACCACGATCGGAGATGATAGTTTCTGGAAGCCCATGGAGCGTGAAGATCCGTGAAAGGAAAACTTTCGCCATCTGAGCTGCAGTGGGAATGCAAGGTAGAGGAATAAAGTGTGCCATCTTCGTAAAGTAGTCGATTGTAACCATGATTACTGTACAACCATCCGAGATAGGGAGTTCGACTATAAAATCTGTCGAAATTATCTGCCAGGGTCGATCAGGAATCGGCATCAACGATAGGAGACCCACTGGGGCAGACCGAGGGGTCTTTGTTTGTAAACACATGGCACATGCCGACACATAGTCTCTGATATCTCTGCTCATCTTTGGCCACCAAAAATGGCGTTGAATCAATTCCTTGGTATTAGCCATACCGCGATGTCCTGCCATTGGAGAATCATGACAGAGTTGAAGTACCACTTTTCCTAATTCTTCGGAGGGAATGAATAACCGTTTGTTTCTATAGAAGCATCCTTGAGATGAGTTAAGCCTCCAGAGAGCGGCAAACCGAGGATTGGTCTGTATAAATCGAGAGGTATCCATAGCTACTAGTTGAAGAAAGGTGGTGATTTCCTGCAAAAATCTGGCTTTGGGAAACAAAGGTTCGGAACGGAAAGGAGTGGTAGAGTTGTAATCCTTTCTAGATAATGCATCTGCCTTGAGGTTAACTCTTCCTGGTATGAAGGAGAAGATGATATCATAGGGTGAAAAAAAATGGGCCCAACGAGCTTGGCGACTATTTCGTGTTTGAGAGTATTGTAAGGCTCGGAGATTGCTGTGATCGGTCCGTACTTCGATGGCATGTTTGGCCCCTAGTAGCAGATGTCGCCACTCCTCAAAGGCTCTCTTAATAGCTAATAATTCCTTTTCGAGGACCGAGTAATTGATCTCCGACGGTGAGAGTGTCTTAGATAGATAGGCCACAGGACACTCGTCTCCTTGTTCATTTTCTTGCAGTAGAACGGCACCTACAGCATGATGCGAGGCGTCCGATTCTACAATGAACTTCTTGTTTTGGTCAGGGGTCAGGAGTATAGGTTCCTTGGTGAATTCTTCCTTGAGACTCTCAAAGGCTATTTGAGCCCTGTCTGACCAAAAGAACCTTGCTTTCTTCTTAAGGAGAGCCGTCATAGGGAGAATCTTCTCCGAATAGTGGGGAATGAAACGCCTATAAAAGTTGGCGAATCCTAAGAATCTCTGCAGATCTTTAACACACAGTGGAACTGGCCATTCCGTTATAGCAGAGACTTTTCTGGGATCCATGGCAACTCCTTCGGCGGATAGTATATAACCCAAATAAGCCACTCTATCCTTGTGGAATTCACACTTGTCTAACTTACAAAAAAGATGATTCTCCTCCAGTCTCTGCAATACTTCCTTCACATGTCGGATATGGTCCGACATGGAAACTGAGAAGACCAGTATGTCGTCCAAATAGACAATGACGGTATGTAGAAGGATATCCGAGAATATGTGATCCATAAAACGCTGGAAAACAGCTGGTGCATTGGAAAGTCCGAATGGCATCACTTTGTATTCATAGTGGCCCAAGGGAGTACGAAAGGCGGTTTTCCATTCATCCCCTGCGCGGATTCGGATAAGATGGTAAGCTCCGCGTAGGTCTAGCTTGGTAAATATCTTGGCGCCCTTTACTGCCTCAAGAATATCTGGGATTAATGGCATCGGATAGCGATCCGGAGTGGTGATTTTGTTCAAACCTCGATAGTCTACACATGGTCTGAGTTCTGTCGAATCCTTCTTAGGGATAAAGAACAGTGAGGCGCCGGCAGGAGAAGTGGATTCCTGAATGAGGCCGTTATGTAAATGCTTCTGGAGATACTCCTTTAGGACTTCCCGTTCGCGAGCTGATAGTATATACATGCGCCCAAAAGGGATTGGAACACCCGGATCTAGTTCTAGGGCGCAATCATCTCTACGATGGGGAGGTAATTCAGCGAACTCTGAATTGGAAAATACTACTTGAAATTCTTGGTAGTCAGGAGGGATCTCCTGGATGTTATGTAACATCGAAGTAGTGCAATTCCTTTCTTGGACGGAGTGTGTAGAACAGAACCCCAACGCTCCACCAGAAAGGCAATGAGTAAGGCAATGTTCAGATCCTAGAAAAATCGTGCCGGCCTTCCAATTGATGTATGGATTATGGGCTCTAAGCCACGGTAAACCCAATATCAAGGGATAATGTGCTGTGCGAATGACATCGAATACGATGGTCTCTTGATGAGAAGCAATCTTCATTTGAATAGGTCTTGTTTGTTCCCGGATAGGACCGGAAGTCAAAGGACTTCCATCAACAGATTCTACTGGAACAGCAATGGTCTTAAGGGAGCATGGTATATTCTTGTCATTCTTCCAAATGGTGTCTACAAAATTCCCCGCAGCTCCGCAATCAATCAATGCGGGAACCAAAATTGGCTCGGAGGTGCCCCATTCCATTGAAACCTGTATGACAATCATGGGAGGATCTGGAGTGTCTGTGACTTGAGAAGTTACTGACATGGATGAGGAACCTGTTATTGGCTCCCTAGCCGCGGTTCCCCATGCGGTTGGGAGGAAGCGTTTCCCTGTTGTTTGGAAGGGGTGATGGGGCAATCCTGTACTGGGTGGTCTTTGGACCCACAATACATACACAAGCCTTTAGCCCTCCGTCGATTACGTTCTTCCAAGGTGAGTCTACCTCTTCCTCTTGTGATTCCTATCTGCATAGGTTCATCAATTGGGGTTTTCATAGGACTAGAAGGATGCATAGTCAATGGCCTCACAGAACGATTTCGACGTCGTTCTCTGATCCTTTCCTGTAGACGGTAGTCCATCTGCATCACTAATGTAATCATTTCCGCTAGGTTGGGAGGTCGAGACACCCTAGACACCTCGTCTTTAAGTTCCTCATTCAAACCCCTACGAAATAGTGTTATCAGAGCATCATCAGCCCAAGAGGTTCCAGCAGCAAGCTGTTTAAAAGAGGTGATATACGACAGTAGATCCTGTGATCCCTGTTTGAAGTCTAATAATTGCTCTTGGGAAGAAACAGTGATCTCTTGTCTACTAAACATGGACCTAAGACTGTTCAGAAAGGCGGGATAGGAGTCTAGCAGAGCGTTGTTTGTCACAACCAGTGGTGTAGCCCATGCCAATGCCGGTCCCGTCAAGTTAGCTATCATATGTCCCACCTTGTCACGATCATTCTGAAAGAAGGCCGTTTTAAATGTAAACTGGACAGTACATGCTTCAATAAAGGCTTTAAGTTTGTGGGGATTCCCATCATATAAACCCCCTGGAATGGGACCGGGAGGTAATTCTGAACAACTAGGTACCCTTCCAACCTGTTGTCTCAAAAAGGCATTTTCCTGCTTTAATGCCTGGACTTCCGCAGTCAAAGACTGGACTGCAGCAACCAATTGCTGCTGTTGGGCTGCGTCCATGGTATCTCCTAGAACTATCGAGTTCTTTAAGGCAACCGTTCAGCCCCTGGGAAGCCCCAGTATTCTTTATTGGGCGTTGCTAACTGTAATAATTAGACTAATCACGAGAAAGTTGAATAACCGAAAGGTTACCTTAGAGAAACACCAGTCGTTCTCCCTCCTTCGTTTCCTTCTTCGGAAATGGTTTCCCACAGGGGTAGAGAATGAGTGCCTCCCTGAGACCCTTCCTCCGCCTCAAATACAAATATTAAGGAGGGGAAGGACTCCAGGGAAACCCTCTGGGGAAGAAAACCCTGTGTCGATGGCTACTGGATAGATGTTGTCTGTCCGGAGAGGTTCTTGGTACCCAGAATATCCGCTGAAGCGAAGCCGTCTGAATAAAGACAGAGGAAAGTGGTAAGTTGAAGCAGGGAAACTAGAAAGCAGAATATGGGTTGAGGAAAAGAGGAGTACCTGATTGGAAGGGGGGTACCACCTATCAAGCTATATTGCAGGTCTTCCGATGAGACGCGGACAGGAGTAACCTCGAGGACGTCCCAGTAAGAGAATGGTTCTCATATCTCAATGCTGCGGATCGGACCCTGCATATCCCTGCTTCTGTATAGGTAAGATAATATCAGGTGTCAATTCTGGTCTCTTTCTAACCCCCGGATGTACTAGGTACTGAATGTCAATTCTCACGTACCGCACGCCAGGGAGGGAGTCTCACTAGCGAACCGATCAGTGAGGTTAAGCTCGTAACGAGTGAGGCAGGGGAAGTCCACTCGAGTCTTGGATGTTGTGCAAGAGTTGGGAGAAGGATTCAAGTCTGGAAACAGGTGAGTGAAACGGGTAGAGTTACACAGAAGGAATAACAAACAAACGAGTAAGCTAATAGATCCTAGTATCGAACTCACGAAGCGTTGTTGTTGAAGAGTAGCAACGCATCCGCGCGTTGTCCGCAGGATCAGATGAACCGGCTCCGGAATAGGGGGGCGGTCCTACCACCGCGCGGCCATTGTGTAAGTCTAGACCCACACCATCTGTAGCGGCGGCCATCTTGGGAGTAAAGATGGCCGCAATCCGTCTAATAGACCATCTATGCCACAGTGACCATGGTCTCCGCAGGGGCGTGACACCTTGGTGCAGCAGCGACGCAGCGGATCTGCTGCACATGTTCTGGACCTGTACCAAGGCGATGCACCTCTGGTCTAAAGTAAAGCAAACCTGCATAAATGCCGGCATCACCAGAAACAAATGGGAACCGAAAGAATGTCTACTGGGAGCCCACCCCAGGGCAAGCAAGATCAAACATGTGGTCAAGCTGATGGACATTTCCTGCATCCTGGCCAAAAGGACCATAGCTATGACTTGGAAGTCAAAAGGGGGTCTGAGGTATGAACACTGGATCAAAGAACTAGATCGGTGGACCGCAGCGGAGACCAGAGCCTGGCAAGATGGAGCCAACACGGGTGCGGACGATATAAACAACACCCTTGAAGCATGGAAGGCCCTCCTCCGTGATATACCCTTCTCCGCAGATCACAAACCCCCCTGAAGCACCTGCCCGTTCTGACATAAATAAGACAAGAAATTACTCAATCCCTCGACTCGGACTTCTCGTGAGGGCTGAAACATCATCCTCCTACTCCTCCGCTTCGGAACCTAAGCTGAATACAACACCCTGACTGATGAAGACTGTGCTGTCTGTTGTTACTATGTTGTTATTTGTTAAATGTTTTCTCGTTTGGCTAATCAGAACCATTACTAGATCTAACCTGTAATGTGTAACTTAACCAAATGCCAATAAAATACGTTTATAAATAAATGTCTGTGTGCATGTGAATGCAATATTTTTGTATGTGTGTGTGAGATCAGGGTAGCCATTGCATGTGTGAGAGGGAACGGTGGCTTAGAGAGTTGCCATCAATGGCCCTCATTACGACCCTGGCAGATTTTTTCCGCCATCGGCGGACTTTTCCGCCATGGCGCAAAGTCCCTTTACGCCATGGCGGATGGCGGACTTACCGCCCCATTCCGAGGTCGGCGGGGCGGTAAGTCCCCATTGACCCATTTACCCTTCCCCATTCCCATTTCGGCCCCATAGGGCTCAATGGGAGTGGGGAAGGTGTTAATTACGCCACCGTACACTACGGTGGCGTAATTAACACCGAGGTCCCAGAGCGCCATGGATTTTTACGCCCGCAAAAAGCGGGCGGAAAAATGACCATGGCGCTCTGGGAACTCGTAGTTGGCGGTAAGGGGTTGGCGCAGCTAACGCTGGCGTAAACCCCTTACCGCCAGGGTCGTAGTGAGGGCCAATGACTTTTCATAGCTATTCTGGAATATTATGGGCATTGGAAGCAAGACCACAGTATTATGGGGCAATATTGGCGTATATTGACACAACTAGCATGACAATGACTTCTTGCAGTCGCAATACTGGTATTATTGGGAAAAGCCAACATAATTGGGTTCTTATGATTAGTATGCTGGCTCATATTGGCAGAACCAGCATGGCAGTGTACTCTTATAAAGGCAATACTGGCATTATTGGGCATATACAACATGAATGTTCTTATGATGAAAATACTGGCATATGTTGGCACAGTAAGCATGGAAATATATGCTTCCAATAGCATAGTATTGCTATTATTGCAAGCCAACATGAGTGTGCTCTGACAGTGGAAATAGTAGGATGTGTTAACATAGTCAGTATGGGAAAGCCTTGTTCCAGCGTATACGTACATTTCACTGAATCCATTTTCACCTAAAGTGAAATCTTCAAAAAAATCATTCTTCAAATGTCTTTGGGTAAATGGGTACATTTTAAAACATAGATGGGTGGTGTAAGGGCATTAGATAAGGTAGGGGAAGTGGGGGATGGGGTCACCCCCAACATAATAAAAACAAAATTTAAGAAAATATTTTTGAAGATTTCTCCTTTAAGTCTAGTAAATTTGGTGAAAACACGGACATCCTTCTTACAGTGACAAAACATATATTGGCATGACAAGAATGACAATAACTTCTTATAGTGGCATTATACTGCCATAAACTTCAGGCACAGGCATCAAGAAATTGTTTTACAGTGGCAATGCTGGCATATTTAGTAGGCAAAGGCAACTTGAAAAATTCATTGGAAAATACTTCTCTTTACTGTTTGTGACCTGTAGCTATTGGATTATTTAATCTGTTACCCTACGGAGCTGATTGTAATTTTACAGCTTTTTACCCAATTTTTTATTAAAAAAGTTTTATTTTAAGGAAGTTCGTGGAGGGCAAGGAGGCCCTCCAAACTCCTCTTGCTTGCGGGATTGGCTGATTTTGATAATCAATACAGCAAACCCTGTTTCAGAAACAATGATGCGAGAATCCCAAGAGAAAATTGATAAAGTGAAAGGCCAAATGTTACTTGAAAACTACAACAAGAAGTAAATAGAGTTAGGTGCTACAATACTGGAATTTCGCCAATTTAACCTGAATAAGAAAATAGTGAAATTGAAAAAGGAGATAACTCCATTCACTCATACTAAGATCTATCCATACACGGCAGATGAGTACTACCAGCAAGATGGTAAACAGCAGTTAGAATGAGATGGACAGTTCCAAAACTATAACAGAAATAGTTCGAGACATAGACCAGGAGAATGGAACTTCTCAAGCACTACCTCGGAAGATGAAGCAAGGGCTAGTACATCACACCACTGTGCTGATCAAAGATACCAAGATTGGCAAGCACATTTTGAGGAGAGTATAGAGTTGGAAACAGCGAACCCACCCCCTCCACCTTTTTTATGCCAACATGGCAGAGGGAGAGGTCGGTGGCAGAACAACTCTCCCTGATCACCCGGAGTCAGGGTCAGGGTCAGGGTGTAGTCTCTCCCAAGACATACTAGTGATCAACTTATCGCCTATTAGCTCACCAAACCAGAGACACAAGTCCTACAAAAAGGACTCATTTATCCCAACTGCTAGATATGATGCATTCCAAACAACAATTGAATTTATGCAACTCATTAGAAAGATCTGTCTCAAACAATTTCTTTACAAACCGGATGACACAGGCCAGCCATAGATTACCGGAGTCCATTCACCCTCATGTTTTTATCAACCACCACATAGCATAACACCTGAATCCCTGACTTTTGAACAGGTGAACTATAAGAACCTAGCAGAACTCAAATAATCAGTGCTGTTTGTGCATAGTAATTGCACAAGAGAAGAAAATAATGCACTTCAGAATCCGAGAAATAACAAAATGATTGTCATAAAATCGGCAGACAGGGGAGGTGCAACAGTAATTATGGATAGCTCAGATTATCACAATATGGTCCAGAGCTTGCTAACGGACCACTTAAGCTATCGCTGGAGAGCAACTGAACTGCAAGAACCTATTGCACCGATTATTGAGAAAGTGGTAGCAGAAGGCTATGTCAGTCCAAAAGAAGCAGAATTCATTACCCCAAAATTTCCCGAAACCCTGGCATTCTATGCACTACCAAAAATACATAAAAGTGCATCACTACCACCAGGACGTGCAATAGTCTCTGGCATGGGCTCAATTTCAGAACCACTTTCCCAATATGTAATTTTTTTTATTTGGGATCAGATCCCAAAGATGCAATCATGTATATAAGATTATATGGCCATGCTGAACTTACTTAAGAACCTATCTTTCCACAGAGGAAAGCAACTTCTAGTGACCCTAGATATAGAATCCCTTTACACTAGAATTCCCCAGGAAGCCACACTTCTAGCGATTCAAAAACGTTTGTCAACATGCATCAGGCACGCAGAAGTTCCCTCCATGTACATTCCTCAGTTGACTGAAATAGATCTGACCAAGAATTTATTCCCCTGTCAAGATGATTTCTTTGAACAGATTTCAGGACCTGCTATGGGGGATAACTTTCTGCCCAGTTTGGCAAACAGTTATGTTGCAGAATTTGAACATATGCACATTTATGCAGAGGACAACCCTTTTAAACAGTGGATTGAGATTTGGAGGAGATACATTGGTGACATCTTTCTGATCTTTGATGGAGATGTAGTGGAACACTCAGCTTTCTGCACCTGGCTGAATGAAATAAATCCCTATTCACAATTTTACTCAGGCATCGAGTGATCGAGAAATTCACTTTTTAGATCTTTAACGTGATGCATCAGATAACTGATTATCATCTACGGTATATAAAAAACCCCACCGATCGGAATTCCCTTCTCCTATACAGTAGTTTTCACCAGAGATCATTACGTGAAAATGTACCTTTTGGGTTATTCCTATGCTATAGGAGAACATGCTCTGAACTACAGGAACATAAGCAGCAAGCCAAGTCCCTGATGGATCAACTTGCACGTAGCGGTTACCCAAAAAAGATTCTCAGGAAGACCTCTAAAAGAGTCCAAACTGTCCCAGGAGAAACAACACTTCTGCAGACACATAGGGAGACTAGGACTGATAACATCAGAGCAGTATTGAGTTACTCCCCGTTGTTCAACAAAATAAAAAAAGAGATAATTCAACTGTGGCCTGTCTTAAATATAGGCAAAGCCTCAGTTGAAAGACCACATTTTGCCATAAAACGAAGGGGAAATATTTGCGACATAGTGGTACACTCTATGCACGACACAGGTGATAAACAGGGAGGAGACACTAGTCAAAGAGAATTGTGGAATCCAAGACCAATTTCTGGCCACTCACCTTGTGGGATGTGTTCTGTGTATGATCAGACCACATGGTGCAACTCTATAGGTACCGGGTGGCATACTCCATGGATCCAAAGAAACTTTACGAATTGTAACTCTGCTAATGTCATATATACCATCACCTGCCCAAGTAACTTGAGTTACATAGGAATGATGCTAAGGCCCGTTATGAAAAGAATTATAGAACATAAATAATCTATCACGACAAAGAAGCACCATTGATCGAACGCTTTGTGCAAAAAGAACACAAGGCAGAACAGCTGAAATTGACAGTTTCCTCAGAAAGTTCAGATACCTAAGAGAGGTTGTGACATTGGAGCTATTCTTTTGAGGAAGGAACAGCAATGGATCTTTAGACTTCACATGGATACAAAGGGACTGAATGAAGAAATCCAATGGCACAACCTGGCAGTCCTGCCAAACTAAGAGGTATTGCTACACGAGTATATTGAGATGCAGCAACTGACATCTCTAGTTCCCCACATCTCTAGTTTTCATCCCTCTGAATCAGGTTTCTTTCCGCCATTTGCATATGGAGAATTTAAAAGAAATATTGAAATAGACCACTGGAACAATGTGTTTCTCTATCCATCCAGTTTGAATTATAAGAACAACATTTCATACAAAACTAACGTGCGATGTATCAGCAAGGACAGTGCTTCCTGGTGTAGACTGGCAGACCAAGTTACGGCTAATAATGTCAGACTAGAAGATAAGCTTGGACCAGTGGTTTTATAACAGAGAAAAGGCAAGTGGGTTTGAAGGTTATATGTGATATAATCGCTGGTACAAACCTTGAGGGTGAAACACCCTTTCCAACATTTGTTTGGACTGGTGCAATTACATAAACAAACTCCAGCCCTAGAATATTTGGGGAAGTGTTGGATAGTGCCTTTATAAAAATATCGAGTCACGCGCAATGTTTTTTTCCAGAGATTATATCACTGGATACCGGTTGAAACTCGCACGTAAGCCCTCCAGTAGTTCTTTGGAGATGTAAGAGGGCAGCGTAAGTAAGACACATGACCTCTTTTGGGGGGACAACAAGTATACTATAAACAGAGGAGAGAGGGGCCACTGCTTCTCAGATGCAACACGAGGCACACTCCAAAAAGAAACCGGCTAAAGCAATTTCAAGGTAATCTCAGAAAAAACGCAAGGTTTGCCACGCTAAAAGATAGAACAGAGTTATGTTATAATCTGGACATATGATGAACTGAACGGTCCTGTGGTAACGAGCGCTTGTGCTTTGGTATCTCCTGTTTAAAAGAGAGCGAATGGTGAGGGAGGATGAAAACATTCCACACAAAGTGACGTCTTCTGAACAGACAAGATATCAGGATTGAAAAGTACAGTCATGCCTGTGACAATGCAGGTATGCCTCCCTTATTGATCTAGTGCCATTTTTCAACACAAGACAATCAAGAAATAGTTATTTAAAGAAGAGGGACATAAATGGCATGTTTCTCTTTCATTTATGTCTCTTGTACAGTCCAGAATGTACCTTGAAATGTAGTCCTTGAGAAATTGCACCTCATGAGACCCCAGAATGAAGCTATGAATGATACGGTCCTGATGGGTGATGCGACTAAGAATAAGTCACCAGAACCGGTCGACCATTGATAAACAGGATATCCTTTACTGTGATTTTGGGATACCTGGTGAAACAATCAACGTATATCTAAATTTGGATGCAATAAAGCATTCAATGCTTTTCTTTTTCCAAATTTTAAATACGCACTCATTGAAGGGTCATATAAAGATAGACAAAATCCCTACTTGAATGTGACTTTTTAAGTCTTTAAGTTATAACTGCTTCTGCTCAGTGCTAAGCCATTATATTTTGACAGTGTTTCACTTGATCGTATAAGTCGTGAATGGAGTAGAGAGAGACTCTGCTCCATCTGCAGGGAGTTTTGGCTAGACCTTGAGCACAGTGTTACCTGGAAATCCAGGATCACAGTTTATTACATAAAAGTAGAGGGCCATCTCTTTCTCTATCCCTTGCAGAGAGGCGGCTCACCACCGAGATCTAAGGCTAGTTGTGCCACCACTGAGAGATAGTTGAGTTCTTCCTGGCAGACAGCACACTTAGTATTATGCAAACCAAATAAGTTCCTAATAGAGGAACTCCCGTCCCCTGCACACTTTCACAAGCTCATAGAATGAGCCAAACTGTTAATGTAAATTTCTTGCACTCAGTGAGTGTATAGAGACTTAACAATACTTATTCAATTCTATGGTAAACACAAAATCATTGTATAGTATTCAATGATGAATCTCAACACATAAAGTGAAGATATTTTCAGTATTTTTATTTTTCAATAATTCATAGGTGGCCCAACGCATTTCGAGAAATTCATCTCTTCTTCAGGGGCATATTCAACAAAATTAATCACATCTAAAAAGAAATTTCAAAAAAACATATAATTACCATTTTTGTAAGAAATTATCCAAAAGCATTCATGGTTAAATATATACTATTGCAATTTGTTCTAAAAGAGAAATCAATCAGTATGTTCTCTTTTAGAACAAATTGTAATAGTTCTAATTTTTTTGAAATTTCTTTTTAGATGTGATTAATTTTGTTGAATATGCCCCTGAAGAAGAGATGAATTTCTCGAAACGCGTTGAAATTTACATTAACAGTTTGGCTCTTTCTATGAGCTTGTGAAAGAGCGCAGGGGACGGGAGTTCCTCTATTAGGAACTTATTTGATTTGCATATAACTTACAACACATATGACAGGGTCGATTGTTATCTTCCCTGCACCTTACATTTTCTAAAAGCATTATTTTGCTATTTAAGATCTACTGAATTTAATAAACATTTCAAAATAGGAGTGCATGGTGAACACATCTGTGGTTAGCACACTAACAGGCCGATTCATGGAATAATTAGCGCGGCGCAAGTGGCCAAAAACGTGCGATTCGCAGTGGAATAGCGAAAATCGCAGTGGAATAGCGAAAATCGCACGAAAAGCAGCGCACATCGATTCATGGAAGGCCGTGCGCGAGAAAACCATCGGACGTGCGATAAGAAAGTGCGCGGCGCACGTTGGCGCACAGGCCATCTAACGGCATGCGCCAGGTCACAGCGAAAATCGCACAGTCCACAGCGAACATCGCACATAGCGCGGCGCACGCAACAAAAGTAGGCGGAACACGGGGCGTAACACTCGGAATGGGGAACAACTTGCCAAAATGTGGGCGTCACGGGGGAAGCACAGGGTAAAAGTGCGCAGAACGCCCACACGCTCGCCTACAACACGTATTCATGGAATAGAATAGGTCAAAAAAGCGCACACTCAAACCAGCGCACAGGCACAAACACGACCGCCACAAGAAAGCAGGCGGTAGCGTCTCAGCGGCTGTAAGAAATGTGCGCCAAAAGGTGCGCCAACAAATAGCACCCATATACTGCCATGATGAATGTCCTATACTGTGGCCCTCCAGGACAAATGAGGTGCAAAGGGGTACCCACAAACACGGACACGCTGACAAAAAATACGTGTGCGCGGGAAGTCTCACACGCGATTTGGCCGGGTACGTGGATTTCAGGGGTGCGCGGGAAGGTCCACACGCGATTACAGCAGGGTACGTGCATTTCAGGGGTGCGCGGGAATTTCCACACGCGAATAGCCTGGCCGCGTGTATTTCAGGGGTGCGCGGGAAGTTCCACACGCGATTACAGCAGGGTACGTGTATTTCAGGGGTGCGCGGGAATTTCCACACGCGAATAGCCTGGCCGCGTGTATTTCAGGGGTGCGCGGGAAGGTCCACACGCGATTACAGCAGGGTACGTGCATTTCAGGGGTGCGCGGGAATTTCCACACGCGAATAGCCTGGCCGCGTGTATTTCAGGGGTGCGCGGGAAGTTCCACACGCGATTACAGCAGGGTACGTGTATTTCAGGGGTGCGCGGGAATTTCCACACGCGAATAGCCTGGCCGCGTGTATTTCAGGGGTGCGCGGGGAGTTCCACACGCGAATAGCCTGGGCGCGTGTATTTCAGGGGTGCGCGGGAATTTCCACACGCGAATAGGCTGGGCGCGTGTATTACAGGGGTGCGCGGGAAGTCCCACACGCGATTACAGCAGGGTACGTGTATTTCAGGGGTGCGCGGGAATTTCCACACGCGATTTGGCTTGGTACGTGTATTACAGGGGTGCGTGCGAAGTTACACACGCGATTAGGCTGGGTGGGTCCTGTCACCCTCGACGGCCCCTGCAGGCAGCCCACAAAACAGGGGACTACCCTGCACACCTGCTCATGTCTCCCACCACCCCCACCCCCCCAGTCACCAGGGGTACCCTCCACCAGGCCCCCACTCATGTCTCCCACCACCCCCACCCCCCCAGTCACCAGGGGCACCCTCCACCAGGCCCCCAACCATGTCTCCCACCACCCCCACCCCCCACCATCCAGGGGCACCCTCCACCAGGCCCCCAACCATGTCTCCCACCACCCCCACCCCCCACCATCCAGGGGCACCCTCCACCAGGCCCCCACTCATGTCTCCCACCACCCCCACCCCCCACCATCCAGGGGCAGCCTCCACCAGGCCCCCACTCATGTCTCCCACCACCCCCACCCCCCAGCAGTGCAGGGGCAGCCTCCACCAGGCCCCCACTCATGTCTCCCACCACCCCCACCCCCCACCATCCAGGGGCAGCCTCCACCAGGCCCCCACTCATGTCTCCCACCACCCCCACCCCCCAGCAGTGCAGGGGCAGCCTCCACCAGGCCCCCACTCATGTCTCCCACCACCCCCAGCCCCCACCATCCAGGGGCACCCTCCACCAGGCCCCCACTCATGTCTCCCACCACCCCCACCCCCCAGCAGTGCAGGGGCAGCCTCCACCAGGCCCCCACTCATGTCTCCCACCACCCCCACCCCCCACCATCCAGGGGCACCCTCCACCAGGCCCCCACTCATGTCACCCACCACCCCCACCCCCCCAGTCACCAGGGGCACCCTCCACCAGGCCCCCACTCATGTCCCCTATCACCCCCACCCCCCAGCAGTGCAGGGGCAGCCTCCACCAGGCCCCCACCCATGTCTCCCACCACCCCCACCCTCCCGCCACCAGGGGCAGCCTCCACCAGGCCCCCACCCATGCCTCCCACCACCCCCACCCCCCCGCCACCAGGGGCACCCTCCACCAGGCCCCCACTCATGTCACCCACCACCCCCACCCCCCCGCCACCAGGGGCACCCTCCACCAGGCCCCCACTCATGTCACCCACCACCCCCACCCCCCCAGTCACCAGGGGCACCCTCCACCAGGCCCCCACTCATGTCACCCACCACCCCCACCCCCCCAGTCACCAGGGGCACCCTCCACCAGGCCCCCACTCATGTCACCCACCACCCCCACCCCCCCAGTCACCAGGGGCACCCTCCACCAGGCCCCCACTCATGTCCCCTATCACCCCCACCCCCCAGCAGTGCAGGGGCAGCCTCCACCAGGCCCCCACCCATGTCTCCCACCACCCCCACCCTCCCGCCACCAGGGGCAGCCTCCACCAGGCCCCCACCCATGCCTCCCACCACCCCCACCCCCCCGCCACCAGGGGCACCCTCCACCAGGCCCCCACTCATGTCACCCACCACCCCCACCCCCCCGCCACCAGGGGCACCCTCCACCAGGCCCCCACTCATGTCACCCACCACCCCCACCCCCCCCAGTCACCAGGGGCACCCTCCACCAGGCCCCCACTCATGTCACCCACCACCCCCACCCCCCCAGTCACCAGGGGCACCCTCCACCAGGCCCCCACTCATGTCACCCACCACCCCCACCCCCCCAGTCACCAGGGGCACCCTCCACCAGGCCCCCACTCATGTCACCCACCACCCCCACCCCCCCGCCACCAGGGGCACCCTCCACCAGGCCCCCACTCATGTCACCCACCACCCCCACCCCCCGCCACCAGGGGCACCCTCCACCAGGCCCCCACTCATGTCACCCACCACCCCCACCCCCCCAGTCACCAGGGGCACCCTCCACCAGGCCCCCACTCATGTCACCCACCACCCCCACCCCCCCAGTCACCAGGGGCACCCTCCACCAGGCCCCCACTCATGTCACCCACCACCCCCACCCCCCCAGTCACCAGGGGCACCCTCTACCAGGCCCCCACTCATGTCACCCACCACCCCCACCCCCCCAGTCACCAGGGGCAGCCTCCACCAGGCCCCCACCCATATCTCCCACCACCCCCACCCCCCAGCAGTGCAGGGGCACCCTCCACCAGGCCCCCACTCATGTCTCCCACCACCCCCACCCCCCAGCAGTGCAGGGGCAGCCTCCACCAGGCCCCCACCCATGTCCCCTATCACCCCCACCCCCCAGCAGTGCAGGGGCAGCCTCCACCAGGCCCCCACTCATGTCTCCCACCACCCCCACCCCCCACCATCCAGGGGCACCCTCCACCAGGCCCCCACTCATGTCACCCACCACCCCCAACCCCCCAGTCACCAGGGGCACCCTCCACCAGGCCCCCACTCATGTCTCCCACCACCCCCACCCCCCCGCCACCAGGGGCACCCTCCACCAGGCCCCCACTCATGTCTCCCACCACCCCCACCCCCCCGCCACCAGGGGCACCCTCCACCAGGCCCCCACTCATGTCTCCCACCACCCCCACCCCCCAGCACTGTGGGGAACCTGCCAGCAGGCCCCCACACATGTCCCCCTGGCCCCAGGTCCTGACGATACACAATCATGGCAGTAATGGCCAGCATACCCAGCACAAACACCCAGGCAAGGATTGCATCCACCCACATAGTGAATGCAATCACATGACACAACCCCAATGCCAAGTATGCAAAAGAACACATGTCCGTCACACACACATACACAATGGGTGCAAGTGAATGTCAAAACCCATATCATGACATGTAACAAACCAATGAGAAAATAACACAAGTGTAAGAAAATATAAAAAATGTATTAAATACCAAAAATAAGTGAACTTTTCAAACATACAACGATGTGGCTAAGTAAATAAATGGTCCATGTCCGAGAACAAAAGTGATAAACAAAAAAACAAAGGAATAAAAAATTAAAATGAATTTGTCCAAAGCAATATCATGTCATAGGAAATTAATGAAAAACCATTACGTCATGGTGAAAACAATAAGAAATTAAAAAAATGTATCTCCCAAAAAAACAAACTATATACAGGAATGTTCCAGGGTCCATGAGCCCAACACCAAAAATGAAACCTACCACTAACTAATGTAAAATATATGTACAAAAAAGTGGCCATTGTCCGAGCGGTCCAAAATAATAAAAATAAATAAAGGAAACCTAGCACTAACTAACTAAATAACTATATACAAAGGCAGCGGGCAAGTCCTGCGGCTCACTTGGTGATGTTGCTGGCCAGGGCATCATCGAACTCCATGTCGATGTCCTGGAGGCGGGACTCTGTCCTGGCCCCGAGGTCTCGCAGGGACAACCCCATGTCCACCTCAAACTCCCTGCGAGCTTCCTCGAGGCACTCAGCCCGCCTCAATGCCCGACGCATGGAGAACTCCGCCCTGACCATGGCGAGCCGCTCCTCTTCCGCCCGCTGCCGCTCCGCACCTATCCGCTGGCCAAACTCCTCCCACACGGAACACACCACCATCCCAGGGTTGCCCTGCCCTCCGGCCGATGCCTGCCCCTCTGATCTTGATGGCCCCGAGCCATGATGCCTCCCACGTCGAGCCCGCTGCTGCCTCCGACGCCACTGCCTCTGCCAGCACGACGGCATCCAGGCTGATGGAAACCACCGACGCCGTCGTGCACGTGCCCTGCCCGATGATGCCGTCACATCTTCCATCTGCTGGGGTCCACTTGCTGTGTTGTCCACCCCTGCTGGACCTCCGACTCCCAACTGTGGCAGGGATGGGATCCCCACCGAGCTGGCTGCATTGGTCGGGGCAGGCCCACAGGGGGCCCTGGTGGCATCTGGGCCGGAAGACGGCAAGGAGAACGACCGGTGGATAGCCTGCACAGAGGAGGAGAGGGCCGTCAGATTGGCCAACACATGCAGGAAACCCCCGAACATGGCCGATCCCAATTGGGCCACGTCGGCACGGTGCACTTCGTGATGACGTGCGTGCTCCTCCCGGGAAGCACGCACGTCATCACGAATCACAGCCGTGCGCATCGCGACCCCAATCAGGACCTTCTCCACGCGGCCAGGGGTTACCACGTCCGCAGGTGGAGGGGAGTCAGGTGACATGGACATCCCCTCTACCTGCGGACGGGCCTGGGACGGGGCATCCCTGCTGGTGCATGGTGGTGCACTCACAGGGTCAGGGACAGTGACATGCACAGGCCCCTCCACGGTGACCTGTGCTGCCTCCTGCCCCTGGCCCTGGACTGCACCACTTGCACCAGCAGGGATGCTCCCACCAGGCCCCATGTGTGCACCAGTGTCGGCCTCCTCCTCCTCTGTGCAAACCACCAACCTGGATGGCTCCTCACCGTCTCCCGCCGTAGCAGGCCCCTGTGGGGGCTCACCCACCCCTTCCGCTGCAGCCGTGGGGGCATCCCCGCCGCCTTGCTCCACAGCGCCGTCTCCGCCCTCTTCTTCACTAGCCGCTGCGTAGAGGGAGACAAAGGACACAAGCATCAGGCTACTGTACAATGGTCCCCTAGACAGGAAGCAATAGCAGATGAGCACCACTGTCAAAGTACACTTCCATCATGTCCCTCCACAACACATGGGTCAGTCCAGGCAAAACACACACAGTAACAGGCATGGTGCATGCCATGGACATTTCCATGCATGTCCAATGGACTCTAGAAACATTCAATGATATGTAACTCACATGCATCATGGCTCATGCATATCACATGCACACACTTCACCTCAGTCACATCCATCTGGCCCCAAACACACCGAACACAGGCGAAACAAGGGTAAGTTGGGTGCGTCACTGAATCTGTGCATTGTCACACACATGTGTCATGCATCCATGGCATGCACAAGTCACAGACACGCAGGTCAGGCACACAGACATGGCTACCATATATGTACCTGGCATCAGCACCCATCCTTCACCCCCATCCATGTCCAGGTACAGAGACTGGCATGCTCTCATGTCCAAAATCTGCATAGGGCTCCCCATGCCGCATTTCAACACATGCAACAACCATGTGGGTCACACATCACTGGTCGCACATGCATTACCATGATGTCCCTGCACACATACATGCATACATGGCCCATGGCACACATACAGGCAAGTATCATAGAACCAGCACACCGCAACATGCCCTGTCTCACACAGTAATGCTTGGACACATACCGCTCAACTCCAGACGGGCCTCCCTCTCAAGGACCTGGGCGTGGAGCGCTGGGCGTACGCGTTCCAGGACCCTCTTCTGGATGGAACTCATGCGGCCCCGGCCCCCCTCCACGAGGCGCCGGGCCTTCACAAGGGTCCTGGACCTCAAGTCCTCCCAGCGCTTCTTGATCTTCTGGACGTTGCGGGTTGCCACCCCCTCCGCGTTGATGGCAACCACACAGTCGGCCCAGATCCTCTCCCGTCCTTCCTTGCTGGCGCGGGACGATCCAAAGAGGGCATCATACTGCCCCAGGACATGCTCCACCAGGACACCAACTTCGGTGGCAGTGAAGCTGGTGCCCCTCTGCCCCTCTGGCCTGGGGTTGCCACTGGTGCCAGATGTGGAAGTGCCCGACATGGCAACCCCAGAGGCAGGTGTGGGTGGGCAACTGGGTCCTGGGGCTGGGCTGTGGAGCGATGTAATCCCAGTTGGGAGTCTTCAGTTCCAGCAGGGGTGGACACAGCAACTGGACCCCTGCAGATGGCTGATGTGCAGGCACCAAATGGCAGGGCACGGTGGCAGCAGGCAGGCAGGCAGGCAGCAGCAGATAGCACGTGGGAGGCTGCTCGGGGCACTGGGGGGCAGTAACTCGGCCTTCTGGGCAGGAGCGTGGTGTTCCGTGTGTTTTCGGGTGGCCAGCTTGATACGGAGTGATTTGGCACGTGAAAATCCTGCACGTCAGCGTGAAATCCGAGGAAAGGCCCTTAGCGCGTAATCGCGTCAGCACGCATACGCGATTCTATTGGACCAGAGTCCCTCAGCGCGTAAGCGCGTCTGACGTGACCCGCACGGGCGTTCCCCACTCAGCACGTGATGACGGAACACACGTGGAAATACTGCACGTCAGAGTGTCATCGCGTGATTGGCCTATGTACGTGTATTTCATTGCGTGTAATTGGACAAAAGTGCGCGTACACGCGATTGGCCTATGTACGTGTATTTCAGGGGTGCGCGGGCACTTACACACGCAAGTACGTCAGCGCACCTGTATGGCTGCTGCGTGGGAATTTCCACACGCTATTGGAGTGGGAACTAGATTCCAGGGGTGCGCGGGTCACACGCTCGCCTAGAACACGCGCAAAGCATTAATTTGCGCACTTTTCAAATAACAAGCCAGATGCCAGGATGAACATACCGTTCCTAGCAGCAGTGGCAGTGGGCTACCAAAGGAGGAGGAGGAGGAGAGTCAGGGCCAGAATATTCACACCCAGAACCAGCCTTTTCGGGATGCCTGATGACCAGGTGTATGGAAGGTACAGGTTTCCACCACACATAATACTGGACCTGGTGAGTGAGTGGGAGGATGACCTCACATCACCCACCCTGTGCTCTCAAGCACTCAGCCCCCTGGAGAAGGTCCTCAATGTACTGCACTTCTTAGCCACTGGATCATTTCAGCGGACAAGTGCCATAGTGGGTGGGGTGTCACAGGCCACCCAGTCACGCTGCCTACACCAGGTCTTGGACATCATCACTGCACGCCCATCAGTCACCAGGCACATATACCTGCCCAGAACACCTGCTGAAAGGCATGCTGCCGCCCTGGATTTTTACGGAGTGGCACGATTCCCCAAAGTGCTAGGTGCCATCGACTGCACCCATGTGGCTCTACGTCCCCCCAGGGCATCAGAGCACATCTATAGGAACCGCAAGCACTGGCATTCCATCAACGTGCAGGTAGTATGTAATGCCAAGGGAATCATCACCTCAGTATATGCCAACTATCCCGGGTCCACCCACGACAGCTTCATTTACCGAATGTCCACCCTATGCCGGGACATAGATGCTGGGCGGCATGGCGATACATGGCTTCTCGGTGAGTATGTATGCCACTGCACATGCATGCATGTTGGATACTGAGCAAGGTCACAACCCCACCAATGATACCAATCACCACCTCCACAGGGGACAGTGCCTACCCTCTCAGCCCCCACATGATGACGCCAATTCGGAACCCCACCACGCCACCCGAGGTAAGATATAACACAGCCCACATTACAACCCGGGGCATAGTGGAGCGCACATTCGGAGTGCTAAAGTCACGCTTTCGCTCCCTTGACCGTTCTGGCGGGCAGCTGTTATACGCTCCCCCAGTAGTGTGCAGGATCATAGTGGCAGCATGTGTCCTGCACAACGTTGCAACACGCCGGGGCCTGCCCGTGGACATGGTGGTGGCCCCACATCCCCAACCACATGCACAGCCGCTGCGCATGGGAGGGGAAAGGGCACGAGGGGAGGCAGCCCGTACACAGCTAGTGGCTAATTACTTCACATAGTATTCACTCCCCTGTGGAGTGCACACTGGCCTGGCACATTCAATCTGACAATCAATGATGACTCAACCTGACACTGATCCTGAATGTCTGGAGATTCAACCGTGAAAAGCATATCAGCCTGAGATTGTTCACCTGGAAGTGTTACAATGTGTGCATCCCTACCCACACACAACACCAATGCAGTTTTGTGAAGGAACACATTCAAGCAGCCAAAATTAATACCCACTTGCTAAATGCAACAAGAGGACAGTGCCATGTCACCCAACCCATCCCCAGCACCGCCACACAACACACCGTGCCATGTCATGCTATGTGCAGGTAAACAAAGTAATCCCCACAACGTGACAAGTGTTGCGATGTACAGTGTCCCCAATTGAAACTTCCTACACCTGAAATGCTCACTGTAATGCAGGACAAACAACATACTTGAGCACGTACTACCATAAACATGACTTCAGTAATGTAATAAATCAGTTGTCTCACCACCTGGATATGCCTGCACTCCCACCACTTCCAACTGAACAGTGTTGGTGCCATGTAGAGTTGTAGGTGCACTGCTGCCAACAAGGACCCCATCTCCAGACTAGAGGGCCTTGTGTAGACATGAGGAAGGGACCTGCAAATTGGGAGGCAGACACAGATGATGAGTTACACATCAATGCAACATGCAGTGTACAACACAACAGCAATATGCACTAGGAATGTATACACAGTATTGACTAGACTACCCACACATGTAGTGGGAGTCCAATGTCACCATGTACTTCAATGTCACTTGGGCACACCCTTTGCAAGCCCATGGAAACGGGAAGCTGGAGGGGTGTGTGTGACTCAAACCCAGGCATCTGAACCTAATACATGACAAGCCTGCATGTGCCCAGCCACAATGCAGCGTATGCCCACAGGAACCACGGAAGCCAACAATGTGTCCCCAAAAAATTGGGAAAAATATAAAATTAAAAATAAAAATTTAAAAAATATAAAAAGAAAAAGAAAATCAAAAATGGCCATTAAAGGGCCCGGGGGGGTTGGGGAGGCCACCCAGGAGGTCCGAGGTCAGGGTGCACACCAGAAACCACCTGTGTGGATCCTGGGAAAAAAAAACACCTCCATGGGCTCATGGCCCACACGGCTACCCTATTGTGGGAGTATCACTGCTGTCGCTATTATCACCCTGTGCAGCTGCATCCGGAGGTGGTTGCACTATGGGAGGCAGCCCACGCAAGGCCCTACTCTGTTCCTCCATGGCTGCAAGCATGCGGGTGTGGTAGGTCTCGTTCTGGAGGATGAGGGTGCGGAGGTCCCCATGCAACAACTCACGGGATGCCCGGACCTCCGCCCTCGTTGCTTGCATCTCAGCTGAGAGCGTACGGGTGAGACGCTCCAGCTGCTGTTCTGTCCTTTGGTGTGTTGAAGCCTCTAGCTCAACAAGAGTCGTCCTGAGTTGATGTAGCTCCTGCCTCAGGGCTTCCCTGTGGCCCTGGGACTCTATGGAGATGGCCTCCTGCAGAGTCGCCAGTGCCGCCCGCCTGTCCCTGTTGGACGCCAACATGTCCTCCCTGTGTGACTGGCAGATGGAGTCGGTTGCCTGCTCTAGTCGCTCCATCAGCCTTTCAGGGGGGACAATGGAAGTGGCCACCCTATCCATGGCCTGAGCCATCATCTCGGATGATGCTGCCTGTTGGGTAGCCATACCGTAAATGGATTGCTCCCATACGGTATTGCCAGGTGGCGTACGGCCACCACGTCGGCGGGCACCACACCTGTCTGGGGCAAGGCGGACTGCGCCTTGCTGTGCCGGCACTGCCTGAGGCTGCAGGACTGCATTCCCCCTCTGATCTGCTGGCCCAGGAACAGGATCAGATGTCGCGGAGTGTGACCCTGCATCCGTAACCACCAAAGGCCTAGCTGCCAACACTGACATCCCCATTGAGGGTTCTGACCCTGGTGCAGGTGGGTGGGACAGAACAGATTCCCTCCCTGGAACACTCACCTGCGACGGCACGTAGGTCTCATCATCCGAGTCAACAGCTGAGTACAGCTCGGGGGAGGTGCAGCCAGAGACACCCCTTGAGAGCACGACCTGCAGCACTTGTGGGTTTTCACCCACCAGCACACCACGTCCCTCACTGGTGGTTGGTCGGCCCTCGGACCCCTCCTGGCTCTGCACCATCTCCACAACCCCAGCAGTATCAGGTGCGTCTTCCCCTGCAATGACATAATGACAAAGAAATGGAAACCCGCATTAGCACCATGGCACACAATGAGGGCTGTGAAACAAGAGAACCAGTACTTGATTGACACATGTCCCACATGACTAAGACCCTCCCATGCATGCACCCTCACTGCGTATGAAGGGCAGGCAAATGGCACACACTCATTACACAAAGATGGAAGATGAACACATTTCATGCATGCTGCCTGGCAGTGGCATCACACATTGCCCTGTGATTGCCAGGTGACACACACATGCCATCACACAGATGGCATGTGCCATTGCTATTGAGTGTAGATGGAGAGGAGGGCAGCACTTATTCATTCTGTCCAGTTCCCACATGCAATAGCTTTTCTAATTCTGACAGGTCTGCTTTATCACCTGGAGCTGCCAGTCCAATATGGTCCAATTGCACAGGGACATGTGTGAACATATGATATCCAGGTAACAAAGTAACTCCACTTTACCATGGCCATGCCATACATGTGACTAGAGGACTGAGGAATGCCTAGTATAAGTGGTGGAATGCATACAATCTGTCTGATTGAACATAGGAAAATAATCAACAATGTAGTGGCCAGGTGACACTTCAAGGCCAACTTGGGTGCTGTTGGGCTAGATGTCTACTGTTGGCAGAAGGGATACTGCAATGGCGAAATGCAGCTGCCCAGGATGTCTTGCATGAAGCACATGGCTGACCCATTCGACTCAGGCGCACACACTCTCACCTGGCACACAAACAGATGCCCTCACACACACATCATGCACATGGATGACACACACATGCATGTGCACTCACCGGACAATGCCTCGTAATCAGGCAGATCTCCCACGCCTTGGATCTGTTCCTCCGTGACGTAGGTCCCAGCGACTGACACATGTGGAGTGAGTTCCATGTCTTCTACTGGAGACCCACCTCCAGTCACTAGAGTTGCGGCATGACTTGAGGCCAGCTTCTTCTTTGCCCTGCGCTTTAGGTCATTCCAGCGCTTGTAGCAATCATTGGCTGTGCGCCTCACGATTCCAAGGGCACTTACGATGTCCGCAATGGTCTGCCAGTGTGCCTGGCGTTGTGCAGGTGTGGTCTTGGATCCTGCAACAATGACCATCTCGTTATCATGTCCGGACACATACTCGACAAGTGCATTCAGTTCCACATCCGTGAAGCTGGGCTTCCTCGACGGACCGGACTGTGTAGCCGTGTCGGGGGCATCAGCCTGTGCCGGACGAGCACTCTTCCTCTTCCGCTTGGAAGGTGGTGGTGATCCTGAGTGTCCTGCGCCGCTCTGGACACTAGGGGCAGGAGCCCTGGTGGGCTCTGTATCAGGTGTGTGGGATTGCACACTCAGCATGGGAGTTGGTGCAGGCATTGGCTCAAGTGTAATGGTGTCATGGGGAATGTCAGCAGAATGGACTAGGACGGACACTGTCCTGGCTGGGTGTGTGAGAGCTGGGGTGGATGGAGCTGCAGGTGCCCCTGCAGCCTCTCCGCCCTGCCTACTTGGGGCAGCAGATGACCTTGCTGCCCCAGATCCACGTGGCATGATAGCATCAACGTGCACCAGCGCACGTGTCGTAGCCCTGCTGACCTGGAAGTCAGCCATGGAGTCAGCCAGGTCTGGTGCCACAATGGGCTGGTCCAACAAGGGCTGAGCATGGATGGTGTCAGCCACTTCAGCCTCAACGGGAGAAGGGGGGGGGGAGGGGGGAGGGATGATGGGTGCCCTTGACTGGTCCTCCACACATGGGGGGACAGGCTCACCCTGCAAGTTACGACCACGTCCCCTACCGGATCCACCACGGCCACCACTTGTGGCTCTTCCACCTTTGCCACCCTTACGGAATCCTCGCCTCCCAGCCATGGCACTGATATTAATGTGCGTATGGGAGTGGCTGTAGACAATTGTCCTGGGCAATTGGGGGTCAAAGGGGTTGGGTACCAGATGGTAATTGTACCCTAGTGCTCTAGCACGGCTGATTGTAACCCCTGGGGAAAGATGACGGGTCACGCAACGCACAGGAGGCCCAAAAAAGGGAGATGACGTGCACGCAACCCCTCCTAGACCACGTGTGCAGAAAGAAAAACCTGCACTACGCTGTGGCACCCAGTAACACAAGAATGAACGTATGCGTGTCACACGCAGCCTAGAATGACCTCTGAAGGGGTAGGCTACACACGGGGCAAGCACAGAAGTTGGATACGTGCGTGACTCACCGTCTGCCAGGTAAAAGAGCGTGAAAAATGAGCGCGTTTGGCTGGCTAAACCCCCGCCAAAAGAAGATGTGTACGCTGTCTGAGAAGACAGGACAACAGTAGAAGGGGACACTGTTTGAGGGAACAGGCCCAGGTAAACCAGTACAAGAGGAAAAATAGAGAAAAAGCTGTCAGAGGTAACAGGGAGTACGAACTGGAAACGCCGTGAAGTAAATCGCGTGTGAAACGACAAGAAGTACAGAATTCACCCACTCGCTCTCCACGAAAAGCACGTACAAGGAAATGGTGTTCTACATGTACCTTATATACAGGCCCACACGTACAGCGTCACTTACGCGGCGTGTACGTTCACCAATCACACGCTTTGTCACTCCTGCGTGTAGATCCATTTTCACCAATCACACGCTTTGTCACTTCTGCGTGTAGATCCATTTTCACCAATCACACGCTTTGTCACTTCTGCGTGTAGATCCATTTTCATCAATCACACGCTTTGTCACTTCTGCGTGTAGATCCATTTTCACCAATCACACGCTTTGACACTGGGACGTGTCACGCAACAATTTCCTGCACGTGCAGGTGACTATAGGCGCGCATATGCTGTTGACGGGTTTACGCGCTAAGGGCCTTTCCTCGATTCACACGCTGACGTGTGGGATTTCACTCCCTATCAGGCTGTCCACGCGTTCACACACGAGAGACCACGCTCCTGGCCAGGAGGCCAAATTACTGCCCCCCAGAGCCCTGAGCACGCTCCCACCTGCCATCTGCTGCTGCCTGACTGCCTGCTGGCCACGTGCCCCACAGTGCTGGTGGGTGGGGGTGTTGGGAGACATGGGTGGGGGCCTGGTGGAGGCTGCCCCTGGTGGCGGGGGGGTGGGGGTGGTGGGGGGCATGGGTGGGGGCCTGGTGGAGGCTGCCCCTGGTGGCGGGGGGGGGTGGGGTGGTGGGAGACATGGGTGGGGGCCTGGTGGAGGCTGCCCCTGCACTGCTGGGGGTTGGGGGTGGTGGGAGGCATGGGTGGGGGCCTGGTGGAGGCTGCCCCTGCACTGCTGGGGGTTGGGGGTGGTGGGAGGCATGGGTGGGGGCCTGGTGGAGGCTGCCCCTGGTGGCGGGGGGGTGGGGGTGGTGGGAGACATGGGTGGGGGCCTGGTGGAGGCTGCCCCTGGTGGCGGGAGGGTGGGGGTGGTGGGAGACATGAGTGGGGGCCTGGTGGAGGCTGCCCCTGGTGGCGGGGGGGTGGGGGTGGTGGGGGGCATGGGTGGGGGCCTGGTGGAGGCTGCCCCTGGTGGCGGGGGGGGGGTGGGGGTGGTGGGAGACATGGGTGGGGGCCTGGTGGAGGCTGCCCCTGCACTGCTGGGGGTTGGGGGTGGTGGGAGGCATGGGTGGGGCCCTGGTGGAGGCTGCCCCTGCACTGCTGGGGGTTGGGGGTGGTGGGAGGCATGGGTGGGGGCCTGATGGAGGCTGCCCCTGGTGGCGGGGGGGTGGGGGTGGTGGGAGACATGGGTGGGGGCCTGGTGGAGGCTGCCCCTGGTGGCGGGAGGGTGGGGGTGGTGGGAGACATGAGTGGGGGCCTGGTGGAGGCTGCCCCTGGTGGCGGGGGGGTGGGGGTGGTGGGGGGCATGGGTGGGGGCCTGGTGGAGGCTGCCCCTGGTGGCGGGGGGGGTGGGGGTGGTGGGAGACATGGGTGGGGGCCTGGTGGAGGGTGCCCCTGGTGGCGGGGGGGTGGGGGTGGTGGGAGACATGGGTGGGGGCCTGGTGGAGGCTGCCCCTGCACTGCTGGGGGTTGGGGGTGGTGGGAGGCATGGGTGGGGGCCTGGTGGAGGCTGCCCCTGGTGGCGGGGGGTGGGGGTGGTGGGAGACATGGGTGGGGGCCTGGTGGAGACTGCCCCTGCACTGCTGGGGGTTGGGGGTGGTGGGAGGCATGGGTGGGGGCCTGGTGGAGGCTGCCCCTGCACTGCTGGGGGTTGGGGGTGGTGGGAGGCATGGGTGGGGGCCTGGTGGAGGCTGCCCCTGCACTGCTGGGGGTTGGGGGTGGTGGGAGGCATGGGTGGGGGCCTGGTGGAGGCTGCCCCTGGTGGCGGGAGGGTGGGGGTGGTGGGAGACATGGGTGGGGGCCTGGTGGAGGCTGCCCCTGCACTGCTGGGGGTTGGGGGTGGTGGGAGGCATGGGTGGGGGCCTGGTGGAGGCTGCCCCTGCACTGCTGGGGGTTGGGGGTGGTGGGAGGCATGGGTGGGGGCCTGGTGGAGGCTGCCCCTGCACTGCTGGGGGTTGGGGGTGGTGGGAGGCATGGGTGGGGGCCTGGTGGAGGCTGCCCCTGCACTGCTGGGGGTTGGGGGTGGTGGGAGGCATGGGTGGGGGCCTGGTGGAGGCTGCCCCTGCACTGCTGGGGGTTGGGGGTGGTGGGAGGCATGGGTGGGGGCCTGGTGGAGGCTGCCCCTGGTGGCGGGGGGGTGGGGGTGGTGGGAGACATGGGTGGGGGCCTGGTGGAGGCTGCCCCTGCACTGCTGGGGGGTGGGGGTGCAGGGGGACATGAGCAGGTGTGCAGGGTAGTCCCCTGTTTTGTAGGCTGCCTGCAGGGGCCGTGGAGGGTGTACAGGGAACACCTGTGAGGACCCACCCAGCCTAATCGCGTGTGACTTCCCACGCACCCCTGTAATACACGTACCCAGCCAAATCGCGTGTGATGATTCCCACGCACTCCTGTAATACACGTACCCAGCCAAATCGCGTGTGATAATTCCTGCGCACCCCTGTAATACACGTACCTGGCCAAATCGCATCCCTGTAATACACGTACCCAGCCGAATCGCGTGTAAAACTTCCCGTGTACCCCTGTAATACACGTACACAGCCAAATCGCATGTGATAATTCCCGCGTACCCCTGTGATACACGTGCCCTGGCTAATCGCGTGTAAAACTTCCCGCCTACCCCTGTAATACACGTACCCTGGCCAATCGCGTGTTAAACTTCCCACGTACCCCTGTAATACACGTACCCTGGCTAATCGCATGCAAAACTTCCCGCATACCCCTGTAATACACGTACCCTGGCCAATCGCGTGTTAAACTTCCCGCGTACCCCTGTAATACACGTACCCTGGCTAATCGCGTGTATAACTTCCCGCCTACCCCTGTAATACACGTACCCTGGCCAATCGCGTGTTACACTTCCCGCGTACCCCTGTAATACACGTACCCTGGCTAATCGCGTGTATAACTTCACGCGTACCCCTGATATGCACGTTACCCGCTTTGCGTTCCTTGTTTGGCAGCCCTGTAAACTGGTCCAGGGTTAGCGCAGCCCTTTGCGATGATTTTGCGATTTTGATGGCTTTTCCTTGCGCGAGGGCGTTCTTGGGGGCGTTACTGGCGCTGCTGCTGGGTCGCTGCGATACTCTGCGCCACGGCTGGTTTGGGAGCCTGAAATCCATGAATACGCTGTGCGCGGAAATCGGTTTTAGCGCACGTGCCTGGCGCAGTCAATCGCACGCGGACACTCTGCGCCAGCCGCTTGCGACACTTTTCTGCGAAATTCTATGAATTACCCTGTTAGTATTAAACAGGCACTTAATAATTAAGAACTGTCCACCTTTGTTTGTTACGAATATAGTTGTGTTTGTGGACCTCGTCCACAATCTAGGGTGCATAATTTGATTCCCGGGTTGTACTTCGTGCATAAATGCTGCCACTTAATGGGTGGCCACATTTCTCTGTTTTGTTTTGTACTTGGGTTATTTGTTTACACTGAACGGTGCACACTTAAAAAAAAAAGTGTGTCTTAATTATTGGAAATTTTAAAGTGACAGTTCATGTAAAATAGTCAAGCACACACAAAGATCTCTTTCTCTTTAAAGTGATACGAATATATTAAGGATATTTTGAGGTCTTTTTTCGATTAAGTCTACCGTGCAGTAAACTACCTATACCATATTTTGGATAACTGTTCATATTATCATTATTTTGTTTTTAATTATAGGCCACTCCAGGACATTTTAGCTCATAACATTTTACCTATAATTAAAGCATGGCTGGAGAGGTATGAGCCACTGCCAATGCTGTGGTGATGAAGCACGTAAAAGCCCTTATGAATTTAGGCACAGTCACTATGAAGCTGGTTCCATCTTCAGGGTGACATTGAGTGCCTAGCCTGCAGGATAGTGGACCGTGTGACATATTGCGCATTGCAAAAACCATTGTACATGGGCAATGTGGTTTGTGTCTAGCACCACATGAGGCGAAAGAGTGGAGAGATGCAGTTAGTTTGCCCATAGGACTAACAGTGGTGTATACATTACTGTGTGGGCGGTTGTTCTCTGAGGTGTAGAGTATTATATTGCAGCAAAAAGTACATTGCTTGTCGGCCGATGTTACAGATTTTGATAACAACTATTGTATCTTACACAAACAGTGGCACTGGTTGTCATATGACAACAGTAATGCAGAGCAGCTTACACTTTAATTATGTTATTTAAGCTGTTGTTCTACAGTATACTAGAATAATGGGAAATTAAAATGTCAAAACATAGTTGGATTCAAATTGCAAGTAAAATTGGTTTATTGTTTTATCAGTCTGAAAACTAGCTTTTTACTCTATGATCATGCCCACAAGTAAGGGAGATCTGCTCTCAAAGCAAAAACAAATGATGATAACAAATATTTCAGAGCACATCTTGTCAACAGGACTTTCTTTGTGCTCTTCTAGTGAAGCCTGGATTGTAGTCTGAAAGTTCCATTTAGACATCATTGCCAACATGATAAAGGACTTTACGCTATCAGCAGTCAAGTCAGGAATGTTATTATAACTGTTATAGAATCTAGGCATTCACTTGACCTATTTGCTGATACTTTGATGTGGTACACCATCTTTATGCACTGATCCACAGTAAGGCACCCTTGTTGGCCTTCAAATACTAGAAAGGCTTGTTGGTGCAGAGATTGGCTGGACTTCTGTTCTTATCTATGATAAAATAGAAAGATTGCCTTGAGACCTAAGGAATGTTGGTTGTGTACGGCTCTTAAATTGAATAGCCAATTGCTTAGGAGAGAGACGATCGATCTGACAGTCAAGAAATAAATACTTAGATAAAATGTGTGATTTTTCCATAGATGGGAGGTTAGCTCAGGGGCAACATGCTCGCCTTGGAAACAAGACGACACGAAGCAACACAGCTTTGATGCCCAGGTCCACGTTTAGAAACCTCTGGGTATTGAGCGGCGTTATAAATAACCTATCATATCATAGATTCTTTTCCTTGTATTGCTGCTAACCAATTAGATAATTGTTGTCAGCTGGTTCCAGGTAGGAGTACATGCAGGTCCAAAAGCCATTTGGGTTGGTTGGAAAATAAATTAACTTGATGGATGTCCCCCTTACAACCAAGAACTATTACATATAACAAAACAATGCAGAAGGCTATCCTGAGAAAAGCTAATAGCCCAGAACATCAATGACCAATTTTTGTATTGTGTTTCTTTCTGTTGGTGTTTTACTGATATCTTGATAAATACAAGTATGGAAACAACACAAGCACGTTTGCCTGTGAGTCATCTCAGGGACATAATTTCACCAAAATGCCAGGGGTAGCGCAAGTGACATCACACAACCCTTGTCCCCGATGACATCACAGGAGGTGATGTCATTTGGACCCACCTCAAGTGACATCACGGGAAGTGATGGCAAATGACCTTCAGATTTTTCAGATGCGTCTAGCACCTGTGTTTCCAGCCGCTCTCATTTCAGCAAGAAATAAGAACCGAGGCACAGAGGGAGGTGAGATTTGTCCACAATCACACATTTGGGGAATGTCATTTTCCAGATTCGACATGCAGCCTATTTGTAAAACATACATAATGCAGTTCTTGTAACAGGGTAACCGAAATCTCTAACTCAGGCTACAGCGAGTGTATGAAACATCTATAGCTCAACGGACACAGACGGACTCGTTATCTGTGCCATTGATGTGTTAAACAAGCACTGACCTGGGGAGGCGTGCACTGTCTATTTACCCAGGAGAAAAACGCTGCATGAGCAAGGCCTGAAAATTAAATCATTGACCAGTATTTAGTATCAACAAAATTCCCTGTTTATAAATGTATCTATAAGTCAGCTATGATAGAAGAAACCTATTGTGCGGGTGTAAACTGAGGCAATCTGTGAGGCAAAGTTTGCATGCAGTACCCTCTGGGACCACTACACACAACTATGACTACAGGTGTAAGCAAAACTAACTTTTGGTATAAGTCTGTACCACACAGATTTTGGTAGCAAGCTGAGTAGCCAGGCTTATCTCAAGAGGGAATGTGAGCTTGTAATGTGGTTACACAGAGGTCTACAATTACAAGTATTTAGATAGACACTTACACTCAAGGTTTCGTGGTAAAACACTTATTCATTTATGACACAGTCAGTTAGAAAACATTCACTAAAAGGAGGCAATCAATATCACACAACAATATCCTACAATACTTCACACTAACCGGTTCTGAAATATTTAAACTACTTTGAAGGAGGAGCAAAATGGCATTCACAGCATTTGAAGTAGGAGCAAAAATGCATAAGTTAATAAAACGAAAAGTAGAGTTACTTTTAAACAGTACAAATAGTTTGAGTTCACCAGAGGAGTTGGTCCAATGCAATAGGTAGACCAAAGTCAATGGGCTAGAGTCTTTTATAGGTAAAAACGGTTCTGGTAGATAAACGGAAAAGTCTTTGCCACGGTTCTTATTAGTAGCTCTCAGAAGAAAGAGTTATATGTCGGGTCACAAGCTGACTAGGCCTGCAAGTTGCCAAAGATTTGCACACTTTCGCAGTGAGAGGTACGTTCTCTCGGTCGGGTTTTCACAGTACCTTATATTGAAGAAAAAGATGCAGCTGAGGACTTCTGTTCCTGGCAGTTCCTGCAGATCTCGCTGTTCTTGAGCCTCAGTCATAGGAACAAGAGGGAGGACGTCGGGGGACGCCTGCACTGCACAGGGACTGGTCACAAAACTGGCAAACTGGCAATTCTTCGATTCCGGTAGCTGTCTTGAAGCACACAAACTGGTGTCCTTCTCCATGGCTATTCGGTTTCCTGCAGCACTCTGGGGAAAATACAACCAGCTCCGTGAATGGTGTCCAGGTGGCTTACGAGTTGATTGGACGCACCAACTCAAAGGAAAAAGTCATCCTTGAAGGGCTTCTCTGTCGAGATGAACTTGGCGACTCAGACCTGTAGCAGGGCTTCACCGGGCAAACCAACATTCCAGGAGTTGCAGCAGCCGTCCACTTCCAGCTCGTCTTTGTTTTTTTTCATTCCAGTGGTCGACTCTGCCTCCCAAGCCAAGAGACTAGCCTTTTAAACAGTTTTCTCCTGTTCCTTCCAGCTTAGCTGCCACTCACCCAGCAAGGTGGCTGGCCTTGCCGGACAGTCAGCCAGCTAATCATGCCAGAGTGCATTTGGGTCTCCCAGGAGACTAAGCACAGGGAGTTTTGGGCACCTCCCTAACTTCCTGCCCACCGCAGAGACTTAGGCGCTAGAGGCGGTCTTCAGTCCTGAAGCCTGCCAAAGGCGTAGGAACAAAGGGACCAAACCTAGTTTGGCACGCAGAGACAAACTCTAGAAGGACCTTTCCAAAAAGAAATGGCGAAAAAAGAAGACCTGTTTAAACAAAGGAGGCTCAGACGCCATCTTGAAAAACATGGCTCCTGCGATATAACGCTACCGGTGTTCGCGGTCGGGACAAATCATGGTAGTTTGTTGTAAAACCACTGCCACCAGCCATTTCAATAGGAAAGGGTAGCATTTGACTGCTACATGGGTTTCTAGACACAGGGGATACTAGGTAACCCCTCCGGCACTCTGTTGTAAGTGCTGGATCTAGGAATTTAAAAAGACTAGTAAAGTCAATTTAACTTTACTTTCTCTGGGAAACAGTAGTTTATCCCAGAGAAGGTATTTAAACCTTGGGACAGCCTGAAAAGGCTTCCCTGTGTCACTGCACTGAGGGTGCTGTGTAACACACATGAAAAGATGATGCCTATGGAGTAAAACCCCATAATCAAAGAACACAAGAGTAAAACACACATCAAAATACATGAGAGAGTGGGAACAAAAAGGCTCACACTCACTCCAGGTAAAAATAAATCAAGTCCTCAAAATCCAGCAAAGTTGCTGGGGTCTCTAAGGTGAAGGGAATTAGCACATTTATGCAAATTCTCCCTAACCCCATATGTCTCTGTGTGCATCTATCTTTAAGCTATATGACAAGCAACCAGATGTTGTCCCACACAACCCAGAGCCAAATATGACCCCTAGGCTTTGATACATAACTCTTCAAACTTTTTTAACGGGGGCGAGTTGTGGGAAGGGGGAGTTGGGAGTGGCTGCACCTCCCTCAAGAATGGAGCTCAGTGCATCCATGATTTTCAGAGCTCTATGTGCAAGGTGTGTTAGTCAATGAACCCCGCACCACCGGCCCGTGAATAAAGTCTCCACAGAGCCCTTTCCTTGAAGGAGTTTGAGTGGGGAAAGGTGGGTCACTCCATGGCTCTCTCACTTCTGAGACTCTGTGTCCAATGCTTTTTTTCTTAAAAAATGTTGCACCAGAGCAGGGTCCTGGTGGCTGCCCTTCTAAACCATTCAAATCACACTTGAATGGGTACAAGGTGAGCAGAGCCCAATTAGTGGAGTAGCACGAAATTTGGGGGGCCCCCTGCCAGCCATGCTGAGGCCCCCCCAAGCTTCTTGACAAAGCATAGGGCATGCCATACCCCAGGCCGGCCTGGACCTCCATGTGTGCACAATGTCCATGATGATTATGCCACTTTAGGGACATGCACTTCTCCAAGTGAAAGCTTAAATGTTTCACCTAGTGTAGAAAGAAGGGGGTGGTGCCTGGTCCCAAAATATAGCAGCCACCAGTGATGGCTGGTGAGTTGATTTAATGGAGGGTGTAAATATTTGCCACAAATATGCGATTGCAACTGAGCATAGCGAGAGGGCCCGAACTAACGCAAATGGGTTTGGGTGTTTCAGGGGGATTATTCCCCCTCCCATGAATAAATATTTTAGAATAATGGGATAAAATGGTACATTACACAGCACACTTTCTGTGAAAATGTGGGTAGAAGGCCAGACAGTTTGCAATTGGTTTTGTAGGGTGTATTGTAACTCATGGAAAAAAGTACAATACATGCAAGTCACAAGTTTCCCAATGCATGGTCATGCTGGTCCCTTCAATATATGCTAGTATAAAAAACATTTTCATGCTGGCTGTGCCCATTCATTCCCATGCTGGCTACACCAACATATGCTAGTATTCACATATAAGAACATACTCATGTTCGCTTTGAGATGTTTTTTATAATATCATTACTGGCACAAGACACAAAGCTGGCTCTGCCAATATATGCCAGTGCTCCTATCAGGAACGTCATTTCACCAAAATGCCAGGGGTAGTGGAAGTGACATCACATGAACCTCCGATGAAATCACAGGAAGTGATGTCATTTGACCCCACCCTGAAGTGACATCACAGGAATCGATGCGACACGACCTTTCACCCCTTGATAAAACAGGAAGTGGCATCACATAGCATTGTTTCTAAATACACTACGAAAATGATGGTTATGATATCACTGTAAAGTGATATCCATTATAAGAATGGATCACCATATCTATCATTAATAACACCCAACCTGTGTTGGAACTAATTTATCAACCTCAGCCGGCTGAAAGGCTGAGTTGACCTTGCCGGGAGTCTAACATGCAACCTGCAGATCACACACACATTGCAACAGGGAGCGCCCAACCCACTGAGCTATCCTAATGGCTATAGCTATCAGAAAACCAGCCACTCCAGAAACAATAAGCCACATGTTGCTGGTCACAGCCCAGGAGCCTCAATTTAAAAAGAAAAACTTTTTTTTAAATTTATTTTTTAGTGGTAGCAAAGGAGACCACAGGGGTAGCAAGGGAGATCACAGAGGTCAGAGTTGTGACCCCTAAATGACGTCCCTGGCTCCTATGTTAGAAAATACTCCCGTTGGCTTGGCCATTAAAAGTGACATGTCACAATAAGAAAACATGTCCAAACTAGTTCCAATTTAAGCCAGTGCAGACCCATAAGAACACCTATCATCCTTGCTTCATATAGATGCTCAGTTAATAAAAAGTCATGCTACAGCTACAGTAAGAAATATACATGCCTCTACACCATAACGACAGTCTAGCGAGGGAATACTGCTTATCAAACTTGCTTTTTCAAAGATGACGAGTAATAAATGCCATGCCACAGTAAGCACTGGCTAGACTGACTGGACCAAATGCCAGTCTAGCCAGGTTATGACACACATGACCTTGGCTTTGCCCGAAAATATGAGTAAAACGTGCAACGTCAATAAAGGATGCGTTAAAAATGCTCTAGTGATCCCCAGTTTCCCAGGGCCTTACACACACGCACACAAACACACAAAGCCATCCTCTTTCACCCACCCATACATCGCCTCTCATATTCATTCACACTGCATTCACAACACAGGCTTGCACCCACCCACCCAGAACATTCACACACAAAATCACATGCATACCCATTCACCCACCAGTCACTCACCCATATACCTTATCTCCCATACACCTACACTGGCACCCACCCACCCCGAACATTTGCACGCACGCACTCACATTCCTACTCACTCACCCACCATTCACTCACTCATAAACCTCTCACGTCCACTTACACTGGATTCTCCACACAGGAACGCACCCACCCACCCGGAACATTCAACCACACTCTAACATGTTCCTACTCATTCAACCACCAGTCACTCACTCATACATCTTCTCTTCTACTTGCACTGCATTATCTACATAGGCCCACACCCACCCATCCAGAACATTCAAACACACACACACACTATCACATTTCAACTCATTCACCCATCACTCACTGGCTAATAGCACATACATACATTTGACATGCACTACACACATGCAAAATACACATGACATTTTTAAAAAGAAAACCTTCTTACCTGTTTTTCCAGCTTAGGTCCGTCAATCCAGGCCACCCTTGGCTCCTACGTGCTGTTCACAACCAGGAAGCAGAATCTGGTTCCTGTATATGAGCCGTGAGGAAGCCAGAGGAGAAGGGTTTGCAGCTGAATGTGGCATGTGACATGTGCCACATGTCATGGTCAGCTCCAACCCCTACTCAGCACTTCCTTCTTGTGCATCAAAACCCGGTCCAGCCTTCACCCTGATGGGTGAAGACTGCATCGGGCACCCCCAGACCTGGTGTTGTGTGGCTCCTGCAATCTCCCTGGCAACCCCTGTAAAAACAACATTTTTTAAATTGTCTTTTTTTTCAACATGGGTAGCAAGGTAGCTTGCAGGGCTAGCAAGGGAGAACACAGGGGTCGCGGCTGCAACCCCTGGACACCCCCAAATGACATACCTGAGTCAACTATGAACTGGGCTTATTCCTATGACAAATTAATCCTACTTTGGGTCCTTTTTCCCTTTACTTATAGACTTGAGTCACTTTTTACTTGTAATTTGGCAATGAAACACAAATGCTTTCAAAATCTTCGAAAGAGCCTGTGCAATACAGATGCCATCCTCAGAGGGCGGTTTTCCGGAGTTTATGGTGTATTTTATTATACAGATAAACCTGCTAATCTTAACATAACATTATTCTGCCTTAATACAGCCGTGCTGCCTAGAAGCTGCGGTATAACCAAGCTGTTGTTAAAAAAAATAAAAAAATTGGTATGGGGGTCTTAGTAAAGAACTCACAATAGAAATATACCTTAACTTTCTCGTTTCCAAGAAAGAATGCAGTCGCGTGGAGCACATCGGCCGCATGGGTGGAATTGTGGTAGGAGTTGGTTGAGTGGTAGTTGACCTCAATAATTTGCAGCCAGGCACGGAGTGTAGCTTCTGTACAGTTTAAAAATTCACACACTCCAAACCGGCCAAAAATCTTTAAGCCCAGGTACACTAGTGGTCTGAAAAACAAGAAAAATAGAAGACTTATGAAATACAACACATTGATTCTTAGCCCTGGAACTCAGTTCAGAGAATACATCCTGGACGATCAGCATTGCCTGCCTATTGTAAGTTCATAGATGAAACCTCTCTCCTTTTCCCATTAGATTAACAATCGTAACAATAATGCAAGCTGAATTTAATAAATATTTGACAAAATATCTCATTACAAACAAACCCAGGGTGGGACAACTAAGGGTACAATTTCCAGATTATAAATGTTTAAGCATTATAATTGAATATATACACAATATCAAACAAAACAATTTATAGGCCTATATTGATAACATTAATGATAGTAACTAGGACAACCATACCAATGCGACTACTAGTAATAATGACTAGGAAGATGTACCCAGTGTATCATATGCTGATCTAGCGTTTTCTCTCTCACACTCTTTCTCTCCTCCTTTCTCTGTTATTTTCTCTGTCTGCGTTTGTCAGTCTTATTGTGAGGCATGTGTTTACTAAAGCCGCCCCTGCCGTTTCCAACAGCGGCACGACACGAGGAAAAACAAATATCTTATGTGTGAGGAGGAATGGCGTTGTTTGTTTGCAAAATCAGCAATTCAAAGAAAAACAAATATTTAATTGTGCTAACATTATATTCTGTAACTTTTTTAAAATGTTGCAATGTTCATGTCTAATGTTCATTTTCAGTACATTGTTTAGTCATAATGTGTATATTACACTTGACTTCCTGGGAAATTACATCAGCAAAACGTAGAAGAACTATATTCATTATTTTCTGATAGATGCCATCATTACAAGATAGACAGTCTGGTCACTCCTATTGTACTCATTTTAAATGGGAAATGGGAAGGGCACAAATAACACCAGTGAGGGGTCCAGCCTGCTTTGCTTAAAATCAAATAGCATTTTGGGAGCATAAGAATGACTGCATTTTGTTATATTTGACACTTGTGTCTGTTATGAAAGGGTTGCATGTTTGAACCACTAACTTCATATCTAAGTTATTATCGTGTTATTAGACCTCTCCGCAGCCTTCGACCTAGTTGATCACAGCTTACTGGTGTCAAGGCTCGGAGAGGTCACCAACTGCTCCATAATTGCATCCAGATGGATTGCTTCCTTTCTGGGTCCCAGAATGGTGAGGGTCTGTGTTGGCAATAATCAATCTTCTCCAATATCTCAGACATGCAGAGTTCCACAGGGCTCCTGCCTATCGCCTCTGCTTTTCAATCTTTATATCCGTCCCCTTCTTGACCTCCTAAACAAATTAGGAGTGCAATACACGAACTACGCTGATGACACTCAGGTGGTCATACAGCTGAGTGGCTCCTATAGCAGCGATACAGTAACCATCAATAAAATATATAAAGCCATACAAGACTGGATGGCCTGCAATTCTCTTGCCCTGAACGACAAAAAAAACTGAACTCCTCATTGTGGCATCAAAAAACACCCGGGCGAAACTTGACTCCAACTATGCTAGTTTCCATATTGCCGACAATACCATTCTCGTCCAGAAGAAAGTCAAGACCCTAGGCGTCGTTCTTGACGAAGAACTTTCTATGAAGTCCCATGTCTCCAGCATTAAATCTAGCTGCGGTCTTATAAATAAAAGAATAGGCTATATTCGACCATTCATCTCGGAAGAAAACTGTGCCCTTCTGTCCACTGCACTGATCAATTCAAGATTGGATTATTGCAACAGCCTCCTAGCGGGCACCACAGCCTCCAACATCCAATCATTACAAGTGGCTCAGAATAATGCTGTTCGTAATATCTTCAATCAGTCCCGTCGTACACACATTTCCACTTTTAGGAAAAAACTTCATTGGCTTCCCGTTAAACATTGGATAACGCACAAGATATTGACCACGACCCACAAATGCCTCAGCCTCTGTAGCCCCACTTATTTGTCAGCCCTAATTAGCATTAAATCTAACACGAGGAACCTTCTTTCATCCTCTGCCAGTATTCTCAAGCATCCAAAATACAGGACAGCCAAACTTGGAGGTACCACTCTTGACGCTCAAGGTCGCCTTCTATGGAACAAACTCCCAGCCCAGATGCGGCAGATCCAGGACTACACTGCATTCAAACGTACTGTAAAAACCCACTTCTTCAATCTGGAATAACTCTTTGACACTTCTTTTTCTTTGCCATGTCTGTTTGTTTGTTTTGTTCAGTTTTATGTGCGCCCTGAGGCCTACGGGCATGTTGGCGCATTACAAGAATTAAAATAAATAAAATAAATAAAATAAGCAGACACAAACATCAGAAAGACAGTCTTGTGGATTTGCTTAGAATCGCATGCTCTGCATAGACTAGCAAGCTATACTGGGTGAAGGCGGTAGGTTGATAGAAGGGACAGAGGCAGATAAATGTTTCAATACTGCCTGTCCCACCTGTGAGACATGTCTTGCTTATGTGTCAACACAGCAATGTTGTGTGGAAGTGTACACTGAACTCCATGTGGCTGTTCTGCAGATAGCCTCCAGTGGCACGTTTGTGAAGAAGACCAAGGTAGCCCGTGGACAACGTGTGGAGTGTGCTCTAGGTGTAAATGGCAGTGTTTTGTTTGATACCATTTAACACTGCTGTTTGCATCTTACTATCCATCTAGCAATGGTAGCCTTTGAGATAGGATGCCCTTCTCTCCCGGCTGCTACGGATACAAAGAACTGGTCTGTTTTTCTGAGTAGCTTTGTTTTGCTGAGGTAGTACATGACTGCTATCCGAACATCTAGTGTACAGAATGCTCTTTCCCCAGAGTTCTGTGGGTGTTGAAAGAAGCTGGAAGTTCAATGGATTGGTTGACATGGAACGTAAAAATGTACTTTGGTGAGAAGTGCAAGTGCATTCTTAAGACCACCTTGATTTTATGTATTGTGATAAAAAGTTCTGTCACAGACAATGCGTGAAGCTCACTTACCGTTCCAATAGAAGTGATGGCTATAAGGAAGGCGGTTTCGTAAGTGAGAGTTTGAGGCTTGATTTGTGCATATGCTCAAAAGAAGGGCCCATGAGCCTACATAAGACAATATTTAAATCCCAACCAGGGGGTGGTTTTACAATAGGGGGATAAGGCCTTTTAACTACCTCCATGAAAGGCTTTCATGACAGGAACTTTCCACCAAGAAACCTTGTTTTGTGATGTTATATATGCGGACAGTGAGGCTAAATGGACCCTTAATGAATTAAAGACCAGGCCAGAGTCTAACATGTGTACTAGAGAGTGAACTATACACAATGGTGAGCAGACAATTGGCTTGACATTTGGCTTTTTTACACCATAACACAAATCTTTTCCATTTGTTTACGTAGCCATGTCTAGTGTTTGGTTTACGAGCTTATTTTAATATTTCCATGAATCTGTCAGGCAGTTTAACGTGACCACACTCTATGACTTCAGGAGCCAAGCTGCTAAATTGGCTGTTCAAGGTTGAGGGTGCAGGATCAACCCCTGATTCTTTGTACAGGAATGTTAGCTTTATTGGTGGGCAAATGTACATTTTGAGGAGATTGGAATACCACGTCTCACATGCTCACATTGGGGCAATTATAATCATTCTCAAATGTTCCTGGTGCATCTTGTGGATTACTTTGTTCAATAGGGATGTTGGAGGAAAAGTGTATGCAAATCTCCATGACCAACTGATCCACAGTGCATTCCCTTTGGACCTTTTCTGTGGGATGCCGGAGGCGTGACCTAGGGATTTTGCATTTTCTTTTGTAGAAAACAGGTCTATGTTTGGTTGCCCCCAACGTGTCAAAATGTTGTTTACAATGTCAGAATGTAACTCCCACTCGTGTTCTGAGGGTTGACTTGTGCTTCTGCTTTTTGTTTCTGCTTGGCAGTTGTGGTCCCCTGGAACATGTTGAGATAGGAGATGTATTCCCCTTTGGAGGCTCCATTTCCAAATATTCTATGCTAGTGTGGGATGATTTAGGGAGCGAGTCCCGCCCCGTTTGTTGATGTAAATCATGGTGGTTGTGGTGTCTGTTATAATCAGTACATTCTTCCCTATTAAGTGATGTTGAAATGCTTGTAGTGCTCTGTAAACGGCTAGCAATTCCAAAACATTAATGTGTTTTTTAGCAAGTTTATGTGTCCACATGCCCTGCGCTGTATAGTGATGCATCTGTTGTGATTGTGATGTGTGTTGTTGGGTTGACAAAATGTTTCCCCTATAAGAAGTGTTTCTTTGTCCACCAAAGAACTACTCACACCACTGTTCACGAAACCTGCACCAGATCGTTCCAATTGCCCTTTGCCGGCGACCATTATTTTGCTAGCCCCTATTGCACTGGATGCTTGTGTAGCCTTGAAGATGCATGCCGTCATCATGCCGAGAAGCTGCATTACCTTTGTGACTGTTATCCAACGACCGACTGCATAACAAGGGATCTGCTTTAGTATGTTTCGGGCCCTCTCAGAAGGAAAGAACAAAGTGTCCTGTGTCTGAATTACTTCCCCATGGAACTGTTTTTGCTGAAAGGGCGTGACTTCTTTTCATTGATGGAGAAGCCTAGTTGATGCAGAAGATGTAGTGTTTTCTGTGTATTTTGCTGCAGTATTTCTGGTGTTTCTTCTGTTATTAGCCAGTCATCCAGATAGGGGTACACTGGGATATTTTCTCTGTGCATATTTTCTGCTACTACTTCTAGTACCTTTGTGAATACTCGGGAGGCTGATGCGTTACCAAAGGGATGCACCTTTCGTTGGTAGTGCGTCAACCCTACTTTGAACCTTAGATACTTTCGATGTGCTGCCAGCATTGAAATATAAAAGTATGCATCTTTCATGCCCAATGTTGCCATGAAGTCTCCCTTTTTGGGCAATAGGAAGACTTCCTGCAATGTCGTCATTCTGAACTTTTGTAGTTTGACATAAGTGTTTGCTGGTCTGAGGTTGACCACTGAGCATTTGGTCTTGTCTTTCTTTGGAACAAGGAAGCACACATAATAAATACCATTGTTTACCTCTGATGGTGGGGTGAGTACTATGGCTCCTTTCTGTAATACAGTGTTTATCTCGTATCTCGGCTACCCGTGTCTTATTGTTGACAACACCTGTCTGACATGATCCCCTCCCAAATGAGGGCAAATGATGTAATGAGTCATTGTTTGGTGGGTGTGGCCGAACCTCGACTGGCTTGGCCTCTACCTCTCCTACGTCTCTTTCTAAATTGTCTGCGATATTAAGATTGAGACGTGGACAATTGTCCCTAGTTGGTATACCATGAGCTGGAGTGTGCACCTGAGATATGGCCCGACTGGCCTGAGGATCTAGGGTAGCTTTTATTAGGAAAACTACAGTGGTTGGAAAATTAACCTCTTTGTTGAAAGGGTTTACTTGAAATTTGTCCCAATGTTTTACGAGTCTCGTGCTCTTTCTTTGCAGTTTTAAGAGCATTGTCTACTGCTTTGCTGAATAAGACATTAAGCCTCATTACAAGTTTGACAGTATCCTGATGGTAAATCCGTCAAGATACAGGCAGACTGCATTACCGTTACCGGCACTCAGTCTGGCTGAATTATTGGCAGATTATGAGTGCTGGTAAGGGTGGTAAATCTCCATTCCATGGAGTCCCATCGGACTCTATGGGGGATTTTCTGGTAATACTTGCTATTTGTTGCCGGTAGGGTGGTTGAATTACCTCCAGCTCTTGACTGGAGGTAATTCCTCCACCACACTGGAAAAATTGTACTTTCCCGGTGCAGAAACATGCCGATATACGGTAGTATCGTGTTATTTCCGCCCCAGCAAAGTTGTAATGAGAACTGTCCTCCACAGGCATGTTTAGCAGCGTGCCTGAGTTTCTGGTCTGAACCCAGAATTTCTTATCCACGCATGCCTTTTAACGAGGGTGCCCACTGCAACCATTCTACCAGCGTTCTCTGCAGCATCAAGAGTGTTCTTGATGATGGTGTCAGCCGGTTGTTTGCCCTCTGTTAATGTTTTAAGTATTTCCGACCTAAGGGGCTCATGGACGTGATCCCATTGTGCGCTATTAAAACTTTCAATAAGAGTTGTATTATTGGCAATATGGATTTAGAAAGTAGCTGATGTTGCTACCTTTTTCTCTAGGGCGTAAATCCTTTTGCTGTCCTAATCAGGAAGTGCCTCAGATGTGGCTAAGGGAGTCCCATCTCTCTTACGCTTAGTAGTAACTACCAGAGAATCAGTTTGAGATGGCCTTTGATAAATAGAGGGCCAGTAGGTGCTGGCTTTAACTGCTTCTCAATGCGTGCTCCCCAGGGGTCTAACCTCTCTCACTGGCTGTTCGACCAATACCTGGCACTGCATTGCTGCTCTCTGCTACAACTTTCAGTGCTATGCAGATGACACTCAGCTCGTTTTCAGTCTTCCCTCTGCCACCTCTTCTCCTTCTCTCATCTCTGACTGTCTGTCTGCTATCCAGGAGTGGTGTGCTGCCAGCGATCTCTGCCTTAAAGCCAGTAAGATGGAGATTCTCCTCATCGGCACACCTGCATCCTTCTGTCACTCTCTGTCAGGCCTCACTTGGCCCTCTTACTGCTCCCGCCTGTGAGGCTAAGAACCTCGGGGTCATCTTCGACTCCACCCTCTCCTTTGCTCCTCACATCTCTGACGTCTCTTAGAAGTCACACTACAAACTGCACCTCCTCAGAGGTATTCTTCCTTTCCTCTCCTTCCCCCCAGAAGCTCACTGTCTCCAGAGCCCTGGTTCTCTCTAGGCTGGACTACTGCAACAGCCTCTTTCTAAATCTGCCTTCCTCTACTCTCCGCCCTCTGCAACTCATCCAGAACAGAACTGCGAAACTTGTCCATGGCCTGAAGCCCAGGGATCGTATCTCTCCAGTACTGAAATATTTGCATTGACTCCCAGTGGCTGCGTGGATTAAAGTCAAGGCCCTCTGCATTGTCCACAAGGCCTTCTGTGGCCTGGGGCCTCGATACCTTCAACTCTTTCTTCCTAAATATCTTCCTTCTCAAGCTCTTCACTCATCCGCCTCCAACTCCATCAGGGTCAGTTGCTTCTCCAAGCAACGTGTTGGTGGTAGATCTCTTTCTTCGGCTGAGGCCTCCCTCTGTAACAGCCTCCCTGCCTCCCTGGAACTTGAGGAGAATCACCTCCGGTTCCGGAAGCACCTCAAAACCTTGCTCTTTGCTTCTGCTTTCTCCCCTCCTCTCCCCTGCTTAACTCCTGGCTGACCCTGCACTGGTCACCTGGCTACACTCTGATCTCGGGCCCAGGTCCCCTCCCCCGTCAGTTGCACACATGCACTGCCTACCTGGCAACCCCTGCACTTAGGGACTGTTTTCTGTATCCCTTACAGTCCCCCACCAGCACTTGACACCTGATGTCTGCACTTACCCCTGCACTTGCCACCTGCTGGCCATTCTTCTCTTATTGTTTTTATTAATTCCATCAATCCCATGTACTGCACTGTCCCCACCCCCCTCCCACCCTGCACTTTTCCCCTTTCCCACTTCCCCTCACTTGCGCTATCTGAATGACATTTGGCCTAGTAGGATCGTTGTCTCTGTCTTCCCTCTGCCCCACCCCCTCTGCCTTGTCGCGCCTTGAAACGCCTGTGTATATGCGCGTTATAAATGCCATATCACATCATTCTGAGTGCATCGCTAACGCACTGTGCCGCCCGCCATGCAGCTTTCAGACTGCCTGCATCCAGGCGCTCACTTTTATCACATTCCACGGTCCTCCATATTTGATTGGCTGAGACCGTGCCCGTTTAATGTAAATGATGACGCAGCTTACGCATCTGCCACCTGCTGCTCGGCCCGCACCAGTGGCATTTGTTCACTTTGATTTTAAACCATTCACTTTTTCAGAAGGCTAATGCAGTAGGAGAGGAAGAGGAGAGGGAGAGAGCATGCGTGTGTGCTCACGCACGCGCGCCCCCAACAGCATCTGGAAGTAAGGGGGCAAGAGGGGAATGACAGCAGCCCATCCCGCCTTGCAGACACCCAACTGGGAGTCAGACTGCCCAACCCCGCTTCAGGTCCTGGCCTGACCACCACTCACGCCCCTTCTGCAGATCACTGCTTGCACCCTATAAAGTGTGTCAGGGAGGCAACGGGCATCTGGGAAGGGCAGACAAATCCCTTAACCCGCCATACAATACAAAACAAATATTGCTTCGGTAAGATTGCCACCTTCCATCTGCAGTGCTACGATGAGGTATGACTAGCAGCAAGCGCTACAGGCAAACGACAATTGGTTTCATAATTATAATTGCTATACCAAGCATTGTGCTCTTTGACGAGGCTTGATGCTTCCCATAGGCCTTAGTGCTGCAGCTGTGCAGCTTTGCTGTGCTGTGACATGAGAGGGGTGGCTGGCACCCAAGTCCCTGGCACTTTTTCCATTGGCCTGAAAAGAAGGCTAACACACAAAGCTCACACTCTCTCTCAAGCATGACACTTTTTGGAAAACATGCCCCACTGTTGTGATTGTTCAAGGAAGCCCGTCTCCGGAAGACGAGGACACAGTGCGCAGGTCACACTCTGCACCGACACCGCCTCCACGCTAGGCTTGTTTAATTCCAGTGGCATGCTTTATTTGAGATAAACCATTGGCATTTTCTGTCATCGGCAAGGAAAGCTTTGTGGACGCTTAGGAGGTTAGGGTCTGCTATGTCTGCAGGCGATGCTCACCTGGAAGTGGTGCACCATTGGGCAAAGAACCCAATTGTGTGCCGCCTCATCTAGGCTGCATTGTCATTGTGCTACCAAGTTTAAAGGCACTGTCCGGCTAAATAGCCATGTGTGTATGCCACAAAGGAAGAGTGTGTGTGTTGGACGCTAGTGGGCTGAATCTGACGCAACAGATTGTCAATCTCCAATCCGTATTTTGCAGGGATGTAAATTAAACCTCTAATGCTGGCTGAAGCCCAGGCTCCCCTTTTTTCTCCTACCTGAATTTGTAGCTTATTAATGTGGCTTTTTAAAAACTATTTATGTATTTATTGCGGACCACTACACACCATCTGGACTGCCCTATCACAACTAATTGGATAGGCAACGAGGACACTGAATACTCAGAGAGGCAGCAAGTTTCTATACTGTCTTAAAGTGCCCAGTGCACATCACACTTTCTTACTAACACTAACAATATACTGAGTACAACAAAAGTATCTTCTGGTGTAGGAGAAAACGGGGAAAGGCAAGAAGGCCTGGCAGAACAGGAAGGATACGTAGGTCCATATATGTGGGCACTGCATGTTATCAAACCTTAACACGAAGAAACACACGGCATGTCCACAGCAGTTTCGACAGGCACCACTTGACAGCGTCACTGCCTTTCGATGATAGATAATCTGCAAAGGGAAGCCACTGACTCATGTCTGCAGCCATGACTCATGCCACTAGCAGCAGCAATCCTTTCAATGCTGTACCTTTGACGTACACTATTTCGCCAGCTCCGGGTGTTCAAGGCGCTCACTCTTTACCATGAGGTGGGCAATTGCTTTCTGTGCAAATGCAAGAATTCAACAGGCATGGGGAGTCCACGCTCGTGGAGCTGTGAACAATGCAGTGGGCCAACATCGCAACCACAAAGGAAATGAGCATTGGCAATGCCAACAGTTTGGCCTTTTGTGTAAGCATGGGAAAGGCTCTTCCTTAGTGGTAGTAACTGGTGCAAGTATATGGGAATCTAATAGCAGTGCCAGGCAAATGCCTAATACTGACGCACAAGCCAAAACGGTTGGCTTCGCCAATGCTTGTATGTGTGGCGTTCACCTGCATTGGACTGTTTTGGGCATACAATCGCGCAAAGGTGCTGCATGAGGTTTCTATGTGCCATATGAGGTTTCTATGTGCCATATAGCAAAGGTTTTGAAGAATAGTAGCCTATAGTGCTCGACAAGGACATCTCACCATTTAATGTCCCCCTGATGGACTTTCTAGATATTCCTAGTCCTCCAATACCAGTATAACCGTCTTGCAATGTTATAACCCACCATTGAATGAATGGGCGCAGACCGCAAAGGCCACCATTTTTGGTGACCATGTAAAAGTTGATTTCAGAATGTTACTGGTTTAAGACTGAGTAATTAAATATTGAAAACATAAGATTTCTGTAATTTGACAAGGCATATTACATAAAGTATTTCATTCAAAGGTTGATTCAGAAATGCTTCTTGTGAAGCAGGCCTGTGTAGTTTGATAGTGTCGCAAGTATTACACTGCATCGAATTTCAGAAATGCATATGTGCATTGTTAGGGAGGGAAAGGGTTAATGCGACACGTGAGTGTGTGCGGGGTATTATGGAAGGAAAGCACTGTCAGCCACCTGCACCACTCGTTCCTCCCTCTGTGGGGCATGCCGGAATATCCCACCCCGGATGTGCACCAGGGGTTCTTTACAGTTAGTTTGTTGCTTTATGCACTGGTGTTCGTGCACACTCGCTCTTCGGCCGCGTGCAGAGTATGGGATATGTCGGAGCCTGTTGGAGCGATGTTGGAGGGAGTCATGTAAATGAGCGGATGCTTGGAGTCTTGGATGTGAGACCTGGGACAAAGGTCCCAGAGTGTCAGCTGGAAATGGATGTGATGCTGTGAGGATGGGCAGGATGCTGAACCTAATTCCCTGTAACCAAATGCAAGTCCGAATAAGCAAGAAGAATACACCTCGAGATGCCCTTTGCAACCTCGCTCCAGCGGTTTCCCTTCGCACAAGGTGTGAATCCAATATCCTGCTTGATGGGGATGTGTTTACCGCGTCTTCTGCTCCTTTGTCTTTTGAAACAGTTGCTTGCCAGGTCCTCCTCCTTGCGTGAACCGCAAACATGACAGCGCCAGTTGAAACTTCCCCTTTCAAGTCCCCAGCAGGTCTCTTCCGCAGTTGACTTCCTCCCCACGTTACATTCATATTGTGGGCCAGGCCGAAACGTCTGTTCCGAACACAATAATTGCCTATGTTGTGAAAAGGCCTTGCGTCTAGCCTAAAATGCTGTTGTCTTCTGCTCCTCTTTTCTGAAATATTTCAGCCACGCTGACACATCCTGCTGGTGGCATATAGTACTCGGCACACATCTAAGCCACCCCAAACCACTGCAGGAATCCCAACTCCTTTCCAGTGATATACAACCTTGTAATCCTTCTGTGATTATTGTACAGGCCTCTGTTGCTCGCCACTTATGTTCATGATATCAAAAGCCCCATACCTATATCCATACACACATACAACTATACAGGCATACAGGCATGATATGATATGATAGGTTATTTATAACGTGCTTAATACCCAGAGGTTTCTAAGCGCGGACCCGGGGATCGAACCTGTGTTGCTCTGTGCCGTCTTGCTTCCAAGGTGAGCACGTTGCCCCTGAGCTATCCTCCCGAGGCATGCATTGTGTTCTTGTATTTCCACAAGGCAAGGGGCATTTCTCAGTAAATCTCTCCTGCCAGTAAGTAGTCTGATAGCTCCCAAATAGTCACCTGCACTCTCTTCTGCTTGCACTCTTTCCAAACGTGTTGTCTTCCATTTTTGTTGCTTGTGACATAGCCACTGCTCTCCATTCTAGCTCCAACAAGCTGAATATGTGAATAACCAGCTTGCACCATATATTCTCATTTAGTGCTAAAGGGCCATGCCAAACCATAGGCAGGCTTGATGCCAGCATTGTTCCATGTATAATTTGGTCCCACGTGGGTGTCCTGCGCCTCTGTCCTTGCTACCTCTCCCTCTTTGCCCACCTTACTTGTGTCCATCATCTAAAACACATCTCTTTGTCCCTTGGTCGCTGCCACTATTTCTTTCTTTTTCTGTGCCATGCCCTTCCATCCCAGTTCCCTCTTTATGATGTTCTTTGCCCCATCCCCTTAGGTGATCACCGTCTCTTCTTTCACCCCATGCCATGCCTGTGCCAGCCATTTCATTTCTTCTCAATCGCTTCTGTTTGCTCATTGTTTCACAATTGTTCTCAATTCCCCTCATCGCCATGGCCTGTGTGTTTGCTGGTGGGCTTGGGTTCCTTCGTCACTGGAGGAGTGCTTGCTGGTTCTTGTAGTTCTATTACCTCCAGCTTTCTGTACGTTGCTGGTCACTTTGGTACAGTAAGGCCATCATTACTTCTCTCTTTTCTCAGTCGGCTCTCGTTCCTCTGCCCAGCACCCTTTCTCATCTCCCTTTCTTATCTTCCTTTTCCTGATCAATGCTCCAACCACAAGCATGTCAGTATATACTGCACTTTTGACCCCCAAAGGCAGTGAAAAGCATATGTTTTGTTTTGAGAGCTGTCTGTCTTGGGTTGATACAGCTATGTAAAAAATTGTGTTGTGTTACCCTATAAGACAAAAACAATGTTCTAGAGCATAAAGCACCCTTTTAGCTAATTTGCATCCTTGTATGTATTGCTTAGTGGCTCTGAACTGGAGGTGTTTCCAGGGATTGATACTGAGTCGCACTGGGGCACTGGTGGCACTGGGACATGCGTGGCTTCGTTGGAATGACCCACCCTACACTCAGTCACCAACACATACGCACATGCCAGCACACACGTGCATGCGCGCGCCTGTGTGTGTCTGTTCATATATTTTGTTGTTGTTGCTCTGTACCCCTTTGGACATGTGCATCGCGCTTTTGACATATGTATGGACTTGTTTGTGTTTCTTCATAAGTATGTGTATCTTGATTCCTTCTTACTTAACTCCGCCCAAACCCCCCTCTAGCTGCTCGTAAGAAACGGACATTACGATTATGGGCAGGCGCTACAATTTACCACTACACATTTTATATTGGCCCAGAAGTATGACATATGGTCCTTTCCTGCAGACAACCTGCATTTAGTACATTGGATTTTTACTGCTGCTAAATTTTCAGTTGACCTTCCTACGACGCGCTATACACTTTTCTCCTCTCAATATGGCCTCTGCATGCCTATTACAATATGGCCACCTTCGGTACGATTCCCCTTCAATTTCACCTTTTCACCTTGCATACTGTGTCACACACTGCACGTGCTAAGATCATTTACCTTGGTTTTTAATCGTATAACCCTGTCAATTGGTAGCTATTGCCCTTCCACATCACATATTATTCTTTGCACATGGCTGCCTTGGTATCTCTATTCAGTTTCTTACAAATATATATTTCCTTATTATTCCATATTGTAATTTGAAATCATTTGAAGGACGTTTCATTTTGCATTGTTGCACACCGAACAAGGCTGCTGAAGTATTACCATGCATTTAGTCTTTTCATTTGTACTGGCTACATATTGCATCAGCTCATTCTGGCAATATATGTTATATCCCCATGGAGCTAATATTTCAGTTCCTTACATCCCTCAACTGTTTTGTTATACTGTCCATTCTTTGATAAACTATACATTCGATTACTTTTAAAATATGCCGACCACCATTCGGCCAGTAGCCAATTCCCTGCTATCAATACAGAAGTACAGCGTGATTAAACACAGGCCAGACAGAACATCTGGCTCCCAACAGCTCCTTATTAGGGCAAACCAAACCCATTCGCTTAAGTCAGGAATGTGCTTCAAAATAACTAAAGTGGGGCCAGGCTGGTCATTTACCAGGAAGTGCTGATGTTCTAGGATTAATTCCAAGGTCATTGTTTCTCATGATGATTGCAGGGGACCAACACAAAAGATCACGGAGCTCTCATCAAGCTGGGTCCTGGTCCCAGCTCGTGACCTAACACAGCAAAACAAATGTGGGGCTATGTGCAAGTTGGTTTAAGCAAAATAAAGAACTGCAGGTAGCTCCCATGATTCTTCTTGCAGATTCTCAGGGTCCCTCCCCGTTGGCCTCAGTCTATTAGGAACGGTATCAGTCTCTAGCGTTCATAACTTCCTTGGCAATCTTGGCAATGTTCCTGTGCACCTAGGGGAAGGAGGGGGGGATAACTCCTCTGGATCTTAAGCCTGCACTGGAGCCTGATGTTTGTTCCTTCGCGCCTTGAAAGATTTGTGTATAGGCCCGTTATAAATGTCATATCATATCATATCATTCAGGGCCTCCCTCAGGGTCTTGGGTTCCTGGCTTGCCAACCCCAACTATCTCTCCTTCTTGATTTCACGTTTCAGGCTCATATCTAGGGGGTCTTTTTTCACTAATGTCTCTTCTTCTTCCTTAAGCTATCCTGTCTCCTTTCATACCATGTCGTGGTTCCTGCAACCCCCTTACTTGTTCACACCCTGTGAGCATGGAGTATGTTGTTTTCATAATCTCCTCAGCTATTTGCCCTCTACTTCTCACCTACCCTTTACCGTTCCTTTACAGCTCCTCCAGCTCTTCAACTATTCCTTTATTAGGTGCCCTTTGCTACCTCCTCCCTGTCTTGCAGCAGCACAACCTCCTCAACTACTCTTAACTTTTCCTTCTTAATATTTGGCACACTTTTTTCCTGGTCTCCTCTTGTCCCCTACTCCTTTAGTCTCTCGCACCACCTCCTTCACTCCTCTTGGCACCTTGTGCTTAATGTCTCTTACTAGCCCCAATTCTACTGAGATACCACTACACTGAGTGCTACTTTCACTGCTTGACCCCATGGGTGACCATCTCTTTCACATTGTCCTGGGTTTCCTTTTTCTCAACCTCTCCCTCAGCCTCCTCAAGCTTCCTCTAACTCATCCTCCTGGGTCTTCCTCTCCCCTGTCTAAGTCTTTTGCTCCCCAATCTAGGTCTTTCTCTCCCCATCCCACTGAGGTATTTTTCTCCCCAGTTCACTTAGTCTCTTCTCCAGCCCCTATCTTTGCCTTGCCGGCCTCCTGGTTCTCTCCTCTTGTCTCCTGCGCCATCTGCACTCTTTGCCAGTTGAAACTAAATCAGCACCTTCTCCCAACCCCCGCTCCTTTCTTCCACTGGCCTTTCTTTCATAGGGCTGTGAATCCGCCTGCCAGCCTCTCTCTTGCCTGTGGAAACCCGTGTGTGTCCTACTATGCAGCTAGGAGGTGGAATGACTGATGGGCACCTCCCCTTGGTGTGGCTGGCAGTTCTGATGTGGGACTTGGTTTTGGAGAGTCCATAGTCCCTACTCCCGGGCAGGGTCGGACTGGGGCATAAAATGGTCTCGGGCACCAATGAAAAAGTAACACTGGTCAAAGCTACTAGCCGCATGGTGAAGTCATTTATGAAGATGGCGCGCATGGGCCAAAAAGGTGGCCAGTTCGAGCCTGTCCGTGGGCTATGTTCTGTTTGCTTGACACTCCATAGCCCTGCCCTTGGGCTATTCACCCTTGGCCTAAATGGTGTTAGGTGTATAATTGTGGAAACCTTGCAAGGGTACTGGTTAACTACTCCTGGAGTTTCCTGTTCTAGTTTAGGTCCTGCTCTTTCCCCTGTATGTTAATATATGATTCCTGCACCCACACAGAGGAGCCGAGTGGGTCAGTGCTGCCAGCTCCGCTGGACCAACCCTCCTTGATTCGCTTAAAGGTCCACAAACTTCTAAGGCATCAAATCTGATCAGCCCCTGCGTTTCTTATGTTACATAGTGGGGGTAACCAGAGATCTACCCCTTGCCACCACGTGGTCCCAGCACCGAGCCCCCTTGATGACCCGACCATACCATGCAAGGTCAGGAAGGGGACTTAATCAGAGACCTATGACCCCCTTCATTCTTGTTCCAACTCAACCCCCGCCAATCCCATACGTTTTGTTATCATCTTATTCTTACTTATTTGGCTATATTTTTTTGTATTTTTTTTACTTGATTTAACTGTATTTAACAGTTTTTACAAGAGAAGTCATTATTCCTTATGTGATAATTTCTTAGTCATGGTTACCCTTCGTTTTGTGATCGATTCTCCAGTGGTTACATTTATATTCTGGAGGAACTGGCCAACAGCGATAACTACTTTTGTGTTTCCTCCTGACATTAAGACGTTCCACAAATGTTCTTCTTCCAAGCTCCTTTTGTTTTTGAACTGGTGGCCCAAGTGAGTCATTCTTTTTTTATATTTTTTTATTGATTTAATCCATGTATTTTTGCTATGTTCGACCTTTGAAAATCATCACCTTTTATTTACTTTGCACTGGATTACCTTTCAAATATGCCCACAATGGTTCAGTCCTCTCCTTTCTGCTGTCATCTTAAGCCTCCAACTGCCATCCTCAGTCTTCCCCAAACCACACTGTATCAACAGGGAACCCTACAGCCCACCATCATGCATTTTTCCCCACGTCTGTGCATTTCTCTTTCTTTCCCGCAAACTTCACACTTAGGGCTCACAATGTTTGAAACAGTAGTGGGGTAGAACCACCTCTTCCAACTCTCACCATCCAGCTCACTGCTGCGGCTCAGACCTGGCAAAAAGAGGATGTCGCTCTTAACTGGGCCTGCATTTGGACCCCATGCTTTCTCTACTGGGTCGATTTCTTCTACCTTGCTCTGATAATGCTCAAGGCACTACTTTGCTGTTCCTCTGCTCCTCTCCTCTTGCTCCAACATGTGTGTCTGCTCCCTGTGATTGCCTCCCGCCATGACCGGCACATGTTTCTGCAGAATGAGTCTGCTCCGTGAACAGATCCAGATTCTTGTACTGCGCCTCGGCTCATGAAACCCTTTTTACTCCTCTTGCTTCTTCTTCTTCTTCTCCTTCTCCTTGTTTGGTTTTCTTTTCTACCCACGCCTGATACTTTAGGAAAGAGGCGTTCTTGCTTATGTCTCCCCTTTAAGTATTGCTGTGACCCCGTTACAACCATTCTTCTTCGGTGGTGCGTCAAATTCAAACTTTGCCCTAAATGATAACCCGATCCTCAAGTCTAAAAGGAGGCTTTGGGGCCACCTACTCTTTTGTTCCCCGCCTTTCTTTTGCTTTTCTGCGGCTTCACAAGGGGGCAGCTATTCAGATCCTCCCTTTCAGCCCTCCTAAAGCCCCTTGTGAAGCTGGGGCAAGATGTTGTACTTGTTCCATACTGACTCTCAGTCCTAAGATCCTCCCGCTCCACCTGTTTACCTGAAGCTCTAGGAACATCTATGAACTGCCAGAACATGACAGAAGCTGTAAACAGAAGGCAGTCAGATTTTCATATGGACACACAAGTTTCGTTGTTTGGGAAACAGGGCAGAATGTATGGAAGGTGATAAATAAACATCCATATTTGTTAAAAGGCGAAGACACAAACAGAAAATAAGCCAACTAGCAGAGCTTGCACGTGTAAGGTGAACACCTACCTTTTGTGTGTTACTGCTTCCAACTCAAAAATATCAAAATCCCAGCTTCCCTCATTATCGAGCAACAGTGCAATGCGGGGAGGAATGTCATTGACGGTAACTGGTGTTGGAGGATGGCCATGGCTGTGGTGAATATCTGTCAAAATATAAATGGGAATGTTCAGGAGGGAGCCATTTTAGATATATTCAGATTACAAGTAGTTATTTCCTTGCCAACAGTATTACATGTATGTGGCTTTGAATTACATACTGGGGCTTCTGGTCTATCATAAGGTACATTTTGGATAATATGATCTGTAGTTTCCTCAATAAAAAGCATGGGCAAAGCCAACAGTTTTGGACATTTTTTGTAGGCATGCGATAGGCATTTGTCAGGCACTGTCACAATGGCACTTCCTGGCCAGAAAATGGCAACAGCTGGAAAATGGGTAATAGCCTGTGTATATGACAGACCTGCCTGGAAAATGGCTATCTAATGCCTGTACACAAGCCAGAAGTGTTGGATTTGGCAATGATTATTTTAATTGGACTGCAGTGCAAGGAAATGCTATAAATCAAATGGTTGAAAGAACTCTTGGTTAAACAGTTTTTTTACACCAATTGTAGACATACGGCTGCAGCAAAGACATAACTCTTAGGAGACTGCCTAGAAGTAACATTGGCAGGTCGAACATTAATGCTGCTGCTTCGTAGCGCAAGCACACAGAGATCCCAGGAGGATGTTCTTTTGGTGGGGGAGGGCAGGTTGTGGGTGGGAGTGGCCATATGGATGAACACAGCTATTGTTATTCGGGTATTTATTACATACCTAGCTTCGGGAAGCAACAGAGCGCTTTCCAACCATAAGGGAAAGAACGTGAGAGAAGCAGTGAAAAAAGGAGCTGGGAGCTGACAGGGGAGGGTGGGCAATTGACACCATGGGGGAAGACAGTGGGGAATTATGGGCTAATCCATAACAGGTAGGAAAATAACTAAATAACACTGTGAGGAATTGCCATCTTATTGTCATTAGTACATAAAATGATGCGGGTAATTCCATCTTCAAAAGGGTAATCTGCTATCCAGGTTCCCCTTTCATCAACTCCATGCCAAACACAAAATATACTTGTGACCTGCTGCATCAGTAGCCTGTTCCACAGTGCCTGCTCTACTCATGGTGTAGAGCAGGTTCAAAGGTCACAAGATGCCTACTCGACAGCCACAGCGAAGGCCAAGTCTCTGCTTCGCAGGGGTGGTATTAAAGATATACCCCTGTACCATGACTGCGATGATCATAAGTAACCTGTGCTGGTGGCAGGCTAAATAAAAGCTATGCCTGAGTTTAGGCATAGTGCATGGTGCTACTTATGATAACAGCTGCCACATCCCAATTGATATTGCACATGTGTCAGCTCCTGTGAGTTAGCTCTGCTGTGTAAGGTGATGTGTATTCTGATCAGTCAGGTGTAGCCTGCCAAATGGCAGGCCAGGAACCTGGACGTCCGGGCCTGCTTGTTGATCTCTTTGTGAGGGCAGGTAACACTCTCAGCCCGAGACAGCTGCACAGCAGGCAGCTGACCTGGGCCGGCCATCAAAAAAGACACCCATTCAAAAGTAGTAGCCTCGCATCAGGGGCTTCATCTGTAAAGACCTTTGTTTTTAGTCAGAAGAGAAGGGGGCAGGACTTTGATAGGCCTGAGTGCTCTGGTCAATGGAAGGAGACTTCCAACATTTTATTTCTCTATGTCTCTCGCTCTCTCTTTCCTGTCACCTCCACTTCCTCAAACACAAACCAGAAAGGCAAAGTCCACTCCATTCAATAGCAGGGATTGGATCACTAATGAAAGCGAGATTTAGTCCAATCACCTGGGGAAGTGTGCCTTTAAAAGAAGGGGTCTTCCACTCCTTCAACAGATTTTCTCAGATCCTCTCGGCTCGTTTAAGGCCATAGATTCGATCTGAAGAACCACTGGACTTCCTTTGGGAAAGTTTTACTTTCCAAAGCCCTCAGCCTGAGGTCAAGAAGGAGCCATCCAAGGCATAAGGAAGATCTGTCACCTAGCCACTGCCAGAGTGCATCGGTAGTGACCTCTGCTGAGGACCAGGAACTATAACTCTGCACCAGAATCTCCTAGAGCTTGGAGAGCAGGCTCTGAATGGAATCATCCCTTCCTCGATTGCTCCTGCGTGGACCTCACAGCAACTGGAGGTCCAAACCAGCCGAATGCTCCCTCTGCTACTGCACCAAATCGGTCACTCTGTGTTCACCTCACCTTGATCATAAGAAGAGGGAAAGTGCCGGTGCTGGCTTTTGCGCCCCTCCACCTTCGAACTATCGCTTGCAAATTGAAGCAGCTCAATGCTGCATCGTGCCATCAGTAAGCTCGTCAGCGGCTAGGCCCGAAGCAACGGCTCGACGCCGGGACCCTTAACCTTATCACTGGTATGTCACATGCTGACTTTGACCAAGAGTAAAAACCATGGTTTGACCCATCTAGCCCTTGAACTGCTACCTTGTGAAATTGCACATCGACACACCCAAGATCACCACTTCAATGACCATCGCCTGCCACCTAGAATCACTGGAGGATCACTCATCAACCCCTCCCGGTGGCCAAAGCTCGACTCAGCCTGGACAAGTGCGAAGCGTTCCTGGGACCGCCCTGACCTGCATCCTTGAGAGCCAGCCTTCTACCACAAAGAGCGACAGCATTCGCCCATACTCGTTGCCCACTTGCTGCTTGGGCTTACACGATCCAACATGCCCAAACTGAGTTTGATCCACTTGCATCAAATTTGGACAATGGGTCTGACCACCAAGAACTGAATCCAGGTGCTGTTGACTCTGAACTGCCCCCTTGGTCTACTTGGACCCTAGAGACTGGTTAGATCACGATTGCTCCTGTTTTCAACTACAATATCCTTTTTGTGGCTAGGAATTTACCTACCGCCCCTGGAACTATGCTCAGAGTTCTACTGTCCTCAGTCTGTCGCATTGTCTCGGTTCCTCCTTCAGGGTGGGTTTTGTACAGTATTTCTATTTGTTCTTTTGCAGATGGTGTGTTTAATTAAAGTACATATATTTTAATAGAACCTTGATTGGACATTCCCTTTATTTTGGACTGGGATACTGTGTTGTTTGAGTCCTAACTGGTTCACCTTCACACCCCTCTTGAGAGCAGAGCCTTCCATCGGCCCACGTTACCACAAAAGGCAAAGGAGCTGTATCTCTTAACTGTCCCTGTTTTACCTCTATGATTGCATTGGGTTTTGGTTTGTACAAGTATGAGGGCTGAGTGGGCCATTTATTTCACCCCTACTCATCCTTGTACTCCTGCGTGACAGAACCCAATTTGTCACAAACACCCACAAGATGTGTGTCCCTCCTCACATGTCATCCCCCTCCTAGCTTTCCTCCAATGCAATAGTTTCAGCTTAAAGGCGACGGTTAAGCACCATCTAAAAGACAAAACTAAAATTGTCTGTGAGCCTATAATAGGATTTTGATTCAATAGTGTATGCACTCCTCTTCAATTGATGTTAGTACAGAATTGCAATTGGATTACAAAAAGCAGTGATGACATACAAATAAAAAAACCATCACAATTAAAAAAAATAAACACCAAAGCTTGACTAAGTCACTTACTTTTAGAAAATACATATTCATTTCCTGAAAGTCTTCGCAAGCCATCCTGAAAGAAATTTAAGGCAAGGTTAATGGAATGCATCACATTTTTCTAATATACAGTAGAGTCATAAAATTACTTTTAAATGCTCTGCATTATATTTTGCAACAAGGTCTGGTCGTAGTGTAGATGGAATTGATTTTCTTTCTAATATAGAGGTTATGAATTGTTCTTAAAATTGAGGATTTGGAAGGGGGGTATTAGGGTGTTCTGCTCGCTGCTCTTAAGGTACATGTCTGAGTGACCCTTTAGTCAAAAAAAGAAAATTGGAAATATTCCTTTTTAAATATGTTAGAAATAGTAAAACATAAAAAATACAAATCTTATTTTAATTCTTCATAGCAACGTAATTCGACAGTTTCACATAGATTGTAGGTATTTCTTTCATAAATAATTCACTCCCAGGATTATAAATGTCCATAGCATATTCCATTCATAGCTCCTTCTTTAACAACAAACACAACTGCAGCCGATTTTGAGAGGAGTCTTTATCATGAGTGCACACACACGCACCCACACACATAGACACTTGTGGGGACTTCCCCTCGCGAGATCGCAGGAAGGCGATCTAGCGAGAGCTTAGGCGGGAGAAGCGCGAAGCAACACACGCAACCCAGAAGTGGGCGGGTGAACGCAGTGAAAGGACTGCCCCCGTGCTCCTCCTGAAGCATGGAGCTTGCAAGCTCCCAGACCTGCATACCCAAGGCTACCGACACACCAGAGCATAATGCCATGGCTCAGGGCAGCCACCTGGGTGCTCTGGTGTGAGTTGTGTGTCCCCCACAAGGACACAACAAAGAAGCAGAGAAGCAGCTACTGAATAAGACTGTCTACCTGTGAGTACAGTTATGCCCCTGGACTATATTCCCAAGTTGATTACCTCACCACCTGTACTAAATAAAGACCACAGTTTACCACAGACTATGTTGTGTCTTCATTAAGGCCACCACATAATTGGCGACGGAGGTGGGATCCAGAACCCCGCGGACCCACCATGCAAGGCGCCATGCCCCCGACCCCGCATTCCTCCCCTCGCCTGGGACCCCAGCGATTCCATGGCAGCAGTGGGAACCACTGTTTTCCACGTATCTGGAGGCAATGGGCGGAACGGAGTACGCACCCGCCAGGAAGAAAGCAATGCTGTTGAAAGCGATGGGGGTCGAAGAGCAGCGCATATTTGCAGGACTAAAGGCCATGCCAGAGGCTGGCGAAGACGACGATGCATACCAGGAGGCAATTAGCCACATCGTGAAGAGGTTCACCAACAAAGAGAACGTGGTGCTGCACAGACTGAGGTTTTACACTCGCAAGCAGGAGAGCAACAAACCAGTCGACGACTATATTACCAGGATGACGGAACTAGCATCCCTATGCAGATTCGGTGACAATGCAGAACAAGCCATCTGCGACATGCTGAAGGTCCACACAAATTCCAGGAAAGTGCAGGATAAATTCCTCCAGGAGAAGGAAGTGGACCTTGACAAGGCCATCCAAATTGCCAGAGCCGAACAGGAGACCACCAGCAGACGCAAAGAGGTTGGGAGTCCATCACCGGTACCCGACATATCGGCGCTGCAATGGAGAGGGCACAAAGAATGACAGCCCCGCGACAACCCCAGAGACAAAAGGTCCCAGACAAAGAGATGCACCAAAGTGCTATAGATGCGCCAGCACCAAGCACATGGCCAGTGATCCCGATTGCCCTGCCAGGAACAAGGAGTGTTCAAAATGTCAACGCTTCGGTCACGTGGCCCCGGCCTGCAGGTGGAAGGGAAACGCCGTCAACCGCATCGACGGCGACAAAGAGTCGAGTGAAGACGACGAGCTACACGACACACCCATGGCCATCATGGTCAACGCCCTCCAAGCCAGGAGAGAAAAACCCCATTGCACAATAAAAGTGGACGGCATGGAGACACGAGTCATGGCCGACTCAGGTTCAGATCTCACCATCCTGCCCATCTACATCTATAAAGAGATGATGGGGCAAGACCAAGTAGAAATTAGAGCCACCAGGCAAAAGCCGACGGTCTTCGGAGGAGCCACCATGGATCTGCTCGGCTACATTAAAGGATCGAATTCAAAGGCAGGTCCACCACGACAAATGTCTACTTCGCTTCTCAAAGCCCCGCCGTACTAGGGTGAGACGATCAACACAGGCTCAGCATAAGGCTAGACCACAGCACGCCAGAATAGGTGCTTGTGGTCTCTTCAGGAGGACCGCCGAGTTGGAAAGAAGCCTTCCCTGGCCTGTTCTCCGAAACCCCAGGGAAAATCAAGAACTATGTCCACAAGAACCACCTCAAACCAAACACAGTGCCCGTGAAGCACAAGGTCAGGTCTGTACCTGCCAAAGCGAGACCACCGCTAGAAGCCGAACTCCAGAAAATGGTCGAAGAGGGCACCATTGAAACAGTAGAGTCCTCAGAATGGTTAAGCCCAGTAGTACTCATCAAAAAGACATCGTCAAACGACCTCAGAGTCTGCATTGACCTCAGAAGCCTAAACTTAGAAGTTGTCACCGACATCTTCCTGCTCCCCAGCATCAGTGAGATAGTGCTCATGGTGAAAGAAGCAACGGTATTCTCGAAGCTAGATATGTGTGACGCATAGCACCAGATCAACATGCACAAAGCCTGGCACCCGCTCACGGCGTTCATCACCCCGTTCGGCACGTTCCAGTATACCTGCATGCCGTTCAGTTTGTCCTCAGCGGCATCAGTGTTTCAGAGGATGATGACCTCCTTGCTGAAAGGAATCGCGAACGTCTCATACTTTCAGGACGACATACTCGTGTATGCAAAGAACTCAGAGACCCACGACAAAGCATTAGCTGCAGTACTGAGCAGATTGCAAGAAGCAGGGGTCCACCTGCGCCACGAAAAATACATATTCGGCGTAGGGGAAGTTGAATACCTCGGATATCAAATCTCGAAGGAGGGAGTGAGCCCCAAGAAGAACCTCCTGGAAGCCGTAACCGACGCCCCGCCCGATGTCCAAAGGCGAACTCTGGTCCTTTCTGTGCCTTGCAGAGTACTACGCAAAATTCGTCCCAAGATTTTCAGAAACCACGTCCCCCATAAGGGAACTACTGAAGAAAGGTGCGATCTACGAATGGGGGCCCCAGCAGGACAAAGCATTCAAGGAGATCAAGAGAAGGATCCTCCATGCACCCTGTTTAAAACCCTTCAACCCGAATGGGAAACATGCATCACGACCAATGCCAGCGCCTATGGGCTTGGCGCCACCGTAACCCAAAAAAGGGGTGACACAGAGAACATCGTAGCTTTCGCCTCGAAGTCCCTGTCAGCATCGGAGAAGAACTACTCCACAGTGGAAAAGGAGATGCTAGTGTGTGCCTGGGCCGTATAATACTTCCGGTCGTATGTCTGGGGTACAAAATTCCGATTGGTCACCGACCACAAACCCCTCATACACATGCTAAACCCAGGTGGCACAAAGACCGCCACACCGAGACTGGCCAGAATCGTCGCCAAACTCAAAGAATCCACCTATGAGATAGCCCACATTGCAGGCTGGAAGAACGCCCAAGCAGACTGCATGTGTAGGCTCCTGAACCAAAATACCCCAGGAACCACATTCCTTGAGGACGAATGCGTAGTAGCCTCCATAGGCGATCTCAGAGGTTGCAAATTTATTGAATTAAGTGAGCGCCACTGGCAAGATGAATACGAGCAGGGCAAAGCCCTCCTCAGCGTGGCAGTGTGGGTCTGCGAAGGATGGCCCAATGAAAGAGCAGTCCCAGAAGACCTACACCCCTACTGGAAAGTGAGCGATGAAATTACGGCCATGAACATTCTCATCCTGAGAGGTGACCATGTGATTCCCCCCAGAGGCATCCGGAAAGTTATCCTGTGCAGAGCAAATTCGTGCCACCTAGAAAGCAACATGACGAGACGTAGAGTGCGCAACACTTACTGGTGGCCAGGCATGCACCAGGACATACGTGCGATGACAGAGAGGTGCCATGAATGCATCAACAGCGACAAACGCCTGTCCATGAGACAAGCCCCCATGATGCCCACTGAGGTCCCAAAAGGAGTGTGTCACAAAATAGGACTGGACTTCATCGGCCCACTGGATGGCAAGTCCTCAGAGCACAAGTATGGAATCGTCATGGTGGACTATTTTTCAAAGTGTGAAGGCCTTCCTGAAGAGATAGTGATCGACAACAGGGTGCAACTAGTGTCCCGAGAAATGGGGAAATTCCTCAAAAAGCACAACATCCGACAGTTGATAGCGAGTCTGTACCACCCACATGCCAACAGGCTCGTCGAGAGAGCAAATCACTTCATCAAGGGGGCGCTACAGTTGGCGCATGCATCAGGCCTGGATCCCAGCAAGACAGTAAAAGAGGCAGTCACGGTCCACTGCATCACACCAAACGCCATCAAAGGCGTTTCACCTTTCCAACTGTTGAGAGGGAGAAGGGCGCCGTCCACGCTGGTACTGCCCTGGCTACACCAAGTAAGGGTAGACGAAGACGTGGACATGCGAGACATACTATTCCGCTTGCAGAGAAACAAGGAAGCGATGACGGCTCAAGGGGACAAACGCAGGGCTGCTCAACGCACAGCAGTTAGCGAAGGCGACCTAGTAAAAATACTCCTTCCTCATAAAGACACCATGACCAGCTCCAAATGCATTAGACCCATAGAGGTCATCGCAAAGGGACCCAACTTCATATGCACCAGCGATGGTAGATGATGGAACGTGGAAAGAGTGGACATGTACCGAAGAAGAGAATCTACCAACCACCCATCCGAGGAAACAGGAAAAGGGTTGGCCCAGCAAAATCCGTTCAGCAACCCGCATCAGACAAGGGAAAACTCATCGGGAACGCAGCATCATGAAGAACCCGCAGGCATGAGCCCTTCGTCCCTGTCTGAGGGAGCACAGAGAGAAATGGCACAAGCAGAACCCGATCCACCTGAATCTCCCCACGTCCCATGTCGCCATCCAGACCCACCCTCCGACCAAGGTAGAACCCAGCGTGAGACAAGGAAACCCAGAAAGTTCTCAGACTTTGTCATGCACTGACCACCTGTCCCTTTTCCCACCAAAGGATGTGTGTGGGGACTTCCCCTCGTGAGATCGCGGGAAGGCGATCTTGCTAGAGCTCAGGCGGGAGAAGCACAAAGCAATGCGCGCAAGCCAGAAGCGGGCGGGCGAGAGCAGTGAAAGTACTGCCCCCATGCTGCTCCTGAAGCACAGAGCTTGCAAGCTCCCAGGCCTGCATAACCAAGGCTACAGACACACCAGAGCGTAATGCCATGGCTGAGGGCAGCCACCTGGGTGCTCTGGTGTGAGTTGTGTGTCCCCCTCAAGGACACAACAAAGAAGCAGAGAAGCAGCTACTGAATAAAACTGTCTACCTGTGAGTACAGTTATGCCCCTGCCCCTGGACTTTATATTCCCAAGGTGATTACCTCACCACCTGTACTAAATAAACACCACAGTTTACCACAGCCTGTGTCCTGTCTTCATTAAGGCTACCACAACACTCTTGACCTTTGTATGTTTCCCACTCTGTTCCTTTCTCCCCCCCCCCCCACACTCACTCTGTCTCTCTCGTAAAGCACTGGCCAATAGGAATGAAGCTTTATAGCCCTAGACCAAAGTGGATTCTATTTGGCTATTTAAGTCATTAGGTAATGGAAAAATATACTGAGAAATGAGTGACTATTTATAGAAGGATTATACGGGCAAGGTGCTGAGTATGAGCCAGGTGGGTACTGAGCCCTGCCCGCTAGTTCCTCTGAACAAAGTGCCTAGTGTCGTAGCATTTGATTGTGTTGAGGTTTCACGGAGGAGGGGATATTGTGGATGCTGGTTAACCTCTGATTTGGGCTAAGACCTCGGTGTGCATTATTCTGACACTGGAGTGTTAGTATCAAACCTGAAGTGAACATTTCTTTCACTTAAGTGGACAATTTGTGCAGTGTGGGCCGTAATCAGGGTCTCATTGTGAGTATGGTTTTGAATCCAACATTTTTGCCTTTGTGTATCCATGGGAAAGGCATTTGACAGGCACTGCCATAATGGTAGAACTTGGACATATGACGGTAACAGCTGGAAAATGGTGCGAGTAGCTGGACATATGATAGCAGTCACTGGAAACTGTCTATCTAAAACTTAAATGCAATCCAAAACGGGCCTTGCAAATGCTTGTTTTTAACAGACTCAATCCAACAAACAGATGTTAGAACACCCACACTGCTTTTAAATCAATTGGCTGAAGGCACCTTAGGCTGAGACATTTTATTACACAAGTAGAGCATTTAGAGCTGCAAATACTTCATTAATTCTCAGAAGACTGCTAAGAAAAAAAACACTGGAAGATGTGTTTTGGGCGGGTTGGGGCAAATAGTGGGTGGGACTGGACATGGGATAGGCTGTGCACTGACAGTCAAATAACCAAACACAGCTAAGCTGCGTGGCAGTCTACACATCACATCCCCATACTATGATAACTATGATAAATCCAATCTAATAGTTATGGTTTGTCGGTAGTGCTTGAGTCCCACCCAATAGCCAAAACTAAAAGCCCAATTCAAGGGCTTCCTGTTTTTACCAACCGCACTCATAACTCATTTTACCGCTACACTCATTGTAAGCTATTGGGTATTGACCACATGCTGTATATACCGTACAACAATGGATTGAAGTACCTCCTAAAAATTAAAGGTGTTACCACACTATTTTACCAAAAAATGTGGCATTTAAGGAATGTTCTTTCCCCCTGCCTGGCAAAACATTCATCACATGTGTGGAGGGAAGTCATAGTGCATCACGTTCACTTGCAGGACAAAGAATATACCTTCACTGTCACACATTGGCTGATAATGTGAGGTCCTTCGATGCACAGCGCTCACCGCGCTGCGCATGGAAATGCGGGGTTCGAACTTGAGGGGAGCTGGGATCTATTTAACTCCTGCTTGGGGCCTAGAAGAGCCTGCTTAGCTTGACAACCACAGCAACAAGGTGCTACCTTTGGCTTCACAGGCCAACTGATATCAAACAAATACCTATGTGGATTTAATTCTATACGTTGCTGACAACCTATAAATAAGCATTCCAATACCTCTACACAACATTTAAAGCATATAGAGCCATAAATAATGGACTAAGCTGTATGTTTACATCTTATGTGGAAGTTAGATTTGCGGAATTCTATATACTAGCTCCTGGTAACCCATTGGTCGCTCCTGGTCAGTGGTTAATGCTGGAAACCCAGGAGCTGCTTTTATCTCCTGCTTATCAAACATAAGCATGAGCATGTTATAAATATCCAAAATCAAAATCATGCTAATGATGCAGTGACTAATACTTTTGAGCAAGATTTCTCCAGATCTAAGACACAGGCAAACCACACATGCATTAACCAAGCACTATAAAGGGAACTACTCAATGACCCAGTCAGATGATCTTGGAACTCTCTGTATAGGCCCCCAAAATAAATCAGTCCCTCAGAAAAGGACATCAAGGGACTATAATTCAGTGATGTTACCATGCCCACTTCATGAAATAGAATTATATTTGTTAGATATTACTGCAACATTCAGAACCAATATTTTCAAAAATGTGCAAAGTTGACCATTATTTACAATATTTCCGTTGGGGAGAGAGCTTCTCTAAACTAACCTGGAGAGGGTCCGGGTCACTGTTTGCACTTCTTGATGAAATGTGGGGCTTGTAAAACATTGCTTTTTAGTGCTGTCTTTGGCTCTGAGCCCATCCCTGAGAAGCATGTTTATAAAATAGAGCAGAGTGTAGCAAAAAACAAACCCTGGACTTAATTCTTTGGTGAGGTTAGTTCTGTAAATCTTGACTAGCAGCCTTGCAGGGTTAACACAGATGCAGGGTTAACACAGATACAGAGAGCACAGAATGAACTAGAAATCCCCACACTGTGGTACTCTGCCCGTTTATCAGCAATTTATATAAGTTTTCAACACACTGATTCCAATGCAACAAAAACAAGATTCCATGACTTCACTAATGAGGCTTTCACTCCTTCCAATTAGCACAATATGTTGGTATTAAGAGAAGGGGGAGCCTGGTCTCCCATGGTCACTCTGACCATCTTCAAGAGATACCATCAAAGATTTGAATTCATAATACAGTTAAACTCAGACTTCCTTGAGGCTGCTTCAGTTGGCAATACATGGATATCCCATTGGCAGCATATGTAAGGTAATGAATAAATGTGCTAGAGGGGCAAACATCTAGAGCGCAAGTATAGCCGGTCCGATAGCACAGCGAGTAGAGCGCTTTAACATCTGCGCAGAACCTGCTGATGCAGGTTCGAATCCCGGCAGGGCCAAACTCAGCCTTTCATCCTTCCGAGGTCGATAAATGGGGAATAAGCAGCGCTCAGATGCCGAGGGTTCGTAGCGCTATATAAATAACAAAAAAACAAATAAATACTGCTTCAGTCTCCCAAGATATTCTCCTCCTGACTGCAAGTATATAATTAAAAATGGATTCTCATCAAAGCACACTAGGCATGTGTGCTTCATATAATGGCCAAGTTCTCTTGCATCAGTGCGACTTACTCATTTTCATTTGAATTCATTTACAATTACATTTCCCATCTACATTTTTCAAGCAATCATTCACATATAACTGCAGTTCTCTTCCACAGTTACTTGTGGAAACGTAAGATCAAATATAATCCTGGCACACAGAGCAGCAAAAGATGAAAAAGATATAAAAAGGCAGAATGAAAACAAAAAATGGCAAGGGATGAGAATCTTGCAAAAGCATGAAGGAAATCTCTAATGGGAGGGCACCAATAAGAAAGGAGAAGAAGAAGTGACTAAAAGGGGGAAATGGCACAAAATGGAGAGTGATACATTACAAGAGGAAGCAAAGGCACAAACACAGCGACAGAGCACATAAGGGTGAAGAGATCATTAAAGAAGGAAACAGCATTCAAAATGAAGCATGAGACAGAAGGGATAGACAGTACATGAAGATAAAGGAGGAGTGGACACACAAATAGTGAATTGAGCACAAAAAGGTAAGGAAAGCACAACAGAGTAGTAAAAAACAAAAGAGAAATATGAATAATAAAGGTCCGAGACAGCACAACAATGAAATGTAAATCATCATCTGGCAAAATGTGGAGACAGTTCACAACGTGTAAGCTAAAAATAGGAGGAAATGAAAGAAAGAACTATGCATAAGATTTATCTAAAGAAAGACTAAAACATGTGAGAGCTTCACAAAAAAGAGAGGAAATAAATGTGTGGTACATTAGACTTTGTGGTCCGAGAGCACAGATGTTGCAGAAAATGTGACCCATTTTCGGTAGTACTCAACCTTGTCAGGTGTATTGACCCATGTTCGAGTTATTATGCTGCAACATTTGGTGCTGCGGGCTTAGAAAATCCAAGATGACCGAAAAGCCCACATTTGTGCCAGAATCCAGGAAAACCGTGCAGTTTTGCGCACACCAAAATGGTCGCCTGACCTGCCACCCACCAGTGCGAGCATGATGGGCCAGAAGCGCCATGAGTGAAGTGTGGTGCCAAAGGAAAAACAGCAGTGCCTGTTAGCTCAAAAAGCGCTTTGAAATCACCTTTGTTTCTCTGAATGCAAGCTCAAAATGCATATTTCAAACATTGCAAGATAGTTAATACAGGCGACCATTGCCAGACCCTATCCTTTGGCTGCACACAAAGCGAAATCAGTGCAAAGGAATATGATGCTGTTCAAAATCTGTTTTAATTGATGTCAAAAATTGCTAAAATCATGGGCACAAAACCACCAAACAAAAATCCAACTTCTGGTTGGGTGTTCTACAGTACTCTCCTGCAGAATCTACATCAATACAATGTTAGCAAGGATCATATGCCATCAAGTAAAATCTCCTTTTTGAAATGCATTAATTCAAGACAGCTGCCAAAAAATGGGTGCAGTACCGGTGTTTGACACTGACCGGCGCTAGCGATCTAAACTCTGACAGGAGACCTGTATTTCAGGAGCTGAAAAGGAACCTGAGTCAGCTGGGACTTCAAAGCCTTGCTGGTCAATGAGAATTCTTCACACCTACTGTTCCCAGGCCCTATACCAGAAGGCAGTCTGATTTAATTAAAAGTTCAAGAGGCCTCTGTCCATGGGAAACCTCTGCTGCCCCCACCAAAAGGAGATCACACTTCTCTGATTGAATCAGGGGAGGGGTACCTGGGACTGCAGGGAAACAGAACAATGAGCTTCCCTTGGCACAAAGCAATTGCTAAATCAGGGGGTCGTAAATGGCTTCCTCTTGGAAGGAACTGGGAGGGGCACTGCCTCTGTGAGCTAGCTGAGCTTGGAGGCGGGGACAAACAAGGAATTCCCCTATGTGCTTTGGGACCTAAACACGCCCATCTGGGCCAGAGCATAATTTTAAAAAGATGGATAATTCATAGTATAAAATTGTCAAAATTATATAAATAATATCATTATTCCTGTGATTTTTCTGTGCACATTTTAAGAGGTGTTAGGACTCTGTACGATGTTCTGAGACAGAACCCCACAATTTATTAATACTACAGACACTGTGCTTACACTAGAGAATTGAAAACCTATTATAATGTGCTCAGGGAGGGGTTGCAGGTCTGTGTAAAATTTGATGCCGAACCGACCATGGCAAAACCCACTAAAAGCGCAAAATGTTGTCATTTCTGAACCCAGGCTCGCAGGAACATGGGGCTTGAACAGAGAACTGTCTTAAATTCATCTGTGATGGGTACATGTATTATGAACCACTTGTGTATCTGGGAAACGTGTTTGATTATGAAAAATTGGGTTCTAAGTAAAAGCAAAGGGGCGTTTCTTCAATAGATTGTAAAAGGGTAGCATCACTCTGACTCACAACTCAGTTATCCAGTTAAAGGACAGAAAAACCTCTAACCTATCAGGATCCTTAGAGGGTTGGGCATAGAAAGTTAGCCTTCCCACCCACTTTCAAAAGACATAAAAAGAGCCACTGAGACCCAGGTAGGGACTGCTCTTTCCACTTTCTTGGAAAGCACTTTGCCGGACCAGACAATATCCGGAAGGACCATATCCAGAACTTAGACTTCAGATTCCAGAACTTTGAAGCAGAAGGCCTACTGCAAGCTAAAAGTATTCTCAGCTGGCCTTACAATCTTGCAAACTGATTTTACCCCAGACTTCGAAGCAGCACATCAGAATAAAACAGCTGGGCTGTGCTGTTTCTGCTTCTTTGCCAAGAACTTTCACCAGAACCAGACCCAGAGAGCAGTGCTGTATCCAGAACCGCAGACCAGACCGCTGTGCAGTGGCAAGAACTTTTGCCAGAACCAGAGATCCAGACCAGCAGAGCAGAGCTGACCCAGATAGCTGTGACTTCAGAACCACCCGCCAGAAGTCCAGTCTAAATCTGTTGACCAGATCTTGACGGCCTATTTCGAATTTATAGTGTGAGTATCCAGCCAGAACTGTGCAGAACCAAACTCTTAATTTAAAATAATCTAATTCAAACCATTTCCACCTACCTAGAACTGCATCATAGAAATTGTGTGTCCATTCTGTGATTTCAAACCTGTGAAAGTGTCATTTGTCATTTGAACCTTACTTTATTTCTGAGAATCTACCTCCATTAAATCGTCCGTATCTTTTGAACCGCACGTCCTAGAAGCGAGATTTAACTTACATTTTAAAGCTAAGATCCTAAGCTTTCCAACAAACCCAGAACGACATTCCTTATAGTTTTTCCGTAATCGCGATCAACGCACTCTGAAAAAGTGCCGCGAATTGCAATTTGACTCAATTTCTCCACCTGTCAAAAATAGCTGTCCTTTTGCTTGCAACTGCTGAATTCGTTTTCAATCTGATAATCATTCCGGAATAATTGCTAGTGTTGACCTGAACTAATTCAAAGTAGCTGTCACCTACCCTGAATCTCCTATAGGGAATTAAAATTATTTTTAGCATATTTTTCACTTCGTTGCAAATCACATTTAAAAGTATTTCTGCCTGTTTTAAAAGCATACCGGTTGCTCTAGGCTTGCTAGGGGGGAATGGGAATTTGAATTGCAATTTGATTGTATTCCTGAGAACTGTGTGCTCTCCTTTTCATCTCTTTATATGGCATCAGGGGGGGAGTGAATTACCACAAGGGGAAAAAGTGATCACATTATCTCTTGTTGAAACCATATCAGTTTATTTCTGTGCTGCATTCTTTCCATCATTGCTTTTCCTTGAAACCATAAAAGTATTCTCTGCTACCTTATCCTTTCTATACTAACTCCTCACTGATTGAAAAGAGTGTGCAATTGTAACATTACCCATTGTTGATCAACATTATATTCATAAGTGTGCTATCAAATATTAATTTATTCATAAAAGTGTGATATATATATATATTGTTTAATTTTTCAAATACATCTTTTAATTTGCAAAACAAACCTACTTCTTGGCTCAGTGAGGTCAGGGGATTCAAAGAGTGGGGCGTTATACAAGGGTTTATCATCCAGATTTATGAACTTGTCATAAATATATATAAATAAGGGCTTCCCTGGGCATCCCAGACTAGGCATTGACTTAGTTGGAGTGCTGAATTGGAGTCACTAACAAACTATAGCAAACCAAGGAAGCAGACCTTATTTAACTTTGTGTTATCATGCCTCCACTGTTGGTGTACATCCTTGTATATCATGGTCATTGTTGGAGCATTTCATGTTTCCTTGTGTTATCTTCTCCAATCCTCAAAATGACAAAAGGAAAGGGCATACCCTGCACTGTAGAAAGCAGACCACCCTTGCACTGATGACCTGCAATGCAGCATTCACAATAGTTTGCAATACCTAGAAGATGCATATCTATACAAAATGATAATTCCATGTCCTAAGGTCACATTTTAATACAGAGATTTCCCAGAATTAAATCAGAAATTGGTGACCTCGCCAAAGAGGTTATCCTTTGTTTTGCATTTTTTCAGTCCAAAGCACATTTCAAAAGTCGACTCTATTTGAAAGTCAACCATCGTCCTTCTTCCTAACCTCTACTTTGTCTTTCTCTTCTCTCATTCTAAGGATTTAGCTTTCTTTGTCCACATGTTCATATTGATTCCATCCCTTCTACATAACTGTTTATCATCTCCTGGGGTCGAAAGCCTTCTGCCTTATGCAGATACTAACCGGTCAACCTTAAGCAGTGGCATGTTGGGGTATATATCCATGTTTAAAGTCTACCACTGAACTTGATTACAGAAATACACACTCCTATACATCACAGGTCCCCATACTCACTAAACACCTTACCCAATCCCAGACACCAAACAAAATTCTCTCTGATATATGCAGTGATAATTCCTGTGCGAAAAATCCAAAACTCCTGGAATTTACTAGATATAAATATTTGCTTTGCATGTGAAAATGTTTACAACTATGCCATCATATGAATAAACATTATTTTTTTTGCACATAGGACAGAACATGCTGCTCACAAAACAGGTGGGCATGTATCATTTGTGGGCCGGATTTAAGTGCCCATCTTGCATTGCTTATTTTCCCTGTTCCCTGGGCACATTAAATTTCCAACATTCAACTATTCTTGAGAAAAACTGATAATATACACATTATCATTCCTAAATCCTCCTTCTTTTGTATTGTCCTCTTCAGCTTATCTTTGCTACTGCATTCTCAAAGAGATGGGTGTCTTCAGATACAGCTGTGACAATTATATATCAGATTAAATCTACTAGTTTCTTCCATGGTTGAGCGCATGGAGAGTCAATTCTTCTCCATCCCTCAATGAATACATCGCAAGGCCTTTCTGATTCATAGCCGTAGGCAAGTTGATGTTATTCACAGACTATATGAAAATAATGGTACCTCTCAAGCCCCACCTCATTTAGAGGACATTAATATGTTACGCTTGTGTGGTCAGGATTTTGGCAGTTCTACATAATGGTGACCTGAATTGTGAGCATTAATACCAATTTATTGAGATTACTGGATAATGGCCACTCAGCCTCTTCTGAATTTATTTGCTGGATGTTTGGCCATGATCTTCTGTTTCATAATCTCAAGGTAAAACCAGTACTTTAGGATGTTGTATGGCAATTTTTCAGCTGAGAAAGAATTGAGCAAGTGTGAATTCCCAGAGGATTTGGTGATGATCCCCCGTTGAAGTGACCATATCAAAATGTCCACTGTGTAACCCTTACAGGAATTCATGGTGAAGATTTCATGTGTGCACCGAAAAAGCCCAGCTCTATCTAGTGATCTTGAATAACTGCATAGTGCATATGCAAAGAATCTCTTTTATGAGTTGACTTATTGATGCCTGGGCTCGCCTTATTATGCTTTGTTTAAATACAGAATAAAAACTTAAAGCAGGTATAGTACAGTTAATCAAAGGCTAACGCTCCAGACCCTGCAGAACTTAGTCTACCTCCAGAGGGGTCTGTTTCTTGGGCTTAGTAGTTTCAGAGAGATCCCAGCCAAGTCTACTTCCAGAGTGGGTGTATTTCCTGGCTTAGTGATTTCACAGAGCTGCTGGCCTGGTCTACTTCCAGAGTGGGTGTGTTTCCTGGGTTTAGTGGTTTCAGAGAGCTTGTGGCCTAGTCTCCTTCCAGAGTGAGTTTGTTTCCTGGGCTTAGTGGTTTCAGATAGCTTCCAGCCTAGAGTACTTCCCAAGTGTTTTCTATCCATATTCTTACAATCTATCCTCCACCTGGATCTGACTGTTCATTTTGTAGACAGTTTCTGGAACTAGCTGCTAATTTGTACTTGGAATTCCTAAACCTTGTGATTTTGGGGGATTTAAAACTGAATTCTATTAGCATGTCACATATCTTTAACAGCAACTTGTGGATGCCATGAATGATCCGAATCTGGAGCAGTTAGTTCATGGGCCAACGCATGTCCATGGCAACACTCTGGATCTAATCTTTTCTGCTCCTTCTTCGGCTACCATTTTTGCACCATTTCCCATTCTTTGGTCTGACCACCACACAGGGCCTTTTTTGCTTCAGACTCCTGCCCTCTGCACACAACCCTTTCATCGACAGGTACTAAAACGCAGCTGGCGTCAGGTATCTAACCAAGAAATAATTTCAAGAATCTTAGACACAGGGGATAGCGCTTTGGATGTAGATCTGTCTAAAGTCACACAGACGTTTAGGGCAATAGCTGATACGCTGGTGCCTCTACAGATGTGCAGGGGTAAACCCTGCACCTCAGAACCATGGTTCAATGACACCCTAAAAACCTCCCATTAAAAAAAACGCCAGTTTGAAAGCAAATGGCGGGCCTCTTACACACTGACGAATAGGCTCCTGTTCAAACCTAGTTCCAAGGCTTAGCATAAAGCAATTTGCTTGGCCAAAACTAAATACTATACCACGAAAGTGGAAGAGGCACTTACTAATGGCGACTCAAAGGAAACTATCATCCCATCGCAAGCTCTATGCGACGCATTAGCTGACTTTTTTGTTAGCAAAGTCAGTAATATGCAAGCAACCATTGCTGCCACTGGGTTGCCACAGGCCAAGACGGACCCACAATGCTCAGTTACAAACAACAAAATTGGTCTGTCTTTCCAGGATTTACACCTCGTATGATCATTCAGGCTATGAAGGGCCTCAAATCGGCTTCTCCATCAGATGCGATGACTCTTGCTACCCTGCAGGAGATCATAGACCACATTGACCCGTGGGTATGTACAGCGGTCAATCACTCTTGTTCAACTGGCCTAATGCCAGCAACCTGAAACAATCTCTGTTTATGCCCTTACTTAAAAAGCCCTCTCTTGACCCTGCGATTCTGGCCTATTTTCGCCCATTTTCACTTTTCCCATTCTTGATGAAGCTGTTTGAATCTATAATTTCCCCACTCATCACAGACTTCCTAGAAAAGTCACACTTCTAGAACCAGTTTCAGTTATGGATGACCTGACCAGATTGGTAGACCAGGGGGGACGGTGCCTTGATTTTATTACATCTCACAGCAGCCTTTGATACAGTGGACCATCCAACCCTGCTGCTCTGTCTCTCTCAGGCCGGCCTCTCTGGTCAGGTGCTTGCTTGGTTTTTGTCATTCCTGAACGATAGGTCAAAAGTGCTTTCTTTGGGGTCTTTTCTCTCAGGTTCTTTTAAACTTGTCTGTTGTGTGCCTCAGGGCTCTGCACTGTCCCCTGCACTTTTAATATCTATATTCAGCCTCTTTTGCGCCTCATCCAGTCTCATGGCTTTCAATCGTACTTCTATGCTAATGACCCCCAAATCATTGTTCGGCTGGATCTTACTAAGCGGTACACCGCAGCTCAGCTGCAGGGGTGTCTGATGGGAGTGAGTGACTGGATGGGGAGAAACTGGCTGAAACTCAATGGGGAAAAAATTGAGATCTTGGTGGTGGGTCCTCCAGCTTCCCCTCGTGGTTCTCCCTTTTCTTTTCCCCCTTCACTGCTCTGGTCTTCTGCTTTCTTACTGGGCTCCTGTCTTGTATCTGTTCCCATAGTTAGGAACCTGGGATTGCTGTTTTCTGAATCCCTCTCTGCCATAGCCCAAGTTAGCTCAGTATGTAAATCTGGCTATTTCCAACTTAAATACTAAAAAAAAGTCTGCCTTCCGGAGAATCTTCGCCCTTTGGTTGCGTCTTCTTTGGTAATGAGCCGGCTTGACTATTGCTACTCTCTGTTCTTGGCACAGCCAGATTATATCATCCACCAGATTCAGCTCCTGCAGAACTCAGCAGCTCATGTGGCTACTAACACCACTTATAGGACACATATTTCCCCAGTATTGCAGTCACTGCACTGGTTGCCACTGCAGAAGCAAATTATTTTTAAGTCCCTCTGTATTGTCCAGCATGCCTTTTATGGCGTGGAATTGTTGCAGGAGAAGTTCCAACACTATGTGCCTGGACGCTCATTAAGATCTGAGAGAGCTCGACTGTTGATCATCCCTCGGTTTGAGCGTGCCCGAATGGGTGGCCAGTCTTTTTCAGTTGCTGTGGCCAACCTATGGAATGCTCTACCTTTCCCAATTTGGCCTACGCCTACCCACCTTAACTTCCGCCACCTGTTAAAAACCTTTCTGTTTTAAACACCTTTTCGTCCTGATGTTCTTCAGTGCCAAGATGCTTATACGAATGAGCGCTTTATGGAACACCATTATATAACATAACATAACTGACACAGTGGTTGCATTTCCTGGGTTTTTTGGTTTCAGAGAGTTACCAGCCTCATAGTCTTCCATGTATCACTATGTACATCAACAAGACTTACGTCTTGATATAGTTGCAGATGAAACTGTTCTCCTAATGAGGCAAAGAACAAGAATGGCAGACTAAAGTCTTATTCATCATCTCAGCCATTCATCTGGTTTTGGCCTGATAGAAAACCTGTTCAAGGGAGCTCCTTTCAGGCCACCAAGTCCACTGAGTTCTAAATTATCATCAACCTATTGATTCCATACATTCAAGATGGTGGTTGCAGGCAGAACAGAAGAAAAGGGTGTCAGATTGGATATAAAACCCTTTAAGAACCAATATGAAAACAGTGTTCTTAATCAGCTGATTTCCAGTTCCCTCAAAGTTGCTAAGACCCAGGAAGGGATGCTTTTCTTATGGACTGGGCAAGGAGGTTACTTTTAGCCTCTTGATACAGCCATTAAAGAGATAATCTAAAAGCTTGAATGGAACTTCATTTTCAAGCTGATTCTGGTTGTCTCTCATTTGAACTAGACAAACACTGTTATCATACATCTTGTCCATGACTAATGGCACAATCCTACACTGACCTGTGTGAGAAATATTAGTGTATTGTGAGGCATGCATGGTATCACAAGTAAGGACACAGACACAAGGATACAAGTTTCAACACCTTTATTAAATTTGACTGGGGTTGGAGACTTCCTAGCTGGCCCTAATTCTACAATGGGAGTAGTCTCGAACATCAAAGTAAAATAAAATGGTCCATGTCAGTCAGTCAAACAAAGGAAAAAGCCTGCGTCAGAAACGTATACTTGCCCTCACGTTTCACAATAACTAAGTGTGGAAAATGTATGAAAATTAAAGAGTGTATTAAAAGAAGGCTGGAATGGCAATGAAAGTGACTCACCACTCCCTTCCCCAAGTTCAGTTCAATGGGGTTCTTACAAGGTTTCTTCAAGGTGGGTAGTATGCACAGTTCAAAGATTTCCCATAAATCTGTTAGGCTTCCCTCACCTATTTCAATGTCAATTAAATATGCATCACAGTTCTCTTCAATGGATTCTTTCGGGCTTCCCTCCTCCGGGTTTACAGTTAACCAAACACTTTCCAGCTAAACAGCTCCACTCCATAGAGGTCGGGGAGAACTCCCTTCCCCAACCTTTGTACTTCTCTCCACAATGTTCACCTGTCAGAGACCTTTGCAGCTGTCTAGTATTATCACCCCCATGCGTGACCACTCTGACAATAGGGTTGGTTTCTTAATATCCATGCCTCTAGAACTTGGTTACGCACAAGGGGCCCTCGGCCACTCTGTTCCTTATTTCACAACAGCATATAGTTTATAAGGAAGGGCCCACGGCCATTCTGTTCCTCGTTTCACAAAAATATCCGTTCACTTTCACCTTAGTCTTTCGGGATCTCTGCACGCACTCTTTCTCTTATGCTCTTCTGTTCAATGGCTTTCAACACATTTCGCTTTCATATTCACTGTTTTAACATCTTTCAGGAAGCGTTTAAAAACATGCCTTCTCACACGGCACCTCTCTGTTACTTTGTTTCTCATTGGCTCCCTCACTGGCTTAATACAATTAAGCTTTCAATTCAATGTATTTATCCTTCAATGCGTAGCCTCACGTGCAACACTGTAGCTTTCCACAATCACGAGTATCACAAACCGGGCTCTCCCTTTGTTTGAACTCACTGGCTTCGAATGCTTTTGCGCGTCCTTCTGCTTTCAACTCGTCGAGTTTAGGGTCTTGCCCACCTGCCCCTCAGACACTCCCGGGCAACCTCACAGCCCAGGGGAGCAAACAAGCAGTTTGCTGGTGCATGGAGGAAAGGGACTAGCCAGCCCCTCGGCTCCCTTCTTGGAGCTCTTCTGGCTTCTTGGAGAGATGGCTCCCTCGCCACGCTTTCTCCTGCCTCAACCTTCAGCCAGTCAGTGTCTCGGCATCCCGTTCTCCCTGGCCTGGTTCTTGGGAGCTCTCTCTCAGCTGCTCCTCGATCTGGTCATCCAGCTTGCCTTCCTTCTTGGCCCCCATCTCACTATCTATGTCTTTCAGCGCTCCACCTTTTATAGTTTGGAAAACAGTCCCTCCCATCTTCCCCTCAGACACTCCTGGGCAGGCTCACGGCCCAGTGGAGGAAACACGCAGTTTGCTGGCACATGGAGGAAAGGAACTAGCCCGCCCCTCGGCTCCCTTCTCTGAACTCTTCTGGCTTCTTGGAGACATGGCTCCGTCACAACGCTTTCTCATGCCTCAACCCACAGCCTGTCAGTATCTCAGCATCCCGTTCTACCTGGCCTGGTTCTCAGCAGCTCTCTCTCAGCTGCTCCTCCATCTCTCCATCCAGCTTGCCTTCCTTCTTGGCTCCCACCTGGCTCTCTGTGTCTTTCTGTGCTACACCTTTTAGAGATTGGAAAACGGTTCATGAGGTTCTGGTGTGTGTGATTGTGACTAAGTGCATGACCCTGCCTGACCTGATTAGTGGGACAAGGTAGGTACATGTCACTAGTCTTAATCTTCCTAGTCTCAGTCTTCCTCTTCCTCGCCTCAGTAGTTGGGCTGATGAGGAAAGGAGGGGAATTATGGGAGTTGCAGTATCCCATAAATGTAGAGGGTATGGGGTAAATAACTGTCAGGAAATGGGGGATACCATGTCTCACCTTCCAGTGTTTCCTCCCTACTGCCCGAGGACCCCCTACCCAGGTGATCCTCCCTCGCTTGTCCACCCCCTGGGTCGGGATTCAATAGCGATGGCCCTGCCCTGGTCCCCTGAATAAGGTATCTTTGGGGAATGAGTCGTGAAACACCTTCAGGTTTTTCACAGTATTTTCACTCCTACTCCCCTTGGATCCTCTATGCAGATGGCCAGGCAAAGGCCATCGATATTGGATCCAGACCCTGGTGGTGGACAAGAGAGGGACAATCACCTGGGTGGAGGACCCTTGGGGATTGGGAGTGAGATACCTTTGGGCGAGACATGGTACCCCCTTATCCTCAAGATAGTCAAGCTGATCTTTCCCAAACCTTTAAGGGTTATTATAAAGTGTTCCACTTCACTCCCCCTTTAACGAGCAGAACAATACTGAGATGAGGAAGAAATGACTAGGAGCTGTGAAGATTACCTCCATTGCCTATTCAAGTACTGGGATGAAGAAGAGGCCTGAAGGTCTGGAATGTCCCGTTGATTTACTTAATTATGGTCAGTCAAGTCAGGCAAAGCAAACCCTTGACTCGCACCTGCAACCTGTTGGAGAAGCACAGGTGCATAAAAGGTGGAGTCATCAACAGCAGTCAGTGAGACCGGGGAAACGTGGAGAGCATAAGGACCAGAGTGGAAGCCGTGCGGTAAGAGAAGCTGAGATACCAGTACACTACCAGAAAGCCCTGGGAAGCCTTCGGTATGGTAAATTTTGATCAGAGGTCCAAAAATGGGGTAAGCAAGCATCAGGCACTGCAGGAAGGCGAAGGTGAAGCAACGCATAACAGCCAGCGAGTGCGAAGTAGAGCGCCCGGCTATTCGAGGAAGAAGAAAGAAGAGAAAAGGAGCCTCTGATACTGATACTGGGTAAGTGTCTGGGACACTTAAATTACCCAGGGCACTCGAAGGAGACCGAACAAGCAGTAATGGTCAACTGAATGAAGCAAACTGCATTACTTGTACTGAATTCCTAACTGAATGAAAGGAAAGAAAGTAACTTAGTGCATTGAATGAAACAAACCATGTTACTTATAATAAATGCTGAACTGAATGAAATAGGCAAAAGTAACATAACACATTGCATGAAATGAGCAATGTTACTTATATTGAATATAATATTGAACTGAATAAAACAAGTGAAAATAACTTAGCGTATGGAATGAAACCAACTACATTGCTTCTAATGAATATCTAATTGAATGAAATAAGTGAAATCAACCCTATGGTGAATAAAAGACTGAATGAACTGAACCAAAAGCCACCATTTCTGAATTCTTCTATTGAACTGTATGGAAGCAACATCTACAGTAAACTGAAGGAAAGAAACAAAGGTGGTAAAGTTGTGAAGCTGCACTTTAAGAAACTGTTTGTTTAATACAATCTTGAACTTTGAAAGAAACTTGACAGTTCCTGGTTTTGTGACCTGTAATGAGTGGACCGTGTGGTCTGAAACTGCACCAAGATCAGAGAACTACTAAAGGTGAAACAAAGGATGATGGAAAAGTGAATGTCACGTTCCTGGTTGCGTGACGTGTAATGGTTGGACCGTGTGCTCTGAAACTGCATAATGATCAGAGAACTTCTTTATGCGAACATGGAAGCTTGTCGAAGTGAAAGCAGGAAAACAACTATTGATAAACCTCAGACTTGGGGAAGGGAACCCTGAGTTATCCAAGTTCAGTTTAAAGACAACAGCTTCAAGATGCTGTCTTTTGATATTAACATTAAGCTTGGGGAAGAGACCATAAGCTTTGGTGTCCTGGAACTGTGTTATCTTGGATCTGTGTTGAACTTGGGAAAGGGCATCCTGACCTTTATAGAACTGTATTTCATTTAATGCTCAAAAGAGGAGAAACTAAACACTGTGGTGAACTTATTAGCATTTGGGAGAGAAAGCTGATGAATAAACTAGCGCTGGAAGTAGCTCAGAACTTTATGTTTGGAACACTATTTGAGTTATGGTTAATGCCCCTGCACATTGTTTTGCATTAATTGTGAGGGCACGTATTGGATTTATACAGAGACAGACTTTTACGTTGCACTTACTGACACTGACGTTCCTTAGTTTATTTAGGTTGGGAAATCCCAACTTAGAATACGGCAAGTTAGGACTTACTTAGATTCTTCAACCCTATTCTCAATTATTGAGTTAAAAGGCTTGGGGCCTCATTACGAGTACTGCGGTAACCCACCGGTGCTACCAACAAGTTGCCGCCATACCCATAATACCGGAACTGCCCCCTGACTTCCCGGTGTCACCGGGACATTACAAGTCCGGGCGGAGCGGGAAGTCAGGCGGGAGATTTGGTAAGTCCCCATTCCCGTAGATTATATTACTCCATGGGAATGGGGACTCGGAAGCACTGGCACCGTTGCTAACGGTGCTGTTACTTCCTCGACAACTCTGCTTAACGGGGCCACTGCGCCCCGCAGGGTCAGATCTGCCGGGCGCAGTGGCCCCGGCAGGCAGACTTGTAGTGTGGCAGTCTGGAAATAAGGGTGCTGGTAAGCTTACCGGCACCCTCATTTCCGGGCTGCCACACTCATAATGAGGTTCATGGTCTCTGAGGTCCTGCCGTATAGTCAAATTGACCTGAGAACAGAAGGCTGACTCTAATGCAGGAATGATAACGATGCTGATTGATGGAATATTAACTCCATTGGCTCTCTGTTAATGACATCATTTCTTTTAGTTGCCAACTTGCATAGGTTGGTGGCCTTTCTTATCATTGTATCCATTATCTGGCTATGATTGGGCCCTGCGGGAACTATTACACAGAATACCTTTTCTTTGTCATTTATTCATTGAAAGGTGTTTTTGCACAAGAGTCTTGTGGTCTGGCGTAGTACCAGAGAAAGACATATAAGTCATGCCACCCACCATGGAATTTATGGTCAGATCTGATGGCATTTTCTGATATGGCATTCCACAATTCAGAGTTGTTTGGATGTCAGTAAATTTAAGGGGCTCGATCTGGTGTCAAAGGTCTCCAATAGTAAAAGATGTTGGCATTGTTTTTCCCCAGTGAAGGATTATACACGAACCAGAACGCTATCTGACCTTGGGACATCATCACTCGGCACTGCAAGCAAGTGTAGCTCTTGCCGTGAGCCTTCGTGCTTCCTGGAGGAGGCGGGACTTGTGTGTGTCACATGCTTAATCACGTGACTTTGATCGTGTATTTCATCGGACTGCAGCCGCCGAGCAGCGCATTTTTTTCCCCCAGTGAAGGCTTGTACACGAATCAGAACGCTATCTGACCTTGGGACATCATCACACGGCACTGCGAGCAAGTGTAGCTCTTGCCGTGAGCCTTCGTCCTTCCTGGAGGAGGCAGGACTTGTGTGTGTCACGTGCTTAATCACGTGACTTTGATCGTGTATTTCATCGGACTGCAGCCACCCGAGCGGCGCATTGTTTTTCCCCAGTGAAGGCTTGTACATGAACCAGAACGCTATCTGACCTTGGGACATCATCACACGGCACTTCGAGCAAGTGTAGCTCTTGCCGTGAGCCTTCGTCCTTCCTGGAGGAGGCGGGACTTGTGTGTGTCACATGCTTAATCACGTGACTTTGATCGTGTATTTCATCGGACTGCAGCCACCCTTGCGGCGTTAAGCCCTTTGGGGACAAGCCCACTGGCTGTTGTGCGGCTGTGAGGCGCAGGTTCTACCTTTTAATTGTCCGAGTTCGTGAACACTGTTTTGCACTTGGTTTATACCTCGTGTGGTGCTCATATTGGTGGGTTTGGATTTTGGGTGACCCAGTGCTGCTGAGTAAGTGTTTTCTCTTGTTTTCTTTGAGGCCCCTGTTTTGCGGGGATCACACTTGGCATAACTGGTGTTTTTGGAGGTGTCTGTTACTCTGTGGCATCGGTGTTCACTGATTCATTAGAATTAATTTGCCCATTTACACTTTGCGGGCGGGCATGCCCATTCTGCCTATTCCGCCCTCCAATACGTGTGAGAATCTAAAATCTAACCCAAAAAAAAACTTACAACCTCTAATAAGAGTTTTTTTGATGCAAATAACAGTTCAACTCCAAAGCGTCTTACGGTGGTGGTTTTTAAACCTGCCGTAAACCCTTCGAAAGGGTCAGGTGGCCCAGATATTTGTGGGTTTTTTTCTGCAAATGCAGCAAAGGTGCTTGACACTCCGCCTCCTACAATTCGATCTGTAAGTCAAGTGCAAACGAATGATAGGTGCGTGGGGGTGGATAGTAATAATGTTATGCAACCTTTGAGTAAAACACCAGCTGCTTGTATGGCGCCTCGGGGCGTGTCTCCGACATCAGTTTCCATCTCATCTGGTGAGAGTTCTGTCATGGTTGCTAATGATGTTGCTGTAATTAATGTGGACTCTATGCATACAGATTATTCCTCTCAAACTTTGTCCGAAAAACTATAATTTTCTCCAAATATGTGTCCGGTGACTAGCCCGTCTAGGTCTAGCCCCTCAGTTTCCTTCTTAGCTCCTACTCCTAGGCAAGCTAAGTATGGAGATGATGCTTCTCCTTCTCTTAGAGGAAGCAGAATGGTGAATTTGGCCTTTGAAGCCATGAATACTATAATGCATACCTTGGTCAAACTTTTTGATTCCTTGAATGATAATATCTCAGCGCAGAGTGCGCAGTTGGCCTCCATTGTTGCTTGGCAAGTCTTATCTGGAGTTTCAAGAGGTCACGAGAGTGGTAAGCAAAAAACAATAGCCTTGTCCCGATTTAGAGATCTGACTAATGATGCAGCTACATCTCCTATAAGGCATCTCATTCCCTTACCTGTTGCTCAGCCCTGTTCGTCCGTGACTGAACAACCTGTTGTCCCCCTTATCACCAAAATCATCACCAATTTCTCTGTGACGGATAAAGTCTTGCTAAATTTGCCGACTCATTCGCCAACCAAAATTGACAAACAAATATACACCATTTTTGCTAAACCTGGTCAAGGAGCATCTGGATGTTGTATGGACAAAAATTTGAGCACAAAAAAAGTGGGCTGCAAAATTGGGGCTGCCCCTGTACAAAAATCCAAGAACGTTAAATTAAAGAAGAATGGAAATTCTGGATCCACCAAACAATTTATTAAAGCCTTGAATATTCCATCTAAAAGTGCATCCACAATAACTGCAGAAGGTGTGAAAAAAAAATATATGGAACTAAATCATCTTAAACGGATTAAAGAAGGGCCGAATATCCAAAAAATTGTTCAAAAGGCTTATGCTCCGCTAGACAATCTTGTTGAGGCGTTACAGCATGATCCGATCCCCTCTGAGTTATTAAATTCGGAAGAAGGGGCTAAGGTTGCTCCTCCAGCCTCTCAGCACCCGAAAGTGCTGACAAGTATTGTTGATAGGCGGGAAGAAATTAGAAGAGAAGTAGACGCTTACATGTCCAGGTTTGTGCAATTGCCTAATATAGGTGCCCCAAATCCTCGCTCAAAACGGTGTCTTTTGGGGCAGTAGGGACTTGTGCCTCCGGACCAAAGTCAAAGGTCATTTTTACTGATAAGATTGAGGCCCAGTTAAAAGGGGCATTGAGGCAGAACCCCCAACCATATGTACAAAATGATCTCTGTCATTTTCAAGATCGAGAAGGCTCCTTGGCTCTAGAGAAACCTAGCTTTGACTCTTTTGAGGGGCAGGGGGATGAAATAGCCCAATTACTTCAAGCCCTTCTGCCCAAAGTAACACCCAAAGTTGTTATGTCTGAGGAATTCAAACCACAACCCTCTAAGCTCTCTTCCAAAAAATCAAAATCAAGTTCGAAAAAACAATATACATGCAAATAAATTAATATTGGGATGTAGACCTGAACCCCACCCTCAATACTTGCTAAATAGCCATAGTATACTAGAAATATTTTCTGATATAGCACAACTGGAGGATATAGGATCAGCAGATATTGATCAAATCGAATTCTTGAACGAGAATGTGTTGACCACCGTTTGTTTGAAATTACGTTCTAGGTTGGTTCGTAACATCATTTGGGCTGAATTAGGCTTTATTTTATTATCGGGTCCAGCTGAGGGTGGAGACGCCGAGAAATACCCTGTTATTAAGCCAGTTCAAAGTAATAGAATGGATTGTGGTCAGTCTGTGCAATCTCAATGTGTTTGTAATTGCATGGCTAAAAGCTAACTAATGCAACAGTGTGATAAGGATGTGATAAAGTTTGCCTCGTGGAATACACGAAGGCACTCTCATTTGTTTAACAATCCATATTCTAATTTAAACCCTTATGATATCATTTTGCTGCAAGAAACGTGGTTGACTGTGTCTCCAATCTGGCATGATCACATTATGCATTTCACTCCCGCAATGTGTAGGGACAAAGGTCGTCCCATGACTGGGCTGATTACTTGTATTAAAACCAGTCCAGAGCTAAAAATGCTCTTTAATTTTTCACCGAATCCCTTCTTGCAACTGACCATAATTTCCATCAGATCACTGCTGTTTGCGTTGGTTAACATTTATTGGAACTGGCAGGGCATTGATGATTCAAATTTTTTATAGATCTTGATTGTTAACTGAATCATATTACATGGTTCCCAGATGTTGCCCACACAGTGTTGGCTGGGGATCTCAACCTGCATTTGTTTTCTCCGGGGAAAGCCGGGGAAATTATTTGTCAAATTCAATGGAAACATATAATGTCTACACTGGGCCTGGTAATGCTTAATGGTTCATGTTTGGATGATAATCCGCCTAATTTTACTTGGCATCGCGGGGTGTCTCAGGCCATCATTGACTATGTGTATGTGGACCCTAAGTTGATGCCTTGGTTAAGCCAATTTCAGATGGTTCAAACTTCGGCAAGTGATCATCTTATATTGGCTAGTTCATGGCTTATACCTTCGCAGGGAGCTGCAAATGCAGTGACAAAATAGCCTGGGACTGTGAGGTCCAATATCCAGGTAAATCGAGTCAGATGGTCAGAAGAAAGTCTTACACAATACGCTTCCTTACTTACATCTGCGTTTGCCCATTCCTGACTAATTGGGGAAATATCTAATGTGTGCTATTTTGACCGTATGCAGAAGCATGTTGTAAACAATGGAAAAAAGTTTCCCTTAATAATGGCAAAAAGACATACACTTGACGTTCAAGTCAAATAAAAAAAAAGTGAATATCGGGCTCTGAAACGGAAAGTTGCTCAGTTGCCGGCTGAGTTTAGAACAGCTGATTTAGTTAAAATTAAAATGCACTACAGAAATTGGTTGCGGTCATATCGGGCAACACTATGGCAAAAGGATGGGGAGCGTATGTTGAAACTAATATGTAATCAAAATACTCCTCAAATCTGGGCGATTCTCAATGAAGCAGTTCATACTCCCCAAACAATAATTCAGGGCCATAATGTTTCTGAATTGGCTTGGATTGAGTACTTTAGGGCCTTGTATGCCGCTCCTGCTCCGGTTAGGATGCAGGAGGTGGTTTGGGGCCCAGATTTTCATCTTGAGATAATAAGAACAGATATACGATATTATATCACTTCCATCAGCCAATCCAGAGCGCCAGGCCCAGATGGGCTATCTATTAAGATCTTTAAACTTAACATCGATCTGTGGACTGAAATCTTGTATCAAATATTTGAAAACATAAATGTTGCGCAGACGATTCCGCATTCCTGGAAGCATTCTATTATTATCCCCTTGTTTAAAAAGGGGGACAGTAGTCTACCGCAAAGTTATAGACCAATAGCCCTGTTGGATGCTCCAGGAAAATTGTATAGTCGAATCCTGCTGCAACAATTGAATGAATGGTTAAAACTCGCAGGCACACGTGACCCTTTCCAGGCAGGTTTTATCTCGGGCCTGGGCACTGCCCCTAACATGCTGCTTCTTAAACTAATTAAGAGCAAGTATGCTGAACGTGGACAAAACCTATATATAGCATTTGTTGATTTATAGCAATGCCAATGTCGATCGGCATTTGCTGTTCACAAAGCTTGAGCAATATGGCTGTCCTGATACCATTCTTGCCCTTATTAAGTTACTACACACGGACACATCCCTCCAAGTCAGACTATCCCTGGATGGTACCCTGTCTGCCTCAATTCCAACCTATCGAGGTCTTAAACAGGGGTGCATTTTGGCCTCTACATTATTTAATCTGTTCCTGTTGGATATGGGTGCAAACCTTGAAGATGTCATCTCTGATGCTCCGAAACTGGGTACCCAAAAAATTATCTGGCTCCTTTATGCGGATGATCTCCGCCTCTCGTCGTGTTCACCCAGTGGGTTGCAAAACTTGTTGGATAGGTTGTGAATTTATGTGAGCAAAAATCATCTCACCATTAACCTCGCTAAGACCCAAGTGGTAACTTGTGTGCCCAAAGCCACGACGAAGTTGGTTAGCTATAAGTGGGCTTTACAAGAACAAGAGGTCGCCAACGTCCCACAGTATAAATATCTGGTCCTCCCTTTCACGAGATTGCAAAATGAACAGATTTATTTGGCTCTTTTAAATGCCAACGTTTGTTCGCTAACATCCCAAGCCAATATTCTGTTGCACAGATATAGGAAATTCACGATAAATCATGTTTTAAGCTTCTATCAACAAAAAACAGTTCCTATTATTAGTTACGGAGCTGAAACTAGAATCCCTAAAGAGAGAGCCTTCTGGGATCATTTTGAATCTAGTTTTTGGAAATCTGTCCTAAAGCTACCTAAATGTACACCTTTACCGTTGATCAGGTATGAATTGGGAATTGTGTCCATGCATAACCAAGTTATGTGGAGGTTTTGTCTGTTATATGGGAAATGTATTATAGGTGCTAATGTACCAAATGTGTTGGGTATCCTTGCAAATCATTTACTCAGCCCCTCCGTGTGTTTGCAAAAAAGAAATGCAATAATTATGTATTGGATGCCTTATCTAGTGCTGATATTTCCCTTAATCTTCTCTTATTGAACCCAGCTAAAGCCAGACAAAAATGTTGCAGTCTAAATGGATTTACACCCGCTGGCAATGTTTAGGCTATGTGGACAGTGACTCCTTTGTGCAACCACATAAAAAACTACGCACTATGGAATCGTATTTAGTAAAGTGCCCCTCCAGTCACATTAGATCTCAATTGTTATGTATTCGATTGAATATGTGTGCCACCAGACAGATTTTACGTAGAAGAGGCAGCATTTTTAAAGATGATACATACTGTAGGTATTTTAAGGATGTCGATCAGATTGAAACATTACGGCATTTGGTTGTTGACTGCAAAGCCTTAAGGGTAATTCGTAAACAATTGTTTAAAACATGCAGTCCTTCTGTAGTACCTCAATCTAGTGATGAAATTTGGGCCTATCTTGTGTCTAATGCTAAAACATCTATTCAAATTGCGTTAGTCCAATTTGTTAATGCAGTTATTCCGCCTAGTATACTGTGAGTTATATATTAATTCATTGTGTAATTGTCTCTGGTGGTGTACTATGAAATGCATTGATGAACTCTTATCTTTTATATAATGTGTCTATTGTCTACTCTTTTTGTGTATAATCATTGTGAATAATTTTGTAAGTTTGATACATTTTGTAAGGTTGATATATCTCAGCCAATCAAAATAAAGAAAAAAAAAAAGATGTTGACTCTGTGGGTCTGTGAAAATAGTCTTGTTTTCAGGGATATTATGAACGATGTGGACCCTGATAAAATACCCTCATATTTGGTCCTTCTGATTCCTATTTGGGCACAGTGTCGAGACAGTTCTTTCTTACATTTTATTTCTTTACCTCTACATGCCTCGTGGATAATGCACACATCCTGAACTTGATCCTCAACCCCACTGGCTTCCAATGGAGAGTCTTTACTGCTGGAAGATATGGTTATGCTTCTAGGGGAACAAACAGTTTCTGGTCATAATTCTCAATTATCTCTATGGCCTGAACGTGCTAAAAAAAACAATAACTAGAAGCAATTTGTAAGGAGTAGGACACGATTTAGAATGAACCATGTGTTATAACAATCTTTCCTCTGTGTAAATCGTGCCGTATGTCTATTTTAATTTTTCTCTTCCAGTATGATATACCATGTTTTATACATCTATTTTAATTCTACTTGTTTTATCATTAACCTGAAATGTGTTAATCATGTTAATTTTATTGAAATTCTTTTTTTTATTTTCTTCTTTTTATGTATTATGAATATATGAACTGAATGATTCAAAGATTATATTAACTTTATCTGTATTGTGTATAATTGAAAAATCAAGTTTACTTGATTAAAACAACGAATTAATAAATTAAAAAAAAAACAAAAAAAAAGTTTCTGGTCATCTAGTTCTGGGTTCCTTGCAATTCTCTGATTTAGGCTTTTGGTGGCCTCTATATGCAACAGTGCAGTGGGCCAGTGATCCAGCCTAAAAAATACCAGAGATCTAGTTAGTTCTACACAGTTTCTCAGTTTGAGCAGGATAATGCCTTTTACAATGTATTCAGCTGAAAAGTTAATTGCTTAACCGCAGCATTTGCCTGCAGCTAACTCTAATCGTAGAGGTGAGTCAAAGACAACCCACAGGTGTTCTAGGTTTTGTACAGACGCTGGGGCCTTGTTTTTATTTATTAATATTTATTAGAATTGTTGTTCAGTGCTGACCCTACCCTATGCGTACCAGAGCACCTTACAAGGTTCAAAGGTTCAAATGGTTGGAGGCAAAACAGAAGTTAGATAAAGTTTCCAGGATAGGATATTAAGAGTAGGTAGACAAGTGGTAGCTTGGGAGATGGAGGCACTGGATTAGGTGTGGGGAAACAGGTACTTTTTCAGGCTCTTTCGGAAAGTGGTAATGGAGGGTGCAGTACAGAGGTGAAGCAGTAGGGTGTTCGATGAGCTGAGTGCCCACTGGGTTAATACTTGTATTTGTGTGAATGTTAGTTTGCAGAGTGGAATGTGTAGACGGTGCAGGCTTGCTTGCAGTTTCTGTGTGTGTTGGGTTTGAGCTTGTTGTGAATGCAGAATGGGGATCTGAGGTGGATGATTTTGATTACAGTGCAGAGTGCTTTGAAGGCAATTCTCTGGCACACAGGGAGCCAATGAAGCTAGGAAAAGTGTGGGTGATGTGTGAATGTTTGGATGGGTGGAGGATGAATTTGGCTGCAGTGTTTTTGCATGGTTTGCATGAGGGCAAGGGTCCTGCTGCAGAATGAACTGGGGAGACCATTCCCCTAGTTCAGCTTGAATGGAACCAGTGTGTGGACTGCAGTCATCATGGGAGGGATGTGTCTGATCTTGCATAGGAGGTGTAGTTGTATATTGCATTTCTTATTGACAGCAGCTATGTGGTGTGTGAAGGAAAGGTGGGGGCTGCTGTTGAAGCAGAAGGATTGGACAGGTGTGAAGAAGGATATGTATGGGTTGTATGTGGTGAGATGTTTGATACAGGGTGAGAGGTCTGGTTTGTGCCTGGGGGCAGATGAGGAGGAATTCTGTTTCGAAAGGGTTGAGATTGAGGAAGTGGGTGGCCTTCGAGTTGGTGATGGTGTATAGACAGCCTTTGAGGGTGTGGAGATATAAAGGGGATGAGATTTAAAAGTATATTTGCATGTCGTCTGCTTATTGCTGGAAATAGACTTGCTAATGGTCTGTCCCAACATTTCTACACATAGGTTAAAGAGGAGTTGAGATAGGGAGGAACCTTGCAGGACTCCGTACTTGACCGTGGTTGGGTTTGGGGCCAGATGAAAGAAACAGATACCATTTTCACTGCCGGCTATACCTATATTTCCAGTAAGCTAACCACAGGCACAATGGGATGCATGCATTGTTTTATGCAAGTTTGCCAAACCACTTTTTGAATCATTGGCAACCGGCGTCATTAAAGTTATTGCCTGAAAAACAGCTAGAATGTACACTTTGTATAGGCTGTCCTGCTGCATCTAGTCAGTACTCTAGCTTAGTTGATCTTTTCAAATGTTGCACATAGAAGTGCCAACTGTTGTAATGCAATATCTGTCTAATAATCAACATGCATTTTTCTCTGTGGTCACTCTGGATTCCAGAGTGTAAAAGGAGACTTCTTTATTGAATGTACAGAAGTCGATACCAAAAAGAAGATACCTACACTGAGAACACCCACCTTGCATACCCTATGAATTCTCAACTTGTCTCGAACAACTCCTGATTGCAAATACCTACGCTCATGCATGCATGCATGCACACACACACAAACACGCGTGCAAACACACATGCGCAGACGCACACATGCACACACACACATTCATACACACCCACGTGCAGATGCACACACACACACACACACAAACACACACACACACTGTGAAGGAATCATGAAGTAGACACAGACAAGAGATATATAGTTTTGGCTATAAACATTTATTAAATGAAATGAAGGTTGGGGGGGGAAAAAGGCCTAATTTGCCCTATTCTAAGAGGAATTTTCCCTACCTAACAAAAACTAAGTAAGGTCTGCATCAGGATGTCCAAATTAAAAGTTCTGTCTGTGTCCGAACCTAACCTGGCCCTCAAGTAATACTTGGAAAATTGTGTATGGGTTTAAATATCTAAATAAGTGTTCAATAACTGTTCATAGCTTCTCTCAGCTCTGGGCTTGCAACAGGGTTCTCTTTCCCACACTTCAAGACAGTTCACAATGCCAAGGGATTCCCTTACCCAAGCTTCTAGATCATGCACCAAAAATGATAAATTGTGTGTGAGGTACACCCAAACATTCAAAACTATGGGGCCATGCAACCTAGTAGTGGAAACACAGAGAGGCTCATGTTCTCCATATTCATAATTTGATGGCGGGCAGCCATTACGTATTGACATACATGTAGTTAGCTCCCCGACACCAGATTTTCATCATTTGCACGATGGAGGGAAAATGTGCAGGGCAAAAGGTGGCGTACATTGGGAGGATCACCAGACTTTCCACAGAGTGCTGGCTCCCTTTAAGGAAGCACAATAGCATGAGCATATCCTCAGAGGTCCCTGCACCATTGAAAGAATGCCAAAGAGTGTCCAAAGATTTGATATAAGAGCCCATAGCCCTTTAGGAAAGTACAGGCATAAGATCCCCAGAACCACAGAATATCTAGAGCAACCAGGGCCTGTGAATAGTCCACAGAGCCCTGCATATGTATTAGAGACTGGAATATGGTCGCCAAACAAGAGGAAGACTGATACTTGCCAAATATGTACGCAGTCTCACCGGCTAGCCAATGGAAAAACCTAATGGATCAGACAGTATACGCATTGTAAAAATACCTGTGGGAATCATGAGGAAAGGAACCCTGCTACTGTGGCCCTGCTCTGTTCCCGCCCAGAGTGGTGATCCAAGGTATTAGCTGACGTATGCAGTGGCTTGGTCTGCAGACAGGACAGGCCCAGCGAGGAAAACAATTCTATGCACCTTACTAAAGTTAGGCCGGACCAGTTTCCCTTTATAAACCAGGAGGTTTTCTACAAGAGAAAGGGGGATTGAAGAGTCTGGAGAAAGTAGGAAGTGATGCAGTGGCAGAAGAGAAGAGCCTGGCAAGGGGAGACTGGAATGCATGAGGAGAGGCTGGAAAAGGTGGTGAATGCAGAAGAGGAAAGGGTGGTAAAAAGTAGAAAGGAGATGGTAAGCAAGGTTGAGGAGGAAGTCAGTATTGAAGGGGATGCAAAGAGGAGAGTGAAGGGCAACCCTCAGAAGGATGCAGAGTCAGAGCAAGGAGGAGGTGGGGTTTCAGGAGGAGGTTAAGAGTGGGTGAGGGTGGAAATATAGAAGGAAACAGAGAACCAAAAGAATGTAACAGGAGAAGAGACAAGGAGGCGTGCGAAGAAGAAACAGAGGAACACATAAAAGAGTGAGGAGGAGAGGAGTACGAAGACAAGACATAGGAACATTATAAAGAGTGAGAGAAGAGGAGGCAGATATTCAAAAGAGGAGAATGAAGAATGAACTCGCCATACAGTCTTTTGCGAGAGATCAACCGCAAGGGGAAGCTCACATTGACAAGACTGCTGACACAACGCTCTGCCCCATGCCCCATAAGTGTGTGTGCAGGGGCTGACAGGCCCTACCTAGGCAGCCCCGAAGAGGGAAGACATGGAGAGCAGCTAAGTGTGGGTATGTTTATGTAATGTAATGCAAGTGGTCTTGTATAATGCCTGACTGCCATTATTGGTGGCCTTGCTGTGCTTGGCTGTAAGAAAAAAGGGTGTGGAGTTCATTAGTGGGACAGTGCGAAAGACAGATGTGAAACCTGTGGTGTGGATGTGTGCAGGTCAGAAGTACCTGGTTCCTGAGTGGCAATCTGTTTTTTAGCGTTTGGTGGAAAAACTTGAGAGTATGCCATAGATAGGGAAAAGACCCAGATCGCATAGACTAAATTGCTTTGGGTCTGGTTAGCCACTTATGTAGGAGAGTGTGATAGGGCTAAAGAGAAGAGCTTAGTCGTGGCTCGGTTAGTGTTGATGTGATAATGGATAGGCCTGCAGTGGCCTCTGTGGGTGGGGTTTGTTGGTTAGTCGTGGGAAGATGGGAGTAGACCTTAAAAGACAAAACAACCTGCAACGCTGCACACGTCCCGTTTCTCTAGCTACCAATGCTGTACCGTTCTCTCTCTCTCGCTCTGCTTGTTTGTCTCTCTCTCTCTCTCTCTTTCTCTCTCTCTCAAATACATACATTGCACCCTATGAGGAACAAAACAAGCATCTGCAAGTTAGCAGATAAGAGAAAGGGGCGCTTTGGAAATTCAGACATTAAGACAGCCTGCTAAGGATTATTGGAGGCAAGAACATAAAGTTCTGTGTAGGGGTAGCTTAGAATCTGTGGACTGCAGTCACCCATTTCACCTTCCTTAGTATGTTGGTAAGCAGGCTTCGGGATGCACCAAACCTTACTCTAGCATGCTCAAGTGCTATGCTGGGACTTTTCCACATCGAGGGCAGGCTCAGGCGCTTGCAGGCATTCATCAGGGGATTGGCTGGGGCAACTGCCAGAATCCCTGATTATTTCTCCCAGAGCTATCTCTCACAAGCCCCAAACTCTTCTCACACAGTCCAAAATGAGGGGTGTGTCTGTGTATCTGAGTGGCGGGAGGGTGGTGGGTGCAATGTTTGTGGTGGGGAAACAAGGGGCGGTTTGTGGGTGAAAACCCCAACAGTGCAGGAAAAGTTGAGGGTGGGTGGGGGAGCGACTCCAACTGCAGTTCAGGGGGTAATTCTCCCAAAAGCAGCATTTTTGTACTCAGCAAAGATTGGTGACAGCAGCGAGGGAGGAGAGGTGCAGAAGCAAAAACTCTGGAGGAGGTATATACAACCTAGAGAGAAGGTGGCAGGAGGAGACGCCAGGAGGTTGGTGGTGAAGAACAAAGAGAATTAGAAGAGGGACAACCAATAAAGGACTGAGGTGTATAAGGAGGATCAGGCACACTACACGACCATGGAGCGAGAAATAAGAAGAGGGGAAAGCATGTGTTTAACATCAGGAAGGTGCAAGAAAAGTTGACGGAACAGGCAAGCAGTTACGAGAGGGTGTAGAGAGAGAGCCCTCTCAGGGTGAGAATGTATCGACTGATTGAGAAGATAGAAGAGGATGGAGTATGGAGGTTAGACCCAGGGTCTCGGGCAGGGAGGAGGAGCCGGACTGCAGGACAAGCCTGCAATCACAACCACATGTCTAGTCTCCTGATGGTAACTCTGGGACATAGCAAACAAGACATAGCATGTCCCAGAGTTACCGTCATAGTATTATCAAGCCCTACCTTTGTGTTGTCACATAAGCCTAATATGCAAGGGTATGTGAGGCTCTGAGACCTCAAAAAATCAGTGGGCCTACGTCTGTGGAACCAGGAGTCAAGAACGAAATCTGGGGCTTCTTAAACAACTCCAGTACTGTGAATGCCAGATTAAGGAAACACGAACCATATCCCAGGATGGAATCGCTGGGTTGAAGGTTAGGGATCCCAGGGATTTTTGTAGCACCTATCAACGCTTTGCTGCACTCAGAGACTTTTGTTGAGCATAGAAACCTGTTGTTGACCTCAGAGACACTTGCACAACATAGAGACTTTATTCTTCAGACTTCAAAGTGAAGATATGCTGTTATTAATAGATGTCATTATTAATGCCCCCCCTGGAGTAGCAATCCTTAATAAACCAGTATTTTCTTATCATTGAACTTTTGTGTCCATTTGTTTTGAGGCATTTTGATTTTATAACTAATAGTCAAGAACTGAAACCTTTAAACCGTTTTCTATGTATTGACTCACTTTGCATATTGTCTTTTATGTACCTGCCGCAGATTAATGGGTGCTAGATTGTTGTGAAAGGTTTTATGGAAACCAAAACACATCAAATAAAAAAATAGTATATTTCTTTTTACCTGCTTGGCTTTGTGACACCTAAGTAAACATTCAGATGTTTGTCAATATCTCAGAATATCTACATGCTGCTTTTTGTAACTGTCTTAAGATCCACATCGATGCTGGTTTAATGGATGGAAATGGACTGGTATACTAGAGGATCAGACCAATGATGTACCCTATGAGATCCTACACAGAGGGGTCTTAATTGACCTTTTCCGTGCATTGAAATTCAGAGGTGGTGTGAAAGCGGACATCCGAGATGTCCATGTTTCAGTCCCCTTTGGACCCATCACATTTATGTTCCCTTAAACAAAAGCGGTGATTGAGCGTATCTATAAAAGGACAAAGGGTATTTTTATTGCTGGGGTGGGGATGGTTCACTAATTTTACCTCCACCTTTAAGTGAAAGTAAACATTGGAAGATTCTTCTCTCAAACATGTGGTAGTAACTGCATGTGGTATTCCGAGCAATATCACGGCTTTGAAATACCTCCAATGAAAGCCTTCATTTAAATTCCGTTTCATTAACAGCAAAGCTGAAGATGCTGTAGGTTCCCTTGGTTATTAGTGGTCAGGGATGCAGGCGGGGCTTGGGAGGCAGAGCTAGTTGGACATGGATTCATTGCACATGCATCTTTGGTCTCAACGCAAATGACTTATATTACTTAACATCTGGTAATATCCATAAGATGGTGGTGTTACCATGGCTGTGAGGGGTGAGTGCTTGCCAATTTCACATTGTTAGATTTGTCTTTTCATTGACCACAACTTCATTCCTTTAGAATATATTTTCTTTAAAATCACTTCACCTCATTTCCTCTCCCTTTTACAGTTTCCACAGTGAATTACAAGTGTATTGTTACTTTAGTACATTCATGACCAATGTTAGGGCTGCTTTTCAGCATCTAATTTGTCACCTGTCATTATCTTGTCTCAGAATCCTTCATGGTTAACTTTTAGTGTGTCCTATGAAACACCTAGAAAACGAATAAATGAATTAACCCAGTTATCCAAAAGAGCATGTATGCTTTCACATGATATGCACATCTTTGGAGACCGGCATCATGCAAAGGTGTATGGTGTTAAGTATTTGTATTTGTATTTATTGATATTTGCATAGCGCTTTTGCCAAAGTGCTGGACGCGGTACAAACAATTTTGAGCATTGATGGATAACAAAAGATGCCGATACAAGGTTAGTTGCCAAACAGAAGGGAAATGTAGATACAGGGCTAGGTGCCAGACAGAAGAGATATAAGTCTAGGTGCCAGACAGAAGGGAACTGTAGATATAAGTCTAGGTGTCAGACAGAAGGGAACTATAGATACAAGGTTAGTTGCCAAACAGAAGGGAAATGTAGATACAGGGCTAGGTGCCAGACAGAAGAGATATAAGTCTAGGTGCCAGACAGAAGGGAACTGTAGATATAAGTCTAGGTGTCAGACAGAAGGGAACTATAGATATAAGTCTAGGTGTCAGACAGAAGGGAACTATAGATACAAGGCTAGGTGCCAAGCAGAAGGGAACTATAGATACAAGGCTAGTTGCCAGACAGAAGGGAACTGTAGATACAATACACCAGACAGAAGGGAACTGTAGATACAAGGCTAGGGTCCAGACAAAAGGGAAATGTAGATACAGGGCTAGGTGCCAAGCAGAAGGGAACTAAAGATACAAGGCTAGTTGCCAGACAGAAGGGAACTGTAGATACAAGGCACCAGACAGAAGGGAACTGTAGATACAAGGCTAGGGTCCAGACAAAAGGGAAATGTAGATACAGGGCTAGGTGCCAGACAGAAGGGAACTGTAGATATAAGTCTAGGTGGCAGACAGAAGGGAACTATAGATACAAGGGTAGGTGCCAGACAGAAGGGAACTGTAGATACAAGGCTAGGGTCCAGACAGAAGGGAACTGTAGATTCAAGGCTAGGTGCCAGACAGAAGAGATATAAGTCTAGGTGCCAGACAGAAGGGAACTGTAGATATAAGTCTAGGTGTCAGGCAGAGAGGAAATGTAGATACAATGCTAGGAGTCAGGCAGAGAGGAAATGTAGATACAATGCTAGGTGCCAGACAGAAGGAAACTGTAGATACAAGGCTAGGTGGCAGACAGAAGGGAACTGTAGATACAAGGCTAGGTGCCAGACAGAAGGGAACTGTAGATTCAAGGCTAGCTGCCAGACAGAAGGGAACTGTAGATACAAGGTTAGGTGCCAGACAGAAGTGAACTGTAGATACAAGGCTAGGTGCCAGACAGAAGGGAACTGTAGATACAAGGCTAGGAGGCGGGCAGAGAGGACAGAACATGGGTTTTTTAAACAAGTCCGAAAGTTATGGTAGGTAGTAGAAGAGCGGCTAGCAAGAGGCAAATAATTCCAGTGGAAGTGTGCCAATAGCGAGAAAGAACAGGAAAGGGAGGAAGAACAAGGAGGTTTGGGGACAACAAGATGAAAAGTGGGCTGTTAGCAGAGAGAGCGAGGGGGCGGGGGTAAAAGGAGACTAGGGAAGAAACATAAGAGGATGCTAGGCCGTGAAGGCATTTAAAGCCAATAGATAGAAAATGAAATAAAAGCCAAGATTCAAAGGGTATAATAGAAGCAGATAACAATGAGGAAGCAATTGAGTCCCGAGGAGGGAGACAGGAGATAAGGCGAATAGCAGAGTTGTAAATAGATCAAAGGGGGATGAGACGAGACGGAGAGAGACCAGTTAAGAGTGCAGAACAATAGTCAGTCCTAGAAAAGTTCAGGCAGATACAAGGAGTTTCGAAGCATGGAATGAAAGAAAAGGATGGGCGCGACAAAGGTTGAAAAGAAGAAAGTGACAGTTGCCTGCAGCAAGAGAGCTATGCAGGAAAAAAAGAGAAAAGTCGAAGAGTACACTGAGGTTTTGAGCAGAGGCAAAAAAGGGAAGCTGAGAAGGGGGAAAGGACAAAAAGGGGGAGAGAACGGGAAAGGGGAGGACAGAGGAAAGAAGATGACCTCCATTTTAGAAGGGTTAAGATGGAGAAAGTGCAAGGACATCCAGAACAGCAGAAAGACATGCGGAGACACGAGTATGAAGAGCATCAGAAAACTCAGAAAAGGAGAAAAAGAATTTGGGAATCATCAGTGTAGAAGTGACAGGATACGTTGAAAGACGAAATGATGAAGTAAAAGAGGATAGTATAAAGGGAAAACAAGAGGGGGATAAGAACTTATCCTTGGGGAACTCCATATAAGAGAGAGCGGGGGAAGAAAGGAAGCCAGCACAAGACACAGAGTCGAAACGACCAGAAAGGTAGGACTCAGACCAGGTACGAACTGCACCTGAGATACCAAGGTAAAGTACACACAGAAGCAGAAACCTGACTAGTATGAACTTAAACAAGGATTCTATGTCATGCAGGATTGTTTCTACCCTTTGGGGCATCACCTCTTACCATGGCAGCATGACAAGGCATTACAAGAAGAAGTAGGTTTGCTTTGTGATGAGCTATGTTGGAGCTAAATGACTGTTTGATATCATCCCCCTGCTCATCCCAGTGGACTTGACCCATTATGGCTAGTAATGTAATTTAAAAAAAGTGTGTGTGCTGCTTGTAAGCAGAGGGGGCTGCTACTCTGGCCCTTTTCATGCAGTGTACGGTGGAAGCACAGGCATTTAGTGGAAGCAAAAGCCTCCCATGACTGTTTGGGAGTTGGTCTGGGCCCCTCTGCTACAGAGCGGGGCCCCCAAAAGATCTTTCCACCACACCTACAAGTGTAAGAGGAACTTGGTCAAATCAATTATTGGCGCGCTTAGTTCCACTTCAAGATCAGGCAGGGGCCAAATGGGCCTCCAAGGGCAACGCAGCCTCAAGAGCCTCTGAGGTTGTTAAGTGAGTGGTTTACCGTCACACTCTCCCGAGACCCATATGAGTGGTGGTAACTCACTTTTACTGAAGGATCTCCAGGGCTGTACTCTAGTCTTTCCTGTCCAACCATTTTACCCCACCTCCCTGTCGCGGTGGTCAGTCAAAATCTCGAAAACAAAATCTCGAATGACAAAAAGCCCGAAACAAAAATCTCGAAAAAAAAAATATCGAATTTTTTATTTATTTATTTATATATGTTTTTGGGGTCAGGTAAGTAAAAAAAAGGGGTAAAATAAAAAAAAATGAAAAAAGGGGGGTTGGAGGGGGAACCCCCCATTTTGGAAAAAAACACATTGAAAAAAAAAATTCGATTTTTTTTTTTCGGCCTTTTGTATTCGAGATTTTTGTTTTCGAGATTTTTTGATTCGGTATTATCACTATAAACCCCCTGTCGCAGATCTCTTTCAGAAATTCCACTCTGTCTCAATCACTCTATCTGGGGACTCACCGACTATGCAATTCTATTGAATTTCATGATATAAAACTGAAATATATAGTACACGATCTTGCAAAACAAATACGATTGTAAACTTGCATAGGAAAATTCCTAGAACGAGTAATATTTTGGAAGGTTAAACAATGTTTGTGGCTGTAATCATTTAATATACTGAATACAGTCCTGTCACTCACCGTCATCAGACCTCCAACAAGATCACTAGTGTGAGGATCCTCATCTTTGGTACCCAGCTGAGGAGAGTATAGCTCTGTCGTCCGCAAGATTTCCAGTACTCTGTCCAAGGCCTCTGCTACTGTGACTGGGCTACTTTCCTGGGCAGCATTTATTATGTTAATGACCTGCACAGAATGAATTGTAGTCAATATGCAGAACATAGTAGCACATAAAAAATAGCTCATCAGTTCCATATAAATGTGTGAAAATTCACATATATACTATTCCAATAATAATATCTGGTTTTATATAGCGCTACAAACCCGCAGGTCTAAGCGCTGAAATAACAGTTGATATTATCATCCCACACTGTGGTACTCAATTTATCGACCTTGGAAGGATGAAAGGCTGAGTTGGCCGTGCCAGGATTCGAACCTGCATCAGCAGGCTGCGTACAGATATCAGAACGAGCGCTCAGCTCGCAGTGCTATCTGACCGGCACAACACTTCTATAGCTATGTTATCCAAAAGAAAACATTCGAAAAGCTACGCATGACATATAGCTCATGTACAAGAAACATTAAGAATGAATACACCTTATTAATTGTATGATACAGTGTACATTTCTGTGGTCAGGGTATACCAAAAGACTGAGTTACTCCACTCAGAAATTCTGTTACGCAACTCAACAAGGGAGAGCCCACAATCTCAGCTCATTGTTAATTTGTTAGGATCAAAGTGGACTGTAGAAGGGAAAAGGACAAATTGAAAAGGTTTCCTCTAATAGTCCCAATTATCCAAATGAGAGAAACCTAGATGTTGTTGGTGTACAGCTTTTCTAACATACCCAGTTGCCAGAAAAGTCTGTTAAAACGAGAAACAAATAGGTATATGAGAGAATGAACATGGCTGAGTGAGGTGTTATCATCACTGGTATAACTTGTCCCCTATTGAGCAAGGGCGATCATTTAAATATTTAAGCACCTTTCTGCTATTATCCTGTTCAAAGAGATATTCAATGGAACAGCATTTTGAGACCATGTCAAATAGCTGCTCGTGGTTCTCTACGATAATGGCAGTTACCATCACTAAAACACCCTCAACTAAAAGCAGAATATTTAAAGAGGCAGATGTGATTATTCCCCACCCTATCTCAAGATTCAATATTGTCACAGCCAAAGGCCCGTCCAGACCCACCATCCCGCTCCCTAAGGCGTTCTCGAGAAGCGCTCGACAGCTTAGCATGGAGAATCTCTCCCAGCACCTCGTGGTGCCTGAACTACTGCCCCCTTTCTCCAACGACCCAGAGGAACTCACTAAAGCCTTCAAAAGCATTGTCACCAAAGCTGCCGACACTGTTGCTCCATTCACTCTAAAAAAAGCAAAAACAGTGAAGCATGCCAATGCCTGGTTCTCCCAGGAGCTCCCACAAATATGATCCATAAAAAGGGCAACACCACGTTGAATAACAACCCTAACGAGACCACCAAAGCCACCTTCAAGGCCCTGTCTAAAGACTACAAAATCGCTATCACCAAGGCCAAAGCCTTGTCCCTTAACACAAGAATAGCTAATGCTAAATCAGGGACCAAAGACATTTTCAGCATCTTCAGAGAGCTGGAGACCCTTGCCGCCCCCCTCGCCACCCTCTTAAAGGATGAGGCTTTGTGCAATACAATTCAAGGTGCCATGCTCGACAAGCTCGACACCTTGCACTCCAAAATCCTTGCACGTCAACAAGCACTGAACAAAATCATCACCAATAGCCATAACCTCCCGTCACCTGCTACTGACTCACGTCAAACGCCTTTATTTGAATTCAAGGACATGACTGTGCCCGAAGTCACTGCCCTGCTCAGCTCCATTAAACTGTCCAACTGCAAAGAGGACTCCTGCTCAGCATGTCACCGAAACGGCCCTCCTTGACCTTAAAAATCAGATGGATGACTTCAGAGACGCAGGCAAACCTGCGCTCCTTTTCCTCCCTGACCTTTCAGCCGCTTTTGATCTGGTAGACCACAAGGCTCTCTGCCATCACCTATCCACCGCAGCTAAATTCTCCCCATAGACCTGCAACTGGATAACCTCGTTCCTACAGGATAGAGCGATGAAGGTCTTCTCTGAATCATCCTGCGTTACTCCCAGCATCATGAAATGCGGGGTCCCACAGGGCTCTTGCATTGCTCCCACCCTCTACAACCTCTTTACGAGGCCCCGTTTAAAATCTTGGACACCTCAGGCATCTCATACACAAATTATGCTGATGACACCCAAGTGCTCATCCCCCTCTCGGGTGATTTCTTGACAGACCTGAACACCCTCAACTCCGTGTACTCTATATCCAATCATGGATGGCAGAAAACTGGTTTTGCCTCAACAGTGAGAAAACCAAACATCTACTGATTGGATCCCCATCCACCTTGGGCAAGCTGGATAAACAATACTGCTCCTTCACCATCGATAACATCCCTATCATGGTCGCGCAAGCCATTAAAACCTTAGGTGTGTATCTTGAACCCAACCTGTCCATGAACAGGCAGGTAAATGCCATCACGTCGGCATCGGCATACCACGCTAAACTTATCAATTCAGTTAGACCTTTTCTCTCCAGAGAGAACTGTCTCACCGTAGTCAGGGCAATAATTGGATCCAGACTGGACTACTGTAATGCCCTCCTCCTAGGAACCGCGGAAAAAAATCGGGCCAAACTCCAAATCACCCAAAACAATGCCCTTAGGACTGCCACAGGGCTCTCACGCAGGGATCACATCTCCGGACTTAGGAGACACGTCCACTGGCTACCAGTCAAAGAAAGGATCATTTTTAAAACCCTTGCCCTGCCCTAGAAGTGTCTGCACGACTTAGCACCCCCTTACCTGGCGCAAAGAATCTCCAAACCCCTCGGTTCCAGACCAACCAGGACCCCCTACCTCAACAGGATAACTATCCCCAAATCCTGTAAAACTTGAGCTGACAGCAGTAGCTTCCCTACCTTGGCTGCCACCCACTGGAACGCCCTCCCCCGCACATTAGGACCATCGACTCTCATGAGGCCTTTCGCAAGGTCATCAAAACTAGGCTTTTTGTTTAATAACTGTAGTTTTACTCTGTGCGTGTTCTACTGTGTATATCTATCTCGTGTGCCACCAGTAATGTAACCCTACTGTATCAACTGTCATTACCTGTAACTTGTACTGGCCTATAAGCAAACTTCTTGGACAGCATTCTATGTAACCCTGAATCAAGCCTTCCTATGCTCACTTTATAGCGCCTCGATGCCCGCGGGCTGCAGTGCGCTTTACAAATCTAAATAAATAAAAATCTGTCTACCGGTTCTGCCGTTATACCATTGTACGGCATGCATCAGAGCAATCCTACAACACCTGAACAAATTGGCCATAACTTCTTCATCTGTCTGGTGTGGGCCTCTGTGTTGATTTATCCTCTACACAGTGATATGTTTCACTATATCATTCATGGGCGCAGAGATGCATTTAATGCACCTTGTGACAAATGTGGACTTGGGATGGTTTGCTCTGATTTGCAAGCTCGCCTTCAGAAAAAAGCTGTTCATGGATGAATGCTCTATTAGAACAGTCTCACTGGTATCCACAGTGGATGGAGGGTCACTCTTGCGTAACCTCATCACAGTATGCGCCATGGTAGAACTAAACATTTCACTGGCTTTACCACAGAGATCCTTCCAATTCTTTGCCATAACACTCCCAGATTTACCAGTCACTTTGATAGACGGAATTCTCAAATGAATAGCGTGGCAAGGCCAGCACCCTGACCTTGTCAAGAGAGGATAGGAACCCTTCTCAGCCGGAAGTCGGAGACCTACCAGGGAAAAGTCAAGAGCAAGTCCTTCCACTGGAGCCTGACGGTAGCAGTTGAGAGGGTCCCAGTTCCCATCCCCACCATCCCCCTAATTGTGCCAGCATGCTATTATGCAGTACCTCTTTGTCTCACACCATGCCTTATTAACAAGATGCCAACCAGACCTTTTCTGATTTTTAGAGTCAACCTATATGATCTGAGCCAAGACAAACAGCACCCATGAGGGAACTGCCCTCTAGTGCCACGTGCTGTCTGAATCCTGTTGTCAGGACCCGAATAAGTCAAAGAAACGAGCCAGCATTCGGTGCTGCAAGGATTCCACTGCCGCAGGCAGAGACCCAGCGTGGAAAGAGGATACAGCATGTCAGCAACTACCAGACTGTCAAAGAAGCTGCACAATGCTCTCCAGCGCCGGCAGTAACCCACCGAAACTGGTGCTTCACTCCCTAGACTACCAGGGATGAAACAGGGCTCTGACCTCCAACAAACTGAAATACCATAGGAGAGCTCAAAGCAAAGCCCTGTAACAGGAACATAGACTATTAACACGTTGGGCAGCTATCATTGTCCCTTGGCCCATACAGAGAAAAGGGGCAGGGTTTAGCTGGCTACTTAATAGTTTTTCTGATTGTGTCACCTCCCGGGTGGTGGGGGACAGGGCCAGATTGGACAGGGTAAGTAAAGTAAACTAATGGCAGGAGCAGTAGGAGCGTTTTGTGAGGAACTGGAAGCAGCACGTTGTGGGTTGTTTGGGTGAGGCCACAGAAGGAGGAGGTGAAGACCAATATACCAACAGGAGAAAAGAAGAGCAGCGGAGGGTGGAGGTACTGTGTTGTTAGTGTGCACGAGAGAGTAACAAATATGGCTCGAAGAGAATTATAGGGAGTGTATGTGATGGGTTTGTGTGAGCGAAAGAAGGGTGCTTTAGTAGAAAGGTGAGTGGAGTTAGAGTTTTAGTGTGCAGGAAGTACAGTAGTGTGCAAGAGGGCATAGTAGTGTATAGGAGGGTTTAGTAGTGCAGAGGAGGGAGTAATAGTGTGAAGGAGAGAGTAGTAGTGTGGCTAAGGGAGTAGTAATGTGTAGAAGGTAGTAGCAGTGTGTAGGAGGGAGTAATCATGTGTAGAAGGGAGAAGTAGTATTAGGGAGGATGCAATAACATCAAAGGATGGATGTGAGGTTTACGAGAAGTGAGAGACATCAGAGGAGGAAGACCCAGGGAGCAGAAGGAGTGAAAGAGAGTGGAGTTGGGAAGAGGAGAGTAGTTAGAGAACACCAGGAAGTGCTAGGTAAAGGAGTGGAAAGGCGTCGGAGAAGAAAAAACATATTGGGAAGATTTTCTGTAAGGCACAATCCAATATCCCTTTTAGATGACTATTCCTTGGATAGAGGTGCGGCAGTTAGGAAGTCCCTGAGGGAACTCAGAGAAGGCCATCTGCCTTTAGCTCATCACGTATTGGTGAGATATATTTGCCATTGCCGTTCTTTTAAATAAGTAGCAGTCGCTAATCTATTGCCCCTACTATAGAGTCCCACCCCATAATTCTGGGACAACAAACAGGCTATTTGTGATCAAAGCTCACATTTATTGAAACAAAATAAATCAATAGTCCCCTTACTTTATGCACAGGAAGTCACCACAGTAAGGTATATAAAATATGATGATTTCTTTGTACAATGAGAAATGTCTTGTCTGTGACAATCTCATGGTGAGGTATCCCACATATGCACTCACATAAATAATACCAGGTCACTTCTAAGAAGCTTCTCAATTCTATGATGACCAATGTCACCTATGGATAATTATATTAAAGCTCTCTTCAAATAACGGTTCTCCAGAATTACGTTCTGTTGCTGAATAGCAGAATAAAACTATCAAAAAAGTATTTGTATTAGAGACAAGTTGGTAGAAAAATGTTGTTTATGTACAAATATTTCCACCAATTAGTCCCAGTGTGAACGTAGGGCTGTGGATTGCTAATATGTGCATATCATTTAAATGTTGACTATAATGAGTTTCATCTAAATCTGCAGGTTTGGGTTGGAAAAATAGTGGCATCAATTTAGAACGTACAGGATTTTGGTTCACCCACCCAATATAGGAACATTTTAGGATTTCTGAATGCAAGGATGAGTACCTTTCTCAATTCACTTTGCAAATCGGATCCCACAGGTGCATATCCCTTGCGATACTGGCCAAGGTTAAGAGAGGGGAGGATGTATTTATATTGGAATCATTTGATTTCTATGGCTTTCACAGATTGCAAATGATCAAACCAATCTGTATTTAGACTACGAAGTATGACCACCAATAAACAGTACAAAGTGTTAGACTGTGCCTGTGACTACTGTAGGACTCCGTTTATTTTAGCTATCCTTTTCAAAATTCTGCCCTATTTTTGCTACACATAGCGCATAGAGCACAGAAAAAGCCTTTTTGTTTTGTAAATGTAATCTACCTCTGCTTGAGTACAATGAAAGTAGGATATAACCCACACTTACAAACTACAATACCTTATTCTCATTCTGATGTATCAATTTTTTAACCCCCTGAGCTCTGTGCATTGAACAATTCTGTTTTCTAAAAGAAGTCACATCTCACTTGGCTTTAAATATAGTGAGAATGTGCTGTTGCATTTCACACAAAACTATCAAAATATTCCATTTGGAATGAAGGCCCACTAGTGGAAATTACCTCCCCATTCCCTCCTACTCCAGTGACTTAGCAGGGCAAAGATTCTAGGAGACTTTTCTAAGTGCATTTGGCGAATTTATATACTCACTTTGGAAAACTCTTTAAGAATGTCCCCTCCAATTTCCCAAGAACTCCCAGTTAGCCTCTGCTCCCTCTTGAAGAGGAGGTCTGCTCCAGGTAATATTGTTCTTTTGTAGGTTGCAATTCTCCAAGTAATGGCTAGACTCAGCACTCATCCTTTTGGAGCAGGCTATATCTCTCATGTGCCGCTTTTGATTCCATAGTCAGATCCCAATGCCTATTCCCTATGTGTTTCTTCTTTTATAATAGGTACTATTGCCAACACTTATTTATTTATTTTTTTTAAACAGTTTTATTAGGTTCAAACAAATAAAAACCAATACAAACCAAACTCGCAGTGCAAATATCCACAGTACAATTTCCACATTGTTCATCACATAATTCGGTCACTGCTCCCCTTATCCCACCCCCCCTTGCAAGCCATTCATTCCGATCACTCTGTATCCGCCACACGTGGCAGGGTTTCGTTTTCCGCAGATTCTGTCCGATCTTGTATCGCTCCGAATAATTCCGCTATCAACAATCTCCATGCTACCGGGGTTCCCACCTCTTCCTCTTCCCCTATGTTACTTGCCTCTTGCCACACCGTGGTGTCCGCCTCCGCCCACTTCTTCAATTCTTTCCACCACACCTCCACCCGCGGCCTATGACAGGTCTTCCATCCCATGGCAATCCTCCTTTTTGCTAGCACATATGCTAGATTTTTAAGTTTATTGACATGCTTAAGCTTCCGCGATCTGGGGAACCCCCCAGCAAGCAGGCCCAGGCTGAATCTATGACAATAGTAACCCCCTTTTCCGCAAGTTTCAGCGCCACTTCACCCAAGAAGCGCTCAATCACCGGGCATGACCAGAACATGTGCACCATGTCAGCCTGTTCCTCGTCACATTTGGGACATGTTTGTCGCCCTGCATTTTCAAACCTTGATATCCTCAGGGGTGTCATGTATGCCCTGTGTGTGACAACTGTATCTGTTTTAATCTTGCGTTTCTGGATACCTTCTTGTGGTACCCCAGGGCACGTTCCCACATCCCATCCTCTATCGGGACTCCTACTTCTGCCTCCCAGTCTAGCCTCAATTGCATTAAGTCTTTCCCAACCTTAGACATCATCATTTCATACAATCTAGAGATCTCTTACCCTCCTTCTGCTATATCATATATCGTGTCTATGTAGTATTACATACTAGTACTAGTATTGTTTCAGGCCACGTTTCTTAATTCTCTGCACCATTCTATGATATGTGATATACTGGCCCACGTGTAACCCCACCTCCTCTCCCAACTCTTCAAAATGTATGATAGTCCCCTCTCGCCAGACATCTCCCGTTACCAACCCCACCGATTCCCAGTGGTTCCTAATTGTCATCCGTAACTGCTCATCACCTCCTGTCAATGCAACCAATGGTATCTGCGGGGAGCATGGGACTGGGTTTTCCATCATCTGGCACGCCCGGCGCTACATCTTCCATCCAAGCATCATCATCTTAGGGCGCCCTTTCATTTCTGTTTTGGGCAGCCAGACCATCTCTTTTAAATAAAATGGGGCACAATCTTGTCTAAACAGTCTTGATTCAGGGGTCGATTCATCTGAGAGCCACTTGGCGAGATATTGCAATTGGCTCGCTACATAATAGACCTCATAATTAGGCAGTTTTATTCCACCTTTTTCGTAAAAGTTCTGCAGCTTCCACAGTGCCACCCTATTCCTGGTGCCATGCCACAGGAAATCTCTGCACATGCTATTCAGTCTAGTGAAAACCTTTTTAGGTATCAGGTAAGGAATGTTCCCAAAATAATGCAGGAGTCTAGGTAAGACCACCATCTTGAGCATTGCCCCTCGTCCCATCATTGCTAGAGGCAGCTTCCCCCAGAATTTCATACTCTTCTCGATTTTTTCTATGGCTTCCTCGGTATTGTACCTATGTTCTTTTTCCACCGTATGGTAAACATCTATCCCAAGATACCGAAAAGTATCAACAGCCCAAGGAGTCTGCAACACCGGGAACCGTCCAACAGGGATTCTCTGATAGTTACCCAGCGGGAAGATGATAGATTTCTGAGGATTCACCGCTATGCCAGACAGTCCTACATACCTCTCCATCACCTCAAGGATGTACTGGAGATTCTCCTCTGGGTGTCTTAGGTACAGCAGCAAATCATCTGCATACAGTGAAATCAGGTGTTGCTCCCCTCCCACCTCAATGACTATAGGTTCATACTGTTGTCTGAGGTATATCGCCAAGGGCTCCAAAGCTATTATGTACAACATAGGGGACCATAGGCACCCTTGTCTGGTGCCTCTGCCTAGTTGCCACCTTTCAGATATCACTGCTCCCGTTTTGACCCTGGCCAACGGTTCGCTATATAGCATCTTTGCCCATTTTATGTATCCAGGCCCATACCATAACCCGCCAAGGCCGCCAGCAGCCATGGCCATTTAACAGAATCAAAGGCCTTCACAGCGTCCAAGGACACAATTGCCATTTCACCCTCATTCCTGCTCCCCCATTCAATAACCAGATGGAGATGTCTATGATTATGAGTTATGTTCCTGTTCGGGACATAGCCCATCTGATCGGGTGTATTAGTTTGTCAATGACTCTTCGCAATCTATTTGCCAAGACAGCCGTCAATATCTTGCTGTCCTGGTTCAGCATTGACAATGGTCTATAAGAGCCACAGCAATGCCCAGGTTTGTTAGGCTTGGGAAGCGGTATTATGATCGCTTCTCTAAGTGACTCTGGCAGCCATCCCGTCTGAAACGCTTCATTTAACATAGTCAACATTGGGGGGAGCACCTCTGCTTTGTACACTTTATAAAACTCACTTGGAAACCCGTCCGCCCCCGGGGTCTTAGTAGTCGGTAGCTGTCTCACCACTTCTTGTAACTCCTCTAAGGTAATCGGCACGTCTAGCTCCTCTCTTTCTCCCACGCTTATTGCACCCTTTTTGATTCGTCAAATCTTTCCATTGGCTTTCTTCATAGTTAAACACTCATGTATAATACACACACCCAATCTTCACTGTTTGATCATAATTTCTATAAATGTGAAAAGAAAAAAGGTGGGAGCTAAATTTGCTCTTAATACTTTTGAATGCAAAATCCTTTTTATTCTATATTTCATTGCAGCATCATGCCACCTCGATGAAATATAGATTTCTGGGATCCCCAGCCTGAATGGCTGTCTGGGTATGCGGCATGAATGTATAGCATATTTTTACATTAAGCAATTAATATTAATAATTTTAAGAATTATTAAAGCAACATAGGCAATTAATTTTCCTGTGATAGCCTAATGCATCATGATCATAACACATCTTTCTGTATGGCATCTTTCAACGTGATTTGGTTGTGGATTTACATATATATATGTATATTATTTATTATTTATATAGCGCCAAAGCCTGCAAGCATCAGGGCGCAGTCAAACATAAACTAGCAGACAAGAAAGGATTAAAAGGAAGAGACAGGACAAATGGGTAGGTCCGGCTTGGGAATAGTGATTATTAGAACAGCCAGGTCTTCAGTTGTTTCTTAAACACCAAATGGCATTTCTCAAGGTGCAGCATCAGAGGTAGTGTATTCTATGCTTGAGGATGAGGACGTAAAAAGAGTGCCCCATCCTTTGGCCTTGTTAGCACGTGGTACAACAAGTTGTCCTTGGGTGTCTGATCGTAGATACCTGGAGGGTATGTAGGGTGATATGCGATTCCTAAGGTAACTGGGAGCTTTCCCAAGCAGGCATTGATGTGCAACAGAGAGAGCCCTGAAATTTGATCTGGCTGACACTGGCAGCCAATGTAATTTCCATCTGGCCCTTGAAATGGGTTCCCTCTCCGGAATATCAAAAATAATCTGGACTGCTTCATTTTGAATCATCTGGCGCTTGGTATTGCATTGTTTATGGCTTCTAAGAGGGGAGTATTACAGTAGTCCAGCAGGGGCAGAATGATGGCTCGGATCAAGACTTCACAATTTATTTGCGATAGAAATGGTTTGGCATATCCCAGTGCTCTAAGATGATAGTGTGAGTTGCTGACAACTCCAGCAACGTGCCCCTTGGAACTGAGGGAGGCCTCAATGTAAACGCCCAATGTTTTAACCTTTTTGAGAATGTCTATGCAGTTCCCATCCAGAAGTATGGATTTATATTTAGGGCTTAGTTTTGCTCTCGCCTGCGTAGAACCCAAGATCATGAGCTCCGTCTTTGAGGGATTAAGGCACATCCAGTTCCTGCACATCCACTCTTCTATTGAGCCATAGATGGAGTTGACCCTGGCTGAGTTGCTCTTGTGATCTCCACACAGCCCAATCACGAGCTGGGTGTCATCAGCATAATTGCCGAAATACACTCCCAGGCTAGTTAATAAGTCATAGAACGGTTTCATATAAAGCTTGAAAAGAGCTGGTGATAAGCGTGCTCCCTGTGGAACTCAAGAAGGAGTGAATCAAATCTATGGCCTCTTTAGAGCATTTCTCAGTCGTGATCAGAGCGTACAATAGGTGACCATGATCGGCTAACAACTCTTAAAGTACTAGGAGGCTAGCTTTGCCTTTTTCCAAATAGTCAAGCATATGCGACTGCCGATCTAATAGGGTACTTTCTGTGCCATGCTGAGGGCTAAAACCCGATTGCATAGGGTGCAGGATATCAAATTTTTCCAAAGTGCTATTGAAATTGGACAGATGTCACTTTGTCAACAACCTTCAGGAGAAATAGTGAGTTTGTTATAGGGTGTAGATTGTTTGGATCCTTTGAGTTAAGGTTTTTTTTTTTTTTAACAAATGCCTGATTGTTATCTGTTTGATTGAATCTGGGACCAAGCCGTGGTGAAAGGAAGAGTTCACAAAGTGAACCAAGAAGGGCACAAATATATTAGGGTTACTTAGAATGACGTTAGAGGGCAGAATTCCTCCCTGACAGTGGGTTGGGTTACCAAGTCGTTTGTGAACCATACTTACTGTCAATTTTTGTCCCTGACTAGCTTGGTTTTCAGCAGGGCAACTTTATCCAGAGGGTCGGTTAATTGATTATTGTATATCTTTGCTAACACTTCTGGGGGTCTAAATCCGAGGTAATTTCCATTACCCGTGTTAGACATTGAAGCAAATCGTCTGGATCAATATTTTTCAGGTCTCTGTTGGTGGCTGTTTTAGGTAAGTTGTGGGTCTTTCTGGGATTAATCGGGTAGTGCACAAGACCTTCTATGAAGCAGTGATCAGAACAAGTACAGGGTCTAGTCTTGGTAATGTTCATGTGGACATTCCTAATCGCAACCCAATCCAGGATGTTTCCCCCTACGTGTGTGGGTTCTGTGTTAAGGATGTTAACGTTTAGATTTTTCAGATGTCTTGCCAATTCTTTAGCATCCTTGTCTTCCGAATTGGCTAGCCATCTGTTCAGGTCGCCTAACAGTATAGTGGCACTATTAGGTTTATTAAGAGGAGCCAGTATATGGAGTAGGTCTTCATTAAACTCTGACATCTTGACTGGATGTCGATATACCAGAATGAAATTGATGCAGAAATGAACATTAGGGATACATTTAAAATGGATGATCTCAAATCCTGGGCAACCGATGGGGACCTCAAATAGGTGCCGGTCGGACTTATCCAGGAGAGACACTCCTCCCCTTGTTCCTTGTTGGTGATTTTTACGAAAAAAAACTAAACCCAGGACGGATAGCTAGACTTAAATTTGCGCCACTTGAGAATCTAAGGTTTCAGTTACACACATGACATCTAGGGTATTTTCCTGTATGTAGTCATGAATATTGATAGCATGTTAGTTCAGCAAGTTGGTGTTAAGAAGGGACGACTTAACAGTCGACCTGTCTTGGGTGGCTTGCTCACGCGTAAGGTTTGGTGAGATCTAATCCCCTCCATAGTTATCAATATTTCTGTGGGGAGTTGTAGTTGAGAGATGCAGCGGCTCTAAGGCTACCTTCTTTTTGGGACATCTGTTCTTACTTGCTATGGCATCATAGATGAGGAGACGTGGTCCAGAGGTAATGTAGTAATGTGTTCTTTGAAGTTCAGCAATAGGAGAACACGCCTGATACTTACCAGGTCAGTACATCATAATTTAGCCTCTACAGGCATCTTAACTTCCATTTATTAGAAATATCTTCACCAGAGATAATTTCACAAAGGTGGAGGCTGCTCATTAACTCGGAGGGACATTCCACAAGGCCTTTTGTTCTCTTAGCCTAATCAGTCTTTATGATTAAAAAAGACAAAGCTTATTCATTCCAGGGGGCCCATCCAAATCTCCATGGAAACATACACCTCCTCCACATTAGAACATCTATGCAGGGCTAAAAGAAGAAATTAGCTACTATGTGATTTCACTGGAGAGCTATCCAGCATTGCCTAAGGCAATTCAGTACATCATACAAGTGTGTATGCATGAAAAGCGTATTCACTTCAGCTATATTGACACAGTGTAAGCAATTCCTATGAAATACTATGTCAATGACATGATTCGTTTGTGTTCAACATGTTCTAAATAAGACCCATTTTGCAATTTAAACACAGCTAATTTAATAAAATGATGGTATACTGTGATACTATTCACTTTGAATACCTACCAACATTTTAATGTATAAAATGACAAATGAATACAGAGGCTGGTGCTGTCTTCAACATTAATGGTTTGCTGGGTTGCATCTGGTGCAGGGATTCTTTAGGTTCCAGTGCATTCATCACTTTTGGCTGTGGGTTTAGTATTTAGTTCTAAATTGTCTTGGTGTGTGGTAAACTATGTGCCATGTGTAAAGTTATGTCTCCCATGGAAGTAAGTAACTACCTGCATCTTGCAGCTCCACCCTTTTTGTGATAAATGAAACAATGCACCTGTCTCCAATTGTTTTTGGTTTTCCTCTACAGCTTACTGTTATTTAGAACTTAAACAGTAGGGTGAGGTCTGCTGTATATATCTGGGGAAAAGGGACACCTGGGGTTAGAGAGGATCAGTGGGTATTAGACGAGAGAGAGAGGGGTGCTTTAGGGCCTATTACATTCTTAATAAAAAACCCTGAAACTATCTTAGTGCCTTGAGCCATCTGTGACAATAGTCAAGGGCTTCATTATGCAGGCTATGTTCGTCCAACGGGCACATTTCTGATATTTGTGCTTTGCTGTTTTAATTTATGTTCATATATTTTACTTTTCGTTTGGTTCTTCAGCTTTTCCATCTGTAAATAGAATGTATTAGCTCTATGGTAAATTTTTATGTGGCTGTCTATTGTGTACCTTAAAACAAGGGGACTGCAACCTACAGCTCTCCGGATGTTTTGCACTATGACCCCTATGCTGCCTTACTGTTGGCTATGTGGGGCCCTGCTTTGGATGTATTAGCTTTCTTGCTTTGTTGAGATATCAGAACTCTGCTTATAATCTTAAGGATGCATTAGGAGCAATGTTGTCTTCCCCTTGTCCCTTTAAATGGGTAGTGCTTGTGTATTTTTAATGGGCCTGGCTTACATGTGGTTGGAAGTGCATGTGTAGGAGCGCCAGCGAGCTCGACTCATAGTAGGTCCCACTATATAGCTCTGATAACCATCTGTAGCTTCCACATCTCACAATCAGGACCAATCCTACTCCCTCAGGTTCAATGCCCTCCTACATTCTCTGCATTGTCTAAGCCTATTTCTGTACAACCCTCAGAGGTCACTTGTTTGGGCAACTTTGTATCCTCTGCTTCACCTTTTAGGGCTTTTCCATACCTCACAAGACTCCTGTATCAATCCCTACACCCATGCCTACAATTCTGCTGAATCCTAGTTGCTTTTTACAGATACCATTGGGACACGGAAAGAGAATGATCCATTAACTTCTCTCCACATTATTGTTAGACCTTTAATAGGAAAGATACCAGGCCTGGAGGCAGTCAGAAATCTTTGAAGAATACCTTGCAATGAATAGGCGGTTAATGTAGAAACGTAGATGTGGTAGATTCTACAGTCAAAAATAAGTATTATTTGCACAATTGCATTTATATTCTTATGACTCAGAATTGTTAAAGCACTTCCATTAACGGACACATCTTTAAATAAGCACGCTTAATGCCACACTGGGTGAAACTGAGGGTGGCCCTGAAAAAAATAGAACATGTGCAGGAGACTCAGATTGCACAAGACAACTCTGCAGAGAAAACACTGCTATTTAGGTTTATGGTGAGTCACAAACACACAATGCCACACCTTTGTGATTGGGGCTTCTATTGTCATGGAGTGGATTCGAGCCATTGATGAATACCTCCGATTCTGCAAGCTTGGTGCTAGTGAGAGAAAAATATATACTTGTGAGTGATCCGTTTAGGAGAAAGATCAGCATCAACCTCATGACAATGTTGCACTGGATAACAACATAAACTTTAAGCAATTGGATTACACATGTTTGCCCATAAGATTGAGTGATACAAAAATTAACCATTAATTTTATTGCATGGCAAAAAGGCTTCCCATTATCCATTTCCATTTCTATTTTTTTGTTTATTAACCAGCAACAAGTAAAAGACAAACCAACCACTCCCAGAATTACCCATGGTTAGATGCTCAGTACCCAGCAGTATCTTTCAACAAACAGCTTTTCATCAACCCCATAGGAGTCCCAGAAGAGCACAACAATCTTCTTTTCTTGTTCTCTCACTATTGATATTAGATAAGTATTATTCTCATTATATTTCAAATGGGTACATTCTGAATTGGTTTACTGGCAGACCACTCTATTTCCCATGATCTCTTGTCAGGGCCCCAGGCCCATCAGACCTTTTTTCTCCAACCAACCACTGCATGCTTGCCTTCCAATGGTTTTCTTGCTCACTGCATCCATTCTACTTGAGTTTCTGGCCTTCTACATCTCTTCCATACCCTGCAAAGGGGCTTGCATCCTCTCGCAGAACCATCTGCACGGCCTAGCTCTTCCCTGAGTCTTGTGTGCTAGTGTGATCAGGGAAGCTCTTGGCGTTGAGAACAGACTTCTCTTCAATTAGATAGGCTTCAATTAGATAGGCTGACAACATTTACTGGGCCTTAATCTTTGCGATCCTCAGCATCCCTAATACTAGCAATAGAGTAAATAATGTATCTCAGTGTTTCAAAGTGAGAAGTGACACAAGGGGCCTCATTAGGACCCAGGCGGTAAGGGGTTTACGGCGGCGTAAACAGCGCCGACCCTTACCGCCTGATACCGAGGTCCCTTAGCGCCATGGAGGATTTAACACCTGCTTTTAGCAGGTGTTAAAATCCATGGCGCTAAGGGACCTTGTTGTTAATTACGCCACCGTAATTTACGGTGGCGTAATTAACGCCTTCCCCACTCCCATTATGCCCTATGGGGCAAAAATGGGAATGGGGAAGGGTAAATGGGGATTGGGGACTTACCGCCCCGCCAACCTCGGAATGGGGCGGTAAGTCCGCCAACCACCATGGCGTAAACGTAGTTTACGCCATGGTGGTAAAGGTACGACCCAGGTGGTAACTTACCGCCTGGGTCGTAATGAGGCCCAAGATAAGGGTGCACCTTCGCCTTTCTATGTTTTGCTATAGCTGTGGAACGCCCTGCCTGAAGAAAAATGTATATTTTACCTGGAGATACATATTTCTATGAATATTTCAGACATCTACAAAGGTCACTTTCCCAAACCGTACACTATTATTCGCAAATAATTGGTGCTGTGAAGAAGACGTACTATCTCCTGGTTAGGTAGGATCCAAATGAACACGCTCCTTCACCAGGTGTATTTTTCTCCAGGCAGTGCCAACACCGTCACCCAAATATGAGCTACAGAAACTGCAGAAAGACATGCTATATTTCATATGAGGGAGAAGAGCGGGATCTCCAAAAAGGTAGTTATGTCAGTCATGGAGAGGGGGGCCTTCAATGTCCGGATACGGGCAAATACTATAAAGCATCCCAGTTGCAAAGCCTAAGGGAATGGTACAACGTGGACTCCTTTAAAGAATTGTAGGTCAGATAAATTCAGCAGTTACTTAAGTTTCTCTTTAGCAAGCTGTCTGTCTTACCAAACAAACAAGTCCATTATCACTCCACCTTAATTCAATAACTAGATCAGTGTTAGAGGTGTAGGACCCTCTACTGAGTTCTTAAAGGCTTACTTGTTTCCCTTTTCCTCTAACCCATTCTATAACCCTGTGCTTTTCATTCTTCGTGCAAATACATGGTTTTACATCTAAGGCCTACATGTGAACTGAGAAATTAAATCTTTTCAGACTTCCAAACATGATTTCCACCTGACTAAACAATTACACCTCCAATATTTCCATTGACTAATACAAGTGCCAATTAGGAAGGAAGCAACTTGACCACTAACATCTTTTCACAAATGTATTGGTCAAAGTTCCTCAACCAGGGGCCAGATATCCTCAAATCCCTCTTTCTCCTCTATTCCTCTCCAATAGTAAAATTGACTTTCATGAAAGCCTGGAAGAGTCGATTGGGGAGACTTCTATCAGACCAGTACTCTAGAGAGAGGGCCAATGGCTCCTAGCTGTTCAATCAATATAATGAAATTGCACATACATTATTCTGTCAATGGTATATGACCCAAAAAAGACCGTGGCTAGGAGGTTGGGGCTCTTGGGAAATTTGAAGGGAGTTTGTGGGCAACCTGGTTCCCTGATTGACATATGGTGGGAGGGCCCCAAACTAAAACCCTTTTGGCAGGATGTACATCATTTTAGAGGTGATAGATGAGGTGTTCCTGTGGAACCCTGGGGAGGTCCTTCTTGGACTTATGATTGTGCAGTCCAACCATCTGCAGTCAATTAAAGGCAAAATCATAACCACCATCATCCTGGTGGAGAATCTAGTAATTCGGGCCAAGTGGAAGCTGACGGATACTCCCAATATTAACTTGTGGTGGCAACAGCTGTGTGACATCGTTTAGGTCTGGAAAACATTGTGATGGATCTAGCAGACGGTAAAGCTGCTTTACAAGTTAAATTACAACCTCTAGTGACCTTAGTATTGGAGCATGGGAACTCCCATGGCTGACGCGTCTGAGAGCTCTACATTTATTTGGGTTTTATAGCATCTCAGTGTCTGAGGGAACGGCACAGTAATCTTTCTTCGATTTACTCCCATGCCATTTTTCTTGGAAAAATACACAAATGATTGTAGCTTTGATTATGATTTCATTTTGAGGAGGGCCCTTTATATACCTGCCTATTTTACTTATTGTCAGATGATACCTATTTCACTCATTTTACCGTGGTTTCCGAGTTCAGATACTCCATTGCAAGTGGGCGGTGTGCAATCAGAGTTTGGTGAGAGAGAAGTTGTAATGTTTACAATATAATATTTTTTTCCCTGTCGATATGTTTTACATTGACAAATTCATCAGTTTACACCAAAGAAAGTTTTTCATAAAACTGTTTTAACACAGATTTTATTTCATGCTCAGGTGCTGGTGCCCAATGCTCCTCAAGCTGTTAAAAAGGTGCCAAAGAAGTGACAAAACCTTCAGCGGCAGATACCACTAAATGCTCCCTATCCCATATTGGCACCCGGATTAATGGGCTTGGACAAGAGTGTGCAACAAGCATTTAAGAGATACTAGATGAGCTGTCCTCAACCTTTTTGGAATAGGATAAAAAAAAAGGGACACAAATCATATAAATGGAACTTGTGGTTGTAAAAATGCTTCATCTCTCCAATAAAAGATTTGTTGTTGTAAAAGAATATTGCAATAAATGACTTTTCCTAATGATTAACTACACAAACATGATATTTATGGTCACTGTTTTGGAATGAGCAAAAACAAATATTATGACCGGTGTAAATGCTGGACATCGGTGCAGCTTCTCAGTCAGGCAACAAAGCACTAGTATTCTGAACTAAGTTATGGTGCTTACACCAACCAATAATTCATGGAATTGAATGTGGGATTATGCAATCATTTTGTACACCTTGACAAATAAGGGATGTGCTGCCACTGGGCAAACTGAGACCACATTATTCATGCAAATATGCACATTTTGGAAAGTAAGTATTTGTGTATGTGTATTCCTAAATCTGTACGTAGGAATGCAATTAGTAAATATCCAGATTGTGGCCATGAATGAATTTTACATATGCCCAATTGGAAGTCTCACATGAACATGAGTATTTCTTTAGTAAATGGAGTATGGTACATCTGATTGCAGTCTCTAAACTGCTTCCCTAAAGAAAAACGACACACAAAAGGCTGAGTCATGGAGAAGTGGCCTGGAGGGACGCTGAAAGAGGCAGTGGGTCTGGTAAAGGTGAGTGTTGGGGGTGAGCGGAGTGTGGAGGTGAGGCTGCGCAAATGGATGAAAGGTCTGGGGGCCCAAAATGGACAGGAGGAAAGATAGCGGAAGCAAAAGTCCAACCTTTTGGTGGAGCAGTCTTGAGAGGCTTCCTTCCACAACATCTGTCTATTGTCTGCGCGGTTAGGGCCTTGAAACGTTTACTCATATGGGCCATTTTGTTCAACGCAGAGATTTGAACCTTGTCCAAGACAAATTATTTTGTTAATAGATAAAAAGCAAGATGAGAAAAACAGGCCTGTGGTTTGGATTGTCAACCGGGTCAGCAAGTAATCCCGGATCACTCACTCGATTCTAGTGAGTCAATATCTGGCAATGGGATATAAAGAGGGGCCTGGACTTCCTGTAAAAAGCCCTGACAGAAATGTTAGAGAGTGGGAAATAGGCCTACACTTCTTCTATGTGCCACGTTCTGCATCCGTTGTGAAAAGCACCTTTCCATAGAGCAACAGGATGACCTTCAGTGCCACCATCAGGTCATACCCCTTGCCAGTAGCCACATTCCTAATGCGACTCCTCCGTCCACACCACAGAAATGCCAATGTTTCTAGTAGCCTCAAGGAATGAAAAGGAGCATCCCCAAACCGCCTGTTATTGTGAACTGGCACCAATTGAGACAAGAACCTTAGGAGCTGGTTCACAGGAGCAAAATTGGCTAAGTGAACGTGCACTCCTAAGCATGTATTGACAAGTATGTTTTTCTTTATTGGATGTATAACACATCACAGTCAAAAGAAATGTTATCAAGGTGCAAACACTTATTCTTTTAATGTTCAGTAAAACGCATGACAGAGGTATGCAAAGCCATCAGATTATCAGAAAATCCAGGTTTTAATAGCTTTACGAAAAGCAAGCAAACTATTGATGGAACGAATTTGAATGGGAAGGCTATTCCAAAGGCAAGGGGCCGAAACCTAAAAAGCTCTGAGTAACCAGTAGCAGATGCTCTTTTGAGCGGACAGCTCTCCTAGGCTGTTAATGAATACTTTTCTTTTCCAGGTAAGGAGGAGCCAGGCCATGCAGGCATTTTAAAGTGGAACATACCACTTTAAACTTAATCCTGGCAGAGACAGGGAGCTGTATTTGTCCACATTAGGAAACGTGGCCTGATCGTGAAAATTGTTCGATCAAAGGAATTGCTGCATTTTCACTTTTTTGCAAACGGTTGATTGGATAATCTGAAATCGCCAGGCAGAGGGAATTACAATAGTCTTGATTAGGGAACCCCCCACCCCTGGGCAAGAGTTTTTGGTCCAAAATGGAAGGGCTTGTAAAAGAAGGCGTAATGTCAAGATTTAACAGATTTATTTCGAAATCCAGGTTCAAGTCATGTGACCAATGATAGCCCAGATGTTTACTTGAGATGCAAATGACAATGGTAAATGAAATAATGAAGGGAAGCAGTGTGATTTCATCGGCTCCGTGAGCTTTTTTTTTGGACCCAAGAATAAAATCTTCATTTTGTTTGGCTTTAATTGAAGAACATTTTCTAACAAGTACATGAGGAAGCTCCCACAGCTTTGTCGCTAGTCCCTTTGACCCCACCCCAGTCAATACCTACATGGGTGATCCCAATTACTATGCTTACCAGTTTTTAAAAAAAACATTGAAACCTACATTGTTAATTTTTTTTACAAAATATCTTATTAATAATGTGACTCCAATTGCTTAAATATTTGGTTATTGACATATTTTTAAACAGCTCTACATTCTTCAGTATTTGTTTTATCCTTTTTCTTTTTTCGATACTTACTAATAAGTAAACAGCACTCTAGAGCTTGTATTTAATAAACACACCAAGCTCATCAGTAACAATTACATTTATTTGAATATCTCACAATCATGCATACGCCACTCAATAAATTGTTCCCAAAAGGAGGATTTGCCAGCCAGGGTCTCAATAATCCATTAGACACATGCATGCTACAAGGCAAGTATTAGATGCATTCCTCACCATCACTGCTCCTCGATGTTATTGATTTAGCATCCAGGGATTCTTTCCTCCGACTTTTGTGCCTGAATGAGTGAGATTCTACAAATAAAAAATCATGTGAACGTTATATATGAAGACATGAGCAACACAACATAGTAGACATTAACATGTATTTTAAGGTCTGCGCTAAATGGTCCAGCAAGTAAGTATATTTGATTCTTTGTTCAGCACTCAGTAGGTTTGCACTTCATAAGTCATGCACTTACATACATAGGGCCTCATTCTGAGGTGGGCGCAAAGGGATACCGGGCACCGGTAATGACACCGGTGCCGGTAATCCCTTGGCGCCCTATTCCGAGGTCCCTTAGCGGGTCCCTCCCTTAACACCTGGTTTTACCAGGCGTTGTGGGCGGGACCCGTTAAGGGATATCGGGGTCAATAACGGTACCGCAGTTTGCGGTACCGTTATTGACGCCTTCCCATTGAGCCCTATGGGGGCTCAAATGGGAATGGGGAATGGCTTTTACAATGGGGACTTACCGGTCCCACCAAGGTTGGACTGGACTGGTAAATCCCCACTGAACGAGGGCGGACATGGTCCCGTTATTGGTGCTAGTCATGGCGCTAGTAGCGCCATGACTAGCACCAACCTCGTAATGAGGCCCATACACTGCAGTAACAGGCAGTCAACGTTATAGCTCCTCTTGGGAAATATACTTCACCATATAGAGAAAAAAACAACCTCACTCTTGAAACTTTGCTAATTATAGTAGATTTATACTTTTTCATTACCACTTCTCAAATCAAATGCAATCTGATTATTGGGCAAAAAACTCTTCCCCCACGAAAGTGTTAAGCCACTTTCTTAATTCTTGAATTTCAACATTAAGATGGTTCAAATTGCGTGCTATTCTGAAAGGATACATTTCAGATGTACGGGTACGATCCTAATTGGAAGGCGCTAAAGTCTTAGGGAAAATGTGACAAAGGGAGGCTAATACTAGTGGGTATTGTGAACCCTAAAATGCGGCATTGACAATGGATTGTACCCGATATTACAGACACGCAAGACTTGCTTACTGGGACTCTTTGACCTTTCCATAGCTCAACTATTCCGAGCATTCCTACTAGAAACACGGTCCTTATCATTTGTTCTAATCTGAACGGCCTTGAGAACGACCTGGTGGGTCGAAACACGTGTCGGTTGAAGACCTTATTCTGTACATCAATAAATATAATACTTTTTATATTGAGATTGTGGAATTAATGAATTGATTATATCAGAATATAGGACCTCATTGTGGGAGGGCGCAGACACCCCATACACAGCTAATATCTACTATTCTGAAAGGATTCCTACCCCGCTCTGTCTGTACTTCAAGGATCATGTACAACAATTGCTTAATATGTACGAGAAATAGAGAGAAAAATTGAAAGGGCCTCTGCTCATAAGAATGAAATCCCTGCTCACCAACTGCTCCTTTACCTCAAGTCCTGTTCTCTTTGGAAATTAAGCAGGAATACTTAGATACATGCAATAATATTTGAAATGATGCTAGGTGAAAGGAAAGCATACAATATTAGCAGGAATACATCCTCTGTTGGATCATGCTGATAAAGGCAGCCTTGTTGGCCTTTGGGATTGACATACTTATAGAAGAAGGCGTGTATCAAAGATCAATGCCTGCCGGTTGACTTCTCTGTGGATCCTTTAGGATATTCCTCTGTTACCTAGTTCGATGCAGAGGTATATTACTATTGGTAATTTATTCTCAGTTGTGGAGTGAAACCGCACAAGGTGATATTATCGCCCTAGGTGATGAGAATACACAGACATCCTGAGCACCCCGCTTCTAAGACCTCAGACCCCAGAGCAAACCATGTTTTAAGCCCACACACAAAAACATAATCCCATCACCTAGGGCAAATATCCCACCTTACATTTCTGTCTGTCACTCTCTCTATATAGTATATATATTAATAAACACATATAGAGAGAGAGTGACAGAGACAGAAATATAAAGTTACTCTACCCCAAAAATGATAAGGTCTGCAAACATTTGAAACACCAACATTTGTTAACAGGCAAATACAAACTAGTGGAAACAGTGTATTTCCAAGAGAACATGTTACTTTATTACTTTAAAACAACATTACAAACAACTTTATTTAAACCTTTACTCACTCTTGCGTGTACATTTGTATTAATGTGCAAACATGGTAACGTGTTAATTTTGGGTGTAAGTGCTTAAAAATCATTTTGCTATACAATACATTTTTATTGGTGTGGGCATTTGTTTTATGCAATAATGGATGCAGATGAATTACTTATCCTTGTAGTGCATGATGTTTGTGTGCGGGTGCGTATCTGTGTGTATACATTGTGATTTGATTCCTGAGGTTTTCAGTTTTTAACTCGGGAATAGTTTTATTATGAACATTTATGTATGCTTTGTTTTTATATTGATTTTTTGCATTCTATCTATACATTCCATATATGTATGTGGTTGTATATATATTAAATATGTTGATAAATGTATATTAGTGGCAAAATCTGTGTATTGGTATTGTTTATTGCCAAATGTGGAAAAGGGAGACAGTAAATGTGGCGGTAAGGTTGAATGTAATATTGGTATCACATGTGTAATGAAATTCCATTTTAGAAGTTAGATGCCATTTTGAAATGGCGGCCTAGTGTGATGTTTATACTAGTACAATTACATTCAGTCCCGAGGGTTGGAAGTGTGTGCATCCGTTCTTTGCTCGCAGCCCCTGGTAGCTTTGCAGAAGGTTAATTTCTTGAATACTCACACACACAGTTCTTTATTATGTCTTATCTGAAGTGCATGCAACCCAGAAGGAAATGTGCCCTACAAGGCCAAGAGAGGGCTGGAATGGGTCTTTGATAAGATATTCCACAAGAAAGGGGGCTGAGGGCTTTAGCCTTCACCATCCAGATCTATAAGTTATAGCGGCCCGCAACACCCATGCCCCGGACACAAACATTTATGTACACTGACTAGCCCAAAACCCCTGGTCATAAAACTGTAAAGTGACCAATCGATCAAGAAGATCAGAGAGCAGAGCGGCTGCCCCCATCATTAGTTCATGTGATTTATGCTGCAAGGTTGCCAGGGGAGAAGGTAAGAAATGTATGCCACGGGTGGGAATGTTGAGGAGGCGCTGACGTGTCTGGGATTGGAGCTGGGGTTCAGGTAGTTCTGAGAAAGTTATCACAACCTTCAAAGTAGCCGCCACGCTCATTGCCTTGGTACAGGTGCATTATAGAAGCAAATAAATAATGACTTGTGTAACTAAAATTGCCAATTAGAGCCATTGTACCTGATGACGAAAGACGAAGATCCCTACATGGAAGAAGATGGACAGAAGATGCTGGGACCAATTGCCTGGCATATGTGTATAGGGTCACACCAACCAGCTACCTGGATGTGTAACCTATGTGAGTTACGTCACTTGCAACACTGTGAACCTTTATAAACCATTGTTTGGGCTGCTTTTGTCAGAGCGCTCCGTGGCAGCAGAGTTCTTTGCTGGCATGTACTTGCATTTATTGTGAGCAAAAACCTTGTTCTCCTTGCAAGAGGTGAGCTGGGCCTTTTTCTCTAGTGGGTTTTATTTTTTCTGGTGTGTAGGGCTCACTCTACACACTTACTTTACACTTTTATGAATACATCTATTTTGTATTTTTTCGTATTTCGTTTATTTTTATTAAGCTCTGTATGCCAAAGCGTTGGACAAATATCACACCAGGCAGGGGTGTTGCTAGGTGTTGAAAAGATCCGGGGCTGCGCTAATGTCGGGATCGTCGGGACTCGGGGCTAGTTAGCCTTTGGTTGTAGTACCTATCTTCTATCCGGGGCTACAACCAAAAGACCCAGGGCTATAGCCCCTTAAGCCCCCCCCTAGCAACGCCTCTGCACCACGGTACAATACAATGTTCATAATATGATGAACTCAATTACAAAAGATGAGCATTAAGAGCAGAACGGAAAGATGAAAACGAAGTTATAAAACGTAGAGAAAGAGGAAGTGCGTTCCACTGTAATGTAAGTAAAGAAAAAGAGTGGAAACGAGACTGAGCACAAGGAGGAAGTGGAACCGTTACAAGAAAAAGAGACAGAGCAAATAGTTGAATTTGAGAAGAGAGTAAAAGGACAGCCATCCCAGAGAAGATAAAAATGAAGAAATAGAATCACGAGGAGAAAGAGAACAGAGGAGACAAGTAGAGAAATTCAAAATATATTTAAGAGGAGCCAGTCACCACAATAAAACAGATGAGAAAAAATTAAAGAAGAAATTAAGAGTTTTCAGCATTGAAGCTCTAGTCTTGCAGATGTTAAATAGATAAAAATGACATAGGCATGAGAGCAAAGAAATATGATGAGAGAATGAAAGCTCAGAATCAAGATAAAGACCCTGATTATGGGCAGAAAGAGAAAAGGAAGCAACAAGAGTGGAAAAGAAGTAAAAGTTGGGGGAGAAAGAGGAGGCATTGTTGATGACAGAAAGAAAAGAACTTGTGTTTTTACAGAATCCAGAACCAAATAGCGATCAGCCATCCAAACATAAATAGCCTAAGTCCTCGGCCGAGTCCTCGGAAAACCCATGGAGAAGAGGGACAGTGATAGGAAAGAATGATGACAGAGCCACGGAATGACTAGTGGAAGAAGAAGTAGAAGGAGGAGAAGAAGAAGGGACAGAGAGCAACAACTTTCATGGAAAAATAAGATGCAGGATCAGTGCCAGAAAGAGAAGAACTAGAAGTAATGTCAGGAGGAGAAAGTAAATGAGAAAGAGTCAAAAAATGACCACGAGGATGAGAAGACTGAGATTGAAGTAATTCAGAATAGAAAAGACATTAGCAGCAAGTAGAGCTTCATCATAAAACAGAATGATATGACGACAGCGCCAGAGAATCAGTGTCAGAGTGAGACTTCTTCCATCAACGCTCCAAACGGCAAAGAGTTTGCTGCATTGTGCGAAGTTGTAGGGTAGTCCAAGGCTGTGAAGGCTCCGGAGTAGGAACAAAAGAAGCAGTAACTAGAGAATCAAGTGAGGAAGAAAGAGAAGACGAAAGTTGAATAATCACATCAACAGCAGGAAGAGATTGCAAATGGGGGATAAGAAGGGAGTGTAGAAATACAGGAAGAAACAAATAAAAGAGTATTAAAAGCACAATGATCAAGACTGAAAGAAGTAGTACAAGGAGAAAAATTAGCAAAAAGAAAAGAAGGAAAGATAGAAAAATGAAGAAGAAAATGATCAGAGGAATATACTGAAACAGCCGACACAGAAGACAAAGATAACGGAGAATAAAAGATGAGAACTAATTGAGAGCCAAAGACATGAGAGGGAGGAGAACAAATCGGAGTAAGATTACAAGAATCAAGGATAGAAAGAAGGAGAAGCGATGCATGAGTAGTAGAGAAAGGAAGATTAAAATCACCCAAGAAAGAAATGGAGTAGGAGAAGGTAACACAGCGGATAACAGGGCATCAGGATCAACAGAGAATGAACTAATTGGACCTGGAGGACAATAAATCAATTAAAGAGCGAATAAGGTTTAACAAACGTTTTGAGTGAATACTCAATAGATGAAAAGGTAGGAAGAGAAGGAAAAGTAGAAAGAGGAATGCAATTAGAGCAATATAGAATGCCAGTAACACCTCCCCCGGACCAGAAGGGTGGGGAGTGTGTAAAAAGGAAGAATCAGATGTATTAAGCGACGCAGGAACAGCATTTTTATAAGAAGAAATCCGAGTTTCGTAATACATCAAAAGTGAAGATTAAGATGCAGAAAAGCATCAGTACAGAATGAGACTTATTATAGAGCTAACGCGCATTCCACAGATCAAGATTAATATGAGGAAAACAAGCAGGATAAATAAGATTAGAAGGATTACGGGTACAGAAATTAAAAAATGGTGAATGGGAAGAATAAAAAGAAGGAATAAGATACATGTATCTACATGTCTGTCATTTGAAGCTTCAATTGTTTATCTTTGTTTTGATTTTAACATTTATTTTCTCTAAAGTAATATTTATTTGCTTGCCAATTCTAAATTTCAACAAAATAAGCATAATACAATGAGCTCAAAGAGCACATAAGGTTTCTTGCTTTATGACTGACAACACTTCTACTATTAGAAACGGTTACATTGGCTGTAGATTCCTTCATTATAATCAACACAAACCTCTGCATATCATTTTAGCATCCATGCGCATCCTGTACAAAGAGTTTATGTGAACTTTTAAACACTCCAGACTTTATCTTTCAGTCTCATGCAGTTGCCTGTCATATTCCCCTCTGGTTTGTCCCCAGTGAGGTAAGCATGCAGATCTTCCCATATATATGTTGGTCATCATGACGGTTAAATCAAGACACAGGGCCTCATCACGAGTTGGGCTGTAGCCCTTAAATGCCGTGGTAACGGTATTGCTGCTGCATTTAAGGGCTGGCCCTATCACGAGTTATCACGAGTTGGGCGCTAAATGGGCTGTTTTACCTCCAGCTTTTTCCTGGAGGTGAAAATCCCATTTAGCGGACTGTATTCCCGGCGGCTGTATTAGTGTGCGGTTTTAGTGCCGAAGATTCCCCATTGGGTCCTGTGGACCCAATGGGGAATGGGGATTTACAGTTAACGCCCAACCCGTGATCTGGGGATAATACCGCCAGACCGGTGGGCGCCAACGCTATTACAGTTGGGCGGTTTTACAGCTGGGAGACCGCCCAACTCGTGATGAAGCCCACAGTGTTTATCTGCTTGCCTATGGCAATACAATGCAATTTTCAGAAATTTTGGATTCTACTGTAAATATGCCAAGCAGCCATATTTTAGGTGTGAGTGGTATGTCGCCTTCATATATGTGAGCAACTCTATGGGTATAACCAAACTAAGTGAATACAATGGGTGCTTTCCCTGCCACATCTGTAGCACTCATCCGTCACTTGTGGTATATAAATATGCTAGCAGTGTGAGGTGTAATACACCTGATGGAAACGTTTGTGGTGGATCATTTTGCCGCAGTATTCTGAGGATGCTAGTCTCGTCTGTGCACAATCTGCCTGCCCATCTTTATTGCTCTGCAAAATGTTGCTTAAGCACTATTCATAGCCTATAGTAAAGTAATATCATTAAGCCATTTATCTCACCTTTCTCTAACAATTTATCTAAAGTTATGAAGCAACCATCTATAAATAGATCTAAAAAAATGTGAATTTCTAGCTTTTTGAATCTATGTTGAAATTGGGATCAGGAGGTAAGGTACTTCAAAAATAAGAATATTTGGTAAGTATATCATGTTTTCCCTTGTTCTCTCAACCAATATGGACTAAGCTACCCATGTTCAGGAACAGTATGGCAGATTCTTTAAAGGCATGTAGTGTGCTACTGCTTTTTTTTATATGCTTATGCATATACATAATCCAGTCCTCCCATTTTGTAGGGGTGACACAAAGTGTCCAGAGCAGTTTGTCGGATTTTCCCTGCCCATAGGATCCTAGTTATCAGTTTGTTTAGCCTTTTAAAATAACTTGTCAGAGGGCTCAGTTGTATATTCTAGTATATGTATACAATTAAAGGACAGCTATCATCTTAAGTGAAATTTGGCCAATCATGGAGATGGGACGTGTAACCCACCGGGCAGTATTTCTCTAATCTGTCTAAGGTGTGAAATAATGTTAATCCAATTTGTGTTCAGACCAGGCTCCATTAGAATCCCATGTCTGTCTCAACTACCTTCTTCATGGTGTAAGCTTAAGAAGTTCCCATTTAGTCTAGTTTACCTTTAATTTGCTAAATTCCCTGTATAAGGATTTGTCTGATCAGCTGTTTTAGCTTTGCCTCAGGATGTTACACATAAATAGTATATTGCCCATATAGAGGGATACAAGGTGCATTTTTGTGTGTATTCATATGCCTTTATCAGCATGTTCCTGTTGGAGGAGAAACACTAACAGCTTGATCAACAGTGAGGAGTGGAGAAAGAGGGTAGACTGTGTTCTATTCATTACTACCAATGACTCAGGTTTAAGGTACAACAATCAAATCCGTTTGATGTGTTGTAATCTCAAACCTGAGTGTTTAAATACTTCAGCATCAAGAGTAGTAGTAACAATGCTGATAATTTAGAATCGATATTCTGCATGATAGCAAACAGGCGTTAACCATGATTCATTGCTGCTCTATCTGGGACCAGGCCTAGCCAAAAGAGGCATACTCTTTATCAATCGTCAGCCCGTATTTTTTGCAGAATTGTGTTCTCTGTATTAACCAGTGGCAATGGCCTCTGGGAAAAGCAGCCATCCCTTTCTTTATCCACTTTTTGAAAGACAGTGGTCAATGTTGTTTTAGTTGAAATCAGGAGCTTGTCTTCTCAAAAAGGCATCTTGTACATGGCTATCAGATTTGGCGCATTCTCGTGGATGTATTCCATGTAGAATTTGGATGTCAGACCATCAGTGCTCAAGACTATATTGTTGGCCATTGTTTTAACCACTGCTACCACTTACTCCAGCAGGATAGATACATTCATTTCTGCACCCAGTTCACCCTCTAGACATTCCAATGGTAGATCAACTATTTGTCAATGTCATCTTTAGTGCGGGACAACTGCCTGAAGACATGGTTAATAGTTGTGCTGTCAGTACATCTGTGTTCCTGGGCATTCTTTATCCCCATGATGGGTGTTTGTCTTTTCTCTTGCTTCACTGACCATGAAAGAAACGTACCTGATGTATCCCTTTCTTCATGCCTTCTCGCTGAAGTCCTATGATCCATATACCCCACTTGCCATTCTGCCAATTATCTGAATTCATCCAACTTAGTCTTAATGTCTCCTAACAAGGCTGCCTCCTTGGATATAGAGGGTTTCCCCTACAGTTCTTTCAGACCCGTTCAATCTTCCAAAGTGTATCCTATATCTCCTTGAGGGGACCTTGTTCAATATATTTGCAGAGACCATCATTTAATCTATGCACAAGTCTGCATCATGAACCGAAGAATACTAAAGATAATCATCCTTCTCAGGATGCAACAGGCACCAGCTATGGCTAAATTAGTAGAATTGGGCTATACCCGCCATGTTTGGGTTGCCTTAGGCCTTAGGCCCATAGGCCTTAGGCAATGACCTATGGGTTGCTGTTGAACTGTCTAGTCAAGAGTCCAGCCACACATCCATATCCCACAGTGAAGGACATCATGTACATGCTGGAGGCACTGTTTGGAGCCACTGAGTGAAATACTATGCCACCTCAGGGCAAGCACTTCTCTGAATATCTGGCCAAGACTGAGATGATTTTTCAGCTGGCTTTGCAACAGAAGGGCAATACCGAAAAGCCTGAACCTGGTCACGCTGTAACAGGTCATGCACAGAACCAAATCGCTGCCACTGTTGCTTCTGCAGCTACGACTCAGAGAACGGACCCAGAAACCACCATCTTTTGATGAACTTGTCTGAGGGGTGCGTACTCTGGAGGACGAGATGGAGGACACAGTGTTCAGTTTAACTGGTGTCGCCATTCCACCCTTGGCTGAGCTGGTGGACACAGCGCCGCCCTCCACCAGGTGAGAGCCTCTCCGAGGCTTGTTTCAAAATCTTTGCTTGTCTTGGGCTACTTTCTTTTCTTTGTTTGTTCTAACGGCCCGTGTGCCGTGGTCCCTGTTCCCCTTCCCTCCGCTTTCCCTCTCTCTCTCTCCCCTCCTCCCGCCCGCCTCCCTGCACGCCCACCCCCCTCCTGGTTGGTTCCTTCTCCCTGCTGGGCTTCCGGGTGCCTTTCCTCGCTGGGCACCGTCCTCGCTCGCCATTCCACCCTTGGCTGAGCTGGTGGACACAGCGCCGCCCTCCACCAGGTGAGAGCCTCTCCGAGGCTTGTTTCAAAATCTTTGCTTGTCCTGGGCTACTTTCTTTTCTTTGTTTGTTCTAACGGCCCGTGTGCCGTGGTCCCTGTTCCCCTTCCCTCCGCTTTCCCTCTCTCTCTCTCCCCTCCTCCCGCCCGCCTCCCTGCACGCCCACCCCCCTCCTGATTGGTTCCTTCTCCCTGCAGGGCTTCCGGGTGCCTTTCCTCGCTGGGCACCGTCCTCGCTCGCCATTCCACCCTTGGCTGAGCTGGTGGACACAGCGCCGCCCTCCACCAGGTGAGAGCCTCTCCGAGACTTGTTTCAAAATCTTTGCTTGTCTTGGGCTACTTTTTTTTCTTTGTTTGTTCTAACGGCCCGTGTGCTGTGGTCCCTGTTCCCCTTTCCTCCACTTTCCCTCTCTCTCTCTCCCCTCCTCCTGCCCGCCTCCCTGCATGCCCATCCCCCCCCTCCTGATTGGCCTATCGTGCCTTATCCCCGGCCTCCACAGGGCAGCCCCTGCCCGGCAGCCCCCTCATGGCTAAGGCCCCACTAGGCAAAGGGCGGCTCCCTTAGGCGGCTCCTGGTTGTGTCTGCAGGTGTCCGCAGGGGACGCCTGTTGCCTGTTGTTTCCCCCTGCCCATTGGTCCAGGCCACCCTGCCTTCTTGCTCCCCCTGAACACCCCCCCCCCTTCTAGGTTCTGTCCTCCTGTCTATTCATTGCATCATTTCAATTCATAATATGCACTGTCTCAGTATTTAAAAATTGCTTGTGAAACCTAGGCCCTTTTCCCTCTTTCCAGGATTCTCAAACTTAGGTGTGTCCGCCTTGTATAATATGCACTGTCTCGGTATTTAAAATTGCTTGTGAAACCTAGGCCTTTTTCCCCCTTTCGAGGATTCTCAAACTTAGGTGTGTCCGCCTTGTATAATATGCACTGTCTCAGTATTTAAAATTGCTTGTGAAACCTAGGCCTTTTTCCCCCTTTCCAGGATTCTCAAACTTAGGTGTGTCCGCCTTGTATAATATGCACTGTCTCAGTATTTAAAAGTGCTTGTGAATCCTAGGCCTTTTTCCCCCCTTTCCAGGATTCTCAAACTTAGGTGTGTCCGCCTTGTATAATATGCACTGTCTCAGTATTTAAAATTGCTTTGAAACCTAGGCCTTTTTTTTCCCCTTTCCAGGATTCTCACACATAACTGTCCTTGTATTAACTCTAAGCCTGTGTGTCTTCATCGTGTCCTATTACGCAATCTGCCTACCACCCGCTCCATTATCTGCCTATTCTCTGCTACTGTCCTCCTCCTGTACCTCCACCTGTCTCCTCTCTCACCTACTCTATGGTGCTCTCTATCTCTCCCATCTTCTCCAACTGCTTCTCCATTGACTATCCTGCTCTCCTCACTAAATCTGGTAGGAAGGAAACCCTCACTGACATCCTCTTTTTCGTGCCTTCACCTGACCTATGGACCCTTCATATGGTCTCTGTTCTCTCTCCTTTCTCGTCTTCTCCCATTAATGGTGGCACCCGCTGGGACGTCCTCTTGGCCTCCTTCCACTCCTCTAAGGCCGTCATTAATGTCTACGCTAATGGGACCGTCTTGGTCTCAACTTCCTTTCCTCTCCTTCTGTCCCCCCTCCTCTGTCCTCGGCTACCTTGCCTCTACCCTCCCTCCCTGGCCCCTCCCGTGCTCCTTCTCCTCCGCAGGGCGTACCTCTGATCTGTACCCCTCCCCGGAAGTCCTTCAAAGATGGCAACCTTCTCCACATTGCCACTCTTAACTCTCGCTCTGCCGTCAAACATTCCTCTGATATCTGCCGCCTTCTTGAGGAACTGGACCTTGACATACTCGGTCTCACTGAGACATGGTTCACGGCCAGCTCTGTCACCAGCTTTGACACACTCCTACCCGACGGCTACAAGATCCTCTCCGTGCCCAGGCCCAACCGTGCTGGGGGGGTGGCCCTTATCTTCCCTGAGTGGATTCCTGCCACTGCTATTCCCACGCAGACATACTCCTCTTTTCAATGTCTTGTCTGCCGACTCTCCCTCTATCCTAGCCATTCCCTTACTATGGCTACTATCTATCGGCCACCTGGTCAATTTTCCTCCTTCCTCTCCGAGTGGGCGGACCTCTCCTCCTCACTCCTGTCCTCAACCACTCAACTCCTCTTTCTTGGAGACTTCAACATCCACCTGGATGCATCCTGTCCCCCCTCTGGACTCTTTCGCGACCTCTGCGACACTCTCTCGCTCTCTATTCTCCCGTCTGGGCCAACCCATTCTGCTGGGCACACTCTCGATGCCCTGATCTCTTCTGACCTTCCCCTCTCTGTCCCTCTCTCCACTCCTCTCTCCTGGAGTGATCACTTTCTCCTCTCCTCCCACCTCACCCTCCTGTCATGATGCCTACCCCCGGAGCACCAGGCCAGGCCCAGCACCCCCGGAAGCAGGCATCATGCCCTCGGGTAAAAGCCCAGCGGCCCCTTATAGGGGCTCTTTGGACTCAGTCCTGGCGCCATAGGCGCCAGGCTCATAAAGGGAGGTGTTTTGTGCACTTACCTGATGCAGACCATGCTGCACGCTTCAGGCCTCCCTGAGACCTGAAAGGGACTATTTTTTCATAGGGACTATTTTTTCACTCGGGCGTGGCCAGGGAAGGATACATACCTAGTTGGGGAAGGATACATACCTGGGACTTCTTTGGAGGCTATTTAAGCCACGCCCAGACAGCAGCTCATGCTTCGCGTTGTTCTGCTTCCTGCAGCTTAACTCTCACCATGTCTGCTCCTGCTCCTGGACTCCAGCCACGCCCGCCTCGAACCTGGAAGACCTACAAGGAAGGAAGAGAAGAGAAAGGTGAAAACCAAGGACTATTTCAAACTTCTTACCTGCATCCGGAATCTTCTCGCCAGCATCCCTGAAGAAAGACTTCCATTTAAAAGCATTGCGTTGCTCGCTGCAGCGCCACGCTTCACTCACCTGTCCTAGAGACATCTCCCGGCTCCATCGCGGCTGTCAGCATCGGACGCCACATCTTTGCACCTAGGGGAGAGAGGAAGAAACAAAAGGTAAGCAGAAGGAACACAGAAGGAAAGCCTGATTAACAGCCATAATACTTACCGGCTTTTCTTCCACATTTCGGGTCGGCGCCGCCCCGTTGGTAGGTACCGTACCCCGGCCCCTATGGGGAAAGGACAAGAGACATTTCTGGGGAATGATAAGGACATTTAGAGGGATCGTCCTCATCACTACTCACCTCAGCAGTTTAACCCCTCGACGCATCGCCTTCATTCTGCACCTGAAATAAAGGACAGATCACAGGTTAGAAAGACAACATAAAGGGGGCCTCACTTGAACTTTGAAGTTTCATACTTACGGCGCATCGCTCAGGAAAGTCAAGTGGATTTTGCCAGCGCCATTCTGAAAACCAGTGAAGTAAATGGACGAACGTGCGCCCCTGCACCAGAAGCAGGATGGAGAGTTCATCCTTCCAAACCATAAGGTGAGCTTAAACCGGGGTTTGGAGGAAGTTAGAGAGGAACGAAGGGGGAAAGGGGGGAGCTTGCACACTATTCTGCAGACTGTTAATCCCCTTTCTCATCTGCAGAAGGATATTCCTACGGGCCAGGCAAGCACATTTGGAGGTCCTGTCCAATCGGTGTTCCGGGTCCTGCGCATCACGCTAGAAGAGGCCACAGCAATCCAGACTAGACCAGCGCCCCCGTGGGAACCAGGTGAGCGTTACAGAACGCGAAGCCTTCCCACAAATTCCCACCCAGGCGCTATGGAAACTTCCGAAACTGACCAGTTGGCCCAATTACTGGGGGAATTACGGGCCGAAGTACACGCCGCTCGTCAAGAGACTAGTGCCCTCAGGAGGGAAGTGATTGTAATAAAGGATAGAGCTGATGACCTGGCTAGACAGCTTTTGCAAGGTCAAGCTGGACAAACTCCTTTACCTGGTTCCGGGGGGAACCCCGCTCCTGTGGTTTCCAGTAACCCGGTGCAGATTAATCTACCTGGAAACATGCCGCTGGCTCCACCTGAACGCTTTGCTGGGGACCCCAAACGATTCGCCGTATTCATGAATCAGTTTCGTTTGCACTTCCTATGCAGACCTGGGGCCTTCCCTAATGATCAGACCAAGGTAGCCTTTGTGTTGTCATATCTCAGCGGCTGTGCTGCCGATTGGTCAGTCCCACTGGTAACTCAAGATGACCCGATTCTTCGTGATTTTCAAGGATTTCAAACAAGCATGGAAAGGTTATTTGCTCGACACTCCCAGGGACAGGCTCTGGATGACGAACTTCTATCTCTGCAACAGGGCAATCAAGACCTTCTATCCTACATTGCAACCTTCAATAGACTAATTGTGGAAACTGGTTGGCCAGAGGATAAAAGAATCACGTTATTCTATCGAGGTCTACGCGGAGAACTTAAAGATGTCCTGGCACAAGTTGTAAATCCGCCCCAAGAACGCACTGAATATATAGACTTAGTGGTCCAATTGGATCACAGGCTGCAAAACAGAAAAGCAGATCGGTCCAAGTTTGAAACCCGGGTGTTGGCCAAGACCCACACTAACCCCAAGGGGGCTGATGGCTCGGAGCCTATGCAAATCGGAGGGGTTAAAGGACCCCTAACTCAAAAAGAACGGGAAAGAAGACGACAGATGCAATTATGCCTTTATTGTGGGTCCTCTGGACACTTTCTACGAGATTGCCCGGTTAAACCGCCCAAGAAGGTGGTAGGAGCCGCTGATAAAATCCATGGAAAAACTGTATCGGGAAACGACCACGCCCGGCAAGCGTAGGGGTCCGCTTGCCGAGCTTGAAAACTAACTCTCAGACCTCGCATTTCATTGTGCCAATGGTCCTCGTAGATCCGGAACAGCCTAAACGGTTGCATGCTATAAAGGCATACATCGGTAGCGGGGCTATAGGAAACTATGTGGATCGAGAATTGGTCTCTAGGATAAACCTCCCTCTGCGTCCTAAAACCAACAAAGATGTCATCACCACAGTAGATGGAACCGAAATTGCCTCTGGACCGGTAACACATTCCACAGCTGAGGTGACACTTGTAGGTCCGGATGGCCATCGGGAGGCAGTTGTGTTTGATGTAATCAAGGCTCCACAGTTTCAGCTTATTCTCGGAATCCCTTGGTTAGAGACACATAATCCTCGAATTGATTGGCGAGCGAAGAGAATAACCTTCCCGGATTGTGCACAAACCTGCTACCCAGAAAATCCAAAGATTAATCTAGCATCAGTAACCTCTGTCCCCGTGCAACTACCTCCAGAGTACCAAGACTTTCAGGACGTCTTCCAAAAGGAACAGGCCAACACGTTACCTCCCCACAGATCGTACGATTGCCAAATCGATCTGGTGCCCGGTGCACAACCCCCTTGTAGCAGGATTTACGCCCTTACTGAACCAGAGAATCTGCATTTGAGACAATATTTAGATCAATACCTCGCCAATGGTTTCATTCGCCCGTCAAAGTCCCCGGCATCATCAGCTTTGTTCTTCGTGCCAAAAAAAGAAGGCGACCTTAGAACTTGTATCGATTACCGCGCATTGAACCAGATAACTGTTAAAAATTGTTACCCTCTGCCTCTTATCCCTGAACTCCTTGACCAGGTGAAGGACGCTTGCGTATACACCAAGTTAGATCTCCGGGGGGCTTATCATCTGGTACGAGTAAAAGAAGGCGACGAATGGAAAACGGCCTTCCGTACAAAATATGGACTATTCGAATACCAGGTGATGCCTTTCGGGTTGTGCAACGCGCCTGCAGCCTTCCAATTCTTCATGAACGATGTCCTTCGGGAACTCATCGATGTCTGTGTTGTCGTGTATATCGATGACATTCTTGTGTACTCCTCTTCGGAATCTGATCACAGAAAGCATGTCAGGGCCGTCCTAGAGAAACTGTGCCAGCACAAACTGTTTGCCAAGCTGGAAAAATGTGTTTTCCATACCACCGAGGTTGAGTTTCTCGGATTCATCCTGACACCTAAAGGGGTCCGAATGGATTCACGGAAAGTGGATGCCATCCTCAAATGGCCATCACATAGTTCGTTGAAAGGTGTCCAAAGCATGCTTGGTTTTGCCAACTTTTATCGCAGGTTTATCCCGGAGTTTTCACGTGTGGTGCAACCCATCACTGCACTCTTGCGAAAAAATAAACGTTTTGAATGGACCGAGGAAGCCGAACAGGCCTTTCAGGAGTTGAAAGCTAAGTTCACGTCCGCACCTATTTTGAAGCACCCGCGTCCCGATCTCCCATATATAGTCGAAACCGACGCGTCCAGCTTAGCCATGGGAGCTGTCCTGTCTCAGAGAGACCCTGAAACCAACCAACTGCACCCCGTAGCATTTTGGTCCAGAAAGTTCTCGCCGCCGAAGATAAATTATGCAATCACCGATAAGGAACTATTAGCCATTAAGTCCGCCTTTAAGGCTTGGCGGCATTATCTCCTCGGCGCCCGGCATACCATCACCGTGATCACTGATCACCGAAATTTACAATATTTAAAAACTGCCAAGGCTCAATCGTCTCGACAGCTCCGATGGGCTTTGTTCTTTGCTGAGTTTGATTTTGTAATCACCTACTGCCCCGGCTATAAGAATGGTAAGGCGGACGCTCTATCCCGAATTGGAATGGAAGAAATAGACACAAACTCAGAACCTGTGCCGATAATTCCCGAACAAAGAATTTTGGGGATAACCACTTTACAAACCCTTGAAGACATTCAAGCACGAGTGAAACAATTCCTGGACTCTTCAGCCTTGCAGGATTGGATCAAAAGGGGGTCTAACTTTTCAGTCAAGGATGGCTTACCTTACTTCCAAGGACGCTTATTTTTGCCAGAAAAGGAATTGCAAGAACTGGTTATTTCCCGTCATCATGATACCCTGATGGAAGGACATCCTGGCATTGCCAAAACAGAGGAAAAGGTTAAACGACAATTCTGGTGGCCTTCCTGGCGAAAGGATATTAAATCTTTCGTGATGTCCTGTGGAGTTTGTGCCCAAAACAAAGGTCAAAAGACAAGACCCGCCGGTCTTCTTCAGCCCTTAGACATTCCACCAGCACCTTGGCACACCCTGTCACTAGATTTTATCACGGACCTGCCCTCTTGTAATGGTTACAATACTATTCTGGTTGTGGTGGATTTATTTTCCAAAATGGCCCACTTTATTCCGTTGAAAGGATTACCTTCAGCCTTTGTTCTTGCCAAGGAATTCCTCGAAAATATCATCCGTTTGCATGGATTCCCGTCCATACTAGTCTCCAATCGGGGAAGCCAGTTTATTTCCCATTTTTGGAAAAAGTGTTGTCAACTGGCACAAATCGACGTAAGACTCTCGACCAGCCACCACCCACAGACCGATGGTCAGACGGAGAGAACGAACCAGACCCTTGAACAATATCTACGATGTATGTTGCACCAATCGGAGGGTAATTGGAAGGACATTTTATGAGTGGCTGAATATGCATACAATAACTCAATACACTCTGGAACTGGTCAGAGCCCCTTTTATACCCTATATGGACATCACCCTCGTACTTCAGACTTGGACTCCCCTCTGAGCCTTGAAATGCCCGCAGTGGACCATTTGCATTCTACGATTACTCAAGCCTTCAAGGATGCAACTGCACATTTGCAACATGCGAAAGGGAAATACAAAAAGAATGCGGATCTGCATCAAAGAGAGGCGCCTCCATACCAAATAGGGGATCAAGTATGGTTGGCTACCAAACACCTATCACTCAAGGGGCCTCGAACTTTTAATCCAAGGTATTTAGGCCCTTACTCGATCAAAGCTATAATCAACCCAGTGGCAGTCAAGCTCGATCTACCAGCTAACATGCGGATTCACCCCGTTTTTCATGTGTCACTTTTGAAACCAGTGCACCCAGGAACCATCCCCTCTCAAGCACTCCCTTGTGCATCCCCTTCTTAAGAAACCCTCTTCCGACCCGTCATGCCCAGCTAACTATCGCCCTATCTCTATCACTCCTTTCCTGGGCAAGCTCCTGGAGAAACTTGCCATCTCCCAGCTTAATCTCCATGCTGAATCTGTTGGTAGCCTTCACGACCATCAGTCTGGCTTCAGAGCTGCCAGAGGCACGGAAACTGCTCTCCTGAACATCCGTGAGGACCTGCTCTCAAACCTTGACTCTAATATTCCATGTGTTCTCATTTTACTTGACCTCTCTTCTGCCTTTGATACTGTCAACCATACCATCCTGCTCAACCGTCTCTGTGATAACCTGGGTATCACTGGTCTGGCTCTGGCTTGGCTGACCTCTTTCCTCTCTAATCGACCCTCCCAGGTCCAACTGGGGTCTTTCCTGTCTGATATCTTTTTCTCTACCTGTGGTGTCCCCCAGGGTTCTAACCTCTCCCCCTGGCTGTTTAACCAGTATCTGGCACTTCTCGCCCACCGCATCGTTGCTCTCTGCCCCAACTTTCAGTGCTATGCAGATGATACCCAGCTCATTTTCAGGATACCCTCGGCCTCCTCTTCTCCTTCCCTCATCTCTGACTGTCTCTCTGCTATCCAGGAATGGTGTGCCGCCAACGACCTCTGCCTTCATGCCAGTAAGACTGAGATTCTACTCATCGGCACACCCCCTCCCTCCTTCCCTGCAGCTCTCTGGCCGGCCTCTCTTGGCCCTCCTCCTGTTCCTACCTGCAAGGCAAAAAACCTCGGGGTCATCTTCGACTCCACACTCTCCTTCTCTCCTCACATTTGTGATGTTTCTAAGAAGTCACACTACCAGCTGCACCTCCTCAGAGGTATCCTTCCTTTCCTCTCCTTCCCCCAGAAGCTCACTGTCTCCAGAGCCCTGATTCTCTCAAAGCTGGACTACTGTAACAGCCTCTATCTAAATCTGCCTGCCTCTACTCTCCGCCCTCTGCAACTTATCCAGAACAGGACTGCGAGACTTGTCCTTGGCCTCAAGCCCAGGGACCGTATCTCTCCAGGACTGAAAGCGCTACACTGGGTCCCTGTGGCTGCGAGGATTAAGTTCAAAACCCTCTGCATTGTCCACAAGGCCTTCTGGGGCCTCGGGCCAAAATAGCTTCAACTCTCCCTTCCTAAATATCTTCCTTCTCGAGCACTTCGCTCTTCCACCTCCAACTCCCTCAGGGTCAGCTGCTTCTCCAAGCAACGAGTTTGGAGGAGATCTCTCTGCGCAGCAGGGGCCTCCCTCTGGAACAGCCTTCCTGCCTCCCTGAAACTTGAGGAGAACCATCTCCGGTTCCGGAAGCACCTCAAAACCTTCCTCTTTGCTTCTGCTTTCTCTCCCCCTCTTCCCTGCTAAACCACTGATACTGTACTGAATCAGCAACTGGGCCACTCACTAACCCTGGTACTTGGCCCAGCCACTCTCCCCTGCACTGCCTTCCTTGCTACCCCTGCACTGCGGAACTGTCTCTGTATCCCTACAGCCCCCCCCCCCCCCAGCACTTGTTCTGCACTTATCTTGCACTTGCCACTAGCTGGCCCTCTTTCATTACTAACCGTGTATTGCACTTTCCCCTCTCCCTTCCCCTTGCACTTTTCCCGTCCCCCCCACCCATGCACTTGCGTGGTCTGAATGACACCTGGCCTAGTAGGATCGTTGTCTGTCTCCCCTTGTTCCCCCCTCCCTGCCTCGTCGCGCCTTGAAACACTTGTGTATAGGCGCGTTACAAATGCCATATCATATCATATGCTGCCCCAGAGTATGATCTGAGACATCAAGTGGAGGTGTGGCGCCAAACCATCCAGATGATGCAGCTGCAGAGGGTGCCAGCCAAGCCACCGCCTGTAATGAAATCCAGGTCACCAGCACGCGGAGGAGGCTCTACACTGCCATTCAGAGAGAGAGAACATCAGCTCTTCCAGCGCGCTCAAGAGCCATTGCAGCCCCAGGTGAACCAACAAAAACAAAGAGGTGATGGCTGGAAGGTTTAGAATGAATCTTAACCTCTGGCATTGCTCTGGGCAACCCTCCAGACCATCGTTCTTCGCCTGCCAAGCCATTACAGAAGGGGAAAGACCATATGCAAATACGGCTTGGTCCCACCCCTAAAAGGGCCAGTCCAGCCCGTATTGCTAGGTCACATCACTTCTGCACGAGACCATAAGCATCCCCAAACATGTTTCGGCCTTGTTGGGCCTCATCAGTGAGGAGTAGCTTGGTTCTCTAGGCCCAGCAGACACGGGACCCACGTCTGGGCATACCCGTCCCACTCGGGCTGACAAAGCAAAAACAATGAGGTGATGGCTGGAAGGTTTAGACTGAATCTTAACCTCTAGCATTGCTCTGGGCAACCCTCCAGACCATTGTTCTTCGCCTGCCAAGCCATTACAGAAGGGGAAAGACCATATGCAAATCAGGCTTGGTCCCACCCCTAAAAGGGGCAGTCCAGCCCGTATTGCTAGGTCACATCCCTTCTGCATGAGACCAGAAGCATCCAACGGCATACTGCACCACTCCAGCCTTGACAGTTCGGCCATAGGTGTGGACAGGAGGGCCACACCTTCCGTATGTGCACAAACCCACTGGATTACATCCAAGTCACAACAAGGTTCCAGGCCTTGAATAATGAAACACACACAATGGTGGGAAATGCCAGCGAGGAACAGGAAGCGGAGCACCTGAACCCTCAATACTACTTCAATCTGCCCGAGTAGAGGTGACAACCAACAAGTCTGTGCCAACAGACAGGCTCAAGGCTGCAGTGACACCACCTGTGGGCAAGTCATCTGGGAACCAGCATCCACCCAGACCGGCTAGTCCACCCAAGAGGAAGATCACCTGTAGTCAAACTACCAGCAAGAGCAGCACCCTAACATCATGGGCAATAGCAGATGGGCTCATAGGACCACCAGCTACTGTGATAATTGCCATTGCTGGTCAACAGGCACAAGCGGTTCTGGATAGCGGCTCACAAGTGACCATTGTTTATGAGCCGTTCTACAGAAAACACCTGGTGCATAGCCCATTAGAGTCCATTGGGCTGAGCCTTCTCAGTGTGGGAGACAACCCTTGCAAATATCTGGGGTATATCTGTGTCAGATTGCACGTTCCACGTGATGTAACTGGAGTCAATGCTCCTATCGACACCCTGGCTCTGGTCTGAAGCAGTCAGAGTGAAAAACCCGCAACTCTGGTGGTAACTTGAACCAATTCCTCGATGTTTGACACACTGGCAGCATTATGTCTGGAGATGGCTGGACCATGATATGCCAGCATATGTCCATGCACCCCATGTGCCAATAGGTGTAGTTGTAGAGAGAGATCCAGTCCAGAGCTCCACCTGATGAACCCATTGGAGATGTTCGCACCACCTGGTCCGGGCAAATCACAATCTGGGCACGTGCCACTGTGATGGAATCTGGCAGAGTGTGACACAGTGGTGGGCAACAACCAAGACGTCTGGCGATAGAGGCACCAGAATGTGGAGAGCTCTGAGGCGGTTTACTGGTACAGCGGGCCATGGTGACAACGAATGGAATGGAACTGAAGACCATCAATGTACCAGTCATTAATGTGACCAATAGGACCATCCGTGTACCAGGATACATCATCATCGCAGTTCCACCTGACTGCATCTGTAGCCCCAGCGAGTGTTGCCATCAGCTCATCCGAGATGCCGCTGGATCCTAAGACCTTCGACTTTGGAGACTCACTGATCTCAGAGACGGACAAGGACCACCTGAGGGACAGATTGCCCTGCGCACCAAGGCATTCTCCACAAGCCCCTGGGACACTGGCAAAGCCCATGAAGTTGAACATCAATTACCGTCGATTGAACACCCGCACTATTCCAGACCACTACATCACACCCCGGATGGACGAGGCACTCGACTGCCAGACTGGGAGTATGTGCTTTTCGGTCCTGGACTTGCGGAGTGCCTACTACCAGATGGTGATGCATCAGGCGGATCGTGAGAAGACAGCTTTCATCTGTCCCTTGGGATTTTATATGTTTGTCAGGATCTCTCAGGGGACCTCCGGTGCGCCAGTGACTTTCCAGCACCTCAAGGAGAAGACTGTCACTGACATGAACTTCCTGGAGGTACTGGTGTACCTAGATTAAATCATTGTGTTTGGGAGGACCCTGGATGAACAAACTAAGAGGCTCATGAAGGTGCTGGATCTCTTGTGGGAGCAAGGGCTAAAGGTCAGTGTGCACAAGTGCCAGTTTTGCCAGACAAGTCTTAAGTACATCAGACATATAGTCTCCGTGGATGGCATTGCTGTGGGTCCGGCAAAGATTAATGCCCTCTTCACCTGGCCAAGACCTCAAACCCTGAAGGACATACAGAGTTTGCTGGGATTCTGTAATTACTGCAGGAAGTTCGTCATGGGATATGCCAACATCACCCAACAACTTGTGGATCTCACCAAAGGGTACCCCCACCTACCCAGAGGAACGGGAAGAACACAGCCAATTCTGCTGACCATCTATATCACCCACTGGAGCTCTTTGGTGAGCGTTGGACTGACCGATGCCATCAGTCGAGGAGCTCTAGCGAACTCTCACCAGAGTACCACTTCTGGCCTACATGGATCTGCAGTTACCTTACATACTACATGTGGACGTGATTCTGGAGGGATTGAGAGTTGTTCTTTAACAGGAGACCAATGGTGGCCCGATCGCTTTCCCCAGCTGAGTCCTGCATGTGGCAGAGAAGTATTATCCAGTCCGCAAGTCGGAATTTTCAGCATTAACGTGGGCCGTTACAGAGAAGTTCCAGGATTACCTTTATGGTGACACCTTCATGCTGAGGACAGACAACCTCCTTACATTTGTGTTGAAGTCAGCAAGCTGGATGCTACCGGACACCGTTGGCTTGCCGCACTGTCCATATACAACTTCAGTCTACACTATAGACCAGACCACACTAACATCAATGCTGATGCCCTCTCTTGGATGCCTCATGCTCAGCCGGATGATACAGCTAGATCCACCTCATGGAAGGAGTTGTCTTCAGCAGGTGTCAGAGTTATCTGCCAGGCTTTAAGTCTGCAGAATCCAGACAGAGCAAGGAGAGTGGATTGCTTGGTATCCTCGGGTGAGGTGGTACCCGCCGTCTACTGCAATATCACCAGTCTGGAGGTATATGAGCTACCGCGTCTGACCCGAGATGAGATCTGTATGTCACAGCTAGCGGACCCTGGCATCGCTCTGTTCCTGAAAGCCAAGACCATGGGAACAGATGTGTCCAGAGACGTCCAGCATGACTCAGAGCAAGCTACAATGCTGAAGGAGTGGAAGACGCTTGTGCAGAAGCGTGGAATCCTGTGCAAGGACGACATCACCCGGTTTTGCCACAGAGATTCTGCCAGGCTGTATTGTATGCACTACGCGACCAGCTTGGACATCTTGGCAGCGACAGAACCTTTGTGTTGGTCCGCTCAAGTTTCTTCTGGCCCAGACTAGCAGAAGATGTGGAGTATTATTGCCAGCACTGCACCAGGTGTGTCACCAGGAAGACCATGCCTCATCCTGCAACCTATCATCATCTGCAGAGTTGCAGGCCCATCAAACTCATCTGCATTGATTTCCTGCAGATGGACAGGCGAGGACTACAGAACATCCTGGTGGTGACAGACCACTTGACTCTATATGTGTAGACGTTTCACACCAAAGATCAGCGTGCCACCACCGTTACCCGCGTGTTGTGAAAAAATACTTTGTGCACTACAGCTGGCCGGCCAGGATTCATTCTGACCAGGGACCAGGCTTTGAATCGACACTCATCAAGCTGATGCTGGAGCTGGTTGACATCAAGAAGACCCGTACAACTCCATATCACCTTCAGGGGGACGCTCAAGTGGAGAGGCTTAATTGTACCCTCTTGGACATGCTGGGCACCCTGAGGCTAGCGGAGAAGAACAGATGGAGTCAGCATGTGGCCACCATGACCAATGCGTACAACTGTACAAAGAATGATGCCACTGGGTTTACACCATATTTCTTGATGTTTGGAAGGGACACCCGGCTGCCTGTAGACATGTGTTTTGGAGTGTTAAACAGCTCAAGTGTCAACAAGAGTAATCATATGACCTCGCCCAGGCTGCCGCGTAGAAGACAGCGGAAGGGAACAAATGCTGCTATGACACAAAGGTCAGGTTTCACGCTCTTCAACCTGGCGATCATGTGTTGATCCGAAGCCTGGGAAAGAGAGGATGCAACAAGCTAGGTGACAAGAGTCTCAGCCTTTCATCAAAGAGCATAAGCTGGGAGAGCTCCCTGTCTACTGACTGCTAGAGGAAGGACGGCTGAGGAATATCAAGACCTTTCACAAGAACCACCTGGTCCCAGTCAGGAATGAGGGTGAGCTGACACCAGAGGTGACAGATGAAGAACCAGCCAAGGGGCCGGTGACAAGACAGCAGCAACTTCGTGCTGAAAGGCCCGAAAAAAGATCCTTCGAAGGCTCAATCCCCAGAAGCTTCTCCAGCTAATGAGGCCAAGAGAACATCAGAAGGTCAGCCGGATGCCAGTGAAGATGCTGACACTGAGGGCGATCCGTTCGGCATATACCTAGACCAAGGGTTGGATCAGACACTAGTGTGGGTCCCTACATCCACTTATCCATATCACAGTCCTAGGGAACCTGAACCCCATTCTCAGAGTATTCCTTCAGAGGTTTTTCGGGATCATGCTCCAATCGCCCCTGCCACGCCAAAGGTGGTAAAGGAACCCTTACCCATTCCTCCACTGAAGGATAGGGTCTTCCACTTGGTGCAGAGTACTCAGCCAAGTCTGGGGGAAAATCTAGATGTGCCCCGGCTGCTCTCCGTCGTACCACCAGGGAGAGCACAGCCTTTATGAAGTTAACATATACACCAGGGGTCCAGTGTGAGGCTCTAGTCCGTTCCTTTCAGTCTTCTGTTCCTCATTCACTGGAGCAGGTTCCTGGAAGTTCAGGGGTACTGTGGAGGTGTCTGAAATTCAGGGTACTGGGTGGCAACCGTTGGCCTGTCCTAGATCATGGTTTGACAAATGTATAGACCAGGCCAAGGCTATCCTCAGGGCTGAGGATAGTTCAAAGGGCGGGGCATGTAACCTCCTGGTCAGAGATTAATGAGACAATTTGTGGTGTGCTAAACCAAGCCGGGGATCCTGAAATAAAAAACCAAATCCAGGATAAGGGGAGGAAAAAGAGTAAAGGACCCCTGCGCGTGACCACGTGAGGGTCCCTTTACGCTTAAAATTAAAAAAACTTTGCCAGCGTGAGAGGAGCGCCTGGGATGACAGTTGGTGGAACCATTCAACAGGGTTGCAGATGCTGCGCTCCATGCCTTATCACGGCTTCTGCCCAGGCATTTGATTTGGCACTCCCCTGCCTGTCAGCGGAGTGTCTGAAACATCACTTCCCCACTCCAGGTGTCCTATCTTCACCACCAGGCCAGAGCACCCTAATTTAACGGTGCTCCCCATGAATGGGGAGCGCTCAGTGTGTTTTTAGCCCTTCTAGAGCTGTAATTTAAAGGAAGGGGCCGCCCCCTTGACAAGTGGCCCACTGAGAACTGGCCATACCTGGCAGACGTGGCCCAGGTTTGAAAAGCTCTGGAGGGCATCCCACATTGCGAGTGAATGCTGGGCTGCATCTTGTCAAGCAGCCCAGCTCAACTAAGACTTTGGGGCCTCCTTCCTTGGTGCTGCTTGCTGCTGCATGTTACTGATGATGCTGCCTGCCATCTACTGCCACAAGAGCCACCACCGAAAGGCGCAGGAATAAAGAAAGACCCAAGAACAGCAGCAGCGACCTGGAGAGATCCCTGGACAGGTTGTCTTGCAAGTAAGGTCTTTATAGTTTTTAATACAGTGCACTGAAAAGACTTGTTTATATTTTTGTTAATACTCTGTTACATGTTTAATATTTGAAGGACTCTTTATATTTTTGTATCTTACTTTTTAGTAACACAGCTGCTTAGATCTTGTGTTTTGCCCTTTTTTGTAAAAAGCCTTACAAAACCCTGCTGGTGTACTGGCAGGGTAAAGTAAGCTTTAAACAACTAAAGAACCATACACCAGCATTCCTTTTGTGCTCCATTTATTCTAACATTGTTTTCTCCTTAGGGACCTTTGGGAAATGTGCATGTCCTAACCTCTTGATCTTCCCTACCCTTACCACTTTCCTAGCGAGGTACACCACACCAGGGTGATGTTTAACCCAGGAGAGCGAGGATGGAGACAGGTAAGAGGCAGTTCAAGTTATTGGTGAAGGATTAAGCTGTCTATTGTGTGCCTTCCTACGCCTGTCTCACTATAAGGTGCATTGGAAGATCACCCTGCAACATACTGAACATCAGGCTGTGAAATGTCTGTCTCTATCCAACCCACTGCAACTACAGAACGTTCTTGCAGAAGAGGACTGCACAGCAACTCTGGGTTTCTGATCGAACTCTGGGCTTTCCGTAGGTTGGAAATCTTTCTTAGGTATAGTCCTTGCCCATTGGTTTCAGTAACCATTTCCAGAAGAGGCGATCATTCAAGTGTGATCCTGATTTCTTTAAGGCCATGTCAGCAGCTAGTTTTAGGCCATATTCTGATAAGGAATGCATGCAACATTCAGTCATTATAGTTGTATCAGTGGTGCTTAGCAGGAAGCAATCGTGCATAAGCCAACCCCTGCATGGGGCTGCCTAGATCAGGACTTCGTAGGTCTCCACATTCTCCCCTCATTCCAGGTAGACATCCTGTGAGTTTCCATATACCGTGCTTAGCACAGAACTACTAGACTGAGTTCCTATGGAGTGGCCTAATAAAGAGGGTTGCAGACAGAGTCTTCGCTAGGGAGGGCTGAGGAGGCTATAGCCCAGGGTCTTTTGGTTGTAGCCCCAGATAGAAGCTCAGGGGCTACAACCAAAAGGCTAGCTATCCCCGAGCCCTGACAGCCCTGACATTGGCAGAGCCCCGGATCTTTTCCAGACCTAGCAACACCCGTGGTTGCAGAATCTAAACCCAAATATTAAAGAAAGATATGCGATTTCATAATGCTTCAAATGACTTTTTTAGTGGAGGGTTTGAGTAAATAACCTTGTGCCTGTTGTACAAGATTTGGCACATAATTACCTTAACATTTATTGTAATACATTAATACATTTTGGATTGTTCATAAATACCATGCGTTAATCCACTACAGCTTATTGCATTAAATACTTACAACCATGGTAAAATGAGAATGAAATAAATAAAAACGTAAATATTTGTAGGTCTTGACCTTTGTGCATACTCTTCCCAAACTAAAAGTCTGTTTGCTTTTCTTGAGAGCTAAAAAGAATAACTTTTCATAAATATGAAAGATTTGCTTTTCTGCAGTCGTATTTTCTCTTCTCGCAGATTTTATATATTGTTTTATATGCCTTTCTTTTAGAAAGTTGATTATTTTAAAACCGAGACCCACTTTTTTAAGATAATGAATTATAAACAAAATCGCTGTTCAGCGAAATGTTCTTCTTAAATTGGTATGTTTCTATTTTTAAAAAAATCACCCATTTTAGTGAAATTATTAGTTTACTAATATTTGTGGAGGAAATGTTTTTGTCAAAAAAGATGCCTAAACCTACACAATTTTCTTTGGGCAAATACAATTCATCCAGCTGTAGTCAGATATCATTTAGTTAGATACATCCAAATATCTTTTATAAGAATACAAACACCCACATATATTAAAACATGTATGAAACCCATGAACTTTCTCTTTTGGATGAAAATAAAGGCTTTATCTGATGTCCCGGCTAAGGGGATCTCTTTCAAGAAGAAATAGCAAGTGCAGCAATCATTCTCTCGTCACATATTTCTGCTCAAACATTTCTGCCTCATAAACATAAGTTGTGAAACATTATTTTTATCGTAAGAGTGCTTATTTGCACCAGTTTTGTGTTAATAGTTATGATTTTTTTTTACCTGATTGTGAATTTTCCACTGAATATTTGTCATCCCGATGAATCTTATACAGCTGAATTGCGAAGAAAAAGCAGAATAAGGTGAATTAACGTTCAGTTTCAATGTAAAATACAGTTGTAGGTTGAGGCGGCCACAGACATACCATACACACATGCATAGGCCAAATCATAAAGGTGACTCAACATTTTATTCACACAATACTATATGCATAACTTACATATGATGGACATTTCGCAAAGGCAAGGACGTATATGCAGAACTTATTATGCCACATGTAAATGATGACGCAATATCCTATATTCAGAATTCTCTGCACTATATGCATAACTTACATATTCTGGATATTTCGTGTTTCACTAATAGGGATTCACAACAATAGTGCTTGATTGCCTCAGTGTGTAAACCTGTGTGTACCTTCTGGATGGTCTAAGTTTACAAACAAAGGGGATAAAAGGATAACTATCGATTGCAATTTTCTTTTGACTACGAAAATGTTTCCACAACCTTGATCCCATCCTACATACACGGTACAAATATACAAAATACGTGACTTCGTTTACTGCACAATCCCTTGAGTCCCTCTCTGAGCCAGTGCCATTGATGAGCCATATGATATGCCCCTTCTCTGTGATTGCGAGTTGGCTCCCGCGCATCTATTTTTATTTTCCCCTTATTGATATGCCTAAATACAAAGCCAGCTTATATCCGCACTTCCCCCACGGTGTTTCACCGAAGTTGCACAGCCCATGCGCAAGCATCGGCGAGCATGCGCCCACCAAACATGTCCATGTTGGCTGCTGGACTTAAGTCGCCGACAGTACTGATCATGCTCGGCCTGGGCCATTCTGAATAGGCACGTGGCCTTCAATTCGTAAGCATTAAAGGAATGGTTCGGTCAAACATCTTTATTGTCCCTACGGGTCGGCCATGTGTTTTTAAGCCTAAGTCGCACAATTTTAGAAAAATTTCCTATGGGGCTTACCTGAGTTTTCATCCATTAAATGCACGCGAAAACAGGTACCAGGGCACTGCCATTTTGTGATAATCATATCAATTGCCCCATCGCCCTGGCTGACCTGCTTTTGCGGCACTAAATCATGTCCCCTGCCCCTGAGCCTGTCATCAGCAGACGCGTACCGCCCATTTCACAATGCCAAAGCATGTCTCGTGTCAACAATCGCTGCGCTTCAGCTAATGACGTGTCGCTATGGAAACGGCAGGAAGCCTCTTTACTCAATAAGTATAAACAGACCGTTTCACAACACACAACAGCAGGTTTTCGATTCCATTCCTCTCTCTGTGTTACTTTGAGTATTCTGTGACTTGTTTCTGTGCTCTGGTCAGCTACCTTCGTTGCTTGTAGCCCGTGTGAAGAGATACCAGTACCACCGCTATAAATTATTTTCGTTTGTTTACCACACAATGGCTACAATAATGCCCTACATGTACGAGCCCGAGTATACCGAGGAGGGACTACAGGAAAGGGAAACATGCGAAAACGATGGGGCTTCGGACGGCAGTTGGCAGGACGAATCAACGGATGAAGACACTGGACCTAGTCGCATGGACGGTGTTTCCACCTGGTGCACATGCAATCGGTGCGAGCTAATGCCAACTGAGGACGAGAACTGCTGCTGCTGTGAAAGCTCGGGATGCGTGGCCTACATTTCAGAAGTCGAGCCACGGCCGCAATGCATCTCCGAGCTGCCAGACTTCAGGGCAGCCTGCCTCACACAGTCCGTGTTGAGGATAATGATGGTGCTTATGCACGAACTTCGCGCAACTGTTCGTCCTCGTAATCCGAGTAACGAGTAAGTATACTCTGCTTGTGATGCCACTCCAATTTCATGGTCTTCTACTATATCCAAAATTACATATACATTTCATGTTAACGCATGAAAGTCATTCAATAGTGTGCAGTCTCTAGATAGCATTTGTCCAAGCAGAATGCCATTAGTTACAAGAATTGTCATTGACAACAAACGTTTAATAAACTTATCTTGTTCATTTAAAAACAGTTTGTATCATTCTTTTTCACAGGTGGTACCGGCTGGTGGCCTATCGTTCCTTTACATGGTGGCTTCACGGGAGGCTTGGACACCGCGTTCGAAGAGTAATACCCGCCTGTGTCGTTCGTGCCATAAGAGAAACTTTCCCGAGTGACAGCGGTCAGTACAGGGGATTTTCCCTCGCTGTGCTGCAACCTGACCTGTACAATGTGTAAAGTCTTGTATTTTTGTGCCATCAGATACAAAATAAAACACCACATATATTTCAACAATGGTTGTTTCGATTTTTTAAATGAATGAAGTGTGTCTCCATTCAAGGATGGCCGTCAGACATCTGTGCTCACAATGGGTGACGGTCAGGTCGCTGTGAAGCGGGGTGGTCACTATCTAAGCTAACATAATATATTCTCAATAATGCATGCACTAAATAACACTTGTTCAAAGTCTTTCAGTAGGTTATGTCTCTATAAAAGTCACACATATATCTATACTATCAATTAACATTGGATTATACAGGCCTTAGGTCAAGGGACTTGACCACTATAATACACTGGTTGAAGTGTGGGTCTGTGCTCACAAGAATCTCCGGTATGTGTCATTTTTTATTGATAGGCAACGATATACTGTGGTCGGGGTCTAATATTAGTTGGGGAACTGCTAGGTGGGCATCATGGCGTGGTCAGTGGTCTGGCACATGAAGAGAATACCTTGCAGGGACACAGGGTCAGAATGGCAGTAAGTTTCCACTGGCGAGGGTGCGTGGGCAAGGACACGTATGTGGAGATGAACGAGCTATGTGCTTAGTTCAGGCTGGTTCACATGCAGGACAGTGATCCCAGAGGAAGAGTGATGTGTTACATTTATTAGCTGTTGTAAATACCTCCAGAGTTTTCCAGTCAGAGTGGGAACGAGGGTGGGGGCCATGTGCTCTGCAGCTGTACTATCGCAGTGAGGCCTGGTCACCAAGATGGAGTCGAAAGGGGGTACAAAAATTGATGCCCCGTGTCCTGCTCAGTGGTCCCATCTACGGGAATGTCAACCAAAGTTAACATCACATAAGGGCAAGGGGCGAACCCACTACTGGAGGCACTTGGTCCAAGTTTCTACTGAGAAGTAAAGGATGAGAGGGGCCTGATGGCCCCTCGCTCCCACACACTTGCCTGCAGGCCCACCGGCCCCCCCCCCCCTATCAAAGGCATTTCGCACCCGTGGATGAGCGCTGCCATGGTGTGCTGTCAGGGGCGATAACAGCCAAGGTGCCAAGCACCATGTACACTTCAAAAGGTATCCCACGCCCAGGGGCAATCGCTCACATGGCCTCCTCAGACCCTGTGTCTCCAGGCAGGCCAAGCCTGAGGCAGGCCGCCCCCCTGCAATCCACATAAGTGTGTCTCCATTCAGCAGTCTTCCTGTGCCTTGTCTGCACGCCCACCGGCCCATCCATCCACCCCCCCCTAACAAAGGCATTTCGCACCCGTGGATGAACACTGCCATGGTGTGCTGTCAGGGGCGATAACGGCCAAGGTGCCAAACACCATGTACACTTCAAAAGGTATCCCACGCCCAGGGGCAATCGCTCACATGGCCTCCTCAGACCCTGTGTCTCCAGGCAGGCCTCCCCTGAGGCAGGCCGCCCCCTGCAATCCACATAAGTGTGTCTCCATTAAGCAGTCTTCCTGTGCCTTGTTTGGCCGCCCCCCTGCAAACCACATAATACCACGACATACACATGTCATTCATTCACAAACACACCCCTGTTTCTAATACTTTATAAACCACTTGATATGTCTCATGAGAACATCTTTGTGCTTTGCAAGTCAACTCCTGAACGTTCTATCTGAGAAGCACTGAGATCTATGCTAATCTGCTCGTCGATGTGCCATCTGTGACCGCTTCGAGCAAACTCGTCAGTGTGCTACCTGTGGCCATCTACCTGTTCTCCTGCAACATACTGCTCGGCCTGCTGAATCCAACTGTTTGTTGGTCAAGGTAAGGCCATGTATCCTAGTCATATTTCGGTCTTTTTAAAAATTTCTATCTATTTGCGATTAGAGTACCCAATAGTGCTATGTTCATTTGGCTCATTGCTATTGACTTGAGTATCAATTGTTATGCTATCGATAGATCTATTTATTTTCATCTGTGTCAATTGTCATCGAATTGCATCTTTCGGGGGTCCAGTCTATAATGTAAGCATGTTTCCTTCTCGTACAAGACAGAACATCCAAGGGACGAGTAACATGTTCATAGTTTAGTCACATCATTTACAAATTTCTGCAATTTATGCAAACACTAAGCCGCACATGATGAACTGGTATAGTTCCGGCGAGTAAAACAAACTTTGCATTGAACATTGTATGGTTCATTTACATTTGTATCACATTTTTATTCATCAAGATTGTTTAATAATGTCGATATTTACTTTTCAGAATTTTCAACAATGCCTGCCTGTTCGATTAACGGTTGCCCTTCGAAGTCCCATGCTAAATCTGAAGGCACTACAATGCATGTATTCCCGAAAACTGTTGATCGAATAAGAGAATGGGTCAGACATTGCGGATATCCACTGGATGAGCTAGAAAGTAGAGTCCAAGAAGTCTTACAGGACAAGAGGGATGATCGACACCGCATCTGCAGCCGGCACTTTTTCTCGAACATGTACGCCACATCTTGGGTAACAAAGAAGAATAAACGGCGAACAACACAAAAATTGCTCGTAAATGCTATTCCCACTCTATTCGTCCACATTCTGCCACTGGTGAGTCAAGTGTCTGTTTTTTGCTTTAGGCCTTGCGGTAGTGTGTAGGTAGCTGAATGGATTAATTGATATTTTAGGTGTTGTTTCCGATATGAGTGTATAGCTTTTTGAATAATGACATTTATCAATATATTATTTTTAGATTTCATAACCCACAAACGAAATCTATATATGGGCACAGGGAACTGTGCTATATTGCGCATTTTCAACAGCATTACTCAAGTATTCTGTCTCCTTACATGGCAATTTTAAATATTGGCATTTCATTATCAAACAATAATTTACCTTTACAACTGCTTGACTATCCCTTGAATCTGAAGCAAGAACATTCTACTTCTGTGACGTGCTCGAAGTTATCAAACACTTCTAGCGCGTATCAGGTAATCTTACTTGGCTATTCCGCTACAGACTTGTTTTATGCATGTCAAGTAATAGTTTTTATGTATCGTGTGATTATTTTACCAATTGTTTGGTTAGTGCTTTCCAATTGATATACACCTTAGTTGTCGTCCCCTGGTGTTTGTTTTCAGTTATAATTAGTGTTATCCATACTAATGCAAGTACTGTCTTTCAGGGAGATGCTGAAGCGTCCACCACATTGACAACAGCCCTAGATGGTCTCAGCAGCACGCGGTATGGATACTGACAGCTCCATCGACCGTGATCATCAGGACTGGAACACTTGTCATTTGTTCTACACCATGTTTCATTCGTGGTTAGCCATTGATATGTACCTTTGCGGTCGACCCCAAGTGTGTGTTATGTTTTCAATATTGTAATCCTTACTAATGCAAATACTATGTTTCAGGCAGTTGTTGAAACGTCAACCCCCGCACTTGATGCGGAGCCTGACATTCAAGTAATTCCAGGGGAAGTGGAAGCGGGACCATGCGGATACGAATCGGCGCAACAGCTTTCGGAAGTGCGCACTACATTTACAACATCCCTAGATATTCTTCAGCAGCACGGGGTATGGATACTGACAGCTCCATCGAGCATGATCATATAACATGATTCCATTTGCTATACTTTCTTCCCTATTAACGCAAGTACTGTGTTTCAGGGAGACGATGGAGCTTCCACTACAATCACAACATCCCAATTAGATGATGCAGATGTAAAGAAATCGGAGAAATAAGTCGATTAAATCTGATCATATTTAAATATTCCTTGATTCTTTTAGACAAAGCATCATTTGTGGTTATCTCTTTATATGTACCTGTGCCGTAGACCCCAAGTGTGTGTATGTTTACAATATTGAAAACCATACTAACGCAATTACTGTGTTTCAGGCAGTTGCTGATGCATCCTCTCCAATACAATCATTCATGGCAGTCCATGCAGAGCCAGAGGTATGGATACTGACAGTTCCATCGAACTAGGTCATCAGAGCTCAAATACTTGTCGTTTGATTGTTCTACACAATGTTTAAATCGTGTTTAGCTATTGAGATGTACCTGTGTGTTGGTCCTGACGTGTGTTTTATGCTAACAATATTGTGATACATAGTAATGAAAGTACTGTGTTTCAGGGAGTCGATGGAGCCTCATTCCGTGCTGTCTATGTGGATATAGAAAATATAGTCGTTGCAGCGCAACAGGAAGGGAAGAGATGCGGAAATGAATCGGAGCTACAGCGTGCAGATGTTGAAGGTCGAGTCAAAAAAGTTGCAAAGAAAAGAAACAAAAATAAGGTTAGTTACAAACAGTTCATAACTTTAGAAATGTTTTTGTGCTGGGGACTATTTTATGTTTTTTTCCAGTCAATTGTACTATACTTTATCTTGTGTTTAAACTGAACATACCTTTTCCAATCTGTCCTCTAGTTACCCGTGGGTTTACGAACTATACATACACAGACAATGAAGTGAATGAGAGATGTTGCTTGCCAGACCATTTACACTATGGTGGAACTATTAATTCAGACACCGCGTGTTGAGACTAGAGATGCTCATGTCCAAAGGCCAGAACATGAAATTAATGTGTCCGGAGAATCCAGTAAAGTTGTAAAGGACCATTGCTACAGTGCGACTGCAATACCACAAGAAGATGATACTGAATGTATTGAAGATAGCTCTGAAGTAGTCGCAGATCAATTCACACACTCTACACCCGCCAAAAAATTGCCACCAAAAAAGCTGTCAACATTGTTGTGTTCTCCCATCAATGTTGAAGTAACAGATGTTGAAATGACAGAGAATGAACCAGCAGCAGCATTCACCAACGCATCAGAACCTGATATCGGAGATATTTCCTTCAATCTGTTGATATGTCCTCAACGATGCAGTCTGAAACAAGTGTGATGCCGGATGACAGTCTAATGAAAGAGGGCAAATATATAGTATTCGACAGTTGTTTGATGGATATCATAAGTATGCTGAAATATGGGCATTCCGTCAGAGAGAAAGTATGTGGGAAGCCTTTGATTCATGTGACTCGTCAAAAACAAAGCAGTAACGTCACAATACATGCAGCCTGTAGATTAAATCATACGTTCTCATGGTCTGCACACCCGATGCTGGGGAAACTGCATCACTTTTTAGTGGCTCCAGTTTAAGAAATTTAGAGTCTTTCTTTCAGTTTGTGGGACTCCATTTCATTTCTAAAACGCAGTACTACAAATTCGAACATGATTATCTATTTCCGGCCATTAGTGATGCTTGGAAAATTGAACAATTGTCTCTAGCAAGTACATTCGAAGGCAAACGTTTCAGGCTACCCGGCGATGGACAGTGCGACAGCCCTGGATTTTCTGCCAAGTACTGCACCTACCACTTTCAGGACATGGATAGTAAGAGAATTGTGAGTTTGGTGGTCGTGCAGGTGTCCCAATGTAAATCCTCAGTGGCCATGGAGAAACTAGGATTTATAAAATCAGTGGAATATCTACAATCGAGGGGAATGCACATCGACCTCATAGCCACGGACAGACACGTTTCAATTGCCAAGACAATGAGAGAGCAGTTCCCACATATTAAACATCAATTTGATGTATGGCATCTTGCTAAATCAATCAATAAGAAAATCTCAGCTGCAGGGGAAAAAAAAGGTTTGGAAAGTATTTCACAGTGGTCCCAGTCTATCAGCAACCATCTTTGGTGGAGCTCCAAAACTTGTGAAGGGTCAGTGGCAATCCTACTTGAAAAATGGCGGTCACTGATGCACCACTGTACCAACGTTCACCGCTGGACAGTATGAAAACCCTAACCCCTACCTTCACCATCCTGGGTGGCAAACAACCTGGGTGTCATCTTTGACTTCTCTCTCTATTCACCTCATATCGCTGACCTTGTCAATATGTGTATGTATATATTTTTGTTGATGTAACTAAGTTTCGCAATCTCACGTAAATGCTGCACACTGTTAACCGAGGGGAGGCTTGCGTATTGCAAATAAAAAAACAAACAAACAATAAATCTCACTTTCAACTCAACTCCTCGGGTACTTTATACTTTCCCTGACCTTCCCCCAAAAAGTCAATATCCCCATAGTTATGGTTCTCTAGGGCTGCAAAGCTCGCAGACAACGAGGACAAAATTGGGGGCCTTAGAACGCGCCAAGCGAGCCATTGCAGATGGGAGAGAAGCCAGTTCACATTTGCACATTGAGGCCCAGTACATAGATGGATTCGAAAATTCAAGTTCTCACAGATGGCTTTACTACGGGATGTTGCAAAGAAAGAATGTATGCTCATTTCGAGTGAAGGTCAGCGGCTTTGCTTTTCAGCTCGCGGCCTGGAGAGGCCCACAACTCGCACTGGCAGTATAAGGTTCTATTGTTTTTTGACCTTGAGAGACAGGGACCATGCCGAAAGGACTTAATTTGAAGGAGGGGTGCAATAACGTAAGAGACGATAAGGCAGAACATTCGGAAACTAGACCGAGTTTCATGTTAGTACAGTATACGAAAAATCGTTGTCACGAGCACAGTGGGATTTATGGACTGCATTACGCAGAGACACAATGGAAATTGCAAATATAATGTAAGTAACTCTTTAGACGCTATTATACTGGAATGAAGAATTAATGAATGGATGAATGAATGAATGAATGAATAGCAAGTAAAACGTTTGTGGGATCGTTTTTTTACAGGGCACATGGGCATGCAGGTCCACATTCCACACGCATGTAGACAAAAAGTCGTTTCTCATTGTGTGTTAACCTCGATTTATTTCGTTTTCGCATTGATTTTAGAGCCGAACATTCTCCATTGAACTATCCTTGCAAGCAAATAGTTTCTGATCGGCCGTAATAAATAAAATGAATAATAGTAATAAAGATCGGCTGGTGAGACTATTTATAATTTTTATGTTTTCAAAACAGGTATATCCTACCCTACTGCTACTGCCACCAGTTTCAGATCCCGGCAGATAGTTTTTTCAACCGCCAGCTGCAGCTTCTCGTAAACAACTGCACCACTTTGACGATCTTATGGGACGATCGCCAAGGGTTCATATGCCCTTACGCGGTACTAGCGGTTAGAAGCAACATATCAACCTTTACGCTGGCCTAGTGCCTAGTTGATGGAACAGCCTTGCGGTTCACCGTGCGACCAAAGTGCTTCTTTTAACGAAAACCAACACCCTGTGTACCATAAAGAAACAGCGCGTGACTCACGATAAAACGGAAAAGCATTTGCGGATAGAGAGAAAAGAAAAAAAAAATCACATTCCGATTTAATATGCCAATTGCTGAATATTCTATAAACATTTAATGTCAAATAAATGTACTTTACCAAATGTACTGTGTTGCTGTTTGATTTTAAAGTACAGTTTCAGATTCCGAATTGTGGCGCGCTGTGTTGTGAGTTGATCTGTGTTGGTTTCCGGGTTCTGTGTGAAGTCGCGTAGAAGACGACTGGGCGCATTTGCCTACGCAGCACAGTAACGTCACGGAGAGAGGCGGGGAATATGAATGTTTTGATAATGTCAGGCTCAGGGGCGGGGCATATGATTTAGTGCCGCAAAAGCAGGACAGCCAGGGCGATGCGGCAAGTGATAGGATTATCACAAAATGGCAGCGCCCTGGTGCCTGTTTTCGCGTGCGTTTAATGGACGAAACCTCGGGTAAGGTCCATAGGAAATGTTTCTAAAATTGTGCGACTTAGGCTTAAAAATACATGGCCGACCCATAGGGACAATAAAAAATGTTGACCGAAACATTCCTTTAATGTGTGCTGAAATTTCTTAGGGTTCCAGCCCGGTGCGTGGCTTCAATCTCGGACCTCTGGTACTGGGCACTGATGGGTCTAATCCTGCTAAACAGAACTATAAAGATGTACGGAAAAGGAAGTAATGCACTGCCCTTTTAAGGTAATTTTTGAAACTATGTTACAATTCACATTTTCTTTATTCTGGCTTTGGAACTTTGCCGCTTAGTGTGACCATGGCCCTGTCTTTAAAACCCATTTTCAAATTCATATTCATTCATGATTCTGCCTCTGTATGAGTTCTGTAGGTTTCCATACAGCAGGGCCTGATTCCTACAGTCACACTGTGTTTTGAGCCCTTCACCTGCGCCATTAAAAGTGCTTGATGGACACCACGGTGGCACCTGCAGGTCCCGTGTTTGATATTTGCACTCGGCATCAATGCCCAGTACCGGCCCACCCCGCAGCCTTCTTAGAGGGCGCCCCATGTCACTTCTGCCATTGCTTTACACTTTCCCAGCATTGCTTCCTTTCCGTCAACGCATCACATTTTGGTTCCATTCCCAAAATGATTGGGGCAAACATAAGCAAAACGCACAAGGTGCCTTGGTTACAGTCTCCTGGAGATCCTGCCATGGCTCCACACTCTGATCACTCAGGCAGCCATCTCTTACACACCATGCGGAAAAGGAAACTAAAGCAGATGTGTGCGCTGTGCTGAGTGAGTGGGATGTTACAGTATGTAATGCTGTGGTGTGCCAGGCACACTGTTGCAGCTTTGTATGTTTGCTTGATCTGACTTTCTTCTCATATACTGTAGTACACATGCAATCAAACCCGTGCCAACCATAACAGCATGTATGCCAGCAGGTTGTTTTCTCTTAAGAAGGAAAGCACCACAAACCCCAAGTGCAGCACAATGCTGTAGAGTGAATGTAGTGCAGGGCCCAGAAGAAGTGCACACAGTGATTTCGAGTCATCCAAACATTGCCTACTGCACAGTTGAATGGGAGGAGGGGAAGAGGAGGGAGCTGTGAGAGTCACGGGGGGTGGTGCGGGGGGGGAGTGACAGCTACCGGTAGACCAGTCACTGGTCTCAGGGAATGAGGGGGCAAGCAGTGTGTGGTGGGCCAGTGGGAGGTTGACAGCTGCCACTGGGCCAGCCACCAGTCTCAGAGAACAGGTGTAGTGATGGTACAAGGTGGGGAAGGTTGATGGATGCCAGTGGCCCAGTCATTGATCTAAGGGAACAAGAGTGGGTGCATTGGGTTGGGTTACAGAGTGGATGGGGGTTCCAGCTGCTAGTGGGCCAGGGCCAGCCACTGGTCTCTTGGAACATTTGGGAAGCAGTGGAGGTACAGGTGAAAGGTTGACTGCTGTTATTGGACTATCCACTGGCCGCTGTGAATAAGGGGGAAAGGGTGGGGATATAGGGGAAAATGTCAACAGGGATCAGTCTGGGTGTTGATGGCCATGGGGTCCAGTCTGGTGGCGTCCACACTTCAATGGCAGCTTTTGATGCCCTGGATGCCCAGCAACCGTTTTAAGTTGAAAGGTGAGAACAGGCACACACCGTCTCCCCGCCTGCCTGTCCAACCTGTCTGTGAATCAGTATAAACTACAGACCAGATGCCTCCAACTGTGGGGCTTGCATAAAGAACAAACAGAAGCCGAAGTCAAGTCAAAAGTATGTCTATTCTCAGGTCACAGAGCCACTGACCCAGAAACCCACAGACACAATTATTTCATAATATATATCAGTGAATAACAAAGACAAAGAAACCAGAATACGGTATGAAGAGGATCTTTGTAATACTGAACCCCATAGGCCTGCTCAAGGTTAGGATACAAACTTAAGATGTTTAGTTCTCCTCAGTTATGCTTCACTATCATAATTTGCAACTGAAAAGGTTACATCCTATTGTGTGCTTTATTTACAGTGCATCAATAGTGGACCTGTCACCAGTAACTACGAGGCGCCATCTTAACAATACTTCCTGATTGTGAAATGAAGTGGGAACAAATATAAAACATGCAACTACTCTTCCTCCTTAACAGACACACCTGTTTTAATTACCTTCACATCAGCTCGCAGGGAAATTGGCCAAGCGTAACATACCTGAACGGACTTTGATGTGTACATATGTCATAAAGATGGGATTCACATCATCAGATTATCCTTCAGGGTTATTCTCTGTCCTCCAGTGTTCAACACATTTGAGAAACACTATTTAATATACTTTATTAAGACAAAGAAAGCACAGGCGCTGGAGAGAAGGGACTGGGAGACCAGGAGCTCAATTCCAGGTCTTTTTGTAAACAGCCGAGCGTTATAGGGTTACCGGATGGGTGGGACCTCATATCCGGCGTCTCTGACGTCAGTTGCCATTCCCACGCATGGTAATGTGTGGGGCTGTGTTAGCGCTTACCCGTGCATCCACAGCTTCTTGAACATGCCTCTGCCAGTAGGATTGGGAGGCAACAATCCTTTAGTATTCCTCTTGCCAAATAGTGACCCCTTTTAATCACAGACCTAGAGAATTAAAACAAACGTGCTACTCTGCTCAATATTGTAATGTGTAATAGTCTAGACAATACAAAGTTAAAGCTTCTGTATGCATGGAATATTATTAATCTTGAGGTGTGTTTGGATGAGGGGTTCTGTGCACTCACTTGCTAGCCAGAGATAGTCGAACCTTGCATTGACATGGCTCAGGATAGTCCATCCCAGGATAGAATAGTACACGTTCATAACCCTTTGACAAACAATGCTGGCAAATCCACTGACGCGCAAACCAGAGCAGATCCCGCTCCACAACCAGCTGTGAAGTAAAACAGCCATCCTATTGCAGAAAAACCTTCTCCAAAAACTTCCCCAGCAGGTGATTATTAGAAATAGAAAGAGTATCCATATCAAGGCTAATCTTTTAAATGAGTGGTCCAACCAGGACCCCTTTTAAAGATGTCAGGAACGCCTCTGTAAAAAATGACTTGTTTGTGATCTCTGCCAATCAGGAAACCCCTGTTCATAGGCTCTCAGCAATGAGGCCTGATAGACAGAGGTCGCAGTCATGTCAGATTTATGGAATCAACGTGCGCCGAAAAAACGGCGTACGCGTGCGAAAACGTGCCATTCGCAGAGAAACAGCGAAAATCGCAGTGCAAGTGCGATTATCGCACAGAAAGCATCGCACATCAATTAATGGAAGTCCGTGCACGCGCGAAATGTGGGATGTGCGCTGAGTAAGTGCGTGGCGCACGCTGGCGCACAGGTTAACGAACGCCGTTTGATAAGGCCACAGCGAATTCGCACATAGCGCGTCGCACATAACAAAAGTAGGCGTAACACGGGGCGTCACACGCAGAATGGGGAACAACTCGTGAAAATGTGGGCGTCACGGGGAAAGTACAGGAGGCAAGTGCGCAGAACGCCCACACGCTCGCCTACAACACGTATTCATGGAATCGAATAGGGAAAAACAGCGCACGGCCAAAGACGCGCACAGGCCCATACATGTCCGCCACACGAAAGCAGGCGGTAGCGTCCCTGCGCAGGAAAAAAATGTGCGCCAAAGTCCTACACGCGCGAGAAGGCCCACACGCGATCGGGCCTGGGGGAGCGTGTGCGTGTATTTCAGGGGTGCGCGTGAAGTTCCACACGCGATTGGCCTGGGCGCGTGTATTTCAGTGGTGCGCGAGAAGCTGCTCACACGCGATTGGCCTGTGCGCGTGTATTTCAGGGACTCGCAGGTGTTTTCACATGCGATCGGGCCTGGGGGAGTGTGTGCGTGAATTACAGGGGTGCGCGTGAAGTTCCACATGCGATTGGCCTGGGCGCGTGTATTTCAGGGGTGCGCGAGAAGCTTCTCACACGCGATTGGCCTGGGCGCGTGCATTTCAGGGGCACGCGGGTGTTATCACACGCGATCGGGCCTGGGGGTGCGGGGTACGTATATTCCAGGGGCTCGCGGGTGTTTTTACATGCGATCGGGCCTGGGGGAGAGGGGTACGCGTATTTCAGGAGCTCGCTGGTGTTTTTACACGCGATCAGGCCTGGGGGTGCGGGGTACGTGTATTCCAGGGGCTCGCGGGTGTTTTTACATGCGATCGGGCCTGGGGGTGCGGGGTACGTGTATTCCAGGTGCTCGCGGGTGTTTTTAAACGCGATCGGGCCTGGGGGAGCGGGGTACGTGTATTTCAGGGGCTCGCGGGTGTTTTCACACGCGATTGGCCTGGGCGCGTGTATTTCAGGGGCACGCGGGTGTTTTTACACGCGATTGGGCCTGGGGGAGCGGGGTACGTGTATTTCAGGGGCTCGCGGGTGTTTTCACACGCGATTGGCCTGGGCGCGTGTATTCCAGGGGCTCGCGGGTGTTTTTACACGCGATCGGGCCTGGGGGAGCGGGGTACGTGTATTTCAGGGGCTCGCGGGTGTTTTCACACGCGATTGGCCTGGGCGCGTGTATTTCAGGGGTGCGCGAGAAGTTCCACACGCGATTGGCCTGTGTACGCAATTCCAAAGGACCAAAGGCCCTGACAGCACAGGTGCGTCTGTGACGTGACACGCGCGGGTGTGTCCCTGTACCCGGGGGTATGTTACAAGACCAAAAACTGCACGTCCGAGTGTCAGCCTGCGTGATTGGAGGATAGTGCCTCAGTGCGTATACACGGAAGTGACGTTGGACGTGTGGTGCGGTTTAAAAGGTGCGTGTAGTACGTCATTTCCTTGTACGTGCTTCCCGTGGAGAGCGAGTGGGTGAAATCTGTACTTCTTGTCGGTTCACACGCGATTTACTTCACAGCGTTTCCAGTTCGTACTCCCTGTTACCTCTGTCAGTATTTTTCTGATTTTCTTTTCGACCTGTTTCCTCAAACAGCGTTGACTTCTCCTTTTGTGTTGTCTCCTCAGACAGTGTACAATTCTTCTTTTGGCGGGGGTGTTGCCAACGCGCACACGTGCGTATTTTTCACACTCTTTTCCCAGGCAGACGGTGAGTCCCGCACGTATTTACCAACTGTGCTAGCCCCGTGTGTAGCGTACCCCTTCAGAGGTCATTGTAGGCTGCGTGTGACACGCATACGTTCATTTTTGTGTTCCTGGGTGCCACAGCGTAGTGCAGGTTCCTTTTCCCACGCACGTGGTCTACGAGGGGTTACATACAGCCTTGCTAGAGCACTTGGGTACGAATTCCATCTAGTACCCTACCCCTTTGACCCCCAATTGCCCAGGACAATTGTCCACTGCAACTCCCATACGCACAACTCCATCAGTGCCATGGCTGGGAGGCGAGCAAGTGGTAAGGGTGGCAAAGGTGGCCGAGCCTCAAGAGGTGGGCGTGGTGGGCGCGGTAGGGGATGTGGCCAGGATTTGCAGACTCCCCCAAACCCCCCACGTGTGGAGGACCAGTCAGGGACACACCCCCCCCCCATGGTTGAGGGAAATGTGGCTGACACCATCCCTGCTCAGCCCTTGTTGGACCGGCCCGTTGTGGCACCTGACCTAGCACAGGGTGACTCCCAGGCTGACTTCCAGGTCGCCAAGTCCAGGCCACGGGTGGCGGCGCAAGCCAGTGTCACCAGGCCACGTGGTACAGGGGCAGCCATGTCATCTGCTGCCCCGAGTAGGCGGGGTGGGGAGGCTGCAGGGGCAGCTGCAGCTCCGTCCACCCCAGCTCTGACTCCACCAGCAAGGGCAGTGTTGGTCCCGGTACATCAGACTGAGGTTCCCCCTGCCATAATCACACTTCAGCTAATGCCTGCAGATAGTCATGTGGTCAGTGTGCCATCGCACACTACTACTACACAGTCCACCGGTGCTCCTGCTTCTAGTGTCCAGAGAGGCGTAGGGCACTCCGGATCCCCACCACCCTCAAAAAGAAAGAGGAAGAGCGCTCGTCCAGTACAGGCTGATGACCCCGACACGGCTACACGGTCCGGCATGCCAAGGAAGCCTAGCTTCAATGATGCCAAACTGGATGCACTTGTGCAGTATGTGTCCGAACATGAAGCCGAAATGTTGGTCACTTCAGGGTGTAGGATTACACCTGCTCGACGTCAGGCACACTGGCAGTCCATCGCGGACAGCATAAGTGCCCTTGGGTTCATGAGGCGCACAGCTCGTTGAGTGCTACAAGCGCTGGAACGACCTTAAGCGTAGGGCAAAGAAAAAGCTGGCCTCAAGTCATGCCGCAACTCTGGTGACTGGAGGTGGGTCTCCACAAGAGGACATAGAACTCACTCTACATGAGCATGTTGCTGGGACCTACATCACAGAGGAGCAGATCCAAGGTGTGGGAGAACTGCAAGATTACGAGGCATTGTCCGGTGAGTGCACATGCATGTGTGTGTGATCCATGTGTATGTAGTTTGTGGGAGGGGATTCGGTTGAGTGCCAGGTCAGGGTGTGCGTGCCTCAGTGTTTTGTCCCACCAATGTGCTTCATCCAATGCGTTCTGCGCCCCGGGATTTGGGTATTACAGTGTCCCTTCTGGCCACAGTAGGCGTTTTGCACTACATTGCGCCAGTTGCCCTTGAAGTGGCATCTTGCTACCACATTGTTCCGTATTAAGCTGTGTTCATTCAGGCTGATTGTAGGAATTCACCTGGTTCTACTGCGCATCACTCTGCCCCATTGTCACATGTATGTCATGCCCATGGTACATGCCATCTGTGTGATGGCATGTGTCATGTATGTGTATTGGACATGCCACTCACAGGCCAATGTGTGATGGCACTGCTAGCCAGCATACAGCTGATGTGGGCTCTCCCATCTTGGTGTAATCAGTGTCTGACATTTTCCTCCCCTTCCAACTCATGGACAGTGCATGCATGGGAGGGTCATAGTCATGTGGGACATGTGTAAATCAGGTACTGGTACTGTAGCTTGTCTGGCCTAATAGCGTGCCATGGTGCTAATGCCTGTTTCCATTTTTTGTCTTTCTTGTTTTTGCAGAGGATGACGCACCTGATGCTGTTGAGGGAGAGGAGGTGGTGCAGGCCCAGGAGGGATCTGAAGCACGACCAGGCACCAGTGGGGGACGTGGTTTGGTGGTGGGGGAGAACCCTCTCTTGCTGCAGGCCATACTGTCCCGGGGTGTCCCTGGCTGCACCTCCCCAGAACTCTTTTCAGGTGTTGATTCGGATGAGGCCTATGTGGATTCGCAGGTATGTGTTCATGGAAGGGATACTGTTCTGTCCGACCCACCTGCACCAGGGGTAGAGCCCACTATGGGGATGTCAGTGTTGGTAGGTGCGCCTGTGGTGGTTACGGATGCAGGGCCACACTCCGCAACATCTGATCCTGTTCCTGGGCGAGCAGTTCAGAGGGGAAATGCAGTCCTGCAGCCTCAGGCAGTGCCGACACAGCAAGGCGCAGTTCGCCTTGCCCCAGACAGGTGTGGTGCCCGCCAACGCGGTGACCGTCCGCCACCAGGCAATACCGCATGGGAGCAATCCATTTACGGTATGGCCAACCAACAGGCAGCATCATCCGAAATGATTGCACAGGCCATGGAGAGGGTGGCCACTTCCATTGTCCCCCCAGGAAGGCAGATGGAGCTACTACAGCAGGCAACAGACTCCATTTGCCAATCAGTCAGGGAGGACATGTTGGCGTCCAACAGGGACAGACAAGCGACCCTGGACAATCTGAGGGAATCAATTTCTATAGATGCCCAGGGACAGAGGGAAGCCCTGAGGGGAGAGGTCCGGCACCTCAGGCAGACTCTTGTGGACCTTGAGGCTTCCACTGTCACCAGGACGGAACAGCTGCTGGAGCGCGTCACCCGTACCCTCTGAGCAGGGATGCAGGCAACTCAGGCGGAGGTCCGGGCAACACGTCGGGTGTTGCATGGGGATCTCTGCACCATATCCCTCCAGAACGAGGCCTTCCAGGCCCGCTTGCTTGCTGCCATGGAGGACCAAACTAGGGCATTGCGTGGGCTGCCTCCCATGGCACCACCACCTCCTGTGGCAGCAGCAGCAGAGGTTGAGGAGAGCGAATCCAGCAGTGAATCTCCCACTATTTAGTAGCCGTGCAGGCCATGAGCCCATGGAGGTGTTTTATTTTCGCAACATTCACGCAGGTGACTGTTGGTGGGCACCCTGTCCTCGGACCTCCTGGGTGGCCTCCCCCACCCCTCTGGCCCACACATGGCCATTTTTGATTTTTGATACATGGCAATTTTTGATTTTTGATTTTTGATATTTGATTTTTGATTTTAGATTTTTGATTTTTGATTTTTTGTTGCAGTGTGTTGCCTTGTGTGGCTCCCGTGGGCATCCACTGTATTCCGGCTGGGCACATGCAGGCTTGTCCTGAGTTTGGGTTAGATGCTTGGGTCAGTGAGACACACACCCCTCCTGCTTCCCGTTTCCATGGGCTTGCAAAGGGTGTGCCCAAGTGACAGTGAATTACACAGTGACGTTGGACTCCCATGAGCTGTGTGGGCAGTCTGTAGTCAATACTGTGTATACATTCCTAGTGCATATTGTTGTTGTATTGTGCACTGCATGGTGTATTGATGTGTGCTTGTGCATCCATGTCTCCCTCCTGATTTGCAGGTTCATTCCTCATGTCTTCACAAGGCCGTCCACTTTGGAGATGGGGCTCATGTTGTGAGCAGTGGACTTCCAGATGTGCGTGGCAACAACACTGTACAGTTGGAGGTGGTGGATGTGCTGGCATTCTCATGTTGTAAGACTACGTATCCTTTGCCTTAGTACTGTCATGTTTATGCTATGTCGATTGTGTTGTGGTAAGTATTTGGTCATGTGTGTTGCTGTTTCTACATTCATGTGGGCATATTGTGTGTGGCCAGTTTCCATTAGGGACACTGTACTTTGTGACACGTGTCATGTTTGGGGGATGACTTTGTTTGCTCTCACATGGCATGTCATGCCATGGTGTGTTGGGTGGCGGTGCTGGGGAGGGGTTGGGTGACATGGCACTGTTGTCATGTTGTGTCTTGCAAGGGGGTAATGATTTCAGCAGCATAGAAGTGTGTCTTTTGAACACAGCATTGGTGCTGTTTGTGTAGTTTGGGAAGCACACAATGGAACACTTCCAGATGTACAATCACAGGCTGGTATGGTTGTGACAGTTGACTGTCCATTGACACATCATAATTGTCAGTAACAATCATCATTGATTGTCAGCTGGTATGTGCCAGGGCTGTGTGCACTCCACAGGGGTGTGATTTTATGTGAAGTAATTAGCCAAGAGCTGCGTACGGGCTGCCTCACCCCGTGCCCTTTCCCCTCCCATGCGCAGTGGGCATGCATGTGGTTGGGGATGTGGGAGCACCACCATGTCCTCGGCCAGGCCCCAGCGTGTTGCAACGTTGTGCAGGACACATGCTGCCACTATGATCCTGCATACTACTGGGGGAGCGTATAACAGCTGCCCGCCAGAACGGTCAAGGGAGCGGAAGCGTGACTTGAGCACTCCGAATGTGCGCTCCACGATGCCCCGGGTTGCAATGTGGGCTGTGTTGTATCTTACCTGGGGCGGCGTGGTGGGGTTCCGAATTGGTGTCATCATGTGGGTGCTGAGAGGGTAGGCACTGTCCCCTGGGGAGGTGGTGATGGGTATCATCAGTGGGGTTGTGACATTACTCAGTATCTGACATGCATGCATGCGCAGTGGCATCTATACTCACCGAGCAGCAATGTATCGCCATGCCGCCCAGCTTCTATGTCCCGGTTTAGGGTAGACATTCTGTAGATTAAACTGCTGTGGGTGGAGCCTGGATAGTTGGCGTATACTGAGGTGATGATTCCCTTGGCATCACATACTACCTGGGCGTTGATGGAATGCCAGTGCTTGCGGTTTCTATAGATGTGCTCAGTTGCCCTGAGGGGACGTAGAGCCACATGGGTGCAATCAATGGCACCTAGCACTTTGGGGAATTGTGCCATCCTGTAGAAGTCCTGGGCAACAGCCTGCCTTTCTGCAGGTGTTCTGGGCAGATATATGTGCCTGCGGACTGATGGGCGTGCAGTCATGATGGCCAAGACCTGGTGTAGGCAGCGTGACTGCGTGGCCTGTGACACCCCCCCCCCCCACTATGGCACTTGTCCGCTGAAATGATCCAGTGGCCAGGAAGTGCAGTACATTGAGGACCTTCTCCAGGGGGCTAAGTGCTTGGGAGCACAGGGTGGTTGATGGAGGTCATCCTCCCACTCACTGACCAGGTCGAGTATTATGTGAGGTGGAAACCTGTACCTCCCATACACATGGTCATCAGGCATCCCAAAAAGGCTGGTTCTGGGTGTAAAAATTCTGGGCCGGACTATCCTCCTCCTCCTCCTGCGGTATCCCACGGCCACTGCTGCTAGGAACGGTATGTTCATCCTGGCGTCTGAGCTTGTTTGTTGTTTGCGTGCACTTTTATGCTGTGCGGGTGGACGTACGCCTACTTCCTGCTGGCGCACGTGTTTCCGGATTGGCCACGTTCGTTTCCATGAATACGTGTTGTAGGCGAGCGTGTAAAACTTCCCGCGCAGCCCTGAAATACACGCGCCCAGCCCAATCGCGTGTGGAACTTCTCGCGCACCCCTGGGATACACGCACACGCACCCCCAGGCCCGATCGCGTGTGAAACCACCCGCGAGCCCCTGAAATACACGCACATGCTCCCCCAGGCCCGATCGCGTGTGAAACCACCCGCGAGCCCCTGAAATACACACGCCCAGGCCAATCGCGTGTGGAACTTCTCGCGCACCCCTGGAATACATGCACACGCTCCCCCAGGCCCGATTGCGTGTGAAACCACCCGCGAGCCCCTGAAATACACGCACACGCTCCCCCAGGCCCGATCGCGTGTGAAGCCACCCGCGAGCCCCTGAAATACACGCACACACGCTCCCCCAGGCCCGATTGCGTGTGAAACCACCCGCGAGCCCCTGAAATACGCGCGCCCTGGCCAATCGCGTGTGGAACTTCTCGCGCACCCCTGGAATACACGCACACGCTCCCCCAGGCCCGATCGCGTGTGAAACCACCCGCGCACCACTGCAATACACGCACATGCTCCCCCAGGCCCGATCGCGTGTGAAACCACCCGCGAGCCCCTGAAATACACGCGCCCAGGCCAATCGCGTGTGGAACTTCTCGCGCACCCCTGGGATACACGCACACGCACCCCCAGGCCCGATCGCGTGTGAAACCACCCGCGAGCCCCTGAAATACACGCACACGCTCCCCCAGGCCCGATCGCGTGTGAAACCACCCGCGAGCCCATGAAATACACGCACACGCTCCCCCAGGCCCGATCGCGTGTGAAACCACCCGCGAGCCCATGAAATACACGCGCCCAGGCCAATCGCGTGTGGGACTTCTCACGCACCCCTGGAATACACGCACACGCTCCCCCAGGCCCGATCGCGTGTGAAGCCACCCGCGTGCCCCTGGAATACACGCACATGCTCCTCAGGCCCGATCGCGTGTGAAACCACCCGCGAGCCCCTGAAATACACGCACACACTCCCCCAGGCCCGATCGTGTGTGAAACAACCCGCGAGCCCCTGAAATACACGCACACGCTCCCCCAGGCTCGATCGCGTGTAGACCACCCGCGAGCCCCTGAAATACACGCGCCCAGGCCAATCGCGTATGGAACTTCTCGCGCACCCCTGGAATACACGCACACGCTCCCCCAGGCCCGATTGCATGTGAAACCACCCGCGAGCCCCTGGAATACACGCACAGGCTCCCCCAGGCCCGATTGCGTGTGAAACCACCCGAGAGCCCCTGGAATACACGCACACGCTCCCCCAGACCCGATCGCGTTTGAAACCACCCACGCACCCCTGGAATACACGCACACGCTCCCCCAGGCCCGATTGTGTGTGAAACCACCCGCGAGCCCCTGAAATACACGCACACGCTCCCGCAGGCCCAATCGCGTGTGAAGCCACCCGCGAGCCCCTGAAATACACGCACACGCTCCCACAGGCCCGATCGCGTGTGAAACCACCCGCGAGCCCCTGGAATACACGCACACGCTCCCCCAGGCCCGATCGCGTGTGAAACCACCCGCGAGCCCCTGAAATACACGCACACGCTCCCCCAGGCCCGATCGCGTGTGAAACCACCCGTGAGCTCATGAAATACACGTGCCCAGTCCAATCGCGTGTGGAACTTCTCGCGCACCCCTGGAATACACGCACACGCTCCCCCAGGCTCGATCGCGTGTGAAACCACCCGCGAGCCCCTGAAATACACGCACACGCTCCCCCAGGCCCGATCGCGTGTGAAGCCACCCGCGAGCCCCTGAAATACACGCACACGCTCCCCCAGGCCCGATCGCGTGTGAAACCACCCGCGAGCCCCTGGAATACACGCTCCCCCAGGCCCGATCGCGTGTGAAACCACCCGCGTGCCCCTGAAATACACGCACACGCTCCCCCAGGCCCGATCGCGTGTGAAGCCACCCGCGAGCCCCTGAAATACACGCACACGCTCCCCCAGGCCCGATCGCGTGTGAAACCACCCGCGAGCCCCTGGAATACACGCACACGCTCCCGCAGGCCCGATCGCGTGTGAAACCACCCTCGCACCCCTGGAATACACGCACACGCTCCCCCAGGCTCGATCGCGTGTAGACCACCCGCGAGCCCCTGAAATACACACGCCCAGGCCAATCGCGTATGGAATTTCTCACGCACCCCTGGGATACACGCACACGCACCCCCAGGCCCGATCGCATGTGAAACCACCCGCGAGCCCCTGAAATACACGCACACGCTCCCCCAGGCCCGATCGCGTGTGAAACCACCCGCGAGCCCATGAAATACACGCGCCCAGTCCAATCGCGTGTGGAACTTCTCGCGCACCCCTGGAATACACGCACACGCTCCCCCAGGCACGATCGCGTGTGAAGCCACCCGCGAGCCCCTGAAATACACGCACAGGCTCCCCCAGGCCCGATCGCGTGTGAAACCACCCGCGAGCCCCTGGAATACATGCACACGCTCCTCAGGCCCGATCGCGTGTGAAACCACCCGCGCGCCCCTGGAATACACGCACACGCTCCCCCAGGCCCGATTGCGTGTGAAACCACCCGCGAGCTCCTGAAATACACGCACACGCTCCCCCAGGCCCGATCGCATGTGAAGCCACCCGCGAGCCCCTGAAATACACGCACACGCTCCCCCAGGCCCGATCGCGTGTGAAACCACCCGCGAGCCCCTGGAATACACGCACACGCTCCCCCAGGCCTGATCGCGTGTGAAACCACCCGCGCACCCCAGGAATACACGCACACGCTCCCCCAGGCTCGATCGCGTGTAGACCACCCGCGAGCCCCTGAAATACACGCGCCCAGGCCAATCGCGTATGGAACTTCTCGGGCACCCCTGGAATACACGCACACACTCCCCCAGGCCCGATCGCGTGTGAAACCACCCGCGAGCCCCTGGAATACACGCACAGGCTCCCCCAGGCCTGATCGCGTGTGAAACCACCCGCGAGCCCCTGGAATACACGCACAAGCTCCCCCAGGCCCGATCGCGTTTGAAACCACCCGCGCACCCCTGGAATACACGCACACGCTCCCCCAGGCCCGATTGTGTGTGAAACCACCCGCGAGCCCCTGAAATACACGCACACGCTCCCCCAGGCCCGATCGCGTGTGAAGCCACCCGCGAGCCCCTGAAATACACGCACACGCTCCCCCAGGCCCGATCGCGTGTGAAACCACCCGCGAGCCCCTGGAATACACGCACACGCTCCCCCAGGCCCGATCGCGTGTGAAACCACCCGCGCACCCCTGGAATACACGCACACGCTCCCCCAGGCTCGATCGCGTGTAGACCACCCGCGAGCCCCTGAAATACACGCGCCCAGGCCAATCGCGTATAGAACTTCTCGCGCACCCCTGGAATACACGCACACGCTCCCCTAGGCCCGATTGTGTGTAAAACCACCCGCGAGCCCCTGAAATACACGCGCCCAGGCCAATCGCGTGTGGAACTTCTCGCGCACCCCTGGAATACACGCACACGCTCCCCCAGGCCCGATCGCGTGTGAAACCACCCGCAAGCCCCTGAAATACACGCGCCCAGGCCAATCGCGTGTGGAACTTCTCGCGCACCCCTACAATACACGCACCCAGGCCATTCGCGTGTAATACTTCTCGCGCACCCCTGAAATACACGCACCCAGGCCATTCGCGTGTGGGACTTCTCGCACACCCCTGGAATACATGCACCCAGGCCATTCGCGTGTAATACTTCTCGCAGGCGCAGCCCTTTGCGATGGTTTTGCGATCTTGATGGCTTTTCCTTGTGCGAGGGCGTTCTTGGGGGCGTAACTGGCGCTGATGCAGGGTCGCTGCACCACTCTGCGCCACGTCTGCTTTTGGAGGTGGGAATCCATGAATACGCTGTGCGCGGAAATTGATTTTATCGCACGCGGCTGGCGCAGACATTCGCACGGGCACGCTGTGCGCCAGCCGCGTGCGACACTTTTGGGAGGAATTACATGAATCGGCCTGTTTATGTTTACTTATAGTTTCGACTCCAAAACCTTTTATAAGAGCAACGCATATATATCGAAAGAACGATACAAACCACAAAAGAAAGAGCAGGACAACCCGCTCACCAGATGGGCACCACCAACACAAAAGGTTAGCAGAGTGCAAGAAAAATCATCCTCGAGCACGAAAGTTACAAAATAGGCATTTATTTCCTCACCAGCATAGAACAAAAAGAGCCGACTTTTCGCTGCTTCCACAGCTTAATCATGCAACTAACAAACACGATAGGACTGGTCTATACATCCCACTTTGTACCAACTACATTTCCCATGTTTCTACTGCAGGTATTGTAGTCTATATAAAACTTGGAAAAAAGACTCAATACGTGTAAAGTGTCAGTGCTATAGAGATTTAAAAAAAGCGCATAATGCCAATGATATCAACACATTTAGCCACACTAAAAATACACCAAGCTAGTTAAAAAATTCCCGTAATGAAGATGTCAAATATAATTATATAACTAATATAAAAAGAACTGGCTTAAATGAAGTTTTTTAAGATTGCGGACCGCTTTTACTGTCCATAACAAATTGACTGTAACAGGCAGATATGACGGCTTGGAACACTGATGACAAATGTCAACACTGCATGACTAAAAAGTGCACAGTGCCTACTGGCACCAGTGGAGTGCATAATGAAAGAACGACATTTACAGCTTAAAGGAATACGTTGCAATTCCTCCTTAAAGGAATGAATTCCACATGATTCGTGTGAATGGGAGCAGAACACAGAGAATGTTTTTTTCCCAAATCCAGCAATAGACGAAGGAATACTCTGTCCAGTAAGGGCGCTACATCGATGTTACTTCGGAATGGCAAAATGAATATCATCTCAAGATTATGTCACGGTTTCATTTAAAGTATGTGATTAGAAGATCCATATGAAATACTTGACTGCTGCATGAGCTACCTTAGTCTTGCCATATAAGCAATAGATGAACAATTAAAAGGGATAGAGTAATGGTGAAGTGAGTCGCGACAGACCAAGAACACCAAGAGTAATGTTTAAGGAAGAAGTAGAAAGAAGCAGCGCGGAGGTGCGGAAAGTGACAGAAAAAAGTGTAGACTACTGAGCCCACATAAATTATTGAACAAAAAAAAGGTCAATGCAAAGCCCCAGTATCATGATGCTTCAGGGCGCCTGTGAGCCAACGTAAGGTCATGAACAAGTTTCAAGTCAAGTCAAACAACTTTATTCGGCCCGAAAGGACCATCAAAGTACATCCTGCAAGACATTTCTAAAACAAAAATACAATTCTGGTGCAAAATTATAAAAAGTCCACAAAAAGTATAAGAAAGACATTAGGGCAATTCAAACAAGCCATCCCCTTCCTGGGAGACCCTAAACAGTTCTTTGGGCCGGTAGTCAGGTCCCGCCAACCCCTTGCTTCAACCAATTCCCATGGCATCTTGGGCCCAAGGTTGTCAAATTTGCCCCTGTGAGGGGACAGTTACTAGAGAGGACCCCCGAATTTACTACCGCAGATCTGGGTGGGACAACAGAGCTGGGAAAAGGGAGCATGCTGATTGAGATCCCACTCTTGGATGATTGGCCCGCCCGCCCACAGCTTCCCAGAACCCTGTTTACTGTGCTGTGATCCCAAAATGTCAATTTGATGCAGTCCAGGTTATTCTTGCCCACACTGGGAAATCTACGGCACCCCGCCAGAGCTTCTCTATGGACAAACGGGCAGCCTCCAGAGGTTTTCATCCAAAATAGACATTTATTGAGTAGGGCATCCTTGGGCTCTGTTTTATTTACTGCCAGTTTGGGCACCCCCTGAAGGAAGACTGTAGGGTGTTGGAACTTTCCTTGTTTCAGTAGCTTGTGCTGGTACCCAGACTTCTGCAGACCCAGGGCTTTCGACTCAGTGCAATCGGGGCCCATGGAAAAAGAGGCCGGCACCACCGATGACAAAGACATTGGGCTCGGATCAGGGACCCTGCTATTCTCTCTGATAGTGGCAGGGGGGTCGCAGAGGCAGTTATTAACGGGCGAATCCCCTTGTGCCAGGTTTCGGTGAACATCAGACCCTTTGGCAGCAGGCAATATCAGGGGGACCAATACCGGTGTACATTCCAGAGAATTTTCCAGGGATAAGAACTTGTGCCCTGCAGCAGCTGAAATGGTGGCCTTGGGCTCCTCTACCTGGACAGTTCCACCTCCCTTCCATTGGCCCGCGAGCAAAGTTTGTAACAGAGCCTTAATGCTGGCCAGCTCCGCCAGAACTTTATTACACCCACACCCGCACCCCCTATCACGGGGCGCCTCCTCTGGAGATCGTTTGGAGATCGAATAGCACTCAGGGTTGCAGACATCAGAGAGTTGATTGATGACCTCGATCATCCGAGGCGGGGTCAAACAGAGGGGGGAGGGGCTAGACCCATACCTGGTAGACGAGGGTACATCACTCCACGAGCTGTCATGGGAGCTTAAGGGGGTGCTTAGAGCACTTTGGGCACTTAGTGACAAACTGTCCCCCACAACCAGTGCAGAAGTCACAATAGCTGAAGGGGTACCATCGAGAAAGTTGTCGAGGGTTGTGGCCAGGGCCGGAACCAAGCTTTGAATAAAGGAAGGACTTGATTCCGATTTACCGCCAGCAACTATACAACCGACCCGAAAGAGGTTGGACCGACCATCCTGAAGGTTATGCTGAGTACCTTGGCTCCCCAGGTGCTGCTGGGCCGGTATTGGGGACAGGTAATGTGTCCCTGCTGATGTGGCGGGCCAAAACGGAGACTGAGTGACAGTGGGCTTAGTGGCAAACAGACCGGAGTGTGGCCCCATAGTAGTGCCTGTAGTAGTAGTAGTGGCTATGGTGGTGGTGGGTAGAGGAGGCACCCCCTGAGGGCGCTGTCTCCTTAGCACCAGAGTCTTGCGCTGGGATTTCTGCAGGAGGGGGGCAGGGCAAGGGACTGGTGGACAAAAGAGTGGCGAGGGGAACAGGGATAAGGGGTCAGAAGACGGCTGCTCCATGATTGGATCCTGTGAGGCTTCTGTTTCCAGATGTCTTTAGGGGGCCCACCACACACCTCACGCCTCTGCCTCCGTCTACCTCTACCTCCCGTTGCTCACCTCCAAATTCAGTGTCCAATATCAGTCCGCGAGTCTTCCTGCTTCAACACCAGCTGCGCCGAACACCGCGCCCTTGCCCCGCCGCGGGCTTCACCGCTGCGGGGTGAGGAAGGCGCTGAACTACCAGGGGGGGCGTGGCCAAACCAGGAAGCAAGAAGAGTCCCTCCGGGGACGGCGCCAAACACCGCGCCCTTGCCCCGCCGCGGGCTTCACCGCTGCGGGGTGAGGAAGGCGCTGAAATACCAGGGGGGGCGTGGCCAAACCAGGAAGCAAGAAGAGTCCCTCCGGGGACGGCGCCAAACACCGCGCCCTTGCCCCGCCGCGGGCTTCACCGCTGCGGGGTGAGGAAGGCGCTGAAATACCAGGGGGGGCGTGGCCAAACCAGGAAGCAAGAAGAGTCCCTCCGGGGACGGCGCCAAACACCGCGCCCTTGCCCCGCCGCGGGCTTCACCGCTGCGGGGTGAGGAAGGCGCTGAAATACCAGGGGGGGCGTGGCCAAACCAGGAAGCAAGAAGAGTCCCTCCGGGGACGGCGCCAAACACCGCGCCCTTGCTCAGCGTTGGGGGTCCCTCTGGAACTCTGGCAGATGTACAGGCAGATGTACATCTCCACATCGGATAATAATCTACTCCACTCTACTATGCATGTCCCGTTAAGCCGTCTAAAATACTGAGCCCAGGCTGTCCCAGGTTCTAGTTTGTGTCTGTGTGTGCCAATGCAACGTGCCTACCAGTACTTCCCATGCCAGTTCACATGTGAGGCCCATGATGCCTGTATTGGGACGTCCGAAGCTGTGCTTGGTAAAAGTTAGCAGATCCTGGACATGTGAGTGTATACCCTGCAAATATGGACCCTTCCAAGCATATGACAACAATGAAGCACTTAAAAATGCACGTTACACGTGATGGCAACACCTGCTGGACTGTATCTTATGTATGTTGATGCTCCATTACACTGAATGTTTATCCAATCTTCAAAAACATGTTTCTTCATCGTACCTTCGTACTGCACCTTTACTACAAAATCGTCCTGATCCCTGCACAGGATACCTCTCATCTTTGCTACTGTAATGTCATTTATGTAGGACATCCAATTATGTCCTGAGCCAAACTCCAGATGGTCTAGAAAATGGCAAGCTCATAGGCGTCACTATAAACGGAAGGAAGTCAGATGTATGTCCACGGAAGAGCGATAGATGGGTAGTTTACCCTGATATGGTTTACAGACAGCAGCAACATTCATGAAACCTTTGGGGGTTACTTTTTCTAGAGATGTGAGTGTGGTGAGTAAGGAGAATGAAAGAGTTTATCTGGACGTGTCTGAAACCGACTCTTGAAGTGAAATGACTTATCAAGCATACCCAAATGATCATATTGCTTTCTTCCAGTGCTAGGGGTGTTGCTGTCAATAATTCCATGTTAGTCCGCTGTGGATGAAGTTCATCTGGACAAGGAAACAACCTGGGATTGGTTGTGGAGCTATGATGTTTGCACGCAGTGTGGGTGAGCTAGCAGCACCCACTGCCTGGACCAAGTGTTGGTCATGGATTTATCAGCTGGTCTTGATACTATACCAATACTGGCAATAGTATTATTAATATAATAACTATGGAGTAACATGTCCTCTTGAAGCTAGAATCCAACACAGTAGTTGGCCCATTAGAACCACTGGAAGACAGAAACAAGCTCTCTGATTGTCTGTAACCCTATGAGCGGTCCAAATAACATGCAAAACCTTCCCCATCTGTCTGCAGGGATGGACAACATGTAGATAAAATCTCCTGATTCAAGCGGAAGGCCGATACCACCTTTGCTAAAGATTTAAGGTGAATTCTTAGCACCACCTTATCGCTGTGTAAGAAGGTATAAGGCTCTGACGCAGACAGAGCTTGAATCTTGCTAATTCTTTTAGCAGAAGTTATGGCCACTAAAAATGCTGTCTTCCATGACACCAATTTTATATCTGCTGCCACCAATACTACATTGAGATATCATATAGGCTGAAGCCTAAACACTGGTGGATAAATATGGAGCAATCCCTCGAAGTGTCTTTTTATAACAGGGTTTGACATAGATATATTGAGTTCCGGAGAATTGGCATAGGCTGCTATAGCTGATAAGTATGTGCATCAAGAATGGATATTATTGCCTGTCGAAGCCAGATGAGATAAGAATGAGAGGACGTTATACAATGAAGGATGAAGAGGAAAACATGGAAGCTCTAGCATCCAGAAACAGAACTGAGCCCACTTACTCTTATGTTGGGACCTCGAAGATTGCTTTCTGGACACCTGCATGATGGCCAGATTGTGACCTGAAATGCCCAATCCAGCAAAGACTAGCTGCTCAAGTACCAGGCAGCTAAATTCAGAGATGCTGGGAAGGGGTGCAGCACTTGTTCCCTCTGCTGAGACAGGGTAGCCTGCATCACTGGCAGTAGCTAGGGGCTGTGAGAGCTGAGGAGAAGCAGATCCGAGTAGCAAATACTGGATGGCCAGTTTGGGGCTACAAAAATGAGAGTGCTGCTGGCCGCACTTCTGAATTTCGAACGTACAGTCGTATTCTGAGGCAAAGGGGGGTGTATAACAAGCTTCTCCGTTCCAAGGGATCTGTAGCGCATCACCTAATGATTCTGGGTCCTGCCGTAGAAGTGCTGCAAACCGTGGAAACTTTCTGCGATCCATCTGAGGGCGACCCCAAACTGGGAAGATCTCCTGTAGAATGGATTCTTTTAGCTCCCATTCATGATTGAAGTGGGAGAGACAGTGGGAGAGGCAGCTCAATGTGGCTGCTGTTGTGTTGAGCTCTGCAGCTAAATGAACGGCATGGAGAGAGATCTGATGTTGCACTGCCCACTCCCAAATTTGGATGGCCAGGCGACACAGGGGTGGAGATCTCGCCCCCCGGATTTTTTATATAAAACACAGCCATCAGGCTGTCGGGTTCATAGAAGAACCCCTGAATCAAGGGTAGGAATGATTTGAGTATCCTAAAAACTCCTAGTAACTGCAGCACATTGATATGGCATTGGCTCTTTGTAAGAGACCACAGAGCATGAGTCTGAAAGTGCCCCAGTGTAGCTCCCAAGTCAGGTACTGATGAATTCGAGGTTAAGGTGTGAACGTGGGAGCATCTTGAAAGGGGACCCACTTTGGAGGTCTTTATTTTCCTTCCACCAGAGTAGGACCTGCCTTAATTCAAGTGGAATCAGGATATTTTCAATTGCGGATCTATTTATTTATGTATATATTGGATATTTGTAAGGCACCTATACAACAAATGGTGGTTCAAAATGCCACAAGACAAAAAAGAGGGGGGGCTAAGGTGAAAGATAACAATAACGGTCCTACTAGGCCTTGTGACATTCAAATCTTGCAGGTACAGTAACAAGAGTGCGAGGGGGGGAGTGCCAGTCTGTGGAAAATGCGAAGTGCTAGGGTGGTAAGGGAAGCGCAGGGTAAAGAGGAGAGAGTGCACGTGAATGTGGGGTGGAGGAGGGGGGGAAGAGGGCCACAGGGGAAGGCAAGTGCCAGGGATGGGGGGACCAGAGGGGAGAGGGGGTGCACTAGGCAGAGGGAAGGGGGAAGGTGCCGCGTAGAACTCAGAGGGAACCAGGCAGCCAGTCACTGTGGCAGACCGGGGTGTCATGAGGGGAGGGGGAGAGGGCAGGAAGAAAAGAAAAGGAGGGTCCAGAGGAGCTTCTGCAAATTAAGGAAATTAAGGAGATTCGGCTGAAGCCTGAGAGGAGCCTGTGGAGGAGAGAGATCTAACCCCCCCTCCCCCCACTACTGGGAAGGTCAGTCAGAGAGGAATGAGGTCGACCAGTCAAGTGCCATGCCCATGATGCCATGTGTGTCATGGAGCCAATTTGTCAGGATGGCATTACTGACCGTGTCGAAGGCAGAGGAAAGATCCAGAAAGATAAGAATGGATGGAGAGTTGGAATCGAAATCTGAGAGCAAGTCTTCACGAGTGTTCAGGAGAGCAGTTTCCGTGCCTCTGGCTGCTCTGAAGCCAGAATGGTGGTAATGGAGACAACCAACAGATTCAATGTGTTGGATCAGTTGAGAGATGACCAGCTTCTCCAGGAGTTTGCCCAGCAAGGGGGTAATGGAGATAGGGCTGTAGGTCACAAGGTAGGAGGGGTCGGCAGAGGGTTTTTTGAGGAAAGGGTGCACAAGGGAGTGCTTTAGGGGCAGCGGGAGGGGGACAGTGTCAAAGGAGTGATTACAGAAATCAACCAAGACTGGCGCAAGGGAGGAAATGTTGTCCTTAATAGTGCTGGAGGAGCACGGGAGTACCTATTTGGAGGAGACTTTCATAGAGAGGACAAATCTAGAGACCCCATCCGGTGCTATTGGTTAAAAAGAGGAGAGTAGGAGGGTAGGGAAGAGGGGGGCAAGGGAGGCCTGAGAGCTGTGGAGGGAGGAGGTAGGGGAGTAGAGGAGAGTGAGGACAGGGTGTCCTGAGTTTTGGTTAAGACGTGGGAGGCCAGTGAAGTACAGAGGTTCAGGGATGGCAGGGGAGAAGTGGAGACTGCAGTTTTTTTGTTTGTTTGTTTTATTATTTATAAGGCGCACCAGACCCGAGGGCATTAGGGTGCAACAGTTACAAGAATTTCCGAACTTTAGTTACATACAGACATAGAACGAAGTACCATAATTATAACAGTGGTGCAGAGATATATACAGTGCAATATTTACATATTTACAGGTTTTGGCATTTGATAGGTATGTGAGATGTCATGGATGTGGTCGGTAAATATGCTTACTGAGTTTGAGAGTGAATGCGGAATCATGCCAAGTGCAGGTTAGTGGTACGTAGATTTTAACCAGAGGATGGTGTTAGATCTGAAGTTCTGATACGACTGGTCAACTCTCAATTATGGGGGTAGGGAGTTCCAGAGTTTGGCAGCTTTGACAGGGAAACTGTTACCTCTGACCGTGGATAGTTTAAATCTGGGAATGGACAGGCAGTCAAGGTTAGCTGTTCTGGTTGGTCTTAAGGAATCTATCCGAAAGGTATAGCTGAGCAGCGCTGTTGAGGGATTTGTGGGTGAGTGAGGCAGTTTTGAGGAGGATTTTGTCGTTTGTCCAGAGCCAGTTGTTCAATCGTCTACTCTTAGCAATGTGCTCCCTTCTGGAGATACCTAGGGCCGCTCTGAGGGCATTATTTTGTAGGATTTGTATTCTAGTAATGATGGATTTATTGGCTCCTATGTATAAGGCATTACAGTAGTCCAGCCGTGAGAGGATGAGGGCTCTGGCCAGAATAATACAACTATTGTTCGAGAGAAATGGTCTACCTGTTCTGATAAGTTTGCACGTGTACGCCGTGGAGGATGCAAGTGTGTTGACTTGTTTGGAGAAGGAAAGGGTAGAGTCGAGGTAGAAACCTAATGTTTTTACCTCTTGGGCCACTTTTATGAGGTTTCCGTCAATTATGAAGGAGGAGTAACTGGATCCTAGTTTTTTTAAGTTAGTTGAGGTAGCCAAGATGATAAGTTCTGTTTTGTCATCATTCAGGCATAGACCATGCATAGCCATCCATGCCTGGATGATGATGTACACTCTGTTCACCAAGACCAAATCCTTGTCATAATCCCCTGAAAGTGGGAGGAGGATCTAAGTATCATCTGCATAGTTAGTGTAGGTGATACCGAGATGATCCAGATCATCGAAAAAGGGCCTAGTGAATATGTTGTACAATGTGGGCGAGACGCAGGACCCTTGTGACACACCACAGGTGATGGGTATGGGGTCGGCCGCAGCTGAGGGCGAGAAGACCCTCATTGTCCTTTCGCTTAGGAAGGATCTAATCCAGTTTATAGCCTCTATGGAGAAATGTGCTGCTTTGCTGAGGTGGTTGCAGAGGATCGCATGATCAAATAGATCGAAGGCAGCTGAGAGGTCCAGGAGAAGAAGCATAGCTGATTTGCCACTGTCGCTAATTTTATCTACTTGTGATTTAAGGTCGATGAGGGCAGTTTCCATGCCATGTTGTGGACGGAAACCTGACTGTCTAGCTCCTAATAGGTGGTGTTGTTCTAAGTACTTTTGAATTTGCCAATAGGCCATCTTATCTAGGATTTTTAGCAGGATGGGGACAGTTGTAATAGGCCTATAGTTAGTTGGTGTTGAGGGATCTAAGGTGGTTTTTTTAAGAGTGGTAATACCCAAGATTCTTTAAGGTTCTTAGGGATGGTACCAGAAGTGACGGAACTGTTGATAAGCTTGGTGATGAATGGTTAGAGGTCGCGGGCTACGTCCTTAATAAGTTGTGCGGGGCAGAGGTCCCCCTGGCAATTGGATGGTTTAAGGGATAAGATGGTTCTTTCCACTTCAATCATCGATACTTTGGAAAAATTAAATCGTGTGGGCTGAGTGCCGACAGAGGGCTCATGAGGTTTAGGTGTATGGGAAACGTTAAGGGAGTCTTTTTTTAGAGATAATTTGTTTTGTAGGTTGGAGACTTTGTTGGCTAAGGCGTATTGGATGTCTGTGCACCATTTGTTATCTTTGGTACAAGTTTCAGGTATCGCAATGGGGTCGTCTATTTCTTTGAGAATGGTGAATAGCACTTTCATGTTACAGTTAGCTTGGGAGATACGGGTGTCATAGGATTCCCGTTTGGCAAGGCAAATTTCTAGTTTCCAAGTCGCCTCGCATTTTCTTTTTTCCTGCCTTAGGTTTTTTAGGAATGGGGTGAGCCATTTGTTCAGGTGGTTTTTTGGCTTGCTTGGTCTCAACTTGAGGGGGGCAATCTGATCTAAGGAAGAGGCCATGATTTTGTTGTATTAATTAATTAAGCTTTCAGGGTCAATTTTGTCAGGCAGTGAGTTAAGGGTGGGGAGAATGACAGGGATAAGCCTATCCGCTGTAATGTTTTTTTTATTTCTCGTTAAGGTAGGTGGAGCCCTAGGGACAAGTATGGGAAGGGGTCTGGTGGTGGTGAGCGTAAAAAGAGCAGGTGGTGGTCGGTCCATACTAATGGATAAGAGTCGAGGATATTGGCATGGCAGTTATAGTCTGCTACCCAATCTAGTATTCGCCCTTTGTTGTGGGTGGGGGTTTTAATTCTTTGGGTTAGGCCAAGATCTGCTAAGATGTTTGCTATAGTCTAGGCAGATTGGTCTACTGGGTCGTTAAATCCCAGGTTGAAGTCCCCCAATAGAAGTACTTGCGTTGAGTTTTTGAGGTTATTGGAAAGGAGGGTGTTGATATCTTCCTCGAATGTCCCAATTATGCCAGGAGGGCGGTAGATCATATGTATGTTAAGGGTCTGGGAGTTGATTGGTGGTAGTTTGACTGTAAAGGCTTCACAGGATTGAAGGTCAAGGAGGGGGCTAGTCTCATGGAGAGACTACATTTGCAAAGTAGGATTGGAGAGTTCCTTGCAGATTTTAAACAGTTCGCCCATGTTGTTAGTGGCTCCAAAGATGCAGGCTTGGATGTGGGCCTTCTTTTTTGAGCGGATGGAGAGTCAGTATAGCCTATGGAGCAGGCGGCAGGCCAGTCTGTCAGAGGATGTGCCTGATGCCCGTCATTTCCGCTCAGCAACTCTGCACTTGCATTTCAGAGAGGCTAGGTCAGAGTCAGACCAGGTTTTGTGCTTGGAGGCAGGCTTCAAGCGGATCCTGATGACAGTGGCAATGATGTCCAAGGTTTTGGTGATAGAGAGATGAAAATTAGCAAGGGCAGAGTCAGTGTGGGAGTCCGTGGCAGGAGTGGGAGGGGGAATGAAAGTGGCGGCAAAAGCAGCAATTGACACTCACTTAATCGGTCGAATGACAGAGAAGGAGACTGGAAATGCAGGAAGAGGCTTAGCTGAGGGACCTGCGAGATCCAGGTGAGAGGACAGGAGAGCATGGTGAGACCAGCAGAGAGGTGTAGTGAGAGAGTTGAAGATGGGGATTTCTGCTGAGATGAGAGCATCCAAGGTATGTCCGGCTGAGTGCGTCGGACCAGAGGGATGAATGGTTAGGGAAAGAAAGTCACAGAGGCTGCGGAAGAGTCATGTGGCCGAAACAGGAGATCCCATAATCCCGCTAGATGAAGCTGGATTTTCATCTTCTTGAGACGAGCCAGGGAAGAGCCATAATGGATGCTGCCATAAGGCCAGGAGGTGTTCGAACCATCATACAGAGGTGAAATTGCGACTGAGAAAGTGAGTAATTGACTTCTTTATGTCTTATATTCTCTGCTGCATGAGTTAAACTCTACACACAATGTAGAGCCATCTGAATCCCATGAAAGTGATGTCTTGTGTTGGATCTAGACAAGACTTTTTGCGAGTGATCGACAGCCCCAGGCTGAAAAGCAAATCTAGCAGTCATTGCAGAGCTGCTGGCGCCTGCTGGTATGATTCCGCTCGGACTAGCCAGTCGTCCAGATAGGGGTATATATGGATCCTCTGTGTCCTGTGGTGCCCCGTTGTAGGGCTCATGAGCTTTGTAAAAACGTTGGGGGCGGCATTGATCCCGAACCGAAGAACACAGTATTGATAACTATGTTATCCGAGAGAGAACCTCCAAAAACTCTTGTTCGCATATGAACTGGTGTGACCATCTTGAATTTCTCTAGGACGAGAAAAGATTTAGGAAGCACAAATTCCAAACCGTTTGCAGGCCTGCCTGTTTTTTTCTTGGGAAGGGTGAACAGGAGAGAGTAGAAGCAGTGCCCTATTTCTAGAGGGGGAAGTTTCTCTATCGCTCCGATGTCCAATAGGTTGGAAACCTCTTGAAGGAGAGTGGCCAAACATAGTTGAATGAGAGGTGGGGAAGAATGGGTACAGCGAGGGGAGGGTAAGCAGTTCCCTTTCCATTAATCCTGTGAGATTGTACGCCAGTTTGTTTGTTTGTTTGTTTATTTATATTGCGCATCAGACCCAAGGGTATTCGGGCGCGAAGGCAGAAAGAGGGTTGTTCAACTTAGGTTACATGTTACAAATAAACAGGGGTACAGCTACGGTTACAATGCTGTAAACATGTAGTGTCAAAAAATCACAGAAGTATGTGCAGTGAGTTAACAAGAATGCAGATGTGACAGATAAATAGAGCAGAGCAAATATACAAAATATACATGAGATCCCAAAAGACAGTAGGGCAAAGTTAGGCATCATGACCTTTTAGCCATTGGATCAGATTGGATCTGAATTGCTGGTAAGGGAGATCTTCCCTTAGAGCAGTTGCAAGGGAGTTCCACAGTTGTGCCTCTTTAACAGCGAAGCTGCTCCCGCCTGATTAAGTAAGTTTGAATCTGGGTACTAACAAAAGGTTAGAGTTAGCTTTTCGTAAGGGGCGAGAGGCTGTTTGTCTGGTGAATCTGTCTATAAGGTATTGCGGGGCCACATGGTTGAGGCATTTGTGTGTAAGGGAGGCTGTTTTGAGGAGGGTTTTGTCTTTAGTGGAAAGCCAGTTGGTAGATCTCCTAAGGTCTGATATGTGGGCATTTTTAGGGAAGTTTAGGGCGGCTCTCAGGGCATTATTTTGAAGTGTCTGGATTTTGGAGGTGATGTATTTGTTACTGCCTATGTAGAGGGCGTTGCAGTAATCTAGTTTCGACAGGATTAATGCCCTTGCTAGAATGACACAATCATTAGGTGAAAGGAAGGGCTTGGCAGCTCTAATTAGCTTGCAGGTGTGGGAGGTGGCTGAAGCCATGGAATTCACTAGTTTACCAAAGGTAAGCGTAGAGTCTTTATAAAAACCGAGGGTTTTAACTACTTTGGCTACAGTAATGATGTTATTGTCAATTATGAAGGAGTCATAGTTGGGGCCCAGTTCTTTGATGTTGGAAGAAGTGCCTACAATGAGGAGTTCGGTTTTATCATCATTCAGGCATAGACCGTGGGCGGCCATCCATGCCTGGATGATGAGGTAGACTCTATTCACAAAGGCCAAATCTTTGTCATAATCTCCCGTCAACGGGATGAGGATCTGTGTATCGTCTGCATAGTTGGTGTAGGTGATACCAAGACCGTCTAGATCATCGAAAAGGGGCTTTGTGAAGATATTGTAGAGGGTGGGAGATACGCAGGATCCTTAGGGTACGCCGCAAGAAATGGGTGCGGGGTCAGCAGCTGCTAGAGGAGATAAGACTTGCATTGTCCTGTTATCTAAGAAAGACTGGATCCATGCGACTGCTTCCTGGGAGAAGCAGGCTGCCGTGACCAGATGATTGCATAGTATTGCATGGTCTACCAGATCGAATGCGGCAGAGAGGTCAAGGAGTAGTAAGAGTGAAGTTGTGCCTTTATCTCCTAGTGTGTCTATTTGTGCCTTAAGGTCTAGGAGTGCAGTCTCGGTGCCATGCTGTGGTCTGAAGCCGGACTGTCGGACTCCTAGGAGGTGGTTTAGTTCCAGGTGGTGCTGAATTTGTTGGTAAGCTACTTTGTCTAGGATTTTCAGTAGGAACGGCACAGTGGTTATGGGGCGCTAATTGGTTGGGATGGAGGGGTCCAGGGTTTGCTTTTTGAGGAGGGGGAGGACCCAGGAATGTTTCAGGTTGCTGGGTACGGTACCTGATGTGAAAGAGGCATTTATAAGTTTAGTAATGAAGGGTGAGACTTCACAGGCGGCGTCTTTTATGATTTGGGCTGGACATGGGTCACCCTGGCAATTAGAGGGTTTGAGGGTGGTCTCCTACTGGGGAGGAGTGGACCCGGACAGATATTGCGTTGTATATTGGCTTCTGAAGGTGCACTGGTGGAGGGAGAAAAGAATCCTCTGTTTGAAGTTCTCTGCTTTTTTCTCCTCTGAGAACTGTGTTATATATTGAGCTGCCTGCACTTTCTCTTGTGGTAGCCACGAAACCCACCAACGCTTTTACCTTTTGAATCAGAACGGCCTTGTCTCGATGCCTGAAAGGGCTTCTGAGGCCCGTTAGTGAGCACTGTAAGCGATTTCGCTGTCAGGGTGGAAGCTTTTTTTTATTTAGTACATCATCTGTGGATGAATGGAACAAGTTAGTACCCTCAAAGCTTAGGTCCAGGATTTTGTCTTTTACATCTTCAATAAAATGCATAGCCCTCGTCCAAGCAGTTCTTCTTAAATCTACTCCTACATTGATAGCTCTAGCGGCCACATCAATGTGGTGAACTGCAGATTCCCACAAATCCTTTTCTGATCAATTTGGCCTCAGTCAAACCTGACTTAAAAGCTGTGACTCTGGCCTGAGGAGGTATTGTTGAAAATCGGGTATCCCCAGCCAAACTCGAAGGTTAGCTGCTGACAGGAGGTGCATCTGAATTTGCCTATCTTAAATCAAGGGACGCATTAGCGTAGAACTTTTTGCCATATGAGTCCAGCAACTTACCTTCTCCAGAGAGAGGGTTAGAACTCTGCATGCTGAATGTTGTAGTTTGAGGGATTTTTGCGAACATAGTAGCCGAAGCCACCACTGAAGACTGCGGTTGTGGAACTGCCGACAAGCTTGGAGTTTTGGAATATAGTTCCCTATATCTGGCCTCGAATTCTTTACTGACTTCAGAAACAGAATGTAGATTTTTCCAAAGGTTCATGGCCTCAGCTAGCACATCCTTCTGCAAAGGAATTCCAGATATGTCTGTTTTATTATTTGACTCCTGATAACACACCAGGCTCACAGTGAGATTTTCCTGGAAGAGGAAAATCTACGAAATCCTGAAGCCCAGTCATCCTGTGCCCAGTCATCCTGTTATGAAATGCCCCAGCAAACAAAGATTTCTTCCTCGCTCTCATCACCATCGTCATCGTTGTTGTTGTCGACTTGAGTGTGCAAAGTTGGGCCCAGGGTCAGCAGCCAACGGAACAGCCCCCTTTGTTATGACAGGACTAGGAAGAGCCGGTCTGAAAAGTTCTGAAATGACTGTCACTAGGTTTCTGGATGAGCCTGAGTCTACAGTAGGTACTGGAGTATTTGAGGGCTGCATAGGGACAGGAGGAACCTGCAGAGTTGGGGTGGCCTGTGGAATGACCTCTCTTATAAAATGATTAAAATAACCCACCATAGGGTCTGAGAGCATGACTCTTTGGAACTTTTAAAAAACTCTATCCTCAGAAGAGGCCAAAGGAGTGCAGGCTGAGGGTGTCAAAGCGGCTCATGAGGAGGGCACGGTTGTCTGACCGAAGTAGGGGCCCCAAATCTGAGGGAAGATGATGGCACAGGGTACGAAGACTACCAAGTTGTCACTGGTGACCATTGAACACTTACAAACTCATCTTTATTCATGGCGGTAGGGAGCAGGATTTTGTGTGGTACTGATGTCACTTAGTGTATAGACTCGGGTGAAGTAGCTCTGATATTTCCTCCGCTGCCCAGGATACAGAGGACGAAGAAGGTTTGCGTTATCCATGCTCCTTAGCTGCCATTTTGAAGGAAGATTTTTGTTGCCCCTGTAACTGCGTCAAACCATGAGAAGGTCATGAATGTACCTCACAGGCTGGAATAGTAGTAAGTCCTGTGATTTGAGGTGAGCCAGAGATGCAGGGAGCATTGCTCAATGCAGAAGTAATCTTTTTCTGAGACTCTTGCCGGTCCTCAGGGCATATCCCGGTACGTCCTCAGAGAACTCTCTGGAAGGTCGAAGACCCTCTGCATTTTGGGTCCAGTAGGCTTATGACGCCGATGAGTCACTTTGGGTCTGGAAGACCCAGTACTAGACCCAGAAGGCTGTCGGTGTCACCACCAGTGAAAGCCTAGATGGCCTCTGTGACCGCTTCGGACCTCGGTGTTTGAACCAATAGAAGCCGAGACGTGCTACTGGACTTGCCTCCCTCCCATGTATGTAGGGTGCCTGGCTTACCTGCTTCGGAGACTGAAGAAACAAACTCCTTAATATGACAGGGCAACACTGTGTGGAATGCTTTTCTCCACCACAGAAGCCTCCTGCGAAGAGTCTGGGGTGACAGCAAGTGACAGTAGGAACAGGACACAGTGGCGTATCAGAAGGATGCAACCTTTGATAGGGCATCCTTAGAATGACTTTATTAATGGATAGTGTGAAAACCTGACTATTCCTATCGCTATGGGTATTCCTAACTATTTTACTAACTAAGGTGCTTGCCAGTCTTGTAATGTCCAAAAAGAGTGAGTCCACCATCCAAAAAAGTTGAACCAAAAATAATAAGGCCAGAAGAATGTCTCCCTTATCCTGGCAGGTGCTTCTTGCACTGTTCTTTTTAGTCTTTGAACTTCAGTTTAATATGCAATTTACAAATAGTCTTGCTTGACTCCTTGTATTTGCTCATGCAACTCTCTCAAAAGGCTCTTGCTGCTCCCATTCTTTGGTACAACAACTATCATTGAGTCTGGGCGGTTTTGCCAGTTATTTCTCATGAAGGCTTCTTGGGCCTTCTGCTCCTTGTCTTCTGTCTTTCTTATATACCAGTCATTCACTTCGTACTCTGGGAAAACATTCCCTTGTTTCCAGGATAATGCTGTGTTTCCTTGTAAGTTATTTATCAAAAATGATCATTATTATTATTATGGTATTTGTTTAGCGTGGAACCAGCGTTGAGAAACAACAGAGTACTTTACAGAGGTATACAACAATACATATACACAACTGAACATTTTACAGAGGTATACAACAGTACAGATGCATAACAGAGTGCTTCCCAGCCTTCTTCACTTTCCTTGAAATGCGTTTCAAACTTTGTTTACAAGTCTCTTTCTCTCCTTATCAGCATTAGTGAGTATTCTCTCTTGGCTCTTGATCATTTAGGTAATTCACATTTAGCAACAAATACTTTTTTCTTCCAACTCAAATGGTTTCCCTTTCAGGGTGGGTTAAGAATCTCTTTCTTTTAGTTTTAGAGTTAGAGTTTGTCAGATTTACTTTCGCACTTTTCTCGTTTCTACTGGGACAAGTCTCAATGTTTCTATAATGACCTGCGCCTCGGTTCCTGTTCCTCCGGAGTTCCCCTTAAAGTTCTCTTTCAAGTGGGAACGTCTCAGGTTGCTTACGGTTCTGGTTCCTCAGTACGTTCCCTCTTCTTCGTTCCTCTCCTCGCCGGCATCTTCACCTGACATGGCTTGTTTTTTCACCCAGCTCTGGTGTTCCTCACTGGGGGACCGTGCCAGCTGTAGCGGCTTCCCCTCAGCGGTCTTGGCATCCTTAACCAGGCTGCCTGCCCACCACTGGAATCTCGTGGTCATGCCACGACTACTACTTCAGATCCGGTGGGGTCGGAGTCTCTTTTCGAGGGGATAGCTTCTCTGTTGCTGTTTCCCAGCAAATTTGGACTTGCGGGCTTTGCGCTTCCAGCTACCGCCTCCAGCTACCGAGATGCCCCTAATTCACCACAGGATCCTTTTTCCTCGCTTTCGCTTCCTTTCCCAGAGGTTAATGAATACTCTTCCTTAAATCCACTTGTCCCAGTGGATGTAGCCTTTTCACTTAAAGAGCCAGCTGTTCTTTTCCCTCGTGGGTAACATATTTTATCTTGCTCCTTTTTCAAGTCTCGACAATTGGAAGAATTGGATATGAGAGACAGTCTCATGTATGGATGTGAGAGACAGTCCTCTAAATGCCATTACATGGCTTGGCTTTGGGAGTTCCTCAAAGGAATGGGAGTCCTTGTCCTCTACGGGGGAGTCCCTCCCGGTGAGGTCCTACTTGCCTCGACCCCAAGGGAGGGTGTTGCAGAGCAGGCTCACTTCTGTACTTGTTCATACTTGAACCACCTCATGATTCAGGCGTTGGTGTCTTTCTGTAGACTCATCTAAGTTAAGGCAGAGTTATCCATAAGGAGTGTGAACTTTCTTCCGGTTGGATAATATCTTAGGTGTGTAGCCTGTTTTATAGCTAGGTCCTCTATTTCAACCGTAGCATTAGACTGCTCCCTGGGAAAAAGTATTCGGCTGGAATATAATACTGGGTGTTCCTTGGCATGGTACAGCACCTAGTCCCACTTTCGAAGCATTGGTTTGCAACAAAATCTCTTGGTGGAAATATTACATCTTCAAGATGGGGTTGTTTCAAATAATATGTTTCAAACCGTCAAAGGTTGCTTGATAATTTTTATCACATAGAAGTTTCTGGGGCTGTGAGTTTGTCTGTTAGGTTAGCAGCGATATATGTTAATGTTAATGTTAAAGGATATTTATACCGCGCACTATCACCACCATAGTGGACCCCTGGCGCTCTGGTGGATCTGAAAAAAAAGGGGAGTAGGTTAGGGCGCGTTAGTAGGACAAAGTCTGGAGAAAGAGCAAGGGAGCTTTGATGTGCTGTTGGCAGCTTCAGTTCGGTTAACACCGTTCGCTGAGCTTTTTGGTGTGGTATCCTGTCGGAGTCCGTTGTGTGCTGGTGTGTAAGGCTCTGTGTGGTGTGGTTGTTGTTGCAGTGTAGTGATGTGCGTGCAGGTTGCTGTGGTTTAAGAGGTATGGTTGTGTTTAGTTAGGATTTGAGATGTATATGAAGAGGGATGAGGTTTTAGTGGGGCTGGTTATTAGCATTGTTGTCTGGAGAAAGGCACACTCATTTTGTGTGTCTTTCGAGATTTGGACAAATGTCTTCCTTAACATGATCTAGTTTCAGCATGACAAGGCTGTCTCTCATCTCTCTGTCCATATGTTACGCTAGTTAGTCTCTACAATTCTATCTTTGTTGTTATGGGAATAATTAGGGATGAAATGTCTATAATAGTCGGTTAACCCTAGAAAGGTCATCAGATCTCTCTTGGTCTTGGGGTTCGGAGTCAGTTGCACAGCTTTTACCTTTTCAAGTTGGGGTTGAATTAGGTTCTTCCCTATGAAAAAGCCAAGGTGCTTCACAGCGGACTGAGCAAAGTGACATTTTCGTTGGTTAGCTGTTAGGCCTAAGTTTCTCAGAGCACAAGTGATTTCATATAGATGGTACATGTGTTCTGCCCAGCTATTACTGTGAATCACAATGTTGTCCAGATATGCCCCGCAAAATGTTGAATAGGGATTCAACATTCCGTCCATTAGTCTCTAAAAAGTGTCTGGAGCCTTATGAAGGCCGAAAGGTAGAACCTTAAATTGGAACAGGCCTTGTGGGGTGGATAAGGCTGTTTTTCCTGGTCTGCTGGATTTTATGGGACTTGCCAATAGCCTTTAGTTAGATCTAGGGTGGATATGTATCCTGCAGTTGCTAACTTATCAATTAGATCATCAATCCTTGGCATAGGGTAGTTGTCAAATAGATGGATTGAGTTTTCCAAAGTTTATGTAGAACCATGCGACTGATCAGGTTTATCGACTAACACAATAGGCGATGACCAGGGACTCTCAGAGGGCTCAATAACATCCGCCTTCAGCATTACCTCCCATTCTGTTTGAATTATCTTCTTCTGGGCTTCCAGAATTCTGTAGGGCTTTACGTTAACAGTTCTCCCTGCCGGGGTTCTAATATAATGAAAAACAATCAGTGACCCTTTCGATGTCAGAAAACTGTGCCAACAGATCTATAACATCTGCCTGTTGGGAAGGTGATAAGTCAGGTGAAATCAATGAGTCTTCCCTATCAGTGTCTGTCAGAAGAGTGGCCATCGTAACACTAGAACTCTCATTGGGGTCTGTTCTACACTCTTTAAGCAAGTCGACATGATAGATTTGTTATTTTTGTTTTCCATAGGACTGAGGGATGAGATAGTTTAGAAGACCTTTCTTTTCAAACACTTGATATGGCCCGTACCATTTGGAAACCATGTTGTATTCTGAGGTGGGGACGAGGACCAAGGCGGATTGTCCAACTGAAAAGGTATAGGGTACCGTGTGCTTATTATAGGCAGCCTGTTGTCGTTCTTGGGCCTGTCCTAAATGTTTCTTTATGATTTCTAACTTCCTGGCAGTTTGAGAAATGGGTAGAAGGGCCTCCCCTCTTTCTTCCTATGTCTCCTGGAGCATGTACAAGATGTGAGAAAATCAAACGTAGAGTATCCTAGGGATGTTTGGGTTTTTTGCCTGACAGCAAATAAAACAACTGAAATGTTCCACTGACCCATCGGTTTGCAGGTGGTATACCGAAGTTCTCAAAGTTTGGATATTGAGCATCTCCTTTAACACCTTCATTAACCGAGACATAAAGGTGGGACCTTGATCCATGAGGATCTCTTTCGGAAATATGACTCTTGAAAGAAAGGGTAGGAGATGTTTCAATATTTGCGACATTGTCTTATTACACAGGGGAAAGGCTTCGGGATATCGAGAGGCATAAACAACTATTTACTAGGATAAATCGATTACCTATAGTTTTGATGTTTCTAGAGGGACCACTATATCCATGGCAATCCCTGAGAAAGGAATGCAATGATGGGTAAGGGTTGCAATGGGGAGGCTGGGACTGGAGTTGTTTAGCATATCAGAACACATTTTTTGATATCTGTGAAGACACTGGAAAACCTAGCCAAACTAAAAAGCCTGATATCTTCGTTTCAAAAATGTCTGCGTCAGAAAAAGGCATATAGTTTTCCAACATGACAGTGAAAGAATGCTGCATTTAGTATCCAAGAAGAACACTGCTTGCGTAAGGAAACTGATGAATGACCTCAATACCTCTGAGGATTCAAAAACTGTAAATCCAGTCTCAGCTACGCAGTGGGAGAACTACTTTAGGAAATTGTATGAGATCAGTGTATCGGGCCCCAGTGAGCTCCACATTGTCTCAAACGCTCCTTGGGAATTTGAATTTGACAAACAGGATATCCTTGTCCTCATAAACAAATCTAACGTGTCAAGAGCAGCAGGGCCCGACGGCCTGACCAACGAAATTCTAAGAAGGGACCCAGACAAATGGGCAACCTTTATGGTTCAACTGTTCAAGACCATTTAGAAGGCAAAAAAGATCCCGTCGTCTTGGACACAATCAATCGTCGTACCGATCTTCAAGAAGGGCGACAGGTCCAACCCAAAGAACTACAGGCCTATCGCCTTTCTTGATGTGGTCGGAAAGATCTTTGCGGCTGTCATTTTGAGGCACTTGAATGCGTGGAGCTTGGTCTCTGGCCACCAGGAAACTTGGCAGGCAGGGTTCTGTAAGGCGATTGGTACAGCCCTCAACAACGTTATCATCAGTGTACTGAAATGTATGGTAAAACGGAGATCCATTAAATCCATCTACATCGCATCAATCGACTTAGAGCAGGCCTTCGACTCAGTCGATCAGAGAATTCTCTGGAACAAACTGAAAAGGTGGGGTTGCCCTCCCGACTTGAGAGAAGCAATGGAGGCTCTACATACCGACACTTCACTGAAGATTAGGCTGGATAGAAGGGGCACGTTATCCAACAGAATCAAATCCGAGAATGGGCTGAAGCAGGGTTGATGCCTTGCTCCTGCATTCTTCAGCCTTTTCATATCAGACATGGAAGAGGCATTCAAGCTATTGAGATGCTTTCCGCAGAGGATCGCAGGGATTGCAGTGTGCCATCTTCTTTTTGCAGACGACTTACTGCTGCTGGATCAAACCGAAATAGGCCTTGAGAGGCAGTTAGCAGCACCGGGCAGTTTTGTTAAAAAAAAAACCCTTAAGATCAACACAAATAAATCCAAAGTCCTAATTCTGGGGGAAGGTGGCAGGTCTAGAAAGTTCAAAACATTCCAATGGAAGCTGAACAGTGATTTCATCCAGGTGGTCTCATCGATGGTATACTTGGGGATAGCCTTGAACAACAGTTGAAACGATGCCCCTGGCGTGGCCCAGTTGAGAAGCAAAGCCAAAAAGTTGGCCTCCCAGGCACTGTTGATTAAAAACATGTATTGTAAATTCTCATGGCTTCCGCTAATCGACTTTTACAAAATGAAAGTCACTCCGATCCTCACGTACGCAGCAGAAGCCAGTCTCTTCATCAGTCCAAAGGAGGGGACCTTTTGGAAGAGAGTCATGCAGCTACCAAACTCACTCCCAATAGTACTTGTACAGAGAGAATTGGGTCTATCTTCTTTGTATTCCCTGATGGTGTGGAAATCACTGTGCCTTTATCGGAAATGTCAGGTTCCGCCCGGGAAATGTGGCTTCACGAGGCTGAAGGTCGCAATTGAGACCAAAGCGGTTCCACCCCTAAACACCTGGCGAGGAGCGTGCCAGTCCATACTAAAAAACATTGCACAGTCTGAAGATCTATTACTGGTCAACCCGACTGGGGTCAAGGCAAAGTTGTTGGACTTGGACTGGATCTTCACGAAGGATAAATCAATGGCTTACAAGACCACAGTCCAGGGCCCAGAAGAACACTTTAAAAGAGGAACGGTCCCACCATACTTGAAGAGGTTTCCATCCCAGGTGGAAAGGCAGAATTTTTATGAGATTCCGCTTTAATCTGTTCCCTACAACGGGGACTGTGGAAAGGAGAAAGAAGGTTCCGGGGGACAGGATCCTCACATGCTGCTTCTGCAGAAAAGGTGTGGAAACTCTGAAGCATCTTGTCTTGTTCTGTGAACCACTAACAGACATGAGAGCCAGGCTCCTGGGAACGTTCTTTGAAGAATCAGCCACCACATCACAGGAAGAATGGTGGCCAATCCTAAGGTGGGGGGCAGGAGGGCTGTCTTTGACGCTGGCACTTTTGAATTTGGTTAAGTTGATCTTTGGCATACTGGAACAAAAGGACACTAAAGACACAAAAGACAGCCTCACACTTGACGGACACAGGGGGCCTGGCTCCCTCTGAATCCTTGAACTCTTTAACCTCTTTGAACAGTGAAATTGTATCACAACTGCACTTGTGAGACACTTATATTCTTCGTCATTTTCTTTTAAATAGTTCACTGCTTTTTGTGGTCATTTTATTTTCACTTTTTTATGTATGTGTATCTGCATCTAAGGTTTTGTTTTAAATCAATTGATGCTAATAAAAAATAAAAAAAATAAAAATATCTGTGAATATTACCTGCCAATAAAATTTAAGGGTAATTTGAGTTTGGGTCTTCCCTACACCTTGATGTGTTGCAGTTAAGTGGGAGTGTGCCAGTTCTAATACAATTTGTCTGACTACGAGCGATCACTAGTTGTGTTCGATATACTCCCTCTGGGCTCACATCTCTCTGATATGAGTCCTTTTATTTTAAGCGGAAGAAGGGACAGGTTTTACTACATCCCAATTCTTCTGAGGTTATTCTTTCAAAGGCCTTTGTAAGGATGGGGTCCTTCCTCTGGGAGAACGCTAGATCAGGTAAGGGGACTACCTCTTCAGATTTTATGGTGACCTTTCACTCTTGGGGAGGTCTGCTTCACCAAACTCTCTAGATACCCTGTCAGTTTCTGTTTTGTCTGCTACTTCTTGAGGTACCAGGAATAAGGCTTTTTTTTGTATCCTTGGGCCACCATTTCTCCTTCCTTAACAGTATAGGCATTATTCCTGTGGTTATGCAGGAAACTCTTTTTTTTAAAACCTTTATTTATTGCTAACAGGTACAACACATATACATGACAGTTCATCAACATAATATATATGTTCAGGACCGCTCAAAAGGAGTTCAGGTATACATGGTCGGGACAACACAACATTGATGTCGCATCCTCATGGCGATTCCGTAGTGTCCGATTTCTGTGTATCTCTAAAATAGGCACGTAGTGGGGCCCAAATATCTTTAGGTCTACATACAGCTGCAACACTATGCAGGAACCTCTTAATATCTCCTCAGAAGTCAGGGTCTAAAATGGCAGCCATAACATCCAACCCATATCTCCAAGCCAACCATGATTTAGAAGCTAACCTAATAAAGGTCCCCTGTGGAGGGATCAGTGCAGACCCAATAGGAATCAGCCATCTCTGGCCAGAGGGTATTATGATTTCTGCAGTTCTCTGTAGATCTAACCCTATAGATCCCTCAGTTGCTACCGTTGGGGTTTTGGCATTGAAAATGAGTCTAGTGAATAGTACCAGTCCCCAACTTCTATCAGGCGGTATACATCCCACCGTCCCAGTGGATCTAGGTTTTTGCCATAAAGAGCCAGCTGTTCTTTCCTCTCTTGGGTAACATATTTTATCTTGCTCATTTTTCAAGAATCTACAATTGGAAGTATTGGATATGAGAGACAGTCCCCTAAATGCCATTTCATGGCTTGGCTTTGGGAGTTCCTCAGAGGAACAGGAGGTCTTGTCCCCTCAAGGGGAGTCTCTCCCGGTGAGGTCCTTCTTGCCGCAATCCTTGGGGAGTGTGTTGTGGAGCAGTCTCACTTCCCTAGCCTCACAGGGAGGGGCTCCCGTTTGGGGAGAAGTGATAAGTTCTCTCAGTTCTTCACACTCCAGGCAGCGTGCCTGCGTATCCGCTATCGCAAAATGCCTGCAGCAAGAAGTGCAGATCAATAAAACAGTAACGCCCGTCATAACTGCCTGGCTAGTGTGGCCGGGACAAGGGAAAACATTGTACAGTACAAGATTCAATGCACCATTTAAGCGTTCAGTCCCATCGCTGCAGAAAAAAGGACTGATGGGTGTTGGTGGTAGGTGGAGTCAGTGGGCTGGCCACGCTCACGCTGTGGAGCCTCCCACACAACTACATTTCTTAAAGGGCAACCTTTGTGCTGTGAATAGGTGTTCTGGTCCCATCCCCATAGGACTGACTGCCATAAATATGGAGGAAAAGGGACGTGACGTAAGAGTACAAGTTGTAAACAGCATGGATATGTAGGAGAGTATATGATGCCATGTGGTGGCATAGGCTTACTTACTCACATCCTTTCTGAAGAAAGCTCATGAATTACATTTCCCTTCTATCCACCAGGAAAGTCACATAGGGTGCAGATAGTATAAGAGGCATTGGCAAGGTAAGCGCAAAGTTAATTCAATGCCAAATCCTGTCAAGGCGTCCAATGGGTGGGAAAGGGAAATCCTTGGCCTCTGCACCAGGTGATTGTTGAGTTTCTCTTCTAGGATCACGTTCAAGGTCACTACACTTCGTGACACAGATATTACATATTACATAAAATAATAACTTGGAAGAAATCGGATATGCATGATATGTCCCTAGATCATCAAGGGGAAATGTGACCGTGTATGTTCTATGCATTACTTATCCTGAGAAATAACAATTGTTTAACAATAGAACAATACACTGGGTGGCTCCGCTCCTAATACTCCCTAAGTAATAAACATCCTACATGTTAGGTGAGTGCACGCAATTAACACAAAATGCTCTCTTTGTTCTTTAAGTGTGATTCTTCTCCGATACTGTGGAAACAATGTGTAGTTATAGATTCAAGGCACTTTTCCTTGTTATCGTAGCATTCCATGACTCAACTAGTGGTCGCTTTCCTGTGCAACCCCGTTTTTTGGCTATGCACATAATCTATTAAAATCCCTGTAAATAGCAACTACATGACACAGTATTCTCAGAATAGCGCTATCTTTTTCAAATCAACCAGAAGAAACATGAAAACATATTTTTAGCGTGACACCTTTTCATAAATCACAATTTAGCCTTGTGAGCAGCTCACAGTGAGATCCCTTCTACAGAATTTGCAATAGAAAGTGGTTTCCGGAAGCACGCCATGTCAGCAATGGAATCTCCAAAGTTCAGGAGACTAGCCTACAACATGCACTGAACGTGAGAGAAGCGTCGTAAATTAGCAGGGGGTGGTAGAAACCTAAGCTAAACACACCCTGCAGAAAACCACTTGAGTAAAATAGCAATACTACCGGTGGAACGCTGAGTAGTCGGACCAAATTCAAGCATTACCACTGGAAGAGTGGTAATAGTAGTGGTCTTCCTGGAATACCTCCAGTAGTAATCCAGAACATCAGCTTGGAATTGTGTTGACATTTTATTTCTGTGCATTTCCACCCTTATATTGAGGGTAGAAATGTAATTCTGCACAGTAGTGATGCATACCACTATTGTACTTGTTAAAAGCACAAAGGGACCATTTTGTGGACTAATCAGGTATGGTTGTGAGAGGTGGCCTTCAGAGATGCCAACATTTGCATCCCCACAGAATTAACTCCAAGGCTACAATCAGGCCCATAGTCAGGTACTAAATGGTAGGAGTAGCCAAGACCTACCAGAGTTGGTTAAATGAGAACCGCACATATCAGATGTCCAGATCTGGACATCATAAGACAGTAATCATGATTGGCTCTAATGGCACACGTTTCAGATACAAATGCTACTTTCTGTGATATAAAATGCAGTCGGATCTATGTGATCACTGAGACCACGCATAATTGCGACGGCCGAAAATGCGGACCTTTTTTTTTTAATTAGACCCTCTTTGCACCACATAGATATGTGGGGGGAGACCCCCTGCAGCCTCCTACTATTATAATATCCCATACCCCCCCCCACATATATATATGGTGTAAGGGGGTTTAAAAAAAAAAAGTCAGCATTTTCGGCCTTTGCAATTCTCAGGTCGACATTTTTGTACGATTCCAATGCAGTCTTATGCTGGACAGGATTTCTGAAGTTGTTCAAGGTATGTCTGTTTTCGGTGAGCTTGAAGGAATGGCAACACTTCATGAATGGAGGTCCTAAGCATTTTGCTAAGTGTCTGTAGATACAGGGGCACAGAGATGCATTTTTCTGGGCTCATTCTGTGGTGAAAAAAGGCATCTTCTGAGGAACTGCTTAGTCGTGCAAGCATCCGAAGGTGTGAGAACCACCGGCGGCCGCTGGGCCCTACTCCGAAAAGAGTGGACCTTGAAGAAAGGAGGTCATGAGAGGGCTCTCTAAATGCTAAAGGCTCTCTAAAGGCTGGCTCCCCTTTAAGATGCACAACTACATTAGCTGCACATACACAAGGCCCTAGAACCTTAGGAAGAGGCTGCATAAGATGATTGGACTCAGCCACTGATGAGTAACTTCAATAGTTTAGTTTCTTTATTTATACTGTGCGCCGATCCGTAAGGTAACTATGCGCCAGAGACTTACAGCAGGTTACAACATAATATAGACATACAAGATAATAACAGTAAGTGCAATTGACCGGGTTACATGGTGGTCGAGAGGCAGACACAGGAAAAAAAAGTACATTGATTAGTATGTCAGACAATGGGAGAGTTTTTGTTGACGAGCCAGGACTTAGTTTTTTCTCGGAAGGTCCAAAAGGATGGTTCTGCTCTAAGGTTCAAAGGTATAGCATTCCATTGTTTGGCGGCTAGGACCGGGAAGCTGGAGCCGCCTGCTTTTTCTAGGGAGAATTTGGGGATGGAAAGGCAGTAAGAGTACAACGTTCTGGTGGGTCTGTTTGAAGTGCGTTTGTTGAACTTGACTGCCAAGTATTTGTTGGCGTCATTAGAGAGGCATTTGTGGACGATGACGAGAGATCTAAGGGTAATTCTGTCTCGTACAGGCAGCCAATGGGCATCTTGTCTGAAGCTGGATATGTGTGGGTGCCGTGGGATACTCAGAGCCACTCTGAGGGCATTATTCTGCAGCACCTGAAGTTTGTTCAAATTGCGCTCTGAGGTGCCAAGAAAGAGAGTATTGCAGTAGTCAATTTTTGAGAGCACTTGTGCTCTGGCTAATGTAATGCAACTGGAGGGCGAGAGGAAGGCTTTTCAGGCATTGATGAACTTATTTGTATAAACTGTGGAGGAGGCTGTGGCGCTTACCTGTTTTTTGAGCGAGATTGTGGAATCTAAATAGACCCCTAGGGTTTTAATTTCTTTGGCCACAGTGATTAGGTTACCGTCTATGTTGATAGAAGCGTAACAGGGGTCCAGTTTGTTTAGACGTGGTTGGGAGCCGATGAGAAGGAGCTCAGTTTTCTTGTTGTTGAGGCATAAGCCGTGTTCTGCCATCCAGGCTGGGATTTCCAGGTAAAGGTTGTTGATCCGTGTGGAATCCTCTTCATAGCAACCTGATAGGGTAATAAGACCCTGGGTATCGTCAGCGTAATTTGTGTATGTGACACCCAGGTTATCAAGGCAGTTGAACAATAGCTTTGTGAAGATATTGTATAAGGTCGGCGAGACACACAAACCATGTCGGATGCCACAGAGGATGGGGATGGGGTAGGCTGAAGCCCCCAGTGAGAAGACCCGGGTGGTTCGGTTGGCTAGGAAGGATTGGACACAGGTGGTCGCCTGGCTGGAGAAAGCAGCTGAAGCCGTCAGATGTTCCGTGAGGATATGGTGGTCGACGAGACCAATGGCTGCCAAGAGGTCAAGCAGCAGGAGAATGGCTAGATTGCCCTTGTCCTTCGCCTTGTCCATCTGAATTTTTAAGTCCAGAAGTGCTTTCTCTGTTCCGTTCCTTGGTCTGAAGCCAGATTGTCTAAGGCCCAAAGGTTGTTCTCTTCAAGGTGCTTCTGGATTTTCAAGTAAGCCACTCTGTCTAAGATCTTTAGGAAGTAAGGGACAGTGGTGATTGGCCTGTAATTAGTAGGGTTGTTAGGGTCTAGGTTAATTTTTTTAGAAGGGGTATGACCCAAGCCTCCATGAGGATACTAGGTACTGAGCTCGTTTTGAAGGAGGCGTTGATTAGGGCTGAAGTGAGAAGAAATGATTGAGTCTCTGAGAAGACAGCCTATTTTCAAAAGAACCCAAGCAGCTGCATTCTGGAGTTTTTGTAAAGTTTGGAAAGTTCAGTCATTAGCACAAAACCACACAATCTACAGTGGTCATGAAAGAAATTAGTGAAACTAGTTCTACCAGGGTATGATCGTGCTATACCTGGTAAATTGTTGCGGGTAGTCCAGATACTTTTGGTTTTACCATCTTTTAGTAGGAGGACAGAGCACACCTCACACCATACTTGTTATACATCAAAAACATTGAATCCGACCAGTTTTAACAGCCTCTCCCCAATGCCCATCCCACAGGACAATCCCCTCCCTCGTGTCTGCTGTCTTTGCTTTCACAATGAAACACATGATGAAACCAAACTGTATATGTGTGTTGCATGCATCACAAGGCCAAAACCATATACACGTTAGTGCTACCCTTGCCCACACAGATTACTGATGCAGTACTAACATCAGCAGACCTTGCTTCACTAACCTTCATCAAGCAACAATGTTTGTCTCCAAACACACCAATTCCTCACATCAGGATAAACCAGACCATCTCCTCCTCTATGCTCCATTTGTCACCTCCCAACTAGATCATAATTCTCCCCAATTCTAAATGTGAAGGAGCTTTAAGAATCCTTTACTCATTAGATAACGTATTGTTTATGGCCAGTGCCAGGCGGCTTGACTGGCCCGAGCAGAAAAAGCAAAGGCAAGATGAATCCCCACCAACCTTGCTCAGGATGAAATCAGACTCATTCCCTCAGGCAGAAATGGCACACTCCCTACAATACCAAAGTCAATCTGAATTTCCATCTTCATCTTAAAATTACATAGCTATGGGTTGGAAGAGCAAAACTGCCTGCTACACAGGCAGAATTCTAGCCACCCTCTCCCTCATAAAAGGCTCCTTCTCATCCCTCATGAGTTCAGCTGCCCTGGGGAAATCTGAAACCCCTACAACTCTCATGCCTTTTGGAACGTACTCACTTCTCACTTAATGTTCAAAGTAAAACACTTCATTAAAAGGCTAAACTAGCAAGATGTGTGCACCCTCCAGGTATACTCTCCTTGCTTCCTCTTTGAACTTTTCCTATTTACTACAACCATCCTCCCTAGATTTCCTTACTGGCCTATTAATCTCCCATATCTGTTGCTGGTCTTCAAGAGTAAACTAATAGTAAAACAATAGTAAATTCATACTGCTAATATCCAAAAGCTGGCTCTCTCCTTAAAGATCTCCTTGAATGGCCCATTCTTTAAAACCATGTCCATCTCCTCTTCAGATCATTACTAAAATACAGCTACGTGCCCAGGATAATCAACATTAATTATTCCAGACCCCTTCTCAGATAATGAAAATTAACACCTAGTAATCCTTCAAACTTCAGATAAATCGCCAACGTGCAATGCTCAACCAAAACACTATTAGTATGCAGGCTATGAACAGTTGAACATTTTAAATAAATCCAGGTTTCTCCTAGACAATGCACAGTTTTTTTTGTGTTATTGTATTTTATTGTTTTAAGCGCATACCTAGTTTAAGAGCAGTGATGGGAAGGGGTCACCCCCCCGGCACTTTAAAATAAGGCAAGATGCATTTGAGGCACTGTAATGAACCAGGGTGAGGGGGATCAGTGAAAGGGGTGCTTTCCCGTCCAGCCGGACCCCATGCTAACATCATCAATTATGGCATATTCATATGGTGCGGCCCAAGGTACGGGTGGCATTGCTATTTTGCGTAGATATTAATATTCCTAGGTAGAAGAGAAGGCTTGCACGGTAAGAACGGTAAAGGCGGCATTGCATGCACAAGGCCCAAATCCACGAGGCAACGGAAATCTCCAGTCATGCCCGAGCTCCCATGAGGACATTTCGCACCCCCACCGGCCGCACTGTTTGTCCATTGTTCTTGAAAGGGTTGCGAAGATGATATCTTTCACCCAAGGGGAATGTGCCCTACAAGGCCGCGATTAGAGGCTGGTGCTTGGTGGGCATGTTATCTCACTTTGGCCAAAGCACGAACCGACCCATTCCCGAGTGACCACAAGTTATATCCCATATAACTGACAAAACTCTAAGATCCCTGAATTCCATCACACCAGGTGCCCTTTGACCATCAACCCCAAAGTAACAAGTCCTGAAATGTTCAAAGAGGATGGACAGGATGGATCGTTGAAGCAACAATCTTGTGATTTGTACTGCGAGGTGCTGGGAGGGATACATTATAGTTCAAAACGAGGGTCGGACCTTGGAGTTGGATGGCACAGAGGGAGTGACTGAAATGTGAGGGTGAAGGTTAGAGTGCCCTGGAAACTCCTGTGTGCCTGTTTTGACGCCTGCCAAGTGCATGGTATGAGTGATAAACAAGCTGTATAGTAGCAGTATAATTAAATTGTTGTCTGACCTTGGACGTTGAAGATGAGCCTACAGCGCCCACGTGATGGAAGATGGATGGACTGGGCTGGGACCAATAAAATGCCATCCCATATGGATAAAGGCAGCACCTGTAGAGGGTCCATCCAATCAGCCGCACTTGTTGTCACCATATGCATTGCATCATTATGATGAAGTTTTTTTCTTTAAATGTTTCGGCTTGTACCTCGTTTTAGCAGAACGTTCTTGGCAGCAGAGTTCTTTGCTGTTGCTCTCATCTGCGCACGGGATTAAACTTGATATCCTTACAGGATTGACTTGGGCCTTCCTTCCCTAGCGGGTTGTATTTTATCTGGTGTGAGCGTTCAGGTACTTGCTTTCAATAGTGGAGCCTTGTACAGAGTGTGGGTAACTGACATTTGGTCTGGCATCTTTTAACAGCGCAGTACTGTGAGGTCTGTGCGTCAGTATGTGCATCCATTGGAATTAGTCCTTGGTCAGATGTTGTTGAAAAGAGCCGTATTTTGAGGGATTTGCGAAATTGGAGAATTGTGGGGGCATTCCGAGCAGACACAGGGATCGAGTTTCAGAGGGTGGGTGCATGACAAGAGAAGGATTGTTTGCGGATCCTCTCTTTGCGGACAAGTTGCAGTTTAAACCGGTTGGTAGATTTGCTGCGCGAGGAGCGTGTGCCACCAGATATGTGGAGCTTAGCTGCTAGTTACGCTGGTTTGCTACTTGTGACAGCTTTGTAGATGATACATGCAGGCTTCAAGTGGAAGTCAATGTAGTTCATGTAGCAAAGGGGTCATTCGGTCACATTTCCGCACTCCCGTAATAGGAAGTGCTACAGCGTGGTGGACTGATTTCAGGGGAGCCAAGTGAGCAGCTGGGAGTCCTCTCAGGAAAGCATTTCCCCCATCGATGTGCAAGACCACAAGGGCCTGCACTATGATCCGGAAGTCCTGCAGCAGGGTGAAGGGTTTGATATTTGGAAGGGTAGACATTCTGAGCCAGGCTATTTGGCCCTTCTTGGTTATGTGTTTCTGGAAGCACAGATTGCTGTCAATGGTGAAGCCTAAGGATTTTGCTGAGTCTGAGAGTTATGGATCAAATCCTTATAGGCGCATATCATTGAGCCATTGTTGGGCAAGTTGTTTTTAGCAGGCGGACCAATGAGGACAAATTCAGTCTCAGAAGGGTTTAGTTTAAGGTAGGCAGTCGACATAGAGGATGGGATGATAGCTAGGTAATCGCAGAGATGAATGATGTCCTGCACGCTATTTACTCTCATGTACAACTGAGTATCATCTACATATTGGGGATGGCTATACTGGGATATTTGAGGAGAGTTCCCATAGGCTCCATGTAAAGGTTTATGCTCAGCTCGCCAGGGAAATCTAAAAGAATTGTCTACCTGGCATGAGAGTGAACCAAGGGGAGACACTGCCACTATGCAAGTCAAGGGCCTGCACTCCAAAGGAGGGTCGGGTCCCTAACGCAAACCTGGGAGGATTCAGACACTTGACAGAAGAGTGATCGAATGCGATACAAAGCTGTATTATGTATGACTCGAGGACTGGAACCCCAGAACAGGGATATCTGGAACCCTGAAACCAACCAGAAAGAGTGCCTAAAAGTATAAGAGACTAAGCTAAGTGTTTATAACATAGTAGTGCAAGTCCGAGACCCGCACCCACATGAGAAGTAAAACAAACATTAGAATAAGGAAAGGCTTAGTTTGGTAAGGGGAAGAGCCAAACCATTTTCCTGGAAGTCTGGGCTCTGCCTATGCAAGAAACCAAAAAGCCGGAAACATATGACTCCTTACTGATAAAAAGGATCCCCACTTTTGTAAGGCCTTAATGTGGTAGAATGCCAAAAGGGTGTACAAGAGACAATCCTTCATATATTTAACAATGTTAAAGGAGAATATACATTCTCGGGTAAAGGAGCGCCATCATTACCTTTTATTTTAAAGCATGACTTTCCTTATTACTTAAACATCTTCAAAGCTGAGAACTTTTCTGTTTGGCGAAAATAATATGAACACTTTAGACTTCGAGAAAAGACTTTCCTTGCACATTTATCTTAGAATATTAGTTGTAGGGACAGAAGTAGAATTTGTGGACATAATAGAGACTAACTATAGTTTCGGACTGCCTGACATTTTCACTAGTTTCTTTTGACGTAGGGAAATCCCTCCTAGGCATAGGGACAGAGAGACCTTGTCTAACCTTATAGTTATTTAATAAATGTCTTTACCAAAAACATATAACCTTTATGTCTGAGTCTTAACTCTGACCCCTTACAATACCCTCAAGATTTTTCAATGCATACTCTATTGTATACCTTGGTGCATATGCTCTTCAGAATACCATGTTGGTCAGATAGATAGATCCCCTTATGTGTTCCCTAAAGGTCTCCAAGACCACAGTCCAACAATCCACAGAGAGTTTATTGTGGCAAAAGAATTCCAGGATTTCATTTCTAATGTGTAATGCAAATTGGCCATCTTTAATTAAGTCCCTTTTGAATCTCCACGGGAGAGGGTGGTCTCCTCTCCAGTGGCTCCAATTCTATTGATATTGTAATGGGGAATGGTCGGACAGGGTCCTCAGAAGTACAGTATTGTCTATCCCTGCATTATACGATTCTGTTGAGGCTAACCAATAATCCATTTGAGTGTAACTTTTGTGTGCTACAGAATAATGAGTGTATTGCCTTTCACTTTCATATTGTTATCTCCAGACATTTTGTAGGTTAAGAAATGACAACAAATCTCATAATTGGATAGTGGTCTTGGTGGAATTTCTACATCTCTCAGACGATCTGTCTAGTTTCACATTTAAAACTGTGTTAAAATCCTCCCCCACCGATAAATGTGTGTCATAATAGGGAGCCCATAGCCATAGTTGGGCCATAAATATTTACACAGTAAATGACTCGCCGAAAAGCTTCCTGTGAACCAGAACTTAGCACCCCTCTGGGTCAGATAGATGTGTTGTTGCCACAAAGGGTATTTTCTTGTGTATTAAGATCATTACTCTGCGAGCAGATCTAGTGAAAGATGCAAACCATTTGCCTGACCCCAATCTCTAGCAATTGATCTTTGTTGTTCTGCCAACAGATGGGCCTCCCTTAAGAATAACACATTATCTATATGGCTCCTGCATAAGCGAAAACCTTCCTCATTTTAATCATATCATGAAGTCCTCTAACATTCCTTACACATGCAATTCAAGGTATCTCTGAAACCTTTAACAATAAGATCTATGGCAAATGAGAAACCTGCTGCTGAATTGCCCATTGCATATAATAAAGGTCCATTCTACTGTTCTGATGACTAACAGATCTAAACCCAACCCTACCCCCTCCTCCAGCACTGTTTCCCCAACTTAATGGAGGATGCACCCTAGCCATTTAACAACCCAAGAACTGTGCACACAGTAGGGGGGAAGTAGCTTCAACTTCAAACTGTTACAAAAGCATATATTGTTTGGGATTAATAGCAAAACCACTGCTTATCTGTACCCAACCAGCCTAACTTCAGCTTTTCTTGAGGTTCTGCCCGATGAACTGTTGTGATTCAGAGGTTGTAGTGAAAAAGTTGGTTTATTCCAATGAATAATTTTCAGATTTGTTTAACACAGCGATGACACAAACCTGTCCGCAATGTGGCTTGGTCAATGCGGACCTGATGCATATGTTTCGTGCCTGTGCGCTGTGCGCTCTTTTTGGGAAGAGATATCCCACACATTAACCAAGATCGGCCTATCGTCAGATTTGTTCCCTCCCAAGGCATGCCTCCTAGGTATCTTCCAGAGTCCCAAACGGACCAAACATGTTAGCAAACTGCGGGATTTGGCGTATATTTTGGTGAAACGGAGGATTGCATTGGGCTGGAAGGCATGTAAGGGCCCAGTGACAAACACATGGCTAAGAGACCTGCAGAATTGGGCACAGGCAGAAAAGGTGGTATGGCAAGAGGCATCCCGCAAGGGCCAGGAAGAACAAAACATGAATCTGATGGCCTGGAAACAGTTGATACAGGAACTAGCGTCCTCTGCACAGGACGACGCACAGACACAAATACATGTACCATCCCCAATAATGGCATGAGAGATGCGTGGATGGTTCAGGCAGTATAAATCGGTATACGGGAGGATAAAACAGGTGGAATAGGCAGGGGGGATGGTGGGAGTAGGGAATGTAAATCAGCTGAATAATGTGATGTGTCATAAGATAATGGTTATTGAGTGGTGTATGTTATGTAGTGTTTAAATCAATAAAATTGTTTAAAAAAATAAATTCAAATAATAATAATTTGTGGTATGTAGCTTTTGGTACAAAACTGTATGCAGGTGGAGGAAGTTTTGGATGTCCAAGAATGTTTTCCGAAAGGCTTGTACTGACGGGGTGAAGTCTGCACATATATGAATATGAGAACTTCCATACTTAATTTCTGACATTTACCTTGCTGCTTTCAAAATTAAATTGCAATTTCTATAACTAAAGATCCTTGCGTAGGCCTAGGGCCTAATAGGTTGTCCCGGAGAAGGTCTGAGGGTCAACGATCTGTGCGCTCTCTCAACTTGGAAATGTTGTGACAATACTAGGTTTCAAGGGGCCATGTGATGCTGTGTCGGGCAAGCCAATAATGCAAACATTGTTCCGGCTTGATCTAGAGTCCAAAATTTCATTCTTAGCCTTGACTTCAGCTAGCTCCTTTTTCAAAACAACAAGTTCTGATTCATGTTTATCCTCCTTGGCTTCCATTCCAGTTAACCAGTATTCAGCTTCATGGTTGTGTCCACAAAGTTGCTCCTCTTATGTTGTGAGGCTGCCATCCTCAGGGTGTGTCAATTGTGCTGTCAACAGATCATATAGCAGACTTCAGCTCATCAAACAACTCAGCTAAACAGATATCTTGCCTACCCTGTGTCAGCTATCTCTGAACTTGGTCTCACATTGTCGCGCCTCCCAGGTTGCCATTGGATCCACTTTTGGACTTAGCCTGCTTGCTCAAAGGTTGGCAGCAAAGTTCTCCTGCAAGGATTGTGTTTTATTGGAGACAGATTACTGACATTTTGCATAGGATAGGAATCAAAGGCTCAGGAAGGTTACTCAGTTCCCAGCTATAGGCAGGTATATTGAGGGTTGAGGCACATAAGGGGAATTCACTCAGCCTCTTAATGACCATATTTTCCTGCACATTAGCATGCTACTCAATCCACTCCACCCTTCTCCCAGCATTCGTCCGGTTGTAATATTTCTCTGGATCGACACAGGTGGATATCTACTTCCACCCACAACTGCGTCATCGAGATGCAGGGATGTTGTTTCTTTTCCCTGGAAACTTGGATCTCAGGAGCACAGCGACTGGCACAGCACCATCACAGTCACTGCTCCCCCGCCAACAGCTTGTGCCGGAGGAAGAGCGAGTTGATGGTACCGGTGGACTCTGCTCTGAGACAGGTATGGATCTCGGGCACGCACGCAGATATTTCAGGAGTCTACAGGGGGTTTGCAAAGCCTCACCCTTACAGATATGTCTCCTCTTGCTGCCGCTGGGAACGCCACTGGCTGTTAAAGCTTGCGGCTGATAGCGCCCCGTTACCCAGCAGTCTGCACTACACCAGAGGGGATATGGCAGCTGACAGGCAGGTCCCAAGTTGGCCTCAGCTGCTCGTAACACTATGCCATGCAGCAGCCACCGAGCTGCGTCCCCCACTGATCTCCAGGCCTGCCACTTGCGTTGCTTCGTGCTTCTGCACCCCCACATGCACTGACATATTGAAGAGGCAGCGCTAATCAGACGATTTTATAAAGGATGTGCAGGTGTCTGTCGGAGTTTAACGCTTAGGTGGCCATCTTGGTTGTGGCACCACAGTGTCAACCCTCCCCTTATCTCCAAAGAGTTATTTGCTTTGATGCGGAAGAGGTTTACACCACTGAATGGCATGTCCAAGCATTTACACTGGGCATCTTGGGCGAGCCCAGATGTCCTCATCCACAAGTGTTGCCTCACAACCACACCAGGGCCATGCATCTAGGCGGTTCCATGTCTTAAAATTGCAGAAAAAATGGCTGTGAATACAAAATATTGTGGCAAAAATGCTGTGGTTTTTTGCGCCACAATCATGTAAAGGATGTGGGAGACACCACCGCAACCCCTGGACTCTATATACCATTTAAGGGTCCAGTGTGGGGGCCACTCCCGCAACCCCCGCTCCCCTTAAATGGTATAATGGGGTACACCTTTACTGGGTCAAACCATGGGATTTTTGCTGCGTTTTTTTTACCAGCAACATTTTGCCACGATTTTATTACCTGATACCATCTAGGCATACAACCCATGGAATCTAGGCCCATTTACAAAAAGAGTCTGGCCATTTCTTTCCTGTTGTGGATCATTGGTTAGACTGGGCCCTGTATGCCTGGTGGTGAATATTTACCATCCATGCTAGCCATGTTCCAAAGAAATTTGGTGTACCTGGCTATGGTACAGAAAGTCTTAATGCAATTCAAGGCAATACTGCCAGAGGCAAAAAACTTCCTACTAAAAGTGTCAGACCTCTTAGATTCCCTATCCATATGGATGGACAAGACAGTCATAGAATGCCCCCCTGATGTAGATGTCTGCACCATGATGCTTTCCAGTGTTGGGTTAGATAAAAGGAAGACTAGGTCACCTGGATTTGGTTGATGGTTTTCAGGCAAAAGTCCTACAGACTGCTGGAATGGAAAAAGGTAACCTGGCAGGATATGTTCTGTCAAAGCTTCACTGAATGAAAAAAGCATTTTATGGGAGGCATACTGTTTTACAATGTCAATAATATTTTATGATTTATTTTATTTTTTTTTATTTTTTAGGATTTCGATAAGAGCATGGGCCTTGAAATCAATAAATGGTGCCTCGTGGCCCAGTGAATCCCCAGCACTGCTCAACACATTATGGAAGGATCTAAACTCACTTCCCAATGCCAAAGCTGCCATCTAGGTCTCTGAAAGCAGGGAGATGTCCAATCCAGATTCCTCTTGTAGGCCACTATCACAAAGACTGCCACCAACCTCCAGACCAAATGCCACATCAACATCTTCATCTCATGTACATGAAATAGGTATCCAGCTGCCAATGGAACCAGCATTGAGACTGGTGCTGGAAATAAAATGCTGCAAAAATGGGCACTGGCAGTTCTGACATTGGTGCTGCCGGCTTTAGTTCAAATGTTCGAACCCCAAGTCTGCAGGCATAAGGTGGTGAGATGGTACATGGCCTCAGTTGTCCAATGAAGGAGCAGAAGGAAGCGTAGAGAAAGCTGGTATCAGGTGGAGAGGTGCTCGCTAAGGTGACAGGTGCTTCTTTGACAATGTCAAGCATAGCCTGCATGAAACCCTCCCGCTTCGTGGGAGAGCTTTCCACTCACTTCAATCATAGTTGGGCCAAATCTCTCTACATGAAATCTTCGGAGTGAATGACTGGTGAAAATATCATCTGCAAAAGTCACTACGAGATGAAGAAGGTTTACTTCAGGACCTTGATGTAGTGCTTCTTGTTTAAGGAAGGTTCTGGGACAGAAGGCTTTCCAGACTCAGGGGTTTGGTATGCTGCTGAGGGAAGGGACGTGCCCCATTACTACCAGCCTTATTTAAGATCTTAGCCACATATTCATGCAGAGCCTTGGGAATGATAAGTCTTCTGTATTGCAGTGCTGCTTTCAACACCACATGCTACAGCACACGGTCGAACTATTGTATTGATGCACCCCACCCAGGATAAGCAATTTTTAAAAGCTTAGAGGGTGTACTTTTTGAGACTTTGTTAGATTGTGCAATGTAGTTATGTTATGTTTTAAGAGACCGTTAAAGAGAAACTAGCAGAGAGGCTAAGGAGTCTCAGGGCCCCATTTTCCCAAACACCATATGGAATACAAATAAAGAAGTGTGCATCCTACCTGTGTGCTGTTGTCTCCTTTATTATAAACACCCTTCAGTTCCATCCCCATTTCTCATCCTTGCACCTTCGTCTCACTTATCAGTCATCTTCCATACTTGTTCTTTTTCCTACCATTATATTTGAGTCGGACATTAGGAAGACTGATGAGTGGAGTAGATGACTCAGTAATCAGAAGGACTTGTAATGAGGAGAAAGGAGGGAGTTCTAAAATGTATGATGTACTTTGGTTATCCATCTTGGCTTTTACATGGTAACATATCATCCACTTTGAAATCATCGCTGAACATCCTATGATAATTTTTGTTGCAACCCCTGTAATATTGATCTACTCCTTTCCACACTCCCATGAAATCTACATTTAAATGTCACTGACAAATCATTGCAACAAAGCTGGGGACAGGTTCATAATGTCACAAAGCCAAGGGGGATCAACACACAGACATCAGCTTATGGTTTTTAATAATTTCTTTATTCAGGGAGGTCAGTAGATATGCAAATAGGTCACATGCCGATTGAGTTCCCAGACTTCAGACCCCACCTCGGTTTCTGCTATCTCTACTCCCCTTTTACTCTTGATATTGGCAACATCCAGGGAGACAAGGGGTAGGCAAAGATCTTTAGAGTATTTGATGTAAATCTGTTTGGACATTGGGTTCTCTCCACAAAAAGAAAAACAAAATAAAGAGGTTATACAACTCTAATAAATGTTGCCTAAAGATCCACTACCAAGATCCTGTTTTGGGAGTATTTCAGCCACTTGGAAGTTAGTGATAATATATATTCCTTTAATATCCTGGTCATAGCATCAACGCCCCACGTGTCTTTTTATCTAGCAGTTGACTTTTCCTTTTAGGTTTCGGGAGGTTGCTCTTGCTTTCTCAGTTTCCAATCTCTTGTCTGACTTTGTTGGAGCCACTGCTCGGATTGTAAGAGGTCTGTACCTAAAATTACAGCCTCTGGTAATCTGACCAAAATGGCCAGATATGCCTAAATCTGTTCAGTACGAAACTGCAGCTGGGCTTAAGCATACAGTTCCTTATCTTCATGTAATTAAGTAATGGGTAGAGCCTTTTTGGGGGTCGGGGTAGACAAATTGGCTTGCACTGTGGCATGCCTGCTCGGAGACTCAAAGAGAGATCTGACTGACTGTCCCTAAGTTTCCACCAACAAATAATATTTTTCCTCTCCATGAGGCAACATAGCTTTCTCACCGGGATACTCTGAATCATCAAAAATGTCATGGTTCAGCACTTCGGCATTCAATAGTTTGGCACGGGAGGTGGGAAGGTAGGTTATTCCTTGTGATATGCCCCAGACTTCCACAAGCATAACCTTGTGCAAGTAGTTCTTTAAGTGCTGGTACATCTGGTCTCTTGGAATGATGGGGTCAAGACAACGGAGTTGGACGTACGCTAGTTTTGGTGGAAGTTACCCGAGTCGGCCTAGAAAGCAAAGGGGTCCCACCTGAATCCAATTGCTGCAGTGTAGGTAGTCTCCACACCATTGCCTCTGGCTATGGTTGGTGCCACTATTGAGCTCTCTGATGGACTGTATACATGTAGTAGCAGTAAAATCTATTTATAACGCACAACCTCTCAACGGGTGAGCAGTATTAAGGTGCACCAACAGTTAAACGTTAACACAACACATCAATAAAACATAACATTACATTAATACAAACACTAAAATCAAGGAACAGGGTTTACACCCACAACATACCGAGAATAGAACATGTCCGGAATAGGACTTCTAAAGAAATGTTTAGGGAACAACAAAAGGCAGACAATTATGCTTAAGTCTGAACCTAAAAGCTTGCAATGTAGTGCCCTTTCTAATAACAATTGGAGGAATGTTCCATAGGCAACACCCTAAGGTGTGAAACAGCCTGCTCACAAAATGGGTTTTATTGTATTTACCCCTTACCAAAAGATCCTTAGAACTGGACCTGAGAGAGAAGGTTGGCATATAGGGCTGAGCCTTATTCAGCGCGATAACAAGGGGAAGCACCATTTACAGTCTTCCATATCTCAGTCAAAAGTCGTATTTCAATTTGGGTCTCTATTGATAGCTAGCGCAATGACCTCCTCACCTCCAAGATATGGTCAAATTGTCTTAAACCGCAGATCACCCATACTGCACAGTTTAGCACAGCCTCAAGTTCAGTGAATAGTTTTGTTGAAATACCCAAATGACTAGATAAACAATGTTGAACTCAATATAATACAACTGGATACTACTGCTTGCACCAGGGCTTTAACATATTCTTGATCAAGCAGATTAGAACATCTACTAAAAGTGTGAAGATAAAAATGCGCACTTTTAGCCAGCGCAACTACCTGTTTGGCAAAGGTCGGTTGTTTTTCAAATACGACACGCAAATTCCTGACTGACTCCACAGGTAGAGGGGGTGCTCCAAGACCAGCATGCCATAAAAAGGCAGAGGAGACCAAGCAATAGGATTTCTGTTTTGTCACCATTTAATCATAAGAAATTGTCTTGCATGCAGCGTTGCACTACGCCTAGTCATTCTTCCACAGCACGGCCTTCATTAGAGTTGCTGTGAAGATCAACCATCGGCATATAGCTGATTTACCGGGCCTCCATCAATTCTGCCAATGGATACATATAGACATTAAAAAGGAATGGAGATAAGGCCAAGCCCTGTGGCACACCACAGGATAGCAGACAGGTAAATCAGCTATATGCCGAGACATAATTGCCCATTTGGACCCTCTGTTTTCTATTCTTAAGGTAAGAGCTCAGCCAAGCTAGGGCTGAACCAGAAATAATATTTACTCCTTCTAAACATTGTGAAAGGATACTGTGCTCCACAGTATTGGAAGCTGCAGAGAGGCCCAAAAGGATAAGGGCAGCCGGAGTACATCTATCTCTCAACTCCAGCAATTTTACATGAATTAATAAAACCGTTGTTTCCGTACCATGTCAGGGATGCAATCCAGATTGCATACCAGCTATGAAATTGCCTACTTCCAAAAAATGATATAGTTGATTGGGAGCCTCACCTTCCAATAGCACACCATGATCTTTAATAAATCTGGGGGACAAAGATGCAACTGCAGGTTTCAGGCCATGCACTTTCTTAATTATATCTGCACTAGAAAATAAATTAAAACCGTTAAAGTGCCCACGTTTTTGGGAGATAGTAACAGGCATCAGATATAGTAGCTTAGTGTCCGTTTGGATAGTTACTTCTAATGTCAGCTGATGAACTGAATGCCGACCATTCAAGGTTGGGAGGCGGGGATGCCACAAACTGTTTCATCACTAAGTGGCTCTTCACCTCCTCAAGAGTTAACTTTCCAAGTTACTTCTCCAGAATGTAGCAGATCCGATACCCTACCTATTAAAGAATGTCTTGGGGTAAACATTGGATGTCCTGTAATTGCTGACAATGGTACTCCTTGTCAAAACCCAGACGTCCAAGTATTTCATCTCCAAGAGTCTCAAGGAGGGAGATGGGTCTTCCCATACGAGTTAAGCACTTCAAAGGATGCTTGGTGTGCACTTGTGGAAAAAGGCCTCAGCATTGATCAGAAATCCCTGATAACACTACGTTTTTTATGGTAATGTGTCTTCTGTCTTTGATTCACAAAGTAATATGGCCCAGACGAAGAAGAGCCAAAAAAACCTTCAGAGTAATACCTGGTTGCCTTACCATAGTACTGAGAAAAGTTGGACCCAAAGAGGCATAGAGATTATCTCAACAACAGTAAATACGGACTTTAACCTTAGACTGGGGAGGATCCAGCCACAGGAAATAAAGAGCAAGAAAGGACTGGGAAAACAGAGAGCAGTCGGAGTGAAATCAGCCCAGCCCGGGAACTACAAACCTGGGAATGCGAAGCCACAAGAAAGCAGATCCCCTGCAGCAGGGAGATTCTGGAATGGTTGACGGTGAACTGCAGTGAAAGCCAAGCTCCTGACCAGTAGAAGAGTGGGAAAGAAGCCAGCAGTGGTCTGACCTCTGGGAGGTGGACTGTGTCATCCTGCAGCTGCACCGAAGCTGTGTGGCCCAAGTCTCTGTGAAGCATCAAGGCTGAATCGGGGAGCGGATTGAAGGAAGCAGGAAGTGCTGAAGCAACACAAGTCAACCCATCACCCCAGAAAGAACCGGCAATTCAATCCTGACATGCTACAGATAATGGGAAAAACAGGAGACCCAGTAGGAGACTGGGGCAGCTCAAGAGTCAAGAGAGTCTTGGGAGTAATCTGCCTCGTCACAGTAGCGACAGCCAGAGAACCAAGAGTCAAGAGAACCTCAGGAGTAATCTCCCTCGTCACAGTAGTGATACTCGGAGAACACAGAGTCAATACAGCATCAGAAGTAAACTCCCTAGTCACACTAGTGATATCTAAAGATCTAAGAGTCAAGAGTGCATCAGGATGACTCTTCCTCATCACAGTGATAATCCAAGTAGGATTAAAGAGAACACTAGACAACCGGAGCTGTCTTGAGGTAATCCACAAATGTCAAAAATCAGGGAAGAATTGTTGTAACTGTAAATTAAGCTTTCAGGAGCTCTTGGGAAGAGTTGAAAAGACGTTTGAGGACTATTGCCAAAGACTATCCCAAGACAGCCCTCAGGACTGTGCAAGGTAGGTCAGGAGAAAGGAGTAATTCTTCTAGTACTATTTTCATTTGGATGCGGAACCCTTTTGTAGATTAGAGGTAGAGTTAGAGTAGGTTTTTGGACAGAGGACGGACACTTTAAATTTGGACAAACATCCTGAGGACCAGCACCCGAGTTGATATTTGTTTAGGTAGGGATAACCCTTTAGAGATGGGTAGAGGTAGGTTATTTTCTTTATTTGTTAAATAAAACTTTGTTGAAATATGCCACCCCTTTGTCCGACTCCTTACTCCACGACACCACAAAAGTCAGTTGATGCTTGAGCATTGGGACTTCCCTTGTTCCGAATGCTTCTTTTCTCTGCGTACTCCTGCTCTATCCTCCTGATCTATTGTGGTTGATGATATCTTGAATAGGATGTGCAAGGCAGAATATACTACCTCTGGTAGGAGTAAGATGTGCACAATGTTCCTGAGCATGAAACACGTAAATCCTGAAAGATACAAAGGGATATCATTCCCGAACAGAAGGCATCGGTTTGGATTTATCCTCTATTGCCTAACAGTTCAGTGCCATCAAACTCCATTTCCAAAACTCTGCGCTGCATCGCCAGACAAAAAGGGCCCAGCCTTCATCCAGGTCTGTATTCCTAATACTGACCCATTGTCTAATTGACCAGAGCCAGTGCTGGTGGTATCCACTGCAAAACAATGGTGTTATATGATGCTATCTCGCTTGCACAAATCAGCTTCTTTACCTCTTCCTACTTATCCACGAGTAAGTATTGGATTTGGGGGAACAGAGAGAGGTGTCTTAAAACCTACATTCCTAGATCCCAGAGGGTATTCAGAAATTGAATGCTAGTGACTATGTAACACTGGTTCTCCCTGCAGCTGTACAGGAAATATTTATTCTACTCTTCTGGCACCTCTAGGTTGAAAAGTGCAGAGGCTTTTGGACATCCTCTTGTGAAAAAGGTAACTCCTCAATTGGTTAATATTCTTGAAGTATTTAAATAGATAACCTATTTCCTAAGTCCAACACAGTGTCTGCCAAGATCCTTTTAAGTACAGCCAGCAAATCATTTATTAATGACAGATGTGCAAATGTTTCAGTGCTAATGGAGGGTTTACTTTTGATCAGTGGTGCCATGCATAGCGCTTCAGTAGGTGTTTAGTGCAGGCAGAGCCTTGTGTTCTGAATGGCATTTCCAGCTTGTTGTTGCACTTGCTGCTGCTGACCTCCTCACTGATGGCTTTATCATTAGTGTTGTATGGGTTGTTAACTGGCTCTTCTTCATAGAGAAGGCCTTTATAATAAATGTTCAGCATCCTGGACAAAACATCATGAACAACTCCTCCATTGAAGCCTACTAGATGGGGACAACTGTTTGTATGAACCGGGAAGGGAAGGGCACAAGCTGTTGGTGGATGTTGATTCTGTCAGGATCTTTTCTCTGGCAGCGGAGGACTCATATGTGGGAATCCTACCTAGTACCTGTGGTGTGTGCTTTAGAGGTGTTGACCCATGCAAATAACATGAGAAGCCATGATCCTCTCTGTTCCTCTTCTGCCCTGTCTCCCCCTTCTCAGAGTGTGTGCTCTTCCTGCTGGAACCTGAACGTTCTGTGTTCATTTTTTCCAGAGGTAGAACAGACTGTGCTAATGGACTCATCACTCAGTGAATCCACTGCATGTTCATTTAGGAAAGAAGGAGCTGCTTGCACTTATCCTTTAGTTTTTGTTTGTCAGGGAAAGGTTGACAAATAGAGTAGACCATCAATATATGGTCCATATGTAAACAGTAAATGCAGGTCCTCGAGGATAACATTGTCCCAAAGTAATTTACTGCAATGGTTGAAGAGAGGATGCTTTGCCTTACTGGTGCCAGCTCTTACCTCAGAGTGTCGCATGTTGGTGCATTACTCGAAGACAGCAACCTAAAGCAGAGTTCAGCAGACTTGAAAATGGAATCAGCAGATGCAGGGCCTCACAACTGTAAAACCATGCTGAAAATTGCTAGAAGATTGACACAAAATGAAATCATCTAACTTAAACACTGTACATTTAAGATGAGAACTCCTTAATGTGCATTTGGAACATCTGAAGATGATCCCTCCAGGAGAAGCTAGGTTTAGACAGCCACCTCACTGATAAGAGGAAAAAGTGCCCAAATGGAAGTGAATAGTTATTCAATTTTGCTTTCCATTCTGTTGCAAATAAATACTGAGGATTGCACACCTAACAACGAGGAAGTATTCTAAGGATGTAAACCTATGAAAGACCCAGTAACGGAGAAGGTACAGAAATGTCTAGGAAGGAATACACATCTTTTAAACACTAATTTAAATGTCAGTAAAAACACTGAAGAACACTCTCACTGAGTTTCACCTTACTGTAGAGATGGGTCTGTTGCGTTAACATGCATGGTCATCCCGGGACGTGGAAGGCTGTTTTAGGGTGTTATGTCAGAGATGGGTCCTATCATGTGATTGACCACTATGAAAATATGTTTTGGCCTCAACAACAGGTCCAGTACATGATGTCTAGATTTCACTCAGTAAATAGTTGCTTCCATTTCACCATGTACCATGTGCATTTTAGCAAAGGACATGTACAAATAGTGGAAAGCGACAGGGGAAATTTATAATCGAGGTTACAGTTTGAATAATTATTTTAACATACGGCATATTGGTCTCAATAGCAAGCATGCAGCTCACCATATAAAATATTATTACTTACTGGGATCCATTTTTATTTCATAACATATAATACTTTTCAGTTTATGTTTTGATGTGATAGCAGTGTTTCCTAATATGATGTTCAGACTTCAGCCTATGATGTATGTAATTCACTTTATGATATATGTCTTTTGTTATGCATGCTGTTTACTGTACATTATATCATATTGTGGGTTCTGAAATGGAAAATGTACTTTAGCATTGCTGAATTATGCTCCTAACTGCCCCTCAAACCTCTCTGTAAAATGGACTCTTTGCAGACTACATTTGGTGAGAAACCAAAGTGTGTCTCACTTGCTAGTCCCCGGGGATCTCCCTCTCAAGTGGCCAGGACACAGCCATCACCTTTGGATCCAGACCCTGGGGGTGGACCAGTGCAGGATGATCACCTGGGTGGGGGATCTTCAGGGAGTGGGGGTGAGACAGCCGATGGTGAGATACGGTATCCCTGCCTTTCCCGTGCCCATACCCCATCCTATTTTATAGAATTCTCCAACGTTCCAACTCCCTCCTTTCTACACAAACACTGGGCCGAGGAAGAGGAGGACTGAGAGTCAAGAGGCTAACACTTGCATATCTCATTGGACATTCCCAGTTAATAAGGGCAGGCAGAGTCAGGCACTTGACCTTAATCATATACATCTGATACCCATTAGCTCCCCCCACAGGGTTAAAAGGCGGAATATAGAGGCACACTGAGCAATGTGGGACACGAGAAGGAGTAGATCTTCCGGGCGAAGGCAACCCCATTGGAGCAGGACGACTGATTGAGGGACAAGAGCGAAGGGTGGGGAACCCCGGACGATCCCTGCAGGAGATCGTTGCCTCTAGGAAACCATGAAGGATATGCAGAGAAAGCGAACAGAAAAGTTGGGGAGGCGAGGCCAAGCCCATGGTATCAACCTTGACTTGTGAATCAAAGCCACAAAGACAAGAAAGGAATGCACACAACCGGTGTGTTAGCGAAAGACATGAAAGGCCGGTTTGTGTCAAGGAAAGATCGAAGCCGCTACAGAGTATCTCAAGATTGAAGGTTGCACGCGTGCTGATGAGACACGAAAGAAAGCAATTGAGTAGTGAACTTGAAAAGTTACTGATAACTGTGAAGCCAGTGATACAGAGTAGCGGAGCGGTCCGGTGAAAGGAAATAGCCCATTCGAAAGTCTCAACAAAATGTTTGATGTTTTGTTATGAATTGACAAAGGGAACGAACTATGAAATGCGCAACCGTCAAGATTAATCCTGTAGAAAGGGGAAGTTAAAAGGTGATTGCTTTAAGAGAAAGATTTCTTTGAACTTTTCTGAGTGTGTTATGGAACTACCAAGACCAAGAGACACTGGGGCAAATAACATAAGGGAGAGCTCAATTGAAAGTCAAAGTGGTCCTGTGGAGGTCTATGGAAAAGGTCTTGCACATTCTAATGTTTTCGACATAAGTGAAAGGTCTGAGCCCGACTGAGGGAGACCGGGAACAGGAAATAAGTTAGGGGAAGGGAACCCCTAACGAATGTGAATGAAGGTTGGGGAAGGGAACCCCTGCAAGTGCTGTGATTGCAAGGCTCAAGCCCGGCTGAAGGAGACCTACGTGAACCTTTTTTGAACTGTAAAAGAACTTTTGGTGAACTGGAAATAAGTGACTTTAACGTGGAAGGCCAAGCGGGCATCGACCCACATTTTGAACTGCCTTTTTTTGATAACCTGAGCCAGAGTGTGTCATCCTGTCTACGGGGGCCGCCTTACTCAGTGCTGTCCAACATGCGGAGGAGAGCTGACTCAGCTACCTTGATCATTTATGTTATAACACTGACTTTCCTTTGCGTATATATTCCCCTTTTCACACTTCTTGTACAAGAGATAGGGCAGGCCTTATGTTTTGTTAGTATAGGTCATTTCAGTTTGACGTAGACTGATGTGTTTTCTTTATTATTTAATGGTAGAGACTACTCGTATCATAGCTATAGGTCAAAATAGGAGGTTTTCCAAACCCCAAGAATTTAATAAAGGTTTTGAAACTTGTAGCTCTTGTGTCTGTGTCATACTTGTGATACTATGCCTCCCTTATATAGGGTGATAAGAGTGGGATACGACTCAATTGAGACAAATTGGAGGGGCACTAAAATACCAGAAACTTAGCCACAGAGCCTCAGACCCCTCTACCGCCATGGAAGAGTCCATAGGCTTTGATATATGTAGCAGCAGAGAGGCCACTATCCCTCCCGGGAAAAGAGGGATGATTCCCACTGATTTAGTTATGATACCCCTGTGCGGTTTGTTATAAAAGACTGGCCCCAAAGTCTGGCCTAGCCTGGAACTTTGGTCGGGATGTCCTAGCAGGCGTTATAGATCCAGACTTAAGGGGAGACATACAAGTTATTTTACAAAAACCATGGCGAGACCCTGTTTGAAATATGTCCTGGGGACCAACATTGCACAGAGAATTCTTGGGAAACTCTATTTCCCCGTTTTGAGGAAGAAACTGAACTCAGAAAAAAGAGAGAGGTAACTTAAGCTTTGGAGAGGCCGATGAGATACATGCCACCGGATCAAAAGGGGAAGGTGAGCCAACCATCCTTCCCGACCTCGCCTTCGCCCAGCAAAATGATCAGTGCTCTCAGTGGCTTTCTTGCATATGATTCCTGAGGGAGAAGGACAAGAAAAGGGAAGTCCCTTTTTCTTCCTGAAAAAAACAGGGATTACTATATACAAGGGAAACCTCCAGGGAAGGAATAAGTAAGACTCAATTAGTAATACCCAAAAACCCATGGTAAGATCGTGCTAGAGATTGGGCACTTGACAGGGGGACACCTGTGAGAATCTTAAACCCAAGCACACATCAGTGGGAAATTCTATTGGCAGGGTATCCATGCTGACATAAACAACTTAATTCAGACATGTGAGATATGCCAAAAAAAACAGCTCACATATTCCCCTACCTGCCCCTCTAAACCCACTACCGATAATAGAAGTTTCCTTCTGTAGAATTGGGATGGATATTGTTGGACCGTTGAAAACTTCTAAACTGCGCAATAAATATGTCCTTGTAATCGTTGATTATGCTGGCCAGTACCCAGAAGCCTTTGCCATGCGGAACAACATAACCATGAACATTTTAAAACACTTCCTACCATTCTTTTCTAGGGTTGGTGCATATACCCCTCTTACAGACAGCGGGTACCAAACAGGATAATATCGAGGAGGTAGTAGCAGAAGGATTTACTTACCACTCTTTCAGGAGTTTTTTCATGGTAGAGGTGGGTATTTTGCCTTCTATGCCAATACCACTCTCACAGACAGCTGCCCGATTGCGAGAGCAAAAGAAACTCGTCCAAAGTCTAGTCCACACTCACATGGCTAATGCTCAAGCCCAACAAAAATTTACCTATAACAAGAAGGTAAATATAAGGTCATTTTCATGAAGGTCAGAAAGTGTTAGTCCTTTTACCTACCTCTGAAAATGAACTTGTTTCAAAGTGGCATAGAAGGCAAAATACCCACCTCTACCACGAAAAAGCTCCTGAAAGAGTGGTAAGTAAATCCTTCTGCTACTACCTCCTCTATATTATCCTGTTTGGTACCCGAAGAGATTGACAACTTAGAACTTAATCTCCAAGAACTACCTAAAGATGAGGAAGAGATTTGAACAAACTTATTACTGCATACCCCGATGTATTTTGTGACAAACCAGGGAGAGTACATGGTACTTACCCCAATATCAGAACTCCAAAAGGGAAAGTGGCCCATTTGAAGCCATACAGACTCCCAGAAGCACGAAAGCTGGTAGTGATTGACAAGGTTAAAAAAATGTTAAAGGCAAATATCATTGAGCCCTTTTCAAGCCCATGGTCCTCCCCTAATGTGATGGTGACTAAACCCGATCACTCTTGAAGGTTTTGCATAGACTTTAGGCAAGTCAATGCCATCTCCGCCTTCAATGCCTAGCCTATACCATGTAACGATGATTTGATAAACTAGGAAATCCACATTCTTGTCAACACTAGATTTAACCAACGGATATTGGCAGGTCCTTGTGCATGGACCTGACAAGGAGAAAACAGCTTTCTCAACACCAATAGGGCTATTCCAATTCAAAGTACTTAATTTTGGGTTGCATGGGACCGGAGCGACTTTCCAACTAATCATGGACAGGATATTACAGCCTTATTGCGATTTATGTGGGCCTATATCGACAACATAGTAATTTATAGTAAAACTTGGGAAGACCATCATTTCCATCATTCCACTATTATGAGAACCCTCCGAGGCGGCTAGCTTAACTGCCAACCCAACAAAAATGTAAGTTGGCTCAGTCAGCAGTGAAATACCTAGGCTTCTTTGTAGGGAATGGCAACGTACAGCCCCAGCAAGAAAAAGTGAAAGCCGTTCTAGATGCTCCCACACCCAAGACCAAGAGAGATCTTAGGGCATTCCTAAGTTTGATTGGATATTATCGTAGGTATATCCCAAATTTGACAGAGCAGCCTGACTGACAGATAAATTAAGCAAGTGCGGAAAATGCGTTGGACTGATGAGGACTATGCTTGTTATAATAACTTGAAACAGACCTTATGCCAGAATCCTCCCATATTAAAAGTAGTAGACTTCTCAAAGGAATTTGCATTGCAGACCGATTCCTCCCTCACATGGTTAGGAGCAGACTAATCTCAAATACACGATGGATTAGAACACCCATCCTATTCACTAGTTGTAATCTCTTCCCCGGAGAAAATAACTACTCTGTGTTGGAACTGGAAGCCCTTACCATCAAATGGGCAATTCTCCATCTTAGATACTACCTTCTAGGGAGAAAATTCACACTCATCACTGACCACTCACCTTTGGTATGGATAAGTCAACGGAAGGACTCTACCCTCGAGTCATGCGATGGTTCTTAGACCTGCAAACCTACTGTTTCGCTGTGGAACGTTGATTTCCTTTCCCGGTTTCCCTGCGAAACAGATACGGCTACATTGCATAGGGGAAGGGTATATTTATTTTTATTTATTTGCATTTGTATAGCGCACTTGTAGCCCGGGGGCATTGAGGCGCTGATATGAGAAACCAAATGGTGTCTCACTTGCTAGTCCTCAGGGATCTCCCTCTCAGGTGGCCAGGGCACAGCCATCGCCTTTGGATCCAGACCCTGGGGGTAGACCAGTGCGAGAGGATCACCTGGGTGGGGGATCTTCAGGCAGTGGGAGTGAGCCAGCCGATGGTGAGACGCGGTATCCCCCCTTTCCCGTGACCATGCCACATCCTATTTGATAGGATTTGCCAACGTTCGGACTCCCCCCTTTCTACACAAACACTGGACCGAGGAAGAGGAGGACTGAGAGTAAAGAGGCTAACATTTGCATATCTGATTGGACAAGTCCCATTAATAAGGTCAGGAACTTGAACTTAAACACATACATCCGATACCCATTAGCTCCCCCACACGGATAAAAGGTGGAACATAGAGACACACTGTGAGCAAGGTAGGACACGAGAAGGAGCAGATCTTCTGGGGCAAAGGCAAACCCATTGGAGCAAGATGACCGATCGAGGGACAAGAGCGAATGGTAGGGAAATCCTGAAGATCCCTGCAGGAGGTTGTTGCCTCCTGGAAACAGTGAAGGATATGTGGAGAAAGCCAAATCCCATACATGAAGAAGTCTACTTTGTGTTTCAAGGATGCCAGCGACCCTCCCGGGTAAATGGCAGTTTGGGGGGGGCGGGGCCAAACTTGTGGTATCAACCTTGACTTGTGAATCAAAGCCGCAAAGACAAGAAAGGAATACACACAACCGGTAAATTAGTGAAAGACAGGAAAGGCCAGTCTGTGTCAAGGAAAGATTGAAGCCGCAAGAGTGTATCTCACGATTGAAGGTTGCGCGCATGCTGAAGAGACGCATAAGAAAGCAAATGAGTAGTGAAAGTTACTGAAAACTGTGAAGCCAGTGATACAGAGTAGGGGAATGGTCAGGCAAAAGGAAATAGCCCACTCAAAAGTCTCAGTAAAATGTTTGATGTTTTGTTATAAAGCGGCTAAGCGAACAAACTATGAAACGTGCAATCGTCAAGATCAATCCCCTTGAAAGGGGAAGTTAAATGGTGATTGCTTAAAGAGACATTTTCTTTGAACTTTTCTGAGTGTGTTATGAAACTATCAAGACCAAGAGACACTGGGGCAAATAGCATAAGAGAGAGCTGGGGGCGTGGCTAACCGCCATGTAGAGTGGACGTGTCTCCTGAGAGCTCTGCGCTGATGTGCCATGATAAGCTGTCTTTAAGTGACTTTAAAGTGCTCCGGAACCCTACAAGTTGCACCATCCGCCGCAGAACCTCCCCGGCAACTTTTGCACCGTCTCCCAAGCAAAGCAGAGACGGCTAACACCTCTATCCGGCAAGCGAAGAGGGTCGCTGAGCGGATTCAAAATGGCGGCTCCCGCGTCCTGATCCCTCGAGAGGCCGGAGCGCACTACCATCACTGGCGACGCTGCCCGCCGGTGGGAGGAGAAGATCCTGAGCTGCCGACTTGCGCCGGACCCGGAGGAGGGGACCGAACAGCTACACTCATCAATCGAGAGGACCGAGCCGGATTCCCCGGCCGGACTGCGCCCTGCCCGTGGTGCGCGACCAGGCTTAGTTGTGCCCTGGACAGTCGAGAGGGCCCCCGGCGTGAGCGGTGGCCGACCGGTACCGCAGAGGTAAGCGGGTGCGGCGGATGACCACTCCGGACACCTACATTGGAGGCAGGGTGAGGGGGGCCTATTCTACCCCCTGCGACTGACTTTGCCGCTGGTGGCAACGCAAGAACTTGGGCTTGCCTCCTCGAGGCGTTGAGACCCCTGCTGTCTTCCTTCCCCCCCGCCTGCTGATCCTTCACTGGGGGGAGGTGTGGGCGAAAACACCTGACCCCTGCCTGCAGACTGACGCTCCGGCGGACTGTGAGGCCCACTCTAAGGGCCCCCATCACTTCACAGCTGACGGCGGATGGGGGCGACCGCGCCTTCCTGATCCTGAAACTTTTCTTTCCCGAAACTGGCCTGCTACCCTGCTGCTTCTTATCATCGTCCTGTCGGCCCTGCGACGGGATCAAGACCTAGCGGCTTCTCGATTGCGCCCCCGGCATTTTCGGTGCGGGGAGGGGAGGCCCTGTGTTGACGACATGTCCGGCAGGAACGGCAGGCCCATGCAGCAGCGCCAGACCACGATGGACACCTTCGCAGCCTGTGAATCCCCAAATCCTGAGGGCACAAACAAAGCGGCCTCGGACGCTCAATCTAACCCCATGGCGGCCGCAGCTTCAGAGCCTAGCAACACCCAGGTACTCGAAGCCATCAAGCTCTTCCAGGCAATAATGGAAAACAAAATAGATGCCGTTGCCACAGACCTGGGCCTCCTGCGTCAAGATGTCCGCTCCCTGGCTGGCAGGACTGAGGCGCTTGAAACACAAGTCCGGGAAAACACTGAATCCAAAACTCACCTTCTTCGGGACGTCGACGAGCTTCAGCAAAGGGTCAAAAACTTGGAGGACAGAGCTGAGGAGGCAGAAGGTAGGGCTCGCCGGAACAATATACGCCTTCTCGGTTTGCCAAAGGGTTCCGAAGGCTCCGACCCCGCTAACTTCATAGAGAACCTCCTGCTACAAGAGGTGGGAGCTGGCAAACTCTCCCAGGGCTTCACCATCGAGAGGGCCCACAGATCCCTGGCCAAGAAACCACCGCTGGGGGGCCCCACCCAGGCCGGTGATAGCGAAAGTTCTCAACTACAGGGATCGTGAGGTCATTCGGGCCTTTTCCCGAGCTGGCGGCCAAATCCAACAGGTCTCTGCTAAAATCGCCATATACCCTGATTACACCTTTCAGGTTCAAATGAACAGAGCGCAGTTCATACATACCAAGGTCAGATTGAAAGCCGCCGGGCTGCGTTATATGCTCCTGTATCCTTCTAGACTTAAAGTACTGCATAACAACAAGGCGCACTTATTCGACACTCCGGCCCAGGCCAGGGACTGGATGGACGGATTACAGATCCCTGATATTGAGGAAAGGAAACGGAGACCGAGATAACAATCCTCCTGTCATTCAGGGGGGAACTATACTTGTTTGAACTGCTACACAGCTGAATGGATCCGCCTCGCTGAGACCCGGAGACCTTGTTCACTCCACCCCCTGATTGTTTCCCCCTTTTTTTGGGTACATATACCCGCCCGTAGGGCACCTGGAGACCAATGCACGGTCCAACGGAGCAGAAACGGGACAGTCATAACGAGGGTAACCTCGCTGGGCCAGTTCTATGTTTGGAGTTTATTTCACAGTTAAGTAGGGAGGGTGGGAATAGGGGAGTTTTTGCACAGGTTTTTGCACAAGTTGGGGACATGCACTGGGACATATCGAGACCACGGGAACAATTCACACGCAACATAGCACCTCCTAGATTCCGAGCTCCACCCGTTACACAGAATAAACCACACTACTCCTATGGCTGACACAATAAGGGTCGTTACCTGGAACGTCAGGGGCCTCAACAGCTTCGTTAAACAACAACGGGTCCATACTTACCTGAAAAGATTCAAGGTCGGAATCGCCAAGCTGCAGGAAACTCACTTAACTCCCAAGAAACTGGCAAAAACTTGGCGGGGTACCCTAATAGGTTCGACTTACTCCTCCTACGCCAGGGGGGGTCCTGATTTGGATTGCCCCTACTGTTCCTTTCAAACTCACTAGCACTAAAACAGACAACGAGGGTAGGATGGTGGTGGTGTGCGGCTCCATAGAGGGCAAAGAGGTTTGCTTGGTCAGTACTTACGCACCCAATCATGATGCGACTGCCTTCTTCCATTCCCTTCATGCGCGACTCAGCCCGTATGTGGACAGAATTATGATATGGGGGGGTGACCATAACTGTACCCTTGATCCTCTACTTGACAGATCCGATAACAAACACGATCGACCCTCCCCCGCAGCTTAAATACTTTCCAAAATAATCCAACAGTTGCAACTCAGTGACCTATGGAGGGTCCAGCACCCTGAGCAACGGGAGTACTCCTTCTACTCCCCACCCCACGCTGTACACACCAGGCTGGACTACATCTTTCTCAGCCTAACGCAACAGTCCATATTTGTTGATGCGCGCTATCTGCCTAGGGTGCTGTCGGACCACTCTCCCCTTCTGGTAAGCTGGGAGGTGTTTCCGCCCACACCCCCCATACCCACATGGAAGCTGAGTTCTGAGGCCCTACTTGACTCTGCATTCAAGGAATGCATAAAAGATAGCACTGAGGAATATTGGCAAAATAATCTGCATAGCATTAGACACTTGAGCACAACTTGGGAAGCATATAAAGTGGTCATGAGGGGCGAGATGATTGCAGCAGTCGGGGGAGCCCAGAGATCTATTACATCCTTGCTTGAGCGCCCAGAAAGGGACCTGAGTACGCTCGAAGGTAGGGCTGACCCATCCCCTGACCACTTACAAAAAATGGTCGAACTCAGACAAACCTGCCTAACTCATTGGGAATCCCTTGGTAAACTGAGTTATGCCAAGCACGCAGAGAGAATCCATGCCCTGGGAGACAAGCCCTGGAAACTCTTAGCTTGGCTCTATAAAAGGGAGACCCCCAGGCCACCCTTCTGCCACATACTCACCCCCGACGGCACGGCCGTACATACCCAACAAGAAATCAATACGGTCTTTACCGACTTCTATCGTAACCTGTACTCCGAAGCCCCGCCCCCCTCTGATACCAGGATCGAAGACGCCCTTGACGTCATCAACCTACCTAAACTAGACTTGCAATTGGCTGAGACCCTTGATGAGCCTGTCACCCCCGACGAGGTCAAGGTGGTAATTAGATCGCTACCAGCTGGGAAAACCCCGGGTTCGGATGGGCTCCCGGGGGAATTTTACAAGAGCTATGAGGAAACTCTTGCCCCAATATTGGCCCAGGTCTTTAATGAGGCCTTTGAGCGTGGCACCCTCCCGGACTCCATGAACAAGGCTGTGATTATACCCTTGCTTAAACCGGGGAGTGACGGGGCAGATTGTGGTTCTTACAGGCCCCTCTCTATGCTTAATGTTGACTGTAAGATCCTTATCGCCCTGCTTGCGAATAGACTGCGCAGAGTTATCCCTCTGTTGATCCATCAAGACCAAACGGGATACGTCCCAGGGCGCTCCATCACTGAGAACCTGCGCAGGCTGCATCATGTCATCTATAGCACTGAGGGAAGGCCGCAGAAACTTGCAGCGGCGTCACTTGACGCCACCAAAGCTTTTGATTCGGTGAGGTGGGACTGGCTGTATGCCACCATGGCCAAAATGGGGATAGGCCCTGTATTCCTAAAGTGGACCTGGCTGGTTTACGCCAGCCCCACTGCGAGGGTACGTACCAACAGAACCTATTCCACTAAATGGTCCCTACACAGAGGCACCCGCCAGGGGTGCCCTCTGTCCCCCATGTTATACATCCTTGCCGCTGAACCAGTGGCGGCCTACCTGAGACAGGAATATGGAGAGGGTGGCATTAAGATAGACGGGGTGACCCACCTCATCTCTATGTACACTGACGACACCCTATTGTACCTACGGGACCCTGAGCACCTCCTTCCCTACATCCTAGAAACCCTGGACTGTTCCCACAAGCTCACCGGTATCCAGATCAATAGGAGCAAGTCTTGCCTTTATCCCCTCGCAGCACTCTTCACCGATGAATACAGGTCCCTCCCCCCTCTGGATCTCGAATGGCAGGCTACTTCCTTCAAATACACCGTACACCCAGCCACAGCCCCAGCCAGAGAACACATCCTTAATACCGTAAGGGCCAAAGACTCTCTCACGAAATCCATGGAGTTCTGGGGCCGGCTCCCGCTTTCGATGGCCGGGAGGGCTGGACTCCTTAAAATGGTTGCCCTTCCCCACCTATTACATAACCTCACTAACGTCCCCTTCAGCATCCCCCCCTCATTTTTCAAAGAACTCAACAAACTCTGTAGGGGCTTCCTTTGGCAGGGAGGCAGGCACAGGGTGGCATTGGAGACCCTCCAAGGACCGTACGAGAGGGGCGGACTTAAGATCCCCAACTTTGAGCTGTACTTCCTCGCCAGCCAGCTGAGACATGTCATGCAATGGATGGCGGATGAAAGCACGACAGACACTTGCCTCCTTCAGCCGGCCCTCCGCCGGTTGTTACTCAGAGACATACTGTGGGCTGGGGAGGGTGCTACAAGTCACTGCCCTTACCTCGCCAAGCTCGGGATCCGGCTTTGGAAAAGGGCCTGCAAACTGGTCGGGGCGGACGACCCGTTCTCCCCACAGATTCCTATCGCTGCACTTATGGTTAATCACTCTTGGGGGCATGTTGAAACACGTACACAATGGGAGCCCCTCGGGGTGGCCACGCTGGGGGACTTGATTCAAGAACAAGAAATACTAACTTTTTCGGAACTCTATGAGACCACGGGCCTCCCGGCAGGACAGTTCCTGTTGCACAGGGTGGTTGTACAGGCCTTGTGCAGGAGATGGCCGGTCGCAGCTGACCTGACTGAGGAGAACGAATGCATCGAAATGATACTGAACTCCGCTGAGGGGGGCCACGAAACCTCACGAATCTACAAAGCCCTGTTATGGGGTACGACCAGGGGAGACCTCAATTCTAGGAGTAGGTGGGAAACTGAACTGGGCCTTGTTTTTGAAGACAAAGATTGGGGTGACATAACCCACTATCATAAGAAGGTTTCCAGGAACTCCCGCTTACAGCTCATTCAACTGTATATCACCAATAGAGCGTACCTCACACCGGAAGCCACATCAAGATTCACGGGTGCTGGAACCCAATCATGCCCCAAATGCAGTGAACCCAGAGTGGGAATGACTCACATGTTCTGGGGCTGCCCAGTAATCAGGGAGTTCTGGTCACAAGTGAAGGACAGAGTGGCTGGCGCAGACATCGTAGTTGAGGTGGACGAGCCTACGGCCTGCATCCGTGGCAGATACAGGCGAAACAGGAAGAACAAACCCCTATCCAAGCTCACTGACCTTATATACATCACAGCCAAAAGACGTATTGCCATGGGGTGGAAAACCCCCAGAGGTCCACATTTTCCCCTATGGTGGGGAGACCTCACGAAGTGGATCATAGCTGAAACCGTGGCATGGGAAACGGCTATTCATTTGCAAAGACTGGATTCCAGCGAGGAACTACACCGCTGGGTGGCCCTGACGGTGCCCTTGCTCCACCCTGAGGCGTTTGATTTGGAACGGAGTGGAGAGAGTTGCCCGGATACGGGCACTAACTAGAGAGGAACAGTGAACTAACCGAGGTCTTATCAGAGGGTGGGGTGGGGTTTTGGGTTGTTTTCTTGATATGCTTAACCAATCGCCAATGATGTTTTTCTGTTCTTTGTTTATTTCTTGTTATGAAACCAATAAAAATATATATTTTTTAAAACATAAGAGAGAGCTGAATGAAAGTCGAAGTGGTCCTGCGCAGGTCTATGCAAAAGGCCTCACACATTCGAAAGTCTTCGACATCAGTTAAAGGTCTGAGCCTGACTGAGGGAGACCGGGAACAGGAAATAAGTTAGGGGAAGGGTTACCCTAATGAATGTGAATGAAGCTTGGGGAAGGGAACCCCTGCAAGTGCTGTGATTGTGAGGTTCGAGCCCGGCTGAGAGAAATCTACATTGAATCAGGTACTTTATGTTGAGAGGTCCGAGCCCGACTGAGGGAGACCTACGTGAACTGTTGATGTCTTGAAGGGTCTGTAAGAAAGGCATGGTATCAAAGCAAGACAGACACAAGTAATCACAGTTCAAGGATGTTTCTTAAACTGTAAAGTGGGTGAGATAAACGCTAATCTAAACCTAAATCTAAGATGGGAGCAAGCTACGACCATCAAATAATAAGAATACACTCTTAGTGGAGTCTAGTCAAATAAAAAGGGCCTATGCTAAGAAAACCTATTGCCAATCCTTACCGCTATGCTTTAATATAGTTTGTGATAATTGTCACAAGAAAAGAAAATGATAAGCCAGGATTTTATGGCTGGGGTCTCCCTTACCCACATTTTTAGCACGGGACAAGGCAGGACTCTTGAGCACAGCACATACCTGGGCTTCTCTGGCACAAGCTCACAGTTCCTTTTCTCTATATCAAGTCTCTTCTCATGCAAAGTCTCTTGCTTCAGATGGCCTGATATGACAAAACAACAAAACAAAAGTTCCTTCTGGTAACCTTCATGTATGGTGATTACTCTTCACCCTTGGATCCCCCTCAGCAGGGCTCCGATCCTGCTCTCAGTGATTGGCTCCCTCAATCGGGCTCAGACCAACCATTCACTGTGGACTTCCCTCAGTCAGGTTCATACTTGTTGTCACAATGTTGTTCACTTAGCTTCTTCACAACTTTTCTCTTGACATCCGTCAGTCGGGTTCACTATCGCCTTTTACTCACAATTTCCTTATTTGTAATACTCAAGTGTCTCAATGGGCCTCATTATGAGACCGGCGGTAGTCGTGCCGGAACAACCGGCACGGCTGCTGCCGGAATAATTTTTTTTCTGGTGCCCGGGATTGGGCAATTACCGGGGCATTACGGCCCCGGCGGACCCGGTTATTGCCCATTCCCGGCAGCCGGAAATATTGCTCCCCATTCCCATTGAGTCCCATTGGACTGGGGAATGGGGAGGCTGGATGCACCGGCACCATTAAGGAATGGTACCAGTGCATCCAGACCTGGTAGGCGGACCAGCACCCGCGAGCAGAACTCGTAGTTTGCCGCTCCGGTAACAACGGTGCTGGCAGCTTACCAGCACCGTTGTAACAGGACTGGCAAACTTGTAATGAGGCCCAATGTCTTTTTAAACAACCACCTTTTAGTTAGTTACCCCTCATCTGGGCTCAGACCTTGCACATTACTTGCCAACATGAAACAAAGACTTACGAAGGGAGATCACGTCTCGCTGGGTCACTTATTGCAAGGGTGTCTTTATTCCCAATAACCAGTTTGCACTGTATTCTCATCCACCGGGGACAAACGCCTGACTCACAATTCCATCAGTCGGGTTCACAATTCTACAATCATTAAACTCTTTTGCAACGTGTCAAGGACTTTCGATTGAACAGGTGGTTTTGCGTGACCCGTGTATGAACACCATGACACCTCACTTCAGCCTTCCCTATGGCCTCTTGGTACTGGTATTTTCCTTCCCCTTTTAGTTCAATACTGTCTCTTTGTTCAGGAGAGGGGTACAATTCATAGACCTCCAAACACTCGCCCATGTGGCGCCGGACCACTCTATCTCTGGTATCAAGTTCACACAAAAAGGACCTCTGTCACTTTATCTTCTAAATGTTGCCACTGCAACCTTGAGTCTAACATAGTCTGGTCTACTATCAGGTTTTCCGACTCACCTGCTGAGTTGAACTCTTTGGCGTTTCTTTTTCCACTGGAGGTATCACAATGGCAACCGCGTCTCCCCACACTGGCTATCAGTGCGGGAGGGTTCCATGTACTGCTGACATCCATCACACCATACGCCAGCTGCGATTCCCGGTCTTATGTTTCTTTTGTCAGAGGCTTTGTGGGTCTGGGTTGAAAAGGGGAAGGGCAACTCCCTCCTTGACGTCCTTTCAGGTCTTGCCGCCTTTCTCCTCCGTTTGAACTGGAGTCCTGGAATAGTGGTTTCCTTGTGCATTTGACCTTGCTCAGGGGGTGCTTTTGTGCTCTGCCTTTTATCCCAGTGGGGAAGGGAAAGGGCAGTCAGGTGTGTGTGTAGTTGTCGGCAATTGCCTGACACTGCCTGACCCTTGTGTTGGGACATGTCAGGTAAACAGCTCAGATATTAGTCCGTTTTCGCTCACGGGGTGAGAAATTGTTTGTATTGAAAAAGAGGCACATGGGTAGAGTTTCTCAGTATCTTTCGTATACAGGATGGGAAAAAGGTATCATAAGGAAGGAGATACCGCATCTCACCCTTCAGTGTCCCACTTCCACTCCCCGAAGACCGCCCATCCAGGTGATCCTCCTGCACCGGTCAACCCCCAGGAACTGGAGCCAATAGAGATGGCGGTGTCCTGGCAAACTGCATTACAGATTAATGGGGACATGTAAGTGAGACATCTTCAGGTTTCTCACAGGTCCGAGCCCGACAGAGAGAGATCTACGTCAACTTTTGTTGAACTGTGAAATAACTTTTGGTGAACTGGAAATAAGTGGCTTTAGCATGGAAGGCCAAGCGGGCCACAACCCATGTTTGAACTGCCTTTTTTTATAACCTGAGCCAGTGTGTGTCATCTTGTCTATGGGGCCGCCCTACGCCATGCTGTCCAACATGGAGAGGAGATCTGACTCAGCCACCTTGATCCTTTATTTTATAGGACTGACTTTCCTTTGCATACACATTCCCCCTGTTCACAATTTTTGTATAAGAGATAGGGCAGACATTAGGTTTTGTTAGTATAGGCCATTTTGATTTGACATAGACTGTCTAGGACTGTGTTTTCTTTATTATTTGATGAAAGAGACTACTCCCATCATAGCTATAGGGTAAAGTAGAAGTTTTTCCAAACCCCACAAATGTAATAAAGGTTTTGAAACTTGTAGCTCTCGTGTCAGTGTCTTATTTGTGATACGATGCCTCCCTGACAATTTACAGACATGACAATTGTCAATAGCTGGCATGCTCTTAATATGGTCACTAACATGTCTGGCAGCAGCAGTGTCAGAGCTTCTGTTTCCAAACCTACCTCCTCATCTATCTTCCTTGGTAAAGCCCTTTCCGGCATCTGTTACAAAACCAAACAATGCGCCTCCTTATAGGTTTTCTGGTATATGGTCAAGCGTACCTACCGTTTCTGCCGCCTGATATCCTGGTTTTACTGGGATATTACAGGTGGCAAAAAGGTTAGTAAATCCCCATTCCATGGACTCCCATACGACTCCATGGGGGGATTTGCTGGTATTTTCGGCACCGGCAATACCGGTTACGAAAATACCAGCTGGTTTTATGCTGGTGTGGGCCTGGTTACCCCCACTGGCATACTTGTACTGTGCCATTCCAGTAAAGTGCCAGTATATGTTAATACCAGCACTTTATTACCAGACCAGCAGGCTGATAATGAGGCCCAATGTTTCCGTTTTAGTTCTGCCTAGAGAAAGATTTAACTCTCTCCCAAAGGTCTTGTATCATTATTTATGGAGACCCAGGTGCCAAGCAGTTGCTCTATGATGCATGTTCATATGCATCATCGTGGATATAGAGTTAAAGGATTAGGCATTTTGTGGAAGCGAGGGCTACTGTTTAAGTTGAGTGAGAGTTGTATTATGTTGCCTTTAAGCGCATCATTTGTATAGCCTGCCTAGTGCATTGATTTACTTTCAACCATGAGCTACAATTATATTTATCCTTTATATTTTTTTGCAAAGGGAGCTCTCCATCTTGCATGGTTGAAGCCATCATGGGGGAGATTTTGCTATTGGATTGGCTGCTTTGTTGAAGTCAGATCATCTGTTTAACTTGAGGGGTGGAGGGATCTGTAGAATGTTGCATCTAAAAGCAACATTATTTATTGGATTAAAAATGAAATCAGTGCCTAGGAATGGTGCTAAGTTTTAGATTTGTTTTAGGGGTTGTGGTATGTTTGGAGCCTCTAAAATTGATTAAAACTCACCACAATTCCTGAAAATACCCATGAGAAATGTTTGTTTTGTCGCCAAAGAATCAATGTAACATCATTACGGCAGCATGTGTATTTGTACCCCAGACCATTTGCTTTTGCGTCATCGCAGTTCTAAATACACATGTTATCTGCTATATAAGTGACATTACAAAGATGTGTAGCTACAATTAGCATCGGTTTGAGATCTGTTTCTTAGGTTTGTAGTAGGTTTTGAGCTGTTTATATTTTTTTCCCATGTAAAGCCATGTTCTTGGAAATGGCTGACAAACTGACAATTCAAAAGATACATGCTTAGTATTGTCAAAGATTTTATGGGTAATAAATGAAAAAAATACAATGTAATCCCCCGACCCCTCATCCTCACGATGGAAGAACATCTGCACATGTTATAGAGTTAGACATGCAATTTCGAGGAGACGCTGGAAATCTCCCTCAAAAGGAGAAACTCGGCAAGAAACTTTCTACTCTTAACTGAAGGTGGAGAACAGCAAAAGAAACATCTCTCGAATCACCTAAAGCAGTCTGCCAGGGATCCTCATCCACTGCCAAGCTCCTCCTCCGGCTGAGTAAGTCAGCCCTGGACCGGCTAGCTGTGGCCCATGTGACCGGGTTGAGCACCGCCAATTGCAGGTAAAAAAAGTCCCAATGGTATACTTTTTGCTTTTCCTCACCTCACACGCAAGGTAATAGTAAAGAGAGAAATCTACAATGCTCAGTTAATAAACTTGTTCAGGGAGTTGCTACTGTCACTGCGATGAATCCTGCAGAGTCTCCACAAAAACCCTACCTAAAGTCTCCTCTCAGGTGGCCAGGGGAAGGCAGCCGCTGCCTGATCATGACCCTAAGGGTGGTATTACCCGGGAAGAGCACCTGGGAGGAGAAGGGCCCCAAGGGGTCAGGAGAACTCTGTTGGATGAGATGCAGTATTTGTCTTCTTCAGAAGAAGACATATCAGCAATGCCAGAGTATGCAATGGCTTGTTGTCAAATGGGGACTTTATTTCCTAAAGCTAATTGTTTTGATGGAGGTAAATACTGGAAGAATCAATCATTTATTGAGAGTACGATTCCCTTCAACAAAGACACCCATAATTATGGGAGTGAAAGCTTCTGTGATCAACAGGAGATTGTTAAATACCAATAGCAAAACATTACCCTCTCTGACTCTGGATATTGAAATTCCCCTGTAAATCAGAAACATTCAATAAGTCTTGATAAAACGTCTCTAGAGGATGCTTTGCGGAATAGACATGAAAGTTGTATATTTAAAAATAACATTAAAAACGGAAAAGGTGATTTGCACATTGGAGACTTCAAGTCCCACAATGCCCAAGGACGAAGAGGAGGGATGCAGAGCACTGGACTGCAAGTTGCAGTCTAATTGTATTAATGATCAACATCTGAGGGAGACTGGGAAGTATAAAAGACCCTCTCAGGTGCAGGCCATAGAGAGCAGTAGTGGGAGGTTGAGTGATTGTTGTGACTCCATAATGCAGTTGTAGTTGAAGGAGTTTATAGATGCCGGAGTTGCCGTGGTTTGCATATCAAATGCAGACTCGGAGAGGGTCTCTTCCTTCAAGGACCCTGTATGCAGAGGTGGCGTAGCGGGAAGCATTGTTTGTGAAAGCCTTCCCCCTGAAGATTGAGTATGCAGAGCTTGCACAGCTGGAAGCCTTACGTTTAAAGGTTTTACTATTGTGAAGAGGGCTTCGGTGGCAGGTGAATACTGGAGTGCCCATTTTCCAGGCGGAGTGCAGCAGAGAAGGCAGCAAAAAAGGCAGAAGACCCAGAGGCAGCGCAGCGAGCAGATGTGTAGGCGATACCCAGTGAGTTCACTATCAGTATGTGAACCTGGAACGCTCCGTGATCGCCGACTAGCCAAAAATAATACTTTTGAATATCGAACTAATGTAAAGAACCTGAAGTGGCAGGATAATAATGCTTTTGAATGTCGAACTGGTATAAAGCAGGTAAAGTGGCCTAATAAGAACTTTGGCAACAAACAAGAAAGATATAATTAGACCGGTAAAGGCCAGAGGATTATAAGAACCAACATTGCCAAAGCCAAGAGAGGACATTTTAAAAGCCAGTTATTTGTAAACCATATTTCCAAAGTGAGCAAGAAACAAGTGTTGTGAAAAACCTAAACCAGCATTATCCAGGCCAAAGAAGAGTGGGTTGGAACAAAAGTTACTTGCAGCAGTTTGTTAAAATAAAAGTGGGAAAACAACAGTGGGAGAAGAGCTGCCTTCCTGATAGAAGATATTCAGGAAGAGAGGAGCAGAACCTGCATTGCATGTGTCAATCACACGTGTGGAATTAACATCACCCTTTTTTTTCATGTCTTCCTAGAAGAAGTAGTCAAAACTGATGTTGTGGAAAGTCAAGAGATTTTGTTAAATTGTTTGAAGTAAACTTTACCACAGAAGTTCTTGAAGTAGTGTTAGTAGTTTTCATTGGTCCTGGCAGGCGAACACCAGGGCAGGGACTTTGTAGTGGTAGAGCTGGCAGGTGAGTGGAGCAGGTAGAAGTTATTGAAGTACTGTGTTGTGTTTAAAGACTGAGAAGAAGAAGTGGCACGTTCACTAAAAGATATTAAGAACTGTTGTGGAATTATCCTGACAAAAAACCTTGTTTGTTTGTTGATAAATGTGAACTGTTAAAAATGTTCGCGTTTGTTAAGAAGAAGTTTTGTTGGGCTCTCTGCTACAAGTGGGGAGAGAAAGACTTGCATAATATTGTTGAACTGTTGGCCAAGGTCCAAAAGAGAGACTGTTTGAAGCAAGAAGATCAGTTAACATTTGCACTTTGTTGCCAGGTGGGATTTTCCTAATTTTGAACTGTTCATTGAAAATCCTGTTTAAATCTGGGGTACAGAATTTCACCCAGACTACAAGGAGACACAGTTATCAAGGGTTTGATCATAATTGTTATTTCTTTTATATTTGAAATGCCATTCATTTCCTTATTAAGTTTATTGCATCTAGAAGTTGAAATTTGTTGGAGGGTTTCCTTTATTTTATTTTGATAGGCAGGAAAATCCTTGTCAGCATAGGGATAGTGAGGCATTTGTCAAACCCCATTTTGAGTTAATAAAATGGCATCTTATGAAAAACCTATACAAAGTTGTCTGCCTCACATTTCTAACCCCTAACACCGCCCACAATTAAAGTAATACCCTGGCCCTGGTCCCCGGTCTGCAGTAATATTACAGCAGATACTGTACCATTGGCTATAGGCTGGTCAGACAACATTGTGGTTCCGTTTTCCTTTTTTCACAGTCCATTTGTAATTCTGTTCAGTAAAACAAGAATTGTTTTCAGAAATGTCTATCTCTTCTCTATCCAAGGTTTTAACTACATTTGCCTCTGGAGGGGTGATTATGTGTGACAATTATGCATTTAAATGTTTGCTTTTTTTATCTGCACTTATTTCTCTAACATACCAGACCAATTCCTGCATGGCACCATGGTATTTCCAAATGCTGCATAGAATAAAAGACTGGTATGAATACCTGAAAGAATCTGGTGTAATCAACTATTAGAGAACTCTCTGTTTGATGTATGCTCAGTCAGCATGTTGCCATTGTCGCGTGTTGGTTTGTGAAGCTAAGATCTGTTAGTATGCCTCTCAGATCAATGAAGTCACAATCCAAAGCAGTGCTTTGTTTCAAGTGGTTCGCCATTGTGCAACGCCTGATCAACATCCCAACCATCACTAGTGCTAGTGTAACAACTCCTACCCTGTCATTCAAGGGTAAACTGCAAAGTGAAATGCCCCCTCAATCTAGAACAATTCTCATACATTGCAACCCCCAGAACGTTTCTCATCTTCTAACACAATCGGAAGTCCCTAACAAGTGAACTACAACTGCAGACCCCAATTAAACTAAACAGTAAGTATACCCACATCTCTCCTGAATCTTGCCCCATCCCCGGCCCACTTTTCCTCTAGTCTAATCAACTCAACCTACGAATAATCAATACCTAGCAACAAGATGCCTAGGAACCACAAAGAGAAGGAGAGAATTGGAATCAGGCTTTGACACTCTTTTAGATCAGTGAAACGAGCATCTAAAAGGAATTCCATTTCCTCACCTCGGTAGAAAACAAACAGCCTTTATCTTCAGATATCTCCTGAATACATCTGAACCAAACTACTATGACCAAACAATGGCACGAGATATGGGATTTCCCACTGACCCAACACTCTCTGAAAGTCTTAACATTGATCTTTGAGAAACAAATGAAACAACCATGAATGACCCAAGAACATTAATCCAACAAACTGAACCCACCCTGTAATAATTGGCTCAAGAAGCTTTCTAATCACTACACATTCTGCTGCCAAACACTCCTGTGACAGTTTAATCTGCTATCTAAAGATAAAATAACCTTCTTTTCATCATGGAAAACTGGCTTTCCGATATTCAGTCCCTGGTTATCCATGCAAGTATCCCACATGTCTACAAAATCATATTTGCAAATTACAACAACATTAGAGGTAGAGGGATATCACTGGTTCACAGAGACTCCTTCCTAGTCTCTATATCCCCCCATCAAAATCATCCCAGACTGTAAGCCGATCCCTTTGACCTGCTACATCTCTCCCAGAAACATCACTAAGCTTCTTCTTAGTATATAGACCTCTTTCCTACATACCACACTTTGTAGACAAACTCCCTGACACATCACAAAACTGTCTGTAGGTCACTAACTTCTAACTATACTCTGGGGTTTCAACATCTGGTTCCAGATTGAAGAGAACCCTACAAATAAACAATTTGGAACTAATCTTGCCACATTACACCTCGAACAATTAGTTAACAGTCCCACTCACATAGGCAATCATACTCTGGATGGCATTTTCCGCAATGAAAATATAATCGCAGCTGCTGACCAGTACATTTTCCCAGGGCCGACCACCCCTAGCCATACTTTTCACAATATTCACATGGGCATCAACCCTCAAAGAACCTTCAAAAGAGCCACTAACAATGACCAGACCCTGAAAGACTGTATAGACTAGAAGCAAACAAATGTACCCTCCTCTCAGATGCACTACCAGCCACACTGGCTAAAAACTCCACACAACTAATAATTTAATTATTTCTTCCTTGGACAGAAATCTTTCAAAAACTCACATAAGAAACAAAACTGTTCATTCCCAAAATAAACCGTGTGAAAAAGGAAAATCGTAAAACTGGAGAAAATCTGGAGGAAAAACAAACTACAAACTAGCAAATTTGCTTATCATCAACAAGCTTTACAGGGTAGAAATCAAAGCAAAGAACGCACACTATTCCAAACTTATTGTTTCGACACAGCACAGAACAAGGGACTGTATAATACCATCCAAGAATTCAAAAACCCAACAGCCTGTGACATAACTCCTAATCCATCTCAAGAACTTTGCGATCAGATTGCTGCACATTTCAACAACAATATCCTCGACATTCATGTAAACCTTGACAATAATGGACCCAAAAGTCACCAACCCCACTATACTGACACCTTTCTCCACCTCCTCTGCAACCAACCAAACCTCTTTTTGCCTTCTCTCTGCAGAGAATGTGCTCGTTAATACTCAGTCATGCAACCCACGGTTCTAAAGAGGATGTATCTCTTCCCAATTATTACAAATCCATCATGAAATGTTCCTATCCTTCCTCAATGACTCCATCAACACAGCAAGCGTCCAACCTCTGTTGAAATATGCTTGCTTTAGACCTTTGCTCATAAAGCCCACAGCAGACCCAAATGACCCAGCTTGCTGCTGCCCAAATACAAATACTCCTTTCGTGGGGAGACTCTGGGACAATATATACATATATATACATATATATATATATATACAGTCACCGCCATTGAAGCTTTGGGTTTGATTGGATGCACTAAAACCCAATGCAGATGGAAACTCGGAGAGCGTTCTCATCCTCCTGAGCATCTCAGCTGCCTTTGACACCATCAGTCAAGATCCTCCAGAAAAGACTACAAGAACTTAGAATGTAAGAAAAAGCTCTCACTGGATCACCTCCTTCCCCATGGGCACAACTGAAACCACCAGTATGGGAACCTACAAATCTCAACCTCCCCCACTCACATGCAGAATACAAAATTCCGAACTGTCCGTAAACAAACGCTCCATGAATTAAAACATACCTTGCACACATAGACACTTGGTTGACTAAAAACAGGTTAAAGATAAACCCTACCAAAACTGAACTGACACTCTGCAATACAACAGCTCCCAACACCACTGCAATCCCTTCACCTGACAAGATGGGCCCATCCGCAGTACGGCCCACCAGAGTAAGAAATCTTGGATCTGCAATGGACTGCAACCTCGCACTTGAACCATAGGCGAGGGCTTGTTCAGAAGCTGCTTTATCTAAGTCTACACTCTATGCCCCATCTTTATCATTCACACAAAGAGCCACGGTTGTGATTTCACCCCCTGCACTAGTGCATTCAAGAATAGACTATGCCAACAGCCTCCATCTCAGAATCTTCTGATTACCTGAAGAGGAAACTACAAAGAGTCAAGAATGCAGGTACAGGACTAGCCCTCAAAATGAAGAGATTCAAACATATCATGCCAGCACTAAGTATTCTACACTGGTTTCCCACCAAGAAACAAATGACTTGCATCCCACATCTCTCCTACCATAGAACGGGCCTCCTCTCCTTTAGAAGGAAGTTCCAGAACTACACTCATACTCAAAAATTAAGGTCCAGCAACTCTAGTCCTAGTCCCGAACTTCAATAACAAATGGCAATGGGATCCTATTTTCCTTGCTGGTCATGAATCTCTGGAACACCCTGTCTACACACCTCTGTCTGGAAGTGGAACCAGCTGATGTTCAGAATTGGCTTGTCAAACAACAAGAAAGACATGAAAGAAAACGGCAATGGACCAAATGCTATGCAACCTCCTGAACCCGGCACCAAGTCGATTACATGGACAAAGGTATCCAACGCATTGCGCAAATGCATCTTACTGTGAGAGCAACCCCTTTCCTAACACTAGTGAGCAGCATTCACACCCTGCTCCTTACTAACCTAGTTTGAATACGTTCTCTCTAGAATGATAATACTCTGATAAGGTATTCCCTGGAACATTCAAATTGGAATCCTCTTAGAATCTTGATTATCTCTTCGGACAACCATTCGCGGAATACTCACACCAGAAAAAATCAAAGAAATCGATAACTAAGAGCCATGAAGAGACAACACCCCAATCCTCCACCAAACCCTCTCATCCGATGACTAATCCCTGTTTACTAAAATTCTTGTAACCTTACACTCCCCTCACTCCTGACACATGATCCACCAGGTTTAATTTACCTAACAGACTCTTACCCTAACCATTTTCTATTAGCATCCACTCTCTCAATCAATGCTTCGCAACCTGGATGGCGGCGCTTGCGGCTAACCTGCGCCCATCCATACCCACTACAAAGAACACAGAGTTTTCATATTGGCACACAGGTAACGGGTACTTCCGAGCTGCACCCATCAACACTAGAGGTTTTCTGCATCTGTCTGGCCCACAATTAAACTAACGCCCCCATCCACCTATCTTGCAGAGTCATGCGCAGCAAGGCCAAAATGATTGGCATGTGGATGCTATACAAGAACGCTTTCCTTACCGTACCTTACATACCCAAACATGCTGTCCTTTGATACTGTGTTACGTATCTCATTTCTTCAGAAGTTGACTTTTTCAAGCCAATTGCTCCAATTCAGGATTGGAGGAAGGGATGATGGCCGATCCTGTTGATCAGTTTTAGTGACTACATATTTGGCCTCACCTTCTGCATGCAGGCCCTTGTTTTTCACACCTGTGGGACATTTGCATAGCCACTACGTGCTTACATGCCTAATCATTAATCTTTGCATGCTTTCCTCATGATGAGACCAATGTGTGCATCATTGGCGTGGTTTATGTTCACTCACTTTGCACATGTACATCTTCGACTTACAAACCTATGGGCATACTGCACAACTTTTCTCATGGAAATGATGGATGGATGAGTGCATCGTCTAGTGTGTCCCTTGCTTGCATGAAAAAAAGGTATTGTGAATCGGGCCATGCATATTCACACATAACCATTTTCTGAGTTCAAAATTAATCAGTAAGTATTGATGCTTATAGAGAAAAGATATAAGGCATCATTACGAGTATGGTAGTAATTCTGCAATTTTACTGTGGAATTACTGCCAACCTTGTTTACCGTCAATGCCGCTCGGTGCAGCAGAATACATGGAGAGTTTTCTGGATTTCACATGAGCAGGAATTCTGTTGTAAATCTACTGATTTTTTTAGTTAAAGTGGAGGATTTAACTTCAACTCTATGCTGGAGGTATAACGTTCACTTCACCTCCAATCTCAGAATTCAGCGGTGCAGTAGCATTGATATTAATTTTGTAATGGCTAAAAAAGCTGGTGGTAAAAGAATGAACACAAAATATTTACTACACAATGAAATCTTAATGGGACCCATCATTCCCTTACTTTTCAACTTTCTTAAATTTTTTGTAAAATATGCACAATGTTTGGTTTCAATTTATTACAAAACAAAAACCTAAACTACTGTTCATAAAAAAGGTGTAAATAAACCTGAAAAAAACCCAAGGAAGCTTATGTTAAAAATAATAGACATAAAAACATGTCAAATACAACATCATGCATTTGAGATGAAATGAAAACTCAATCCTTGAATTGGCAAGAAAGATTGTGGCACTTGTGTAACTGAATACATTTGAAATGTTGATTCATGGCTATAGTTAAGCATTTATTTTTGTATTTAATTTTGAATTCTGCTGTGTCCACAATGTACATTCAACTATATTATGGCGATTTTCTCAGAGCTCAAAGCACGCTCTTCATTGACAGCCAGACTGGCTGGTCTGAGCTCTGCTTAATGCAGAAGATTTCCATTATCCCAATAGTAATTCATCTTTATATACACCTTTCCAATTAAACACAAAATATGCAGTAAGTCTTATATGTACAGGCACATTGATGTCTTGCAATCAACAAGTCTCTCTGTATTCCATTTAGGTGCATACATCTTTTCAAATTGTAAAGCCACATAGTTAAATATATGTTGACACATCAACAGTTATATAGAAAAATGCACAACATTATCAAAAACCCTTAGCACTATTAAGATACAATGAGAAATATTGCAAGCACTTAAAGATAATACTGTACCTGTTTATTGTTGTCATTTTGACACAGCCTCTTCATTGACACAAAATGTCTAATCTTCCTATTAACACAAATATGCAGTTATTATGACATAAAATAGAAAAAAGACAGTTGTGAAATGGTTTGTTGGCAAAAAAATATTTTCCTTATGAAATGATTATTTCTACAGCTGCAAACCCGGCCACTATCTCGAAAAAAAAGAGAGGAGCAGATTATACCACTCACCCTTCCCTAAGCAGAGCGCCCCCCTTTTCCTAAGTAGAGGCACGATATGTTGCAAGGAGAGTGTCTGTGTGTGTGTGTGTTTGTGTGTCTGTGTCTGTGTCTGTGTCTGTGTCTGTGTCTGTGTCTGTGTGTGTGTGTGTGTGTGTGTGTGTGTGTGTGTGTGTGTGTGTGTGTGTGTGTGTGTATGTATGTATGTACGGTCAGAGCTTACAACGGTGGGGAGGAAGGACTGAAAATGGCTAGACAAATTGCCATAACTCCAAGCCCTTTATTTTGTGACCCAGCACTTACTAGTTTGAGATGATCCACCCTCCAAAGCAACTTGGCCTTCGGACCCTTCTCTAAGATGGAGTATAAGACAGCCTGAAAACCATGATTCAACCTGTCAATACCTCAGGAGTACCAACACAGGCAATATCCAACCAGCATGGAAAGGGAGAGGATCTTAGGACTGGCTCACGAGGAATGGGAGTATTGGCAAGTTAAACAGGCATTACTTCCTTCACCTTTCCCTTTGCCATAGCATTTAAGGACAAATGGACATTACTCGAGATACAAATTGGAAAAAGACGCAGATGTTCAGTACACCAAGTCAATCCCCTATGTTGCGCAAAATGAATACAGTCATTGAAACAAGGAAGGATCACAGATGCACAGAGAGATCATGTTAGGCCCATATAAAGCTTGTATTGGGTAATAAATGTGTCCAGCGATGCCCACGTAGATGCTCTGAATATATCATCCAATACCATCCAGTTGAAGGCAGCCAAGGAGGAGGACATACCACAAGAGAAATGACCATACAGGCCCACGGAGGGTAAGGCGAAGGCAGACCACAATCAACTGCTAAGGGTGGCAGTTGTTGGTTTCTTCCCAGAACGATAGGGGAGAAAAGTCACAACCAAGGCATTACACTACCAGGAGGAGGCTGTACATGCAAGGTGAACCCTATCTGCTTTCCCCACATCAAGGTATGATGGGGAGTGCTCTTCAAAGCATGTAGGTGGAAGTCTGAATTGATGTTCGGCCACAAAAGACGAACAGCTGGAGAATCTGACTTTCCGTAACAAAATGCCAGGATGGAGCACTGAACTCCCTCAACATAAGGGCCAAGGACAAAGTCAGAAGGAAGAGGAATTGGATAGAGTACATTCTCATGGGCTCCTCCTCCAGGGCTCTAAAGAAGATGCCAACACGGCCATAAGGACCAAGGGAACGTCCTAGGGTCGAATGGGAAAACAAATCCTATGGCGTGATATCTCAAACCCCTTAAAGTGTCATAAGGCCAAAATGTCCACTCCCGCCGAGGAGACGAAGGATATCCTGAAAGCCCTGAATGCCACTAACTGAACTCATGAAGAAGAAACTGCCAAACCCCAAACCCATCTTATATCCATCCCGAAGGAAATTAAGAACCTGAATGGGGTTTCAGGACACAGGGTTGCGATGTGACTTGAGAAGGCTCTCCAGTTTTGGATGTAGGAGACTGAAACCAAGGACCTTCGACAACCCTGGACAGCTGCCAGACTCAGGAAGAACTCTCCTTTCTCTAACTCTAACCTATAAATAACCAGACCATCAGTGGGAGGCGACTCGGGGCCCTAGCTGGAATGACTGGTCCTCTCAGTGGATAGGTGACCAGATATGGGGCGAGGATCAGATGACAGATGGAGAACAAGCAAAAAACAGGATTTCCTCTACCAACTAGCTGCCATTACAATTACACTTCCCTTCTCCCACCTGGTCCAGGTAAGTGTTACTGGGACATCTATGCGGAATATCCAGCAGCCCCCAAAGCAAAGTTAGAGGTCCCTTGTGCCCTTTTAAGAGCTGTCTCCACTCTCTTGTCCAAATTGTCGACTGTGGAGCAAGGAATGAGGGAACACACTTGCAGGGATTCCAGGAATTCTTTCTCCAATGCCTGCATAGGGCAAATCTGGGCCCAACCCTTGGGTGTAGTTGTGTTCTCTGGTTCCTTTAAATTTTTAGAGATAATACTGAACACACTCTGAAGAATAGGGGGACCTGTGGCGTTCACAAGGTCAAATCTGCTCTAGGCATCCGTAAAAGGAAGCCCTTTAGGAGAAAGGGAGACAAAGATGTCCTCTAAACCTATGTTGTGTGACAGGTGAGATGATTCCTCATCCACATCCTTCATTCTTATGAATGTACCAGTCATGTCCCATTCGCCCTCACCCACATCTGGGGTTATCTGGGTGTTATACCTCAAGTGTCAATATTCCCTGCCCCAGTTAAAGACGGGAGAGCCTGGCACCCACCAGAGTGGCTCAGCATGGGAGCCATAGGGATTACAGTAACAGGTGCAACATTGACGCCTCGGAACACCATTTGTTGTATAGGCGTCTTCCAACTATCCAATAAATAAATGAGTATCGCATACTCTGTGCGCCCTGATTGAGACCCCTCATGGCATTGATGTCTCCTACACTCATCCCTGCCTCTTCAGAGTGAGAGAGAGCAGGAGTGGTGCCTGTTCCTGCCCTGTCTTGAACCCTCTTTACAGTGATTCATGTCTGAGAAGGCTAATGCATAACAAGACAGTACATGCACATACCTGTACATGTGCTGGGTCACCCGCCTTACCCGTTCCTGCTTACGACTCCCATACCTCTGCTCTGCTACATTAGTCAGGCCCCAGGGAGAAATGACATTGTGTGGGCATTCCCACCATGTCCAGGAAACCGGAAGGACGGAGCTAAGCCTACATGCAGTGCCTGCCATGCAAGGCAACCTACACAGGACGCCCAATGACTGGATCCAGACCAGCATAACAGTAGGACAGCAAGCCCCATGTCCTCAATATTATGGCAAATGAAAGGTGAGTGTATCCTAACATGCAGCATATCCAAAGTATAGTACGTACGTTACTATACTATACAAAGTAGTTAGCATATCCTATCCTAATACTTCTCTGCTAGAGAGGAAGCCACAGTCTGAAACACAGTTATCAGGCCTTTTTATACTCTTCTTCAAGCTGGCGGGGGTGGGGGATCAAGGGGGTTTAAGTCCAGGTATGAAATAAAATGATTTTTTAAGATTAGCATCAAGGTGCATGTCTCGGACAGCGGCTCGTCTCATATGAGTAAGAAATGGGATAAAGAAGAGGGACAAGGAAGTAATGTGGGGCTTACCCTCCATTCTTCGCAATATTTTATAGCCATGAAGGGGCCTGGATCTATCTAGATTTCCTATAAAGAAAGTGTCTAGGTTGCATTTCAATGTGTTTTAATGATTAACGTCAGATATAAAACAATCATGTTCAATTAAATGACAAAGTTTTGGGGAAATAGTGTTTTATTTTATTTGTGTGTTGTAAGGTGACATTTTCAGGTCCGTGAAGGTGCACACCTATTTTCAATGTCTAGTTTCTCATAGGAGCAGTGGGAAGGAAACAACCGATCAACCAGAATGGGGAAAAGTCAAACTACATTTTTCACAAAGAGAAGGATGTCAAATAAAGTGAAATGGAAGGACAATTGTCTTTTGCATCATGGCTTTTCTGTAAAAGCCAATGATCTACTGACATTTGCTGGAGCAAAGGCTTTATTTGCGTCCCAGGGAGAAAGGTGTGAAACAGAACTTCTGATACACGCTGCTGTACCTGCACATTCCCAACAATGCATGCACACAGAAAAATCAACAACGGAATTCTTAAGATTTACATTTTCAAATGCAAATACAGTATTTGATGTCTTGCAAAGACAGGCAAGAGTTCAAAAGTGACCAGGGCGTTCACTGAGCATGCTGGCTATGAGATGAAGGTGTATCATTATGTTTGCGCCTGTTAAAGATGAGGTGAAAAGCCCACACAATGGTACCATGGAAAATGAATGGCAAGCTCTTTCAAATGTCTCCTCCACAAGGAAGAGTCCTTGCCCATGAGTCGTTCTTCAGTAAACAAGCTGGCTTATTCAGAAAATTCTCCTACTCTGGTGGCCCATGCCTAATATGTAACTCTAATCTTTCAAAGCAATCGCAAATAATCGATAACATATATATAAAACCCCCCTCTATTATTTGACCATCTTATCCCACATAAAGAACTTAGAACTGTGGTACACAAATCAGTTCTTTCACATACCGTGAGCTGCAGCGGCCTTCCTGTTCACCAACTCACATCTTTGAAATTCAAGATGTGTGAAACACTTTTTGGCTAAAGTTCTTAAAAATTCGGACTGGATTGCATCACAGTAATAAAGAGTTGCATAGTAAGACATTGTAGACTCCACAGCCTGCCAAATCAATAGAGCAAAATAATTCCACCTGCATATCTACCCTTCCTGTTAACCTCTGCTGATCCTACCTCCCCTATCGCCTTCGAGCACGCTCAAATTCTGTTCCATTGAAGGCTCTGCACTGGAGGCAACACTGACCTAAAAGGCAAGCTCTCCATCACAGGTGAATCAACAAATACAACGAGCTAATCCCACTACAAGCATAGCTTTGGAAGGGCCCAAAATAAAAACCAAATACCAAAACAGACCTTCTTTAGCTCTGCGCCCAACACGTGCAGCAAAGTTTAAGAAAGCATCTGACAGATACCTAATATATTAACTTACTTAAATTCCCCCAGACTCTGTTATTCTCCACTCGATTGCTGTCCTACATTATCACTGCACACTGCACTCACTACTCCCAACTCTCTATACTCTATTATTACTGTTTCCTAATTGGTTGTCGGTATGTTTATTGTAAGGTGCTCCAGTGCCAAAGTGATAATGTGACACTACGGAAGTGTACAGACACATTTCAACAAGTAATGAATACAAACGTCTTAAGTGCAGCAGTTGGCTTGGTATTTAATACCGGTAGCAATAGAGAGTGAAACTGCAATCTAATTAATCCTATGTTATGAATTCAACTGAGTTAACAAACCCAGTATGGTGAACATTAATGTGGTTGATTTGACAATGCAATGTCACTGTACTTAAGATGAGGAGGATACAACATGCTGCCAGGCATGCGTCACCAACCAGAGGGGCAGCAGCTGTAGCATTCATGTAAAGAACCTTGTAGACAATTGAAATTCTAGACTTTGAGATTTGGACAATGATGTATCCTGCATCAGGTAATGGACAATGAGCAGGAATCAGACTGACCTAGGTAAGTTACAAATAGACAAGATGCTTTACTCTTCTGAAGTTACAGGTTTCAGCATAGGGGTGGGAGAGCAGGTACATAGCATCTAACCTGGCCCCTGTCTTCACTCCAAGTCCCCAACTGACATCCTTGGAACCCCCAGGCCTCCAGCACTCCACATTCCACACAGCATTCTCAGAGGCCTCACCTTGCACACAGTCAGACTATACATTCAAGATACAACAGCCAAACTTCTCCCATCACAGTTGACACTTTTGGCAGATATTGGCAGTTCCTTTTCAACACATCAATGGTTATCTCACTTCTTTTGACAGTAATGGCAGAAGTCACAATCTTGGTGCTTCCAGATTATATTGTGAAGCCTCACTCTTTATGTGCTCCCCATCTATTCTGCCATAGGCTTTGAACTTCTTCAATGTTTTGCCCTGAAAGTGACTAATCACCTATCCCTAACCCTGCATCAATACAATTTTTTTTAAAATATATATATGTCTTCAGTGCTTTGTAATGCACAGAATGTATACTTTATACTCCAGAGTGCAAAGACAAGGGTTAGGAATAGCAGGGACTGAGGGGAAGAGGCTCACCCTAGGAAGCATACTGGCAAGATGAACTAAGGTTCAAGGCATTAAAACTGCTGTGTACAACAGAAAATTCCAGACTTGGTTAACCAAACCATTTTACAAATACTAATAAGAACTACGTGGATCATAAAGGTTTTGTGTTTACAAGGTATTGGAATGCTTAAGCGTTGCTTTGAATGGCTTTCTGAACTGGAGTGTTTTTAGGTATTTTCTGATTTTCGGGTCATTGGCTTTCAGTCTTAGTGCTGGGACGTTCACTGAACAGTTTGAGAACTGCAACAGCTGGTCTTCTTTTACGGTATCTTTTAAGTTTCAAAGTTACAATCGGAGGTATGTTTGAAAAGCCAGATCTTAGAGTTCTCTGTGGGCTGCATTGGGTGAAATAGTCTTCGAGGTATTTTGGACCCTCAATCCAATCTGTTCTTCTGATGATGCAATACACCTTAAAAATCAATCCAAAAGTTTATTGGTAACCGGTAAAGACTTCTAGTGCACTGAAGACGTGGTTTTGTTTCCTGCGAACCTTGCTCCCTATTCTGCATGGCTTGTAGATGGGTAGTCCCTATCTTGGGGAGGAGCCTAAAAGGATACTGTATCAGATTGTTCAGAGTCTGGACTATCTGGATTGTACGCTTTATATAGTGTATAGTGTCAGCTGCCTACTCGCAAAGAGATATGCTCACAGAAGGCAAGATATTGATCACACATCACTCAGAGGTTCTTCATGGAAATAACTGAGTTAGGGGCAGAGCGTATGTCAATGGCCCGGAGCTTAAGGTTGTCAGAGGCCAGGGTGTGACCACAAAGCATGATGTCACTCTTTCCTGGATTGAGTCAGAGCTAGCTTTACATACAGTTAGGATTGGAGAGAGGCAAGGAAGGAAGGTTGCAGTGTTTAGATGGGAGCTGGCGACAAGATGATTCTCAGTGGTGTGCTGGCCACATAAATATTAAATGATATCTTGAAATGGTCCAGGATTTCAGTTAAGAATGAGTAAAGATGTGGAGAAGCCTGAAAGGGTGAACGAATTACAAGTGAATTGATCTCATCTAACACCAGCTGAGAGCTCTTTAAGGAAAAACCAACTCAATTTCAGGGTGATTCTTGCTGCCCATGTGTGCTTCTAGTATACACAGCAGGTTGGTGTGGTCTACAGTATCATTGTGGTAACATATTTCAAATGTTTTCTTCTTTATATTATGTGCTGCCCGGCGCTACTGATTGTTCTTTCTGCCCTTTGCAGCTTGGACCTTTCAATAATAGAGAATTTATAATTCTCTAGAAATCCCCTTTAAATCGGTGTTATGGCATGGCGTATGAGACTTCAGTTTTAGAACTGGGTTTAGAACACATTATTTGATGAACCAGCGGAGCATTAGTCAGTTGGCATTAGAAATGCTAACATTGTATTTTGAAACCTAGGCGTCTTGAGATGCCACGTGATCAGTAAACTCGGGTGATGAACAGTTGTGGTTTGTATGAACAAATGGAAAAGTTCTATCTTGTGCGCAGGGGTGTGGCCAGCTACTGATGGCTGCCATTAGACTGAACTTCTAGAAGGCTGGGTCATGTGATGGCTGTGATGAGTATAGCTTTCTCAGCTACAGATTATATTGGACATTGAAGAAGGACTGGTTTGGGCCGACAATACCCTTATTGTTTTCTTTATATGGATTTTGGTTTTAATTCATTACTGCTTGGTTTTCTATAAAAGCCATGGTGTTGCAGGTTGAAGGTTAAGTTGCTACTTCAGTGTATAGGGGATTATACTGATGGTTTCCATTGATTTGCAATGCATTCAACTGTCTCTGTCTTTACTACTCTCTAAAATGTAGGGTGTGACTTGCTTTCTCCAACAATATGATAGTGAAAGGTTCAAGAGAATAATTGTCAGCAGGTGGTTTGGCTCAAGGTTCGGCAGCATTTCTTCACTGCTGTCAGACAATATACCTGGCCTGAACCAAGATTTCCTATCATGGAGTAGAGAGACGTTTCACTGTAATCCTGTAGCTGATCGGTAACAGTCTTTTCAATCAACTTAGTCTTGAATAGAAGATTAGAGACCGGTCAATAATTTGATAGGGAATTAGGGTCTGAAGCGCATTCATTTAGGAAGGGTGTTACTACAGCTCTTTTTAGGAGAGTAGAGAGAATCCATGTGCCTAGGGAAGCATTGCATAATGAAGCCTGAGTGATGCTCAAGACAACTAAAAGAAAGTAAGGTGCATTGAACATGGCATGGCTTCTGTGTTTGAAGGCTTGATATTTTCATAATGGTCAAGGTACTATCAACAGGTAGCACATGGAAGGTTTCAAATTATGTGATCATGTGAGGGCCTGGATTGAGATGTAGCTTTAGTGATTTGTGATTCTGTTGTGAAGGTCCAGATCCAACGCTGCCAAAGGGGGGCGCACGTACCAATTGTGCCAGTAACATGATGACGTCAAGGTTGACGTGGTGGCTGACATCGGGGTGAAAGGTGGCATTGAATGAGACACAGCTTGCATAAAACCACATAGAAGCAGGCACAGCACGAGACATCAGAGGGTGGAACTCAAGGAGCGGTGGGTGTTGTTGGGGACGTATGGGGTAGTTGTATAGAGTGGACACATGGTGGGGGTGCAAGTTATCATAGGAGGGCTTAGGGTATGGGGTTTTCTTTGAGCAATAGGTGAACACTAGAGAAGCACTTTTGTAGGCTCACGTTAAGGAAGTATTTCTCACAGACAGCTCAAAAGAAAAGAAGTCCATGCCCTTGTGTGATGAGCAGAATGTATTTGTTGAACATTCAGCAGAAACAGTGTGCTGAAATTTTGCACGGCTGAAGGGTCCCAGCAGAACGCAGCCAAAGCATAGTTATTCTAAAAGATACTTTCGAGCCCAACGAGCTACGCACCTGGGTGCACAGGAAGGATTGACAAAGAAATAGAAATTAAATACAGTTAATTAAATTCCAGCCACGGTGTGGTCAGACTATACTTGGCAGCAAATCATGAGAAGGGAGCTGGTGGGCCAGAGCATTGGGGTTGGGGCTTTGGGGCGTGGGACGAGGAGCAAATCAGCAGAGGGAGGTTTTGGTGTCCCATGGGTGCAACATTGTACAGTGTCCTCGCTGATGTCCGTGGGGCACACCATTGGTCCGGCTCGGTGTGAACGGCTTGCTCCTTGCCATCTCAAGCTATTTTGTACTAGTGGGACCACCCAGCATTAAACAGATCTGTAGCTGACATGCACGTGGGGGTCTGCTATAGCCTTGTGTATGTTTTATTGTGTCATGACTTCTGATTTTTGAAAAATCGCAAAATCAGCAATCTCCTGAAATCGTCTATACGGATAGCACGGGATTGGAGTGACTTTACTGTGTTCCTTTTTTGCAGCCTGCCTATTTTTAGTGAGGCTGCTGCTCTCTGGAGTGCAATCCGCTTTCCTGTACTTATATATATATTGATATTGGACATTGCCAACCGATGGCAAACAAATGTTTCTTGACTGTTCAGCACAATTACGTAATTAAGGGGCGGTGTGGGAAGGTTTGTGATGTCACGAGGGGTGTTAATGCAATTGTTGCCAAATGTTTTAGCAACCAATTAGAATCATTCAACATATATTTGGATATATGGGACTGACGTAGTCCGACCAATCAGCTTTTGTGACCTGCCTTAAAAATATAACTTAAATGTTGTATGATAATTTGACAAATTTTGCATAAAACGTTTAGGCGCAGTGCACAGCGTGGACAGCTCACTTCATTCAGTTCAGTTCGACAGGTCTGTCTGAACTTTGCTTCCCAGATGTTTGGGTACAATACATTTGCGTTACTTCTTGCTTGGTGTACGTTTCTTTTTTGGATCACTTTTTCTTCTCTTGGATGACTTTTGATGGAGGTCCCTTGGTACAATTTGATGTGGAAATAAAGCTTCAAATGAATCCAAATTTGGAGATGCTGCAGGCGGGGATGTCTGCTAACAATCTCTTTATTTGTTTGATGCATGCGGCTTTCTCTTTCTCTTTCTTTATGGAGCTTTTGTATTTTCTGACATTGTGGATACACTTACTTTTGTCGGCTAGACTCTGGAATTTGGACCAGGCACGTTCCCATTTTTGATCATCCCTTTTCATGAGATTTAGTTTTCAGTCAAATCCTTTGTGCTTGGCCATGATTATCATGTTTTGTTGTTTTGTTAGGAAGGGAGCCGAGTGTGAACTATTTTGTGACTTGAAAGTTGATCAACACCACATCAATGTCATTGATGTAGATGGAGTGTCTAGGATTGAAGGTGACTTAGTTGTTAAAAGACTTGGAGGACACTTTTTTTCTTCTCATTTCTGTACGTAATAGAATTGGGATCCAGGGAGGGTTGCATAGGGATACATGATGCAGGTACATGAAGATCAGTCGGATTTAGAGAGTGATAAGTCTAGAACAAAGGTTCCATCCCGGTGTTGGAGACAGTGCAATTGCAATTGCAGGTGAACAGAACATACAATGATAGGTTTATTGAACCCTATACCTTCCATAGTATCAAGGAGATGTAGTGCAGGGACATTACCTTTAATGCCTAGCCAGATGTTTACATCACACATCACCAGGATATTGTCAGCTGAATTTGACAGTGATGCCATCACATCCCTCCATTAAGTGAAAACATTGGGATCAGGCCCTGGGGGTGAAAGGTGGAAGGTGAAGATGATGTGGATACAGTAGTTGATATTAGGGCAGGTTTAAACATCTAGATTTACAAAGGAATTGTAGTCCCCCAGTCAACTATGTGGCATTGAAGGAAGTCAGAGCACTCCTTTGCCTTTTATGTGCAGGCGATGTTTCACCAGTAGTCTCTGTTAATGCGAAATATGGCCGTTTTTCTGATACCATAATCTTTTTTTATATTGCATGCATTTTTATTAGCAGATACTACATAAATGTATACAAATGTGGATTATTCAAATCAAAGGTAGAATATATTAGAAGGAAATATTGAGTGAATAGAGGAACGTTTGCCCTCACCATGAATCCATCTTATGATTATTTTTAATATGTTTATACATATATTTTATGAAATGTTAAAAAACTTGTGTGTGAATTGTTTTATGAATTGATTATATGGCTTATAATTGTAATGATGGTGATGGTTTTCTCTCTCCTTATTGTTATGCAATATGAATTGTTGTTCTTAATGGAATTGTAACTTTATTTTCTTCTTTCAACACTGTGTATGTTAAGTGTATATGGTTTTAATTAACCAATTTGCACTATAAACACATTTAAAAAAATTATTCAAATCAAAGGTAGGATAGTTTCATCAGAGAGGCAGAGAGTTGGACAAAGAGGGCCATTGGTACGGGGTTGGAGGTTGGGTAAAAGAGCCATCTGAGTGATGGATATATTGCAGGACCCCATCGATGGATTGTGTTAAGTTTGGGATTGTGTTAAGTTTGAGTACCACATTAGACGGTGTGTTTCAGGCAAGGCCTAGAAAAGGTCCCATTGATACCTGACTAAGTAACATGACAGGGGTTGCAGGCAAGCACTGTGAGAGGGGGTTCAGAATACTGATGCCTGCTCACGGTCACTTTTAAATGCTTAGGGGCACAATTCCCTTCCTACGTGGCAGGTAAACTGAATAGTAAGAGAATAACGAGGAACCTGGGATCCAACAACCACAAATTATTGGAAGTCCCCACTACGAACCTAATTTGTGTCAATAGATGTGCGTTTTGGGTAGCAGCACCTAAAGGTTGGAATGCTATGTCCTTAGATGTCAGAAGCTGTGAGTCACTTGGAATTTATAAGAAAAAAACTCAAAACTCACCTATTTGGGTAGGATGGCTTATGTTTTAATTAGACAGTGTAGGCCAGGCTGTCTTCGTCTTTGCCATCTGTGTTTGGGACTCTGGTACTTGGCCCGTATGCTTCAGGCCCTTTTTGGTTGCGCCAGAAACAAATGAATTAAAGTAAAGTAAAAAGGAGGACTTGGGGCCTTATTACGACCGTGCCGGTCCGGAAAGAACGGTGGTGGTAAATCCGCCACCACCATTCTTTCCAGACCGGCTGATTGAGAGTCCTGCAGGTGGGAGGTGTCAGTCCTGCCAGGTCTGACCTGGCGGGTTTAACACCACCCGCCTGCAGGCGGACATGGAAACACTGGCTCTGTCATAGACGGAGCCAGTGTTTCCATGGTCCCCATCCCCATGGGAATGGGGATTTACTGACTTCTGCCTCCGGAATTACTGCGCCCCCGGGGTTGTAATGCCCTGGTGACTCTGGCAATCACTTGAGGCGGAATGGTAATATGAGTTAGGCGGTAACCTGCCGGAATTTCCAGCATGGTTACCGCCGGACTCGTAATGAGGCCCTTGGTCTTGCATTTGGATTCGTTGCACGGAATGGGGAAAGAACGGAGGGGATTTCCTGCAGTGGTTGCCATTCTTTGCAGGAAATGCGGGAAACCCCACTGAAACATAGTTTGAATGAGTTTTTACGAAGCCAAACCATTTTTCATCCTTAAGAAAATTATGATGTTTGTGTCCTCAGTAATATCTAAACACAGACTAAGAACAATAATTGCACAGCTGATTTCCGTTTGTAGTAACATATGTTGCTATGCTTCGTGAGATAATGAAAGCTCCTGGGAATAGTTTTCTAGATTTTTCCATCATTTTCTTTTATTTCCTGGCAATCAAGGATTTATAGCCAAATTATTACACCAAATGATTTAATTGTTTTCAATTAGTAAAACACAGCAGAGTCCGAAAGAGCATACATTTAGTTAGAGAGTGCTGAAACTGCTCCCTTTAAAACTTCAAAAATCCTTTTAGCACCACTCAGGCCATCACACAATATTAGAATGAGCAGCACATCTTAAGCTTGTGCAGCCTGCGGCACATGATGCCAGCTGAATCACTACCTATTGGTTGATGTGATGGATAACATTGCTCAAGAAAGAAACATTACAAATGCTTTCAGTGTTTTAGTAACTGGGTATTTATGGTTTTGGCCTTGCCATAATCAGGAACACATATTTCAAGGGAAAAATGTCTTGAACACTTTGCGAGATCACAAACAAATGTAAGATCCCCCTTCCACATAATTCTGCCAGCTATTGTCAAAACAGTGGCACTGGACAAAAACTGTCCATATAGGCCTTAAAAAAACAAAAACGATTTATATTCCATGAAATCTGACGAGAGGAATGTATACCACAGAAGGAACTGAAACACAAAATTAGCAACAATGTATTAACCCGCAGAATCGGGGAAGCAATAGCAATTAGGTAATTCTGGATGCCCACAAATATGTATTTTATTTTATTGATGTATTATACACGCTATTGCTATACAAGGCACGGTTCATGACCCCAGAGTCTGGTGGTACATTTGAATTCCCTTTATTGTTTGTAGTTCCAGGTTCCAGTGCCTCTTTACAGGTACATTGGCAGAGACGCTCACCGGTCCATCCTCAGGCACTCTCGGCTCAGGTCTCATAGCACCACCCGCTCATCACATTCACCCAACATACTCAGAGGTGTAACTCATCCACATGCCCCAACATTCTACTGGCAGCAGGCAAGGGAGACCACATTTTAGCTACTAGACATAACACACACCCTGTGCAGAACATACAGCTCCGCAGCATAGAGCGTGGAGGTGGATAAGGGTACAATAGGAGGACATTGCGAGGGAAGATCAAAAACCTCAGCAGGCTCAAAAACATCAAGAGGAGAAGGGAAGCGTGGAGAAGGTCATTTTATTTATTTGTATTTGTGCTTTTTACGGCGACATCTACTGTCAGCCGCTTTGTAGCATCTGCAACCTTATGGATGAAGGTACAGACAATCCATCTTTCACAGTCCTTGGAAGCATTCAGATCAGCAAGAGCGAGGATGAAAGGAAAAAAGGGAAAGTGTTGTAAGATATATTTGTATAAATAGAGTGCATAACAAAAAGTGCAAAGAGCACAAGGGATGGTAGGTCAGGTGGAGATGATGTGGGAAGCAGATTACAGCAGAATTTTTCCCTGACCCGCAGTCAGCTTCCCTGCCGTCCAAGGGCTACAGACAGGTCGGTTCAGGTCTGTTGTTGTTTTTCTTTGCTGTTATTGTCTAAATTGTCTGTAACTATTGTATAAGCTTTAAGTGCCCAGTTACCCGAGGGTTCGGTGGGCGGTACAAATAAAGAAACTAAACTAAGCAGCTCCATTGGCATGAAGAGGTCTCCCTCCAACCTTCATGGATGTTATAACATCAATTTTCTTCAACAAGGAGCATCTGCGGAGCCTTTCCAGTAGGGGTGTTGCTCAGTGGAGTAACACAAAATGTGGGCCCATCCTGCTGAGGGGGCCCATGCACGCCACTGGGGTAGCTAGGTCTGCTAATTTCGGGACTGTCGGGACTTGGGGCTAGCTAGCCTTTTGGTTGTAGCCCCTGAGCTTTTATCCGGGGCTGGAACCAAAATCCCCAAGGGGTATAGCCCCCCTTTAGCAATACCTCTGCTTGCCTGGCAATAGTTCTTATTCTTCAGCTTTACAAAAATAGGACCAAGTCCAAGATTGCTTTGTGGAAGATGCAGAGTGCCTTGAAACTGAAATAGGTAGCAACAGGAAGCCAATGGAGGGAGATCAAGGCTGAAGTGATGTGGTCTTGTGGTGTCATGAGGAGCATTAGCCTGCCCGCCTTGTTCCAGATGATCTAGAATTGGCGTGTTCAGCATTTGAGAATCCACTGGTAGTCCAGCCAAGAGATCACTATAGCTGTTATGAACTGCACTCTTTTTTTTTAAACTTCCGTTTTTATTGGCATTTTAAATTTTACAAACAAACAAACCAGGAAAAAGAACAGTGGAGCCCCCTCCCTCCCCCCCACCCACCAGCCCCACCCCTGGATTCCCCCCCCCCTTCCCCGTGTCCAGGTCAGAGCGCTCTTCTTGGGAGACTCCCGGAGATGCCTCCGTCTCCCTTGTCACAGAGTTATTGCGATGCATAACCACGACATCAGTTGGCTGGCTTCTGCCATTCCCCAGGTCCTAGGGTCCCAAATTTGGCTGACCTGCAAGAAAGAGTCAATCCCGTCGTCTCCAGGGTGGGGGGCCTTTTGGTGGGTTCAGTGCACGTCCCATCCCCAGGATTGCTGGACACCCGACCAGTCCGTGAGGAATGAGCTAGTATTGTTGTTTACCATGGCTGTCAATTTGTCCATCAAAAACATATTTTTGACCTTTTTCAGCCAGTCCTCCTTCGAGGGGGCCTCCGGACTTTTCCATTTTTGGGCCAAAGCCACTCTTCCAGCCCTTAACATAGTTTCCCACATCCTAGGGTATCGGTGCACCTCTGTGTCCTCTGGGGGGAGGCCCAGCAGCATTGTCAGGGGATTAAGTGGTATACGGACCTCGGTCACTTCCTCCGTCCAGTCCCTCACTTGCTCCCAATATGTTTGAACCTTCGAACAGTGCCACCACATGTGGCTTCTGGTCCCCGTCTCCCCACACCCTCTCGGGCACCTTGACGACACTCCCGGGAACATTTTGGACAATTTTGCGGGGTCTCTGTGCCATCCCTGCAGTATCTTAAAGTTATGCTCCATGTCAGCAGTGAAAAGATTTCCGTGAAATGCAATTTTAAATATCCTGGCCCAATCATCATCAGAGATTTCGGCACCTGCCAGGCCTTCCCAGAACAAGCGAAAACTCCTCCTGCCTTGAAGGTTGTACGTGTTTAGGACCCTGTACAAACTTGAGACCGCCCCCTTCCTGGAGGCCGCCAAATCGAGGAGCTTCTCAAAGGGGGTCAACTGTCTTCGCAGATAGGTGCCCCATGATGGGTCACAGAGGATGCCCTTCAGGCGGAGGTATTCGAAGATAGATATTGAGTCACGACCCAGTGCCTCCCTGAGCTCCTCGTAGGGTAAGAATTCACCGTCCCTGAACATCTGCCCCACCCATTCCATCCCCTTGTCTGACCAGATCTGGGAGTGCCTGAACCCTCTTCCTCCCAGGTTGATGGGGTGTCCCCAGAGAGATGACATTGGAGACGGCCATGTGGTGAGGTGAGCGGTCTGAGGGCCTTCCTTCCAAATGTCCCATAGGACTCCCAGGGTCGGGTGAGCCCGTAAGCGCCTTGGGATTTCCCTGCAAGGCGTCCACAGGAGGTCGCGGACTTTGTGGGGATGGGCATCCATATCCTCCAGGTAGGACCAGTACGTTCTCAGCTCCTCCTTCATGTTGTTGGATCTGGCCCCTTGGGCCCACGCAGGCATACGCACACACAAACACTGACCAGAAGAACAGGCGGGACGCGATGCTGCTTGCTCCGCGTCCCGGCGGCAACTGCCGCACGGACGCCCTTTATTTCAACACGCATGCGCGGGACCATAACGAGGCCCGCGCATGCGCAACAACCAAACTGGGACGTCACATCCCTTTTTAACTTTAATCAAAACAAATAAAACAGTTAAGCGTGCCTCCCCCTGCACGCTGGGTACCCGGGGCGGACATATGACCGCCTGAGAGTCTCACCTTTCATCGCTCAGCTCAGTCACGTGAGTCCAGGACATAGTCCTTGAGATGTCCGGGCAATCGCCGCTCGCGGCGGATCGGGTACCTTGGTGAGGCGGGAGGCGGAGTAGAATCCTCCCGTTCAGGTCTCGGGGTTTCCTTGCCCTGCTCGCTCTCCTGATCTCCTGGCGGACCAGCCTGCCTTGCGCCTTCCTCTGATGTCCCATTTTCAGCCAGTCTTTCAATGCGTTTGAAGAACGACCGGTTGCGCGTGACTGTTCCTCGGTCGAAGGCTGCCGTCACCATGGTGCCCTTAACATGCGTTACCTTCCACGGGCGCGGCTCGAAGGGCAGGGACAACTTCCCCTCGGGGTGCCTGTTCCGGACCAACACTGTGTCGCCCACTCGTACCTCCTTTTCCTGCAGACCCCTTCTTTCACTTTCTTTGGCATTGCGCCTGGCCCGTTCTTCCCTGACACCATCATCGTCTATTACTCCGGGCAGACGGCCATCCTCCTCCGGTAGCATTCCCCTCGGGCATCGCCCAAATAGTGCTTCGGCTGGGGCCACTCTCGTGGACTGGTGGGGCGTCGTACGGTATTCTCTCAGAAACTCCACGAGCTTCCTCTCCAGGTCTTCACCGCCGCAGGCGGAGATCCTCAGGACCTTGTTGAGAGTCCGCATCATTCTCTCGGCCTCTCCGTTGGCCCGCGGCCAGAGCGGGGACACCCTGCGATGCCGGATCCCCCTTTCTCGGAGGTAGGTTGCGAATTGGCTGCTGGTGAACGGTGGCCCATTGTCCGAGCACAGGAGGTCTGGGAATCCATGGGTGGCAAACATTTTGTCCAGTGCCGTCGTTGCGAACTCTGTCGCCGTCGACTGTACCACCTCCACCTCGGGGTACCTGGACCATTGGTCAACTGCCACCAGAAAGTACATTCCCCGACCAGTCGAGCCAAAATCCACATGGACAGTTTCCCATGGTCTGCAACTATGCTCCATCGACCTTATCGGCGGAGCTCTGTCTCCCGGGGCCGCCGCTTGACATGCGATACACCTCCTCACGAAACTCTCCACTCGCCCCTCCAAGTCCGGGAACCATACTTTGTTTCTCAGCCGAGCCTTCATTTTGACAATCCCCTGATGGCCGATGTGGGCAAGATCGAGGACCCTTGACCGCAGTGCCCGTGGGATGACAATTTGCCGCCCTCGAAGTATAAGTCCATCGTCCGCGACTGAGAGTTCATCCTTCACCTTCCAGAGCGCTCGGAGGTCGCTCTGAGCCTCCGCTTGACGGCGGGAGTTGTCCTGCAGCACTTCCCTCCACTCGCCGCTCCTCACGGCATTCTTGACAATGGTAAACACCTCGTCCTTGGAGCATTCCGTTGCCATCTCCAGTCTCGATATTGCCATTGGAAGAGACCCTTCCACCACCTGACACAAAAGCCCGTGGCACTCATTCGCCCCAATGTCGGTGACAGAGTTCTCCTTGTTGGGATGGCGCGACAGGTAGTCGGCCGGGTTGTTCGTGCCTGGTCGGTATACGAGTTTCACCCCGTACTCCATCAGGGCTAGCATCCACCTTTCGATCCTGGGGGGCGGCTTGGACGACCCCCCTGCCAGTATGGGCAGCAGCGGCTTGTGGTCCGTTACCACCACGACAGGTTTGCCCAGTATATACAACCGGAAATGGCGACAGCCCCACAGGATGGCCAACGCTTCCCGTTCAATCTGTGAGTATCTCATTTCCGTGTCCGAAAAGGCCTTACTCGCATAGGCGATGGGGCGCATGTCCCCACGTTCCTCGGGTTGCATTAGCACCGCCCCCACTCCCACCGGACTAGCGTCAACCACCACCTCCGATTCCACTTTGGGGTTGAAATATGCCATGGTGTCCCCATCGGATAGGGCATTTTTCAGAGTCTGGAATGCCTCCTGCTCACTGGCTCCCCATTTCCACACAGCATCGTTCCTCGTTAGCACTCTGAGTGGTTCCGCCAGCGACGCTAGCCCCTTGATGAAACGCCCACAATAGGTTACCATCCCCAAGAAGCTCCTCACTTCCGTAGGGGACTGGGGGGGGGGGGGGCGGCTTCCTTAATGTCCTTCACTTTGGCTGGGTCGGGCGACACACCGGCCGCGTGGAAAATGAACCCAAAGAAGCCAATACGGTCCTTGAAGAACTCACATTTTTGTCGATGAAGGGTGAGCCCTAAGTTCTTCAACCTCAGGAGCGTGTCTTCCAGCCTCTTCATGTGCTCCCGTTCGGAGTCCGCAAAGACTAAAATGTCGTCGCTCATGTTCAGCACCCCTTTAAGGCCGGCCAAAGCTCCTCTAATGGTGTTCTGGAAAACTTCGGCGGCTGATGAGATGCCGAAGCTCAGTCGTTTGAATTGGAAAAGGCCGTCATGCGTCGTAAAAGTAGTTATGAACCTGGAGTCCGGGTGCAGTTCGAGCTGGTGGTAGCCCGCTCGTAGGTCCAACTTCGAGAATACTCTCGCCCCTTGAAGTTCTCCGATGATGTCATCCAGTGTGGGTGTAATGTGCCTCTCCCTCTTAATTGCGGCGTTTGGGAGGCGCATGTCTACGCAGATTCTCACTGCCCCAGGCTGCTTTGGCTTGGGGGCCACCACTATTGGGGACACCCAGGGCGTCGGCCCCTCCACTCTCTCAATGATGTCCATCTCTACTAGTGATCGGAGTTCCTCCTCCACCTTTTCTCGTAGGTGAAACGGGATCCTGCGGTGCTTGAGGGCCGTCGGTCTGATGGACTCGTCGATATGCAGGCGCACTGGGGGTGCTCTAAGTTTCCCTATGCCTTCGAAGATGCCCGAGAACCTGTCCAATAATGTCTCAATGTCTATCTGGTATACACCATACGCAAAATGAACCAAATTGAGGGCCTCCGACGCCGCGCAGCTGAGAAGCGAGTGAGGGCTCACGTCTGTAACAAAGAATTTTGCCTTGATGCTACTGTCCCCCTTCGACACAGGTGACACGAACACACCCTTGAGTGGCAGCGGGGTGTCTCCTCCAAAAGTAAATATCTTCGCCGTGGACTTGTCCAGTGTCGGCGGGCCTGGAAGTTTCTGGTAATCTTCCTCTGCCAGCACGCACACAGAAGCACCTGTATCTATGAGTATCTGAGTCGGCACACCCAATATGTCCACCACACACCTGGGCTGCCTCCTCCTTTTGTTCTCCGAGGCAATGTTAGAGATGAAGAATACCTCTTCTTCGTCCTCCTCCTCATCTTCCTCTTCCTCCGCGAGTTGTAACCTCCGTATCTCCTGTTCGAGTGCTGCAATGCTTCGTCGCCTTCTGAATCCGCCACCTCTCGCTCTCGCGGGGCCTCTCTGGGTGGGTACAGGGGCCGGTGCGCGGCACATGCGAGCATAGTGCCCTAGTCCATTGCACCGTCCGCACGACCTCGTCTTGGCGGGGCACTCCTCAACATGAGGCAATTCATATCCGCAATCCGGACACATCGACCCAGGCATGGACGGATGCCTGTTCTCCGATGCCTTCGGGGCCCATTTCTCCTTCAGCTTTGTTCTTTTGGAAACGGCAAAGGCCTCCTCCCTTGCATTCGGCCTGACCGCTGCATCCATACTCGCACCTCTTGATTCCGCTAGCTCATATGTCCGCCCACTGTCAAGTATCTGCTGCAGTGACCATCCCGGCTCCCTCAGCACTTGACGCCGCAATTTGCCCGAGCTGCAGCCCTGGAGCACCTGGTTCCTTATCATCAGCTCGTCGTTGTCCCAGCGACACGTGCTGGCTATCAATCGTAGTCTCGCACAGAATTGGTCGAGAGATTCTTCCTCCCTTTGCTTCTCTCTGCAGAAAAGGAACCTTTCGTAGTCGACATTCGACTGTGGGATGAAATGGTTTTCCAGCGCGGTCTTGACCGTGTCATACGTGACCACCGGTAGGGCAAGCGATTCATAGATGCGCATGACGTCCAGGCCAGCTGAATATAGAAGGGTCGCCCTTTTTGCGTCGTCATTCGAAGTCCCCGTCGCTGTAAAGTACATTTCCAACTTCTTGACCCATAGGAGCCACCTGGGACCCAGCTTGGACGGGGGCCCTGACATGTCGAACTCCTGCATGGGCAGCAGCGATCCCTGTTGTGTCCTCACCACTCTTGTCGCCACTTCGGTTTCCTCCTCGCTGCTTGTCATCTTCACAGGTCGCACAGGCACCTCTCAGTGTGATAGAGGCCGCTAACCTGGCTGAACTGCTCTTCAACGCACCTTCCGCTGTGGCCAGTCCCTAGCCTCGTGTCTGGCTTATTGATATATATATATATATATATTTTTTTTTTTTTGGATTGTCCCCAGATTGCTGGGGACAATCAAAAGTTCCAAAAATTTCCCTCGTGGCAGCGCACGAGCACCCTTGCGGGCCGCTACTGCCTCGAGGCGACAAACATTCTCGCTCGATCCGCGTCGTGCACTCGCGTGCCGACGATGTGTGTAGTACGCCCACGTCCGTCGGGCGAACGCTGTGGCAGCGATCCCGCCTCGTCGCCAGTTGTTGGATCTGGCCCCTTGGGCCCACGCAGGCATACGCACACACAAACACTGACCAGAAGAACAGGCGGGACGCGATGCTGCTTGCTCCGCGTCCCGGCGGCAACTGCCGCACGGACGCCCTTTATTTCAACACGCATGCGCGGGACCATAACGAGGCCCGCGCATGCGCAACAACCAAACTGGGACGTCACACATGTGTTCCAGAAGGACACGCAGTTGGGCAGCACAGAAGTAGAGATGAAAGTCTGGCAGCCCAAATCCCCCCTCCTCCCTAGGTAGGGTCAGGACGGCCCTTCCAGTTCTCGGGGTCTTGCCTTGCCACACAAAGTCACGGACCCCCGATTGTAGGTCTTTGAAGTTCTGTGCCGGGACCCTGGTCGGGAGTGCTGTGAATAGGTACAGGAGTCGTGGCAGGACATTCATTTTGACGGCCGTCATTCGGCCATACCACGAGAGGATCATTTTACCCCATCTCCTCAAGTCTGCAGTGATCTCCGTCATCATGGGACCATAGTTGGCGGAGCCCAGCTTCGACATATCTCTGGTGAGGAGAACCCCCAAGTACCGTATAGCGACCTTCTCCACCTTGATCCCGTGGAACCTATTCAGGGGGTCGAGTACCGGGTCCATTGTTCGCATTGGGAGCAGGACTGATTTTGCAGTGTTTATTTTTAGGCCCGAGAATCGACCAAATGCTGACACCAGGGCCAGGAGGGGGGGAGGGAAGAGCCCGGATCCACTAGGTAGGCCAAAATGTCATCCGCAAACAGGGAAAGCTTGAACTCGATCTCTCCCCTTCTTATTCCCCTAATGCCCGGGTGCGCTCTGACCGCAATTGCTAGGGCCTCCATGGTGAGGACATAGATCAGGGGGGAGAGTGGACACCCCTGCCTTGTCCCTCGGGAGAGGGGGAATGACCCAGACAGTGTCCCGTTTACCTGTACCCTCGCTGTGGGGGCTCTATAGAGTGCAGTTACCCATCTCATGATGTGGGTCCCAAAGCCCATTCTTTGAAGGAGAAGCTCCATATAACGCCACTCGACCCGGTCAAAGGCCTTCTCCGAGTCCAGTGAGAGGACACAGGCGTCAAGTTCCGACGTTTGGGCAAAGTGGAGCAGGTCTAGAGTCTTGCGGATGTTATCCGAGCCCTGCCTCCCGCTTATGAAGCCCACCTGATCCCCATGGATTAACTTCGGCATTATGCCTTCCAGCCTTTTCCCCACCACCTTGGCCAGGATCTTCACATCAACATTTAACAATGATATGGGCCGATAGGAGGAGCATTCCGAGGGGTCCTTCCCCTCCTTGGGCAGGACTGCTATCACGGCTCCCATCATAGACTCGGGGAGTATGCCCCCGTCCAGCACTTCGTTAAAGAACCGCACCAAGTATGGGATCAAAGAGGACCGGAACTTTTTGTAAAAGAAAACTGTGAAGCGATCCTCCCCGAGGGAGGTTCCCACCTTCATCCCAGAGATCACCTTGTCCACCTCATCCTCAGTGACCGGGCCCTCTATCCCTTCTGCCATTTCCCTTGAGAGGGATGGAATCTGTATTGAGTCAAGGAAGGTTTCTATCTGTCCATCATCTCCATCATATTCTGAGGAATAGAGGGCTGTGTAATATTGGCGGAAAGCCTCACCGATATGGGGGGAGTCGTTGCCAAGGCGCCCCTGAGCGTCCCTCACCTCCCTCACCCTTCTATTCCTCTGGACCTCCCTCAACTTCCAGGCTAGGATCCGGTCCGCCCTGTCCCCCTTCTCATAGTATTTTTGTTTAGTTAGTTGGAGGCACCTTTCTGTTTTATGTAGGAGCAGATCTTTAAGCTGTAGCCTACAGTCTTCGAGGGCGGCCACCAGGTCACCCTCTAATGGGCGCCCCGGAGAGCTCGCCGGTTGGAGGCGAGATATCCTATCTCTCAGGGCCTTCTCCTGTATCTCCCTCTCCCTTTTCTTCTGGGCCCCCAGTTTTATGAGGACCCCTCGCAGGGTCGCCTTGAAGGCGTCCCAGAGCGTGTGAGTGGCGACCTCCCCGTTGTCGTTTAGGTCAAAGAACTCTGTTATGGAGTCCAAGACCTCCTGAAAGAGGGCCCCATCCTTTAACAGAGCGTTGTTGCACTTCCAACGCCCTCTGCACTCCCTACACCACCCCAACGCAATTGTAACTTTAACCAAATCATGGTCTGACCAGGGTACAGGGTCTATTCTGTAGCCTGACACATATGGACTGAGTGTCTCCTCTACCAGGACGTAGTCTATTCGGGAGAAGGAGTTGTGTATGGCTGAATAATAGGTGAAGGAAGGGATTCCCCCTCTGGGAAGAGGAATTGTGTCAGTTAGGCCCAGTTCCTCGTTTACCCTCTCGAAAGATTTTGCCATGGCTTCATCTGCAGTTCTGGGAGTGAGGGGGTCTACCCTTCTCCTATCCATAGTCGGGTCCAGGACCATGTTGAAGTCTCCCCCTACCACTAGCGGGCCTTGCACGAATAATCTGATCCTATCTCTCACAGTTTCCCAAAATAGGGCCTGTCCTTCATTGGGGCCATACACTACAGCCAGAGTGAGGGGGGAGCCCCGTAGGGTGCCCCTGACCAACAGGTATCTTCCCTCCGGGTCTTTTAGGATATCTTCCTTCTCAAACCCTGCATCTCTAGCTACCAAGATGGCCACCCCTCTCTTTTTGGTCCTATGGGACGCATGAAAGACCTCCTCGATTCCCCCCCCCCCCGCAGCCTGGGCTCCTTTCCCCTTGCCCCGTGTGTTTCCTGCACAAACAAAGGGTCCAGTTTAGCCCTCCTAAACTCCCTGCAGATCAGGGACCTCTTCGATGGGGTATTCAAGCCCCGAACATTCAGGGTGCCCACCCCCAGGGCCGGCAGACCATCAGCCATTGTCTATGAATTCTATTCTAACGGATGGCTGCCTCTCAACAATTCTCCTCTCTAGCTCCCCATAAATTGTCTTATGGACACTCCTGACATGTTTCCCCAACTGACCCCCAAACCCCTTCCTTAACAAACAATCCCCAACTTGTTTCCGTCCCCCCACCCCCTGCCCCGGCGTCCAGCCAGATAGTTCAGCCATCACTGGCACTTTGGCCGGACCACCAGCCTGCCCCTCTCGGCCAGGCGATCGTTAACAAGCACATTATCATGAGCCCCCACACCTCAATCCCCTGCCCGATTTTACCCACCCAACTTGCTATGCGTGGGGCTTCTAGTTTCCTCCTCTTCTCCTTTCTTTTGCCGGATTTCTCACCCTCAAGTAAACCCGTGTCCTCTGGGGAACTCCAGAGGCCACGTTTGCACTGGGACTGCCCAGCTACTGCCCCTCAGAGTCATTCTGCTGCCCCTCTTTCACTGGGGAGGGTGTATTTATTCTCCTGAATTTCCTCGCTCCTGACTTTTTCCGTCTTTCTCTCGGTGGGCCCGGGCCTCCAGCTCCGACCCCGGCCGGCCCCCATGGCTCCCGACGGGGCGCTGGATCAGAGACATAGTCTTGGATAGCCCCCTTAATATCTTCCTCCGAGATCAATGTCGTTCTCTGGCCCAGGTACTCGAATGTTAGGGAGAAGGGGAAGCCCCATCTGTATCGCACTCCCTTCTCCTTCAGCAACTGCGTGAGGGGGCGGCACATCCTCCGTTTGGCCAGGGTGTATGCCGAGAGGTCCTGGAAAATGGAGATCTGGGAGTTGTTGTATGTGACCTCCTGGGCCCTCCTGGCGGCCTCCAACACCCGCGTCTTTTCCAGGTAGTAATGGAACCGCACCAGAATCGACCGGGGGCCCCCTGCTCCACCTCCCGCTCTATGTATCCGATCGAATATGGGTTCTGTAGTCATCTCTTCTTCAAAGAGGAGGGCAATTATGTTACGCACCACACGGGTCAGCTCCCTCTCCGTCTCCCCCTCCGTCTCCGGGACCCCAAAGATCCTGAGGTTGTTTCTCCGCTCCCTGTTCTCGAAGTCGTCCATCTGTCTTGACCTCTCCTCCTCCCTTTTTTCCAGGGCAGCTAGCCTCATGTTTACCTCTACTTCCAGGGTGGCCGCTGAAGATTGGTTGGATTCGACCTGAAGGAGTCTGTCCTCAACTTTTTCGACCCGGTGGTCCATTTTTTCAAACTTTTGGGCAATGTCCGCCCGCATATCTCAGATCTCTTGCAATATGGAGGCGAAGCCCCGCTCCATTGCGGCCGTGGAGGGTGCAGGAGGTTCCAGATGGGCCATTCCCTCACCGTGGGGTGGTCCTGTAAAGGGGGGGTCCGGGTCTCGGTACCGATATTTTTGCAGGTTCTGCTGCCAGTCCATTAGGTTGACCCCCCGGCACCTCGATTTTATTTTTAGAAAGTTAATTTCCTTCTAGTGTGGGGGAGGGGTGCTATTGCCTCCGCGGGGTGGTATGCTGTCTTCTTTTCGTTGGGGGTCTCTCCTGGCAAGGTATACCCTCCTCACCCCTTCCGAGCGGTCTTATTGGTCCTTGATTGATGCCCCCCAGACGGGCACTCGCCCCACCAGCCTCGGGCGGGGGCCTCACACCCAGGGTGGCCACCGCTTTACCACCGCAATACCTCCAGTACTCCTCGATTGTATTTTTGCGAAACGATACTTCCCCTCTGGAATGGGTGAGGGGTGCTATTGCCTCTGCAGGGTGGTGTGGTGATGATATTTCGTTGGGGGCCCCTCCTGGGGGGTTACACCTTCCCCCACCCCTCCTGGGTGTTCAAGTTGCTCCTTGAGAGTTGCCCCCGGGCGGGCACACGCCCCGCCTGCCCACAGCGGGGGCCACACACCCGGGGGGGGGCGATAGGGGGTCCTGCAGTGCCCCTTAGGCGCCCACTGGAGTGGGGGGGAGGGGCGCTTTGTGCGACCACGAGGCGGCGGGTCGCAGCCCTCAATGGGACGGCGTGGGCCTCTGGTGTCCTGCCCGCGGTGAAAAAAGGGGAGGGGGGCTTCAAAACGGGCCCAGCCGCCCCCCCTCCGTGTCTCGTACCTGTCAGGCCGCGGCTCCCCGAGCGGCCTCGCGGCTTCCCTCGGCGCTCCTGTTGAGGCGGGGGGGCCACTCCGGGGGCCGCTCCGGGCGGGAGTCCCCTCACCCCGAGGCGTCCCGGCGGCTCGCGCCTCCTGAAGGGGGAGGTGAAGGCCAGCGCCGACGGGTCCGCTCGCTTCTCCCCAGGCTCCCCACAGGGCTGTGCTCTCGGCCTCCTGCGACGGTCCCGCTGCAGCCGCCGCGCCCGTGGAACTCCGTCGTCCGATGGTCCCCAGGCCCCGTTGTTTCGCTCCGCGGGGGTGCTGGGGGGTCGCCGCTCCAGTCGACCCGCTTGCGCTCCATGGGAGGGTCTCGGGGGGGCTCAGACCCCGTGCCGACCCGGCCTTAAGAGGAGCTCGCAAATCAGGCTGCCATTGCCTGTGCGCCCCCGAACTGCACTCTTTATGAGTAATACAAGAAAGGCAGAATGGAATTCAGCACATTCAACAGGAAGTGCCCTTCTTGCTGCATGGTATTCAGTGAGTCACATTCGAGTTGCCAAAACAAACATACACAAACAGTGCTTGCTTGTATAAAACATAGATTAAGTGCCGGTAAGGAGTATTGGCCATCCCCGTGTAGTGAGGGAGTCTATAGGCACCTTGCCATGGGTGATAGCTTAGTAAATTCCTTAGGCTAGGAACAGTGGGTGAGGATGAGGCAGGAAAACAGATACAAATATGTGGCCACTGGATGAGTCCACAATCTAAGGTGAAAACATGTCCTGGAGAAAGAAGGACGTTAGAGCCTTTCCAATTAGTCTTTGGCGCATCCAACCTTCGGCACTCTGTGTGTGCATTACACACCTCAGAGGACAGGTAGGATAATCAGTCTGCATCCATGGTAGGTTTTCTTTGCTAGGGAGGTGCAGAGACCAGCGTTGCATGTGTGAGAAACCTGAAGGTGTCTCATCCGCTGGTCCCCGGACATCGGTCGTCCAGCTGGCCAGGACGCAGCCATCGCTATTGGATCCAGTTCCTGGGGGTGGACCAGGGGGGGAGGAGCACCTGGGTGAGGGGCTTCGGGGAGTGGAAGTGGGACACTGAGGGTTGAGATGCGGTATCCCCTTCCTACCCTGTATGATATTTAGGAGCTTCCCCCAACCCCATTTCCCACACGAACACTTGCACCACGGTAACAGACAATGGACTAACACCCGAGCCATTTACCTGACATGTCCCAACACTCGGGTCAGGCAGAGTCAGGCACACTTCGAGCAAGGCCGCATGCACAAGGAGACAGCTATACAGAACCGGCAGTACAAAGGACAAAGAAAAGCAGTGCGATTGGAAGGACGAATTACCCTTGCCCTTTTCAACTCGGGTCAATGGTACACGGGGGCCTCCCGCTTTGATAATGCAGGCGGAGAGACAAGCTGGCTACCATGGTACTATCCTTGACTCCAGAGAGTCGGAGGAAGCTGATATCAAACTGAACTGTGTTAAACCTAAGGTTGCGAGTAGTAACATTTTGAACACAAGAAGAAAGGACTTGTGTGTATGTTTGAACTTTAAAGAAAGCCCAATTGAGGTCCAGGTGCCGAGCGGTACAGCGCCATGTGGGTGCTCATTTGAAAGGTTCTGACAGGACCTATTTGTGAAACAACAACCAGAAGGCCCTCGGAAAAGGTGGCGGGAGACGTCAGAGTGGTCCTATAAGGGTCACGTCAAATCCCTTATACAATCGAAAGTCTCTGACCCGTTGCCAGTGGAAAGCTAGGGGAAGGGAACCCCACTTTCCACGATTTTGAACTGTGATGATTGGCAAGTGTGAACCCGACAGAGGGATGCTGAAAGAAAGCTAGAGAGAAAGAAACCCTGGTTTATGATAAAAACTGAACAATATATGAACTGTGGTAGGAATACATGAAATGTGTTGAAGAAAGGCTGTAGTGAACGTGACGGAGGGAGGCCCTTTTTTGTCAGGGGGCTCTGAGTCCGGCAGAGGGAGATCCTAGGGGCAAAGAGCAATCGCAGAAGGAACTCTTCTTTGTTTGTCATTGTGAAATCCAGGCGAAGAACAATTGAGGTGCAAGATCACTGAGAGAACTTTTGTTTGTTTGTTACTTTGAATCCGTAAACCTCCTAAGGCAAGAGACTTTTGCAGGAAAGAGACTTAGCCTCCAAAGGGGTTTTGATATCATGGAACTGGACTGTGAACCCTGTGTTGTCGAGGCCCAGGAGTGTGCTGTGCTTGAGAGTTCCACCTTATCCCGTGCCTCAACCGTGGGGAAGCGGGAACCAGCCAACCCATCCTGACTTATCATTTTGTGAACACTTCTTTCTTTTCTGGTGAACATTATCCCACACTCTTTTTTGTAACTAGTAGTAAGGATTGGCAATAGGATTTTTAGTATAGGCCCTTTCTATTTGTCAAGAAACCACTAGGACTGCCTTATTATTATTTGATGGTCATAGCTTGCTCCCATCTTAGATTTAGGTTTAGATTACGGGTTCATCTCCCCCATTATAAGGTTCAATAAACACCATTGAACTGTGATCACTTGTGTCTGTCTTTATAGTTGCCACCATGAGTTCCTTATATATGGTGTCAAAGTGGGATGTGACTCAATTGAAACTAACTGGGGAACCCTACAATTTCAGAAACTTCGTCAACAAGCTTCTAATCCTTCTGTTGCCACAAAAGAATCGATAGGCTTCAATATTTGTAGCAGTAGGGAAGCTGTCATTCCCCATGAGAAAAGAGGGATGATTCCTACTGATTTGATTCTGATACCACCTCCAGGGTGTTACTTCAGGTTGGCCCCAACATCTGGCCTAGCATGGAAGTTTGGTATAGACGTTCTAGCTGGCGTCATCGACCCGACTTCCGAGGAGACGTAAAGGTTCTCCTACAAAACAATGGCGAAGTCCCATTTGAAGTACATCGCAGGGATCAAATTGCTCAAGGAATTTTGAAAAGGGCACTATTCCCTCGCTTTCAAGAAGGCAAACATGACAAAACAGAAAGAGGTACATTGGGCTTTGGGGAGGCTGATAAACCTTCTGACATTGAAGGCACAAAGGGAGAGAAAACCACCATTTATCCCGATCTAGCCTTTGCCCAGCAAAATGATCCTGCTCTCGCTGAGGCCTTCCTACAGGCTATTCCATAAAAAGAAGGTATAGAAAATTGAAGCCCTTATTCTTCTTAAAACAGGGACTGTTATACAGAAGGGAAACATCAAGTGAAGGATTTATAAAAACACAATTGGAAATTACACAGACCTACGTAAAGGTTTTACTGGAGATTGCACACTCTCACCTTACCGGGGGTCATTTGGGACAAATGAAAACCCAAGCGCATATCAGTGGGAGGTTCCACTGGCCAGATATCCACGCTGATAGAAAGACATTTAGCCAGATGTGTGAAATATGTAAAAAAAAACTAGCACAAACGTTCCCCTACCTGCCCCTTTGAATCCTTTACCCATCATAGAAGTCCCTTTTTCAAGAATCGTAATGGACATTGATGGACCTCTACAAACATCCCAGTTAGGCAACGAGTATGTCCTAGTGATTGTTCATTATGCCACAAGATACCCTGTAGCATTCCCAATGCGTAATAATACCACCTAGCAGATCCTTAAACGCCTCCTATCGTATTTTTCCAGGGTTGACTTCCCCAAGGAAATATTGACTGATCAGGGATCACATTTTATGATGAAGCTCATGGCTGAGGTCAAAGAGCTACTCCATATTACCACCTTACGAACTCCTGTGTACCATCCCCAAACTGATGGCTTGCTTGAAAGATTCAACAAGACCTTAAATTAATCTTGAGGAAACTAGTAGATAAAGACGGGAAGGACTGGGACCGAAGGACCCGACAGGCCGCTACAGGATTTTTCCCTTCAAGTTACTTTATGGCAGAGAACCCAGAGATGACCTAGACATGCTCTGGGAAACCTGGGAAGAACGGGAAGAGGTACTCATTCTCATCTCGCAAACCGCTACCTGAATTCAAGAACATATGAAACTTGTTCGAGATCTTGTCAGCACTCATATGGAAAAGGCCTAAAGTCAACAGAAATCTAAGTACAATAAGAAAGTAAGATTGAGACCATTCTCTATAGGACAGACAGTATTGGTCCTATTACCCACCTCAGAAAACAAGCTTGTTTCTAAGTGGCATGGGTCCTATGAAATAGTAGAACAAACAGGAACCTGCCCTTATAAGGTAGTCCAACCGGACCTAAAACAGAAGGTCCATTTATACCACATACATCTCCTAAAGGAGTGGAAGGAGAACCTGTCTGCCACCCAGGCGAAAGTTTGGTTCCAGAAGATATAGACCACTTTGAATTAATCCCACCTGAGTTGTCTGCCCAAAAACAAGAAGATCTAAGAGATGTAATCACATCCTTCCCAGGTGTATGTAACACTCACCTGATATCCCCTGAGGCGTCTGGAAGACTCTGAGATCTGGAACCCTGGATATGTAGTTGCCCAGTGTGGAATGATGAATCTGCAATCACAGAAGGGAGGATTTGTGACAACTGTCTCTAATGGGTGAATCTCCCACCTCCATCTGACCGATCCCTCTCCAACTGAGTCTTTCTCACCTTAATTGTTTGTAGGGTGAGCTATCCGTCCTGCGTCTGGTGCAGGTGCGTTTGGCGTTTGTTGGTGATCTGCCCGAGTTGCTTCACTGGTGCAGTGCGCCTTTCCCCGGGCCCAGGCCCGCTGTGACCCCCGAATCTGCTAGTAGGCAGGTAGGTTTGTTAATTGTAAGTCTTTGTTCTGTTTTATGGTGGAAATCCCCTTAATGTCTTTATCGTCTTCTTTTCAGGTGTGAAGGTTTGATGCTGTCGTGCTGGATGAAGCGCATCATTCTTTATTGTCCTTTTGAAGCTAACCTGTGTTCTCTTCTTCTTCTCCTCACTGGCTGCGGCAGTGCTACGAGTGGATGAGAGCGCGATGAAAACGGACCCCAGGGATCCGTTAAGGTAAGTTAAGCGCTATGCGGGCGTTAAATATTGAAAGCAAACCTGAATATTTCTCCTTTTCTCTTGCAGGATGTTGCTGTGGAGTTCCGGATGGAAGCGTGACGTAGCGTGATGGATTTCAGGTAAGAATGATGGAATTCAATGTTTTGGAAGCACACACGTTCTAATATTGTTTTTCTTGCTTTGCAGGTCGCGATGTTCGAGAGGTAGCTGTGGCCGCGGGATGCTGGAATTCCTCAAGCTATTACTCACAGGTGATGTTTCTTCTTCTCTTGGTTTCCACTGGTTGCGGCCCGGTTGAGATGCTGAGCGCAGGATGGTGTATTCTCAGGTAAGGCAAGTAATATTGTTCTTGTTCTTGCAGGATTACAGGAAGATGCTGAAGACCAGGAGCTGGACACGGTGAGCGTCACGCTGCTAGTTGCAGAATAACGCAAAGTGTGTTCTGCAGTCTGGGTGTGGTTTATATAGCCCAGGTAAAGTAGTACCAGGCAAAGTAGTTCCAGGCCCAGCCACACCCAAAACACTAGACCGCATGGCTTGGTTCATAAGAACTGAGCTATGCGGTTGCTTCCATGTTGGATTTAAAGACCCAAGTATATAAATGAAAGCAAGCCTGATAAATCTCTCCTTACCACATATGAGCCTGGTGCCAAAGGTGCCAGGACTGGCTCCAGGAGCCTTTTTGCAGAAGTCTTAAGGCCCTTAGGGTTCTGGTGTGAGCCTGCTTGTGGCACAGCTTGTGACCCCTAACAGTGGTCATGACAATGTATTCTCAGACAAATCAGGGAGAATTAAAGGCACCTAGCAATATATTAGAAAACCTAAGGGAAAAGTGGTACATTTAAAACCCTATCGACTCCCAGAGGCCTGTAAACAGATAGTGGTTGAGGAACTTAACAAAATGCTGCAAGCTAATATTATCGAGCCCTCATCAAACCCATGGTCCTCCCCTATTGTGTTGGTCAATAAACCTGATCGTCCCTGGAGGTTCTGTATAGACTTCCGCCCAGTCAATGCAATATCTGATTTCGATGCATATCCCATGCCACGCATCGATGACCTAATTGATAAACTCGGAGCAGCCACATTTCTTTCCACCCTAGACTTAACAAAAGGATACATGGACCAGATAAAGAAAAGAAAGCATTTTTAACCCCCGTAGGACTATTTCAATGTAAAGTCCTCCCTTTTCGCTTGCATGGCGCACCAGCCACTTTCCAATGTCTAATGGATGAAACCTTGCGTCCTTATTCCGACTTCTGTGGAGCTTACATTGACATTATCGTCATTTATAGTAAAACTTGGGAAGACCACCTTTTCCACCTTCATACTATACTGAGAGGCCTCCTCAGACAGGCCGGCCTAACCACTAATCCATCTAAATGCCGATTGGCACAATCAGCCGTAAAATATCTTGGTTTTTTTAAGGGAACGGGAACGTACAGCCCCAACATGAGAAAGTGAGAGCTGTCCTAGATACACCTACACCCAAAACTAAAAGGGTTCTTAGAGCTTTTCTAGGGTTAATAGGATATTACCACAGATTTATCCCCAATTTTTCAGACAAAACAGCAAGGCTGACGGATAAACTTAAGAATGCAGAACCCCAGAAACTTCGGTGGTCTGAAGAGGATAATAATAATAATAATTTGGCATTTATATAGCGCTCCGATGTCACGCTCACCTGATTCCCACGGAGGCGCAGGTCTGGCTTCGAGTGCTGATGCTTCTTCAATGGTGAAGCGCAGGACTCTGAAGATGGACAGGAAGGGCCCCTCTACTCTGGCTTTCCTGGCTCGCAGGAATATTCCCCTGTGCGTGAAAAGGGAGAATTACCTACTGACGGAATAATGCTCAAGCCTCCCACTCCCTTCCAACCCTCCACGATACCCTTCCACGATTCCCTGTGAAGTCTCACCTTAGGGTCTGGAAGGATGAGTTCTCCATTCTGCTTCTGATGCAGGGGCGCGTTGAAACCCAGTTACTTCACTGGATTGAGGTTTTATGGGAGTTCAAAATAAGCTTGACTATTCAGGTGAGGCGTTGTAAGAGTTCTGTTGCAAATTCAAAAGTTCAAGCTTAATAATAATGTTCATTGTCTTTTTGCAGCAAGCGCTAATGCTTATGTCTTTTTCCCCTTAGGGGCCGGGGTTCGGAATGCCGGAGAGATGGCGCCGACCCGAAGTGAAACGTGCAGTTCCAGTAAATGACAGGTAAGTTCTGGATGAGCGTTCAGGTAATGTCTTTGCATTCGCTCATTCAATGTCTTTGTCTTTTTTCCCCATATGGGCCGGGGTCCGGAATGCCAGGAAGCGGCAGGACCCGAAATGAAATGGGAATGACCCAACAAGTAAGTCTTAGAAGGAAACTGAGCCTTTCCTATTCCCTTCCTTCTCTCACCTTGTTTTCTTGTCTTTTTCTCTCTAGGCTCAGGGAAGTGGGTGCGGATCCGGATGATCGCTGCTGAAGATGGAGGCGCCCAGGAAAGGTGAGTGAAATGCAGCGCTGCAGCGATCGAAGCGAAATGCTTTTAAAATGATGTCTTCCCTTTCAGGATCGTCGGTGTGATGTCTCCGTGATGCAGCTTTAGCAGGTAAGGTCTTCTTTCTCCCCAATTCTCTCTTATCTCCCCTTGCAGGCGACCCAGGATGCTGACAGGCGTGGCTGAAGTCCAGATGCAGGAGCTGACACGGTGAGCGTCCAGCTGCGAGGAGCAGAACAACGCGAAGCGTGAGTTGCTGATCAGGCGTGGTTTAAATAGCTTTGGTAGAAGTTCCAGATATGTATCCTTCCACCGATCAGGTATGTATCCTTCCCTGACCACACCCAGGTGGAAAGTAGTCCCACAGGTAAAGTAGTTCCATTCAGGCCTCAAGAGGGCCTGGATGTAGCAGCATGGTCTGCATCAGGTAAGTGTACATTAAAACACTTGAACACATGTCTAGCTTTATGAGCCTGGCGCCTAAGGCGCCAGGACAGGGGTCTAACATGAGCCTGGCGCTTAAGGCGCCAGGACTGTGTCCAAAGGGCCCCAGCTTGGGCCCGCTGGCACTTCCCTGGGGGGAATGATGCCTGCCTCTGGGGTTGCTGGGTCGGACCTGGCTCCTTGGAGGTAGGCATCATGACAGTACCCCCCTCAAGGCCCCTCCCAAGGTTGTTCCCTCTGGGGGTTTTGGCTTGTTCGGAAATCTCCGGTGGAACCTTTGTATTAATCGAGGTGCGTGAACATGGTTACTAGGCTCCCACGATCTCTCCTGAGGTCCATATCCCTTCCAGTCAACAAGATAGAAGAGTTTTGACTTTAACACCTTGGAGTCTAAAATGTCTTTAACTTCGAATTCTAATTCCCCTTCAATTTGAACTGGGTCTGGAGGCTTGGACAGTCGGGTCCCTGGTTATACTGGCTTCAAAAGTGATGCATGAAAAACTGGATGAATACGCATGTTAGACGGTAAATCCAGTTTAAAGGCCACGGGATTGATGATAGCCTTGATGGGATAGGGTCCTATGAATCTGGGATTGAAGGTTCGCGGGCCCTTGAGGGGTAAATGTTTCGTTGCTAGCCATACCTGGTCTCCTACTTGATAAGGAGGAGTTTTACTTCGGTGCAAATCAGCGTTTTCTTTATACTTTTTCTTGGCTTGCTGTAAATGAGTTGCAGCTTCTTTGAAGGCTCGGGTTATTGTGGAATGCAGATGATTTACTGCGGGCATTTCCAGGGTCAGAGGTGGATCTAGGTCAGACGTCCGAGGGTGGTGACCATACAAAGTATAAAAAGGAGTTTGTCCGGTTCCAAAATGCACTGAATTGTTGTATGCATATTCTGCGATCCAAAGGATGTCTTTCCAATTTAACTCGGATTGGTGTAACATGCACCGAAGATATTGCTCGAGAGTCTGATTGGTTCTCTCGGTTTGTCCGTCGGTCTGGGGGTGGTGGCTGGTGGATAACCGCACATCTATTTGTGCTAGTTGGCAACACTTCTTCCAAAAATGGGAGATAAATTGACTTCCACGATCCGAGACTAATATGGAAGGGAAACCATGTATGCAAACTATATTCTCCAGAAATTCCTTGGCCAAGGTGGAAGCTGAAGGCAAGCCTTTTAAAGGGATAAAGTGGGCCATTTTGGAGAATAGATCCACAATTACAAGGATAGTGTTGTAACCAGCACAAGGAGGCAGGTCAGTTATAAAGTCCATTGACAAGGTGTGCCAAGGTGCCGGTGGAATATCCAAGGGTTGAAGTAGGCCGGCTGGCCTTTTCTTTTGATCCTTGTTTTGGGCGCAAATTCCACAAGACAATACAAAAGACTTTATGTCTTTTCTCCAAGAAGGCCACCAGAAGTGGCGTTTGATTTTTTCCTCCGTTTTAGCGATACCAGGGTGTCCTTCCATTAATGATTCATGATGATGGGCAATAACAAGTTCTTGCAATTCTTTACTTGGCAGACACAACCGCTCCTGGAAGTAGGGTAAATCATCCTTAACGGTGTAATGAGGACCCTTTTGACTCCATTCCAGTAAGGCTGAAGAGTCTAGAAGTTGTTTTACTTGCGTTTGGATGTCCTCAATAGTTTGCAATGAAGTTAGGCCTAAGATTCTTTGTTCAGGTATGATTGGCACAGGTTCTAAACTCGAATTGGGTTCTTCTATGCCAAACCGGGATAAGGCGTCCGCTTTACCATTCTTGCAGCCAGGGCGATAGGTAATTACAAAATCAAATTCCGCAAAGAATAGAGCCCATCGGAGTTGTCGTGAAGATTGAGCTTTGGCCATCTTTAAATACTGTAAATTTCTGTGGTTCGTAATTACGGTGATGGTGTGTCTTGCCCCGAGAAGGTAGTGACACCAAGCCTTGAAAGCAGATTTAATAGCCAGTAACTCTTTGTCGGTAATTGCGTAGTTGATTTCAGGAGGAGAACATTTCCTGGACCAAAAGGCCACAGGGTGTAGTTTGTTAGTTTCTGGGTCTCTTTGCGACAGGACAGCTCCCATGGCCGAACTGGATGCGTCGGGTTTCCACAATGTAAGGGAGATCTGGGTGCGGGTGCTTCAATACAGGTGCAGAGGTGAATTTGGTTTTCAGGCCCTGAAAGGCTTGTTCGGCCTTAAGAGTCCATTCAAAGCGTTTGTTTTTCTTTAGGAGAGCTGTGATGGGTTGGACTGTTCGGGAAAATTCCGGGATGAATCTTCGATAGAAATTGGCGAAGCCGAGCATGCTCTGAACTCCCTTCACCGAGCTAGGAGATGGCCATTTGAGGGTGGCGTCCACCTTTCGCGAGTCCATTCGGACTCCTTGAGGTGTCAGGATGAATCCGAGAAACTCAACTTCTGTGGTATGAAAAACGCATTTTTCGAGCTTTGCAAATAGTCTGTGCTGGCGCAATTTCTCAAGAACTGCCCTAACATGTTTTCTGTGATCGGATTCTGAAGAAGAGTACACCAGGATGTTGTCAATATAAACAATGACACAGACATCGATAAGTTCCCGAAGAACATCATTCATAAAGTACTGAAAGGCGGCAGGTGCATTGCACAAACCGAAGGGCAACACCTGATATTCGAAGAGCCCAAATTTGGTGCGGAATGCAGTCTTCCATTCGTCGCCTTCTTTTATACGCACCAGATGATAAGCTCCTCGGAGATCTAACTTGGTGTACACACAAGCGTCTTTCACCTGGTCGATAAGCTCAGGGATCAGGGGCAGAGGATTACGATTCTTAATCGTTATTTGATTTAGGGCGCGATAGTCTATACATGTTCTAAGGTCGCCCTCTTTTTTCGGCACGAAGAACAGAGCTGAGGAGACTGGAGACTTGGACGGGCGAATAAAACCATTGGCTAGGTACTGATCTAAATACTGACGCAAATGCAGGTTCTCAGGTTCCGTAAGAGCATAAATCCTACTACAAGGTAGTTGAGCATTGGGTACCAGATCGATTTGGCAATCATAAGACCGATGGGGAGGTAACGTGTTAGCCTGTTCCTTCTGAAAAACGTCTTGGAATTCTTGGTATTCTGACGGTAGCTGTACAGGGGTGGAAGTTGCTGAGGCTAGACCCATAACTGGATTTCTTGGATAACAAGTTGGTTCACAATCAGGAAAACTTATCTTCTTTGCTCGCCAGTCAATTCTGGGATTATGTGTTTCTAACCAAGGAATTCCAAGAATTACTTGAAATTGTGGGGCCTTGATCACATCAAACACGATTGCTTCCCGATGTCCATCCTGACCCACCAGTGTCATTTCAACAGTGGAATGCGTTACAGGCCCTGAGGCTATTTCGGTTCCATCTACTGTAGTAATGACATCTTGGGTTACTTTCGGGCGGAGAGGGAGCTTAATCCTGGAAGCCAATTCACGGTCTATGTAATTTCCAATAGCTCCACTGTCGATGTATGCTTTTATAGCATGCAACTGCTGAGGCTGTTTTGGGTCCACTAGCACCAATGGCATGACAAAATGCGAGGTCAAAGAGTCTGTTTTCAAGCTCGGCAAGCGGACCCCTACGCTTGTCGGGCTAGCTCGTTTCCCGAATCAGGTGTCAATAAATCGTTATCAGTGGCTCCAACCACCTTCTTAGGTGGTTTAACCGGACAATTTCGAAGAAAGTGACCAGAAGTCCCGCAATACAGACAAAGTTGCATTTGCCGCCTTCTCTCTCGTTCCTTCTGCGTTAATGGTCCTTTAACACCACCGATTTGCATAGGTTCGGATACGTCGGTACTCTTGGAGTTAGCGTGGGTTTTGATCGGTACTCGGGTTTCGTACTTGAACCGATCTGCTTTTCTATTTTGAAGTCTGTGATCAAGTTGAACCACCAAGTCTATGTAGTCTGCGCAGACCTGGGGTGGATCTACTATCTGAGCTAGAACATCCTTAAGCTCTCCGCGCAGGCCTCGATGAAACAATGTGATCCTTTTCTTTTCCGGCCATCCAGTTTCCACAACCAGTCTATTAAAGGTGGCAACGTAGGACAGGAGATCCTGATTACCTTGTCGTAAGGATAGCAGTTCGTTATCAAGGGCCTGTCCTTGAGAGTGTCGAGCAAACAATCTTTCCATGCTGGCCTGGAAACCCTGAAAATTCTGGAGAATGGGATCATCCTGATTTACCAATGGAATAGACCAATCGGCAGCACTGCTACTGAGGTAAGATAGTATAAAGGCTACCTTGGTCTGGTCGTTAGGGAAGTCCCCGGGTCTGCATAGAAAGTGTAAACGACATTGGTTCATAAAGACGGCATATTTCTTGGGATCCCCCGCAAAACGTTCAGGCGGGGCCAAAGGCATGTGTCCAGGTAGATTGATTTGTACCGGGTTATTCAAACCCATAGATGTGGAAGTACCTCCGGAATTAGGTAAAGGAGTGTGCCCTGCCTGGGCCTGCAATAACCTTTTGGCCAGGTCATCTGTTCTTTCCTTTGATAGGATCAGTTCTCTTTTGAGAGCGTTAGTCTCCTGGCGGGCTGAGTGCACTTCTGCCCGTAATTCCCCCAAAAGCTGGGCCAGCTGATCTGTCTCGGAAGTCTCCATAGCGCCCGGGTGGGAAATTGTGGGTAGGCTTCGCGTTCTGTCACACTCACCTGATTCCCAGGGAGGAGCAGGTCTGGCTTCGAGTGCTGATGCTTCTTCAATGGTGAAGCGCAGGACTCTGAAGATGGACAGGAAGGGCCCCTCTACTCTGGCTTTCCTGGCTCGCAGGTATATTCCCCTGTGCGTGAAAAGGGAGAATTACCTACTGACGGAATAATGCTCAAGCCTCCCACTCCCTTCCAACCCTCCACGATACCCTTCCACGATTCCCCGTGAAGTCTCACCTTAGGGTCTGGAAGGATGAGTTCTCCATCCTGCTTCTGATGCAGGGGCGCGTTGAAACCCAGTTACTTCACTGGATTGAGGTTTGATGGGAGTTCAAAATAAGCTTGACTATTCAGGTGAGGCGTTGTAAGAGTTCTGTTGCAAGTTCAAAAGTTCAAGCTTAATAATAATGTTCATTGTCTTTTTGCAGCAAGCGCTAATGCTTATGTCTTTTTCCCCTTAGGGGCCGGGGTTCGGAATGCCGGAGATATGGCGCCGACCCGAAGTGAAACGTGCAGTTCCAGTAAATGACAGGTAAGTTCTGGATGAGCGTTCAGGTAATGTCTTTGCATTCGCTCATTCAATGTCTTTGTCTTTTTTCCCCATAGGGGCCGGGGTCCGGAATGCCAGGAAGCGGCAGGACCCGAAATGAAATGGGAATGACCCAACAAGTAAGTCTTAGAAGGAAACTGAGCCTTTCCTATTCCCTTCCTTCTCTCACCTTGTTTTCTTGTCTTTTTCTCTCTAGGCTCAGGGAAGTGGGTGCGGATCCGGATGATCGCTGCTGAAGATGGAGGCGCCCAGGAAAGGTGAGTGAAATGCAGCGCTGCAGCGATCGAAGCGAAATGCTTTTAAAATGATGTCTTCCCTTTCAGGATCGTCGGTGTGATGTCTCCGTGATGCAGCTTTAGCAGGTAAGGTCTTCTTTCTCTCCAATTCTCTCTTATCTCCCCTTGCAGGCGACCCAGGATGCTGACAGGCGTGGCTGAAGTCCAGATGCAGGAGCTGACACGGTGAGCGTCCAGCTGCGAGGAGCAGAACAACGCGAAGCGTGAGTTGCTGATCGGGCGTGCTTTAAATAGCTTTGGAAGAAGTTCCAGATATGTATCCTTCCACCGATCAGGTATGTATCCTTCCCTGACCACACCCAGGTGGAAAGTAGTCCCACAGGTAAAGTAGTTCCATTCAGGCCTCAAGAGGGCCTGGATATAGCAGCATGGTCTGCATCAGGTAAGTGTACATTAAAACACTTGAACACATGTCTAGCTTTATGAGCCTGGTGCCTAAGGCGCCAGGACAGGGGTCTAACATGAGCCTGGCGCTTAAGGCGCCAGGACTGTGTCCAAAGGGCCCCAGCTTGGGCCCGCTGGCACTTCCCTGGGGGGAATGATGCCTGCCTCTGGGGTTGCTGGTTCGGACCTGGCTCCTTGGAGGCAGGCATCATGACATCCGAACCCTGAGGTATCTGAGGGCCACTTATTATTACCCAGGGTGTGTGGTGCTCATTTATCGACCTCGGAAGGATGAAAGGCTGAGTTTGCCCCCCCCCGGGATTCGATATATGCCATAACAACTTAAAGCAAACTCTGTGCCAGAACCCAATCCTAAAGGTAGTAGACTTCTCCAAAGACTTTATATTGCAGACAGACGCCTCCCTTATCGAGATAGGCACAGTCCTGTCTCAAGTTTGCGATGAATTAGAACATCCCATTCTCTTTACAAGTCGCACACTCTTCCCATGTGAAATGAACAAAAAATCACCTGTGCTGAAATTGGAGGCCCTCGCCATCAGGTGGGCCAGTATGCACCTTAGATTCTACCCCTTGGGAAGAAAATGTACATTAGTCACTGACCATTCTCCCCTAGTTTGGATTAGCCAACGCAAAGACTCAAACCCACGTGTAATGCAATGGTTTCTAGACCTGCAGCCCTACTGCTTCACGTTGGAACACCGGAAGGGAAAAGACCAGGGGAATTTAGATTTCCTATCCCGGTTCCCCTTTGAAGCAGATGCAGCTACATTGCATGGAGGAGGGTATGTGAGAAACCTGAAGGTGTCTCACCCCCTGGTCCCCGGAGATCTGTCGTCCAGGTGGTAAGGACACAGCATCGCTATTGGATCCAATTCCTAGGGGTGGACCAGAGGGGGAGGATCACCTGGGTGAGGGGTCTTTCGGGGAGCAGAAGTGGGACACTGAGGGTTGAGACACAGTACCTCCTTCTCTATAATAGCTTTTCCCCTTCCTAACCTGTAGGATATTTAGGAGTTTTACTCCCCACTCCCTTTTCCCACATGAACACTTGCACACACAGTAACAGACAACGGACTAACACCAGAGCCGTTTACCTGACATGTCCCAACACTCGTGTGAGGCAGAGTCAGGCAATGAACAATATCCACGCACACCTGACAGCTCTTTACCTTCCCTACAGGGATAAAAGACGGAGCACAAAAACACACTTCGAGCAAGGCCGAACGCGCGAGGAGCCAGCTACACCGAACCAGCAGCACAAAGAAAGAAAGAAGAAAAGTGGTGAGACCAGGAAGGAGGATGAAGGGGGAATTGCCATTGCCCTTTTCAAATCAGACCTGCGAAGCTTCCAGAGGGGAAAACGTAAGACCGGGAGTTACAGCTGGCGTGCAGAGCAACAGAGGTCAATGGTACACAGGGGCCTCCCGCTTTGATAACGTAGGGGGAGAGGCAAGCTGGCTACCGTGGTACTATCCTTGACTCCAGAGAACAAAAAAGTCAAGGAGTTCAGCACAGCCGGTGAGTCAGAGGAAGGTGATATCAAACCGAACTGTGTTAAACCCAAGGTTGCAAGTAGCAACATTTTAAATGCAAGAAGAAAGGACTTGTGTTTATGGTTGAACTTTAAAGAAAGCCCAGTTGAGGTCCAGGTGCAGAGGGGTCTGGCGCCACGTGGGCGTTGATTCGAATGGCTCTGACTGGGACCTGTTTGTGAAACTACAACAGCCAGAAGGCCCTAGGAAAAGATGGCGTGAGGTGTCAGAGTGGTCATATAAGGGTCACGTCAAATCCGTTATACAATCGAAAGTCTCTGATCCATTGCAAGCGGAAAGCTAGGGGAAGGGAACCCCGCTTTCTACTACCATTGTGAACTGTGATGATTGGCAAGTGTGAACCCGACAGAGGGATGCCGAAAGAAAGCTAAAGAGAAAGAAACCCCGCTTTCTGATAAAAATGAACAATATATGAACTGTATTAGGAATGAAATTTGTTGAAGAAAGGTCGTAGTGAACCTGAAGGAGGGAGACCGGTTTTTGTAAGGCGGATCCGAGCCCGGCAGAGGGAGATTCCAAGGGCAAAGAGCAATCGCCGAAGGAACTTTTGTTTGTTTGTCATTGTAAAATTCGGACGAAGAACAATTACCCAAGGCGCAAGATCACTGAGAGAGCTTTTGTTTGTTTGTTACTTTGAGTCTGTAAACCTCCTAAGGCAAGAGTCCTTTGCAAGAAAGAGACTTTAAATTATTGAAGATAGTCCCTTGAAATGTTTGCTCTACATGGTAGCAATGGTGGCTATAAACAAGAAAGCCAAGACGCAAAAGATGCTACGTCAATTGTATATTTTTAATATTATTATCCTATGCTTAAAGCACCCAGTAGGGATTCAAGTGGCATAATTCATCAAGTGCTTTTATATTTTTGGATAGGTTGCAAATTCAAGGAATGCTATTGAGTCAGATATGTGAGCAGGTGTGAGTATTGCTGACTGGATGATTGAAGGAAATGGATAGACGATTCTATATTTCGTAGAGCCAGCTGTTTCCACCAATTCATGAAATAAATGTGCACATATTGTAATTCTTATATGATGTTTTAGTAATTGAAAACAATTGAGGAATTCACTTTTTTAATTTGGGTACGAGAACATGGTTGTCAGGCAATAAACTGACATAGATAAAAATACATACCATTGTGCTAGCTAATTTGAGAAGTAAAAAAAGGAAAACATTATGCAGGGGTCCCAGGCAAACATCAGTCATATGCAAAATAATTGAAATTAATGTACACTTTGATTTGGAGAGTGAATAATATAATATTACTCCATACTTTATAGGTTCTACAATTCAATGTGCATAGGAACCAATGGAAACCTGAAGGGAAGGACCTTTCAACCAATTACTTCTAAACATCTACTCTCTATACACATATTCAATGTATACTAGCAATGAATACCTCATGCATTCTTAGACCAATATTCTTAGCAGAATACACAGAATGTAAATGTTGAGCTGGGATTTGAGGAGGAAACATTGCCATTGGTATCTTGTCATAAAATGTATGCTTTTTGATCAGATTGTAATATCCTCCAAAAGCCGGGTATACATACAAAAAGATCATTTAGAGCAGTTTGTCTAAAGAGAACATATGCAACAGAATGCTATGATAACAAAGGAGCTAATGTTCAAGCGCTACTTCGTCCTTAAACAGTGACATGTGAAAACCCCTTTTTAAAAAACTAGGAAAGATATATAAAGGGTGAAAATATGTAATTCTGTAGCCATGTCATGTGCCTGGTTATTATATAAGTGTATGAGTCTGGTTAGAATGTTCAATGGATTGTTGACAGCAGGAGAGCCAATCAGATTCCTAACAATATAGTCCATAACAACAGAAACATCTTCTGAATAAACATCTTTCTCGATATCATCAATCTAAAAAATGGCAACCTACACAACACATGGAACAAAGGGGAAACAGTTGAAGGGTTAAAAATGAGTCAACTGGAGGCAGAAAGCATGGCGATATGGGTAGTGAACCTTCCCCAAAAGAAGAAATGGAAAATAAAAACAAACACCCACCAACCAAATTCAAGAGAAAGACATTTTCATATGGAACAACGTTATCTTGTGGATTGGGTCTACTGGTCTTCAGAGGACCAATATCTGCTGTTATTGGCCAGCTAAGACGTTTTTAAACAATGCCTCATTCAAAAAGCATTACTGGGTGATAACGAACCCTAGCTTAGGTTAACGAGCAAAGCAAGAGCCTGAAATGAGGGCTGAGAGGCATGACCACCTGTTTATGGGCTATTGCTATTGTTACATTCTACAGAATAAGGTTAGAACGTTCAGTATAAAACAAAGAAGGACAAAGGAGAAACATCAAAGTGTTTGGACAGGCGTCATATACCAGCCATTAGTACCCGGGACGCGCGGCTGAACAGGAATACTGTGTGGTCATTGGCTCATTTGCGAGCCATACCACACGGTATTCCCGTCCATGCCGTGCGTGCCGGCTACTCTGTTCCCGGCGAGGGGCGTGGCAGCGCCTCAGCCAATGAGGAGGCTCGAAATGGGGCAATCCCCGCTCCGAGCCTCCCCATGGCTGGAGGCTTCCCTCGTCCCCTGCCGGGGACTCAGGTAAGAATTTTTTTCCCCCTTTCCTCCTCCCTCCTCCCACCCCACCCCACTTACCTTCTATCTCGCAGTCTCCGGCAGGGGACGATGGAAACCTCCAGCCTTGTGGAGACTCGGAGCGGGGCCATCCCCGCTCCAAGCCTCCACACGGCTGGAGGCTTCCATTGTCCCCCGGCAGAGACCGCGGTACGTTTTTTTTTTCCTTCCCCACTCCACTTACCTTCTTTTTTCTTCTTATCTCGGGAGAGGACGCGCTGGGAACAGACTGTTCCCAGCGCACCCGCTCCTGATGGCCGCCATGAAAAGGGAAAACGGACTACGTTTTCCCTTTCCCGGCAGCCATTTTTTTGCCTTTTTTTTTTCAATTAGTAGGCAATTAGTACCCCGGTCTAACGGGTAACTACAGCCCTGGGGGAATTACCTGGGGCGGTATTGGCCCGCAGTCTCGTGGCTTATTGCCACATTATGGTCCTCTGCCCTTGCGTTGTCTGCAATAGAACTGCCAGCTTTCTAATGTTCTAATATAGCAATTGTCACACCCCCTGCAGGCTTCACAAGCCGGTAACCACCCTGGGCCCAAGTTGTAGACCCAAATGAAGCCCTGCAGAGGTGCAATTATTGCTTTTAGCAATACAGGTTTGAAAACCAGGGTGCTGATAGCAATGTATGTGTTTCAACTAATGGGTCGATCACTCGCCACAACTCGTTCACTGAAACATATACTCCAATGTGGTCGCCATGGAAATGGAAGGTGTGAGCTTTGGAGGAGTGCCGTGGCGGCCAAGAAAATCACCAGGTAAGCGCTTGGGGAAGAGGAGTGGACAGGAGGTGGTGAATGGACTGATGAGGAGCTGATTGGAAGATGGCAGGGTGGGTGTGAGCAGTGTGCATCTTGATCCAAACCTGGGCTTGGACTTTGAGATGCAGCCTAGGTTTGTAGCAACCTGATTGGTTGACATGCCTGCCCCAGGTTCTAATAAAAAGATGGCGAGTAATAACAGTTGTTAAGGTTCTGATCTGTTGTATAATTTCTGCTTTTTAGTGTAACAACTAGAGAAGGACCCACATGAGTGCTTTATACATTTAAATACTTTTGCCATATTAGTGTGAAAATACTGGAAGATCATGCACATGAAATCCCAAGCACAGGTGCCATAGAAGCACATATAGAGAGTCAGGTGGCACACAGAGCGGGGAAAAGAAGAGCCCGAGGCTGGATTCTGAGGTTTTCATAAAGTTTGTTAACAACAATACAAAGAAAGGGAGTCATGATACAGAATGCCTTCTGTAATATAAGATTGTGTGAAATACGAATGTAAAGTCTCCCGTCACCCTTCAATCACCCTGTTGGGTTCTGTCTACCAGCTGTTATACGAACCGACTGCCCCATAAGTAAGGAACTCCCTTAAAGCTTGTCTCACCCCTTTGATCCTGGGTTTGATGTCAGGTTTTAGCTTCTTAATTCCTCCCCCTTTGGGATCTCAGGAACGGGTTGTATGGTTTTCTCTACACAATGAAATATGGGAAACCTTTTACAAAATGAACAGTGTAAGGGTGGGTAAAACAGAGAAGTGTGTTCCATGCCCTAGAAGGACATACAGTCCTGAGTTTCTAAGACTATGCTCAACTCTGGAAAGCACTCAGTCTCAGAGAGTTTAGTGTCCCTGGACACGTCTTTCCCTGGTGGGGGTCCGTCTTTCTGGAGGGCCAAGGTCTCTGGCAGTGGTTGGACCTCTTGCATCCTCAGTGGTGATGATCCGGTCCTAGGGGTCTCTGGTGTTTGGTTGACCCACCCGAGAAAACCTGTGTATGTATTTCCCCCTACAGATCATATAAGACAAATAATTACAAGGTTTTTAGCTTTTTTCTAAACAGCAAAAGAGAGTCAAAATTTCGAATGTTCAGTGTGAGTCGATTCCACACTTTAGGACCCAGTACTGAAAACCATCTGTCGCCCCACAAATGAAAGCCTGATTGGGAAACCACAACAAGTTCTCATCAACAGAGTGAAGTGATCTTGTGGGACAATACAGGAAAACTTTCATACACATATAGGGTGGAGCTAACTCGTGGATGCACTGAAAGATAAGACCACAGGGTTTGAAAGTAATTCTTTGCAAAATTGGCAGCCAATAAAGTGGTCTGCGATACTTAGACACTGAAGTAGATTTATAAAGATTAAAAAATCAACCGCACAGCAGAATTTTGAATGAGTTTATGCAACACAGTTTTAAGAAATTGAATTATAAAGAGAATTAGTATAGTGTAAGTGGAAGTTTATTAATGTACCCCCTATGTAAGAGTCGAGTTCTTTTGGGACAACATTGAGTCTTTCTAAGCAGATGGGGCCAGAAGAAGGATGTTTTTGAAAGTTCATTGACTTGGGTTTTAGGAGACAAGTCTGCGTCCCAAATGAACCCCCGATTCTTCACTTTGCTGTTGAAAGGGGTGTGACAGCCAAAGAGGATATGGGGCGATGGTGTGCGTACTGGGTCTTTAAACAGATAGGCCGGGCTTAGTAGCATGACCTCTGTTTTCAAAGGGTTAAAATGCAGGTCATTCATAGTCCTCTACTGCCAAACCATATTAAGGCAATCATCTATCACAGAAGCATTCTTTTTTTTAACTTTGTTTATTTTAAATCAAGGCAGGTTGACAAATGCACAGCACATTAAGCAAAAACATAGGCATGTTGAATCCCAAGTATTTTCCTAAAAAGTCTCTTCCCCCCCAACTCTCATTCCCCCGGCCAAGTCCCTCTGTCCCAGGTCGTCCGCCTTGTGCTCCATTGTCTATGTGTCAGGTTCAGGGTTTTCTATATCCTTCAGAGTCCACCGAGCTTTGGGTTTGTAGGTCAGGGCGGGGAAACGCATGTCATACTCCAGAACTGGGGCACAGAAGCATTCTTAAGTGGACACACTGCTTTAACAAAGATCTGCTTATCATCTGCCTAAGAGTAGAATTGGAGCTGGAAAGTACAAAGGAAGGCCATGAGAGGTTGAAGATAAATATTAAACAGCTGAGGGGATAAGGAAGAACCCTGTTGGACACCACAATTGATATGAACCTTGTCAGATGCATATGTTCCCATATTCACTGTTTGATGTCTCTCAGTAATACAAACTTTGAACCAGTCTAACACAGAGCCAGTCATCCTCATTAAATTTGTGAGATCAGATATAAGGATATTATAATCCACAGTGTCAAATGCTGCCATTAGACCAAGCATGACCAGCAAGGACAAATGTCCAGCATCAACAATTTCCAAAATGTCATCCCACAATGCGACCAATCCAGACTCAGTGCTAGGTCTGGGGCAAAAGCCGGATTGACAAACATCTAAGATGCTTTTTGGATCATCGCCAATTATTCCAGCACCTTGGCTAGCTTCATTGGCGATTGGTCAAAAACTACTCATGAGAGCGGAATCAAGATTGGATTTATTTTAACAATGGGGTAATTATGACTGATTTAAGGGTTCCAGGCATGATGCCCTGGTTTAGGGTGAGTTGGCAAGCATAGATACAAATTTGGATAAGCTTGGAGTGTGGTGGCAAGCCGTGATGGCAGGAAGAGTGTCTAAATACAATTGAGATGTCTTAAGTGCAAGCAGTGAGGCAAAACTACATTTGACATAACATTACCAATACAAAATTGGAATGGGGGAAGGTTCGCTGAGCCGATACGATTATGCCTAGCAAAGTCCGTTGCATCAGCAACTTTTCCCAAGTAGTCTCTATTTTGGAGGGAAAACATGTGGTAAGATCAGTGGCCAACTGTAAGGAAGTCTTAGGAGGTTGCATTAGGCAGTCTGGGGATGCCAAGTTGTTAAAATTAGCAACAAGCTCTTTAGGTTTGTTACTCGCTGAAAGTATACGATTGTGAAGATAGCCTGTTTTAGCATACACAATCGGCTTACAGCTACCATATGCAAGCAGACGGGAAGATGAATCTTTTCTTTGGTACCACCTTTTATCATGTTTCCTAACTTCCTTTTTGCTGAATACCAGAGTCAAATGTCCTCAAGCATCTATTATTGTTTGTGTATTTGTTTATTTGTAGGGAGCCGGAATCCCACAGACATCAGGGAGCCACATAAAGACAAAGGACGAGACAAGACCACAACATCAGAAACAGGACACTTGGCTGATCCAACAAAGAGCGGGATCAGTCTAGCTATCTAATAGTCAAGTAGCTTTATTCATTTGAACAGATATGTTTTCAGACTTTTTCTGAAGGAGAGATGGTTGGTCTCTAATCTCAGAGACAGGCCATTCCAGTTTGTAGCTGCACGAACCAGAAAAGCTCTCCCTAAACCATTTGCTTCCTTATGTGGTTCAACCACAATAAGTCCCAGTGTTTCGCTTCGATTTCAGGTAGGACAGAGCTTTCCTGTACAGACACTTGTGAACCAGTGTCATTGATTTGAACATCACTCTGTCTTCTACCTTCAACCAGTGTATCTCCCTCCTGGCTTTGCTAATATGCTCTGTCTTCCGTTTCTGTTTGATTATTCTAACAGCGTTGTTGTGGACAAGCTGATGTTTGGCCATGCATTGTTTGCTAGCTCCAAGCAGTAGAACATTTCCATAGTCAAGGTGGGATAGAATTGTTGCTCTTGCAATGGTGGTGCAGTTTATTTCATTTAGGAGGGGTTTGATTGCTCTAAGGAGTCTATTGTCATAAGATCAATTTTTGTTCACGTACCATGCCTGAGCCTCAGAGCTTAGGGAAGCTTCCAGTGTCATGCCTAGGGCCTTGACCTTATTCACCACCTGGATCTGGGTGGCTTTGATCTTAAAAGAGTTATATTGAGGTGATCATTTGAGAGACACGTGAAATATTCTTTGCACAGCAAATACAGATGTTCGCACTCGTCAAATACCTGAGAAAGATCTATTTAAGACACTCATTGCATAGTAAATGCAGGGGCCTGCACTCCACCATCATCTGAGAGGATGACTTGGCTATAGACCAGTAATGACTCACCTCTGGAGAGGAGACCCAAACCTGACTCCATTATTTTAAACTGTAAAATAAAAATACAATTTTGTTTAGTTCTATTTTCTGATTAGAATTGTTATTTATTGTATTGAGTGTTTTATAAAGGCAACGGCAGCTGGAGGATCTGTAAAAAGCCTGGCCATTTTGAAGTATGTTTGATTTTGTGAGCTTTTGATCCCATCAGCAATAGGAAAGTTATGATAGATTGAAACATAAGGCTACGGGAGAGGTTGTATATGTCTTCTTGTATGTTTTCACTGGTAAAACATGTAATTCCAATCCATTCTCTAAAGGAAATTAACATCTCAATCCTAACAGGAAGGAGGGTGGGGGGGGAGTGAGGACATATGAGTAAGCTCTTATTTTCTTTACCTTTTCAAACCAGAATTTTATTTGATTTCATCATGTCTGAATAGTTTATAAACTGCCCTAGTTAACTAAAGAGCCTGCATCTGCACAGATATGTGGTTTGTTTTTTGTTAACACTTCTATTGAAGTGAATCTAACACAGAAGTTAGGGGGGCTCCCATTCATGGTTCCGTGCATTTATAGCATGCAACCTTCTTAACTTAGGATTTCTATATATTTCTTATGGCATATACATTTGGTGGAGTGTGTTGTGCCTCTGCATAGTGGTTCTAAGTTACCTCATTGGAAATGCACCATAATGCACACACTAAACATATATTCATGAAGTACACATAGGAGTTTAGGGTTGACCCAACAATCACGCATGTGGACAGATGTTTTCGAGCAGTTTTTAACTCCTGAAAGCTCAGTGTGCAAAGAGCTGTTAGCACTGACTAATAAGGGACAGCATGTGAAATTGGAAATCCTGTAGAGTTTCTACAAAGCTCTGTATGGCCTTTCATTAGCTGTGTATTCTAAATAATGAAAATTGATGTTGCATATGTGGACCGCACAACTAATTTCTTTACAGCTGAAGTCTGGTCTTCAAAATATTAGTTGTGATTATCCCCACCTGAAGACAAAAGGTTTATTAATAGTTTATTTTGTGTGCAGTAGATCACTAGCCTAGAGTATCTCTTAATTTTTACAAATGATTTCAAATAACTAATGAAGGTGTCTCCTCTCTTTACATTTCATTTTCAGATGATTATTTCTGAGATATTGACTACAATACTCACCCTCCTTGGCCAATTACAGGTGTGATCTTTACATTTTGCTGTATACTGTCTCCCGCTTTTCTTCTTGCATAGTAAATCCCTTGCCAATCCTTAAAAGATAGAACACAATGACGTAAGAGAATTTCTTGAAACGCATTTGAACTTCTAGTCCAAGGGTTAGTTAAGGTTAATACAAATTGTTTCAAAGAAGCTAGCAGGCGCTCCTCTCCAGAAAGAACATATCATGATAACCTGTTCTGAGATGAGAGTTCCTGGGGGCAACCAGACGTGGTCTCCCTGCTCACTGTGCTCAGAGAGGCACAGCTTCACCTCACTGATGAGGCCCAACAAGGCTGAAACACGTGTATGGGGTTGCTGTCGGTACTCTTGTTCAGAGAGGAATTGCCATAGCATTTTGGTGCTGGACTGCCCATGTGGGCGAGACAAAGACTGATATGCAAATGGATATTTCCCATCTGTGAAAGGTACAGTGAACAAAAAGCGTGTGCTGCAAACTCTCACCTCAGAGCAGGTTATCATGCCATGTTCTCTCTGGAGAGGAGCGCCTGCTACCTTTTGCGAAATATTAATACAAATTGTCTATGGAGTTTGGAAAAAGAATATTGGTTTACCTTAATTGTGTTTTCAACAGTTTTTGACACAGTGTTTTCCCAAAGTGAAAAACATATTTTTTTATCCAACTATCTCAAAATTGACCACTTAGATTTTTGTATTTTTTGACAAGCATGGTGCAGTGAATACAATTTTGAAACATCGACCTCACCAATTTAGACCTATTAACGATTTAACGTATATCTACATATGATGCACCAGGAATCCCAAACATGTTTTCCATAAAAAATTATGCCATAGCTTTATGCAGAACCATAGATGGCGTATTCCATCTTTAATACAAACTATACAAAGAGGGGGATCAGTTTCACAGTTTTAAATAACGCAATTTACATCTGAAAACTCACATCACATCTGATGTCAGTTTTAAGAAGATGTAAATTGCATTCAAGTCTGAACTGTAAAACTCATATACGCCTCTTGTACGTATTGAAAACTCACATCAAGTTTAGATTTAACTTTAATGTGAGCTTTCATACATATAGTAGGCTTACAATGCATTATCAGAATGATTGTACATTTTACATACAAACTGTACACATACATATGGGAGATGAACATTTCATATATTTTCACTTATACATCTGAAAAGTCACATAAAATGTAGGACTGACTTTTATGTCAGGTTTTAAGATAAGTAATTTTCATACATATATGAACTGTAAAACTAATGTGCGCTTCTTTTAATATTGAAACATCACATCAAAGTCAAGCCTGACTTCAATGCAAGGTTTCATGTGTATTGGAGGCATATAGTCTATATACAAAGTATTACTTTATGCCATACACTCATACACTGACATGCTATAACCTTACACACGAAACACTCATATGCCTTACAGAAAGAGTCTAATGACAACTCTTTTATGACACACACTCCTATGACACATGCTCCTACGACAGACACTTCAGCGAAAAACTTTTCACACACATGTGCCTACGGCATGTGCTCCTAAGGCACATGCTCTTGTGACAATTGATCCTACGACACACACTCTTATGACACACTACTGTGACACACACTCTTATGATATACACTTATGACACATGCTCTTACAACACACACTCCTACGATAAACACTCCTATGACACATGCTCCTATGACACATGCTCCAACAACACACACACACAACACAAACTCTTACCATGCATGCTCTTAAAACACACACTTATGACACACTTAAATGAAGCTGTTATGCTATTACATGTGCTCAGAATCAATGTAAAGCTTCTATAGAAAATGTACATGTATATGTAGAAACTACATCATACACGCTAAGAATCAATGTACTGCTTCTATACAAAATGTATATACATAACACACATGTACACTACTAAACATATGAATACCCACATCAAAGTCAGGACTAACTTTGATGCTAGTTTTGAGGAGATGTAAATTGTGTAGTTCAAACTGTAAAACTCATATGCGCCTCTTGTACGTATTGAAAAATGATATCAAAGTTAGAGTCTACAGAACAACATTTCCTATATGTTCACTAATATACCTCTGAAAAACTCACATACATTTCAGGACTGACTTTAATGTCAGGTTTTAAGCTATGTAATCTTCTTACATTTACAAACTTTAAAACTGATATATGCCTCTTTTGCATATTGAAACCTCACATAAAAGTCAAACCTGACTTCAATGTAAGTTTACATATGTATAGGATGAATATAGGACATGTGCAATGTATGACTTTATAACAAATACTTATATGCTACTTATACACCATACACTTACACAATACACCTATACACCAAACACTCATACGCCTTAAACACATAGTCTAACGACAAACACTCTTATGAAACACACACCTACAACATATGCTCCTATGGCAGACCCTCCAATGACACACACGTTTCACACAAATGCTCCAAAGACACATGCTTCTATGGCATGTGCTCCTACGACAAGTGATCCTACGATTCACACTTTTATTACACACTCCTGTGACACACACTTTTACAACTCACACTTATGACACATGCTCCTACAACAGTTAAAAGAAACACACTCCTACAGTACATGTACGACACATGCTTGACAAATGCTCCAACGACACACATACAACACAAACTCTTACCACGCATGCTACTAAAGCACACATTTACAACCACTTACACCACAAGTTGTTATGCTGTTAAAACATGTGCTCAGAATCAATGCACAGCTTCTGTAGAAAATGTTCATGTACTTGTATAATATGTACATTACAGAAGCTCAGAATCAATGTACTGTTTCGATACAAAATATATATGTCTACGCTACTATCCAAATTAATGCTCACATCAAAGTCAGCATTAACTTTGATGCTAGTTTTCAGGAGATGTAAATTGTGTAGTACAAACCGTACAAACTATTGTGAGCTTTCATACCTACAGGAGGCTTAAAATGTACTAGCGGAATGAATGTACATTTGAAACACAAAGTCTACACATCTGTATGGGAGATGAACATTTCATATATTGTCACTAATATACCTCTGAAAACTCACATGAAATTCAGGACTGACTGTGATGCCAGGTTTTAGATAGGTACATTTTGCACATGTACGAACTGAAAAACTAATGTACGCCTCTTTTACATATTGAAATCTCACATCAAAGTCAAACCGGACTTCAATGTAAGTTTTCATATGTATAGGAGGCACGTAGGACATGTGCAATAGACCATACACCGACATGCTACACTTACACACTAAACACTTATACATCTTACGCAGTCAAACAACAACCACTCTTATAACACACTTATATGACACATGTACTTACGGCAGACCTCCCCAACGACACACGCCTTTCAAACACATGCTCCTATGAAATGTGCTCCTATGACACGAGCTCCTACGGCATGTGCTCCTATGACAAGAGATCATATGGCACACACTCTTACAACACACTCCTGTGACACACACTCTTATGACACACACTTATGACAAATGACCCTACAACAGCCATACGACGGACGCTGCTATGACACATAATCTGACAACAAATTATCTTACAACACACATACAACACATGCACTTATGACACATACACTTACGGGATGTGCTGTTATGCAACATGCTCTTACACAATTCACACTTAAGCTACATGTTATTACAGCGCATGCTATCATTATGATAAATGCTGAGAATGAATGTGCATCTTCTCTACAGGTACATGTGGAAGATGTACATTTACATTTTGTACATGTGTGCTACTATACATATGAAAAGTATGGCATACATGTAGTAAATGTAAAGGGTATGTCTCATATGCCATGTGCTCATAAGCTAATACAGTCATTCAGCAAACACTCATCTTTGGAGGAACATTCCTAAATTAGCAAAATCCATGCAGGTACAAGAGATGTGGTATAAACTGTTACACAGATGGCATTATAAGCCAACTAAACTAGCAGAAATATTTCCTAACCTATCACAAGAATGTTGGGGTGGGGGTGAGCAGGTGGGAACCTGGTCCCACATATTGTAGTCATGCCCTAATCTGAGTACTTTTTGGAAGGACATGTGGGAGGCTCAAACACTAGTATTTGGCCATGATAAAGCCTGAGGAAATGCTGCTGGGGGTAGAGGGTAGTGAACACAAACTTGGAACTAAGGCCAGATGTAGGGAAAAGGCATTCATAATACTGGCTGCTGTGCTGTTGATTGCACAAAAATGGAAGGGGGGGAGAGATACCCACATTGCAGGATTGGTTGAGGAAAATGTGGGAGCTTATAGCCCTTGAATGGCTAAATTATGCCCTAAACAACTATAGTATATCCGTCTCTTAGGAATTGGGAGAAGTGTTAATCTTCATAAAAGCAGACTAGAGAAAACAATGGTGCCCCAAAGATTAAATCTGTGGGACATTTGTTAAGATGTGTTCTCATGATTTACATTGACCTTATGAAATTGATTTCTATGAGCGTTTCGCCTGTGGGGGAGTGAGAGGTTAGGGAGGGGAGGAGTTTGGGGAAAGAAATTGAGCTGTTATAATGATTGATGTGTATGTACAAATCAATAAAATGATGTTACAAAAATAATATAATAGAGACCAGGCCAGATTCAGCACATAAATATTCTGTTGATCGATTTTTAGGATTAGTGAATACTTTCTTGAAACAGTAATTATCAAGAATTTGCAACGCTCTCAACTTTCGTGAACCCCATATCTCTGCACCATATGTCGAGATATGTACCAGTTTTAATTTATAAATATCTATTAAAGGCTTCAAAATATACCCACAATTTCTAATAGCAAATGCCCTGGTTCCGGCAAGATATTGGGCCTCATTCCAAGTATGGCGGTAAGGGATAGCGGCCACCGGTAACGAGACCGGTGGCGGTAATCCCTTACCGCCATACTCCAAGTTCCCTCTGCGCCCTCGTCCTTAACGCCTGCTTTGAGCAGGTTTTAAAGTCGAGGGCGCAAAGGGGCCTCCAAGCCAATAAGGGTGACCGTAATGAACGGTCACCGTTATTTGCATCTTCCCCATTCCCATTGAGCCCTATGGCGGCTCATTTGGGAATGGGGAAGAGCCTTGGTGAATGGGGAATTACCGCCCCGCCAACCTTGGAATGGGGCGGTGATTCCGCCATCCACCAAGGCGCTGCCGTTCCGGGTACGGCGTCAACCAAGGCGTTAATAGCGCCATTGGTTAGCGCCGTACTCGGAATGAGGCCCATTGTCTAGCTGTACACTGAATGTGGTCAAAATTATCATTCCAGTTGAACCCATTATCAATATGAACACCAAGGAATTCATAAGTTGATACTATGTCAATTGTGGTTTTTCTTTTTGTCATTAACTATCATGATGTTTGTTTTATTAGTATTCATGACCAAGGAATGTTGAACAAGAGTATTGTTGTAGGGCATTAAGCTGTTTCTGAAGACCTGCAGGAGAACAGTTCAGGAAAGCATTGTCGTCTGCGTATCTGAGCCATTGCAACCGTACATTGCCAATTGTAGGAGGCAATACAGACGGAATAGCTAATCAATTTTTAAGATCAGCAAGGTATAAGTTAAACATGGTTGAAGCAAACATGCAATCCTGTTTAAGGCATTTATGTGTCGGAATCTGTTCACTTAACATTATATGGTGATTTAATGTTACTGCTATCGTCGTATTTTCATGTAGGGTAACCATCATTACATAAAGGGCCCTCAGATATGTCCCATCTAAGTAGTTTATGCCATAATAATTGGCGATTTACAGTGTCAAATGCGGCACGGGAATCTATATAAGCCAAATATACTGGGAAATGATAGTAATCTATTGCCCATTCAACAGCCGTAATTAATGCTACTATATTGGTGAGGGTAGATGAGCCTTTGCGAAGTCCTGTTTAATACGTAGAATATTCTTAAAATTCATCCAGGCTGTTAGCTCTCTAAGTAACACTCTAGCAACCACCTTAGCAGGGGAATCAAGCATAGCAAGCTTGTTTTGGAATAGTGGTATTTCCCCCTGCAATCCCCACTGGAAAGTCTCCTGTGTGCTTTGTATTGGCATGTGATTGTTTTCCTTCTAAGAGAGAGAAGAGGGGAACCGCACAGCCAGGGAATTTGAGCTCCAGCCAAAGATTAAAGAGTTGGCGTTCGAAGCAGCCAAATCCAAAAGTGCCCCATTCAACCAGAAAGGTAAAGGTAGTGGTTCAAAACCTTCTTTAAGAATTTCCAATGGGTTAATGAGTGAGTACAAAGGGGAATGATATTTTGAGCTGAGTGAAATCCTTTAAAATGGCTTGATGAGTGTCTGGATTGAATAACACTGAACAGGCCCTATGCCTGATGGGTAAATTACCACTTTAGAAGCACTCCTGGTTTTTAATGGTAGTGAGCAAAAGGATTACGAGAAAAAGACGGTGCTTTGGTTGTAAAGATTGGGAAGACTCTCTCTCAATACATTGAGAGGTTCAGGGAGAATAGGAAAAAAGACAACATGATCTGGTCTGCAAGGGTGAAGGGTTTCTTGAAGGATCTGCATTTAGGTGAAAGGTTACAAGGTGGACTCATTCGGAGGCATGATTAATTTGGTAATGCATGTGCAAATTTTGAATGATTGTTCCCCAGAGCTACAACAGCACCTTGTTGAATCTGTGATTTTGGAACCAAAGAAACTGGCAACTGTAGTTGATCTCTTGGATCACTGGTATCCAGCAAGGGGGTCCCTCATAAGGTTGAGGGGCATGCCAAACCTAACACTGACAAACATCCAGCCCAAAAGCACACAAGGTAGCAGGGTTTAAGCAACTTTGTGGAGGTAACAGGGCAGGGTTACTGGGACACATGCTAACAAGTAGCTACAGGAAACCGCCATTCCCTAGATTCCTACCTAACTGAGGGTATTGTGGTTCTTCTGGCTACAGGAAGGGGGACCCAAGGTTTAAGGGAATACCAAAAGGGATACAACCTACAAGCCTCACTTTTATTCCAGAGGGTAATCCAAGTGGGGTCTACTCAGAATTCACCCTTGTTTCCCTGGGTTCACTTTAATGTTGTCTTAAAGGATATCCCCAGAAATACAAGAAAGTACCTTCAAAGGGTGCCTATAAATAGCCATGAAACTACTAGTCTTAGAAACGTGGGGGCAAGCAGGACACTAGTGATCAAACGCTCTTCTACCCAGAGGGCCATCTACTGGTGCCTCTGCAAATCACTAGACTATTCTGTGGGGCCCCCTTGCAAGGTCCCTTTTGCTCAAATATCTTTCAGGGTAGGAGACAATTCTACCAAAATTCCACTTAGTGTACAGGACAGTGTTCTCTCTATGGTGTTGCTGGCAAATGACCTGGAACAGCTAGGGGTGGTCAGTAGTAGATCCTCTTTGGATGCTGCTGTGATCACCAGATCACAGGCCAAGAAGGAACAATCTTACAAGACAGTTCCAGACCCTAGGAAGACAGAGTCTGCTAGGGTTACCATGGCTAATAGGAAACCTAAAGCCTCCAGGACTAGGAAGGTACATTCCTGAATCTGAACCTGTGCCTGAGACAGCACCTATTGCCGGGTTTGTTCCTTCAGGGGAAGAACCTGAGGATCCTGTAGTGGCCAAACCTCTTGGCCTGGGAAACTACCCTGAGCTGCAGAATCTTCCGGCACATGGGTGCCTCTAAGCAAGAAGTCTGTCAAGATCAGAAAGAGTGTCCCACTCTTCAGGGACTAAGAAGAGAAGCCTTTTCCCATTCTCAAGGTTCAACCTCTGGAAAGCATAACATCTGCATGGAGGATGGACTCCTTTATAGTGCGCTAGCCGGTAGCATAGCTCAGTGGGTTGAGCGATTGCTGTTGCGATCTATGTGTGAGCTGCAGGCCGCAGGTTAGAATCTCGGCAAAGCAAATTCAGCCTTTCATCCTTCCGAGGTCGATAAATGAGCACCAGCTTTGGATGGGATGATTCATGTATGTAAATATGTTCTATGTACAGTGCTTAGACATAAGCACTATATAAATAACAAATCATTCTAATTATAATTGGTTATTTATAACGCACTTAATACCCAGAGGTTTCTAAGTGCGGACCCAGGGATAAAACCTGCGTTGCTCTGCGTCGTCTTGTTTCCAAGGTGAGCACGTTGGCCCTGAGCTATCCTCCCGAGACATTACTATGGTACAGCCACAACCTGCTGTACACAAGAGGAGGGTGGTGCTCAAGGCTTATGGGACCTTCCTTTTGCAGTTTAGCCCATGAGGTGCCTCTAGCTGGGAATCTTGTTGTAAAGAAAACCAAGGAAAGGTTAACTCTTTACGTCAATTGGCCCAAGACGGGAATAGAAACTGAAGGCTACTGCTGGTCTTGCCACACCTGTCAAGCATCAGGCAAAGTTTAAATGCATAGGACTCCATTGCCCACTTCCAGTGAAAGAGGTTATCTTTTAGTGGATAGGAATTGCTATAGCTGGTCCCATTTGCCCTCTCACTTCCTCTGGCAGTAGATGCAGTCTAGTGATTGTTGACCATGCCACTAAGGGCCCTGAGGCAGTGCCTTGCGATCTGTGCCTGCCAGAGCAATGGACAGAGCTCTCCTGACTATCTTCACCCAGGTAAGCCTGATGAAGGCCTTTGAAGAGCCCCTAAGCAGGAAAAGGGATCTCCTCCTACCTGGCTCACTATTCACTCATAGATAAGCACCTCAGGATTCTGCCCCTTTGAGGTGATCTTTGGCCACCCAGTGAGAGGACCCCTAGCCTTAGTCAAAGATGTTTGGGAAGCCTTAAATACCCAACCTTAAATGTGCTGGACTATACACTGGGCCTCGAGAGAAGTCTGGCCAGAATGATGGGTCAGGCAAATGAGAACATGAAAGCAAGCCAGGCTATGATATGATAGGGGGCGTGGCCAATCCACAAACCATGCAGACGCAGCTCCCTTGAGATTGTGTAACCCAGGGGGTGATGGGGTCCTTCGGGGGAAGATGACCACCCAAGCTCTGGATCCAAAAGTGGCGGAATGTTCTCCCTGGGCAACTTGGTAGCTGTGTTGCGGAGATCTGACCCTGGGAGAACAGGCCAGAGAAGAGCAGGTTAGCATAAGATTGTGGTTGGGTGCTGGCCGTCGGAGTGCTCCAAGCGGATGGAGACGTGGGACACCTTCTCTCCCTGGGGGTCCTGATGGCAGTGGAGAGAAGTGGGTCTGCCACATATTGGGAGCTAGACCAAATGGAGACTGACCGGGGCCGCAAATGTTGTGAGGAGTGGAGAGAGCCCGACGCTGAGGAGATGGAGTGGCAGAGTGGGGTGGACGGACACAGCTAACCACCTGGTGAGCCCATTGTACTGGCTTGGGTGTGATGCCTGAAGCTGGTCCGTGGTGTGGTGGTATACCTTGGAACATAGAGTTCATGCCCCGGAGTAAGCCTGCCAGTGGCAGCGAGGCCAGAGAGCCAGAGGTGGGGCAGCAGCAGCATCTAGAAGACTGCCGGACTTGACCTGCGGCAGGGCCTCTTTCATTAAAAGCTGGGTACCCTCCAGAACACCTAGAATAGTTCCATGCCAACAGGTGTTGCATCTGGGTAAGGTGACCTTCATAACGTGCTGGAGCACGGTCCTAGATAAGAGCGAGTGCTCTGGAGCTGATAGGTAGATGTACTTGTTTGATGCCTCGTTGTTCTGTTATGGGGGCCTGAAGGTGAGGCACTTGGCAATCGACCAAGACCCTGAGTAGCTACTGAAGGTCCAACTGGGAAAAGCATAATTTCAGTACCAGCAGCACCAGCAGCCAAAACAAAGGGCACGGGTTCGGGGAACATTAAACAGCTCCTGAAACCGCAGGAGCAAATGGAGAAGAAACAACCCATTCAAGTCAGTACATAGGTTCACACTGTCACATCACCCCAACCATTGCAAGAATCGCAGGTCATCCCATCCATCAGGGCAGATCTGAGAGCCATGCGCCTTGAGCTGAATCAAGAAATTCAGGGCAGCACAGACAAGCTTGCGATGTGCACTGTGGAACTCAACACACATGTAAAGGCTGCTGAAGCCCGTCTGGAGGAAGTAAAGAACACGGTAGAGTGGCACCCCCACGAACAAGCCCTCCCCACAGAGAGAATGAACTGTATGGAACAACAGATGGAAATCCTAATGGCAAAGCAGGAAGATACCAAAATCGATTGCAGAGAAATAATGTCAGAATTCGGGGAATCCCTACGCATGTACTGGAGCAAGAGCTGGAGGACTTTGTGGAGTGTTTTCTCCCACACATCCTGAAGCTTCACATAGGGGATGAGATCATTCTGGACCATACTCATAGGTTGTCTAACTCGTTTCAAATTAAAAACAAGCTTACCCCGGAAGTTTTTCCCCAGAAGGACATTACAACACAAGTACCAGAAAACAAAATAGCATCACATACCGGAACTGCATGTAAGTGTGCTGTGGCTTTTTGGCTGTGAGCTCCTTGTGGTACTAACGCAGAATTTTGCTGGACTGCTTGCTCTAGAAGTGTCCCGTCGCTAAGAGGAAGCACGAGATGCTGTTTGGGAACTGTGCGCGAGGACTCTAACCGGGCCCCCTGCTACGTGGGCAGTTCTACCTTGCCCCGCCCCCTGGACAATCCTACGTGCCGCCACTCTCCATAAGATCTCCGGGCACGCGCACCGGAAGTGCATGGAAGTGTACTTTGGCTGTTTGGCTATTCCGGTGTTTCGGAGCAGGAAGCAGCAAATGTCCTTTACTAGCAGGTCTTAAACCGCTACTATTGTGTTTGAATTGTATACAGAGTGATCATACAGCCGACCAATTGGATTGAGGTGCATTCAGGGACACAACTATATTTTTGTCAATTTACACCGGTTTTGGATACACCAACTAGGAGGGGTTGATTTGACTGGGACATGAGGAGAAACAAAATTCCACCGATCAGAAAGGAGCCAGGGGCTGATTTCTTTGCTGCGGTTAGTACGCGGCGGGCAAGCCAGGTGCAGGCTGCGGCGCTCCCCCTCCCTCTACCATGTGTGGAAGAGGAGGAGTATCTGCAGTGTGCCCAGGATTGATCAGCAGCTCTAAAGAGCAGCGATGAGACCGTTGACCCCTCGCAATCATTATTTATGAAGGATTCGTCAACAGGTAATGCAAACATTCATTCCAACTGCCCTTTGCCATCACATGACTTTTTCCTTCCAAGTGATTTCAGTAAAGATGAATCCTATATTGATACCCCAGTGGTTTTTCTACATGATAAGTCCATTCCAGACCCAAATTTAGGGGTATGTGGTGAAGAAATGGCGGAGAGAGGCAGGGAGGGGGAGCTTTCAACGATGCTTGGCATTTTTAACAGACTAATTCTTCCGGAACTACGTAAACAAACCAAAGTCTTAACTAAAATAGCTGAAGACTCCGCTTTGTTACCCTGTAGACTGGTCAATGCACTAATGTCCACAACACAGTGGGGCAATTCGGGGGAACAATCATGTAAAGTGCATAAGTGGGAGATGAGTGGGACTGGAAAAGATGTGTGGGCAACCTCGGTACCAAGGGAGGTCATTACAATTCCCGATTTAATGTCTGAAAATGCCACTCTGGAGGATCACCCAAATTATATAATTGTAACTTGAAAACTATTAGAAGACTGTCACTGCGCACAGAAAAACTTGTGTATATATATATATATTCAACCAGATAATAAAATTTTCAGAAAATAGCAATCATGATCCGATGCTGTAAGTGATTGAAGCCACACATCATAATTTGAAAAGTTTCTTCATTAAATGACACGTGTTTCGACCCCGACGGTCGTTTTCAAGGCTATTTGTTACCCATAGTACAGTACATTATTGAAAATACATAAAAAATATACATCAAAATCCACCCATGATGGAACATAATACAAAACCGAAAATTAAAATGAAGTTGTAGCATACCACACCAGTTGGTAGAAGGTTCGGGATGAACAAACGTAAATGAAAGAAAATGGGAGAGAAAAACCAATGAATTCATATTCGCTATCGTGAATATTTGGCTTAGAAAAATAAATAAAATGTGTTATATGTATACATAATCCAAAGAGATATATCCGTATTCATGTGTACATATATAAAGAGCACGCAGTTGGACATGTGACCCGCGCCCACGATCACCCGTCTGGAGTCCATGCAAGTCTAGCCCATATAAAGGACCTTATATAAAGTGAAATCCAAAATTCACAGAGTGAAATACACCTCTGCCACCGTGACATCAATTATGTAATAAGAAACTACTGTGCAATAATGGGAGACAATTCCTTACCCTCTGGATGCACAAATTGTTATTCGAACCTGTAATTGGTATTCTGTATTTGTAAAATTCATATTGCCAATTATAAAAGACATATCAGCGATATGGTATGAACTCCTATGTAATGTTGCCTACCTTAGATAGGATGTTTTTCAAATTACCTTAAGTCAGGATATCGCCTGGTCAATTAGAACAAGGTCAATGGGTTAAATCCCCGCGTCACTGCAAGCAATATATACGCATAGTTAGCATGCCTGATTATAAGTATGTAGTGTATAGCTCCTATAGAATTTAAATGTACCTTTCATGGGTGAGAGAATTCCTGCAATCAATAAATGTACTCCCGGAGCCAGGACGCCATTGTACAAGTAGATACAGCATACCACTGCGCTTGGGAATGACGTATCACGTAACGACATCACGCGCAAAGATGCGCGTGACGTCACAATGTAAACATGACACATAATAGTAAAAAGATGTGTTTTAGTGACATGGTAATCTTCTAATGTTCTCTAAGTGTGTGGTTGTCAAAATGATAAAGTTGAAAGGCATTATTGTTTGGACATTAAGTTGTAGCAATAGAATGTACCGGATATACGGCCTCATTACACGGATGGCGGTAAGGGTTTACCGGTACCGGTATTTTATTGGTACCGGTAAACCCTTACCGCCTTACTACGAGGTCCCTTTGCGGGTTGGAGAATTTAACGCCTGCTTTCTGCAGGCGTTAAAAACCAACCTTCAAAGGGACCAGGGAGCTAATTACGGCACCGCAATTTGCAGTGCCGTAATTAGCACCTTCCCCATTCCCATTATGCCCTATGGGGCAAAAATGGGAATGGGGAAGGGCAATGGGGGAAGGAGGAATTACCGCCCCACCAACCTTGGTCCACCGCCGTCCGTGTAATGAGGCCCATAGACTCCTAAAATAAGTGTCCACTCAATCTTTTGTGAGCATCAAAAACGTTCATAAATCAATGACATAGATTGCATGTCCTATGGTCTCCAAAGGGGTTGAATCATAGACGCCGGGCACAGGCCTCCACCCCACGCATATGAAAGATGATTCAGTTTCGTCATAAATCACATAAACATAGTCATTCATAAGAAAACATGCATCTCGTGATCTGAATTCAAACCAGTCTCCGTTGTTCTAAAAAGGCCGGTTTTTGTTGGAATATGTTGTTTGATCCATTCGCTTGTGAATATCCTTCAACATAGATTTATGAACCTCTGTGCTCAAATTGGTCAACATTTTTGGCTAATCATTGGCAAAAAATGCACCAAATGGATAGTACGGAAGAGATACGCTTTTTGGGTCTGATGAAAGTTAAAAAAGGAAAGAGGGGAGGTGATACACAATTGAAATTATGTAAAATGGAGGCAAGAACAATTTGCCTTTTGAGAACAACGGAGACTGGTTTGAATTCAGATCTCTCCCATTTTCTTTCATTTACGTTTGTTCATCCCGAACCTTCTACCAACTGGTGTGGTATGCTACAACTTCATTTTAATTTTCGGTTTTGTATTATGTTCCATCATGGGTGGATTTTGATGTATATTTTTTATGTATTTTCAATAATGTACTGTACTATGGGTAACAAATAGCCTTGAAAACGACCGTCGGGTTCGAAACACGTGTCATTTAATGAAGAAACTTTTCAAATTATGATGTGTGGCTTCAATCACTTACAGCATCGGATCATGATTGCTATTTTCTGGACATTTTATTATCTGGTTGAATATATATATACAAGTTTTTCTGTGCGCAGTGACAGTCTTCTAATAGTTTTCAAGTTACTTACATGCATTGTGAACCATTGAGTGGAGGGTTCACTTTTAATAAGACTCCTGCAGCCGGAATACATTAGTTTATCCCTACGATGGTGGGGACGAGAGGGTGGATTCCCGGTTGGATCATTCTGCTAATAATCTGAGAAAACCGGTTTACCCCAAACTACCAGGGTATTATACTTTGCTCAATGTTTAATGAGGGTGGGCTGCTGCCCCTGAACAGACCATATATTTTCTCACTATTTGCATCTATTCCTTAATTAACTCTTATTGCTTCTGCAGATATATTGCTGGTGGATTTCATTCACAAGTTTAGATATGATTTCGTAAGATTGGTCATGCTGTCACCGGTAGTAATGTCATTATTAATGAAAGAAGCTGAAACTCTACAATGCAGAGGTTTTGATCTGTTTCCATTTAAAGGTTTGAATCTTTCTGTTGGTTCACAGAGAGTTGGGACCAATAAAGGTAACGCAGTGTACTATGAGGCAAAAGCCGGGTCCAATTACACCAGGCCTGAAGATAACCCCCGAAAATCAGGATTGGAGGTGGCTGGCCCTTTCCCTGAGGGAATCGATCAATACACTGAAACAGCTAGGGAAACCCTGCTAGCATGTGGGTTCAACTGGCGTTTAGTCAGCTGGAACTCACGGGGCTGTTACCATGTATTGAATAATGTGAGCCTGATGGACAAACTAACTACTTTTGACTTTGTCCTACTACAGGAAACCTGGGCCCGTAAAAAGTTGGGATGGGATAGTTTTGTGGTGGAAGAAATCTGTGCAACGGCTGGTGGAAAAGGACGACCAAAAGGCGGGCTGACCCTGGCTTATAAGGAATCTGTGTACATCAAAAAACCAGGGGGGCTGGTCCAATGCGCAATCAATTTTAGTTGTCACTTTTAAGGTTGGGGGGTGGAGGTGGCGGATATCGGGCCTCATTTCGAGTATGGTGGTAGTCATGGCGCTATTTGCGCCATGACTGCCTCCCATACCGGTACCGACTCTGGTTTGGTGAGATGGGGACTTACCGGTCCATTCCGACCTTGGAGGGACCGGTAAATCCCCATTTACCAAACCATTCCCCATTCCCATTTGAGCCCCCATAGGGCTCAATGGGAATGGGGAGGGCGCAAATAACGGGCCGGCGTATGCCAAGGCCGTTATTTGCGCCGTGGTCCCCTAACGGGACCCGTACGGTATGTTTGGTCCGACCAAACGTACCATACGGGTTCCGTTGGGGGACCTCGGAATAGGGCGCAAAGTGTTTACCGGCACCGGTGTCCTTACCGGTGCCGGTAAACCCTTTGTGCCCACCTCCGAATGTGGCCCATCCTCTTCTTATTGCTCATGTACACTGGAATCTGCAAGAGTTTACGGACGAGCAGTTGGAGATTGAGCTGAGTACTCTAGGGGAAAAGATTGACCTGTGGCTATATGACAACTTGGGAGGTCAAATTATTATAGCCGGGGATTTGAACGCCGACTACTTGGTTGATAGGGTGGTCGGGGATGTCCTTTACACTAACATGAGTGTCTCTGCTCCAAGGGGTGGGAACCCAAAATTAAGAGGTATCCTCTGGTTACAATTTGGGGATTTATGGAGTCTGGAATTGGCTCACAATGATCATTATAGGTGGAATGCAAGGAATTTAACATCAATAATTGATTACATGTTTCTTTCTGCTGAATTAAGTAACACTATCTCTAAGTTCGAGGTTAAAGCAGTACAGGTTAGCGATCACTGTATCCTGTCCATCGAAATTGTGTGTAAGACTCAACCACTAAGACATAGTTATTACAACAAAGGTATTGTGATCAACCCCAGGGGTGACTGAATCAAATGGTCCTTTTCTAAATCCCAGAGATTCACTTCTACGATGATAAATTAATATGATGGGTCTCCCCTGTGCCAGCGTACAAACAGGTATTCAGTAAAGAATTTTGTATCTTATATTGGTGAAAAAATGTATGCCTTGGAGAGGTCTCATGATGCTAGGAGTTCCCACAAGGGAATCAGTAGACATTGTACTGACATTAAGGTCCAAAAACACAAAAGTCGAACGCAGAAAGAATTACAGAGACTCCGCAGATTGGGAAAGTTTGATGTAGAGACTCTGGGATGAAAAAAATTAAACAGGACTACAAAAATTGGCTGCTCAATCATCGAAGCAGAAGAGCGCAATTAGATGTGGAATTGATGCTGAATTCTTTAAGGGGCAACAATTCGGTAAACTTCTGGAACCTGATTAACAGTAGCGAATGCTCTCAGAAAGCCTTGGCTTTGAATCCTATTTCAGAGGAGGTTTGGGCGGGACACTGAGTATTTACAAAGGGTGGGTACGGTGGGACACACCTTCCTCGGATACCAATTTACAATGGTCTATTGACAATTCTGTTGAGATAGTGAGAGACTTTATTAAAAAATCAAAACTCTCGGGGGATCCTGGACCCAACAATCTCTCTAATAAAATTTTGAAACTCAATCCATTGCAATGGGCCAGAATTGTGTGCATTCTATTTAATGAAGTGTTGTTAACTAAGAGTATTCCTCATTCATGGAGGGTCTCTATTGTATTACCAATTTTTAAAAAAGGTAACCGCATCCAGAGTCTAAAATATTTGCATCAATGGTATTGGCTGATATTCGGGAGTGGATTACTAATAACCATACCCTTGATGTTAAACAAATCGGTTTTAATAAAAACTGTGGAACAGACTGTGGGGTTCTTATTTTGCGATGTCTTCAAAGTCAAGCGATGAGAAAGGGAGCAAGGTCAACGTTTATTGCTTCAATGGACCCGCGTATGGCCTTTGACTTGGTAGACAGATCCACGCTAGGGAAAAGGATGAGTGCACTGGGTATGCCGTCACATCTTTTGGACATTGTCATTAATTTATATACTGACACAAAGCTTACAGTATGTTTAAACTCGGAGGGGATGTTATCTTCGGAGATACCTATTCATAATGGTTTACGTCAAGGGTGCATGTTAGCGCCAACAATCTTTAATCTGCACGTAAGCATTGCAGAAAAGGCTCTAACCAACAAAGGTTTGGTATCATCCAAACTGTGCAATGTCCACATTTCTTGGCTTGTATATGCGGATGATTTTCTGTTACTGGATAACACTAAGGTGGGACTACAGCGTCTCATTAAAGAATTCGAAAAGTTTATCTCACATCTACAATTAAAAATTAAACCAACAAAGACCATTATTATCCGTATGGGTAAACCCTGTAAGGGTGAGAATGCCTGTAGGTGGTACTGTGAGGGCAAACATATTAAATGCCAATGTGCGTTCAAATATCTTGGTTACTGTTTTTCAGGTTCTGGCTCCCACGCTTTAATAAAAAATCAGTTGGTGTCAAAATCGAAGTAGGGAGGAAGTGAGCCTCTCCCAAACTTCTCCAGTGCAAACTCAAAGTTGGCTCAGTGGAAGGAGTCAATCTCTCAACACATTGTGCTCCCCAGCAACAGAGGGATGCAGGGGTTTGCTCCAGCAATTGCCCACCCTGTACTCACTAGAATCAGGCCTTACAGCATCATGTCACCATAATATAGACACTGGGTACAGTGAGTGTGCCTGTTAAGGACAGGCGTTACAGGCTGTCTGACAGTTCTATCTGATAAATCCTGCATTTTGAAGACCGAACACAAAAAACATGATTTATTTTGGTCCATTATGTTTGGTCTTCAAAATGCCACGTTATTACACTATACTCCCCTCGCCCACCAAACCCCCCATGAAGGTGTTCCCACCCCACTCCACACTCTTCCACTTGTTTGCTGCCTTTTATTTTGGGAGGTTTAACCCCCTGCAATCCGCTCCCCACCCATCGCAGTCACCCTCACCAAACACAGGCCCTCAATACGAGTTTGGCGGTCTGGAAATTACAGTGCCAGTAGCAACGTACTGGCACCCTTTCCGGAACGCCAAACTGTACGTTTGCTGGTAGGGACACGGAACTCCTGGCAGGCCTGACCAGGAGTTCAGGCCCCTACCGGCATACTTTTCCCTGAAGCACCTGCACGTCACTAACTGTGCCGGTGCTTCAGGTTTCCCATTCCCATGCAGTCCTTCTGGCCTCCATGGGAATGGGAAATAACCATTCTGCCGCCGCTTATGACTTCCTGGTAGTACCGGGATGTCAGGTGGCAGAAACCGTGTTACTGGGTTGGCGGCAACCCGCCGGCTACCAGTGGGTTGTACCAACAACCTTATAATGAGGCCCGGCCTCACTTACCCGCTTCTTCAAGGCTGCCTATGGGACTATAGCAGTGTCATGACTTATCGACCTTGGTCTCTCTGGTCGTCCTGGAGGATGCGCCATTTTTCCTACCAAGATTGCAGATGGCGTCACTGCGAGTATTCCATCCTTCTGCTCTAGTGTTTCTGTGTCAGGAAACAGAACTGTTTCCACTTCTTGCTCGATATATGCTATTCACGGACAGCGGACACGCGAGACTCAACGCCTGGTATGTGGTTTTGCCCTGCCTCGCACAGTGCATTGTAGTTTTCCTTGTTCCCTATTCTTTTGAGGTATGCTTGCCTTCCACTGGAGCGCTTTTGTTGCTGTATTTGGATTTCCTGGTACTGGAACTGCAGGATAGCCTGTCTGCCTTCAGGTTGTCATCTTCAGTACTAAAGCTGAATAAGCCATCTCAGATATCAGGTTTTTTCCTTTCTGTTGGGAAGGCTTTTTCTCCTGGTTTTCGGCTTTCTATGCCAGCAATCTGGGCAGATGAGCACCCAGATAGCTTTCCAAAACTCAAAGAATGCCTTATGTCAGGAACCTGTTCTCAATGGTACTGACTAAATACAACACTTTTTAGAGCAGTTTGATGCTCCTGTGGCTGCAATAGGGCCAGTATTTTCCCAGACAGATAAGAAGGGAAGGAATCACTCAATCATTTGCATTAACAGGCAGCTCAAAGGTAGAGTGCGTATGGCAAAATGAAAATAATACAGCAATAAGTACAGAGGGCCACAGCATCAGGTAAAAGTAGGACCTTCAACCCTACACTTCAGACTAAGGACAGGAGAGCTAATCTCCCATGGGATAGGTCTACGGTTTTGGGCGATTGTACATTCTGTAAAGGAAGTCTGCATTATTATGGTCATGACCAGGCACATGCTCAACGGTTACATCCATCCCCAGTAGGCTAATAGACCAATAAGACAATTTGGGGTTTTGTCCTTTCATGTGTACCAACCACCAGAGTGGTTTGAGATCTGTTTGGATTCTGATGGTCGATCCAGTCTGACAGGGCTTAACACTGAAGTTCTGAGATACTGGTGCACACCTGTGGATCCCTTTCTTGAACAACAGGCTTTCCAGGTGTGCGGGTCTGTGTTCCATCAGCACAACAATGTGAGTGGGTAAAGGGTCTTCTTTGAACCCAACACAGGAGGTTGGGGTTCACCTCAGTCTCCTGCCACACACCAAGCTACATTTGGCAGTCAGCCAATGGCTTGCCCTCAGCTGAGGCACCCCAAAGCACTCAGAGAGGGGTTACACGCAAATGTACATTCTATCCATACATGCATATGCATAGGCAGCTACAGTCCCCAGTCCAGAGTGACAGGCATCCTGAGGCCAGATATGGACATGTCACCTACACACACACACACAGACACACACACACAAAACACTGCCTATTTTAGGTACCTGGATGAGTGGAACAAAAGGAAACCCAGTGAGTGAAAATGGGTCTACATACTGGTGGCCATTTTGCACAAAGAACCGCTGTCGTCAGCCGAGCCTCATGGCAAATAGGCAGGATAAGTCCACCAAGGATGCCATGGGGCACATTTGAAGTACTCCTGCCTTAGGAATCCTAAGGACTTTTAAAGCAGAGCACAGAAAATATTGAGCCACTCTTCCAGAGAGGTTTTATATCAAGCCTTGATGGGAAGAAACTGAGAGTCATACTCCAAAGAATCCATCAAAAAGCAGAGGGGGGCACCACATCAGGTAAAAAGAGGGTTTTCCACTGAACACATATCCCTAAATTAGCAGAAGGCATCTATATTCTATTGGTTGCCTAGGTCCCAGAGGTACCACACGGAATAGCCAATACGTTATTTTCTTTTTTAATCCAGTATTGGTTGTATTTATTGTCTTCAATTCGTTCTTGATATTGCATTGTAGCACTCATGGGTACGTTTAAAAAAAAAATCTGAGTACCTTCTCTACAAAGGTGCCGACTTTAACTGTCTCTTGAAAAAATGTGACAATTTGTATAAATGCAAATCTTTTTTGTTTACTTTGTTTTTAGTTTGGTTAATAGTTTGGTAGAAGATCAATGATATGTCATTCTTAATTGCACTTTTCTCCTCCTGATGATAACATTGAATTCAACGGTCTAGTGTCCACATAAGAGAAGTGAGTGGTGATTTGACTGTGCAGTAAAGTAGTAATATAATTACCTGCCTGAAGACAATTACAGCCTATCAACTGTGTCCTGGTTATTTCTTCTTTTATAAAGTTCAGCTTTTCATCAACTATTTCAGCAGTTTAGATTGGAGAATTTGGGGGTTCGAGTTAGCCTCTGCCCCATACTTGCCCACTCCTGCTCTTGCCAGTTCCCTGCTGGTAGGGCAAACAGGTGCCAGTGTAATTATTAAGGAGGGAAGACTGTTTGAATTCTCTGAATCTTTCGCTACATAACAGGGCATAGGGTATAATGATTAATAGGAATATTGCAGTATTTGTTCAGATTTAAACCAAACAGAGTTTTTGGCCCAATAGCTCACTATCAAAGACTAGGATTTGTATACAGAGGAAGAACATGTTAATAATAAAATGCAAACGGTCCAGATCTCTACATATATGATTGCAGCAGGGCCATATATGGGGTAGAGGATGACTAGGAGACTAAAGAAGCAAAGTCCAAGAGCAGGCATAGTATGTGGTCCACCTTAGGTAATATATGTTTGTTTGTTTGTTTGTTTATTTATTTATTTGATAATGCGCACCAAGCCCATGGGCAGCCGGGCGCAGCGGTACAAGAATACTCGAAGCTTAGTTACTGTGTTACATAGTTGGTACGTGCATAAATTACATTACAGTATGAGAAAACAGATACAGTGCAAGCTTAGTATAGGCAATTATTGTAGAGAGAGTATAATACAGTACATGAGGTGAAACATCAGATGGGTGGCCTATGGTTACACTTGTGAGAGCGAGGAAGGTGACTCATAGGCATTTAGATAGTGCAGGTCAGGAGAGAAAGACGTTATAGGTCATTCAAGCAAAGCCATTTGAGGGCTTTGATTCTGAATCTAGAGTACGGGAGTGGGCATCTAAGGTCAGTAGGGAGTGTGTTCCATACTTGTGCAGCTTTGACTGGGAAGCTGGTTCCTCCAGCCGTGGCCAGTTTGAATCTAGGAATGTCAAGCAGGAAGGTGTTGGCAGATCTCAGTGGTCTGACGGCAGTTTTCCTAGTGATTCTTTCCGAAAGGTAGGGTGGTGCTAGGGTGTTGAGACATTTGGAGGTGAGGGATATCGTTTTGAGGAGGAGTCTGTCTTTTATTTATAGCCAGTGAGCCTCTTTCCTAAATTTAGAGATATGCTCTCTGTGAGGTTGTTTTGCAGTCTTTGAAGTTTGTCAGTGACATACTTGTTGGCTCCTGAGTACAGGGTCTTGCAGTAATCAAGTCGAGACATGATGAGTGCATTGGCCAAGGTAATGCAACTGGCGCTAGACAGGAATGGTCTGGCAGCTCGGATTAATTTGCAAGTGTAGGCTGTGGTAGAGGAGAGAGAGTTAACTTGCTTTTTTAGGTTGAGAGAGGAGTCCAGGTAGAATCCTAACGTTTTTTTACCTCCGGCAGGACCTTGATGATGATGTTGTCAATGTTAAAGGATGTGTAGTTTGGAGTTAGTTTTTCCGAGGAGTAGAATCTCAGTCTCATCGTTATTCAGGCAAAGGCCATGGGTTGCCATCCAGGTCTGAATGAGGGTGTATATCTTGTTCACCATAGCCAAGTCCTCTTCATAGTTGCCCGAAAGGGGTATGAGGATCTGGGTGTCATCTGCATAATTAATGTAGGTGACACCCAGTCTGTCCAACTTGTCGAATAGTGGTTTAGTGAAGATGTTATACATCGTTGGTGAGACGCAGGATCCCTGTGGGACTCCGCAGGAGATTTGGATGGGATCGGCGCAAGAGGAGGTAGAGAAAACTCTCATTGTGCGATTGGCTAAAAAGGATTGCACCCAGGCAATGGCTTCTCCTGCGAAGTTGGCAGCGAGTCTTAAGTGGCTGCATAAGACTGCGTGGTCCACTAAGTCGAAGGCTGCTGACAAGTCCAACAGTAGTAGCAGGGTGGTTTTGCCATTGTCCTTTAGTTCCTCAATTTTAGTCTTGAGGTCAAGCAAGGCTGTTTCAGTGCCATGGAGGGGGCGGAATCCTGATTGTCGTGATCCTAGCAGGTGATTAGTTTCAAGGTAGTCTTGAATTTGTAGATAAGCTACTCTGTCAATGATTTTCAGTAAGAAGGGTACAGTTGTAATGGGTCTGGAGTTGGTAGGTATTGAAGGGTCGAGGGTTTGTTTTTTCAGTAAGGGGAGGACCCAGGATTCTTTCAAGTTAGTCGGTACCGTATTTGATTTGAAGGAGGAATTCATTAGCTTTGAGATGAATGGGGCTAGGTCTCTAGCTGCATCCTTGATTATTTGCGCTGGCCAACAGTCACCCTTGCAATTGGAAGGTTTCAAGGAGAGAATGACCTTTTCGGTGTCAATGATTGAGATAGTCTTGAAGCTAAATGGTGGGATAGTGTTTTCCTCCGTAGGCAGTGGTGGTGGTTGGTTATCAGTGGGCAGGGAGACTTTTTTTTTTGTTATTTTGAGTTGGATGGAGGAGATTTTGTTGGTTAGGGCACTCTGTATATTGGTACACCATGTCTTGTCCTTTGGGACAGTGTCAATTGGTTGTATTGGGTTTTCCATGTCACGGAGGATGGAGAAGAGTTCTTTTGTACTAGATTGGGCCTTCGTGATTCTGTCATTGAATAGGTTTTTCTTTGTGATTGTGATTTCTTTCTTATAGTGTTTAGATAGTTGGGCTAGTTTAGCTTTATTGCTGTCAGTGGGCGATTTACACCAGGTGGCTTGTAGTTTCCTTTTCTGTTTTCTGAGTTCATTTAGTTGGGGGGTGAACCAGGCGTTCAGGTGCCCTTCTTGCTTACTTTTTCGCAATTTTAACGGGGCAATGGTGTCTAGTGCCTTAGTCATGGCTTGATTAAAGGTGTCCACTAATGTGGCTGGATCAGTATTATTCTCCAGGCCATTAATGGCGGGGAGGAGAAGTGGGATAAGTTTTTCGGCAGAGATGTCTTTTTTACTTCTAGTGGGTAGGGGGGGTATCATGTTGATAATTTTAGGAGTAAGGAGATCGAGTGAGGCAGTAAAGTTGATTAAGTAGTGGTCTGTCCAGGGTTGAGGCATAATGTCGGTGATGGTGATGTTACAATTAAGTTCAGATACCCAGTCGAGGGTTCTGCCCTTAATATGGGTAGGTGAGAAGATTTTTTGGGTGAGCCCATGGTCGTTGAGTAAAGCAGCCATAGAGTGGGCATGCTTGTTGTCTGGGTCGTTGAAACCGATGTTAAATCAGTAGGGTTTGGGAGTGATTTTGCGTGTTATTCGCTATAAGGCTAGTGAGGTCCTCCTCGAATGTTCCTAATGGTCCTGGAGGCCTATAAATCAGATGGATGGTCAGTGTACGGTTGTTGGAGAGTTGCAGTTTGGCTGTGAGTATTTCACACGATGAGCAAGGTGATGAGTCGGCCAGTCTGATAGGTAGGGTATTTTTAGAGATGATGGCTAGGCCACCACCTTTAGTTTTAGGTCTGTCAACTCTAAGTATCTGGTATTTGTCAGGTACAGCTAACATCAGAGTAGGGCCTGCCGCTTCATGGAGCCACGTCTCAGTGATGGCGAGCAGGTCCAGATTGCCGTTGCTTAGTATGTCAGAGACTTCCGAGGCGTGGGCAACCATGGCTCTCGCGTTAATGAGAGACCCTATTAGTGTCAAGGAGCTTTTTTGGTTACAGCTCTGTGTATGTTTAATTGAGCGTTGGCTTTGGCTAAGGTGCTTCTTAGTTTGGACTTGGGTAGGGATCGGGTTTGGAGTTTATTTTTTGGTTGCTTGAGCGCACTTGGCTAAATGGTGTGAAGTGGAGTGGGGTCCAATAGTAATGCTATTTCTTTTAGGTTCATAAATACAGGGTAATCTTGCCCAGAGTCTGTTGTTTCTGTCCCCAGGAGGGTTAGCATTAGAGGAGGAGGCTGCCAATATGGTGAGGAGCGCCATTGCGAGTAGGATGGACTGAGTGTTAGGGTTTTTGCTCATGATGTGAGGTGCGCCTAAATTCAGGATCATCTATAATAGTGGCAGGAGTGTGCAAATAGATACGGAGTGACTAAGGTTATCCTAATTAGATTCCCTAATTACGCTGGGAGGCTACTAAGGCATGTGCAGATAGATGCAGTTAGGCAGTAAAGGTTTACCTAGAGTCACTAGCTCGCGTTGTGGAGGTCTTGCTTGTATAATTCGCCCCCTTTTTATTATTATACTGCTTTTATATTTTTCTTTTCCAAAAATGTTATGCTGTACTTCTCTTTATCTTGTAAATTGCCTCTATCTCTAACTCACCTGTGGCCATTGCTGTTATTGTTACGATTTCCTTGAGTGCATGAGCTATTTCCAAGGTGGGCCTATCCCAACCAGAACCCCTGAGGAAATCCAGCAACTTTCCTGCATGCCTCTCCTGCATTCACCATTGCTGCAATTGACCTCGCTAGTCGAGCTGGCTCTGCTGATTTTTAGGGAGTATTGTCTCCCATCTCTCAATCCAATGTCTAGTCCAAAGAGGGCTCCCCCGAGTGTACCGTAACTGACGCCTCTGCATTTACTGCCACTGTGCATACAGTGCACTGCTGTTCCTCACTCCCCCTTACTTAGAGCACCTTTACTGACTGACAGCTAGTTTATGTTTATGTTTTGAGATTTTTATAGCGCACCAGGTACCCAAAGGCTTAAGGCGTATCTGGTAATAATATCGCCACATATATGGTCGCCGTAAATAATATCGCTGGGAAAATGTTGTGGCGATATTATTTGGGTTCCATGCAATAATGTTGCCACAAAAAACTGCCATTTTTCGGCGATATTTTTGCATGGCGATATTCTTGTGGCGACATTATTACATGGAACCGCTTAAGGGCACTTGACAAATAGACATCGAACTAAACAGAACAGACCGTAAGTGTGGAACAGATAGCAGGTCATAGAAGAGACTCCAAGGAAGAACATGGCATTTTATGGGTTGGAAAGAAGTTAAGAGAAGAGAATTGTTTTCAGCTTTTTCTTAAAAACCTCAGTGGATGCAATAACTCTCAATGAGGGCATTAAAGTATTACATGCCTGGGGTGCCGCCGATGCGAAAGCAGCATCCCTGGACTTCTTGGTCCTACAACGAGGGATGGTAAGAAGAAAAGAGTCATCTGATCTAAGAGCTCTTGTAGGTTTAAGATGATGACTTCTTTCAGATATGCTGGCATTTGTCCCTGCACACATTTGTGGGTGATGAGAAGCAGCCTGAAGGAAACCCTGGCCTGAATGGGAAGCCAATGGAGACTTCTTCTTGTTTCCGACACATGATCTCTTTTCGTAAGGCATTTAACAACTCTTACTGCTCCATTTTGAATAACCTGGAGACGGTGAAAGTCTGATAGGGGCAAGCCCACCAAAAGACGGTAACAATAATCTGATTTGGAGCCTATGATTGCCTCACTAGTGTCTGAGTTTTTTTCAGAAATGAATGGTCTGAGGCTGCGGAACAATTTGATAAAATATGAAGCCAAGGAGGTCAAGCTGTTGACCTGGGCTTTCATATTCAGATTTTTATCTAAATAGATGCCCATGGTCTTCACCTTACTCATGACCTCGATGATATAATTATCTATATTGAAGTTCTTAGAACTTAGTCCCAATTTCTCAAGTTTTGTCTCTGATCCAACTAATAGAAGCTCAGTTTTCGAGCTGTTGACGGCTAAACCATTAGCCACCATCCAGTGCTGAATCTTTTGATACATTTTTCGTCCTCCAGGTATAATCCTGAGATGGGTATAACACACTGAGTGTCGTCCGCGTAATTCGCAAATATGATCCCTTCCTTTTTCAACATCTGAAAAAAAGGGATAATAAAAATATTGTAAAAGCAGGGCGACATACAAACTCCCTGTGGGACCCCATACAAAAGAGTATGTCACTGCAATGTCACTGGCTACCCTGACTTGCCTCCACTTCAGGAAGGAGGTAGTCTAATTGGTCGCTGCCTGGGAGAACTTGGCATTATTCCTTAACCGGGTGGACAAGATGAAATGGTCCACCAGGTCAAAGGCTGCCGAGAGGTCAAGAATCATGAGAAGGGAAATATGACCCCTATCCATACTCTGAAGAAGGTGGGACTTTAAAGCCAACAGAGCGGTCTCGGTTCCATGATTAATTCTGAAACCCGATTGATAATCGTGAAATATACGATTCTGCTCTAATAATGCTGAGATTTGATTGTAGGCCTCTCTGTCCAAGATCTTTAACAGAAAAGTAGTGTTTGTAATGGGTCTGTAATACGACGCACTCTGAGGACAGAGATTAGGCTTCTTCAAAAGAGGAGTAATCCAAGCATTTTTGATATTGTCTGGAACCCTATTAAGGGCGAAAGAAGAATTGACAAATGTAGTCAATGCAGGAATAAGAATAGGAGAGCATTCCTTTATCATGATGGATGAACATGGGTCGCATTTGCAGCTTGTACTTTTAAGCTGAGTAATCATTTTAGCCAGTTCTTGTTTCCGAGATAGGCTGAAAGTTAAAAATGGTCTGATCCTTATCATTAGTTAAAGGAGTATGCACATTTACCTCCAAATCTGGTTTTGGCATGGAAAGTTTTTTCTCCTTGATTACATTTTTTCCAATGTGTTAGACAGGGCCTGCTGAATTTCAGTACACCAAGACTCGTTTTTGAGAATAGCATCTTGAGTGGGGCCAGGTGTATGATATTGCTCCTGTAAGATTTTGAAAAGTTCTCTGCTGTCAGATTTGGCGTTCACTATTCTTGTGTTAAGTGACTCATTTTTGGCAGTAAATATAGCCAATTTACACTCTGTTGTTGCCTTTTTATAGGCTGCAAAACTGAGCGGTTCTCTAAGTTGGTGCCAGGCATAGAAGAGTTTGATTTTTTTAGATTTAAGTTCCTTGAGATCTTTATTAAACCAAGGATTGCGCGCCAGAGGTGATTGAATCTTACTTTTAACTGGCGCAAACTTGTCTGTAGCTGCGCCTAGAGAGTTCATAAGAGTGGTTGAGATTTCTTCTAAATTATCTATGGTACAGACTTTGCTATTAAGGGCAGAGACCCAGTCGGTGAGGTTCACCAGGTTCACATTTTTACGATTTCTGACCATTGATGACAACTTGGGCTGCATAACGTTTTTATTAAAGTAATCAATCTGTATCTGAAAACATATACAAGAGTGGTCAGACCATGGACAGGCCTTGACCTCTATTTCAGTAAGGGTCAAATTAAGGGAGGACACCCAGTCCAGTGTATGTCCCTTAATATGGGTAGTGACTCTAATGTGATGAGAGAAACCCAGAGAGTCAAGAGTGCTCTCCATAACTTTAGCAATGGCATCTGTGGCACACCCTAGCCAACGGAAATCTCTGAATTAGATGGATTTGGTGTTTGGCTTCAAAAGAGATCATAAAAGGCTGTTCAGAGTAGCTGGAAAGGTTGAATCAGATGAGGGAGCTCTATATGATAGGAGGATTTTAAGTGTGGTTTCAGCACTAGGCCTTCAGTAACTGAGACTAGTCCACCTCAAGAGCCCATCCAGAAGAGCAGTGGGGAACAATGCCCTCCCCGGCCGCCGGTGCTCAGCACAGAACAAATGAGGGAAGCAGGATGAAATATTTGGAAACTGGGGAATCAGAGTGAGAATGGTGATGCGAGCTGCAAGCGCCGAAATGGCCTTCCAAATGGCTTCATGACATAACAGTGAAAACAGTGTTTTCCCAAAAACAACTGTCGGGTGAGAGGGGAATTTCAAACCTGCACAGGATTTCTTCAATCTTGCACAGATGTTTGCCAAGGTGAATTTATAGGTGTAATTAAAGCGGAAAATTAAGAGTTTTTAGTCCTCCATGAGTCCTTCTAACTTCAGATCGCTTTTTATCTTCTGTTACCAGGGCTGGACTGAGCCGTCGGCCAATCGGCACGTGGCCGATACAAAATCATGGAGGAGACCTGGGGGCCGGTTCCTGAAGCCCACGCTGGGCCGGTCTCCGGCTCAGTCATGGGCTTCAAGTCTGTGCCTTCACACTTCAGGATCCGGCCCCCACGGCCTCCCCCTCGCCGCCGCTGGACGGACGCAAGTTGCAAAGGATCTGTAAGTAAGTATCTTACAGATCCTTTGCAATTGCAGCCCCGCCGCCGCCAGCCCCGCCGCAGAGGCAGAGAAAGGTAACACCTAAGTGTTACCTTCCTTTGATAAATGCGGCAGGCCGTGACACCATGGAGCCAGCAGCAGTCAGTGCTACAAAACACTGGGAGGAAGCGGCAGGGCTGGGCGGGGCCAGGGCTGCTTCAGCCTGGCCTGCTCCCTCCCAGTGTTTTGTATTACAGACTCTGGCTGCAATCACTCTGTATTGCCCCCTCACAAGACGCCATGCTACTGCTGTCCAGAGGGCACGGTCCCTTTACACACAAATGGTGGCTGCCATGCTGAGTTCATGGCCACTGCGAGTCTCTTTTAATCTTACCAAAGATGGTATCCATTGGTGCTGAGTGGGCACTGGGTAGCCTCTATGTTACAGACACGGCAGTGCCTTGCAAGGAATGATCAGGCGCAGAGACCTGCTGCCTTTCAGTTTATGTTGGACATTTTGAAGCACAGGTAGGTCTGTTTACATGTCGCTGTCAGGTTGAAACCATTCTTTTCAGTGTAGTACACTGGAACATAAACTGGTAGCAGATTTAGGTTTTTTTGTAACTCCCAAACTCAATAACTGCAAATGCCATCCACATAGAATAAATGGCGCATGCAGGGAGCCCTGCTGCCGTTACGGAAACTTAATGGAAACTTAATTGAAAGATGTATGCGTCGTTGGCTTCCCATTCATTGCCAGTGTGTACTTCAATTGACTGCCGGCTGATGGCAGCACTGCACGCTCATGCGAGCCATCCCAGGCATTTATAGCACGGCTCGTCCTCTTGGTCTCGTGTGGAAGCGGGTCTGGCTTTCTGCTGCCGCTCCCTCTCCTTTCAATCACATGGGATGGCAGCCAGCCAGCCAGCGCACTGTGCAGCCCTGTGGTCCACCCAGGAAAGGGCGAGAGAGAGAGGCGCACAGGCGGCACTGACAGCCCTTAACCCCACAGCCACGAGCCACGCACCTGCTGACCGGTGCACATACGTCACTGTGGTGGAGTATTGGGAGACAGTGAAATAGGGGGGTTTCACTGGCGTAGTAGCCCTCTCTGTATAGCTAAGCTAAGCTTAGAATGCTAGTGCATGCTGTGCTGATAAATAGAGATACAAGGACGCAGTCGAGACAAGTGGGATCTTTTGCTGCTTTTTTCTGAGCATCTACAAGAATGTTGACTAACGGAACAAACATGATTCCTCCGAGCAGCGTGATGGAAGACAGCGTGGAGAGACCGGATGCACCGAGCAGCTGCCACATGAGCCAGGAGGAGTCAAAGGTAGGTCACTTTGCCTCAGGGTTCTTTTGTGCAGTGTTTCCCATTTTAAACACAGGACTTTCTGTGGTTGAATAAGAAAACGTATGATGACAAGAGGAGCGTGTATTTATTATCCAGAGTTGTCCCATTGCTTTTTAAAATAGTCAAGCATTGTTATGCTCGCCACTGTCACATCATGGAGAGACAGACAGCGATCCTACTAGGCCAGGTGACATTGAGGTCACGCAAGTGCAGGGAAACTATAAAAAAAGAGCTTAAAACATAAGTGCTATACAGTAACATATCATTCGGTCTTGGGCATTTGCTTGCATTCACAATAATTTGACAATATGGATCTATACACACAGATATTAATGATGCATATGGTGATCCATTCTTGTAGGAAATGTAAATCTCATTAGTGAAATCATAACCATATTTTTCGTAGTGTACTTAGGAACAATGCTATTTGATGCCATTTCATGTTTTGTCAAGGGGTGAAAGGTCGTGTTAATGCCATTCCTGCGCCTCGGAGCTGTGGACCCGGTCAGAGAACTGTATGCAAAGTAATGTTATGAGGTGTGTTGTAATGTAGCATTTTCTGTAAAGCAGTGAATTGACGCGATTCACGGATGATGGTTTGAGGGCCACTTTTTTGGAGGCGTGGGGTGGGCCACTTTTTTTGAGGCGAGGGATGGGCTACTTTTTTGAGGCAAGGGGTGGCCCACTTTTTTTTGGGTGTCCGGGCCTATTTCATGTCCCAGTCCGACCCTGTCTGTTACTGTTACTTTTACCTTTCCCTGCTACTTCAGGATTTCAGGGAGCGCGGAACCATGTGAAGCTGCTGACCATCACCTCGAGCCAGCCTCCATCTACTTCACCTCTAAAGGTCTGGTTTGTAAAGTAAGTAATTTCCCTACTTTGTCCATGGCATTGTGCCATAGGTTTTTCTGATAATTGTGGGCATATGTAAGATCATGTTGCATGGTTTAAATGTAGCAGAAAGAAAATAAGGGAATTAAGTAAGATAGTTGCAGCCGGCAACTGTATTTCAATTGATTGCCTCTGTGTTCCAGTTCTGCTTTTCTTAAGCATTTTATATCATTGCCCCCTTGTCATAAATAGTAGCCACAGGCTGAATGTTGTGTCTCAGATAGGTTGGGAAGAGGTTGAGGCCTGGTTTGTCTCACAGAAAATTGGTATTTCTGGGTAGAGCATATGTATGAATAATGTTTGCATAAGACGGGCTCTGCCAAACGTCCATCTTCTACCTTTGCACTATGGTTGGTCATGTTTAAGCAATATGTTTTATAGGAACATGATCTGATACAGTTCCCCAATGTATAAGGGGTACAGGTTTATTGGATATGTCCATGGACATTATGGAAAAGTGGTCATGTGAGTATTGTGTGTGTGTGCTAGAATAGAAAGTTAATTCTAGATCATTCGGTTTCTGTTTCAAGATTTCAACACATTTTTAGGTTTTAGTCAATTTTCCAACCACCAGATGTGTTTTATGCATTTGATTATTTTACTTAATAGATATGTGATCCTTAAAAGGTTGAGAATCATATTAGAATTACCTTTCTGTGGGGCCTAGCATTAATTCCTCCTAGATCAGTATGAGCAACACATAGACATAATGGTTATAACCCAAATACCAGACTACCAATTTTTAACACAGTAATGGCTCATCCCCCTTGCGTATCCATTCTTGATTTGTTGTTCAATGTACTAATATCCATCTCTTATTTCATTTCCTTACCCTTTATATTTCATACATTGTGCTTCTATGTTTTGCCACTTGCTTAATTTAAAATGTTCCCTTTACTTTGCACCGCACATAGAGCCCTGCACTCCACTTAGTGAGCATCCCTATGACAGCCAGCCATCTCCAAGGCCCTTCTTATCCCTTCATGTCACTGCCCAAAAGCCCTTAAAAAGAGTAGTTCTGAGAGGCTGTTTGTCAGAAGAGGGGGAAAAGAGGAGCAGGTCAACACTAGATAATCAAATTGTTATCCTACAAATCAATGCTTTGCTTTCCCACATTGTATTTTAAAAGTATGTACTATCCTTAAAAAATACTGAGCTGGGTGGGATCTTGAATGAAGACTTTGGCACCAAGTGGTCAGAATTTCTGAAATTATTGCCTTATCTTTCAGCTCCGATTCAACCTGGGACATCATTTCACCAAAATGCCTGGGGTAGCGGAAGTGATATCACACAACCCTTGACCTCTGATGACATCACAGGAAGTGGTCATTTGACCCCGTCACCAAGTGCCATCACAGGAAGTGATAGCACACGACTTTCAAATGTGTCTAGCACCTGTGTTTCCATCCACAACATTCAAACAAACACTATCGCATTCCTACTCATTCACCCACCAGTCACTCACTCACTCATACAGCTTCTCTTACATCCACTCTCACTACATTCTCCACACAGGCACGCACACACACCCAGAACATTCAAACACACCCACTAGCACATTTCTTCTCATCCACCCACCCCTCACTGACCAATAGCACATACATACATCTGACATGCACTTCACACATGCACAATACACATCACTTTTTTTTTTAAAAGCCTTCTTACCTGTTTTTCCAGCTTCGGTCCGTCACTCCAGGCCACCCTCGGATCCTCTGTACTGTACACAAACAGGAACCAGGAAGTTGGGAGAGCATCCTAGTTCCTGTATATGAGCCGCAAGGAACCAGAGGAGAAGGGGTAGGAGCTGAAAGTGGCATGTGACACGTGCCACATATCATGGTCAGCTCCCCCTACTGAGCTCTTCCTTCTCGAGCTTCAAGTCCCAGCCCAACCTTCACCCTGATGGGTGAGGAATAGGGCCGCTCCCCCCCAGCCCTGATGTGGCGGGGGCTCTGATACTCCAATGCACAGAAAAGATTATTTTGTTTACAGGGGTAGCTAGGAAGACCGCAGGGGTAGCAATGGAGACCACATGGGTTGCGGCTGCGACCCCTGGTGACCCCCAAATGACGTCCCGGATTCAGTGCCTCCTTGCCACCGAGCCAAGAGAGCATTTGTGGTGTATATTGCATTTTAGAATAACGCAATAACATAACGTAACATTAGAGAACATTAGATCTGTCTGTGTGGAGTACATTATCTCTTCAAAAGAGATTTAGTCATTAGGTCGGGTTTGTAAATTACTGATTCTCAGGACATAAAATTGTCACAGTAGATGCCTGCCCCCCAGTAAAAGAAAAAAGACACAAGGGAATATACCAGAAAGTAACTGATCACTTTGTAATTGTCATGATCTCTGCTTCCAAAAGGTCAGGGTTTTCCCAACTCCCTTGGAAGCAGATCCATAACCCAGGTTCCGAGTGCCAACCAGTCCCAATTGGGACCTTTTGGACCCAGTCCTGGCGCCAGTGGCACCAGGCTCATAAATATGCCCAGTCCCAGCGCTGGAAGCGCCGGGCTCATAATGCTTGGGTGGACTTACCTGCAGCAGACCATGCTGCTTACTTGCCTGCCAGTTGAGCCTCTGATCCTCTTCTGTTTGGAACTACTTTTCCTGTTGGGTGGGGCAGGAGCCACTCCCTAGATTCAGAACACTGGAACTCTTCTGGAAAGCAGGAACTCTTTTCTTACCTAGGCGTGGCTGTGGAAGGAGACACCTAAGCACTACAGGAGGCTATTTAAACCACACCCGATGGATGAATCTTGCTTTGCGTTATTCTGCATCCTCTGCAGCAGAACGCTCATCGTGTCTTCTGAATCTGATCCTGGGCCTAAGGAAAAAGGCTTACCATCCTGAATCCAGTCTTCAGCAACACCTATAAAGACAAGAAAGAACAGGTTAGCATTACGGTCTTCAGTGACAGCTCTTCACTTACCTGGTCCATCGGCTGTCACCAACGCCTCGCGCTGCATTCCGGCATCTGAAAGACAAAGGCTTACCTACTCTTCGTGCGCTCCGGAGGTCTTCACACTGCATTCCGGCATCTGAAAGACAAAAGCTTACCAACTCTTCTCACGCTCCGGAGGCCTTCGGCGCTGCATCCCGCATCTGAAAGACAAAACAAGGTGCGTTTAAAGACATTGGGGAACTTTAATACTCACGTGCCATTACTCCTTTCCACATCTAACCCAGTGGGTATTCCGGCACCCTGCAGCCACTCCGAACTTGTACCTGCAAAATAAAAAGACAGTTAGAGCGCATCGTGAAGCAGGCAACAAGCGCTTACTTACGTGCTTCCAGGCGCTTCTATTCATCACACGGGCTCCATCTTCAACTCACTTCAGCCCGTCATCCGCCATCGCCGGAACCCTGCAAAACAAGAAACATCATTACTAAAGACTTTAAAGACATTAGAATTACTCGAAACTTACCGTTCGTGCAGTAAACGACGGACAGCAGTCCTCTGAAGTCAAGAGGCCTGCTCCCCTTATCCAGTGAAGAAACTGGTTACAGCACCCTGCCCCGAGGCAGATGGAGAGCACGGCGTTCACTTACCTAAGGTGAGAGCGTTAACCTTTGGGGTTCTACAGGAGAAGAGAAAGGGAAGAAGAGAGAGACATTCAATAACCCAGTTCCTTAATCCCATATTTTCTATCTGCAGACATCTTACCCTTCGAGTCAGACATACAGTGCACAGAGGTCCAGCCCAAAGAGCCAGCCGTGTGTTACACATCACCTTTGAAGATACGGTATACGCCCAGTCAAGACCGGCGCCTCTACGGGAATCAGGTGAGCGTTACAGAACGCAAAGCCTACCACAAAACTCCCGTCCAGGCGCTATGGAAACCTCGGATACCGACCAGCTAGCCCAGTTACTTGGGGAACTAAGGGCAGAAGTGCATGCAGCCCGTCAGGAAACGAACGCTCTAAGAAGGGAACTGATTATTTCCAAGGAGCGAACAGATGATCTCGCTAGACAATTGCTACAGTCACAAGCCGGACAGACCCCGTTACCCGCATCTGGGGGAAATCTTCCTTCTACATCCTCTATGAATCCAGTGCAGATCAACCTACCTGGGAATGTACCTCTGGCTCCGCCCGAACGATTTTCTGGTGACCCAAAGAGGTTTGCAGTATTTATCAATCAGTGCCGGTTGCATTTCTTATGCCGGCCAGCAGCCTTTCCAACTGATCAAGCTAAAGTAGCTTTCGTGCTTTCGTACCTTAGTGGCAATGCGGCAGACTGGTCGATCCCTCTAGTAAATCAAGATGATCCGGTCCTCCATGATTTTCAAGCTTTTCAGCTCAGTATGGAAAAACTGTTCGCAAGACATTCACAGGGGCAGGCCTTGGACAATGAGCTTCTTTCGTTGCGACAAGGTAATCAAGACCTTTTGGCTTATATTGCGTCTTTCAACAGACTGATAGTGGAAACTCAATGGCCTGAGGACAAAAGGATTACGCTGTTTTATAGAGGTCTACGTGGAGAGCTCAAAGATGTGTTAGCCCAAGTAGTGAATCCCCCACAAGATTGTTCGGACTATATAGACTTAGTCGTTCAAATAGATCACAGACTGCAGAACAGGAAGGCTGATCGTTCCAAGTTTGATGCTCGAGTATTTTCCAAACCGCCAACTCCTTCCAAAGGAGTAGACTCCGGGGAACCCATGCAAATAGGGGGTCTGAAAGGTCCTCTAACACAAAAGGAGCGGGAAAGGAGAAAACAGTTGCAATTATGCCTCTATTGCGGAAACTCAGGGCACTTTCTTCGAGACTGTCCGGTGAAACCTGCCAAGAAGGCAGTAGGAGCTGCAGTTACCGAAGTTACAAACTCTGAGCAGGGAAACGATCTCGCCCGACAAGAATAGAGGTCCTCTTGCCGAGCGTGAAAACCAGTTCCGTGACCTCGCTTTTCGTGATACCTATGGTCCTCATTAGCCCTGATAATCCGGATCGATTACATGCAATTGAAGCTTACGTCGACAGCGGTGCCATTGGCAATTATGTGGATCATGAAATGGTTTTGAGGATGAATCTAACTCTTTGTCCCAAGGCTGTAAAGGACGTCATTACTACGGTGGATGGTACGGAGATAGCCTCCGGGCCAGTAACGCATACCACTCAAGAGGTGACGCTAGTAAGTCAAGATGGACACCATGAGAAGATCGTGTTCGATGTGATCAAGGCCCCTCAGTTTCAGATTATTCTAGGAATACCTTGGTTAGAGAAACACAATCCTCTGATCGATTGGCGAGCAAGAACGGTCCAGTTTCCAGAATGTGTCTCTACTTGTCACCCTCCACCTGGTGTTGCACTGGCAGCAATTTCTTCAGAGACTCCCCAGTTACCTCCCGAATACCTAGAATACCAAGATGTTTTCCGGAAGGATCAGGCTAACTCTCTACCTCCTCATAGGTCTTATGACTGCCAGATAGACCTGATACCTGGATCTACTCCTCCTTGTAGTAGAATTTATGCCCTCACCGAGCCTGAGAACCTTCACCTTCGACAATACCTGGATCAATACCTGGCAAATGGGTTTATTCGTCCTTCCAAGTCCCCTGCTTCTTCAGCTTTGTTCTTCGTTCCAAAAAAGGAAGGAGACCTTAGAACTTGTATAGATTATCGCTCCCTGAACCAGATCACCGTTAAGAATAGATATCCGTTACCTTTGATCCCTGAACTCCTGGACCAAGTCAGAAAAGCATGCATATATACAAAGCTGGATCTTAGAGGAGCTTACCACTTGGTACGAGTAAAAGAGGGCGATGAATGGAAGACGGCCTTCCGCACCAAGTATGGGCTATTTGAATATCAGGTCATGCCCTTCGGACTTTGCAATGCCCCGGCCGCCTTTCAATATTTTATGAACGATGTCCTCAGAGAGCTCATAGATGTGTGTGTTGTTGTTTACATTGACGACATCCTCGTTTATTCTTCATCGGAATCTGAACATCGGAAACACGTGAAAATGGTCCTCGAAAGATTGCGTCAACACAAACTTTTCGCTAAGTTGGAAAAATGTGTTTTCAACGTGACTGAAGTTGAATTCTTGGGATTCATATTATCACCTGGCGGAGTGCGTATGGATTCAAAGAAGGTCGATGCAGTTCTCAAATGGCCATCACCATCCTCCGTAAAAGGTGTGCAAAGCATGTTAGGCTTCGCTAACTTTTACCGCAGGTTTATCCCCGAATTCTCTCGAATAGTCCAGCCCATCACTGCCTTGTTAAAGAAAAACAAACGTTTTGAATGGTCTACCGAGGCGGAACAAGCTTTCCAGGATTTGAAGACTAAATTTATCTCTGCACCAATCTTAAAACACCCTCGCCCCGAACTCCCCTACATCGTGGAAACTGATGCTTCAAGCCTTGCCATGGGGGCAGTTCTATCATAAAAGGACCCGGTAACCAATCAGTTGCATCCCGTGGCATTTTGGTCCCGCAAATTCTCGCCTCCTGAAATCAATTACACGATTACTGACAAGGAACTTCTGGCTATCAAGTCTGCCTTTAAGGCTTGGCGGCATTATCTGCTGGGGGCCCGACACACCGTTACTGTGATTACGGATCACCGAAACCTGCAATATTTGAAAACCGCAAAAGCCCAATCCTCTAGACAACTCCGTTGGGCATTATTCTTTGCCGAGTTTGACTTCATAATTACCTATCGACCTGGTACAAAGAACGGTAAAGCTGATGCCCTTTCTCGGATGGGAGTGGAAGAACACTTGATCAACCCTAAACCTGTACCAATCATTCCCGAACAAAGAATTCTGGGTGTAATCGCCACAGAATCCATAGAGGAAGTTAAGGATAAAGCCAGGCAACTTGTAACTCCAGCAGACATACAGAATTGGCATCTGCAGGGAAAGGACTTTGCAGTAAAGGACAACTTATTGTATTTCCAAGAACGATTATACCTACCCAGCACAGATTTACAGAAAAAAGTAATCTCTTGTTATCACGATTCTTTAATGGAAGGACATCCCGGTATGGCCAAGACCTCAGAAAAGATCAAGCGCTACTTCTGGTGGCCGTCTTGGAAAAAAGATATCAGAGACTTTATAATGTCCTGTGGAGTATGCGCCCAAAACAAGAGTCAAAAGGAAAGACCAGCAGGCCTCTTACGCCCTATTGACATCCCACCTCGCCCTTGGCATACGCTTTCTATGGACTTCATCACCGATCTACCTCCATGCTCCGGATACAATACGATTCTAGTAATCGTGGACTTATTCTCCAAGATGGCGCATTTCATTCCGCTCAAAGGCTTGCCAACAGCAGCAACTCTGGCCCGAGAATTTCTCGAAAACATCGTCCGACTGCACGGTTTTCCTTCGGTTCTAATTTCGGATCGAGGTAGTCAATTTATTTCTCATTTTTGGCGAAGTTGCTGTCGGTCGGCTCAAATTGATGTGAGACTATCGACCAGTCACCACCCTCAGACCGACGGACAAACCGAGAGGACCAATCAAACTCTGGAACAGAATTTACGCTGCATGCTGCAACAAACTGAAAAAACTTGGAAAGACATCCTTTGGATAGCCGAATATGCCTACAATAACTCTGTCCATTCGGGAACTGGGAAAACCCCGTTTTTTCTTTTGTACGGCAGTCACCCTCGAACCTCGGAGTTGGATCCCCTCCAAGATCTTGAAACACCAGCAGTAGACTACCTGCATTCTACAATCACCCAAGCCTTTAAGGAAGCTGTTTCTCACCTTCAAAGGGCTAAAGAACAATACAAGAAAGGAGCAGATCAACATCGGAAGGAAGCCCCTCAATATCAAGTAGGGGATCAAGTCTGGTTATCCACCAAATATCTACCTCTAAAAGGGCCACGCACATTCAACCCAAGATACCTTGGTCCCTATTCCATCACTACCATAGTAAACCCAGTAGCGGTCAAGTTGGACTTGCCCCCGCACATGAAGATACATCCGGTCTTCCACGTCTCTTTATTAAAACCCGTGCAACCTCAAACCCGACTAACTAAATCTCCAAAACCTATCCTAGTTGATGGAGAACTCGAGTTTGAAGTCAAAAGCATTCTGGACTCCAAGATCTCCAAATCTAAACTATTTTACCTAATTGACTGGAAAGGCTACGGCCCCCAAGAGAGATCCTGGGAACCTGCTGAATATGTCCACGCTCCTCGCCTAATCAAAAGATTTCACCGAACATTTCCTGACAAGCCAAAACCCCCGGAGAAGCCCGGTTTGGGAGGGGCCTTGAGGGGGGGTACTGTCATGATCTCTGCTTCCAAAAGGTCAGGGTTTTCCCAACTCCCTTGGAAGCAGATCCATAACCCAGGTTCCGAGTGCCAACCAGTCCCAATTGGGACCTTTTGGACCCAGTCCTGGCGCCAGTGGCACCAGGCTCATAAATATGCCCAGTCCCAGCGCTGGAAGCGCCGGGCTCATAATGCTTGGGTGGACTTACCTGCAGCAGACCATGCTGCTTACTTGCCTGCCAGTTGAGCCTCTGATCCTCTTCTGTTTGGAACTACTTTTCCTGTTGGGTGGGGCAGGAGCCACTCCCTAGATTCAGAACACTGGAACTCTTCTGGAAAGCAGGAACTCTTTTCTTACCTAGGCGTGGCTGTGGAAGGAGACACCTAAGCACTACAGGAGGCTATTTAAACCACACCCGATGGATGAATCTTGCTTTGCGTTATTCTGCATCCTCTGCAGCAGAACGCTCATCGTGTCTTCTGAATCTGATCCTGGGCCTAAGGAAAAAGGCTTACCATCCTGAATCCAGTCTTCAGCAACACCTATAATGACAAGAAAGAACAGGTTAGCATTACGGTCTTCAGTGACAGCTCTTCACTTACCTGGTCCATCGGCTGTCACCAACGCCTCGCGCTGCATTCCGGCATCTGAAAGACAAAGGCTTACCTACTCTTCGTGCGCTCCGGAGGTCTTCACACTGCATTCCGGCATCTGAAAGACAAAAGCTTACCAACTCTTCTCACGCTCCGGAGGCCTTCGGCGCTGCATCCCGCATCTGAAAGACAAAACAAGGTGCGTTTAAAGACATTGGGGAACTTTAATACTCACGTGCCATTACTCCTTTCCACATCTAACCCAGTGGGTATTCCGGCACCCTGCAGCCACTCCGAACTTGTACCTGCAAAATAAAAAGACAGTTAGAGCGCATCGTGAAGCAGGCAACAAGCGCTTACTTACGTGCTTCCAGGCGCTTCTATTCATCACACGGGCTCCATCTTCAACTCACTTCAGCCCGTCATCCGCCATTGCCGGAACCCTGCAAAACAAGAAACATCATTACTAAAGACTTTAAAGACATTAGAATTACTCGAAACTTACCGTTCGTGCAGTAAACGACGGACAGCAGTCCTCTGAAGTCAAGAGGCCTGCTCCCCTTATCCAGTGAAGAAACTGGTTACAGCACCCTGCCCCGAGGCAGATGGAGAGCACGGCGTTCACTTACCTAAGGTGAGAGCGTTAACCTTTGGGGTTCTACAGGAGAAGAGAAAGGGAAGAAGAGAGAGACATTCAATAACCCAGTTCCTTAATCCCATATTTTCTATCTGCAGACATCTTACCCTTCGAGTCAGACATACAGTGCACAGAGGTCCAGCCCAAAGAGCCAGCCGTGTGTTACACATCACCTTTGAAGATACGGTATACGCCCAGTCAAGACCGGCGCCTCTACGGGAATCAGGTGAGCGTTACAGTAATTTAAGGGGATGAAATCACGCAGAACTGTTTCACTTTTACTTCTCCTTCTAGATATAATTTCTCACCTCCGGCACGCCTTCACTTGGTGATAAACGTTGTGAAAATAAATATGAAGAAGATGAAGAAAATTATGCAAATGAGGCTGGTAGGAATGTTCTTATCTTGGATAGACCCTCCTTGACCAGTCTACGCCTGCACTTGGTCTCCCCTGAGCCCTGCTCCCAATCCTGCACTTGCCCTCTGTCCTCCCTCCTCCTGCACTAGCCTGGGTGGGCCTGCACCCCTTAGGCCTTCCAGCCCAGTCCCTCGCACTTAGCACATGGATCTTCTCTCCCCTGCACTCCCTGCATTCCACTGGTACTGTCCACCTGGCCTCCCCTGCCACTTGCTTAACTCCGCCCTGACCCGCAATCCTCCCTCTTCCACCACACTTCTTGTTACTGCACTTGCACGATCCGAATGTCACAAGGTCTAGTAAGACAGTTTTTGTTTTTCTTCATCTCAGTTTTTTCACCTCCTCTCCTGTCTTGTTGCACCTTGAAACATCTTGTGTATATGTACATTATAAATACCCAATAAATAAAAAAAGCAGTTTGAAAGAACATGAATAAGAAGGGGTTTAGAGGAAAGGATGGGAAGGGGGTGCAATTAAGCAATCACAATCAAGTACAAAGTACAGAACCTTCCTGATTTAACCTTTTGCCAGAAAATGCAGCACATTACCGAGCACAGTAAGCTCATCAAATTAAGTGAGACCAGGGGTGGCCCCACGTATCGGGGTGCCTTGGGATTGGCAGAAGGGAGGAGGGCACAGAGAAAGGATTATGAGAAGGAGGTTCCCACTAAGTATGGATGAAGTGTCACAGAACTTGCTATTACCGATCCTTGCTTTGAGACAGCACTCACAGTTTCAATCCCTTTTTTAGCATATGCAAGCCTTCCCAATATTAAAGGATCAAGTGAACACCTCTTTGGGATGCTCAACAGAATCTGTGGAGCAGGTGCAAGCTTCCAGTGCCATGTCGTGGAGCTGAGCGAGTACCTTAAATAGCAGAAGGGAGGAAAAAAGAGTCAAAAGCTGCCCCTATTCAGAGACGCATTGTAGCTAGGTCTGGGATGCAGCATAAGCTAGGTATGACAAATACTAGCCAAAAAGAAGGGTCACAGAAAGAGGGCTGGTGAATACACAGAAACAGCTTTAATTAAATGCTAGACAAACATCTAAAATATGGAGGCCTATAACTCAACATGAGGCCTACTAGAAGTGATATTAAAATATACAAAGAAAACAAAAAGGTACAATTTCACAATTAGCTGCACGTTTTTGTGAGGGTTAGTGGCAGAGCATTTTGTGCACTTTCATGTACTACTCAAAAATAGTTGTACGCAATGGTTGTCGACACAAAAAACAATGGGTGTTTCTGGTTCGGAACAGAGTTAACCGACAGATGTTGCAAGATGAAGGCCAGTTGTCTGAAGGGACCGAACTGTCATAAGGACGGAATTGATGAAACAAGGTATTGAGATGTACCTACGGAAAAGAATGACATGGTGTATGTTAGGTAAGGGTTAGTGTGAAATAGACTCATTGTTTCGAGAGAAGACAATGCTGCAGATCCAGGACCTACCTGGATGGTGTCATCTCTTGGAATAGATTAAATGAAGGGACTCAGTCCGTAGTAATGGTGATACTGATTGGTGATCCTGCAGTGGCTAGTATCTAAAAAATAATGTTACTTGGTTACATAGTGGTTAATCTAGGGGGTACCAATAATGGTAGCGGTGGAGTGGGTATGGAACATACCTTAGAAAAGAAGATTCACAAAATTAGGTAAGTTGGCACTGGATTTCGACAGCGTAGTGGGTTCACTGCACTTATAACCAAACAAGGATGGCTTAGAGTGTATTGATGGAGCGGCTGGTTACCTGAAACAAGTAGTGAGTGCCAGTCAGGCGGAGTATACAAAATGGAGTATACAAGATGGTGTATAGATACAAAAAAGGCGTGGGTGCTGGCCCAGTGATGATGCGTATCTATGCATACATAGATTATTGCTATAATAGACGTGTTCATTAATGGTGGAAATAAAGATTTATGATTGCCCAAGGAACACCTCTGTGAGTAAAGAATTAACCAGGGTGGGGGCACACGTAGATCGGGAGTGCCGGTGGCTATGCGGAGACTCGAGAGGTGATCACAGTAACAGTCGGAATTAAAGTGGCTAGTGACTATTTAGGTCCACAACTCACCAGGTTAAGAAAGGGACTGGCCGTGCACACACTGAAGAATGGACCGCAGCTCACCTGGTATGAGAGACTGGAGCTGTAGCTGTGTCGGCTCGCCGGCAGTGTTAAATCTGCATGCATGCGTGTCGCGAGTGAGCTGAGGCTCCAGAGTGTGGAGGGCGGCAGTTTGAATGGATGAAACTTTATTTTGATGATGTTATCAGTCTGGACTCTGCTCTTACAAAACATGTGCATTAGGGGAGATGGGGCCCGTGAATGAACACGGGCCTGTAATTAACATGGCCTGTGATATGAAAAAATAGTAGCAATAGGTAGATGTTGCTATTTGAGAATTGTCGCATGTAGGTGGTGAACCGTGTTCAAGTAAAAAAAAAAACAACACAGATTCTAGGTGTATTAAGAATGGTTCATGGAATAAATGTCAAGAGGCTGGGTATCATCACATACAAATGAATTCTCTGAATAGTTATCTCACTGGATTAAGGCCCATAGGTGACATTTGACAGATTGTTTCTGGAAAAATCTATATTCATTCGATATTGTGACCATTGTTTCAACAGAGTTGGTGATAAAAAACATAAAGTGCTAGGTCATATGCATATAGCCTTCTTTTGAATAGTTCTAGAGCATGTATTTAACATTCTGGTTGGACGTAGACTTAAATAGATTATATGGTTTCACAATCATTTTCGACAGAGTTAACTTGTGAGATACAAAAAACAATTAACAATTGAAGGGTTACATAGTTGTCTCATTGAATAAAACATTGAATAAATTAATTGTCACTCTTGTGAAAGCTGGGTAACATCACACATGAATGAGTGCAACCAACCGCTGTATAGTTATCTCACTGAATTGGAACCATGGGTGACACTACACAGACTAGCTGAGGTGCTGTAGTCAATCTCCTGATATATTGTGACCATTGTGTCAGCAGAGTTGGTGATCACATATTAATTGGCATGATAGTTGAAAATATCTCATGGTATATTAGTGATGGAACGCTCTCAGGGCACAAAAAGGGATTTTTTAGGTGGTCATTTAAAGAAAAGGTTCCATTTGATTAATACATTTAAACCCTGCTTGACTGAGTTAAGCCGATAAATCCATTGCTGTTCTAGTTTTCTGAGGGCTATGTCTCGATTTCCACCTCTAAAGGGGTTTCTGGCTGTTTGAAGGATGAACCCAAAAATGTCATTATGGCTGTGGTTTTTTGCTTGAAAATGAGCCACCATTTATCAGGTATTGCATTTCTGATACACGATCGGTGTTCGCAGATCCGTTGTCTGATTTCGTGTTTGCATTTGCCTATATAGAGAAGTTTGCCTGGGCATTGGATGGCGTAAACTGACCATTTGCTTTTGCATTTCGTGAAGGTGTTAAATGTCCAAGTCTTCCCGTTCAGGTCAATGCTTCGAAGATCTTTTGTAAGGCTGCAGACGGAACAACCTCCGCATCTATGATGGCCTATCACAGGAAGTAGATTCCACAGTGTCAATTGTTGGTTCGGTGGTGGGCTTTGTTCTTCGTAGGTGTGTACCAAACAGTCCTTGAGGTTCGTACTGTGTTTGAATGCAAAGCGTGGTTTCGGTGGTTTAAATGATTCAGTATACAAGGTATCCCAGTGGCAAAGATCTGTTTTCTTGATAGAGTTGCTTAGAGGTGTGTAAGTAGTCACACAGGTGATCTTATCTGTAAGGTTGACTCATGCCGTGTGTGTGAGACAGGCCTCTCTGTTGGTGTTCTTTGCTCTTTTTCGGGCCCTGCGAATGATGTGTCCAGGGTAGCCCCTGGCCTTCAAACGGGTGGACAGTTCTAGGCTTGTGCAATCATAGTCTTTGCGGGTGGTGCAGTTGCGTCTTAGTCGGAGGAATTGACCAAAAGTTAAATTCTCTTTGAGGCCAGCTGGGTGAAAACTGTTGAATTCTAGCAGTGTGTTCTTAGAAGTGGGTTTCCCCATTCCCATGTGAGCCCCCATAGGGCTCAATGGGAATGGGGATGGGGAAGGCGTTAATAACGGGCCCCCGAATAGCAGGCCCGTTATTAGCACCCTGGTCCCTTAGCGGGACCCATAAAAGACGTGTGGTCAGACCAAACGTCCTTTACGGTTTCCGCTAAGGGACCTCGGAATTGGGTGGTAAGGGTTTACCGGCACCAGTCTCCTTACCGGTGCCCGGTATCCCTTACCGCCCAACTCAGAATGAACCCCATTGTCTCCGACTATTTGCCAAGGTCTTCAAGTTGAGGAGTATCAAGAACATCCTGATCTGTGTCCCGCTTCTTGGCTTCCAGTTACAGGATCGGACATTGTGGGATATTGGGAGGGATAGGACACTCTCCTCTGATGATGCCGCCACTGGCGCTGCTGCTGAGGCCGGTGCACTGAGCTACTGTGTCGTTGACTCTGCCACAAAATGTACACTGCCTGCTGCTCAAATGACATGTGACAGCAACTTTTCATCTGTTTTAAATGACTGCACCAGAAACAAATTGGCACTACCAGATCTAGTACAAAATGAATTTGCTGACAAGAATACTGTCAGGGTGGCCATAATTATGGTTCAGTCAACCTGTACTAATAAGATGCACCTACTACTGGATGATCATGAAATAAAGCGTGGGGACTATGCCCTGCAGTAAAAAATGTGTGGAGGCAACTTTCACCATCACTCACACTCTAAAGGAGGGAGAGTTAGCACATCAAATGGTTTTCACCTTCCGCCTGGAGTGGAGGGTGGCAGTGGTGTTGGGAAGCCGGGAAGAAGCCCTCGGGAAGAAGCCCTCGCAAAATTTGTGATGAAAGGTTGGAGTGGGCTGGGGATGAGTGTTTCAGTATTTTACCATGAATAAGTGATCCAGTCAGAGCCCATGTTCCGGGAAAGGAAGAAACTACATTGTGCAACTGCGCAGGAATCGGGGTGATCGTTCTAAGGATATCAGGGACTCTGAATAGAGGTGATGCTTCAAAATACGGTTTTGCAACATGGTGACACTGGTGACCCTTGTGCTAACCCCGATGTGGAGGGCAGGGCTGGGATGTGAGTGAAGGCCATTGGCTCCAGCAATCTACCTCAGTGCACTAGCACAAGTGAAATTAGGAAGACATCAAGTGTGAACACTGCATCAGCAAGTTTAGGAATACTTCTAAGGCTCCATGACTAGAAGTCATACACAATCCATGGGGCGCCTTCACTTCATAGCTCATACAGATGGACCATTTTTGGACTTTTTCTATGCATATAAAATGCCCAATGCGGGCTAAACCAAAACATTTCCGGGACTAGTTAGTCTGTGGCCTTTTGTGAACAGATAATGTTCTAAATTGCTGTCTCTGTCCATAGTGTTGTTCACACTGCCATTATTTGTGAAACACATCTATGCCATGCACGTAAAATTCTCTACACCTGTTTTTTCAAGGTTTATTCTATCACTAACTTGGCAAACAGACACATTGCTCAATGATGTCAGGCTTCCCTTCACTTCGAGAAAAGGACCTTTAAACTTCAAGGGGCTTTTAAAAATGTTTACCTGCAACTGTTTCATGGAGGAAGGAACCGGGGTAAACTATGTGAGGTATGTCACCTCCTAATATAGCAGTATTTGTCAAATGCGGTATTTCTATGCAATACCGCATGCAGTAAATAATCCAAAGGCCATATTAAAGCAAGCAGTAAAGCAGGCAGTGTTTGGAAATAGCACCTGTTTTCAAATTACTCCCATAATCATAATGAGGTCCAGATATAAAAAATATGACATCTAAATAAGTTCTTGTTAGGGTAATAAGCAAATAAAGTATGGTCCTCTGGATAAGCATGTACATTTTGTCTATTTCAGCTAAAAATATATATTTAATATAGTCCATACCTTTCCTTTTTTGATGCACATGTTGATTGTGTCCAGCAGGTCTGCGCGGTTTTTGTCACTTTTTGGTAATTCTGTAAGTTCCTTTCCAATCAGTTCTCCTTTATGATATCCCATCATCCGTTCAAAGGCGGGGTTCACATACTAAAACATTGGAGGAAATGTTGGACAGATTTTTTATGCAGAACCAGAACACGATTATTTCTCATGGTGTCTTCTACTATATGCATTTTAAGTACTGGTTTGCACTTATTCACCGTCAAATCCACAAAGAACAAGTTCACATATGTCTATGCCATGCACTCATAGCCACCCAATTCAGAGGGTCCCTTGTTTGGTGCATATTGTCCAGAACAATGCACTCTTTAGCCCCGCGAGAAGAGTAGCAAAGAAAATCTGGGGTCCATCCTTGCAAGCTTTCCTAATGACTGCAGGAATCCAGTCTGAATTCATCCTTATTTCGAAGTATAGCTCCTCCATAAGAGACAACATACAAAATATAAAAAAACTTTAAGAATACAAACTGCATTACATTATTAATTCACTATACAATAAGATTCCACTAAATGTCCATAGTAAAACCTTGTTACATGCACAATCCTTTTGAGCAACATACTTACAAGGGGCTGCTTTGATGCTTCTAAAAACACGTAGACAGCCGCTGCTACATCTCTGGATGGCAAAGAGAGTATACATCGCAATGCCTGCATGTTACACAGTGGGGAGAAGCTCAGTACCTTTTCTGATCTTTGTCCCTTAGACAGGAATATATTATTATCATTATTATTATTATCATTAATAATAATAACAATAATTATATTAATAATAATGTGCGTTTTATATATGCAAAATCCAACTACTTCTGAGCACTGTAAGAACAGGTGTTATTTGTAACTAATTACATTTTGCAAGCAGAGGAGCAAGGCTGCAGGTCATGAAGCAAAGGGGGCGCGGAGCAAAAAGCAGGGGAGTGCAGGCAAACTAGCAGGGCTGCAGGGCAGGGAGCACAGGGCACTGGAACAAGACACAGCAGAAATCCAAGGATCAAAGCAAGAGGGGCTTGCAGCGTACTCAATGCAAGAACCCTGTGATCCTGCAGGCAGCTGCTTAAATACTGACCCACCCTGTGCTGAGGCAGGCTCATTAGTAGCACTTGGAGGTAATCTGCCGCCTTCCTCCCTGGACCTGGGAAAGTGAAAGCACCACTCTGTAGGGCAGTGGAGTAACTTTGCTGAAAATGTTGGGGGGGACATGACATCTAAATGAAAAGGGCCCCATGCCAAATGAGTGGGACAAAATGGTCTACCACTAAAGTTGGGGGGGGACAAACACCCCTCTACCCCCCGAAAATTACGCCCATGCTGTAGGGCTTCTGGGTATTGTAGCTCTAAGACCGCTGCATAGGAATAGCCATGTAATGAGAACTGTGCATTATAAGATAAGTAGTCTCTGAAATGGGAAAGTTTCAAACGGTTGCAACGGAAAATTAAAGACTGATATATGAATAGGTGTTGTCCAGGTGGGCATGAAGATGAATTTAGAGTTCCAATTAGTCAACAATGGGTGCCACCTGGTGTTCCAGTGGCACGGTCATGAGAGATGTGTGAATCATCTGCTGCTGCCAAAGGTTTTGAAATTGATGGAGAGCACATCTGCTTCAGAAGAGATACCGAGAAGCAAATTAAGGAAATGTTGCATGTTTCCTTGCAGCTGGCCCTTGCCATTCATAATGCTGCGTAAGGAAACATAAGCCGGACGATGCACACCAAAAACTTACGCTTGAGGAACCGACTTCCAAGCTACTGCCAGCACCGGAATTAACATTAGCGCATAGTTGCCAACATGACCCATTCCAGTTTGTAGGTGCTTATCCAGTCCTGGTTTTTTCTTTGCATTCTGGGACTTGTAGTCCAAGTATTATAATGGAAAAAGTGGAACTACAAGTCCCAGAATACAAAGAAAAAAATAGGACTGGCTAAGCACCTACAGATTGGAATGGAAGCACCCAAGTTAACGTCTATTGGCGAGGAAGAGGCACTTCCTGTTCTGATGTGAATAAAAGAGAATTAACATCTTTCCCTGAATCCTAAGGGGAATTGGAGGAAGAATAGACACCTACTACACCTTCACAGTAGGGCAAAGGGAGTGTTTCGTCTAAAAGGTTTAGAAAGTAATGGATAAAATGGAGACCTTTATTGAATATTATGAATGAATGTCACTAAAAGGAAAGAGGGATGTAGCGGCAGAGGCTATACACTCCAAGAAGAAGGGGAAAGGACATCTGCAAAAAACCTGTAGAGGCTGAAGCTTCAGAACAGAATTCCACACGGATGAGGTCATTGTAAAAGATGACATAGACTCATCTGAGTACGGATTTACTTTCCTGGACGTTGAACCATCTACAACCTCATCACCCCCCCCCCCCCCACAGTCGACGGGTCTCTGTACAGGGATCTGTTAGAACACAGTTGACATATTTTATACAGGACATTTTACAGGAGAAAAGGTATTTTTCTCATTCCATTATTCTTCTGAAAACATTCAGAAAAGGCTAGCACTCTGTAATCGATGCAGACTAAACCTGTTAATCCCAGGATAGAACATTTTCAAATTCGAACTAAAACATATTGTAATACTCCATGCCAACCACTGGGTGGCTGCCTATGCATAGCATATGATTCTATCCAGAGAAGGATTACATGGTAAGTAATGTCTGTCATATTTCTATATTTCTGGGGCTTGTGAATCTGCTTAGATTCACATGCTTTGCATGGCCCGCTGTCTAGTGGTTGACTCGGAGTATGGTAGTTTTTTTCAAAGTCAAAAATAGGGCATCAACTGTGGTGTTCCTGTCACACTATCCCTATACTACATGTACAGCTTCCCATGCTCTCCAGCATTGGATCTTTCCTAGATTCACATGCTGTTTAAGTGTTCCCTGTCATCAGGTTGTGAATCCTCAGTAACATTAAAGCAGTTTACATTTGAATTTCAAGACTACTGTCACTTTGGTGCTCGATCAGTCATTTTGGGTCAGATTGCCCCACTGTCAGTGCACTGGTCGCCATTGGTTCCACCCCTTGAGGCCATCTTCAGATTTTTTTTACTGACTGTACGTTTGGTATTGGAAGTCCTCACACAATCTAATCTTTTGACAATTTGATTGCTATTTCTTTGTTTTTTTCTACTCAACTGCTACATTGTGAGAAGTTCAGTGCTTTCTTCAAACCGTCAGTGGCTAGGTTCCAGCTTCTCATCTTCTACGGGGGCTGTTTCAGCATTCGCCATTGAGGCCCTTTGATTAGTCAGTTGACACTATGGCAGACTCCGGAAAGAAAGCCTTTTCAAGCCTGTCATCAATATACACATTCTTCAGATCTTCACGACTGTCTTTGCTGCTACTACACAGACCACAAAGTCAACGACTGCTCCATTTGCCAATCATTCTCCACCAAGACACTCAAGGACCGTCACAGAAGGTTGGCGGTTTGGATGGATGAAGGTGCTGGAGCCTCTTATTCAGCCTCTCTCCAAAGTCCTGCTTTCCTCCGATAGAGCAGACCCCAAGAATATGTGGAGGTTCCGTCATCTCTCCTGGCTCACTCCATCTGTCATGCCATCCCTGTGTGCCTCCCATGCACCATCAGGGCTATCTCCAAAGCTGGCTCTGTCACCCAGTGCCTTGTGACCTTTCCATTGGAATTTTGTCTACGCTGCACTGTGATCTCTGAGTTATAACATAGACTGCTTTATCAGTCTCTTCTGACTCGTCAATCTCCCTGGACCCCACCTGCCTTCTCCTGGAAGCCCCTCAAGCATCCCAATGCCGGCTCTTCCTGCTGCCAATTTGACGGAGACTGAATAAGAGAATGACACTTATCATGGTGGTGTCTACTCACACAAATACAACTGATGAATCTGATATGATATGAGGGGGATGGTGAACCTGGGGATACAATGCTCAGATTCTCTATTGGCTCTTTCCACACCCTCATGTCTAGGGCTGCAAAGTTGTTTGGTTTTTATACCAGAAGAGAAGAAAGGGTAGGTGTCCTATATCAGCACAGGGAACCAACTAAATAATCTATGGTCGCTGTACCAGTCAACAAGGACATTTGGGAAGATGTCTCTTGACCATGAAGAACCCTTTCACTGGCACTCCCACGAAGGACAGATTTGAAAAGCAGGATAAGGTGCTTTATACTGCTCCCACATGTCTGTGTATGTAGCCCAACCCGGATTCAGTTATGTCTGCTGCGGCCAGAAAATGCTGCGCTAATCAATCTTCTCCATGCTCAGTACAGTCCGACAAGGAGGGAATGCGACTGGATTCCTTTGTGAAGCTTGTACTCTCCACTGACGTGACCACCATCATGGCAGCTGATTCCATGGCTATCCTGTCCTGCTATGACAGGGAGTTATTGTAAAAGATGGGCACCATTCTGAACTTTCTGCCTAACCATAAAAAGGAAGAAGCTTTTGCATCGGCCCATGCTATCTGTGACTGTCAATATTGCAGTAACTGGTTTCAGGCAGATGGGTAATGGGGCAGTCCTACACTATTAAGGGTGGCTCAAGGCCACTAACTTCCCGGCCAGAGATTCAGACTAACGAGATTCTGCCTTTGGACAGAAAGAACCTTTTCAGTAATAAAGTTGATGAGACACTACGGGCCGATACTGATATAGCTTGTTCCTTTGGTACGCTCCAGCAACGGCGTCAGTCCTTTCACTCTGTCAAGACGAGCTTTTCCGGATGTCACACGACTACAGACCCTGCTATCGGTCTCAAGGGGAAGTTCCTGGCCTACCGAGGGACTCCAATGCTGCTGCAGTTCCTCTCTCAGCAGAAGTCAATTTTCCAAGCAGATCTGACCATGCTCTGATTCCGTCCCTCCACCCCCTTCGATAGAGGGGAGGGCGGCTCTCTGGTTTTGTCGTACAGTGATGCTCCATCAGCGCTGACCAATGGGTGTTGTCCTGAAACCAGCATGGGCACACATTGGATTTCATTGGGTGCCCTCCTTCCATTCCTCCTTTGTCACCTGCTGCTACTTCTTTGCAAGTCCAGTGTCTCATTTCCAAAGGAACCTTTGAACACGTCCCAGTCCAGCAGCAAGCCAAGTTGTCTATTCAAGATACTTTATTGTCAATAAGAAATCTAGCGGCTGGAGACCCATACTCAACTTGCACGTCCTCAACAAATTCCTTTGGTCTCAAACCTTCAGGATGGCTACACTCAGCACACCCTAAGCCAACTGCAGGAAGGAGATGCCCTATCATCACTGGATTAGTATTTCCAGATCCTAATTCATCGCCACCATAGGCGTTACCTACAGTTCGCCGTCACAGGACGACCTTTCCAGTTCAAGGCTTTGCCCTTCGGCTATGGTTAAGCGTACCTCGATTAATGGCTGGTCAGGCCAGAGTCTCTGCCCCTGCCACTTGAACATGCAGAGGCCACAATCCTTTGCATAACTGACAAAGATGACAAGCAAAGTTCTGCTTGGCTGCGTCTCGTTACACTCTGTTCTTGGGATAACCCCATAAAACGACCAATCCTGGACAACCTGGAAGCCCAGGACTCAACTGGTAACAGGTGCCACACAATCTGCAGGCCACATCCTAGACGCAATCTTCAGTTCTTCCAACCTGATGTCCTCTCCCCCATCCCCCAACTACTAATCCATACGGACCATGCTGCCATCTTCTTCATGCTCTCAACAGCAGACACTCCTCCCCGCTTGGCTAACCCTTGACCACCCACCCACTTCCCACTATGGAACAAGGTCAAAGTAACTCCAGACTTGGCTGACTCCATGCTTACCTCCCTACCCTCCCTTCCACTCCATAGATGTCAGCTCTGCATCAGCCATTTTGACAAATGGCTCTAAAAAGCTCTCAGACCTCTCAGCCCTATCAGATCCTCCTCCATCAGACAAGGCCCATGCCCTAGATGGTTCACCCCTGCCCTCAAATCCCTCAAAGCACAAAGCCACATCCTGGAACACAGATAGCGGGCTGATCCCTCACCTCAGAATAGAACCACATGTGCCCAGCAGATCAAAGCCTACGGGGCAGAAATTTCAGAAGGCCAAATAATCCTTCTACTGGAACAGAATCTCCAATGCCCATAACACCAGCGCAGGGAACTCCAAGATAATCTCAGATTTCAGGCCCCTCTTTGCACTTCCTCCCATCTACCTCACTCTCAAGCACTCTGACGCTCTCTTAGACCACTTTCACAAAATAACCGTGGATAGAAACTGCGCAATATGCTCTAAATTAGTAAAGCTTCCGCCTGCTCCCCTGCACCCACGTCCGGACTCACAGACACTCCCACCACCTGCCCACTCTTCTCTATCTGCTTTCCCATCCCACATCCTGAATTCCTTAAGCTACCTGGCAGCAGCCATCCTTAGGGATCGCATGGAGATCCCTGCCCTTCTGCTCTCCTAAAAATATCCTTTGCTCAACCTGTGCCGGTCACATCGCAATATCTTTCATGAACTCATCCCTCACTTCAGACACGTTCCCAGCAGTTTTGAAGACATCCCACATGTAACCCCTACACAAAAAATCCTCCCTTGACCCCCTTCTACCAGCCAACTACAGACCTATCTCAAACAACCTCAATTAGTCTCATAGCCAAACTAAAATCCTACTCACAGCTATGATTTTTCACTGAATCCAACCTCCTCCTTGACCCCCTCCCAGTCCATTCTCAGACCGCTGCAAGAAACTGAATCCTCCCTTTTCTCTCAGATCCGGAAGTCTGTGCTGCACCTTTCCTCCTCAAACTCTTGGCAGCCTTTGACACCATTGACCACCCCACTCTAATGGACAGACTCCACTCACTCTGCATCAGGGATGCAACATTGAAGTGGATATCCTTGTTCATTACCAATATATTCCAAATTGCTCACATGCCTCTGTTCTACTCGACTCGACTGTGCCCCGTCACCAACTGAGTACCACAGGGCGCCTCTCTATCACCCCTACTCTTTAACCTTTACCTGAGTCCCATCCCTGTTCTTATCCGTTCACATGGCCTGACTTGCTATGCAGTTGACACCCAGAACATCTTCAAGATCCGAAAGGACACTTCCAACCCCACCGACCCTGCTTCATGCCTCACAGAAATCGACCACTCAATGACGGCTAACAACCTCCTTCTCAACTCCGGAAAATCTGAAATCATGATCTGCGGGAATACTACCTTCTTAATGCAACCCACCGCCTGGCCGTCCTTCCTAACCCTCCACCCCCTACCTTCAACACACATGAACAGAGATCTGAAACTCTGACATCACATCAACTATGTGTCAAAATCATGTTATCTATACCTACACATTCACTGACGCATCTTCCCCTACCTCTCCCACCCCCACAGAGTTGCCATAATCAGGTCTATCGTCTTGTCTCGACTAGACTACGCCAACTTCCTATACCTGGGCGCCCCTGCATCTCAACTCAGAAAACTCCACTGGGTCCAAAACACTGGAGCAAGGCTCCTCCTCGACCTAGGCCCTAGAGAGCACATCACACCCACCCTCTGTGTCCTGCACTGGCTCCCTGTTGGGCGACGGTACACCTTCAAGGCTATGTGCATCACTTACCGTCAACTGCACAAGACAGGCCCAGACTTTCGATAACAAAAGCTCACCCCCAACAGACCCAACAAAAACCTCCGTTCAGGCACTGCTCTCCTCCTTGTCATCCCTCGTGCCAAATCGACCAGAATAGAGGGATTGTGTTTCTCCGTCCAAGCACCTAAAATATGGAACTCTATCCCTTTTAGCATCCATAGAGGATCACCTTGCATCAGGTAGGCACTCAAGATCTGTCTCTGTCCCCCTACATCTTGACTGACCTAATCCGCCTCTCAGGTGAATTTCTCCCTGAGAAAGGTAGGCTGGTGTATCGATGAGTGACTCCAATAAAGTACTGAGCACACACAGAAAGGACATTCATGGACCTGCAGGACAGGACCTGCACTTCGTCAATGAAATAAGTAATCAGCCTTGACTCACGGGTACGTATCGCACTCGATCTCAATGGAGGATAGCCGTATCCTTCCAAAGGCAGGGCCATACACCCGCACACATCTGCAATCGTCTCACAACACCTCTGCCACTAGAATGCAGCTAAGTCACACAATAAATATGCGGTTTAGCTGGATATCTAATCAGTCACGTTGACTCACATACTCTCTCAACAGCCTTCACAGCACTCATCCACAAGCCAGCTCTACGTGGGTCGTAGCCACCCCTATATATCTTTGTGCTGGCTAAAATACATACACGCATTCTAAATTCCTCTGACCAATCTCTCATACCTTGGACTTCAGTTCTTCAAGGGCATTCACCAACAGCCCTTTGAGGCTATACCAATGGGGAAAAGGTGCTATACAAAGGCCATATTACATTACATTACATACTCAATTTTTCGACATCAGAAGGATGGGAAGCTAAGTCGGACTTGCCGCTGGATTTGAATTTGTGTTGTGCATGCTTTGCTCGATATCTGAGGTCATGTGAGCGCTTAACTCCTGAGATATCCGCTCAGGCAAGTTATGAATTAAGTATGATATGGGTCCCAAATGTGAATTTTTTTCGGGAGGAATTCCAAGGCATAAATATTGGCGATGGCTGCCGCTCAATCCTGCTGGTCTAATTTCCTAGTTGTGTGCCTTTAGCAGCAATTACTTCAAGGTTATTAAGTTCCTTAAGCTACACTCCAATATCTTCAAAGTGATGTTCGAACCATAGCTTAGTCTACACTCCTCAACGGCCTCAACATGCTTGACACACATTTTTATGTACAACACCTTCTCTATAGTGCCAGTCTGTAAACAAATTAACATGCTGAAAAGTTATATGTGCAGGGTGAGACAATGGCTACATGTCAGGTATTACAAATTGAGCCAACTCTGCCCAAGGAATCGTGCTTTTGATGTGTTTACGCTGTCAGGTGGCAGATGGCCACTTTCATGCGTCAATTGCATGGATAGCTGATTTGTTGAGGATATGTTGAGATTTCAGATGGATACCTATAGTTGGCCACAAGTCTTAATATTATCACATATGTATTTATATAGCAGCACTTCATATGAGTAATCACTACTGTCAAGTCCTGTATTGGCAGAAACGTTGATAACGTGCTACTTATGAAAAACAGGATAGCGGGCATACATATGCAATTTGGAATGCCAGTTTCTTTGGGTGAACATAACCGCAATGCCTTTTCTTGTAACCCACGTTTTTTAAGACGATTGGTCAAGTCTATTTTTGGCAAAACGCCTGTGTTAAATTGTGCACTTCTGCATCCGCAAATTTAGGTAAAAGGAGTGAAAAACGTTTTAAAAAAGAATTAAATCAATACAAATACATTAAAAACATGAAAAACATTAGCTGAAATTCAAGTAACACTACAAATAACAAATACAATTGTAAGTAATTGTAATTATTTGAAAAGCTATAAAGTGATTATTCAATTAGTCAGATAATGATAATGTATGAAACTAGATGCAGTTCTGAGAATGTACTTATAAAAGTAAATGAACATCTCTGTTAAGTCACGGGTGCAGGCATAGAGCAGACACAGTGAGTCCTTTGGATGGGTGTCAATTGTGGGAAAAGTGAGAGAATATCCAAATGACCCATTGAGTGATGAAACTAAGAAGGGCATGTTTGCCAGGGGCTTTCTCACAATTGAAAAACAGTCGGCAAGAATGTGCAAACTGCCGACATCACAATGCACATGTAAAGTGTTTTCAGGTATAAACCAGCACTGGCCGGGCCAATAGCTTTCGTGTGTAGATGCCAAGTGCAGCCTCAAATGCCAGGGCATTCGGCTGTGGCTTGCTGTCTAGCTTTGCCACCAGGCCAGAAGGGGGAACTCTATGCACCCAACCCAGTCCAGCCAAGTTGACAGGAGTGGCCTACACTGCCGAACAGCGGAACCCAGAGTTCTTAAACAGATAGCATAAAGGTCCTGGGAATGAACACACCATGCTTAAGAAGTTTTTTTGGCTCCTCGTAGGCGATGTCTAGTCCAAATTAGTCATGACGGCATGAAAATCCATATTATGTCTTACTTTTCCAATTCCTTTCCCTTGTCCTTCTCAGAAGCAACAGGCACCCCAAGTTACAATGCTATTTTAACCCTCTCATCCCATGTGGGTTGTGCAACCAATAGGCCCAGAAAGAATCATATCAATACATCAAAACTAGGTGACTCTGATTTGATCCCCGCTCTTGAGAATGACAGAACAGCACTCCTGCATTTACCATCCCCTCTTTGGTGAACTATTCCTGGCTGCCCCGCTCATCCACGTCTGTCTGCCAAGTACAGGCTCGAAGAAGGCACTGTAAGGAAGGCATGGTATCAAACAGTGAAGACAGACACAAGTGACCACAGTTCAAGTGTGTTTATTGAACGTCAAATGAGTTGGTTGGACACCTATCTAAACCTAAAGCTAAGGATGGGGGCAAGCTACGACCATCAAATAATTTTAACGCAGACCTATTCAAGTCTCTGTCAAATAAAAGGGGCTATACTAATAAACCTATTGCCAATCCTTACTTCTAAATACAAAAGGGTGTGGGACAATGGTGTATGCAAAAAGAAGTGTTCAAGAAATAATATGTCAGGACGGTTGAGCAGTTGGCTTCCCTACCCCACGTTTTCAGCACAGGGCAAGGTGGCACGTTCGAGCTTTGCGCACGGTCTGGTTTTTCAGCCATGAGGATACAGTTCAAAGCACAGCCATCAGGGCCTTCTGCCAAAGCCCCTTTTCCAATAACAGTCTCTTACTGCAGAGGGTCTGTCGTAAAAAAGTCTCAAAGTTCCATTTCTATCACAATTTTTACATGCAAAAGTTCTCGCTTTCAATGTTCATCGTGGGTCTCCCTCTTCAGGTTGAGACCTCCTTTTATCACAAGGTTCACACTTGGTCTCCCTCATTCAGGCTCAGACCACGGACCTCCCACGTTCAGGCTAGGATCCCCTTGATATCTTAATGTTTACTTTTGGTCTCCCTTGTTTGGGCTTGGATCCTCTTTTTACCAAAATCGAAGACTTCGAATATGCAATGCGTTTTACTTAAACTGTCGCAGGACCACCACGATTCACTTCACACAATTGTTTTCATCAATCTTCTACTTTAATTTCTCTTGGCGGGATATCTTACAGAGACCTTCGATTGATCACATTCTCGGTGCCGGACCACTCTGTCAATGGTATTGTATCTTGCGTTCCTAAGTTCAAACATTCATCAGCAGTTTAGCTTTACTTGCGTCATTCATCACACACATTCAACAATGTTTGTTCCAGCGCTCGTTATACAATATTGCTGCTTACAACCTTGACTTCAACACAGACCGGTCTTGCGTCGGTCTCCCCAACTGACTGGCTGTGTTAATCTCTCTGGTGCTTCTTTGTTCTTGGAGCCAAGGATGATACCATGGCAGCTGCTGCTGCTCCTCCCCACCTTGGTTAGTTACGTGGGAGGGCCCTCGGTATCTTCGACACACAATGAAGGATTCTTCAGTCTGGTTTTCCTGGTCTTACGCTTTCTGCCTTGAAGGTTTCTTGAAAGTATCAGTGTCTGGTTGAAAAGGTCAAGAGTATTTCCCTTCTTACGAACTCTTCTGGGATTGCCGTCTTGCTCCCCTCATGCAGCTGCCGGCTCGAAACTGCTGTTCCTTTGTGTGCTTTGCCTCACTCAAAGTATGCTCCTGTGCTCCTCCTTTTATCCACGTGGGTACGTTTAATGGAAGTCAGGTGTGAGTGATTGTCTGTAATTGCCTGCCTTTGCCCGACCATAGTAGCGGGACATGTCAGGTACACTGCTCGGGTGCGAGTCTGTTTTTTCACAGAGCGTGCTGTCCGTGTGAAAGTGCTGGAAAAGGGAAAGGGAGGGGGGTACGTTTTCCACGTATCCTACCTGGTAGGGTAGGGTAAAGGTGTGATTGTGAAGAGAGAGATGCCGCGTCTCACCATTCGATGTCTCATTCCCACACCCCGAAGACCCCTCACCCAGGTGATCCTCCCACACTGGGCCACCCGCAGGAACTGGAATCCAAAAGCCATGGCCATGTCCTGGCCACCTGGATGGCAGATGCCCGGGGAATAGCAGGCGAGACACCTTCTGGCTTCTCAGAGCACCTGAGGATAGATTGGTTGAGTGGTGCCACGAAGCAGTCATCCATGCTGGGTATTTAGCTAAGCTCCATCCAAGATAAGACTCAGGTAATTCTTAGCCGCCAAGACGAACAGTAACCCTACGGATAAGGGCTCTGTTTGAGCCACGGGTTACAACATTGTATGTCTGGCATACTCCTCATAATAGAAGGTATAAATGCAGTTACGCTGCTGCTGCCACCATATGCAATGTGCAGCCTCATCTACCCCAATAATGGCAAAATATGCTTGATAAATCACCATCCATTCTTTGATAATGGTAATCTCCTAATTATACAAAAGCTGAGGATAGGACTCTCAACATTTCAAAGGTGTCTTTTTTAGAAACAATCATTGACCAATTGAGAAAAGAATGCAAAGAAGAACATATCATAAATGGTAATCCTATTAGAATGCCATTAACAATATGGAGGATACTGTCTACATAGTTAAACTCCCACTTTGTGGTCAAAGGAGCAGAAGTGGGTGCTGCCTGGACATATTCTGCCTCTACTCCCATGGTGATGTCTGACGTAAAGCTGTTCTTCCAGTTACTGAATGTCACACAGGAGCTTGGGACCAATGCTATAGAAGTCATCATGAATATAAGGAGTGCGGCAATAATATCAGTTACTGTCACAGGAGAGACTGAGCTGCCAGGAACTGTGTGGAGGATTCTCACTTTGCCCCTTCACCAGCCTGGCTGCCACCAATGATGTCCGGTATTTCAGAAGACATTGGGTGAGGCAGGTGGAGCCTGATTGTTGGGGGTTGGTCTGCGCCCCCTCGCGATGCCTGTGAGCCCCCCACCTCCTGTCACAGACTCAGGCATCAGATGTCTGTCAGGTTCGGGCTTCCCAGTCACACTGTCGCGGCCAGGAACGCCCCCTTTATTTATAGTGCATGCGGCGGAGTGTAACGTCACTCCGCCGCGTGCTGAAGCCCTTCAAGAGGCAGCACCACACTGCGCCTTTTTCAGGAGGACAACAAATGTTCTTATACAAACCACACAACAAACAACAAGTATAACCAACATAACCATAACACATCACACAATTGTACCCCTTTAATTACAGCCTCCTTGGATCCCCATCTGACTACCGCGCCCGCATGATCACTCAGGATACCGATCCTAGCATATAGTCACTGAGGTGAACAAGTTTCCCTCGCCCTGTCCTCTTCCTGCTCACTTCCGGCATGGGAGATCCATCAGCGGTTGTCCCCTCAGCTAGAGACGGAGGGAAGGGGCCAGCACCCCTGCCCTCATCGGGTATGTCCACAATGTCTTGGTCCTGGGGTGCATCAGTCCTGGTTTCTCCCAGTCTCTTAAAGAAACTCACGTTCCTTGTGACTGCCGCCCTGCCGTCCGAGGCTGTCACCATCAATCCTTTGACTGCCACAACGTCCAACGGCTCCGGCTCATATGGCAGGGACAGCTTCCCATGGAGGTGCCTGTTTCGGATTAGCACCTCGTCCCCAGGTGCCAGGTGTTGGGGTCGGAGCCCTCTCCTCACATTCTCTTGCTCAGTCCTCAGCCGGCGAGCTTGCTCAACTTGCTGGTCATCAATTACCCCTGGTTCCTTCTCTCCGACCTCTGGTGCCAGCCCCTCGGGGCACCGCTTGAACAACACCTCGGCCGGGGCCACTCCGGTGGATGTGTGTGGAGTTGACCGGTAAACCCGCAGGAATTTGTAGAGTGATCTTCTCAGGCACCGGTCCTGTCCTTGTGCTATGCGGAAGGTTTTGTTCAGGGTCTGCATCAGTCTCTCTGCCTCCCCATTCGCCCTTGGCCAGAGTGGGGTGATCCTTCTTTGTTGAACCCCGTAACTGTCCATCAACTCTGCAAACCGCTCACCCTGGAATGGCACCCAATTGTCTGAACACAGAGTATTGGGGAATCCATGCGTGGCAAAGACTTTCTCCAGGGCCACCACCACATGTTCAAATGCCACTGACTCAATTAACTCCACTTCCGGATACCTCGAGTACTCATCTACCACCACCAGGAAGTGGGTGCCCTGCGTGGTGGACCAAAGTCAGCATGTACCACCTCCCACGGACACGTGCCCTTTGGCATCACTTCGATGACGGGCTCTCGTTGGGTGGGGGACGCCGCCTGGCACCAGACACACACGGCCACATGCTCATCTACCCTCCGCTCCAGTTCGGGGAACCATACCTTGAGGCGGAGGCGGGCTTTGGATTTGGTGGCCCCTTGATGGCCCTGGTGGGCCAGACCATTCACTTCCTGGATTTTGGCCTGAGGGACCACAATCCGGTCACCCCGCAGCAGGAGACCAGTGGCAGAGAATGATAGTTCTTCCCGTACCTTCCACAGATCTTCAAGCTCCACCTTGGCCTCCTGCGTGCGCCCCGCCAAGGACTCGAGCACGCACTTCCACGAACCCTGTTGCATGGCCGCCTTTAGGATGCTAAAAGCACTCGTCTTGAGCTGCCGCTGCCTCCAGATCTTCCAGTGTAAGGCATTCGGGGTCTCTGCTTCGACCACCTTCTGCACATGGTTATCTGCTTCCTACACACAGGCTTCCATAGTGCCACCACCCCCACTCCCCGGATGGCGAGACAGGTTGTTGGCTGCATTGTTGGAACCAGGTTTGTACACTAGCGAGACCCCATACTCAAGCAGGGCGAGCATCCATCTTTCAATTCTCACCGGTGGCTTTGAGAATGACCCAGCCAGGATCGGGAGCAGAGAGTAACCCCTCACAGATTTTGTGACCTTCGGGTCGGGTTCCATTTAAATTAATGTGTGGCATTCAGGTGGCATGTGTAAGGACTGAGTGCACAGAGGAACAGGTAGTTGAAGGAAGTTTGATGGATTGCAGACAAAAAATCCATAGCTTCTGTGCAATTGTTGCATTTGTGGTGGAAGGGAGGATTACGGGACACGGAATATGTGTTGTGTAAAGGGGCTGAGGTCCAGTCAAAGGACCTGTGTGTAGGAGGTATGATGCCATGACAGTGCAGATGTCCTCACCAAGCTCCCATTACTGCTAATGGCTCATTTCAGCCCATCATTTTGCATTCCCATGTCCTCCCCGAGCTCATGTACTCCCAGGATCTCAGCACTCCCACCTCATTTTGGTCATGTAATCCTCAGTCAGGTCTTTAGAATTAGAAGGTTTGCACACACAGTAGAAAATGAGATAATAGTGAGCACCTCAAACGCCCATGACTTATTTGTGGTTGTGCTCGCTGTATGCTTGATGATTAGTGTCCTGTCCTGAGTGCATGCACCAGTGTGAGGGACATCATGAGTGATGTTACAGTAGGGATGATGCGATGAACACTGAGCGCAAGTTGAACTTGTTATGTGTGGGTCAGTGATTTCCCATTCTCTCATTACCTTAACAAACCTGAAAAATCCCATGTGAATTCATGAAGAAGTAATTGCGGAGGATAGCTCAGCAGCAACATGCTCGCCTTGGAAACAAGATGACACGAAGCAACACAGGTTCGAACCCCGGGTCTGCTCTTAGAAACATCTGGGAATTAAGCGCGTTATAAATATGCAACTAAGACATAGGGCCTCATTATAAGTTTGCCGGTTCGGGAGCTACGGTACCGGTAAGCTTGCCGGTACCGTAGTTCCCAGACAGGCAAACTACGAGTTGTGCTTGCGGGTGCCTTTCTGCCCGCCAGGTGTAACCTGGCGGGCAGAAAGACACCCGCGAGCACAGCATGTCACATGCACTGGCACCGTTTAGAACGGTGCCGGTGCATCCTTCTTCCCCATTCCCATTGAGCCCTATCAGGCTCAAATGGGAATAGGGAGCCTTCTGTTCCAGCACCCGCGAAAGGGCAATTACTGTGTCCGGCAGGGCCATAATGACCCAGTAATTGCCCATTCCCAGGCGCCGGAAAATTTCGGAAGTTTGGCGGCATCCTGCTGGTTTTACCGGCAAGGCTACCGCCAAACCTTTAATGAGGCCCATATTCCTGTAACAGCTCCTCGAGGTCCCCAGGCTGTGTGAGTGCTTTAAAAATGCAAATAAATAAATAAATAAAAATAAATGTGAGTCATGTATGCTAGTGTACTTTGTTTTAAGGATAAACACTTAGGAAAGACAGTTATGGTTGAGGTTTTAGTCTGCTTAGGCAGTATTCAATCGTAACTGAGTGTTTTTTTCAGGAGTCTACTGAAAGTCGTCGACTTTCACTGTTTTATAAGAGCATGATCACGTTACCTTTCCAGCCATTCCAAAAACAAGTTCTAGACACAAAAAATGCAATAAGAGCTCTCGAGAACATTTGGTATTCGAGAACAATTCCTGACCACCACCAACCTGAACTGTAAAAGTATCTGTTAGTAGCTTTGACTTTGTTTGTGGCAAAATGTAGACCTATTTTATATAGCCACTATTTCCTGCTGTCCCTAGCTATTGTGTGGTGGCTAATGAGTGAGTGAGCAGATACACGTTTCTGTGTGCCAAAATCGAAAATCCATTCTATAAGCAAGCATATATGTTAAAAATGGATTCCTCTAACTAAACTGGGCCAGTTGTCATGACCTTGCCAACTATTTCTTGCGTACACTCTCCATAATTTGTGCCTACATGGTCTCCTCCTTCTATGGTTCTCCCCTTTTCTGTTAGCCCACCTCACTGCAGCTCTTTCACTTCACCCCCATTACCTCTCAGATTGTCACCACGCCCTGCTCTGCAAAGAAAAGCAGCTCCCTTTAACCCTTGCACACTGTAAAGACCGGAGGGGGGGGTCTGCGCTTCCGCTCTCTATATGGTAGAGGGGAGGCACAGAGAACCCAGCCAAGATTCTCTATTATGGTAACGTAGTCGAGCAATCAAGGCCTAGCTTCTCAGGAGGTGATGTGAGCTGGTTCTTAAGTACAGTGTAGTCCCCAAGCACCCACAAAGGAATGTCCACACACTGTATTGGTTACAACACAGTCTTTCTATAATTAATGTTCAAAGGTATATACAATATCACGATAACTCACTTTGTACAATCAGCAATGGTAAATATATACAGTTTCTAAAGTGGTACCACTAACGTCATCAGATCTTATTAAAGTACATACGGTCAGAATGACACACAGATCAAAATAAAGAGAAAACCAGCAGTAGAGAGAGGAAGGAAAGCAAGATGGTTGATCAATAGGCAGAATACTGGCAACTACTGTTAAACACAGCTCTGTGTGGAGATCCCCCCACCTGGGCAACCTGTAGAATAAAGATACAAGCCCAGTCCATATATTGTTCACACTAGACTTTCCAATAGTTCTGCAACCCCAAAGTACCTGGCGTAGTAGCGTTCCTCGTCGAGGAAATCGACAACCCTGCTTGAGTGTCCTCCCTTTCAGGCAGGAGTCACGGGTCGTCGAACGTCCTACGGAGAACAGGTCGAGCTACGACGGTGAAGTGGCCGCGTCGTTCCTAGCGGTGCTCGTTGACGGGGAAGCGTAAACGTCCTGCCAGGAAGAGGCGTGCAGGGCACCTCGGTGTCGATAGTTCTGCGCCGCAAAGAGTTGAAGAAATGTAGCCCAGCAAGGGCATCGAGTCGTCAGCGTCTCTGTGGTCTTTGGGTGACGGTAAACCCACCAGTGGATGCTCCTCGGCGCGTCGACGGTCAGGCCTTCTCCAGCAGGATACAGCGGCGACGATGCGGACGAGAGCGTCCTTAGATCAATGAAGTTCTTAGGCAACGGGAGCACGGCGGCTCCAGTCGGCGACGGCGGTCGTCGACAGTGGGGGACAACAGTCTGGGCGCTTCTCCTTGGAATTCTGCAGCAGTCCCCGTATCGGGTCGGCAGCCTGTCAAAGGTCTGTCTACCAGGGAGCTTAGGCAAAGATCAGCTGTGCACGATGGTCCCTCGTAGCTCGGGAAGAGGGCGCCTTACCAGGTCCTCTCTGGGTCAATTCTTGAAGCGCAGCAGCTTTCAGATTGCGAAGGAGAGCAACAGCAATTCTTCTCGTCCAGCAGGGCTTCAGGATCAACCTTCAGTTACTCCAGTTACTCGTCGTAGTGGACTTCAGCTTCTGAACACGATTCCTTGCAGTGAGAGGTCCCCAGATATACTGTTGATCTCCCATTTGTTCCGCTGGGTCACACTGAAGCATCCAATCATGACTACGGGCATTCATGCAGGCAGGCAGCCAATCAGGCACACAAAGTATTCAGGCCATTCACTTCTCTCCAGACACTCACAACAAGTTATGTGTATTGGGACAAGTACCGAGCCATTCAACACTCCAAGCTGCATTCATACTGGTTTCGGGCAGGGCTGTCTCAACCATTGTGTCAAACACCAGCTACTAGACAGCCACAACATAGAATGTATATTCGTCACACACTCCATTCACCCGGGTCCCACCCACAGGCGTACCCACAACATACGGTCGTTGAGAAGGCTCCAGCCAGTCTGGTTGGCACTTCCCCACACTACCATATACGGAACTTCCACCCAACAGCCAGTCAGGGGGAAGGGACAGAGGCAGGGCTTCCCGGGACTTCGGGAAGATCAAGATAACAGGTGATGGAAGGCAAGAGGCCATGGGGTCCATTTTGTCTCCATCCGGAATCTACCGATTCCCAATGACAGGGCCTGGGCATCCCAAAATGGAGGATGCTCAGGGCACCAATCATTTCAGCACGGAGCTGACACCAGCCCGTACCCTGCTCTGTGGGTCACACACAGGTGCCCAAAAACATACACTAGGGGCACAGAGTTGTACCCCTACCCATGGGTGCCATAAGGGTATTCCACGGGTCTGTTCACCAAACCAAAAGAGAGAGAGCTGCACCGCCAGGAGTCCCACATGAACTCCTGCGTGGAAAAAATAACAGACCACATGATAAAAAGCAGTAAAGGACAAGGATACGGAGGCCCTGTCCCTCTGAAGCAGTTCCAGCATCACACACACATTCCCAGGTTAAACAGCATACTTCTGTCCTCTTCTGTACACTTGATAGCATGATCTCCTCTAGCCTGGCAACCTTGCAGCTAAGGCAAAAGGCCTTGTCCACAAAACTATCATAACACCAACCAACCTCTCCCTACTAAAGTTAACCAACCTTTTCCTGACAAACCCTTTAGCTGCAATGATTTTTGTGTCCAATGACAACTGCCTTGCTGGATTCTGCCCTTTACAAAGCATTAAACAAGTCCTTATCTTAGCAATTATTGACCTCTGAAAGATCTCCATAACCACAGTGATCCTCTAGGACCTCTCCAATGCATTCGAAAATGTGCAGCTTCCCACCTGCCTGAGGTCTGTAATTGAGCCTTGCCTTTGTCATGTGGCACTCCCTCTCTAATGTCAAAGACATGGACCTTTTCCTGAGAAGCCCCATGTAGATAGGCAGATGTACACATCATTTATAGAGCCCACCTCCACACCTTCGTCATACTGGAAGAACAACAAGAAAGTACTGTGTTTGACCCCTGGTATCATCCCAATACCACATCAGAGACGTTATGTGCTCAGACAAACATATCGAATGTATCCCCAAACTGATGCAGTAGATATGGGCCTGCAGACACCACTGGACACAGACGAACTAGAAGTAAAGTCTGACAGATGTGGTTTTTACGAAGAAACGACGATACCAGGAAGCACTAAAACCAAAATATGAATATCTAAAGAATGAAGATGTGACTGAAGTAACAAAGTAAACGTATATGCGAATATGAAGAAAACCATATGCACTAAGAAGATAAGTAACAAGATAAGTAACAAGAGATGTAGTATATACGCAGAAACACAAGGTAGATTAGACAATGGAGAAGCTTGCTGAAGTAGGAAATAGAATGTGGGTAAAGCAGCCATGTTGAGAAAATGGACATCGGCATTGTGTAAAAGTAAATGAGAAACCTCGAGACGGAAAAGACCAAGACTGGAATATAGATTTGTCCAAAAACAAAGGGTATTTGCTTGGCTCAGAATCAAGGATGCGAGAGCAAGAAGTAATTGCAAGACTTGAAGGAGTTGAAGAGGATACGCTACATACGCAGGACATATTTCCCTTTGATTAAGTAAAAGAGTGAACAATTGGGAGTGCCAAGTATTGTTCAATTAAAGAAGTTGAAAGCCCATGCAGAATGGAGCAACCAAGTCTCCAGAGGTCAAGGAGAGCAATAGCACCCAATATGATTGAATAAAAAACATTTAATAGAAGGACAAAATGGACAATATCATGGTCTCCTCACACGTTCTTCAGGACTGGAAATGAAGACATATTCCTAAGACTTTAGACGAAGATAGTAATGTACATTCAATCCCTTTAAAGTTCTGAGGAAGAGAACAGTCAGCAAAGTCAACTACAAAGAAGCAGCCTTGGCTTAAGGCCTAACGGATGAAAGATGGTAGACTAATTAGCTAAGCAAGGCAGTTGTCTGACGTTGTTCCCTTGCACTTGCGTTTCCTTGCTTACATGTTGCTAACAAGCCAAATGTCCAAGATTGGTAAGAGAGTGCCAACCAATCATGAGGGCCTTAGTAAGGGTGGACCATACATTGTTGCAAAAGCCTATGCACTGCAAGTATTATGTTATTATCTGTATTTTACGTGGTTAGAGGTAGTTCAAGGCGTGCCTACCAGATAAGAGGCATCAAGTGATGATACTAATACCTTTCCCTAACACCTATACAAAATATAAGTATACGTTTCCGTTACCTCAACCATACATTGAGGTATAAAACCGTTTGTTTAACGGAAATGCATTGAGAGTGTGTGAGCTGCAATCTGTTTGTTCACCAGATTTCCCTACTTTATTGAACTGATAATAAAGTAGTATTTTGCCATATTCTTTGAGTGTGTCCAATTATTTGGGCCTAAGATCATTTATTGTGGTCCACCACTTCAAAATATATTGCTGTAGACCCCATTTGTTAAAGATGTCCTTTGATATCACATGCTACTCCTATGCCAAAGACACCAATATTCCTATCCATCTGAAGTACAACAGCTCTTCCGCAAGCTCTTCTCACAGCACACAAATCATTCACTCTTGCATGCAATCCAGCTGAGTAATACTAAACGGGAATAGAAATTACATTAGGACCTTTGGGCCGCCTCCTTCACTAACTAGCAACTCCTTAAAACCTTGTCTTGTAGCTCAATGACAACCTTTCCCTATTCCTCAACCCAAGTCAGCCATATTATCACTAAATGTTTATGCTCTCCCTAATGTAATTGTTACCGATACGCTCCTTACCGAATTGTAGTTCATGTCTAATGGATGTTTATGTGAAGGATGCAGGTTACTTGAAGGGCCTTCACTTAAGGAGGACCTTCGGCCTACCAGGCGTATTACTAGTGAATGCCTCCATGAAATTGGTGCTGAATGAAAAGGGATTACCTGATAAATGTTCCTAAATTTGAATCAAAAGTGTGGATGGGATTGTTGCTGTGCAAACCTAGCTAATGGGGAGGCCTGGAGGTGAGGAAGAAGTGGGCAAGGGGACCTCGGTGCACAATCAGTAATACAAAGGGCAATAAATAACCAATGCGAAACAACTGTAGCAGATAGAACGCATTCACAATTAAACAACGTAATGAGGGATTTAATGCGCATACAAGAAAGATTGCAAACTCACGCAATGGTTATTGACAGCATGGAATACGGTCAGAATTTACTTACTTTTAGTATAAATTAATTGGCAGAATACAATGCAAGTTAAATGCAAATAACACAGACCAATACAGAATAATATGCAAGGTGAGTGCAAATGATATACAGAAAGGCACCAAAATATTAGCTTACTCTGACACGGGGGAGATGATATGAAAAAAGTATTTACACAGTTCGATGGGGAAAACTTTTAAATCAAGTTGAATACAACACAGGTATAAAAAATACAGACTGTTCCAAATACTCTGGGGATATTCTGTACTCGGAGACAAATGAAACTGTATAAATGAAGTACTGAAGACTTTAACTTATACAGGGATCCAATAACTTCATTTATTTGCACTGCCTTTTAGAGACATAAGGGGATTATCTGAACTATACTTAGAGTGAGAATACTGGCTTGGTCAAGGGACTTGTTTTGCAGAGTGTCAGGTGCATATGTAAACATTTCATTTGTATTAATGTTTTTTGTAATAGCACATGCATTTGGCTGGAGAGCCAGGTTTGAAAATCTCTACTGTAGTCTTGAAGATTTTAATGATATCGAGACTCCTGCGATTGAGGTTATGACAATCAGTCAACCTTGAACAATGGCACTGCAGTCACATACTATGTATAGTTCAATTTATCTAATTGACTCCAAGTAAAGACTGAATGAATGTTTAAACTAGACATTGTGCCCTGTGTAAATGAAATTGTAAGAGAGGAAAAATGATTTGATTCTACGGAAAAGTGTAAAAAGTATGTGGCGGGCAACCAAAATGTGCCTATTCTTGTACATGAATACATAAATATAAGAAACAAAATAGTTGTATTGCAAATATATCTGGCTTCAAACAATGTATTCCATTGAGGAAAGGTTTATCCTGCACATTCATGTATATACATGCACCACATAGATGCACCTTTATGACACACATACACATACAGCACAGGAACTTAAAACAATACAGAAAAAACTATTTGTTACAAAGGGCACTTCCCCAATTGCACTTAACAGGTGTCCATCGTTTACTGATAAGTTACTAAAGTACTAGGAAAATAAATATGCATGCATAATGCTTCTGTTCTCTCTTGTGTGCATCTATAGACACAGTAGAAGCTGCACAGAATGAAACGATTCCTTACCTCACAGTGTGCTGCTTTGCATGCTCAGTGCACATAGTTCAGAGAACAAATATCTGTTTTCAGACAGTCCCTCTATGGCCTGCATTTCCACCCAGGTAGATAAAGATCAAAAGATGTCTTCTGGTTTATGTCACTTCACCTGCCCTCTGCTCTAAACTGGTGCCTATCTGATAAGCATGGGAAGATACAAAGTGTCATATTTACAAACTTTTAGTGCATAAAATACCTGATATGACGCTTGTCTGGGGGCCTTATTTAACCCTATAACCTGATTCCCTAAGGGCTTGTTAATCCTGTGGCATTACTTAAATTATTACTTAATGTATTTATTGGATTAATGAGCCAAACATGTAATGTGAAATATTGTTTTATCCAGCCGACCCTAATCGCTGGGTTAGTTTTTGCTGTACATAAACTGGGTTGAACCCTATAACCTGAGTCCCTACCTGTTTGTTTATTCTGTGCATTACTTCATTTATGTACTGGTTTAATGAGTGAAGCATTTAACGTGAAGTAACTGCATTTAATTCAGTAGTTTGGTCAACACCCTGACTCTTATGGCAGTCTGAAACAGCAGTGGATTTTGGATAGTTGTAACCATTGCTTAAGTGGTCTTCTATATATTCATCATGCATACCCATGAACTGCGGTCAGAGGCCATGGACCAACAGATGGCTTGAAACACCAAGTTGTATGATTTTTAGAGATATCTGAAGTTGCTGGACAGGAATTCAACAAAAGCATGTAACTCAGCCTACTCTGTGGAATGGTGGACCTATATCGGTGGCTCTCTCCTTTAGACTCCACCTTCCTGGCAATAAACAATGTGTCATTCACAAACCTTCAGGATTTAGGTGTCCTTGGCTTCTCCCTTAGCTGTTGCAGATGCCTGCTTGTTATTAAAGTTTCTGAGAATGTCCTTCCTTGTGAAACAGATAGGTAGGCTATAGACCAATACTTTAATTGCACTCTCAGTAGAAGCCTTTAAGTACATTAAGGATTTGGGGACTGACCCCAGACACATTAATCACTTAGCTCAATATCCAACTGAACACCACAGCGAACCTTCATTCAAATTACTGACAGAGCGTTACGAAACATTTTCTTTTTGCAATTTTCCCTCCATAGTTTTCTCTGGAACCCCATTCATTTAGCTAAGTGTTTGATCCTGTCCTAACTGTTTAATGGGAAGTAAAGGCTTCAGCTACACTTCCCTTGCCCTTTGCTCACATTTGATGGGGAAACTGATCAGTCCTTCAGACTATCAGCACTGGGAGACGAAGTTTCCCTTTTGAATTTTTGTTTTTTTTAACATTGCAGAGAGCAACTTAGAGTGGAGTGCAAGGCGGATCCTTTTGTATAATCCTAGCTTTTTACACAGGATTTCTGCTTACTTCCATATGTGCCTGAAGACAAGCTGATGGCAGCAGTTGCACTTTTACTGTTTGTGCATTAGTTTTGGTTGCACATTCACATTTACCGTGTACATACGACTACTAAACGTGGCTAGTGCCCTAAAATGGCTGCGTCATGAGATGCTTGTTCTTTGGGAATTTTGTAGTTTGGCCGTCTTCCTACCCTCTCAGGTTAGCAAAGTCCTCATAAGGGCATGCACCTGACTGGGAAAGATTTGGCTATCGCGGACTAGTGAGAATTTATGTGTGGTTGGCCGACGAAGTGGGCTGGGGCTGTCAGGGAGAATAGGTCTCCTTACCTCAGGGCACTCCATTTACTGATAGATGCAAGGTATCACAGTGGTTATTCACGGTCAACATTACCAGATTTACCAAGAATCCTTTCTTCTGAGCACAATGTTGTCCACCAGTATATTAAGACAAGCAAACTCTAGCTATGAATGTTTTTCATTTCTGTCATCAGCCAATTGCAAGTATGCCTATGAGAAGAGGAAAGACAGATATCGTCCGCCAAAGCAGAATAACTGGTGGGGATTGCAAATCCCAGCAACTTCAAAACCTGCACATGGTTACATTCCTCTGAAACAAAAAGCAGCAAACCTACCCCTCATCTCAGAACGAATGCCCTGGTGTGTGCTTCACTGCACCCTAACAGGATTGGGCAAACCACAGCCAAATCAATTCAACCCCACTGCAAACAAGTATTAGCAAAGCCGGGGGGTCTGTAAAGTCCCCACAGAAAAAAAATCTTACCTTTTACATATTAAATGCCAAACCTACTAGTTTTGCCAATGCTTGTTTTTAGGGTATATATGGAGAATTCCACTGTATGGGTGTTCTGCTGTCCCATGTTATGGCTTTCTTGGATATTTGACTGAATATTGAAGGTCAGGGGAACTACATGGAGACATACTGCCATGGATCCCAAATGTGGAATGAGCTGAATCAAAAGGCTTCCTCTGTACATACTTCTAAGATATAATATGGTCCCTTAGAAAGGCTCTGAAAACCTGGCTTTTTACCTAGAGCTCTCGAAGACTAATTGCTTCTCCCTCTGTTCCCCACCCACGTATCCCCCTCCTCCCTCAAGCTAAATGTACCTGGTTGTACCAGCGCCTTGATGCCCCAGGTTAACAAATCTAAAATAAATAAATAAATATACTGTGTGTGTCACCCGTGATATTAACAAGATCTGTTAAACCTATTCCACAATAGCCAAATATAAACCCAACAATCTAATAACTATCAAACAGAACAGCTTGAACCAGATGAAAGAACAAAGGTATTACACCTCTCAAACCTTGCTAAAGATCTAAAGTAATTGTCCCCCACGCCGACATCCCTTCACCCCTTATGTATTTTCAGTAGTTGCAGCTTTCTCAGGGATCAATATCAATTGCTCTTCAGCTCTCTCAGCATCCCAAACAATATATTCTCTGCCCTTCCTAGTAACCCTCAGCTTGGCAGGTCTGAGAAATCCCATCTTCGCATCTCGTGCTAGAAAGGACTTCTTAAGAACATAACATGTCCTCCTTTTCCTCTCAGTCACAGGTGCCAGGGAGGATCTTGTGTTGTTGGTACTCCTGGTTCTATCCAGCTGCAGACTATCTCATGCATCTGATAGCTTGAAAATTGGAATTGGCTGTCAATTCTGAAGGCTTCTTGGAAGCCACGTTTTAATTCTCTAAGATTTATTGGCATGTATGGAGTCCTGTACCCCTTCCAAGTTAGGCAAGTCTGGGAACCAATTGGAAACAGAAGGTTATTGTGTCATCGTCCGCATTAGTGTTGAGACCAATGACCCTGATTTTCATATCTGGTCCCACATTTTCAAGATATTCTAGCATATTTTCCATCATTTTATTTTCCTTGATGGCTGCCCCCACTTCTGGTCTCATTTGCTTTCCCACTGGGAGCATTTGGGTACACTGTTAGTATAACCCAATGAGCTGTTCAGTGTTTGAGCCTAGAGGTTCTTGTTTACTGTTGGGCCACTTTCTCACTCAGTTTGTCAAACTAATGTCATCACAGGCCTGCACTTACTTATGTATTGTCGGGTGACCACTTTCACCCATGCCACTTCCAGCTACTCGCTTCCAGCACTTCCCCCCAGATACAATCTAGCACGTACTGTCTCATCCCTCTCTCTGCACTTGCGCAATCTGAATGCCACAAGGCCTAGTAGGTCTGCCTCTTTCACTCATTGTTTTATTTGTTTCATGCCCGTTTTCCCCTCCCTGTTGCCCTGTGGTCACTTTGAAACACAATTTACTTGAGGTATAAGCGCCTTTCAAATGCACAATAAATAAATAAGATAAATAAAACCGTGACATTGACTTCTCGATACGTCCCCGCCCTGCCATCACCAGATCCTGAGATGGAGAGGCAGGTACCCATTTCCCTTGGCTAGGCTGCCTGCTTCATGGTGAAAGAAAATTTGGATAAGCACATTTATATTCTCTCTTGGTATTCCCAGATGCCATTTTGCCTTCCATCTCTTTAAGGTATCAAGCTTACTGGTGTCAGGGGGAAAGGATGCAGACCTTGGTGGATAATAACTTTGCTTCAAGAATAATAGATTTGAGCTGCAATCATTGTTCTTGTGTAGGTCTATTATACCATTAGGTCAAAAGGCACTATTTCGGGGATATAATACACGAGAAAAAAGGGCCCGTACTTCGCACAAGTTCTGTAGACAGACCTGATAACACTCATCAATTGTTGACAATCAATTATCCTGTAGGTCTCTGTTGTGTATCTCTCATGAAAACCAATGGTCCTGTAGGTCCATGTTCTGAGTCGCTAATCGTTTGATGTGCTTTGCACTCTCAAGTCAACTGCACTGAGAATGGGTACGTGTGGCTGGCTAACATACTATGGAGCACACGTGGAGTGGAGGTGAGAGTTGGCATTCTGTAGCATGATGGGACCTTCTGTGTGCTGTCTCCACCTGTCGCCTCATACGTGCACGGTGCAGTGCAGTGCAGTGCAGATATTTCAGAAAGGGTGTATCCCAGGCCATTGAAAAATGATTTTCGAGTCTTTTGAGTTTTCTCCTGCCATCGAGGCACTTAAAACTCAGCTTTATCCAGTCCTTGTACAACCACATTGATGTTTCACCGATTTTGTGAGTTGTGGTGCAAATATCTCAGAAACGGTGCATCCTAGGGCCCTGAAATGTGGTTTTCAAAGAGAACTTTGAGTTTTGTTCCTGGCGTCGAGACACTTACAATGAGCTTTGTCCAGTCCTTCTACAACCACATTGATATTTCGCTGATTTCATGTGTTGCAATGCACATTTACCCATACTCCTCGCAGGTTCTGTCGATAGACATTATGACAATCTAACCAAGCGTTGAAAATCAATGATCCTGTGGGTCCCTGTTGTGAGACACTTATGTAAATGAATGATCCTGTAGGTCGCTGTTCCGAGCCACTTATCTGCACTGAGAATGGGCGTGTGTGGCTAGCTTGTATACCCCACAGCAGACGTGGAGGGGAGGTGAGAGTTGGCGCACTGCAGCATAATGGGACCTCCTGTGCACCCCCCTCCCCACTTGTCGCTCGCCCTGCTCGAATGCAGTGTGTAGCGGTGCCGATATCTCGGAAATGGTGCGTCCCAGGGCCTAGAAATGTGGTTTTCGAGGTCCCCCTTCGAGTTTTGTTCCTGGTGTTGAGAAGCTTAAAAAGAGCTTAGTCTGGTCCTTTCACAACCACATTGATGTTTTGTGCATTGCGATACAAATATCTCAGAAATTGTGCATCCTAGGGCCTTGAAACGTGGTTTCCGAGGTCCCCCTTCGAGTTTTGTTCCTGGTGTTGAGAAGCTTAAAAAGAGCTTAGTCTGGTCCTTTCACAACCACATTGATGTTTTGTGCATTGCGATACAAATATCTCAGAAATTGTGCATCCTAGGGCCTTGAAACGTGGTTTCCGAGGTACCCCTTAAAGATTCCTCACATCCAGATACTTGAAATTAGTTCTGTCTGCTCCTTCTACGACCACATTGATGTTTAACCGATTTCGTGTGTTGTGCAAATATCTTGGAAACGGTGCATCCTAGGGCCTTCAAACATGAGCCTCAAGCTTTGTTCCTCGCATCGGGCCGCTTAAAATAACACCCACCTTGATGTTTTGCCACTTCCAAGCAACCATTGCATGTGTGCAGGGGATGAAATCCAGGTAGCGGGGTGTGGTGTCCACATGTGATGTAGTCAATGACGTCGGCAGGGTCCTAACAGGTAACTACGCACAATTTGGTGCAGATTGGTGGAATGGTGTGGAATTGTATGAGAAACAAACAAACCAAAAGATTTTCTGTTTTATGTATATAGAGAGAGTATTCACTGCTTTCCTAAACAACCCTACCAAGCTCTTATTATTTTACAGTCCATGAAGTGTTAAAAGAACCAGCACTCAAGAATGATGGCTGCCCCTGGTCCGACTTCACTGTGTATCCATAGACTGTATATGTGTTGCCCATATGAAAGATGTCTGCTGCTGCCTCTCCTCAACAGAGGTACTAGCTCTGTGAAGCAATTTGGCCATCCCTCACTGCCTGGAGTTTACGTCTCCTTAGGGAAAAGTCGGTGGGAAAACCACAGCTCCTCATGGCTCATCCAGTCACCCTTCCCAGTCTCCATGCAGCTGATGCCCCCTTCAGCGTGGATCCCTCTTGGGACTGCAGCAACCTCCCTTCAGGCGGGCCCGATCCACACTCCCGGTCAACAAAGGCATACGCTATCCTGTGGAGGGCCACTGTAGTATAAAGGTATATGAGATACAGGGCCTCATAACAAGTTTGGCGGTAGCCTTGCCGGTAAAACCAGCAGGCTGCCATCAAACTTGCACATTTTTACGGCGCCTGGCAATGTGGAAATACAGGGCCATTACAACCCTGGCGGACCCTGTATTTCCCCATTGCCAGGCGCTGGAATGCATTGCTCCCCATTCCCATTGAGCCCCACAGGGCTCAATGGGAATGGGGAGGTCGGATGCACCAGCACCATTTGTGAATGGTGCCGGTGCACCCGACATGCTCTGCTCGTAGTTTGCTGGTCCGGTAACTACAGTACCGGCAAGCTTACCGGTACCGTAGTTACCGGACCAGCAAACTTGTAATGAGTCCTACAGTGTTTCCAGCTCAATGTGAACAGAGCCCAAGTGACGTGCTCCCGTATTGCCCCCATCTTGATCCCGGATGCTCATTTTGTTCTATGGACTACATTCATTTCAATGGGTTGGAATGTTCCTGTGCTCAAACTTTGCTGCCCAGCCTATCACCCAGATCCAATATGCCAGACTTTTCAGTTTGTGACATTTGGAAAATGTGACATTGTTTTTTCCCACTACCCCTATAATGAGGAAGGCTGCAGGCCATTTCCTCCCCTCAGGAAAAGATAGCCCACCTGTGACTAATTGCAGGATGTCAGTTAGACACTTTCTGGACCCTGTATTTATTTATTTTTAAGAACGGGAGGATAACTCAGCAGAAATGTGCTCGCCTTGGAAGCAAGACGACACAGAGCAACACAGGTTCAATCCCCGGCTGTGAGCTTAGAAACATCTGGGTATTAAGCACATTATAAATAACCTATCATATCATAACTCAGAAAATGTTTTATAATTTCATACATTTTTCATTTTATTGTGCCTTTTTAATATTAGAAGTGTTGTAATATCTATTATTCAGTTGGCAGTTCTGTTATTGCTACCCCACTATAAACAATGGTACTGTCCCCTGCCCCACCAACACCACAACCAGTTGGTTTGTCCCTTTGGCTATTTCATCCCCAGCCTCTTGACTTGGGTGGGGTTCTTTCCCTTGTGACCTTCTTAAGAGGATCTGCATCAGCCTGTGTTCTGCTGTCAGACCTGCCTGAGGCCTAGTCCCACTTCTGCTGAACGTCTGTCCCACTGGCATACCCCGACAACTCCTGTGTGCTGCCTTACTACTTTCACCCTACCGTAGCATGAGGAAAGCAGGTGTGGTGGTCCCTGGTCCCTTAACTTCATGTGAGCATCCCAGCTTCATGTGTGGGCTGCTCCTAGATTCCAGCAATCTATACTTATGAGTATTTTAGAGCCCCTATGCAGATATTCTCCTTCGCAGACCTTCTTGGTTTTGTTTTGTTTGCCTTGTTCCCACCCTGCATTGTCCATTTTTTGAATGTATATATGCCTATGCTTTGATTTATGTGCTCTGTTTATTTTTGTATTTATTGGTCGTTCGTATGGTGCCCATACACAAGTGTTTCCAGGCACCACAAGACAACAGAGGTGCGGGGGGTCAGTGGGAAAAAAACAGCAATTCTTTTTTCTTTTTTTATTTAAATCAGCTTATTACAAACTTTTTAAAAAAGAAAAACACATCTTTCTCTCCTCTTCCAATTTTAGTTTTTCGAGTTCATCAACTGTGAGTCTAGCTCGTCCAAAAAGAATGTTATTGCGAAGGTCAATTTTCCATCCTCCCCGTCATGGATTTTTTTCCACCACTCTTCTTCACTGTACGTAGAGAACTTTGAAAACTCCGTGCCCAGAAATTTCGTTCTCATTTCTTGTAAATCTGGACACGAGATTATCAGATGTCTTATTGTCTCTGGTACCTTCTTGCAATAACGACAATTCATTTCTATTGCCTCTCCTTTTCTTTTTCTCATATTTTTAATCTCGGAAGTGTGGAATAAGTTCAACCTTAGTTTTAAGAAAATGTTCTTTTCCTCGGATAGGGAAACTTTTTTAGATAGTTGGGTATCACATTTAATGCCTTACTTTCCCATGCGTAGTCTTTCATCCATATATGGGTTGCCCTCTGGTCGACCGTATTGATCCAATTGGTCTCCTATAATTTGTTTTTTACTGCGTTGGGATTTCGTTCAAGAGTCTCCTTTGTCGAATCCAGTTGGACCAGAATATTTTCGCAGTTCTTCTTCCAAATCTCGAAAACTTCTTTTGGATTGTTCCTTGTATTTGGACTTAGTATTTCAAATTGCGGAGCACATTCTTTTTCCATGATCTTCCTGTAGATCGATAAGGTATTCCATTGAACTCTCGCATTGATTGATAATAGGCCCAGCTCGTATTTAATACAAGCATTTGGTGTACCTTGCGGAACTTGCAAGATCCTCCTCCACAACATGTTTTCACATTGGGACCATAAGATGTAAGGACAAGCGAACGTTGCCTCAGCTCCATGAATTAGAGCAGGAATTACTTTTGCTTTATAAAAGTTTATTATTGGCTGGTAGGAGAATTTGCCATATTTTTTATGAAGCAATGCCCCTTGCACTGAAAGGGCCTTACATTTTATTTTTATTTTCTTCACCATCGGTTCGTCTGTTATGCTAGCACTTATTTGTACCCTCAAGTATGTAACCTGGGTTGCACACTGAACTATCTCGTTTTCCAGCGTCCAACTTGGTCGGCCTTTCTTTGGTTGTCTCTGCCCTTTTAAGTCTGATAGCTGTACAATTTCTGTTTTTTTAGCATTAATTTCCAGCCCATTCAGCTTTATATATTCCGCAAGTGCTGTTAACTTTCGCTGAAGCCCTATTGGAGTTAAGTCCAATAAGACAATATCGTCAGCGTATATTAGCCAGCTTATGTGATTTCCGTTTATTTTCGGCGGAAATGCTGCAACATCTTCCAGAACTTCTCCCACATCTGCAATTAATAGTTTGAACAAGGTAGATCCTAGTGGGCAACCTTGTTTTACACCTCTTGATGTGTCGATCTGTTTCGTTAAGGTTCCAATTCTGTCTAGTCGGATCCTGACCTTTGTGTTTGAGTGGAGATCTTTGATTGCTAGTAAAAGGCTCGAGGGGCAATTTAGCTTATCCATCTTTTCCCATAGCAGATCACTATCTACCCCATCAAATGCATGGGATAAATCCACGAAAGCCGCATAGATTTTTCTTCCGGTCCTTATAGATTCATCTTTAACAAATTTAATATTAAGATATTCAATCCACAACCCACCCCCCTTACAAAGCCTGTCTGTCTTCGGTCAAAGGCCCCTGCTTCATTGATCCATAAGGTTAATTGATGTAATAAATGTGTGGCGAATATTTTCCCTATCACATTAAGCAGGGCTATAGGCCTGTAGTTCTTGGGATCAGATCTTTCCCCTTTTTTATAGATGGGAACTATAATGGCGGACTTCCAGGTATTCGGAATTTTCCCTTCTGTCGTTACAAAATTCCGCCCATTCTTCCGGATGTTCTTTCAGCATTTTGTTTGATATCCCATTGGGCCCTGGTGCTCGCGAGGAGCTGATGTTTTTTATTATTGCCAATATCTCCTCTTTAGAAATTTCAAATTCCCAACTTGAAGGGGGAGCCATCACTTCCTTTTTCTGGATCATTTGTCTTTCAAAGAGCTTAGAGTAATGTAGAATCCATTGTTGTTCTTGGACCATGTTTGTTATTAACGCCCCTTGTGGAGCGCCTACGTTGTTGATTAGGTTCCAAAAATCTCCCACATTTTTATTAGCCAGTGTTGTCATTATTTTTTCTGCATCTTGTTGTTGCATTATGGATCTGTGGCTTCTGATCCAGTTCTTATATTGCAGTTTTAATTTTTCTTCTTATCCCTTACCTCACTTGAGGAGAGCCTCCCGAGAGCTCTTATTTTGTGTCTCAATTCTCTCTTTTTCTTTACTTTGTTTGGATCAAAACCATGAAGTTTGGAGCAGGTCTTCCCACCGGTATTATATTTTTTTGAGTACTTCTGGAAAAGTGTATCATATTCCAAGTACGACTGGTTTTGGTCTTGTTCTTTCACTGTTTCGATGGTGTCTTGGATGTTTTTGTTATTCAATCTTACTCTATTTTGACTAGGAATTATTTCTATTAAGGGAGTCCATTTTTTGCACTTTTCTAGTTGTTTTGTCTCCCAGCATATCTTAACGAGATTGTGATCACTTTTTCGAGATCTTAATACTTTTAAACTTTGTATTTTCAATACTAGCGACTCACTTACATAAAAATAATCCAGTATAGAGTTTAGAGGTCCTCTCTCCCAAGTTGATTTTGGGGGAATGCCCCCTTTTGTGCAGCCATTTAGCATGCTCATCTGTTGGATCTCCATTTCCTCAATCCATGTAATCGCCAGGTCACGTTTATTGTTTTTGTGACCATTCTTTACATGTTTCGATCCTTTCTCTTGTAACAGGTCCATATTTAGATCTCCGCATATTATTATCTCATCTCCTGGATTCTGTATTTTTAGATCGTCAAGGATGTCGCATATTTTATCTATGAAGTCAACTCCTCCTACTTGCTGGTGATGCCAATACATATTCAGTATACGGAAGGTCGAATTGCTTGCTCCACCTTCCTCTTCACATTTTATTGAAGTCAGCTGTAAATGAGAGTTAATGTTTGTCGCTTTCTTGATGGAAAGACACTTGCCTCTTTTCACAAGGGTCAGAAGACCGGCCATCGGTCGTCCTTTTTGATTCCTTATTGCTGGATTGAAAGTGATCTCATACCCTTCCACACTTGGCACGTTCACCATCCAGGTCTCTTGTAAGCATGTAATATCAAGTGCCAGCAATTCTGTCCAAGGTTTACCAAATAAATGAACGTGCCCCCTTGTATTCCAGGACCCTCAGGCTATTCTAGGGCTTTCGTCCCTCGATTGTTAGCTTTGTCTTGGTGGATGAAGAGCGCTTGAAAGCCATGACCAATCTTTATCAGATCCTCCTTCTTCAGCTGTCACTATTCCACTGTTAGACGGACTTTCTTCTTGCCTGTTCACTGCAAATGTTATCTTTATACGTTTCTTTGGACTAAGATCATCAGGCAGTGAATCATCAAGCTTACTTTTGTATTTCTCTTCATTTTCAGGCTTCTTCCCTTTCTTCTCTTTAGCACTTTCTCTGTTACTATCAGCACCTGCTATTTTGGGGACTTTCGCTCTCAATCTGCCCTCAAGATCGTTCTCCTCTCGTATGTAGAATCCCAGACACTGCATCTCAGACCTACTCTCTAGTAGTATTTCCTTTATAATATTTGAATATAAATGAATCCAAACCTTATCCAATATTTCCACATCCACGAATTCAACTATCTTCACGTCATTCGTGGAAACTCAGGTGAGGTGAGGAATGTGGTATAGTAATTGCATGATGTTGTACCTGTTCAAGACCAACCCATCGTTCTTCAAGCTGCTTCGTTCAAGTATTATAGTAGTGGTACTGGGCAGAGAGTGATCATTCGGTCTCCTTTTTTTCTTTTCCGTTCCATGCCTATAATTGCTTTCTTTTTGTCCATTTTCTTCCTCATGCAATTGTTCAATCCTTTTTTGTTGTCTTTTATAGCAGCAGATTTCAATTGCTCTTGTGGTTCTCGCCTCACTTCTATGTTCAGACTTTTTTTTCTCTTTTCCTCAATTGTCATGAATCTTACCGTTGATGCTTTCCGACCCATTTCCAAAGACTGTAGTTTTATGGTATTCTTTACGGGCGAGACGAAGACACAGCTTCTTTTTGCTATTGCCCCATCTTTTTTTATTTTATTCAATTTTTTTGGAGGTCGAATTTCTTCTATGTCGGAATCCTCCATTGTCTCTGCTTCAGCATCCAGTATTTTATCGCTCTGATCTAAGGGCTCTCCTTCATCGGTATCATATGTTGAGAAGTTCAATAACTCCTCTGCAGTTATTCCTTCTTCGTTGTCGTTCATTGGCCCCTGAGTTTCTTCAACCCTCAGTGGGGACTTTACATTACTGTTTCTTTTCTTCTGCACTTCTGCATTTATTGCCTCTCGATTTCCAACTGGATCAGTAAGTATTGTCACATTCAGCGCTTTTAGGTTCCTTAAGAACTTACACGACCCTCTTGACGTTGTGTTTTTGTTCTTATTATGCACCATGTTCTTTGTTTTCTTTTTACTCTTTCCCTTCTTCATTCCTACTTGCACTGGCAGTTCATTTTTCTTTCCCTTTTCAAAGATTCCATATACTTCACCTGATTTAGCTGCCTCTTTGTCCCCTTCTTTAGAGAGTTGATTGGGGTCCATTATTTCTCCATCTGTCGTTTTAGACGTCGAGGCAATTGCAGTCTCCTCAGTACATATGTCTCTTGAAGAGGTTTGTTTCCGAGTGAGGATTTGTTGGTCAAGATCCTTCGTTAAGTCTACCACTAGTTTGCCCTGGTTTACCTCTTGGTCACATTCTTTTCCATTTGTTGGTCTTGGGGCCATGGGCCCTCATATTTCGGAGGGCTCTTGGGTACATTCCGTAGCTCTCACCAATTCACTTACAATTTTCTCACCTCCTTCCACACTCGGATTGACGACTTCCGTGTGGGGTAGATCCTCTTGTTCTTTTTTTCCATTTTTTTGTGGCGCTATCCGAGGATTTTGTTTGTTTCAAGATTGACATTGCCTCTCTTGCTAATTCAGCAAATAGTCTCTTTTCCTCAGCATTGTTTTTTAACTGCTCTTTGATCGTTCTATTTGCCTCCTCGTTTTTTTGTTTCTCATTTTTTATTTCAAGCTCCCATACAACAGTATCCATTTCCATTTTCTTCATTTTGAAAACATGAGGGCCATTAGGGTGTTTTGATCTTTTTGTGTTTCATGAAGCTGCTCATATAGCTTTGTTAAAGGCGCCAACGAAATTCCTATTGCTGACATTAAGTATGGTCTTAGATCATTTGCAATCTTTTCTGCAAGATTCTGCGCCGTATTTACTTTCTTTTCCCTTAGTGCCTCCAAAAGCGGGCAAGGCTTTTTCTGAGTCTTCCTTTCTTTCAGGCTCCTTACTTTGGGGAATTCTCTTTGAATAAAAGAGGAGTTCGTGGTAGATTCTTCTGAGGAATCTGACGACTAGTGAGATTCTACTGCTTCTTTTCTTACAGTCCTAATCGGGGTTCTATGGGTCCTCTCGTGGCAGTTTTGCGTCACAGTTCTTTTCTGTGAGCATGTTAAGGTTGGATTTGGGCTGTATTCCATTCTCCTTCTTGTTAAGGGATGATCCTCTTTTAAAGGAGTTGTTTGTGAATAACATGGATTAGTACACGTGTCCGCTCTTTTTCTTTCCTGTCTGGGCTCACACAGGGAACCTCCATTTCTTCTATCTTTCCCTTGTCTTTTTTTCTCCCAAGTGTCCATTTATTGCAATCAGATCAATTAACAGTTTGTCTGCAACTGCCAATGAATCTCTACGGTTTTCCAATATTCCTGGGCTTTTCAATTGTATAGATACAATTTCTTGCTCAGGCGCCCCAAAGACCTCCTCTTCCATAATAGTTGGATTTGTGTTAGCATCTTTATTGGTTTCTACAAGACTTTCATTTTCGTTCCCATTTATTTCCTTCCTATTTGTTTTTCTTCCACATTCGGGGATATCTATTTCAAACGCTGGAGGGATGATTCTGTCAGCGTTAGATTCTAACCCCTGCAGCACATCCGCTTCTCTTTTCGCACAACTCCTCTGCTGCGAGTGCGTACAGCATTCACCCACTGTCCGTTCATCACGGGGCCTGTTCAAGAGAAGGGGAAGGCTCACACCGCTGCTCGGCAACTCACTACATGAGAATAATCTTGCCACGGACAGACAGCTCTACAGGGTAGGTGTAATTGAGCCTTGCGTTTGAAGTTGAAGTTCCAGAGTGTTACTTTTATTATTTGGGCATCCACACGCCCAGCCTTAGTGAATTCATCCTCAGATGTGTGACCCCCCGCCTCTTCGCTAGCCCGCTGCACTGGAGAACGAGCCGTGCCTGCGAGGTCTACAATCGCGGAGCCCTCTCCCTGACACAGGCAGGGGGCGCCGTGCGGGTTCTGCGGAAACTACCCGCAGTAAGCAGCGCCTATTTTTTCCAAACCGTTAAGTTTGTCTTCGCATAAAATAGCACAACAGTTTCTATGTGAAGCAATCCCCACGCCCTCCTCGTGCCTCTCACTCGTGCTCATGCGCGTCTTCGGGCTTTGGGCTACAGTCTTACCCCCAAACTTAAACCGTATTTGATTTAATGTATCGCTAGCATTGTTAGCATTATTAGCATTGTCACTCGATCCCAGGAGGCAGTCACTTACTTGCAGGGCCCCGACCAGGGTCACACACCTTTCCTTTTCTTTCTGCACAACATGGAGAGGCAGCGCCAAGTCCAATACTGCTGCCGATCTCCCTCTCCGGACCTGGGTTCCACAGCAGTCCTGGGATCTGCAGCAGTCCAGCCACGGCCACCACGAAAACGAGGAACACTCCCTCACACTCCGTGACACTCCGCGTCTGAATGAAGTTTTTGTAGAAGTGATAGAGAGCTCCGCCCAGCAAAATAGACAGTGAGGAAACACACTCCAACTCCAGTAAACTGCTAGGGCTCCACACCAGGAACACTCCCTCACACTCCACAATAAACGGTCTTACTAGGCCTTGTGACATTCAGGCCGTGCAAGTGCAGCAACAATTATTGTGGGGCTGGTGGGTAGGACAGGGCGGAAGGGCTGGCGGCTGGGGTAAAGGAGAGAGGGAGAGGGGGAGTGCAGGAAGGAGGGGCCCTAGGGGCTGATGGGAGCTGAAGGAAGGGGAGTACAAGGGGAAACCTGTGGCCGGGCTGAAATCGTCCCTGGAGACTTGGGCCAGTTTCTGGCCATGCCTGGGCTGGTTTGGAAGAAATACAAATTGAAAAAAACATTTTATTTTTTTTAAAAAGTCTTTCATCCTTCTTAGGTCGGTAAATGAGTACCACCACATGTTGGGTGATATTGTATGCATATTTGTTCTATAAAAAAAGAGCTTAAGCGTAAGTGCTATACAATAACATATTATCATTTGTCCTTGGACGTCTGCTTGGATTCACAGTAATTTAGTGTACTTAGGCACAATGCTATTTGAAGCCACTTACTGTTTTGTCAAGGGGTGAAAGATTGTGTTTCATCGCTTCCCGGGATGTCACTTTGGGGTGGGGTCAATTGACATCACTTCTGGTGATGTCATCAGAGGTCAAGGGTTGTGAGACGAGGGGCGGGACACTTTTTTGAGGCGAGGGGCGGCCCACTTTTTTTTGGGTGACCGGGCTTATTTCTTGTCCCAGTCCGACCCTGGTGCCTGAGGGCAAGTGCCGCATTGGTGTGCTGGGGTAGACTGGTAGAGGAGGGCCTGGCCCCTGAAAGACTCCTAAGGGACCAGGGCCCAGTCGCAACGACAGGGGGAACATTAGCCTGGGAGGGGGAGAGGGAAGGAAGAGGAGAAAAGGAAAGTCTTGAGAAGCTTCCGGAACTTAAGGAGATCTGGTTCAAGTCTGAGAGGGGCAGGAAGGCCGTTCCAGGGGGTGCTCATGTCGAAGAAAGAGACCTACCCCCGACCCACTCTCTGATTGGCAAAACCTCTGATCAGCAGGGAGTTGGAGCTAGAGGACCAAAGGACTCTAGTAGGGAGCTATTTAGAGAGAGAAAGTTGGATGTAGCTGGGTTCCAGGCCCCAAAAAGCCTTGTGGATGATGCAGAGCGTTTGGAATTTGATCCTTGCATCCTATGGGAGCCAGTGGAGAGATTTTAGGGCTGGAGAGATGTGGTCTCTGTGCTTGAGACCAAGTCTCGCAGCCCTATTCTGGATTAATTGAAGAGGGTGAAGGGAGGGAAGTGGCTTAGGTTGTTGCAATAGCCCAGCCTAGAGAGAACAAGAGCTGTGGAGACATGGAGCTTCTAGGGGAATGTGAGAAAATGGAGAATGCCTCTGAGGAGGTGGAGCTGAAAGTTTGACTTCTTGGCAAGGTCCGTTATGTGAGGGGAGAAGGAGGGAGAGGAGTCGAAGCTGACCCCGAGATGTTTTGCCTCACAAGAGGGTGAGAGGGTGGGGGCCCAAGGAGGGTGGCCAGAGAGTGGGATGGAAGTTGGGAGCAGGCATCCCAATGCAAAAGATCTCAGTCTTACTGGTATTAAGGCAGAGATCAGCAGCACACCAAGCCTGACTAGCAGTCAGGCAGTCAAGTATGAGAGTGGAGGAAGAGGAGGTAGAAGAGGGAAGCTTAAAGGAGAGCTGTGTGTCATCCGCATAGCACTGGAAGTGGGGAGAGAAGGTGGAGATAAAGTGGCCCAGAGGGGCAGGGTAGATATTGAAGAGCCCTGGTGATAGGATAGAGCCCTGAGGGATGCCGCAGGTAGAGAGTGAGGTGGAGGAGAGGAAAGGGTCAGTTGTACTTGGGGAGGTCGGTGAGAGAGGAATGAGGTCAGCTATGCCAGTGATGCCAATGGTATCACAGAGCCATTTTATGAGGATGGTATGATTGATTGAGAAGGATCAGAACAGACAGAGAGTTGGAATCCAGGTTTGAAAGAAGTCATCATCGGTGTTCAGGAGATCAGTTTCCATTCCTATGGATACTCTGAAGCCAGACTGGTGGTCGTGGAGACCGCCAGCAGATTCAGTGTGGTAGGTAAGTTGGGGGATGACCAACTTCTCTAGGAGATTGTCCAAGTAAGGGGTGATGGAGATAGGGCAATAGTTAGCCGAGCAGGAAGGGTCTGCAGACAGCCTTTTTAGGAGAAGGTGCACAAGGGTGTGCTTGAGGAGCTGTGGGAAAGAGCCAGTGCAAAGGAATGGTTATAGAAGTCAGCCAAGGCAGGGGCGAGAGAGGAGATGTTGTCCTTGATAGTTCTGGAAGAGCAGGGGAGCACCTGTTTGGAGGAGACTTTCACAGAACGGACTACTTTAGAGACCTCATACGGTGCAATGGGAGGGAAGGAGGAGAGTATGGGAGGGACCTTAGTCCATGAACCTCCACTGTTAATAGGCAGTGTTGCACTCACTTTTCTATTGACTCCCATTGTGTGACGTATTTCTGTGATTTAGTGGAATTACAGTACCTCCAACCACATCTAGAGGCCCTCCCTTTGTGACCAGATTTCTGTATGCTCATATTTCAGATGTTCTGAGAACTGTTGTGGGTATTGTAGAGAGTTCCCCTTGTGTTTGGGACTGTTTAGTGTATATTTAAGCACTGTGTTACCCTTTCAAGAGTGCATATGAACTGTAATTTAGTTTAGTCTGTCTTGAATTGCTTATTTAAAAATCACTTCCCTTCGAGACTCAAAAAAGCTCCTCATTTGTATTCAGTGCTCCCCCGTAGTTGAGAGGTGGGAGGCTAGTGCAGGAGTTGTATAAATTGTATAAAAAGTGTAATTATGATGAAAAACCTTGTTTAAACCGATAAAACGGGATATCAAGTTAAAAGACAGCCTAGGCTCCTCCGTACCTTTGACATTGTACAGTGAAGTACAAGAGAAAACCCACTCACTGTTTCTATCATTGATGCATATGGATACAAACGTGTCCACTCTGTTCCAGTGTTATTCCTTGTTCTATTATGCAAACGTGTCGCTAAACGTTGGGTTGATTTCTATTCAAGTGTCATGTTGGTTCTTTTTGGAGTCCCATATTCATTTTTACATTCACTTTGGTTTGCCTGGAATGTGCATTCCGACCAGAGTCCTTGCCATTCAGTATTTCCTTCTCCATACCCCGTCTGTCTATACAAGGCTGGCCTTGCCCTGCTTTGTCAAGAACTCAAGTAGGGGATCAGAGGAAACCCATGTATTGCTTCCCCACCACTATGTTTGTGGAGGCATACCATCATCATTATGCCTCAAACCTTCGGCCGTTGAAATTATAGGGAGGCTTTGGCTGCTGTTGATTCTCTCGTCCCCTTATGGTGAGTGAAATGTTTTTTTCTTTAACATAGGTCACACATTGTATTTTTTTTTTGTGAAAATGATTGCCTCCACCCAGTTAGTCAATCTAAATCTGTTCACCCTCCTGTTCATTTCTGCACTGTCTCAATCTGGAACACTTTTTCTTCCCTTCCTGAATTGGGGTTTCCTAAAAATTCTGTCTTCAATGAAAGGCACATCCTACTCAGATGATCCTCTGCCTACCCATTTTGTTAATTCTATTCCTTTGATAATCTCTTCTTTCCGGCATCCCTTGGTGAATGCTTCTTGTACCAAAGGTGTTTGGAAGTGAACAGATGCTTCCGTTATTGGAAAGGCCTGTATTAGACTCCACTGATTATGGCAACTATGGTCTGATCACCAGTCGGCCATTTCTTGAAAAATGCCCCGCTCTTCAAATTTTCCCAATATTTACCCAAATACCATCTCTTCTGGACTATCAATTTGGCTTTTGTCCTGGATATGGCACTAAGTCAGATACACTTCAGGTGTTGGACAGTGTCATTCCTAAGCTAGATTCCTGATGTACCAGTCTATTAGACTTCCTTGATGTCTAAGCAGCATGCGACCCTGTCAGCCAAGAGGTACTGATAAATATCTTGTCTTCACATCTGGACGTGGGTGGTTCTATCCTGCCCGTGTCTGCTTCTTATCTGTCATGTTGAACACAGTTCGTTCAGGTGGGCTCTGCAAGGTTGGAGCCCCTGTCAGTCTGCTGTGGTGTTCTCAAAGGCTTGATATTGTCAATCATGCTGTTTAACATCTCCATGGAATCTCAGGGATATTTGGTGTCTGAGATGCTTCTAAGGATTCACCACTATGAAGAGGATGCACAGATCTATCTTAAAGTGTCTTCTCCAACTAACATTGCAGGCCTGGGAGAAAGCCTCTGTGCTATTGAGGACTGGATATCCCTACTCTTGTTTAAACTAAATTCTTCAAATTCTGAATTCCTTTTGCTATCCCCTCCTAAGAAAATCCAGAAACTTTTCAGGAGTGGCTTGCCCCACTTGGGGTAAGCTCTGACCTGGTGTCCCCTGTTAAATCTCTTGGTTTCATACTTGACTCTATATTAAATCTCAAATCTCTCATCTTTTTCAATCATGCTTTTTTCCAGTTGTCTCTTCTTCGAAAGATAAAACCATTTATTTCACCCTCAAACATCTGAGCCACTCTCCAAGCATTAATTCTATCTCGCTTTGTTGGTGGCAACTCTGTTTTTTGGGCCTTCCTGACAATTTTTCGGCTCCACTAAAAGATGTTTAACATTCAGCAGCCTATTTGATCTCTGGTGTTTAGAGGTTTGAGCGTATTCCAGCTAGTTTAATTTCTTATCACTAGCTTTCTAGTCACTTTTGCACTCTACTCAAGAACTGCTACATTACTTATAAGGTTGCGGTCCCTGAGTCTTCCCCCTATCTTGCTTGTCTATCTTTGGAGGTTCTAGAATAAAGAAAAGTGACAATCTGTTTTACCTTGGCAATAACCGCAGAGCCGCAGGCCTTCCCACCAATGGTAATGCACCTGGGGCCTGAAGTTACAGGCCCGAGTGGTAATGGCCCACCGGCGAGGCGGTTATTGCCATTAGTATTCCGGGGTCTGCAGGCTCAAGATACTAGTTTTCCCAAGTTTGCAGCCCCGGAACACTAATGGCTGACAAAACCTTTTCAAGCAGCATTTCTTTTGCCGTTTGAAAAGGTTTCGTCCCAGTACACGTTGGTTCTAGGAACACTAGAAACGTGTACTGCTTCATTAGTACAGAGCAATAGGGTGCCATTTTGAGCCAACTTGTTCCGTACTAATGAATAGGAAAACAATAAAAATAAAAAAGGCCACCTTGGAAAGGGAGAAGGGGCTACGTGTGGCCCCATCTCCCTTTCCAAGGTTGCCTTAAAAAAAAAAAGTGTGCAGAAACGAGCCAATCCATGTTTAGTGTTTCCCGCGGACGCGGCGTGTCGGGTACTAATTCTTGATATCCTATCCCAGATTTGGACATTGCAATGTTTCCTATAAAGACTTCTCAGCTGCTGCCCAGCACACTTGGAATGCTCTTGCCTATGTGATCCGCCTTCTTCCATTTCTTCTGGAGTTTAGAAAGGCTCTTAAGACAAATGTTTTCAGCTCCACTAGCCTAATTTTTAATGTGCATTAAATGATTTGTTTATATTATACAAGTGAAAAAGCCTGTGTACACAGGTTAATGTACGTAAATAAAGACATGTTCAGATTGCAAATATATTATGTGGTGTATTTTAACATAATTCATGTTAATAGAAAAACATTTTTTAATAAAGGTTCTTGCTCCTTTTAAGTGGTGGAGTAGTAAGCTCAAACAAAATCTCACAGAATCCATCGAAAGTTCAACATAGTACATTCGTCCAATTATTGTATCTGCTCCTCATTGTCTTGGATTCCACTTACAGGTTTTGAACTCAAATATATAATGTTGAGGGATGTCAGAGTGGTACAATTCACGTGCAGCAGCATGATTCGAAGTAGACATGAGATCATAAAGAAAGTAAATTGAAGTCAAATAAAGTTTAAAATGTACATGAATAATATTGATATAATACATAACCAGAAATATTACAGTGAATAATTACATAGTACATAAGTACATTCAAAAATGTATATATATTTTGTTAGAGAAATAGTGCTTAATCAAATGATTTTCTGTTTATATGTTTTTTTAAATGTATATATTTTCTTAGTGTATGCAAATTGAAGTATGCTGTTAACGTGTTATCCCGGTCTTGGGCCTTTTCTGCAGCTCTTTGTATGTTATCATTGTTGAAATGAGAACTTGAAGACGTATTGTTGTATGCGTAAGGCAACAGCTCCCTCTAGCGGGGATAATAGGTGAAGTGGGCAGGACAGCTTTGGACAAACATACATCTGGCCCTTTAATATATAGTAGGATTATTGCTTTTTATTAAGCAACACAAATGTTTTAATACTAATTGCAGTATTTTATTATTTGAATATTTTTGCACTTTGTATGTGTACATTGCCTGCTCCCTTTGGATCAGGGTGCGCTATATATACAAAAATGGTAAACTAATCAAAATAAATAAAACTTCCAGTTTAGAAGGAAATGTTTTGTATATTTAGCTTTGATTTTGGGGAATGAGCAATGGCCGGTTGGAGATTGTTAAAACCTGTGCGAGTGAAGCTATGTGGGCAAAAACGGGCTTTGTAATTGGAAACATCCCGGCAAAGTGGGGGTGGGGAGGTGTAACCCCAAAATGAGGGTTTCCTCATTCACTAAAGCCATGGTACAGCTATTGTTCCTGAACCAATCACTGATATAGTTTAACTAGACACAACTTCCAAACAGCACAACTTTTTGTTGCAATACTGTCAAAAGGTTATTTAAGTGGGGTGAAAAGCATAACACGGATGTGTCGCACCCGACGCAGTCAGCATGCGAGGGGCAATGCTATGGCTCTTACTGTATATAAGACTATAGTATAAGGCTAAGCAGAGGTGTATATACATGATTGTGAAAACAAAACTATATTTCTAGGGTAGTTGCTCCAGATGAGAGCAGGAGATATAGCCACTTGTTGAGGATGGGTGTGGCGCCATTTTGGTGTCGCCTATGGAAGATATAACTGAAAGTATATTATACTTGACAGTTTCCCTTTTCTAAGGATGGCTTTGAGGAAGGTCTTTACCGAACAAACTCGCCTGGAAGTGGTGGAATCAGGAGCCATTGAAGCAAATAATTTTCCATAGAAAAGTTGGTGGATGCATGTAGTTACCAGAACAATAAGCCATGGCACAGACAGAGTAGACCAACTAGAGTGGAAGCGCAGGCCTACTGTCTTTATACCTGGCTGGGAAATTGACAGAGAAGATGAGCCTTCAAGTTTTCAATATACTGAAAATGACAATTGAATATGTTCGGATGTGAATTCTACGATTGGGGGGTGGGGTGGAATTTGTGTTCAGTGATTTCTAATCTTGTATATAGTTTATTTTTGTATTACCTTGATGTTTTTAATGTATTGTTGTATTGTTAAAATTGAAAATAAATTTAATTTAAAAAAAAAAGTTGCTAGCTTCTGTCTAAATCCCTGTTATGTAATATCTTAGTCTCAACCTCCTATGTTCACCAGCACCCACACACTTCTACACGATCGTCTAGTGACCCTTGACACCTCGCCAAACCCGTGCACCACCTCGAAAAGAGGCAACCGGTTACACGCACCAAGGAATACATCACTGCACACAGAGCCCATCTCAGCCCTGCCATCAGGTACAGGTAACTCTTAGGCTGCTTTGCTGCAGTAACTGACCTATTAGCATCCTCTGCCTGCCTCCCTCTGCTCCATAGACCCCTGCTCTACGCCCCCGCAACGCTATACTCTTACTTGCAGGCCCTGAAGTGCCAAGAGGTGATGCAAATGACAAGTGCTGCGCTATAACACGACCCAGTAACGTGACATGACAGTGCAGCGGTACAGTGTGCACACAGCTGTTATTGCTGGAGCAGTCCACTTCTTGTTGAGGACATGCCGGGCCCCCTATCACTGTCAGAGTCACTCAGTGTCCTGCAGTAAGGAGAATTACAGCATGTACTGCCCTCTTGGGATGACATTTACCAGAGGCATGTTTACACCGAGACATCTGGAGCAAAGGGGCGGGGCATTTGTATGAGGTCATTTTTAGGGATCGCCCTTTGGGTTATGATACACTATGAACACTTAATGGAAAGCAGTATATGGTATTCGACACTTGGCGGCAGCTACTGTTTAATTGTTCACATCTCTCCTGAAATGATACAGAAAGCCACGTGACGTGAAGTATGCTCATGGACAAACGATGCGCTTTCCGTACCTGGATGACGTGGTCCTCGCTCGTGATTTCTATGGCTTCTTGGCAGTGATCCAGCGCCGTGAACACGGAATTGCACGCCCTGCAAGGAGCAATGGACAGCGGTTACACGCAGCAGATGGCAGCGACTAGGAAACAGAGCTTTTCAAGGAACCATACTACATTGGAAACAGACACGCACGTGCCAACCACTGTGCCATGAGTCCCGGAAGATGAACCCGGGAAGCGTGCCCTTCAGGGCCAATGGAGGCAAGGGGGCTTCCGGCAAGAACCCCCACGTACAGAGAAGCAGGGCAGTTTGTTGACAGCTATAACCTGGCAGGGATCGCTTTGAATGCCAAGGTTTGCGCCTGGCTGATTGATTATATAGTTGCTGTGTGTAGACTTCTTGGCCTCTGTTGCTTTACTGCAGCCGAGTTGGGCTCACGGGTTCAGCGCTGTGTTGTAGTTAGGGAGACCTTTTTCATGGCTCACCAACCAGCATCCCCAAGTGCAAGAGGGCCTGGTCTCATAGGGGCAAATAAAAGGCAAACCCCTTTCAGGAGACCAGTTAGGGAGTAGCTCTCCTCAACCTGTAGTGTCAAGGGTGACGAACCAAGGCAATGGAAGGTTGCAGCAAGAGAGGACTAGTTGAGGCTCAGTGAGAGGCAAATGCATTTCTTTTTGTGCTAATGTGACACAAAACACACATAGTTAAGGCCAACTAACTTTACAGGTGTGCATGGGAATCCACTAGGATAGACAGATGCGACTTGCAGGTTGATGATGCTTTTGGCATCCATGGGCAGCAGATGTATGTATCCCACAAGGGTGGGACCTGGAGTCCACGGGTGCAATGCGACAGCACTCCAACATATCTAAAGTTGACTGGCAAAGAACATCTGGTGGCACATTTGAATTTCTCACAGCCACCGTGGCAACATCAATGCCTGTTATACATATGGAAGAGGTCAAGAATAAAGTTGTGAAAAGTAACCCTGTGGTCCAGTCATTTTCATCTTTTTGGGTGGGTGGGTTGGCCGCTGATGTCACCATTGGCTATAGTCCATCCATCAAATGGACACAAGCCAGGACATTTTATCACTCAACTCTGGTTAGTTTAACATGGAAATAAAATTCCATAAGCAACTTTTAGACAGGCAAAGCATAGAATATTATAGAAATAGGACAAAATGACCGAGGGCAAAAAGTCTGAAGGCCAAACGTCCGACCCCTATTTGTTCGTATATATATGTGGGGGGGGGGTAAAGTTAATACTAATGTATAGGGGTAAGGTGGGGGACAGTGGGGGGTCTCCCCCCACATATATATATGCGAACAAATTGGGGGAAAAAAATACAAACACTTTTGGGACTCAGACTTTTCCATTTGGTAATTTCACGCAGATCCATATTATATTATCAAAGTTTGAAAATACAGTATGTTGGCAAATCTGGAACTGCAAATCAGAAGTTTGTATTTGCATTAGTTACAGATTTCACATTCTGCGCTGGAAGAAAAGGTGGCATGGCTGCAAAGGTGAGGTAACCTCAGTTGGCCGGAATGGAGGGCATTCTTTTTTTTAACAACTTTATTTACGACCGGTTGCAGCAAAATACATACATGTTATAGAAGAAGACAGATACGTAAGCAATGCTAACTGTCCTGGGTTGGGCCCCCTCACCCTTCCCCCCACTTTGGCCAGGTCATCTCCCCCGAGTCTCCTGTCCCCTGCGGCCCCTCTGGCATGGAGGAGGGGGCCTCTACTGCCTTAGGAAGCATCTCGCCAGCTGTGGTTGGAAAGTCAGTGTCAGGAACTAGTTGTATTCCACAATAGGGGCCCAGCAGTCTGTGAAGCGGTGTAGCACCCCGTCTTTCGCTGCCGTGACTTTTTCGGCCACTAAGATCTCCCAAACCTTGATCCACCATAGGGGCAGGAGGGGGCCCTTCTGTGTTTTCCATTTGCGGGCTAAGGTTATCTTTGCCGCCAGGAGCAGCTGTGAGAGTAATTTAGCGATAGTTCCCGCCTTTGAGTAGCACTCCGACATGCCACTCCCAGCAGGATCACCCCTGGGTTCACTGGCAATTAGCATCAAGTTATTTCTTCAATGGTTTGTAGCGCCTCCTCCCAGAAAGTCAGTGCCTTTGGACACTCCTACCACATGTGGAAGAAGGGCCCGCGGGCGCCTGCCTCCAGCAGGTCGGGTCCAGGGACCTCTGGAAATGGTGCAGACGCTCCGGGGGATAGTACCACTGGTGGAGGAGTTTGAGTACACATTTCTTATTGGTAATGCATCTGAAGGGGGAGTTGTTTCTAGTCCAAATGTCCACCCATGTTAATCGTCTATCGAGTGCGCTAGATTGGCTTCAATGTATGTGGGCCTAGCTGTCAGCATGTTGTCTTGTAATAATTTATAGAGCTTGGTGATCAGCCATGGCTCAGGCGCTCCTTTAGTGCGTGTTCTATGGAGTGGAGCTCCCTCGTGACCCCTTGTCTAACAGCTGGCTGAGGGATCCAGAGTCGGATTTGGGCATATGTGAACCTATCCATCTCCGCTAAGGAAAAATGGCTCTTGCAATCCTCGAAGGTAAGCGGGGCGCCATTCTCAAACAGCTGAGAGAGAGAGTTCGGAGACCCCGCAGGCCCAATCCCCAAAGTTTGCTATTTCCATGCCTGGGGAAAAGTCTGGGTTCTGGAGGACTGGGAGAAACCAGCCTGGTCCTTTGGGGAGCTTCTTTTTTGGTAGTGCCCAGACCCGAGATTTCAGGGTGGCTCTGGCAGAGGTTAAAATTGCCGGCCAGAGGCGGCGTGTCCTGCCCGATATGTGTAGCAGGGAGCTTAGCGGGGGGAGCTCTTGGCTGGTTCGATGCGTGTCCACCTTGGGGGGTTTGCACTCTTGACAAAGGCAAAGTTCATTAGTTGGGCTTATATGTAGTAATTATGGAGATTGGGTAGCCGCATCCCTCCCCATTTAGCCACTCCGGTCATTACCTTTAGCGGGATCCTGGCTCTGCCCCCTTTCCATATGAACTAAGATAGTTGCTTCTGTAACTGCATGAGGGGTTGTTTGGGGAGTTGGACAGGTATCGTCAAGCACAGGTACAGGAATCTGGGCAAAAGGTTCATTTTACATGCTGCGACTCTTCCCAACAAAGAGAGTTCCTGGCCCTCCCATCCCTTGAACTAAGCCTCCAGTTCCTTGAACAGGGCGGGAAAGTTTGCTGCATATAGTTGGTTTGGGTTCGCTACAATGTGTACCCCCAGGTACAATGAAGACGTGGTGCTCCATGTCAATGGGCAAGTTACTCAGAGGTTATTTATAAGTTAGTTGGTGAGGTTTATCCCCAGCGCCTCTTACTTGGTGAAATTGACCGCAAAGCCTGCTACCTGTTCAAATGCTTCCAGCTCAGCCAAGGTAGCTGGGAGGGAAGTTTGGCTGTTTGCAAGAGAGAGCATCATGCCATCTGATTATAGAGATATCTTAAATTGTTCCCCCTATAGTTCCATCCCTGTTATATTGTAATTTGTGTGGATTCTCTGTGCGAATGGGTCCATCACGAGGGCGAAGAGTAACAGGGAGAGCGGGCAGCCCTGCCTCGTCCCGCCAGAGAGTGGAATCAGGGCCTAAAGCTTTTGGTTCAATCTTAGAGACGTTTTCGGAGCTTGGTAGTTGGCCAGTAGCATCTTGCGGAATATTGGGCCAAACTGGGAGGCTTCCAGGGAGAGCCGCATGAAGGCCCAGTCTATTAGATCAAAGGCTTTTGTAGCGTCCAGGGTTAATACTGCTAGTTCTTGTTGTTCTTGGGTTGCAACTTCAATGAGCTTGAGGGCCCGCTGAATGTTGTCCCCCGTACTCTCCCCCTGATGAAGCCTGTCTGGTCCAGATTGATGATGGTTGGAAGCACTGTCGCCACTCTGTTCACCAGCACTTTGGAGTAGATGTTTGCATCTACGTTGAGTAGCAAAATGGGCTGTACGAGGACCAGTCTTTTGGGTCTTTTCCAGGCTTCACAAGCATTATCGTGGTGGACTCATGTAATGCCGGGGTTATGGTGCATGTTTCGCGAAAGGAGTTGAAGAGTTCCGTTAGCGGACCCAAGAGGAAGCGTCTGAAGAATGTGAAGAATTTGGTCGGGAAGCCATTGGGGCCTGGAGCTCTTGGTTTCAGGGCTTTGATCATGGCTTCTACCTCTCTGGCTGTGATCAGGAGATCCAGGGTGGTCCTATCTGCTACTGAGATGTGGGGGAGCTTGGCCTGTCCTACGTAATGCTCCTGTTGCATTGGTAGCCGAGGTGAGGCCGTCATTGTTTTGGTAAGCTGGGTTGTTGCTAGCTGCAGCTTTGCCTCTTCCCCGTACAGGGTTGCGCTCTCGGGGTCCCTTAAGGCTGTGATGAGATTTTACCTTCGTGCTTTCGCACGGTTGCTGACAAAAAACGTGTTGGCTTTGTTGCCATTTGCGTAGTAGCTTTGCTTTGTTCTGATCAGGCCCTGGGCTGTATCTTCCACGTAGTGTGCCTCTAATTTGGTGCAGGCAATTTGAAGGAATTTGGCTGCTTTAGGCGGCCACCCTTTCCTGAGGTTATTCTCAGCTGCCCGATTTTCCCCTCCAGCTGTTCTTTCATCTTGCTATGCTGTTTCCTATATGCCACTGCTTGGGCGATCAGTTCCCCTTTGACCACCGCTTGCATGGCGTCCCATCTAGTCGCTGTGGAGGTGAGATCCGGCGGGTTCTCCTTAAAATAGTTGTGAATAGCTGCGGTTATGGCATCTCATACCACCATGTCGTGTAGCATTGGCTCATAGAGGGACCACTGGGGTCTTGTTGGGGGGATCAGGATCAAAGACTCGAGCTGTTAAGATTATCAGAGCATGAACGGAGAGAACCTTTGTGCCTATTTCCACCTCATAAGTAAAGGAAAGTAGTTGTGGGCTGGCCAGGAGCATATCAATCCACGCGGAGGTGCGGTGGACGTGAGAGAAGAACGAGAAGTCTATAGCTTCAGGATGAAGGACCCTCCATCTATCTATGACCCCTAAAGACCTGCGTAGGTGGCATAGGTTCAGGGCATTCTTGAAGTCTTTGTGTGAGGGCTGATTGGACTTGCCCATTAAAGGGTTTGGGACCCCGCTAAACCACCTGGTCTTCGAAGAAGGGGAGAATCGTCGATTCCTGCTCTGTGAAGAATGTTTCCTGTCCCTCGTTTGGAGCGTAGACTGAGATTAGGGTGTGCCAATTGGCCAAATAGCTCCCTTTTCACCACACTGTATCTTCCCCCGGGGCTCTGCAGGACCTCTTGTTCCCTAAATGATGTGCCTTTTGCTTATAGGATCGCTGTGCCACCTCTCTTGTTATCTCCAGATGCCAGATATTGTTTCGGGAAGGCTCTGTCTCGCAGTCGTGGGAAGTCTGTTGAAAGCAGGTGCATCTCCTGGAGGAAAACCATTGAGTTGTGAAGGTACCTTAGGTGCCGTTTCTATGAGGCGTTTAGGCCCCCGGCATTCAATGAAACATCACACAGTTTCAGGTGCGGTGGTGGAGCCTACTGTAGCCTCCCCTTAGCTATCAGAGGGGTCGGGTAGAGGGGTGGTCAGCGGGTTTCTGCCTTCTATGACTGTGATGCATGTCCATTTCTGCCGCAACCAGGGTTTTAACTTTTTCAGTCTGGTCTCGAACATGACTCGGGAACGAAAAGAACCAACAGCCAACAAAAACGAAAACAGAGTCAAACTGGGCCCATGGGTCCTTGGGCCAGAGTGTGTATCCTTACACTCGGCTGGGGCATATCGTGGAACGCCCCAGCCTCGAGGATGAGTTCTGGCACGGAGAACAGGTTACTTTGTACTGATTCCCTCGTCATGGAAGGCTTGCCTCCAGAGGTGGCGAGGGGGCTATACCTGCTTTAACTGGCTTGGTGGCTTCCCTCCTTTGGGTCTCTTCATCCTAATGTTTTGCTGCAATTTCGAGGTCGCTTCCCGTTCCCACTCATGAAACGCGCTCATTAAGTCTTCATCTGGTGTCGCGTTCCCCCTCCCCCAGAATACCTCCTGCCTCCTTCAGCAAGTTAATTATACATGATTGGCCTTCAAATGAGAACTGGAGAGATGCTGGGAAGAGCCAACGGTACTTACTTATCTAGTCTTGGAGGAAGGTTGCTAGGGGCTTGAGAGCTCTGCGCCTCTGGAATGTGGTGGCTGCTAGGTCCTGAAAGATTTGCAGTGAGGACCCTTGATAAGTTAAGTCCCCCTGGCTGCGACTTGCAGTCATGATTCCTTGCTTCGTAGAAAAGAAATGGACCTGCGTGATCACTTCCAGCAAAACCGCTGCTGGGGAGCCCCTTCGATTCCGCAGTCTGTGGGTGCTGTCCAGTAAGATTGGGACTTGTCGGAGTCAGGGAGGAGGATTTGGAAGAGGTCGCTGATGTAGGCCGGCAGGGCCTGGTACGGGATTGAAGCTGGAACACCTCTGATTCGAATGTTATTCTTGCGGGCCCTGTTCTCTAAGTCCTGGTCCTCCGTTTCACTGACTCTGTGCTCCACTTCTTCCATTTGGTTATCCAGCCCTTCTATCTTAGTCACACGTCCGTCATGCAGCTCCAGAATTCCAACTTGATGTCTGCTAACAGGGCCTGTATGTCGTCCTTCATGGCCCATTGGCCCAGGGATCTCTCTGGTGATAGGGCTTGGGCGCCCCACGAGCATGCTGGCAATATCCACTGATTTTGAGAGCTTCTGTTTGGCCATCCTGGTTAGAGAGGTTGAGGCTGAGCAAGGGTGATGCGGTTAGGTTTTCTATGGGCTTCTGACCAGTGCCTGAGTGTGCCTAGGACTCCCACGGCCTCCGGAGTTGTGTGCCTGCCCTGCTATTCCTTTTGGCTCTGTCTTTTGGCTTGGGGCTCTTGTGTTCCTGGTCCTGCTTGTAGTCCTGGTCCTGCTTGGGGTTTGTGGCCCTGGTGTTCCTGGTAAACTGGGGTTGGGATGCCTCACATTCCCCCTACCTGCTTGCCGTGTCCAGTTAGCGCGGGTCTCGTTGATGCAGAGGGGGGTAGCGAGGGAAAAGGAGGAAGAGGGGGGTCAGTGTGGGGGGTGGGGCAAGGCCCCCCTACTCGACTACTCCACTGTTCTCGTGCAGGCCATGGGGGGAGATCCCCCAGCATGGGGTGGCTTATGGTGGCCCCCCAATGTCTCCTTTGGTGCAGCCTTGGAACGTTAGTTGCGAGATTGGCACGGCTGAGCCGTGTAGCGCTCCCTCCATGCCGTGCATTCGAGGTTCAGGCCTGCTTTTGGGCAGGAGCTCCTCATATGCTGGACTGCAGGGTAGCCTGTGTGGGCTACCCTGTGGCAGGTGGGGTGAACACGCTGGGGATGCTGCTGGGGATGCCTTGTGCGGTGCTGTTGCACACTGGGTTGCGGTGGCCCCCTTGGGCCCGCAGAGGCTGTCACCTTGTTATCTTCCTGGATGGTTGTTGGAGGCTCGCCTGCTTGCCCACAGAGCCCCTCTGCTCACATTGGGCTGCTATGGCTGGGCCGCGGCTCTACTCCCACGGCCACAGTCTTGTGCGCCCCACTTGTTGCTTTCTGGATATAAGAGATACGCTTTTAGTTGTGCGAGCAGGGGGTCCTGTTCTATCTTCCTGTGGGCCTTTTCGCAGCCTACTGGGCGGCGGAAGGAGAAACGCTCGCAGCTGATGTTGAGGCTCTCCTCTGTCATGTAGGAGCCCTTGCCGGCTGCTTCTGTGTGACAGCCGTATTTTTTGCTGGCTTGTTGCTGGGAGCTACCTGCTCCCCCGCTCCGTCCTCAGGCCCCGGTGGGCCACCGCCCACCAGTAGATCCTTGCCTTTGTATGTTGCGCGGCACTGGCCAGGTTCACCCTCAGCACCCCGCAGATGGAGTGCGTGCATCGCTGCGTGGGCTCAGTCGCTGCTTCCTTGCTAGCTGGATGAGGTGTCCAGACTGCCCCCGAAGGTGATCCAATGTTGCCCCGGGTGGGTGGGGGGGGTGTCACAGCAATGGAGCAGCCAGCTCCTCCACTCTCCCTGTCAGCGTTCCCTGGAAGCCGCCATTTCTAGTCATCAGGGGGTTAGCTGGTGCTTCCCCTCACCTCAGAGTTTTCGGGGTCTGAAGCTCTCCGATTTCACCCCTCTTTCCGTCTACCAGCTCCAGGACCGTTCCCCCACCAGCCCTCTGTCTCTGCTCCTTTTGTGCCAGCTTATTTCGGGCACATTTCAGCGAGAACTCAGGCGTCCCACTGATGCTTTAAAAAAGACGACTACATTAACAGTGCTTCAAACCACGCCCCCCCAATGGAGGGCATTCTTAAAGACCTTTCCTGGCTTTTCTAGGCGGACGACACCCCTGGTACGCACATCATACTTCTGTGGCACAAAGTAGGAAATACATGTAAACTCCAGGCCATTCTGCCCATAGGTGTAATGGCTCCTAAACTTCATTGGAATACTTCTGAGGAATGCAGCAAACTACACAACACACACCACAAACAATCTGCAACATCCAACAACACTCTTTTACCTCTCGGAAGAATAACACTTCCTAGCCTTTGCGCACCTCTTTTCTTCCCTGACGCCTGTGGAACTCCAAAAGGGGGACAGTGCTTACCAAGTGACTATCAGGTGAGAGGCAGTGGTATCCCACCTAGGGTACTTCCCCAGAGCTTTTGGGGATCTGATGAATGAAGTGGCTGTATGTGCCTCCACCTAATCCTTACACTGTGAGTTGAGGAAACCCAGGAATCATTAAACAGGTACATGCAAAGGTAAGAATTCCTTCAATGCTGGTGAGACATACAGTAGTAGCAAAGGACGCACACACTATATTCCTTGTAAGTCACATTCCACGGGTAACTCAATGCAGACTAAATACGTTCAAACATACATCAATACACTGTTTATTTCTAAAATCCTTCCCACGGTCTGCATGCTTTGGTGACCCTGCTTAACCTCTCAATATTGTTCTTCAGTGGCAGGGCTGGGCAGCACAATAAGAGGAAGGGCCCCAAGCTACAAGTTAGAGGAGCAACTACAACAGTGACTCCATAAAGATCACTGTGCTGCAGCTGTGGAATTATCCAGGGAACATGGGGAAAGGTAATGAAGGTCAATATAGTAAATAGACACAGCTAGACTCTATATCAAGGGAACAAAAGAATATATCACTTGGAACGTTCTTACCTGAGTCGTTCTTTGACACCCTTCTTTCAATGTGTGGCAGCAATATTGGACAGCAGGTCATAGTGCTTTCTTTTTTTGGCCTGCGGTTCTAGGGTCCTCCTCTTTTCTGGGTACTCTCTTCACAGGTTCGGGTCTCTCCGTAAGTCTTATTCTGCTAGGGAGTTGCACTTTCTGTAGTTCTTCTAGGTCTTCTGAGTGCTTCGTACTCTGCTCTTGAAAATGATCGTCCCTCCTGAACCCTGCCTGCTTATTTGGCTCTTAGTAGGATCTTAGGTCTTGACCGGTGGTTCCCACCCACGGGGAAAAGCATTGGTCTGACTCCCGATTTATGGAGTTTATTGTGAGATGAAATCTAAGATTCATGGCAACTGCACTTATGGCCGAAGGTCCGGGGATATTGAGAGACTTTTACCTTCTTCATGAGGCTCAGAGCTGCATTCTTCCTGAATTGTGGTGTCCGGCCTCTCTGCTTTTTGGGTTTTGGTGCTGGCGGTGGTGTAAAGCACCACCATTACCCTGCAAACACTGCTACTGAGATAAAAGAAACAGATGGTATTTTGGAATACGGTTTCTGGCTGGCATGGCAACTGGCAATGCTTGGATGCAATGACCAATGCACAATATGTTACTTTTAAATGGCCTCCGACCATTTAAACCAATGATTGTGGGTGTTTAATACATTTTACCAAAGGGGAGGAATGTTTTAAGTTACATATTCTAATGAATTAAATCGGTGTGGCAGGGCTAGTAAGCAATCCACAAGTGTTGCAATGAGCAACACAGGGGCAGCAATTGTGAAACTGACACATACCCATGATTATAATTCAGACATTCTGGTTCCAGGTTATGATTTAGCTAATTGACTGTGTCCCTCCACATCAGTTTTGATGTGTGCGATATTGCTCTTTACTCATTTGATTTGGCCCTGGTCAAGCTTTTTTGGTCAAATGAGGAAGCCTGGATAAGAACCTAAATGTTCTTGTTCTAATGTTTGCTGATAGGCGGAATGTGTCATCTTTTCCTCATCTCACCAAACTTTTTGAATGAATTTAGGACATCATACTGGTGGTCAGCTTACTTATAAGTGATCCGAATTTCGGAAGGTAAGGAAACTGGAGTACAGGGAGGTAATGTGCTGTGCTAAACATTTTGAAAGCCGTGGTTAGAATCCACATTATCTAGTTTGGAAGTCTGCATCTTTGCCTCTAAACCACATTAATCCTGTCTTGTCTAATGTTTTGGTTTAATATTTTTGTTCTCTTTGTGGCGGTCTTTCATATAAGCACGCCCACATTAATCAGATAAGCAAACAGGAAACAAGGGAGACCAAACAACTTACCCAAGGTGACAAATGTTTGGTCATTTTGAAAATCTGTGATAAAAAAATCAAATCTTCTGGTTCCAAAGTTTGCTCTTATCTACTAACCTGTACTCTTCCTCTCTTCCCTCTCCCACCCTCATGTATTTTCATCTCTGACTTCATCTCTTCTCATATGGTTTGGAGGGATGGTGGAGATGTGGCTGTAGGAGTATTGCTGGAACGAGGAGTATTGCTGGAACGTGGCAATATGGCTGGACACAGTGGGGTTGGATGAAGGATGGGGATGTGCCCAGGAGGCATGAATTGGGTAGGTATGTGCGCATGACGTGGGAGAGTTGGGTGAAAATGTGCCCATGAGAGGCGGGGGGGGCTAAAAAGTGCAGCTATGCCTATGTGGAGTCAATGAGAGCCTGTGGCTGTTTCCAGTTAATCGTGTCCAGATGGCCTGGACTTTGGCCATGTCTCAGACAGCAAAACACACACAGAGACCCACCACTCAGTATTGACTGTGGTTCTATGCCCAAGGCCCTGGGCGCAGGGAACACAGCCACAGGTCACACTAACCATGCCCATTGGACACTGTGCGTGGACTACTCCTTCAGCCAGGCCCGAGGCACCGTAGACATACCTGCAACGTGCACTGGACATGGAAAGTGGCCATTCCTAGTGGACACTGTGGCAGGGACCCCAGCCACTGTGCGCATACCCACAGTGATCACTGGGCATGGATTGGTGCCCAGAGATTACCTTCAGCCACCCCTAGGACTGTGACTCGACTTGAAGTGTCTGCTGGGCATGACCAGTGGCCATGCCCAGCTGCCACTGTTCCTGGGTTATCACCTCAGGGCACGATAGAAAAGCACAGTGAACCTACCTGCAAATTTACTGTCCAGGTTTGGTATCATTCTGTTTAGTGTATTTTGCACTGCACTTCCGCAAAATGTCCTGGGAAATGCGCTATTTTGATAATACAGGCTCCAACCACGCTGCGCAGACCTACATACACCTTTTCAAATTTAATCAGAGTGCTCCAAGTATGTTTATCGAACATTTAATGGAGTTCCATCATCAGGGAACAACGTTAAAAGTGGAATACTTTATTTGGGGCCCACTCTTCGAGCTCTGCCCCACTACACCAAGGGCCTCATTACGAGTTTGGAGGCTTCCTCTCCAAACTCGGGTCCGGGTCCGTGGTCCCTGAATGAAGAAATACCGGGCCATTCCGACTTTGGAGGGTCAGTATTTTCCCATTCAGGGAACCCAGACCCGGACCTTCCCCATCCCATTCGAGCTCCCATAGGGCTCAATGGGAATGGGGAGGGAGCTAACAACTGGCCCGTTAATAATGGGCCCGTTGTTAGCTCCCTGGTCCCCTCGCGGGACCCACAATGGACGTCTGGTCTGACCAAACATCCAGAGCGGGTCCCGCAAGGGAACCTCGTAATAGGGCAGAATGGGTTTAATGTCGCCGACACCTTTACCGGCGCCGTTAAACCCATTCTGCCTGGGTCGTAATGAGGCCCCAAGTCTTGCATGAAGCCCCACGAACGTTTAAGTAGGTTGCATATGTATTTCTCAACGTTTCATGTAATTCCAGTCACAGTGTCCAAAGTTATAAGCCTCCCTATATTTTCGTAAAGTTTAAAGTCACTGTGAGTTTTCCCTTGGAGGCAAGAGTGTGCATAGCCCACTCCCCCGCTCCTGCTTGGGTCTCAGACCTGGCTTTATGTGCACAAATCCCATTGCCAAATTTCAGTTTTATTTTCTTAGAAATGGAAAATACCACTCAACTGGGACAAGTCATTGGCTTAACAAGGGCCAGGACTTGCCCTGGGCTGCTATATACGCATATACAGTTTTGTCAGCACACCATTTAAGATGGCAGCCAGGCACTCATTGTTCAATGTAGCTTCACCAAATAATGTTTGTAGATTCTTATCAGTTACGTCTGCGGCTCCCAAATATATCTACATTTTTTGCTGAACTTTCTTTTAATAGAAAGCTCTGGGTGGATTTTCACCAAACTGTGTTTAGTGCAATCCATCCATTCCATAAGATAGTTTATTTTAGAAACGGACATTGTGTACGGGGAGCGCTGTTGCGCGCATCAAAAATGGCCGCCTGAGTGGAGAGCTCTGGCTCGATAGAAATTCTTTGCCCAATAAATCCTGCCAGAGCCAACGCTAAAAAACGGATACTGTAAAATATAGCTGCGGAGGGTCCACGGAACAAGCCCTGAAAAGACAGGACACGTGCACCGCGAGAGAACAGAGATATACTGCCTGACATCTGCAGTGGCTGGGAGGCTGCGGTGCAGCCGCCTGCCGCCTCCACATGTCACCCACGCCGAGGAGTCAAGGACTGCAGGCAGGCCGACTGGGGGGAGGGGCATCACACCCGTAGCAAGGCCCTGCCGAGCGCAGATAACACACTGTGTCACTGCCCTCCCCCGTGGTAAAAACTGATAACAGCCAACCCCTTACAAGTGGGGGGAGGCTGTGGGAACCGCGGCAGACAGCTGAACATTTTAGATCAGTGAAGCAGCGTTGGAGAAGGTGGCTCTGTGGTGTGGGATGGCGGTGGCGCTTCACTCCTATTGGGGACGCGACCGGATGCACGGCGGACATCCAGGGGGCCTGGCATCCCCAGCCCCAGACGGCCACATGCGTGACCGTTCCAGGAGACCTGCTGCACCCCAACGGCGGCTGTGCAACAGAGACAAGCCTGGAGAGGAGGCCCACGGGGGAAACGGACACCACCCCCCACGCCAAGTAAGTGGAATGCAGCGGGGGGAGCCACTACCAGAGTAAATATATCCTGGGCACTGCTCGACGTGGGATCGTGGAGGGGGGCAGCTGGGAAGCTCCTGGGCCGTGGAAGTAACTAAGGACAATTAGAGCACCTGAGCCCCAGTGGAATCGGGGAAGAACTGCATCTACACCGCTGCCGCAACCCAGACATAAACTCATGAGCTGGTTGCAACTTTCAGCCAATGCTACACATCCGTTGCAGTGAAGGGGATCAGGGTGTCCCCCCCTGTACATTGGGTCAACCAACAGGCCCCAGGGGGTCGTGGGAGTCCCTTTGCAGCGGCCCGGTGGTGAGGTGGGGTCAACCGCTATTCAACTTGCAATACATCCTGAACCGGTTGGGGATGGTGGGCAGCAACGCCGCCCCCCCTGTATTTACCTAACTCTCCTACTGGGCACCAGCATATTGGACATAAATACGTGGGAGAACATAGTCCACCCTTAAAGCGATAGCTGTGACACATGGGCCGCACCGAGAAAAAGGGCCCAGGAGGGGAAAAGACCGGCCCAATGGACTCCTTTGCAAGTTCCCAGCCCCATGCTGCGGCCAGGGGGGATGCCACGAACATCTGAGACTGATCCTTTAGACCGCTTGCCAACAATAGTACAAAACGGATTCCTGCCGGTTAAAGTCAAGCTGGATGACATAGTGGAGACAATCGGATCCTTGAAAGCGTGGGTAGAAAAGGAAAGTACGCGCATTACGGAAGCAGAGAACAGAATAAGCTCAAATGAAGACACGATCTCGCAGCATAGCCGTGATATAGCCCAACTCAAAGCAGAATTACGCAAAACTCTGAGCAAGTGCGAGGATCTTGAATCTAGATCGCAAAGAAATAACATCTGAATAGTTGGGGTCTCGGAAACGTTTGGCAAGGGCTCCATGGAGAGACAGGTGGAAAACTTGTTAAGCACTGTTTTGGGGGCGGAATCTCTCTCGGACCACTTTCTCGTTGAGAGAGCCCACCGCACCCTTGCACCCCCTCCGAAGCCAGGGGCTCCACCCCGCACCATAATAGCACGTCACCTCAATTATAGAGACAGAGACACAATATTCCGCCTGTCTAGAGAAAAAGAATTGCTGCAATACAGGGAAAATAGAATACACATATACCCGGACTTCTCAGAAAACATACAAACACAGAGGAGATTTTACGAGTTGGTCAAGAAACAGCTACGGATGCGCAACATGCCCTATGCTCTAATCTTTCCTGCAAAAATGAGAATCCAACATGGAGGAAGAGCCCTCTTCTTCGAGAACCGTGCGGAAGCCATGGCATATGTGAAGGTCTCCATCCCGCTTCCTCCCAGGGACCGGGGGGAGATCAAAATGCGAGACCAAGGCCAGGTGAAGAGAGAAGGGACCCTGCAGACTGATGAAGGAACACCATCCTCACAGCGTGACAATGGTGAAGAAACATTAATAAAGTTGGACTGGACCAAAGTTCATTGTTTGCCGGGCCGTGAAGCCTCCAACAAGGTCGGCCAGATGGCTACAGCGGCTGTCCCTCAGGAAAGGTCCACTAGCTCGGAAAACTGCCCACTGGGCAAGTTATGAGTGTTATTGGGCAACATCGTCAAGTTCGGGGAGATGATGCAGTGGGGGTCAGGACACCAAAGAATGGTTAGCTTTGTTGAGCTATATGGGGAAGGAGGAGGGCGGAATGGGGAAAAGTTTGCAAGTTGGGCCCCCGGATGGTGGAGCGGGGCAACTCAGGTTTTGGGTTTAAAAATAATGTGGTCTCACAGATGCAGTTGCTGCTCCCACCATGTGGATACGAGAACTGGTGCAAACAGTGGTTGGTCATAATACACGTATGGGCAGTGCCACAGATGGGTTGAGAATACCACCGTTATCCTGAAATGTGCGAGGGCTAAATAACCCGATGAAGGCCAGGAAGGTCGGGAACTATGTTACCAGGCACAGCCCTGAGATAGTGATTTTATAAGAAATTCATGCATTGGGAGCTGTAAATATGAATATACTGTCTAAATGGGGGAAGCTGCGATATTACACAGACTACTCGTCTCTGTCCAGGGGAGTTATTATTCTCATACACCCCTCATTGGGGTATCAGACTAAAGGGCACAAGACCCACGGGAAGATATGTTCTTGTATGGGGGAAATAGCGGTAAACAAATGACACTGGATAACACGTATGGCCCCAACATTGAAGACCCAGACCTCTATTTAAATATATATGGAACCCTCAATAAGTTTGATGTGTCGACCATAATATGGGGAGGAGATTTCAACATGGTTCTCGACCCCACATTAGACAGATCCAGCACGAAAATGAGGACGCCCACCAGAATGGCGCTAACATTGGGTCAACTTCTCACACAAATGGCATTGATAGATGCATGGCATACATTACACCTTGATGCCAGGCGATTTACCCATTACTCTTCTTTCTGTCCACGACAGTGAATCACGCATGGATTCTTTTTTTGTACCTCAGGGCCTGTCGGAAGCGCTGCAGAGTTGTGAAATCCTGCCACGCACACTGTCTGATCATTCCCCTGTACTGCTGGTGCTTAGGCTTAGAAACACCCCCAGACCGGCTAGAAGATGGAGAATGACGGGTGGGATACTCATTGACCCAAATGTGGTGGAGTCTCTGTGGGTTGAAATAGCTGAATTTTTTACTAACAATGTTGGGACAGTAGAACGGGTCTCCACGGTTTGGGAAGCCTTCAATGTTTGGGCTAGGGGGGGCACTGATTTCGAAGTCCACTGGTCTCCTAAAAGAAGTAAGAAAGGAGCTAGAGGGGGTAGAAAATATATTAAACAACCTAGAGGGAACCTATAGTCGCACGCATGATAGGGACACCCTCGCTGACATTCACAAACACATAAGAAACTTCGACGATCTGGCCGCTGGAGAAATAGAATATCTGGCAGCCCCTGCCAGAGCACGCAGATATGGTGAGGGGAACGAGGCGGTAGAACATTGGCTAACCTGATTAAACATGAGAGGCAACTACACCCAATCACCAGTATACAAACGACACAAAATGAAGTGGTGACGAGCAAAGAGGGGATAAATGTGGAATTCGTCAAATTTTATCAAACACTTTATGCAAACAGAGATAGGAAAACAAGCGCTGAGATAAAGGCCTATTTGGCGACACTGGAGCTCCCAAAGCTTCCGCTTGAAAATAAAATGGGTCTAGATCAGCCGATCACTGCAGAAGAAATTAATGAGGCGATTAAGGGCCTCTCGTCAGGTAAGGCACCGGGCTCTGATGGGCTAGGGGCCGAATTCTATAAGGAGTTCCGTGCGGAACTAGTGCCCATAATGTTGAACACCTGGGGAGAAGCGCTGGAGGAAAACATACTGCCCCCAACAATGAGAGAAGCCATAATAGCGGTGCTACCCAAGCCCCGACGCCCACCTTGTGATATGTCATCATACAGGCCCCTCTCGCTTATTAATGTTTATGCCAAGATATTCACGAAGGTGTTGGCGAATCGAATGCTCTCCCTAGTTTCCACGTTGGTTCACCCTGACCAAAATGGATTTATCCCCCAAAGATCTACTGCTTTAAACCTTCGTAGACTGTTTAGTGTTATGGCACAGATAGATCCAGCCTGAAGTGCAGTCGCAGTGGCCCTTGACGGCGAGAAGGGGTTCGACCCCGTCTCATGGGTCTATCTCCTCACGGTACTGGAAACATTTGGGGTGGGACCTGGCTTCATCAGATTTGTACGACTGCTATACACCGCCCCCGGGGCCAGAGCGTGCACCAATAGAACCATCTCTGAATTATTCCAACTAGGTAGGGGCACACGGCAGGGATGTCTGTTCTCACCCATATTGTTTGCCTTAACTATAGAGCCCAAGGCAGCGGCCGTCAGATTGAGGCATGGAGACAATGGAATAAACATGAAAGTCTCCACCTAGCTAATTTCACTCTATGCCGATGATATGCTCCTATACGTCCGTGAACCAGAGAAAAACATAGCGCCAATAATGGCTGACATACATGAGTTTGCTGAATACTCGGGGTACACCATAAATAATGCTAAATCGGAAATATTCCCGCTCACCCCCTCTACTAAATGCCCAGCAGTCACCTGCAGACTTAAATGGTTGGAACAACACATCAGATACCTTGGGGTCTTGATATCCAGAAACAGACACACCCTGTACACTGACAATCATGATCAGGCACTACAAACACTGAATACTAAGCTACAGATCTGGAGACCCCTCCCTATATCCCTACACGGCAGGATAGCACTCCTTAAAATGATATCCCTCCCTAAACTACTATATATTTTTTTAAAGGTACCTCTATGGCCTGGCAGGGACTTCTTCACCAAACTACGGTCAATGATAGTGACCTTCCTCTGGAATGGGAAAACGGTCAGAATAGGATGGGAAATAATGACAGAGCCCTACTGCACCGGGGTTATAGCTGCCCCGGACTTCAAGCTTTACTATCTGGTTGCCCAGGCACAGTTTGCGAAGCATTGGTATGAGGATGCCGACGGAGCGCCACACACTTGGGTAGAAACACACACCACATCCCCGACAGACATTAAGTCAGTTATATTCAACTCACGACACAAAGACACATGTGAATATGATCCAGTTAGCTGCACGGTCCGAACCTGGGGCGCAATATTTAAAAGTCTGAAGCTGGAAACACTGTATAAACCAGAGGTCCCCTTGTGGAACTTTCCGGGTATCCCCCCGACATTCGATACAAGTACACAGGAGGCCTGGGATCCCAATATGGAAATGAGGGTGGGTAATATGTTTAGAAATGGTAAATTTGCAACCCTGTAGGACTTCACGAGAGCATTGGGCGGCGGGCCACTCAAAACTCTACAATATTACGGGATGAGAGCTGCGTTTCAGAAAAGGTGGCTGCTTTTCCCTGACAAACCCCCCCCACATCCCTGTTCACAACTCATTACCACAAAGGGGGGGATGGATATCTCTAAATTGTACATATCAGTGCAAACCCATACCCCTACAATGAACCGGGTTAAAGACAAATGGGAAACAGACCTGAAGATGCCCATCCCGGAGGATAAGTGGAATAGATATTGTGCACTTACGAAAAAACTTTCACTATATGCTGGGTTGCGCCTGATCCAATACAAAATCCTAAATAGTCTACACTACACACCGGCTAAATTAGCCAATTTTGTAACGGATTGCACTGGTGAGTGCCCCAAATGCGGGTCCCCACGGGTGGGCTCCTTTCATATGTACTGGGAGTGTCCAGCACGGGTGGGATTCTGGGGAAAGGTGGCCGAGATGCTGACGGAAATTACACAGATATCCCCACAGCTGACTCCTCAAAAATATTTATTCAGAGACATTGGTAAGTGCTCTGAGAAAACCAGAAGATTATTCAACGTCTCATGTGCGGTGGCTAAGAAGTGTATCCTACAGACCTGGAAAAGTTCTACACCTCCAAGCATGGCCACTTTCCTTCGTGAACTGACTTATGTTAATGAATGCGAGTAACAATACGTTTTGACCTATCCCGGTGCAAGTCGACCGAAGGACATATGGGGTCCCTTCTGCATGTATTTGTGTGAAATGCTCTCCGATGATGAAACTTCCATGTAACGATGTATGTAAGAGATGTATTTGATAGATGACTTGAGTATATTATGGGAATGAGGCTGCTGTAGCTGCTGAGACCACTGTTAATCAATATAAAAGAGTTTAAAAAAAAAAGAAATGGACATTGTGTGAGGCTTCCTGTAATTTTGATCCAACTGGACGAAACTTGACAACAATGTCCAAGTAAATTCCGGTTTCGAAGCCGTGTTTTCTGCAGGAAGGTTGCATGCAGTTCAGTGCCTTGCAAAGTTTTTAGTCTCTCAAAACGTGTTCCTTCTATGGGTAGACAACCTTTTCTTAACAACAGAGTGGCAGGCTCGGACTAGCCTATAGGGCAATGCCTGAAGTGACAGCTCATGATTCTAGTATGGGCCAGATTCGTGGCTAGAATGGGTCATTTTCTGCCTAAGTGGGCCAGAAAGTTGCTACACTAGTAGTTTTAACCAATGTTACTAAGCAAATATGCTTTTAAAATGTATTATTTGCAACCTATATTATCAAAACACCCTAATGGCTAGTACTCAAACAGTCTTCTCTGAAAAGTACCAAATTATAATATGTGATTGTTGGCCACTTTTTCAATTGGTGCCTGGGTCGATTTGATGTCCCAGTACGACCCTGCAGAGTCATTATTGTTGCCTCTGGAATATATTCATGTCACACTCCATTTTATATGTCTTTGTATTTACATACATATTTTGATATAATTGAATTAAAAATAGATGATTTTCCAGACATTGTTGATGTGTGGGCACTCTCAGTCATTATGAATGGACGAAGGAGTCAAGAGTTTGGGAAATTTCTCGGTACCAATATCTCGGGCTTCAGAAGCCTAGAGTTCTACTGCAGCCATTGCCCATGTGGTATGTCTTCCCCCATCTACAGGTGCTTGCACACTGTAAGAACCATTGCAGAAATAGGTTCCAGGGACGCAGGTGAGTTGGCGGTATGCGGGCTGCCGGAGATCAGTCCTTTGAGCGAGGTATTGTAGAGGGAGTGGAGGTCCTTGGGAATTAGGCGGGAACCCCTGTGCCAAGGATCAGGAGTCTGGCAAAGGGACATCCGGAACGGTTTGCAGGAAATGCATTCAGGCTCACACTCAAAGTCTTGGAATCTATCAGAAGAGATGGACATTGCCAAATATCAGCAAGGGGCAGTCACTGAGGCCCAACATACAGAATAAAATACACCCACTAGTGATTCTGAGATCGGTTTAGATTGTTGCAATCATGCATACCTTTTACAACGTATAAGATTCCTGCTTTCGGATCAAAAACGGCATCACCCATTCCAATCAGGAACAGGGACTCTACATTCCTAGGAACTGGGAACTATCTACACCGGGCGTCCATGCATGATCATCTCTCCATCAAGGAAAGGTCCCTGGCCTTCCCCCGCTCAATGCTTGCACCTGACCCTTGTCACAAGTGACTCCTGCCTCAATTGGCCCAAGTCACCCGGGAACACTGATCCTATGCCGCGTACCATAACAGCATGACAGGCAATCACCCCCGCTCCCGTCAGCACACTGAAATACGCTTTAGCAACATGGCAGTGCTTTAAGAACATATAATGGGTTACCAGACATTTGGTCGAAAAAATTGGTCGACCAGACAAATGGTCGAACTAATTTGGTCGAAAACCAAATGGTCGAATTTTTTTTTATTTTTATTTTCACCCCTTTTTTTTATTTTTTTGGGGGGGGTTATTTTTTTGCGGGGGTTCCCCAACCCCCTTTTTTTTCTAAAAAACCCTTTTTTTAAAAAACGAAAAACCAAAAAATAAATATATAAATAAAAAAAAATCGACCATTTGGTTTTCGACCAAATTGCGTCGACCAAATGTCATTCGACCAGTTTTCAGTCGACCAAATGACTGGACACCACATATATATAGTTATCTAACTTACTGAGAAGGGATACAAAAGAAGCCACCAGAGGAGAAGGGAAGCAAAGAGTCAAGAGGATGAATAAGAACAGGGAGCATGTGTCTCCACACCAGGATTTATTCTTTGTCATTCTTCAGACAAAGTCTTTTCGCCCCCAATAATTCCCAGGAGGCATGTAGTCAGCACACGATTATCTATCTCAGTGTTTGCAAATGTGGAAAAAGAATATCAATGAGAAAGGGGGCATTAACCAACAGTTATCAAGACAAGGCATTCCTATGAAAATATTCCAACAGTGCAGCATTTCCAAGCAAGCTGACAGCTTTGTATGGTGAAACATCCATTTGAGGCATCAATAGACATATTGGCTCGGGCTTGTGAAGTTAGGGAGGAAGTTTGCTAAGTGGTTATATGGTAGCGCAAATGGTGAACTTAGAGTGGTTTTGTCGAGCAGTTTTGACTGTCTAACTTATTATACAAACACGTTCCTCACGGTGCTGGGCACTTCCCATGGGGCTCGGTCTGCAAGGAGGCCTCATAACCTCAAAACGTGAGGTTATGAGGCTGTCATAGCTATCTATGTTTTATCTGTGGTCCACCACTGAGTGGCCATGTCGCGACCATTGTACCTACTGCGGATCTCCTCAGCAGCTGCATCTGTTTTATAGCAAAAGAGGCATTTAGCCAAACAGAGTACATCGCATAAATACATCTGCCACCTACAAAGCAAATAAGTCCTTAATGACATCCGGCAACATGTTTGTACTTTTAAAAGAAATTGGCAAAGCTTGATTTATTGCGTTTTCTGTACATACCGCAGTTTGAACTGTGAACGCACCTCCCCATGCCCCACCTGGATCAGTTCGTTATAGCAAGCAATCATACTGTTATTTTCCACAAACCTCTGCAAAAACAAAAGCACAATTAGAGTGTCATTTCACTTTTTATTTTTACAATATTACATTATGTTTCTTTTACGTCATATGGCATTCAATTCACAAAACAACATACTTAGAATTCATTAATTTTGCATCATAGTTTTGCATAACTTTTTTTTAAATTGTGTTTTAGTTCATTGAACTTTTCACAGATTTATAGCAAAACATATCAACCAGAATTACAGTTCATAAAATTACAGTTGCATTTAAAAGACATCATAGACATTTTACCATATACAAGAAGAGAACAGAAACAGCACTAAACGAAAATTGAAAACTAAGCAAAAATTATTAAAACAGGGAGCATACTATGCAGCAAACACAGCAAACTTACATGTCGGATAGTTAGATAGTGAACAACCAAAGAGAAATAGCAGGTATATGTATATCCATGGTATATGTATTAACAAAGGACGTGGTACCAGTTGGTCAAGACATCTAATCTCAGATAAGATCAAATCAGCTCTCCCAGCTGAGTGAGACATAGAGACATAACAACCATTCGCATCATCAGTTTGGCGCTAGATATCCAGGTCCGCGAGTAATTTTACCGCCTCGTCAATTTTTTACATGCGGTCATTCACCACCTTCCAAATCTGGGTAATAGCGATAGACCAAGCTATTACTAAACCCAGAGAGGCACCTCAGCCGAAAGATTTCACTTACTATTTATTCCTGATCATATTCAAATTTGTCAAAATATTTATCATATGTTGATCTCATCATCGTGCAACAGTTAAGTACATGTCTAGCAGTTTCAACCTCTGTATTAACTAGACAAAGTCTGCAAGTCCTCCTTTCAGCTGGAATACCAGTCCAGGCACCCCATACCCCTAAGACATTTCATCGATTAAGTCTAATATCCAAGAATATTCTGCGAGTGGCCTGAGAGGGCATCAGTTTCAGACAGTTTTTGGGCATTTTATACGAGAAAGGCATCTTGGCAAATGTACACAAAGAGCTCATAGTAGCCACCTTATCGCTGCTGGCAACCCAATCACACTTCTCTATCGAGTCCTTGAGGGATTTTAACACAGCCCCTTCCCTATATTCCCATTTGGGAGACCATCCAATTCTATCAAAGAGTTGAAGATTTTTCTCCTGGAATTTGTTGAGGGCATCCATTTTGCCTCCCTCCAGACTTCTCGAAGAATGGACAGCAGAGTTTCGGAGCGAGCAAATTTGGTTTTAACATAGAGCTTAACATAACCCAATTAATTCCAACTCTTTAAAATGCACAATATTGAATCATCATAAAGGTGCAACGTAATTCGAACCACTTTCTGGCGCTCTATTATTACAATTGTAACCGATCAGGTTTTAATATGTATTTAACGCAAGTACATTTGAAAAAAAGAAAAAAGACAAAATCTCTAACAACAATAGGACCGACACAATCTGATTTGTCCAAACAATATATCTTAATCCAGTTGTTTCATGTTGTTTTACATGTACCCTTCTTATTAATTGTTTTTCTTGTACTTCTCCCCAATGAGGCATGATTGGAAAAATCAGATCCATTCCTCATTGTTGAGCACAGCTTACTCTCCTACTTATTTTTGCTGACCAACCAAAGCTCTTAATTTCCACTGCTTCAAATTCTTCACCCATTCTTTTCAATCAAAGCTGCCAGTGCCATAGTAACATTCTATCTGCACTTCCAAAGCATTTGCCTGGAATAGTCAAATTGGTTTTCATTGTTTGTCAATTGGTGCTTATGCTATGCATGTTTCTACAGTCAAAGAAAAGAAACTCTCATATTTCGCTATAATGATATTTTTGGATTTGGCAGCATTGTTATTTGCTGGAGCCCAGAAAGGCCTCTTTATTAACAGTAATACATTTCAAAGGGAAATGTCGGAAAGGAGCACCTTAGCTGTCAAATCCATCACTTTATGGAATTCCATACCCAGAGTACACCACACATAGGACGACCACATTGCTTTCAGGAAACTCCTAAATAAATGGCTGTTAACTAAGCCACAAGAAGTAAAATGGCTAGGTTTTGTTCCCTCCTAAACCGAAAATCAACTCACGTGGATCAGACTTCCCAATGCTTCTGTAGAAACATGTCTAGGAACACAAGACTTCCATCAAACTCCAGGCCAATACATCACACAATACAACTGCAAAGCGACTCGACCCTATCGACATCCAAGACCATCCATGCATAGCAATTAGACGTTGTCTGGGATCTGTACAGCTCCACACATGGATTGTATCTGCTCACTAGTGAGTCACAATCGACTTGAGACAACAGGCCTAAGTGCCTAGCTTCAGGAGAACCTCACACCGTCTATAATTACGAAGAGATTAGACCTAATGCTAGTCAGGAACCTACCTCACACCGTCTATAATTATGAACAGATTAGACCTAATGGTAGTCAGGAACCACCCTCACACTGTCTATAATTACGAAGAGATTAGACCTAATGCTAGTCAGGAACCTACATCACACCGTCTATAATTACGAAGAGATTAGACCTAATGCTAGTCAGGAACCACCCTCACACCGTCTATAATTACGAAGAGATTAGACCTAATGCTAGCCAGGAACCTACATCACACCGTCTATAATTACGAAGAGATTAGACCTAATGCTTGTCAGGAGCCTACCTCACACCGTCTATAATTACAAAGAGATTAGACCTAATGGTAGTCAGGAACCACCGGCGTAGCAAGCCCCCTCAAAACAGGGAACTTCCCCTCAACTATTAACTGGCTTTTGACCTGCTCACCATTCCTATTTTCACCTTACATTACGAACCAATTTGGACTCCTCTATGGATACACATACAGCAAGAATTCCCACCACCATTCACCTACACATATTTCTGCACACAGAACACAAGCTCTTCTGATCTGCACTTATCAACATTTCAGCTTTTGCATCTTGATCTCCCTCTTATTCCTTGCCCGTTACCCTTTCTCTTACAGGACCTAGGTTCAAGACACCACCAAACTAACTGTAGTTTTGCTATAAAAGAAATGACAAAACATTGGTGCTTTGGTCAAATACACACCGTTAATACTTATTCAAACCAGTATGAATTAGTTAAAAATAACAAACAGTAAATGCTATAGACTAATCTAAAATATGCAACTCAGATTACCTCCCATAATTCATCTTGGGAACAATTCTCAGCATAAGAAATGCATCATGGACTTTGGGCAGTGCAAAAGATATATTTTGGTCTGAAAAGACTACTTCGTTAAAATAAACAGGGGGTACTGCAGCTGGACTGCATGGAGGAGCTTTTGCTCAACACGAAGATCAATTAGGTGTAACTGAAATCATAAAACCTATCCCTCTTATTGCCATTCAAAATAATCCCAAATGTTTAAAGCGCAGAAATTGCTTGAAAGTGGTATAATTATCCATTTCTCAACAGTGAAAAGGGCCTTATTGCGTGTTTACTGGTTGTATGTTATGGGGTCTGCGACAGAGCTGGGAGAGCCAGAGAATTCATTGGTAGAGCCGAGCCAGTACACAGCCAGGGGTCTGGCTTGGCTCTAAGAGCCAAGCATGAGCCGACCTGCAAAAAGACCATGACACATAGTGTACTGCCTCCCTGATTGATTCCTGCTTCCCTCCCTCACCCCAACAAACATTGATGGCACCCAGCCCCGCAACACATGCGCATGAGATCCTGCCTAACCATCCCCGAGAGCACAAAACCACTACCTGGCATCCTGCCTTCCCACTGCGCACACGACAGAATCCCTACCTGGTGTCCAGCCTCACCTCCCTGCAACACAAAAACAATATCTGGTATCCAAATTTGACACATATGGCACAGTGAGATAATATGATTTGCCCAGGTTCGCACCCTTTAGTAAAAAGGGGAATCCAGGATTTGATACCAGTTTGCACTTTAAACGCATGACCACATATCTTCTCAGCTCATTATGGGACAAATATGTGCTAACGTCGGGATTCAAAAAGCTTTGAAATACGTATATTAAGCAAAAAGTATATGATGGAAACTTTGTTTTCCAATTGTAATCCAATTGTTTTCAATGTAATTAAACCCTAAAAAATCTTCCTCGAGTTTTGCAAGAGTAATTTGAAGACTGACACACACAAAACAGAAAAGAAAAACTGTGTGGCATGGTCACCTGCTTGCAGCCATTGTTTGGCACATGCAAGCCACTTGTCATTATACATGGTCCGAAGAAAAAGCACATCATTCTTGTGCATGTCAAACCAGCAGACCTCATGGAAATAAACTAGGCAGTTTAAAACAGAAGCTATTATGTGACTCACTTTAATTGTCTTGGAAGAAGGCACAGATTCAGTAGTTAAGCACAGCTGTGAATAGTGGATGGATGCTTTCAGGTGTAAATAGGCCTACCCAGATTGCATTACCTAACATTAGCACGGATGAATTTTGACAGGTGATGGTACTCGCTACTCCTGCTGCATTTAAAAGTGGACAGCACAGAGGCCTGTGCTTGCGAGCCACTGCTCTCTGTGACTCCTTGCGAAAGGATGGACTGTTGAGGCAAGAGGGTACACATCAGAGAGATTCTGCCCGACCCTGGTGTTAGTTATGACATTGACCTCCTTAAATGATATGCACAGCCATTTTGTTCTTTAACTTCTTTTTCAAACTTCAACTCTTAACTAACTTCCTTCCTTTTCGCCCACCCTTTCCTCCCACTGCCCACGTGTCCTTCCTCTCCCAATGTCTCATGTTAAAGGGGAAGCATCCCCTTTGTCTTCACAACAGCCCCCCCCCCACTTATCATGATGCTTCATCACTTAGAAGAGTTCAATTAGCCTTGAGGGCTTCTTGGTGACTCGGTGTGGTCTACAGGGCATTCGCCAGTTTCCCCTTGTTTCCTTCCTTCGAGTTCCTATTTATAAGCCGCAGGTGGGCCTCCTCCTTCATTCTCCTGTGCTTTGCCTGGCGGATCCCTAGTCTCTTCTGTCTCCTTGGTTGGCTCCTGTCTCTCCTTCTCTTCTTCTCTGGTATGCAGCTTGCAGGAAAAGGAGGCATTCCGAGTTATGTTTTGTCCTTCTCTAGATGCCATGATCATGGAGCCTTTTGCTTTAACCACTTGGAAGAATTCAGGGTCAGAGCTGGTATCCGTCTTCCTCTGTTGTTTCTGCCGGGAACAGCACTTGTTCAGCAAATGTCCGACTGACATTTTGGGTTATTTTGCTCCTCTCCGTTGATCGGCCCACGGTTTTGCTTTTCTCTTTCGCTCTGTGTCTCACTCTCTGATGTCGGCGTCTTCTTCTTCTGTATCGTCCTCGAATTGTATCAGCCTTGTCCGGGGCTTGTAGCGCATCATTATTTCAGTTGGCATCTTCCCTGTGGCTTAATGTGGGGTGGTCCAGTAACTCCTCAACATTTGGCATAATGCTTGTAGGAATGGCATCTGGTCCACCTTTGCTTTTTGCCCTGTCTTCTTGATGGTGGCCATGAAGCGCTCTACCATTCCATTTGCTTGGGGCCAGAGAGGTGTGGTTTTCTGGTGTGAGAATCCCAGATGTGCTGCAATCTTTCTGAAGTCATATCCTTGGAAGGGGGTCAGTTGTCAGTTTTCACTACATCTCGGACGCCCACAACGCTGTGAAATGCTGTTGACCGCACGTGTTTCACCACTGCGAAAGCATGAGTACTCATTCATGGCCACCTTCTTCCAGTAGTGCATAGAAATCTAGTGCTACTCTTTACCACGGTCCTTTTGGGCGTGGGACCATGCTCATGGGACTCAGGCTCGTGGCAGTCACTGCTCTTTGACATGCAGGGCAATATGTGAGTATGTCCTCGACTATGGTGTAAATCTATGGGAACCATACATGGATTCTGAGTATCTTCTTGGTGTTTGCCAGTCCTCTGTGACCCTTGTGCGCTAGGTTGACCACTGTCTTTCGTAGTGACTTGGGTACTAGCAAACGGCTACCAACGTAGTAGTAGTTCTTCTCCGGTTGTGGTCAGCTCTCTCTGTATCCTGGCCATTCTCTCTATTTCTTTCAAGTCGCTCCCTTTGTCGTACTACAGTTCTGTATTGATGTCTCTCCATTTGTTGAAATTGGTAAGTTGTATTGCGGCTTTGATGGTAGGGTCCGCCTTACTTTTGTCAGTAAACATCGCTATGGTGAGAGTTGTAGGTAATACATTCTCAAATAGGTTTCGGATATAGTGTTCTGCTTCCTTTTCGAAGGTGTCATTTGTCTGATGTACAGGATGTCTTGATAGATAATCCGCTGGGTTTGCCTCCGCCATCGCTTTATTAATTATCCGGAAGTCGTCTTGTAGTCTGATGCCCCATCGTTCAATGCACAAGGGCATCTTAGTTTTGGGATTCCTGAACAGCGACAATAGCACCTGATGGTGCGTGACGAGGGTGAACCTGTGGCCTATGACGTAGTGGTGGAATTTTTCACATGCCAATACCGCTGCAAGGCTCTCCCTTTCTGCTTGTGAATACCCTCCTTCCATAGGGGACAGGCCGTGGCTGGCATAAGCAACCATGCAACACTTGGGGAACTGCGGTGGCGCCCTCTGGGCAAGGATGGCACCTAATCCCACCGTCTCACGTTCACTGTGATTTCCATGTCCCATGTAGGGTCAAATTAGGCCAGCTTCCGGCTGCTCGTTAGCTCTTTCGTGTTGGTCTGAAAGGCTCGGTCACAACCAGCCATCCATGTGAATGTGACGTCCATCTTGCATAGGGATCTCAGCGGGTCGGTAAGCATAGTGTAGCTGGGGAGGTAGCGTGCACAGTATTCGGCCCTGCTCAGGAAAGATCTCAGTTCTGAAACATCCCGGGCCGAGCCAGGGACCCAATGGCTTCTATTTTGTCTGGGTCCACGGTCATTCCTGTGCCTGACAAAACGTGTCAGAAGAAAAGCAGACTGGGCTTGTTGATTTTTCATTTCGACCCTGTAGGATCTAACATACCTGGACCAGAGTGTCGTCATGTTGGTCTTGAGTCATGCCAAACACCAGGATGCCATTGCTGTAGTTGAATGCGGTTACTACAGGTGAGAACAGTCAGCGAATTGTCTCCTGGAATATCTCTGCCGCCAATGATATCCCAAATTTCAGTCATTTATATCTAAAGAGCCCTTCGCGGTTTCGCGAAGTTCGTAATTGGTCTCGAGTCCGGGTGGATAACCAGCTGGTGGAAACCCTGGTTGAGGTCAAGTTTTGAGAACCTAACGACTTGGCTCAGCCGGATGATCATATCTTCAATATTCAGCCCAGGCGCCATTCTCTCTTTATTGCCATGTTTGGTATGCGCATGTCTATGGAGAGGCGCAGGTGACCTATCTTTTAGGACTTTGACTAGCGGCAACACCCATGGCATTAGTCCGGTGACTCTCTCAATTATGTCATTGTCTAGGAGCGACTGGAGTTCTTTGGATACTTGCGCCTGCAGATGAAATCCTACCCTGTGGTGGTGTTGAGGCATTGGTGTCACCATCGGGTCCACATGAAGGGTTATCACTGAGTCTTTGAACATTCTGACCCCTTTAAATAGCACTGGGAACAAGGCCTGGACATGGTCAATTGACATTTTGCTGTGAGTCATGAGGTTCACGTTCTTTCTTCTCGTTGGGAATCCTGAGACCACTTCTGATTGGTCATATCGTATGTCGATGAGTGCTAGGGCTCTTGCTCTTGCTGTGCGGTACCTGAGGAGGCATCGGCCAATGGCTGGGCACTGTATCACATGTATCGTGGTGGGTACCACCTGGTCCTTGTGGTGAAGTTCGCACTGCAACAGACCTGTATAGGGTGGTGGTGATGCTGCTCGCTGCTCCCCACTGAAATATCTTTGCCTGGGATGGTTGTAAGGGATACAGTTCCTTTATTAGCTGGTGTATTGTCTCGCTCATCACATTGATGGTGGCCACCATGTCCATGATAAATTGGTGGTTGAGGTTTCCTATTTGGATGGTTACCCTGTGGGATGTTACATTCTCATCTCCTTCACTGATGAGGTGGGCACACTCTCTGCTGTATCGATCAGTGAGTCCATAGTCGTCTTGTGTGAGCATCTCTTCTCTCTGTTCCGGAACAGGATTTTCAAATGGGTCTCATATGTGGCTCGTGTGGTCCAGTTCCTGAGAATGGCATCTGGTTGTGTATGGTGCAATGATCCTGACCCTCTTGAAACTGCGGGTATGATTGCATGGAGATATCTTCCATCGCTCTCACAAATCTTGCTTGTCCTGTTCGCAGTGGCACCGTCCTTCCCGTTGTCTATCTTGGGTCTGCATACTCAGAGTACATTCTGTTGTTGAAAGCCTGTGGTTGTTCTAGGCATCTGTCAATGTTTTCAGATCCTGGATTCCTGTAGGCTGGAAGGAGTGCTGTTCTTTCTTTACATACTACTTGGAAATGGTTCTCCCAACCACATCTCATACACATCTGTCCCCATGCAGGACATTGTCCTAGGTGCAGGAATTCGAAACCACAACAATAGCATTGTTTGTCCCCTTGGTGTCTCTGGCTTGGGCCAGGTTGGTTGTTTCTTCTGTGGCTCATCTGATTTCTGCTGCCCCCTGATGGTGCCATTTGCATTTCTGCTAGTGTCTCTGATCTCTTCAGGTTCTACATAGCGGCTGCTTGGGCATCAACCCTGTCATACACTCTTGCCAGGTTCATGATCTCTGGGAGAGATAGCAGCTTCTTCAATGTTTTTATTAATAAAGATTGATGATGTACACCCTCCAATAATGCGTAGGCGGATGGCCTCATTGCCTGAAAAGTTTTCAAAGTCACAATGGGTAATTTCTTTCTGAAGTCTGAGCACAAATTCCCCTATCGTCTCGTGTGGGAGTTGCACACATTGGTTAAATGACTATCTTTCATAGTCTCTGTTGGGGAGTACCACTAATATCTTGTTAACTGCTGCTACGAGCATGGGGTTTGTCGTTCTTTCTTGTGTCGGAATTGTCTTTATGATGCTCTTTATATCTTTCGCCACAAGGTTTGTCAATATGTCTGCAACGTTAGGGGAATCTTTATCTCCTACTCCTTAGTTGAAATCCTCAAACTCCTCCTTCCACTCTTCCCATCTGTGGCCCTGGTTTTGCTGTGGTTGTAGTGAAAATGGGCCTGGTTTGCTTAAGAATGTGACTCTCCCCAACATCGATAGTGGGTTGGGGTTTGGGGCTCCTGCCGCCACTGGCGCACCTGCGCCTTCCTGTGCATTGTCCACCATTTTGCTGTCACCCTTGTTGTGTGGACAATGTGTGGTTTTGTTGTGCTACTGCACCCTTCCTCTGCACTTGCTTCCTGTGGTTTGTATGTTGCTGCAGTGTGGGCCCTCAGAGACTGTGGCCATGCCTCTATCTGGGTTGCTTTTGTGTTTTCTTTATTTGTTTGTTGGTGCAGCACGTGCTGCTGCCTCTGGCACCCTAGTCTTTTGCCGGTGTGCCTCCCCCTGGGCTTGCTTGCCCTTATGTGTCCCACTCTCCTTTCAAAATGTGCCTTCCTGCTCTCTTTTCTTCCTCCCCCACCGTGGTACACCTTACTTCAGTGTCTCTGTTGAGGCTGCGTGCTTTCAACGTGGCTCCTCCTCTTCGGATCAGGCTGTCTGCTTGCTACCATAGCCATACCGCCTGCACTTCCTCTGCTGGTCCACACCCACTGCAGAGTAGGTTCTCCTCTTCGCTCTTTGTGCACTGCTGCCACTCCTTCTGCGGGAATCCTCCTCTCCCGCGTCATTACTCGGAATTAAGCAGTGCAGTAAAATGGCAGTAATGCGGTTACTGCCCAAAAAGTGGCACTAACAGAATTACTGTCACTTTTTTACTGCACCGTCAAATTCGTAATGAGGCTCATAGTTCCTGACTGTGTCCGCCTCCATGGCCTGTGCTCTCTCCGTCAGACTCTCATGCTTCCCTGCATAACGGGGTATCAGGCATGGGAATCGGGTAGGTCTCTGGGCTCCCATGCACTTTCCACTTGATTCAGAGAATTTGAATGGATCTGTGCTGTGTGTACAGGTGCACATGGCACCGATCAGTAGTTGCGGCAGCTGTGAAAAACATAATGACAGGCATCACTATTGATCCCTACAGACAGACTATGCCAGTAGGTAATTGTAATTGGTTATTTATAATGCTCTTAATACCCAGAGATTTCTAAGCGCGGACCCGGGGATCGAACCTGTGTTGCTCTGCATCGTCTTGCTTCCAAAGCGAGTGCTTTACCCCTAAGATATCCTCCTGTGTTTCTCCTGGTGCACATAATGTTGGTATCAAGCCAAAGGGCCTTACCCATCTGTGAGCATCAGAATAAAGATCTCACAGAGAGGCTGGTAGCCTTCATGCATGGTGCCCAAAGCTGTGTAGGGAAAGTCTGGTACGAGTTTCACCCCAGGGTTTCCCATCGAGCGGGAAATAGTTGGAGAGTGCTGCGAAAGTGGAAAAAGCATGATAATCCACTTTTCCGTGTGGACACTGTTTTGTTCGTACAATACACAGTGCATTAAAGGAAATATATGCAGGTCTGAGACGCAACACATGACATCAGAGAGTTAGTATAGACTGGTCTATGGTTGCAGATGTCTTTTGGCCAGAAGAAAACACTGAAGTAGAGGATGAAATAATGTACATGGCCAGAGGAAAGGCATTTAGGCGACAAGTACTGTTAGTCATGAGTGTAATATCTCTGTTTTCAGCTTTTATTACTCACTTTTACTAACCCCATCCATCATTTTTGTGATAAATAATCCACCGAGAGTGGACTGGAGATAGTTATTTGGTGCTATTGAGTTTCTTAAACATTTTACATAAAAATACATTCATTTTTTTACATTGAACCATTGAGCACAGAAATGTTCCTGCAGGTAGAATATGTTCTGAATTGAGTATGAGTGAGCTAGAGAGGTGATGATAGATGTTTGGTTGGAGTCACGATAAACACATGTGTCTCCCACAAGTGTTCTTTCTTCTGAAGAGTTTGATGGCAGACCCAGAACAATTCAACCAAGAATGGCCTGGTCCATTCTGATGCAGCATCGTAATAGCTCTCAATGTCACAGAGCCTGGGTTTGAGCTATCACTTAAGACATCAGTAGGCCACACCCCAGAGACTGAAAGACTACAACATTGTGATGCTGATCACCCAGGCATGGGCTGCCTGAGATGGGATTTAGGACTGCTGTAACAATTACTTTTAGACCTTGAAGTATTTGTGGCGTTTCGTTCAATCAAGTGGAGGCTGGTTGTTGGGGATGCCGGAAGCAGGTTCCAGAGCCTTCTGAAAAAATGGTGCTGCTGAATACCTCAACATGATATTTATTTATTTATTTATTTATTTATTTATTTATTTATTTATTTATTTATATAGCGCCGAAGCCCACAGGCATCAGTGAGCATTACATGAAGACAAGGACAACAGAAAAATTACAGGACATTAGGGTAGGATTACTGGTTCTGAGTAGGTTACATTACATGGACATTAGTGTTTATGCAGGTCCTTTATTTGAATAACAGTGTCTTCAGTTTCTTCCTAAAGGATAGGTATTTAGAAGGAGCTTGTTCGACTTAGATGCCGCTTTGGTAGGGAATGCTCGTCCAAACCCATTGGCTTTTTTGGAATGTGTTACTTCCACAAACCCTTGAACCTTGGTTCTTAAGGTGTGGCAAGGTTTGTATGTGGTCACAGATATACTCAGTGGGCTATCCAAAAGACTGTTGTGTCTGATGCAAAGGTCTCTCAAATGAGGGCAAGTAACAGGAAGTAAACAGAGTGGGATATATGAACTCCGATCAATTTGGCAGGAGCTCTTTGTTAACACATTTGTGATGAAATGTCCACTGAGGTCACACTTTCTGGCGCGCTTTTCTCCTTTCACCACCACACTACCGTATTATGCGGTGCAAATGTTATTTATTATTCTTGTGTTATTAAATACAACAAAGGAGCTCAAAACGTGCTCTCCTGTCACATGGGCAGATGAAAATAGACTTTGGGCAAGTTACGCCGAGACCAGAACATAATGCCATGCTCACACTCCCTTTTATTCTCATGCACAGTGATCCGTTACAAGGCCGAGTTCAAAGCACTAATTGAATGGCAGACAGTAGGAGTGATGATGGATGTTGGGCTAATTGGGTGGGGAGGTATGGTTCAGTCCAACCCTACAGCACCTAGTGAGTGGAATATTCCAGAAGGGTACAAGCATGCCAACCAATTGTAGAGGGCAACGTACCAAAGAGCCCTATAGTTTAAGATCCAATTATGACACTGACAATGACTTGCACTAAGGGTGGGCAGAGTTATCCGCCTGACAGAGACCCAATCACTGCCCCATACCCCATAGAAAGTATGCTTAGATGTTCCTCTTTGCCCTATCACAACCCCACATAAGTTTTCTTAGTTTGCCATGTAGTATGACGTCACTGATGATGAGTTTTCACTGTATAATCTTGTTTTCTTGTTTTTTATGTAAATCACTAAGAGTGATACTGTTGGACATCCGTTGATGTCTGTTGCACTCCCTGTTTTAGATCATTGTCATTGAAACAGCCAAGTATTTGCCAACTATCTGAGTTGATTTTATTATTGATGTTTGAGTAACTTCTGCATCTCTATCCATCCTATAGAGTGTTACCTCGTCTTTAAGGACATCCGGGTTCACATACATAATGCTTATATAAACGTATTAAGGTTTTTATCAAAAGTACGCCAACTTTATATACAAATAATATAAAATGATTAAAATCAATGAAATGATTATCAAATACTTTAAAGGGTTTACCAATAATATTTACAAAGCCAAACCCATTCGTGCGTCATCAACGCGTCACCACGACAAAACCCTAACATTCACAGTGTATCTCTTCACAACTCACTTCACCCTCCAACAGGCAGCAGTACACACGCACACTCCCAGACACATTTTTATATAAACTCTATATTAACTTTATATAAAATCATCTCAACATCATATCAAACTACAAAAAACTTTATATCAAGAAATATACATTTGATAAAAATAGATATTATCTGTGATATCAAATTTATATTAAGTTTATATAAAAAACATATCAAAAGGAAGGCAGGACTAAAGCCGGAAGCATGGGGCGTTCCCAACTGTAAAAATGTTTACATAGCAAAAAAGGGGGCCACATTTGCTTTTGTGAATTTTTATGGCACTTGCACCACAAAGTTGCCAAAACCATTGTTACAGAAGAAAGAGAGAGAGGGTAGAGGTTCTAAATTGAGAATATCTGGTTGGCATAGCAACGGGCAATGACATGGCATGAAACTGCCAAATCACTAAAATCTCTTTTTCCAAACTCCTCCGCCGTACTACCCATGAAAAGTCCCATAACAATATTTGCTCCAATCAGCAGCTTTGTAAGAAGGAAGTCGAGTGCCGGGCTTTCCATTTCCCAGCTGTGCAGTGATGTCATATTGGGCTATTTCGGGCTATTTTTGCTGACAGTAGGGTTATTCTTGTGCTACTTTGGACTGCAGGTGTTGTTTGTCCTCCACAGGCTGCCTTTCTGCAGACACCCACCCAGCCCACACCTACTGTCTCACCCTGCACCCCACTCTCTCTATCTCTCTACTGTAAACCACCTCCCCTCCCCCATTATGTGTGCTGGTTGGGTTTTGTTTGGGCTATTTTGGGTTACTTTTGACAAGTCCTCCAGAGGCTGCGTTGTTCTTCATATTTGTTGCCCCAACCAACTACCATCACCCACAACACACTCTCTAAGCTCATCCACTCACCCATCCGTACCCACTCCCAGCCCCTTGCTCTCACCTTACCCCCTCCACTTTCCCCAACCACACAATCCCTATCCTTTCGACCCTACACTCACCCACCCAATCCCACACCCTCTACCTCATCGACCCTAAGCCCACCCTGTCCAACACAACCGACCCACCCTATCCCACCCTCTCTATCCTCACCACCATACCCGCACTCTCCCTAGCCCTGCTGTCTCTACCCCAACACACCCACCCTAACGTGTGCTTTCTAACCCTACCAACCCTACTTCCACTTGTTCTACCTACCCCCACCCTATCCCCACTCTCTCTAACCAACCTTCTGTACCCCATCCATCCAAACCCCACTCTCTCTACCATCACTCACCCTACCCCCACCCTATCTACCACCACCCTTCCACTCCACTCCCACTCTCTCAACCCCCACTGATTGACCCTATCTGCGCTCTCTCAAACCCCCACCTGCTTTCTACCTCCACCCACCCTACCCCCTCTCTCTCTCTAGCCCACCCACCATACCCCACTCTCTCTACCCTCACCCACCAACCCTACTCATGCTCCCTCTACCCCACCCAACCTACCCTGCTCTCTACCCCCATACACCCACCATATGCCCATTCTCTGTACCCCCATACACCCACCCAACCCCAGCTCTCTCTACCCCCACCCACACACCTTACACCCACTCTCTATACCCCCACCCATCCTATCAACCTACAACAGCTCTCTCTAACCCCAACCACCTGACCCCGCTTTCTCCACCCCACCACCCTAACCATGCTCCCTCTACCCCTAACCAACATACCATTACACAAACTAACCCTACCCGTACCGACCCACCCTACCCTGCTCTCCCTATCCCCACCCACCTTTACCCCGCTCTCTCTATCCCCAACCCACCCTATCCCCACTCTATCTACACCCACCCAACCTACAAACACTCTCTCTACTGTAACCCATCCACTCTATCCCTGTTCTGTCCACCCACACCTACCCTACATCCGCAGTCCCTACCGACCCCGCTATCTACCACCACCCACCCTATCCCATGCTCTCCCTACCTTACCCCCACTTTTAGCCCACGCCCACCAGCCTATCCTTGCTCTTTATGCCCTGGCTCACCCACCCTAACCGCTCTCTCTCTAACCCCAGCCATCCTTCCCCCGCTCTCTCTTCCCCTCCCACCCCACCCCTGCTCTCTCTACCCACCCTACTCCTGCCCACCCACCCTACTCCAACCACTCTGCCCTGGACCCCAGTGATCGAAGTGGGCAGGAGCGGTTGGGAGCGGTGCTCCTCTACTTTTTTTAAATAAAGTTTTACCGTTTCTATAAATTTATTTTTAAAAGAAACCGTTTCGGAATGGTTTGGATTTAAAATAAAAGTGTAGGAAGAAGCTGAAACTGTGAACTGCACTGAACGTTCCCTTAAACACCAGGCACGTATGTTTGGGGGTTTTGGCTTACTCGTAGGAGGGGCCCGCCAATGGGATTTGTGGCTAGCTGGGGCAGGCCAGCAGGGAACATAGCTCCACTACTTCTTTTCGTACACTGCTCTACCCCCACCCACCTACCCAAACCATGCTCTCTCTCCACACACCTACCCTATGCCTGTTCTCCCTACCTCATACACCCACCCTACCCCCGCTCTCCACCCCCACACACACACGCCTTACACCCACTCTCTATCCCCCCACCCAACCAATCCCTGCTCTCTCTCTACATCCACCCTTCAACTGCTCTCTCTACCCCAACCACTCTCTCTACCCCAACCACTCGACATCTGCTCTCTCCACCCCCACCCACCCTACCCACACTCCATCTACCCCTAACCAACCTACCACTACCCAAAATACCCCGCTCTCTACCGTAGCTACCCACCCAAACCTGCTCTCTCCACCTCCACCCAGCTTGCCCCCGCTCTCTCTACCACCAACCCATCCTATACACACTCTCTCTACTGCCACCCACCCTATCCCCGTTCTCTCCGCCCACACCCACCCTACACCCCACTCTCTACCGACCTCCGCTATCTACCGCCACCCACCCTATCCCATGCTCTTCCTACCTTAACCCCGCTTTGAACCCACACCCACCCACACTATCCATGCTCTTTCTACCCTGGCCCACCCACCCTACCCCCTCTCTCTACCAACACCCACCCACACTTCCCCGCTCTCTCTTCCCCTCCCACACTTCCCCTTTTCCCTACCCCCACTCACCCTTGCTCTCTTTCCACACACGCACACAACCCTGCTCCCTCTACCCCCACCCACCCTACCCCTGCACTCTCAACACCCACCCACCCTACCCCCGCTCCCTCTACCCCCACCCACCCTACCCCTGCACTCTCAACACCCACCCACCCTACCCCCGCTCCCTCTACCCCCACCCACCCTAGCCCTGCATTCTCAACGTCCACCCACACTACCCTCCTCCCTCGCTTTATTTCTTACCCTCTGCTCACACTCAACCTTTTTCGCTTATATTTCCTCTTACTCATCATCGATGTCACCCTCTCCTCAGTCATTTCCTCCCTTGCCCTATTCTCCTTCCTTCTCTTTTCTCTTGCACACTCACGCCCCTTATTGCACCCTCCTTTGAAACCTGGCACTCTCTTCCTGGCACCCTGATGCCTCTATATGCAAAATACAAATAACAGCAGTAAACGCCAAAACTGTTGGCTTTGCCAATGCTTGTTTTCTATGGCCAGTGCAATACATTTGCTGTCTTTTTAGTAAATTACAGTTTTTTTTCCAATAGTTTCTTAGATTACCACAGGAACCCTGCTCGCGCCTCAGGTGCTCTCGAGAGCTTGACGAGCATGGAACATATATGATCGAAAATGCTCTGGACTAGTCACAACCCACCAGGGACACAAAGTATAACATAACGAGCCAGATGTAGGCGCTGGCCAAGTCACAGCACTGCACTATGACTGCACAGTACTGACCTACGGTCTTCCCTCTGGCGTACGTAATTGTCGTGCACAAGTTCACGCCACACACACCATGAATACTGATTAGCTGTGTGATCAAAAGCGAATGCTGGGTCGGAGGTCTTCATTGGAAAAGGGGACTGGCTTTAATTTTTTAGTAAAGCACTGGCCTTGCGACCCCCTTCATCCATAAAGCGACTGGGGTCGCACCACCACAATGGGTGCATTATGAAACAGGCCCTGGTGGAGCACGTGCTGCTCCGTGCACAGCGGGAGCAGTCTTCCATTAGCCCATTTAACTCTGCAATGGCTTGCTCGTGTCCTTTCAAGGTGATAAATTAGCAGTTCCAAAACATTGGTGCTTATCTATGCAACTCGTAATCCAGTTTGCTGGGTGCCCAATTTCTGCCCTCGTTTACTTTTCCTAATTCGTCAAGATGTTGCCAAATGGAAGGCGCTGTTTGTAACTGGGCGCATGGGGTTGGCTAGAGCGTCACTTCCTGTGTGGCTATAGTTTGGCAGAGCTGATAACAGTGGGTCTCAAGAAGAGTATTGTGGTGTGGTAAACATGTGGTAACTGATTTAGTGCAACACCGTATTCCAACTATGGAGGTACATTGGGGGAAAACCTCCAGCACTTTACTGGAAGGTTTTTCCATCCGAAAAATGGGGGATTCACCACTGGCAGAATTACCGCCAACGGGTGAATCGACCAAACCCATAATGAGGCCCCGTGTCCTACTTCAGGCGGATTCGTTTTTTAACTGCTGCTGAGAAGTACAGTGCGGGCGTTCTCAAAAGAAGTGGTGTCATTTCAGAGTTGTTCAAAAGGGAGACAAATTACTCATGGTCACATATTGTCATTGAATGTTTTTGCAAGTAAAGACTTTTCCAGCCAAATACAGCATCACAGAAGAGTGTGCGCATGAGCAGAACATCCCCGTTATCCCTCCGATATACTGCGATTTGCTTCCGTCCAAGACACATGTATGTTGCATCTAGTTTGCCACGTGCGAAAAGTGGCCCCACAAGACCCATTGGTAATAACAATAATAATCATTGGGGGATTATTCTAAATGGTTAAGAATTGCCATTCCCAACAACACGGGTGCATTATACATACCCTATTAAATCCCGCATGGAGAAGGGGGAGGACCGTTGTCTCCTCTTGGTCTGAAGATCTGCAGAGAAAAAAGAGAACAGGTAAGTCAGGCTTCTGGGGGACCTGGGGCGAGCGAGTGACGCAGCTACAGAGAGAAGACGTCTTCCACCGTCTGTCACTCTATTCGCACTTTGGACAGACATTGCAGATGGAAGGTAGAGATCGAGCAGAACACTTACGAAAAGAAGCCAAGTGAAATAGAGCAGTGGCGGGTGGAAAGGAATGGAGGGAGGGAGAGGGCGAAGCAGAAAAAGAAGGCGAAGCAGTAGCACCCATGCGGGAGGGGGAGGCTGCGAGAGCGGGGGAAAGGGAAGCGGAAACGCTCATTCGTGCACTTTGGGTGCACCTGGAGAGTCTGCATGCCCCACCCCGGCAAGCCACGCTGCCAGCAGGAGCGCAGGACGAGGACGCCTTTACCCCATATCTCCAGCCAGGGACGTGACAACATGTGCGAGGAATTAGGCACACGACACACGTGAAGCTACGTTTCCTTTCCCTCATGGAGCATGTTTATCATTATGAGTTCATTGTTGAGTGGCATGAAATGAACAACATGACTCGAGCGCAAAGGCGATGTTTGCATCTATCTGTATCATAAACCACAAAGAAAACGAGCAAACTTGATCCATAAAATGCTAAGCGACATAATTTGCTTGGGAAAAATGAACCCATTTTGAAGGCTTTTCTGTGACTATGAGACTTGTGATTTTACAGCATCTCTGGTGCAAAATAAACATTTCTAGCAGCATTCTAGGTTTTCATAAAAATAGTGTTTCCTAACCAATGGAGATGCAGGAACTGTTCTTGAAAGGCTCGAGCCTCTAAATAGCCTCATGTCTGAAGCTGTCGGTCACGTAATGTCAGACTTGTCAATACGGGAGAGTTTTGCATCGGGCGCACACATCGAGTTTCAAGGAATTCAATTATAACTTCATACTATTCTCTAAACGAATGTAAGTGCCTACATTGGGAGCCCCCAGTGTTTCGTGTTTGCCCTGCCTAGGTGAATGATCTGAACAGCACTAGTCCCACGCCACAGTTCAGCAACATTATGGATTTACGGGCCGTTCCGCCTGCTTGGCCGTTCCGCCTGCTTGGCCGCGTTCTGCCTGGCATCGTGGGAAATGGTGCAAAATCAAAATCAAGTTTACACCGATTGGGTTGTACATCTAATATTCGCACTTTTTTGGCCGCACCAATGAAGGGAGTACCCATTTGATTTCAATGTGACTGTTCATATAAATGAATCAGAGTGAATAGTGTGATGACTTGTGAACCTTATGCAGCCAGTGTATTTCTGTGCACACAGTTTCTGTTTAATTGCAAAATAAAGGGGGAACTCTAGCCAATATCACCGTAGCTGGCAGTGCCAATCTATCAGCAAACAGAGAGCCATCATCGTCCTGGTGACACCCCTGAAAGAACCACATTCAGAAATCTGAACCGACCCCAGTCTATTATGTGCCCTGGAGGGACGGTCCAGACAATTATGGGTGCTTTGCTTTGTGGGGGAGACAGGAAGAACAGTACTGCCATAACCTCTCTCGGGAGGATAGCCCAGGCACAACGCGCTCGCCTTGGAAGCTAGACGACAAGAACAACACAGGTTCGATCCCCGGGTCTGCGCTTAGAAACCTCTGGGTATTAGGCGTGTTATAAATAACCAATTACAACCCCCACTCCAGAGCCCAAATCTGAGGAAATGGAAAACGTGAAGATAGCGGAAGGCACTTAGACAAAGCATTTAGATGTGGCTCTGACCGTTTGACACAATAGAGGCCAAAGTGTCCTCACCGGATGGAAAAGAAAATCCATCCCAACACAGACTCTGCCTGCCCCTGAGCTAGTCAACTGAAAGGCTGGCACTAGTCTCTCCACTGAGGGCAGCCAGGCCTCTCTACTTGCCACGGGGTAAAGGATATATAGACCATGGCAGGGGGTGGGCTACAGTTAGAACAACCTTATGCATTCCGGTCATCGGCTTGTAGATTAGCAACTTCAAGCGTTGATGTTGAAAATGAGAAGGGAACCAGTTGGAACAAATGCTTGCTGACAGTTTTAGTTTGGACGTTGGTTTTTGGCAACAGTGTATTTCTTGCGGCGGGAGTGGGAGCCCGGCTCCCGAACCTCAGAATCATGCGTCGGGAGAAGGGGAAAGACCGTGATCTTGCCCGGTTACCTCACAGCGGCCATGCAGGAAGAATTTGCGATAAAGACACATAGTGCCTCGTTCATTTACCCCCACTGGCATAGCGGGCCCCCCGCAACCACATGTCCTCGGAAGGTGCCCCCACAAACTTAAACAAACATATATATTTTTTTAACGATTTGTTTTCTTTTTAAGTCACTGTGCCTTCATGATATAAGTTATTTATAAAGTGCCTGTACACAAGTGTTTCTAGACGTGAGAAGACAAGGGAGGGAGACAGAGGGATCATTCAGATGGTGCAAGTGCAGGGGAGAGGCGGGAGAAGTGCCAGAGGGAGCGAGAGGGGAAAGTGCAGCCAGGGGGACTGCATAACAGAAATTATTACTTTCTGGTTTCTTTTTGAAGTCCGAGGGCTTCCGCCACCCCATGACATGGAAGCCTCCAGGCTTGAGGCCTCCATGTCACGGGGAGGGGGAAACCTTATGACTTCAAAAAGAATTAGTTTCTTTTTTAACTCAATCTGCATTCATAAAGACATTATTTCTGTTACAGTTCTTTAACGGAAATAATTTCTTTATGAAGTCAGAGTGGAAACCATTTATTTTAGAACTAACAGGGCTCCCCTCCACCCCATGACAGGGAGTCAGTCCTCCAGATCCTCTGCACGTGACAGGAACAAGTGTCTCATTTCCTGGACCAGCTGATTAAAGGTGCAACATTTATTGTGTGTGTGCAAGCAACTGTATGGGTGGCTGCCTGTGTGTGCCTTTGTGAGTGTATGGTTAAAGGATGCACACTTAAATGTATGGGTGGCTGCGTGGCGGTGCCTGTATGATGCAAGTGTACACACTTAAATGTATGGGTGGCTGCCTGGGTGTGTTTGCCTGTATGGTGAAAGGGTGCACACTTAAATGTATGGGTGGCTGCCTGGCTGTGCCTGTATGGTGAAAGGCTGCACGCTTAAATGTATGGGTGGCTGCTTGGGTGTGTGTTCCTGTATGGTGAAAGGGTGCACACTTAAAAGTATCAGTGGCTGCCTGTGTGTGCCTCTCAGGACCGGATTCATTTAATTATTTGCGTGTCAAACAGGAATTTGCGTGCCATTCGCATGCAAATTCCAGTTTGACGAATGGGGATTTGTGGGCAGAATGTCACGCATATCCCTGTTTTACACGTAAATAATTCCATGAATCAGGGCCTTAAATGTATGGGTGGCTGGGCGTGTGTGGGTGTATCGTAAATGGTGTGTATGCTTGTGCTCAGGCTTGTGTTTGACACCATCAAACTGGAGCTAGCAAGTGGAGAAGATTTGACCTATTTCAACCCGGCTTGGTACACAGAGATTATGGTTGATGCCAGCCCTGTGGAACTGGGGTCTATCCCCGCCCAGCATGAAAGGCACAAGGCACCCGTGAGCTTTGTTGTGCCTTATGCTAGCTGTGCACTGCCCCAGACAGAGAGTACAAACTCGCAGGCGGAGAAAGAAAGCCTGGCAGAAGTTTGGGCATTTGAGTACTTTCACCACTTTGTGATTGGGAAGACTTTCACACTTGTATTTATTTTATTTGTTCAATTGTATTGCGCTGAAAGCCTTCAGGCATCGAGGCACAGGGCGAGGCAACACTTACACAATACGACAAACGAAAAAGACAGGAGAAGTCAGTGAAAAGTACCCAAGAGTAAGAAAATAGGTTAATAAAATCAGTACATTTTCAGCTGTCGACAAAAATTGGCCAGGTTTGTTTCAAGTCTCACAGACAAAGGTAAGGAGTTCCTGAGTTGGGCTAAACTTACTGTGAAAGCCTTCCCTAAGTCATTTACACGTTTGAAGATATGTTGGGTTACTAGGGCCTGGTTGGAGGAACACATGGCTCTTGCTGGAAAGTGGAAAGTGAGGAGTCACCAAGTTCTCATGATATATTGGGGCATGTCCATAGAGACATCTGTGGACAAGCAATGCTGTTTTGAATTGTATACGCGCACAGACCGAAAGCCAGTGGAGAAATTTCCGACCACTTGAAATGGTATCTCTCCTAGATTCACCTTTAACAATTCACACATTATCATTCTGGGAGATGTGTAGTTTAGCCAGGTTTTTCTTGCTGGTGCCCAGTAGCAGAGTGTTACAGTAATCCAAACGCGAGAGGATGTTGGCACATGCAATGGAAACGCATTTTGTCTCTGAAAGAAACTGACAAATGTTCCTAAGTAGGCGAAGATGATATGAGCAGGATTAGAGGTTTGGTAAATCCACGTGTCTGCACTGAGACAGTAATTCAGGTAGGATCCTAAAGTTTTTACTTTTTCAGCGACTGAGAAGGTGCAGTTGTGAATCACAAAGGATTGGTAGTCAGAGTGCAGATTATCTCTAGTATGGGAACGGCCAAAAATCACTAGCTCAGTCTTATTGCCATTAAGGCACATTCAATGGTGATTCATCCACAACTCAATTTGAGCATAGGTCTGTCTGAGGAGAGTAGAGTCTCATTGACCAACGGGCCCTCCTGTCGCTGTTTGGCAACCCGAGGACAAAGATGCCGCCCAGGATTGAGAGGTGCTGCATCCACCTCCAAGAATATGACTATAACATTGTCCATAGGCCAGGGGGGACAACAACCCAGCCGATTAGATCTCACGACACCCGAGTTCAGGGCAGCAGCCACCAAGAGAAGAGGATGCAGAGTATCTCTGCTACATTACTGAGCAAGCCATTCCACCAACCTTAATGATGGGAGAACTGGCACATGCATCACAGGATGACACGTCCATTGTCATGACCAGGGAGCAGACAAGCGCCAATAAGTGGAAGGACTATAAACAGCAACTACCACACCACAGTGGTGCTAACATGCAGGAGATGGAATGGATAGCGAAAATATGTATGGAGCTGGCCGTGTCGGAACAGGCAATACTACTGAGAGGATGTTGCCTTGCCATATCATCTTCCCTGCGAAGTGGGCTGGTGTTGGTGGCACATGAGGGACACAGGAGTGGGGCGGCAGAAGCAACCAAGAAGATGCTCAGGCAGACCATTTGGTTGCCATTCATGGATAACATGGTGGAGGAGGCAGCCAGGAAGTGTTTCCAGTGTCAATTTATGACCAAGTGTGACCCACCACTCCCACTAACAGTGACTGAGATTCCTGAGAGGGTCTGGCACAAAGTCACAATGGACATTTATGGACCATTGGAGACGGGAGACTTTCTACTAGTGATCATGGATGAATTCTCGAGGTTCCCATTGGCTGGGGTAATCAATTAGGTTTTCACTGAATGGGGATCCCCTACACCGTGAAAATGGACAATGGACCACCATTCAATGGCCACGAGTTCTACAAATTTGTGAAACACCCAGGGTCCATGCACCTGACGATAGCTCTGCTGTGGCCTCAGGCCAATGAGATGGCAGAGCGGTGCATGTCGTCGAATTGTCGGACAATACAGAAGGCCATGATTGACGGGATGTCAGAGGGAAGGAGATAGCTAAGGGACAAACCGACTGGAATAGAGGGGCGAAAATGAAGATTTTTGGGGAAGGAGATGACGTCCTGGTAAAACAGAGGATACAAAGAAAGATGGATTTGAGATATGAAAGCATGCCTTTGTGGGTTACCGAAGTGAAAGCGACAATAGTCACTGCCACCAATGGGAAGAAGGAGGTGACCAGAAACATGTCGTTCTTCAAGCACCTCATACCTGATGGAGAGTGCATCAGACCAAGAACATGCCAGGATGCAGGACACACAGGAGATGACAGGCGGAGATGAAGGAGTAGCTGTACAGCATGAAGGGCTGATGTCACCGGAAACTGAGAGTAAGAGGGCCGACAGGCCGCGGCGAACCATCAAAAGGCCCAATAGACTCATTGAGGAAATATGAGATGGACATAAGGAGATATGGGGGGGAGGTGTTGTGAGGGGAGATTGATGTTGGTCAAGGCTCTACAGGGACACTGCACCAGGGAGGAGGGAGAGGAGCCACAAGGAGCAAGGTCCTTTAGTTTAATAAGGTGTGTCGAAGGCCCAGCACGTCTCTGTTTCCTTCTTGCCCGCCATCCATTAACAGTGTACACACACGAACATTTCCTTTTATGTTAGAAGATTTCTAGGAAGCTTGAGGATTGAACCCCCCACCATCACTCACCTAATATACTGACATGCAGCATCGCAAAAGCAGAGAGGGGCTGGAGTGGATTCACGACCGGGTGGAGATGCAGTGTGCTGTCAAGAGTAGGCAGGGACCTTGGCCTTCAATTCAGTGAGTTAATTTGCTTGTGCTTTTCAGTGTATATCTGTGTTTCACGCAATGCAAACGGAAGGCCAAGAAGGGCAGCACTTTAAGTCAGGCGGTTCTCTGTACCCTTCAAACCTGTCTGTTTACTTTAATTAGTGTTGTGTTTATGGGAGGGAAACAGGGGCACTTGCCCTCGGCCCCCACCATGGAGGCCCCCACCTTGGAAGGGGGCTCCACAAGGCTGTCTGAGCTAGTCAGTTCCCAATGTTCACCAAACATAAATAGTACATATTTTATGGAAAGCTGCGGAGGCTCTGAACTTATTGCCTGTCTGTTGTTGACAAATACATTCAGATCTAATCAATTTATCCTGTAATGTTTCCTCTCTTCACTGTGATATACATCGTTTTTGTGTTGACTATGGCACAACTCCTGAAGGATTCTCACCCCGAAGTGGGGATTATATTGATCATGTGAAATAGCCAAAGTTGAAATGCATATTGATACATTTAAATGTTGCAATGGTTCAGAAGAGAGATCTGCATTCACATGCACGATTACAATACTACATTCCAGCAAGGCTGACTAAACTTTTCCTACTACTGAAGTTGTTAAACCTGCATGTATATGTGCATTGTTTGGTTGCACAACACGTGCTGATATCAGCAATATACCTGCACCAGATCGTGGTTACCATAGAAGCAAACATAGCATCAATGTGGTGAAGGTCTAGAAATGTGTTTGTTCAGCCGGGGAGTTGACAAATTCTAGGCAGTCACCTCCTATGATGAGCATAAAGAGTTAGTCTGCAGGGGTGATTGGGAACCCAAATTCAAGACTGCAGAACCAAAGCGTTCATGCTTGTACACTGGCTTTGCCATCAGACGATACAGTACTCCTGGACAATTCATCACATCACTGACGTTACTGTGCTGTCTTCTAGGTTTGCCTTCTCACATGCTGGTGGCATTGTTTAGCCCATTACCGGAGCTTTCTTTTTATATAGGCCATTTGAGTGAACAGAAGAGAGTGAACCAAATACCATAGGCCTCTGGCGAGCATCTTTTAAGGCCGCCTCATCTGATATAAAAAACGATTTGATTTTTGTACAATTGAGACAAGCCTGTGTTATACAAAAGAGAAACAGATAAAATCTTTTCAAATCAATTAATATGCGGGTACTAAAAAGCTTACCTTGATGATGGAAACAATGAAGCTAGAATCATTCCAATTTTGAATACAGTTCTATAACATTCTGTTTTTAATAATGACCATGCTGGATTATGTTATTTGTGTACTTTCAAAGTCAGTTCTATAAAAGGAGATTATTTTAGTTCATGATAAGGACCAGAAAATCAAGTGGTATGGTGCAGAAACTGCAGAGTTGGTGCAAATCCCATTGTCACTTCTTAATAAATGTGCGATCCTGGGCATCTCATTTAATCCGGTATTGCCGTGTCAAAATGTCCAGTTCCTAAACCTTTCAAAATTGTCACCCTTTAGAGTGATTTCATTCTCAGGGCATGCCCTTAAAAACCCTCAATCATGGTTCCACAGGCTGTAGTTTGCTTCCTCTACAACAACAGTGAGTATTGCTATATTGCACACCACAGCCACTTGTTCCTCTTCTGGATATGGACACGTTCCTGGTAGCTATTAATATTCATCCACTATTTATGCTGTGGTATGTGTAGGTTTCTCCTTGCTTCCAATTGCTCTTCTATATCCATGCTAGAGCACTTTTGCACTCTGTGAGGCAGATAATTGTGCATCTATTCTGGATGATATGCACCTTTTGCATGCAATCTATGGCCAGTGTACCTCCCTCGTGGCAGGTATTGAGGACAAGTGTCCTGTACCTAGGCTAAAACACAAGCATCCCTGTCGTGGAGCGCAAATGTTACCCTTGAAATGATACTTCTTTATCCAGCTTCCCGTCCATAGCAGTTAAACAATGGACCTACCTTCCACCAGCATTGAGGGCTAAAGAATCGTACTGGGTTTTACGAAGAGCCCTCAAAACCTGGCTGTTTTCCTAAAATATGGAGCCTACACAAGGTCCATCCAGCTCATTACTGCACCACAAATGCAAGCGCTAATTGATCTGCATCTAACGGCAGCTACTATCGTCTGCATGCAAATTGTCTCTGTAACAGCATCCCGATGCCTAAAAATGCACTTTATAAATGAAAAAATAAATAAATACATTTTGATTTCAGCAAGAATGAAGAGGCTAAGGGGACCGAAAGGAGTACCCTTGCTTATTTTGATCATTACAAGGCAGGATAGCAAGCTATGGTTTGGGATCATGATGAGGGGGGCGCGACCAGATATTCTGGATCCCGTCATTCATTTGATTGGGTGGAGCGGGGACCCACAGATGTCTGTGCCCCAAAAGTGCTTAAGATGGCCCTGACTTTAATCCCATACACCACTGTGTGATTTACGGCCTCACTGAGCTGCAAGAGGTATGCACAGGCTATTACTAACAAAGAAGGAATAACACTTGCCTTCTTCTATCACAAAATTAAGCGGCCGTATATATTTGATGTCAGAATTGAAAATCCTCATTACATTTCATTCGCTTTCATTACAACTAATAGCCCTATAATACTGTATCCTTGTCCCCCTCCTCATACAACCTGTGGAAGAAAAAGCAAAGTGGAATGTACATCGGTTGACTCTGAACCAAAAGTGACCCTGGACATTCTTTTTTAAATGGCCCAATATTACACTGTATGAGTATTTTTTTACTTTTTCTGTTGTTCATTGTATTCTACATTTAAAGGCATGAATGTGTGTTGACCCCATAAAGAAGGGCGAAGCTCAAAGAACATGCAAGATGAAATGCTGGCTATCATGTGACTTATCAGGTGAGCTGGTAACCCCTGTTGGCTAATTAAATCATTGTAACATTTTAAACCAGCAGTTGTGCCACAAGGCCTGCAGTTTACACAGACTGCAACCACAGCCCTTAAAATGCTTTTGATCTCTGTACCATCCAGCAGGTCGTCATCAACGTTCCAACACACCCACAAGTCACAATTACCTGGGCTGTACACTACGTACAACAGGACTGTGTAACCCCTAAAAATAATTTTGCGACAGGGTCAAAGAGTAGCTACAGACATATATGAAATATGAGACCATGCACATGAAGGCATGTACTGCTTGATAACTATTGTTTACAACAAGATGAGAATATTGTGCTGTACTAAGACTCAGCACCAGTAATGCCTGTGCAAAGAAGGCATCAACATCCATGCAAATATGCTAGTCATAAAGATGATGTGACAGCGTGAAGACCACATGCCAAATTTCAGCCGAGAAACATTTGAGAAGCATTCACACTTTAACATTTACCCTTGAGCAACTGAGACAGCTCTTTATGCTGTCCATGCCCGCTTGTTTTACACTTATTAAAAGAATGTACGTTCCATGCATATCGGAAACTCTCCAACCAAGTGACACATTAGTTGCAAAGTATAACAATAGCACACAGAGATCCATATGCAGACTAGGTGAGGGTTGTTTCAACATAACAGAGCAACATTCATGCACATTACGTGATACTTTAAACTTTCAGCATCCAGCCCCCTCACAACGAATGATTCAGCCTCTGCCTATTTCTTTCATAGCTTGTGGAAGCCACTGAGGAGGGAAGGCCCGAGGGAGGGGCATGTGGAGATAGTAGAGGTGCCTAACAATGGTAATGTGGCAAGAGTCTGATGTGGCCTGTTATGATATACGGCTTGATCTCGGCTGTGGTTAGTTTGTCAAATCATTAATAGCAGCACTGAAGGTGAACACAGACAACAAGAGCATACAGATCTGCATATAATCACAGACTTGCCCCTTATTCAAAATCTCTTTCAATCTTTTTCAGCTCTTTGGTCTCAGTACAGTGCATGTAAAATTCTACGCTCTCACCCAGGAAGGCTTCAGTCTTCTCTGTTTACCACCAGGGCAGGATCCTTTGTGCAAATGGCAGACGTTCAAAAGTAGTATCTGACTTTGATTACCTGGGTATCTGTATTGACATTAACACAGGGTCGGGCAGCATGTGGAAGAGTGGGAACAAATTAGGCCATTCTGCGGTCGGGTTCTAAGGTTCAATTTTATTTATTTATATTTGATTGCTTATAGAATGACCCTAGCTCAAGAGCAGCAAACTGCTTCACAATGGGAGCGTGCCAGGATTGGGCTTTGCATTTTATAGAGTCACACAGTACTGTCGGTGGAGGGAGGACAGGATTTTTATTCGTTTTACTTGCTCTGCAGGTATTGTTGAAAGAGACACTTTTTAGTGTTTTGCAAATCTGAGTGGGGTCATTTCGAGCCTCAGCCAGGATTGAGTTCCATATTGCATGGATGTGGCAGGAGAAGGATTGCTTGCAAGTCTTCTTTTTGAGGGCAAGCTTAGACTCCAATCGGCTGATGGTTTTTCTATTTGAGGCTAGAAAGCCCCCAGAGGGGTGTGTGTGTGTGTGGAATTTCACTGTCAAATATGTTGGTTTTCTCTGCAAGTTTTGTAGATGATACATGCAGTTTTTAATGTAATCCTGGCAGGGAGGGGGAGCCAGTGAAGTTTGTACAGTGTATGAGAGATACAGTTGAATTTGCAGGCAGCTTTAATGAGGTGGGCTGCAGCACGGTGGGCAGGCTTGAGGGACCCAATGTGATGGAATCCCACTAACAAAGCCATTTCCCCCATCAATATGTGAGATAATGAGGCCTTGGACCACCACGCAGAGGTCATGTGGGGGAATGAAGGTTTTGACTTTGCATTGTGTGGTGTTCTGTAGCCACATTGTTTGCGCCTTTTTGGGAATGTGTTTTTGGAATAGGAAGTTATTGGGGAATTCCACTGCATAGGCCCTTGATATATCACCAGAAGTCTGTCCCTACGGCTATATATTGTACTGAAGTTTGGGACTATGCAACGTATGCCACAGTGACTGTAGCTGAATATTCCTTCCTTAGAAGCGTCTTTTCATTATCGAAGGGAACTCAGACCGGACCCCTGCATCTAGAGACAAGGCTGCGCCGTATCGCTGATTGTACTGCCCTCTTATCAATAGCTTATGCTATGCTACGGCTATGGGTTAACTTAGAGGCTAGGGTACACCAAGCCACACTGAAAGATATTTGAGGCTTGGATTCTTGTATGAAGATTCCGTGGCTGGCCTGGGTAGGTATGCATTGAAATTTGGAACCCTGTGGAAGTCTCGAGCTATGAGTACTAGGTATTCTTTTAGGAGCGAGAGTACACGATTTTGGAATGTGAGAAGGATGGGGATGCTGGTTAACCCAGACAAAAACACCATGCTGTCCTGGTATTGGTAACATAAGGATATATGGGGATGGGGACTTATGCTGGTTCAAGTGTACAATAGGAGTCCAGAAAGCTATTTATGCAGCTAGATTTGGATACCTCTCTTTAGACTATTTAACTGCTAATTGGGATAAAGCAGCTGGAGCCGGATTCTGTAAATGTGATAAGACTGTTGAGACCAGTTTGTGCTCTTATTCTTGCGGACGGTAATCCCTCCGCCCTGAGCCTCCTCAGGACTGGCAACCGTCATCTCCCCTCGCCGGGGAATGAGGTATGTCTTCTAACCCCCCTCTCTCCTCCTCCCTTCCCCACATTTCCCTCCCACCCACCCACACTTACTGCTTTACGGGAGTGTACGCACTGGAAACACTTCTGTCTCCAGCAAATCCGCTCCCGATCTGCGACAGGCCGCAATGGAAAGGAAGAAGGGACTACACATTGGGGGTCATTACGACCCTGGCGCTAAGGGGTTAACAGTGCCGTAAAAGGCTGCGGCGCCGTTAACCCCTTAGCACCTAATTACGAGGTCCCTTTGCGGGACCTGACCTGAACGGCTGGTCTGGACCAGCCGTTAAAGTAGGGACCCGCAAAGGGACCTTCGAGGTAATTACAGTACCGCAATTTGCGGTACCGTAATTACCGCCTTCCCCAGTCCCATTGAGCCCTATGGGACAAAAATGGGAATGGGGAAGGGCCAATGTTCAATGGGGAATTACCGCCCCACCAACCTTGGAGTGGGGTAGTAATTCCCCATTGAACATTGGCAGACTCGTTACAACACCGGCAGCAACCATGGTGCTAATAGCGCCATGGGTTACCGCCAGTGTTGTAATGAGGGCCATTGTCCCTTCTCACCTTTCCATGGTGGTCATTTTTTTGTTTACTTTTTTTTAAATAGTTTTCAATGGCTGCCATGGAAAGGGAAAATGGCCTTCGTTTTCCCTTCCCCGGCAGCCATTTTCTTTTTTTCTGTTCCAAAACTCCAAAACGGGGTATTAATAGCAATAAGCCCCTTGCTTTGCTCGAGCCTGTACCTATGGGCTCCGGAGCATTACCTGAAGTGGTAATGACCCCGCTGCTCGGGGCTTATTGCTTAATTGCGACAGCATTTGCTGCTTAATAAAGTGATGATGACAGAAAGTGAGACAGAGAGGGAGAGGGAAAGAAGAAGACAGACAAAGCCCTACAGGTTCAGAAAGAGGGAGAGTTCGACTTACTACTGTGATCAAGGACTGTGATGAAGGAGAAGGACTAGGACTAACAAGGAAAACTAAGCAGGACAAGGTCTGTGGTGAAGAAGAAGGATTGTGGCAGAGGAGAAGGACTGTGGTGGAGAACTGACGAGGAAGGACTGTGATGAACTGCTAGTACTCCTAGCAGCGCATTCTCCTCTTCTGTCAACAACTCTGTTATCAATGCCGCATCCTCAGTCTCTCTCCCTACCTCTACCCTTGCAGCACCAGCTTGGTAGGTGTCTGAGGGTACATTACAGCTGCATACCTTCACGGGAGGAACATGCCAGTGGGGACACCGCCGTCTTGTCTTCACCTCCTCCATTTTGTACCCCACTGGCAATCTCTGATGAGCTCAGTCACCAGCAGTTTATCAGAATATGGCAGTGGAGATTATTATAGAGAATGAAGCAGTCACAGGTGCACTGCACCATCTAGGGGAGCAGTAGGACTCCCATAATCACTACTGTCAGTCTGAAGATGAGATCAAGAAAACAACATATGATGGAGAAGGTCTTAAAGGTGATCCTGGTGCATGTACTCACTTCCAGGGTGCCATAACAGAGCCGGATGGGGCTGGATGAGCTCCTCCTAGTGCTGTTGTCACAGCCTCTCACATTACTATCAGCCTCGGGGTAAAGAACGAGAATATGCACAATGGAGAAAAGGAAGGATGCTCAAGAACAGGCTGCAGTCGGACCCTTAAGTGGAGAAGACCCATGTTATCCAGAAGGCAGTGGTGAGGTTAGAGAGAAGTTGGGAATTGCCTCTACTGCCAATAGAGGGACACAGAAGAACAACACAGCTACAAGAACCCTCTAGAGCCCCATGATGTGGGAGGCCATGGAGTCCATGATATTTGTGTTCACCTTTCCATGTAATATCCTGGAGTGAATCGATTGGGGTCTGGGCTAAGTTGTTGGCCTGAATAAACCCATGCCAACCCAGACCCCTCTCTATGTCATGTACTGAGGACTCCACTAGCCCTTGTCAGCGATCATCAAAAGTTGCCGGTATCCCCCTGGGTGGGGCAAGGGTACATGCAGGACTTAGATGGGCATGTTGAGCTCCGCTGCGAGGCGAACTACAAAGAGACACATTCGCCGTGCCTGCAGCACCAGCGCTGCTCCAGGGCCTCCATATACATGCCCGAGCACTCGCTGGGGCTACGGCACGCCACGAGGAGCGTAATCAACATAAGATGGCCGCCGCCGTATCTGTACCCATGGAAACGACCACAACAAGAAAATTCTGCCGACTCGATTGGGTCCCACACCTTGCGCCGACCTCTCATCTGCTTTAAATGGAGGGGAGGCGCGCCGCGAGGCGAAGCCGCCGAGGGAAGGGCAACAGGGAAGGCCGTCACCCCTCTCTGCAGCTCTCTGCTGCTCTCTGCTGCTCAGTGATGTTGGATGCAGGAATCCATGCCTGTAAGGGGATCAATGTCTGCTCTCCAGCCTCTACGGCCCTCCCACCCAATCTCAGACGCAGAACTGAGCTCCTCTCGCTGCGCACTGGCATCCGGAAACACGGCACCTACCCGTCTAGTATCGCCTTTAGAAACGGTCGCTTGCGCACAAGGTATGCTGCACTAAGCCGCTTTCACCGCCCCACAGGCGTGCGCTCTAGCCGCAGCACATTGAAGCCCCGATCGAATGCAGGACACAGTACACTGGCAGCCCGTACGGACACTACATCGGATCCTACCTGCAAGTCAGCCTTTACGCGCACAGAACCTGCAATCAATGAGGCCATAAACTGCCTGAATATGGGCGCTCCGCACAATGCCCTCCCTGCAGCACAACATGTAAGTTCTATGTGCACAGACCAAAATGCTGTTATTAGTCTGGTAATTGAAGCTTCAACTACCTTGCTGGTCAAAGATGCCCCCACTGCAATGTTATGTACCCCACTGCCCTGCTGATCAAAGATGCCCCCCACTGCAATGTTATGTAATGGTGACCCCACTGCCCTGCTGGTCAAAGATGCCCCCACTGCGATGCTAGACAATGTCACTAATGATAAAATGCTGGCTAATAGTCCACACACTACCACATCTATCTCTGCCATAACCACCAACCAAAGGCTCACATCAGCTACTACTGCCAAACCTCGTAGCCCCTCCTCCAAATTCCTAGCCTGCGCCTTGGTGAACGCACGCTCTATCCCAGCGCACACGCTCAATGTACATGACCTCATCAGCAGGGACGATCTCGACCTTCTTTTTGTCTGTGAGACATGGCTACAAGACACATCTGGACCCGCACTCTCACTCGCTATCCCATCTGGCTACACCATATTTAAGCAGGATCGGGCAGAACAAAGGGGGGAGGCCTGGCCATCATAGCCAAGGACACCCTTGACATCAGAAGAATTCACGGTCAACTAGAGCACAATGCCAACTACCTCCTCAGCAAACTCAAAACGTCTCCCACCTCCACCATCGCCTTTCACCTTGTGTATCGCCCCCAGATCCCCCCACCAACTTCCAAGAAACCCTCCTCAACTCCCTATCCCACAACTTGAAAAAAACTTCCAAAATAGTTGCACTGGGTGACTTCAACTTTGGCCTTGACGACCCCCAAGACACCAATGTCATCACCTTACAAAAAGGTCTAACCACCCTAGGGTTTGCCCAAGCCATCACCAAGCCTACTCACATTAAAGGTTGTACCCTTGATTGGGTTGCGCATCATAACTGCCCCATTCTTCGCTCTACCATATCCCCCATCCCATGGTCAGACCACTTCTGTATTAACTTTCACATTGACATCACCACAGAACCTTTGAAACCCACCATCTTCCTCTCCGCCGCACTAACTAGGAGCTCCAAAAAAGTAACGAAGGATACCCTCCTCCCGCTCCTTCAGGTCCCAGCCCTGCAACCACCATTCCCTAATGACCCTGTACTGCTAGCTAACACCTTCAATCAAATCATAACTACTGCAGTAGATACTATCGCTCCCCTGACAGCCAAAAAAGCTAAGAAAACTAAGCATTCCAATGCCTGGTTCTCCCAAGCACTCCTGGATCTTCGATCAAAGAAAAGGGTATCACTTGCCATATGGAAAAAAAACCCTACTGAACCCAACAAATCTGCCTTTAAGACCATTGCGAGACAATATAAAACTGCTATCACACACGCCAAAGCTGAATCCTACAACACAAGGATTAACAATGCAGACTTGGGGTCTAAAGAAATCTTCACTATCTTCAGGGAACTCGAATCCCCCTTCAGCCCCCCACCCAGCATTGTCAAAGATGAGGCATGGTGTAACCAAATTCAAAGAGCGATGCTTGACAAACTTAACTCCCTTCACACCAAAATCCTAGCCCATCAAAAAGCTGTCTCCTCCCTACTAGCAGCCCAAACGGCACAACCTACATTGGACACATCCATACAGGTACCCAAATTTGATTTCTTGCCCATGAGCGAATCAGAAGTCATCACCCTCATAAAGTCCATTAAGCCTTCTAAGTGTAAGGGGGACGCCTGCCCAGCTCACATCATCAAAGACTGTGCTCCAGCTATCGCCCCATTTATTACTGCTTTTATCAACTCCTCCTTCCAATCATCCTCTGTACCCAGCTCCCTCAAAGAAGCCTGGGTCCGACCTTTGTTAAAAAAGACTTCTATTGACCCTCTTATACCGGGCAAATACAGACCCATTACTACGGTCCCTTTCCTTTTAAATATTTTTTACAAAGCAGCCTACCTGCAAGTTCAAAAATTCATTGATGACAACAACCTCCTTGGTCTCGCCAATCCGGTTTTCGCCCTTGCGATGGTACCAAGATGCCGCTACTTGATTTAAAAAACCAAATAGACGACCTAAGAGACCCAGGCAAACCTGCGCTACTTCTGCTTCTAGACCTCTCGGCCGCCTTTGACTTGGTAGAGCACAACACCCTATGCCACCATCTCGCAACCACTGCGAACTTCTCCCCAAAGGCCTGTGCTTGGATCAACTTGTTCCTTCAGGAGAGAGTAATGAAGGTTTTTTCAGAATCCTCGAATGCCACACCGAGTCTGATCAAATGTGAAGTCCCCCAGGGCTCATGCATTGCCCCTACCCTATATAACCTCTACACCAGACCCCTGTTTCGTATTCTGGATTCACTGGGCATCTCATATACCAACTATGCAGATGACACCCAGGTCCTCATACCTCTCACGGGGGACTACCGAAATGATACGGACACCCTCAACCTCGTCTACTCCACCATTCAATCCTGGATGGCAGACAACTGGCTGTGTCTGAACAGTGAAAAAAAACGAACTTCTGCTGATTGGATCACCTTTTACTCTGAGCAAACTTGACAAAGAGTATCTGGCCTTCAATATAGACAACTCCCCCATCACAGTATCACAAACCATTAAGACCCTGGGCGTTTACCTAGAGCCATGCCTGACCATGGACAGGCAGGTCAATGCCATAGCTTCCTCTGCAGCGTACTATTCCAAATTGATAAATGCTGTCAGGCCTTTCCTGACCCAACAGAACTGCATCACCATAGCCAGAGCCATTATTGGTTCCAGACTCGACTATTACAATACCCTCTTCATCGGAACATCTCAAAGAAACCTGGCTAAGCTCCAGATTGCCCAGAACAATGCCTTAAGGGCCGCAACTGGCATTTCACGCAGGGAACACATCTCAATGGTTAGGAGGCAGGCACACTGGCTACCTATTAAAGAAAGGGTTGTCTTCAAAACACTGGCCATAACACACAAATGTCTCCACGGACCCGCACCCACATACCTTGAACAAAAGATCTCCAAACAAACACAGACCAGACCTTCCAGGGCCGCCTATGCCAACCGCATCGTGGTTCCTCATACGCACAGAGTGCGCGCTGGGGGCTCGAGCTTCCCCTCTATGGCTGCCTATCTCTGGAACAACCTCGCGAACGAGATCAGATCAATTGAATCTCATGCTGCTTTCCTTCCTGCCTTCCCGGGAGGATAGCTTAACGACCACGTGCGCATCTTGGAAGCAAGCCGACACGAAGCATCACAGATTCGATCCCCGGGTCCGCCTTTCGGGTCTGGGTGTTTAAGCGCGTTATAAATACGCAACTAAGACAAAAAAAAAAACAATTATGCAACAAAAAAAAGAACAATTCCTGTAACAGTGCCTCGATGCCCGCGGGCTGTGTGAGCGCTTTAAAAATGCAAAATAAATAAATAAATAAGGCCTTAAAAACTAGGCTCTTTGCCTAGAGGGCTTACCCCACGTGCGAATCCGAACCTATGCTACCCCGCTGATTGTGTCACACCCTTCAATGTAAAACTATGTTTCTCTTAAATGTACCAAATAGAGCAATTGTGATATGTTGTTTCTTGGGCCGCTTATTGTAACCCTCAAGCAAGCCTTCTTAAGTATCCTTCACAGCGCCTCTATGCCCGTGGGTTGCAGTGCGCTCTACAAATCCAAAATAAATAAATTAATTAATTATTGTCCTCTTTCTTTGAATACAATTGCCCACAAGGCCCTGGTGCTCAATTTGCCAAGTTCTTTCATCATGCTGGGCAGAAAAGCATTTATCATCTTCCTCATTCTAGTTGCTGTCTGTATCCTGCTACGCAGGTCTGTGATAGGCACTTGACACAGAACTACACATTGTGCAGCATGCAGCGCAGGATGAAAATCCTGGCAAAACTCTTGGGCTGTACTGTAGTGAACTGCATGCGCTATGCAGGTATTAGAGCCCAAATGCTCAGTTTATAGGGGAAAGTGTCTGTACATGTGCCTGAATATACTTCTCGTCATGTTAGATTATGGAACCCCTTGTGTGAGTTAAGAGCCATGACAGGACTTTGTATTCAGCATTTCCTGTAGGCAAGAACAGAATGCAATTATGGTGGCACGAGACACACGCAGGGGATGTTGATCAGGGATCATTGTTTCCACCATGGATGGGGTGGGTGTGTGGTGAATGGGAACTTTGTAGGGACATGAGGGTGGGATATGGTAGTGTGGATCCAAATGAGTTGTCCCTTTTACATGCCAGGTCACTGCTGGATGTGGGACCTGATGAACCTGGGCAGGGTGTTGTTCAGCAGGATCATTTGGTCAAAGGTTAATCCGGGTAAGTAGTGTGTGATGCATAAGGTGCTATAACAAGTCATCTGTACATTGAAAATGTGCTGTTGCTTCTGGTTGCGGAAGACCTTCTCCCTTGTCCGAAGAGGAGCAGGGATATTCAGAGCATTCAAGTGCCCATGGGACGTTAGGGAAGCAAAACAGCTCGAGCTCTGAACTTGTGTAAAGTCTGACATGCAAGAGCTGGTCAATTCCAAAATAGTGACATGCCTTCCAAAGGGCAAAGGGGAGAAGTAGCAAGGAAAAATGAGCATATACACAGCTGGGCATCGGACACTCAGGGAGGTAAACAATCCAATAACCGGAAAGATTATTACACTCAACTGTAAAGACTTACTTTAAACCCAGCTCATGGAGAGTGAAGAGACCCCAATAAAAGCCTAAGCAGGCACCAGTTTGTTGGGGAGTTTGTAGTAGAGCAGCGAGGTGAGGAGTGTTCGAGGGGATGAAGCAGAATGAGCTGGTGTTGCCGGAAAAGTTAGAGGTGCAGTAGATGTTACTGGTGCACTAGGGGTTGGAGGTTCATGAGGATTGAGGTGCAGGAGGGTTTACGGGTGCTAGAGGAGGTGGTAGTAGAAGTGTAGAAGGAGGGAAATAGATGACTGCCTGGAAAGGGGAGGGTTGAGAAGTTGGAAGGTGAAAGGAGGAGCAGTTGGCTAGGGGGCCAGTGGAAAGTCCCTTGGAGATGAAGTGAAAGTGTCAGACAGCAAGCAAAATAACAGAAGCCTATTTGTTGTTGGGGCGCAGTGGAAGGAGGAACAAGCATGTGACGGAATACGAGGGGATTAGACAACAGCCAGCTCAAGGGCTAGAGACTGTATCAAGCATCAGGCTCATAGGTACGAGTGTGCCTTGCCTCAGTGAGGATAAGAGCCAGAGTGGGCAAAAGAGGTTAGGAACCCTAGGCACATAGGTGAACTAGAATACTGCCATGCACCTGCACCCCATCCGGGCTCATATCACGCCTTGAAGTCGCAGTTAAAGCCTGCTCAAGAATAATCTAGAAACACAATTGTGCCTCAGATAATCAGTAAGATCATCTATCCAGTGGCAGCCATGGGCAACCTGATCACCTACCAGGAATTTAGTAACCGGGACGGCTTTTCGATATACGAGCCTCTGAGTGAGGCAAGGGAGAGACAAGGCTGAACTAATCAGCACTAGAAATGTTTGCTGTGTGAAAGCAGACTGTGAGTGATAATGGAGAGAGACCCAAACATAGACGGTTGTTAGTAGACTGCTCACCTTAGGAAATCAAACATAATGACTTGTTAAACTTGAATCAAACTCTGGGTTCTGCTCCCTGGTAGACGTACCACGAACAGAGAAGGAAAGCCCGCAGGAGGTGGCGGAAAGGAACCTAATTTGCCAGAAAATCATAACAGACACCCAGAAGAGACTGGACAAGAATTTAAAATGGACTTAACATTTGCACCAAAAGATAAAACATTAATTACGAAGTATTTCTAGTTGTATTTGTGGTTTTATATTGAAGAAACCTAGCTAGGAGGCAACAGAGCGCTGTACATATCATTGAGGGGAACGTATGAGGTAAGTGGGGGTTACAATATTTGTTATGGGAAGTACCAGCCTTGGTGGGGATGTGATGCGGCAAGGCAAAGAGCCTCAGTGGCAACTGGATATTGATTGAATAGTAGTGTTTTGGTGCCTTCTTGAGGTACAAGGGTATTGACTTGGTCAAGGACAAAGGCATCCTGACAAAAGACTTGTGCCCCGAAGAGTGTCAAAGGGAGGAGGAACTAAAGTACTGAAGTATTTAGGTCGAAGACTTCAACCCTAGTTGTAAACATATTTTAAGTATTCTTTGTCCTTGGTAGTATGAAAGCTTTAATCAAGTCCCTGTTCATGAAATCTAATGGTGTCTGTGGTGATGCTGTCCAATGTTTTGTGACAATATATATTTAGAGTGAGAGGATAGTAAATGATGGCAGACTCTACCAGAGAAGTGACAAGGACAGTTCATATGTCAAACATGGGTACATACATCTACAAAAGCACTGATACAATATGGTAACTGCAATCCGCACATGAAACCTATGATAGTTTCATAGACCTGGAGGCCCTATAGGTCACTGGGGCTCCCAGTGAGAGCAACCAGTAGTATAGGGTAGGAGAGTAGTGGGGAAGGAAACAGTAGCAAAGTGAGGACCAAAGAAGGAAGAATAATTCAAGGAGGCATGATGGAACAAAGCACCATGGAACGGGTGAGGATAATGACAGGGAACAGGGGGAATACAGCACTGTGGAAGGGGTGAGGATAATGAAAAGGAACAAGGGGAATAAAGCACCTTGGAAGGGGTGAGGATAATGAAAGGGGAAAAGGGAAAGGGGAGCCAGGAAAATAGGAAGTGAGTGTGCGCCGGGAATCACTAGTGAGCTCAGCATAAGGGAGGAAAGACAGGAAGGAAGGATCAAGAAAGGAAACAAAGAGGAAGAAAGACTGGAGAAAAGGGTGATGGAACAGTAGCATTGGGTGTTGGGAAGAAATGGAAACTGATTCCCTGAGAAGCAAGTAACCCGCAACTGCCAAACCTTCTCTGCACACGTTTACTGTAGACCTCCACACTGGCAACCCATGTATAGCTGCTCTTCATAGCCACAAGCTGTATGTTTGTTCATCCTTACACCGATATTAGACACCCATGTGTCGCACGTATGGAAACACTGGGTGCCCCCACCCTTTTAAATGGGCCTCAGGCTCCCAATTTGTCAAGTGGACATGCTCAATAGTTATGGGCCAGAACAAACACGGTACACAGTTCCATCATGTGCACCTGAAGACAGTGGGCCTACAAGCTGCTGCATGTGGCACTCACCCTGCATCAGAGGAGGAATGCGAGTAGGACACATGCGGAATGTTTACACTGCCCTGTTTGCACGCTTTGATGTGCTCTTCTTCTCTCCAGTGGGTGAGTGGAAGAACACGATGAAGCAAATTAAAAAATGACTTCAGGATGATCATGAATTCTTTAGCTCCACTATTGCAATTGTTGCCCTCTAGTGGCTGTGGCTTCCCACTACAAGCCAAAACTTAAAAGGCATCCTGAATCACTGGAAGATAACTATATGTCTAGTACCCACAACTATATGGCAATATACATATTCCTAGAGCTACCGTAATTTGCCTATACCTTTGTTTCACCTATATGACAGAAGATATTCAGTGAATCTCAGAAGAGGTTTATTGCTTTCGTAGTTTAAAATCCACTTACAGATGTGGAACAACAGCGAGTATCACCGTGTGTTCTGATGGCTTTGTTGCTCGGATAGACCTGCAAGTAGAGAACACACACATCAGTTCATACGTTTGAAAATATAGAAACGTTAAATCTGATGTCTAAAGATGTTTGCACTTTGCATTTTCTTTAGCTTTATGTAGTGCTTAATTGCCTAGCAATTGAAGTTTATAACAGTGAAAATGCAAATCAGCCATATTACACAAACATTGTGGTTTATGAAATAACGTAACCATTATTTGCTAAATGTTGAACACATTTATCTAAATGGCACAATCGTACAACTAAAGCAGAATGAAAGCAAGCAAATGAAGAATGACACACATTCTGGAACAGTATTTCAAGGTCAATTAAAGGTGGTCCAAAACATTGATAACAGTAGAGGAAATGTAGAGTTAAATAAACAATTCTGACACATCGAGCCAGATGGAAAGACCTATTTTCAGGTTAGTGACTATATGTATGACCCGTGAATGAACAGAAAATACATCTTAGCAGTACATCCTTGAGATATTGATTCGGGCCATTTTGACACGTTACAAAATATACAAGCAAGCCCCCATGGGACCGGGGGTTCCTTTTGAAACTCCTGTTTGAAACATCCGCTATATGTTCAACATTGGAGTAACAACTAAGTGAAGAGGTAAATCACACCACGTTCAGCGTAGTGTTTTTACGAACAGCATTAGCACTAGAAACCTGCTAATCCTGCAAGCCATCTACTGGCAGTGAACAACCAATGGTGACGTGTGTATTTCATATGCTTTTGTCTTGACACAGATCACCTGTCTGTTACAGCCCTGCCGCACCGAGGAGGTGGTAAAGTATTGATTATCCACTTTTCCCGACTAGAAATTACACACGAAGGTATAGAACTTAGCTCTCTTACCCCTTTGTTGTCAATACATAGAAAAAGACTGTTCTGAAGAAAGCGTCCTTAACAAACATGAGTCGCTGAAACCGGTAGACAGCAATTGCTACATATGATTGATACCTTCTATACATGAGCAGTTTTTTTTATCATCCCCCACCTGCCATACTAATAGAAAGACGGCCAAGTGGAGAGTGTTGTACTGTTTGTCTTTTGATGTTGGTCTAACACAATTTCAGAGTGATTGCAACCTGACTTTGTGATAGTCCATTTAAAATCACAGTGGACGGGGTGTGACAAACAATCCTTGGGCAAATAAACTTCTCAACAACCCAGTGGATGTATGTTCTCCTCATCACGAAAACATTGTTTTTAGATTGGGTACTTGTCTCTTCCCATGCAAACACATAGGGGGAGAGAGTGGTTGATGGGCACATTGATGCAAGGCTGAATGGTGCATAACATCTAGAAGTAGTTAGTGTCTCTTCTTATCCTATCTCCTGTTTTTGTAGGCGGCCCAGCACAGGGACAGAAGAGTCTACTAGGAAGGGATATTTAGAATTCAACTCTATCCTTTCCTGTCTTCCTACACAGCCTTGCCCCTGTGGGCGTTAAAACCCACAGTAGTTTCTTTCTCTGTGAGAAAAAACTGTGCCCTCAACCACGGTGGTTTTATTCCAAAGAACAGGTTGACTACCTGGCTTTGGAAAACAGACTATTTTTTGGTTACTTTCACTTCAACTTGAACACAGTTGGTAATTGTCCAAACCTTCGTGTTACACAAACAACAATATGGCCCAAAAGAACAAGCGAAATGCCTGATGGCACTGCATTTTAAAGCACTAGCCATGTTTAGTAGCTAGACTTGGTAAATGAAAATGTGCACACTAAAAAGAATGCACAAATGGTAAAGCTGGATCTGCTACCACCATCTTGTCTTTAGGCAAATATAAAAGTAACCAAAAATCCCAAGTGTAAAAGACTAGGGTGATCCAAAGGTATACCCACTGCATTGCACTGTAAGATGCTGTGTTCACTGTTAAAAAGTTACTCAAATGGTAAAAAGTAAAAAAGACAAAAAAGAGAAATATAGGACAAATCAGTTTCCCCATGACAAAATGATCAAAAGTCCACTGGGGTGAAGCTGAAGACATAGAACAAAAGAGAAACTCTGGAACTGGAGTGTTAGAGTGTGGTCCTCTTGCAGCAATGGGGCCTCGTTGAAGGCATGCAAGGATGTCATTAGTGTCAGTTTCTGTCTTGTAGGATGCAGTTACATGAGTGCATGCTCGTGAGAAGCTCAGGTCTTGTTTATAAATGCCAAATTCAGGCCTAAACCTTAACAAAACCCTACTGATGCCAATTTATAGCATTGAATCAACCTCAGACGCTAGGCAAGACTTACTTTATTTATGTATTTATTTATTGTGTTTAGTTCATTTAAAAACCTTTCACAATCTATAATTTATGCATACACATAAACATAGAAAACTTTAAAATTCATTACAATTTTTAAGAACATCTAAGAACACTTAATCTAACCACAAAACTCAATCGGAAAAGAAAGAAAGAAAGAAAGAAAGAAAGAAAGAAAGAAAGAAAGAAAGAAAGAAAGAAAGAAAGAAAGAAAGAAAGAAAGAAAGAAAGAAACCAAAGAAAGAAAAACATAATAACAAATCATATGTAGTGAGGCCCGAAACATTCTTCTCTGAAATGATCTAACCTTGTGGAGCTTGTTGGTTGCTTTGCTTGTTTTGCCTACCTTCTTATAGGATTACAATGATTATGGTTTGTTTCAACTTCATCCACATCTAGTTAACATTGTTTTAAACGCTTTTCTATACATTTCCATAAGCAATAAAGTGTGATGTGCACACAACAATCAGTATTTAAATGGTGTTCCAAAATTCAAGCGATTTAATCAAATCATAATGATTTACCAACTTTCCTAAAACACACATATAAAAACGACTCATTTTGGCACTTTCTGTGAAAACGTGTCTCGCTGTTTCTGGCTTATCAACCTGTTTACATATTTGACAAAATATGTCCTCAGCATTGATTTGCAGCTGTGCTCCTCGCATTGCTTTTAACATAACTGATTAGATCTTAATTGCAAAATCAGTCATCGAACTGCAGAATCAAGACAATGGAGCAAATTTAGCTGAGTTATTTTATATTGATGTACTACAATGGAGATGTGCAGAAAGTTCTTTAGTTTAGAGGGGTGTAAATAGTTATTACACCAATCCCACTTCTCTGACCTTCTTCTGAAGGCTCCTTTGAACACTACGTAACTTTTACCAAGAGTAGAATCGGGTATCCAGTTCATCTCCTTGTACATCTCAAAGTTTAGCTGTTCATAGTTGTTTCCTCTTACAACTTTCTCTGTACTACATAGTGCTCCAATCTTTGCCAGTAATGGGCACTTTGGAAAAAACTCTGGATTTAATATACAACTCGCATTGTCCTAACAACGCCCATCCTCTCAATGAGATAAGGCCAAATTCTTAACGCAGGTACTCCATTGGGGTGGACAGTAGAAATCCTAAAATAGTTCGCCAAAAGAAGCCCTCTAGTTTATTCAGCCGTGTGGAATTCTTCAGGGCAAGTGCTTCTAACCCATAAAGTATTTAAGGGCAAAAAGACTAGTTATATAATATCAATATCCCCTCCATGGAGAAACCCGCATATTGTCTGTCAAACCTATGCACCAAGTACATACAATGACATGCTTTCACAATTTTAATTTCTATAATTCTGTTATAGACAGCTGTGTTGCTAATTTCAAGTCCTGGGTATGTATAATTCTCTGTATAATCCAAGGTTCCCATTACTGTGCTCATTTTGACCGTGTGTACTTTTCGACCTGTTACCAGAATAACACAGGTTTTGTCTAAATTTATAATCAAATCATTTTCCACAGTGTAATCACTCTAAATAAATAAAATAAATAAAAATAAAGACTTACTGATTTAGTCTGTTGTTAATGAAACGGGTAGCCATACATATGAAGCTGCAATAATCAAAATGCCCAAGATTCCTTATAGAGGTAAACCCTTGCACTTACATGGCCCCCCTTTACCTTACTGGAGAATAGCCAAACCCATCATAGTCAGACCCACAGGAATGGCCTACACCAACTGAATCTCCACTCCTAAAACCCAGAGGATTCGCGCAGGAGGAGCCAGTTTCCCAGTCATGGCTGCAGCCCATTGGAACACGTTACCACCTCTCATTAGAAGTATTGAGTCGCATTTAGCATTCTGGAAAGTGATCTAAACTATAGTTTTTGTTTAACTGAGCCAAAATGGTAGTGGAGAGCAAAATCCTCCACTATTGAAATACAAGTTCCGTGAATACAAACATCAGAGAAGGATTGCTTTTCAAGGGGAGATCCTTTTGTTAAGGTGAGTGGAGAACTGTTGGAAATTGGGGCAACGGAGGGAGTTATTTGGATATATGTATGGGAGTGAGGTTTGGGAGTGTTTTGCGTATATGTAAGCTACTTGGTGGTGGTCTGGTGGTGCCACTGCTGGTTTTCCTAGGGATGCTGGCAACAAGTTGTGGGGAAACATCTAATAGAAAGTTAAACATCCGCTCCCATCTAAATACTTGTGTCAAGCCCTGTCTGGCTCAAACTCTGGCCCATCTTTATTTGGATGACTTAAATCGGGAGGGATGTTGGAAGGATGGTCAGGCCATCTGGGCATGCTGCCTGGCTACCTGGGTCGGGGCCAGGAATCAAATGTGTTAACGTTCATACCTTTGCTCCTTGAATCCCAGGCTCTAAGGACTGATCTATGGGTGAAGAGGATGGTGGAGCCTCCCAACAGTTCAATCCTTGCGTAAGTGCTTACTCTGCAGAATAGGTTTGAAGGAAAGTGGAGGGCAAGGGGAGAGCAAAAGATCAGGCAAAAATTAGTTTAAAAAAATTGATTAGCTGAGTTTGCTAATTAACATTTCACTGGATTTCGTAAACATATTTCATTAGCTATTTGTTAATACTACATTTAATGTTACTGGAAGTTTTTCATACCCAAGTTTTAGAATGTATAGCAATACATCATTTGTGTGCACTTCTGAACACTAGTGAGAGGCGTGTCTGGAAAATGTTGCACTTTGGAGCTGTGTGCAGTCGGTGTTGTACAGTACAGTGCCCCTGTATACTTTATGCCTGCCCCATCATGTGTAATGAAGTTTACGCATTTCAGAAATCAGAAAGTTCAATAACAAGAGAATGCTGAAGACTAAATCTGGAGTATGGTATTGCGGTAGGCAGGTTTATTGGAATTGTCTGCTAGACCAGATGGCCTTTGCCTGTCATTGATGTTCATTAATTCCAATAGTGATACAAATAGTTTGCAGGGCCTGTAGCTGCCCAGCCCGCTCTGCCATAAGGGTTGCTCATACTTTCTACATTTAGGGAAGTCATCTTTACACGGTTCACATGCACCGACATACCTGTACAATCAATACTAACATTTTGGAAAAGCATATTTCGAATGGATGTGTCCTCCCATGTATTCCTCATCTTATGATAATCGTATCCCAGCTTCAGCTGCTTCTGAAAAAAATTTCACCAGGGAGCGCTGTGTTCGAGACCGCTGAGTCTATGTCCCTCGAGGACTGCGGTCGGGTGTCGACGTCATCCGCTGTATAAAGGGCTCGAGCAGCGCCCGTTACCACAGTTCCGTTTTTCCGACGCAACTGCTTTGTGTCACGAATGGCGCATCTAAAACTTTGACGATGTCTTCCCTTTTAATCCTGTCTTCTACACCCTCTACACCCAAGACAGGGTTAAAAAAATGTCTAACGTGTGGCAGGAACTTATCTATTACCAACCCCCCTCCCCAATCGGGTTGATGAGTGCAGGTCCTGTCCGGCCCTGTCAAATTAGGCTCTTAAGGAACGCAGAGGTAAGCTGGCGGTGGGGGAGGAAAAGTATAAGTCTTTGAAAAGACAAAAGGATTCGGACGAATCCGTTAGAAAATCTTGTCATGAGTCGAGGATCAAGATCAGAAAGTCACTCGGGGAAATCTTTCCTGTCTTCGACAAAAAAGTCAAAGCGACGTCATAGGTCTTCTCTTTCCTCGTCCTCTTCAGAGAGGAGAGTGACGTACCCTTCGAAACATGATGCCCCCGGAAAATGGGAGGCCTTCAGGGCTTCGATGATGAAAATATTTGAGAAAGCGGCCAAGACCTCCTCGAAGTTGCCGCGTGGTGATCATGCCTCTAGTCAATCTAAAGGTGACAGAGGAAAATCAAGATACATACACGCAAGGGTTGAAAAAGAGATGAGAGAATCGTCGCGGGAAAGTCCCCTGACACCTCACTCTAGATCTAAACCTACGGTGCATAAATTGGGGCAAAAAGAATCGGCGTAGAAGACTAAATCTGACTCGACATCGACTATAGCGACGGCATCGAAGCCTCCTTCCTTTATCGAGGCATTCGCTAATTCCAAGGCCCAAGCCGACGCCATATTCTATGCCTAGGCAAGTACCACCTTCCTTGCCTGAAAAGACTTTTCACCCTCGATCTAGACAGGAATTCTTTACTTCCATGTCTTCTACATATGAGGAACATTCCTCTGAAGAGGATGTCCCTCCAGCTGGAGTTAGATTTGGGGCCAGAGGTCCCTGAAGAACTGGTGGACCCACAGTCAAGAATAACAGACTTGTATGCTTGCCTACAAAATGCAAGTGGCTTGGACACTTCTCCTGAAGTAGATTTTGAGAGGCCAGACCCTACAGATCATGCTGATCCTAGCTATAGAAATCTTATGGGAAGGGTCATAGATTTTATGGGATGGAAAGCAGCTTCCCCAGATTTTGACCAGGATGACATGACTATCATGAGTGAGGGTCCCTTTAAAAGATCCAGTTTTACCATTCCATAAGGCTTTACAAAAAGGGTAATGGCAAATTGGAATAACCCAGATTCGATTCCAGCAGTAAATAAAAAAACTGGTACCAAAATATAGACCAGCCTAATCAGACCCAGAGTTTTTGTCCAAGCATCCCTCTCCTGAAAGCCTTGTAGTTCAAGCTGCAACTTCCACTAGGCAGTCAGCTTACTCATCAATACCACCAGATGGGGACGACAAAAAAGTTGATGCTTGGGCCCGGAAAGCCTTTACTTCGGGCAGCATGGCCCTGAAATCAACTAATGTAACTTGCACATTGGCAAGATTTACCTTTATCCTGTGGGACTGTTTGTCATCAGCGGCTGAACGCATCCCGGAAGGTGAGGAACAGGATGGTTTCCTGGCTATATAGTGTATAGAGTGTATAGAGCGGATGAGTGTATAGAGCGGATGAGTGTATAGAGCGGATGAGTATATAGAACAAGATTACTGCGTATTAGCAAATTACTTTTTAAGGCTGATGGGTGCATATTGCTGTTGAATGTGTGGAAAGCATGAGTGCATAAAGCGGATGAGTGCATAGAGCAGATGAGCAGATGAGTGCGGGGAGCAGATGAGTGCGGGGAGTGGATGAGTGCGGAGAACGAATGAACGCAGCGAGCGGATGAGCGCAGCGAGCGGATGAGTTTGGGGAGCGGATGAGTGTGGAGAGCGGATGAGTGTGGAGAGCGGATGAGTGCGGGGAGACAATGAGTGCTGGGAGCGGATGAGCACTGGGAGCCGATTAGCGCGGGGTTTGAATGAACGTGGCGAGCAGATGAGCACGGCGAGCGGATGAGTTTGGGGAGCGGATGAGTGTGGAGAGCAGATGAGTGTGGAGAGCGGATGAGTGTGGAGAGCGGATGAGTGTGGAGAGCGGATGAGTGTGGAGAGCGGATGAGTGTGGAGAGCGGATGCGCGTGGGGAGGGGATGCGCGTGGGGAGCTGTTCAGTTAAGGGAGCGGGTGAATGCGGGGAGCAGGTGATTACGTAGGGTGGGTGAATGCGTAGAGCAGATGAAGGTGTAGTGCATGCGAGGAGATAAAGCGGACAAACGCCTAGAGCGGATGAGTTACACAGACCGGGTGATCACGTAGAACAGATAAGCATGTAGAACGGATGAGTGCGGAATGCATGCAGAGTGCGGGGAACGGATAGATGAGCGGAAGAATGTGCAGAATGGAGGACTGCATAGAACAGACTAGTGGGTAGGGCCGGCAAATATATAGAACAGAAGAGTGCATATGAGCGAATCAGTACATATGAAAAAGGGGTACGTAGTGGGGATGAGTGCGTAGAGGGGATGAGTGCATAGAGGGGATGAGTGCATAGAGGGGATGCGTGCGTGCGTAGAGGGGATGTGTGCGTAGAAAGGATGAGTGCGTAGAGGGGATGAGTGCGTAGAGGGGATGAGTGCGTAGAGGGGATGAGTGCGTAGAGGGGGTGAGTGCGTAGAGGGGGTGAGTGCGTAGAGGGGGTGAGTGCGTAGAGGGGGTGAGTGCGCAAAACAAGTGAATTCATAGTACGTGTGAGGGCATAAAGTGGATGAGTGGCTGGAGCGAACGAGCGCCTGGAGCGAACGAGCACCTGGAGAGAATGAGCACCTGGAGTGAACGAGTGCCTGGAGCGAACGAGTGCCTGGAGCGAGTGCCTGGAGCGAACGAGTGCCTGGTGAGTGCCTGGTGAGTGCGTAGAGCGGGTGAGTGCGTAGAGCAGGTGAGTGCGTAGAGCGGGTGAGTGAGCAAAACAAGTGAATTCATAGTACGTGTGAGGGCACAAAGCGGATGAGTGCCTGGAGTGAACGAGCGCCTGGAGCGAACGAGTGCCTAGAGCGAATGAGTTGCGTAGAGCGGATGAGTACGTAGAACGAACGAGCGCAGATTGCATCCAGTACTGATGACTGCGTAGAATGGATGAGTACGTAGAGCTGCTGAATGCGTAGAGCATGGGGCAGAGAGGAGTGCATGCCTGGGGCAGACAATGAGTGCATGCGTGGGACAGACAAGAGTGCATGTGTGGGGCAAACTTGAGTACGCAGGGCCGACTGGAGCACGCGGGGTGGACTGGAGCGCGCGGGGCAGACTGGAGTGCATGAGTGCGTCGAGCGGACCGGAGTGTGTGGAGCAGACTGGGGTGCATGGAGTGGATAGGAGTGCATGTAACGGACTGGAGTGCATAGAATTGCGTGACGTATATAATATGGTTTGGAATGCAGAGAACGTTTGAAAGAGCATATAACCCATCATATCACACCTCCACGCTTACTCTCCCCTTTACACCACCACTCAACTAGAACACAGAGATACTATGACACCATTCGGTATAACTGTTCTCATACCAACATCTGCCGCACACTCCACATCATTCTAAGTAAACACTGCTGGCTACATACCCCCAGCCAGGCGTTCTCCTCAGGCCTAACGCAGCCACATTCAGTCTGGATAAATCCTGCCAGAACGAACACATACTGCTGATCTCTCAACCACCACACCTATCGCTAAGAAGCAGCTATTACATGATTACCGCACCAGCTCCACACATACCCGGTGCTCACACGCACCTTTGACTCTCTCTACTCTCTCTACTGATCTGAACTTCAGTTCCCAAGGGTGTTCAACTTACCAGCGCCTTCAGACCATACCAATGGTATATAAGGCGCTATATAAATGCAAAGTAACCTAACCTAACATAACATGGGCAGTCCAGCACCAAAATGTTATGGCAAAAAAGGTGGCAGGCGCTCCTCTCCCGAAAGAGCATTTTGGTGCTGGACTGCCCATGTGGGTGGGACAAAGACTGATATGCAAATGGATATTTCCATTCTGTGAAAAATACAGTGAGCAAAAAGCGTGCGCTGTAAACTCTCATCTCAGAACAGGTTATCATGCCATGTTCTTTCTGGAGAGGAGCGCCTGCTACCATTTTTGACATGTGTGGTTGTTTTGGTTACTGATGGCTTTAGATTGGTTGAAGCTTAAGACAGAAAAGACTAAGGTAAAGATGTTGAGTGGCAGCTCAGTTCAGGCCACCGGGAATGTGCCTGGGCCTCTAGCTTGGCTTGTAATGTGGGATCCGTACTTACCTACCTGAACATCAGAGACCACCCGCTGTTTCAACCTCAGTGGCAACGTGCCTGGATTATGGCAATGCACCACCTCATAGTCTACCCAATGTTCTGTTGTCTCATTTTCAGGTTATGTCAAATGCCACAGTCCATATGGCCCTGGGTGTCCCCGATCACTCCAATATGGCTGTCCTTTTAATAAACTTTATTGGCTACCCATCAATTAGGGGATTTTATTCAAGACTCTTTGTCTAGTCATTCGAGCCCATGATGTAGCACCCTCTCACTCACTGGTCAAATTAAAGTTTATGAGCCAAGTAATTAAGGCCCCCGGTTTCATTCTGAGACATCCCCTTCGCTATAAGTATTTTTCGTAGTCATTTTATCTGCATAAATCCACATGCATAATTTGCTATGTAAAATATCATTTGAAACCAGTATTTTCTAAATGTTTTCCAATAGAAAATGTGCATTGGCAATGAATGGTGTTAGTTGGAAGTGTAATAGAGATAGGTGCTTGCACATCTTGGAAATATTGGCTTCTCCTGTTATTGTCGCTGGCTTGAGGCTCCTCTCTGCAGCCATTTAAACAACTGCAAACGAAAATATATTCCTTTCATTATTCTTTCCACTTTGTAAGTTTGCAGTAACCATTGATGGTCCTGCAAGGCATGATCGACACTTGAGAGTGCCAAGTAAGAGGCACGAATTTCCATTTTTATATGTTTTGCAAATAAATTATTACAGAACACTGTTATTTCGGTCTGTAGTAATATGTAAAAATCAATAAAAATGGAAAACAAGAAGCCTTATCTATAATGGATTTCACTGTAGCAAGCCTCTTTGTGTTACTATCCTCCTCATCTGGGGTTCACGTAAAGGGTCAGAGCCTTTTCCATTTTGCCCCCCACTCTCGAGAACAAAACCTCTCTGAAAGGTAAATCCTGTAGTAGCTCCACAGAAAACCAACTGTTTTCTGCTGCCTTCATTTCGGTTTTTCTTCAATTTGTGACTCCTTCAAGTCAGCGCCTTGATGCCTTTGGCAATACTGCATTACATAAGTACCTACCATAACTATGTGTAACCTATGTTAAATAAAACGAGTATGATTGTGGGCTGTTATTTCCATCTTGAATGGATGTCTATAAAAAGCAGAATGCTTATTAGAATAAAGTAATCTCAGCCTAAAAAACAACTTGTACTTCCAAGACTTAAAGACATACATCAGCAAACCAATGTGGCAAGGTCACCTGCTTGTTGTTATTATTTCACACCGTATCTGCAGCTTATCAATGCACATTATGTGAAGAAATTGTGAATTTCCCACAAAAGAAAATCTTATTTGTGGAAAAAGCGGTGTCAAGAACATGGTGGAAAACATGACAAGACAAGGTTTATGTGGGTGCTTCAGGAGCACAAGGGCTTGATAAGTAGAGGGTATTTCACAATGGGCAGCAATAAGGATACCAAACTAGCTTAGTGATTTATCTCCCTAACCATCTTAATTCCATGGGCATCCATAAAGTCCTGGATTAATTGGGGTTTTGATAGAAAGCAACAGTCTTTCCCAGGCTACCTCTTCTTGGCAATGATGATTCTTGGCCTTAATAAGTCTGACTGTTTCTTGGGACTCTTTCTGCTTTCCCATCTGGCAATAAGATCCCCAGGTTATATCTCGGCTTCATCTCAATGGAGATTGAAGACAAACAAAAAAAGTTCAACAAGTTCACCGGTAGGTGTTTCTTCTGGCTCTTCAATGGAGAAGAAAATAAAAATAACCACGGTCCTCTTCTATTGTTGTCTCTTTCCAGGTCTCTTCCCTCCGTCACTGAAAGGTTCTTTGTCGCTTTGAATTAATTAGATGACGTCCTGGTTCCAGATGGGGTTTCCTTGCTGGCAAATGCTAGAAGGCTTTAAGTAAAGAAAACACTCCTGCAGAAAATTGAAGCTCTGCTACAGTAGGAACCAGTGTCTCAGAGGTATGATCCAATGAGTGGGACTGTGGGCATGTGGCTAGGAGCCATGGTGCTTCATGGACCCAGTGGTCTGAACCTATAATTGAAGCCTGTCTCACTTTCTTCATAGAACTAATGCTTGCATGCATAGGAATCAGTGTCGAGGTCTCAACGCCAATCTTTAAACTATTTTTTATTTAGGTTCCCCTCCATCCAGCCACAAGTTTGTTCCTTCTCCCAATTCCCTCAGACAACTGATATTGGGACGTTGCCTGGGTATCGTAATGGCTCTATACATCTAAGGAATTTCAGAACACCGTTCTGCATGGTCCTCAGTTACTCTTCTCCAACAACTAAGAAGCTGTTAACCTAATAAAGGTCTGAAACCTTTGGCTCATCAGATTTTTTGGACTACAACTCCCATCAGCCCTAGCAAGAATATTCATTGGTGAGGGATCATGGGAGTCACAGTCCATCACATCATGAGCCACAGGTTTCAGAACCCTGATCATAGGCCATCCTGCTCTTTTCTACCTCCACTGATACGGTCCCTTTCTTTCTCTGACTCTCTTTCAAGCATTCTCACTCTCCTTAGTTCTCTCTCCCCCCTTCTGCTCTTTTACCCCTCTGACATATGCTTTGTCTTTAACTGTCTCAGCCCTTTCCTAGCTTACATCATGTTCCCATCATCCAACCTCTTCTGCATTATGCTCCCTTTCACCTGTGCACACTTTCTTCTTCCTTGTTGTTCTCCTCTTCCATCTTGCCTCCCTTCATCTCCTCAAACTCCCCCTTCTCCATTCTCTGTCCTCTTCTGCCTGACCTCCTTTTGCTCCCTATTGCTTGTTCTCTGCTAAACCGACTCAGCTCTTTCCGCACATGCACCATTTTCCTGCTCCTTCAGCCTTTTCCACACCTCCATCTCCACTTCCTCATGCTCTCTCAGCTTTCTCCCTGTCCTCCCCATGCTTCAACTTTTAGCACTCTCCACACTGCCTCCACCTGCACCTTCGGCTCTTTCTGCACCACCTCTTCTTTCTGTCATTTTGGGATGATAGGTCAGGGGCAACGTGCTTTCCTTGGAAGCAAGACGACATACAGTAATACAGGTTCGATCCCCGGGTCTGCGCTTAGAAACCTCTGGGTATTAAGCGTGTTATTAATAAACAATTACAATTCTGTACTGTTATCGCCTTCCATGTTATCGATCCACTACTCCTAACACCCACATTGACTACCATTTTAACAGTGCTTTATTAGAGCCTTGATCCCTCCTCCTGTGGTTGATATTGGATCTGCACTTGGGATTGGTTGCGTTGTGAAGACTGAGGTGTTTGTAATCTTTTTGCCGCCGCACATCCTGCTCCAGGTACCGAGACGTTAACAGGCCAGACCTCCATCTTGGAAGTTGCTTTCATGCACACATGTCACATATGGTATAGTGCTCTTGCAGAGTCTAAAGAAGCAGTGGGGGGCTGCCAATTGTATGGTGGTCCACTCCCGAGAGGCAGCTACCACAGGAACACAACCACTCTGCAAATATAAACTGGTAATCTTGAGTAGCTCATTCCACTATTCAGTAGTCATGGATCCTCATAGGAGCTGGTTGCGATGGTTTATTTGGAACACGTAACAAAGGATTTAAAGAACTAGCAGCAAGAGTCGAGTCACTGTGGTGTACCCCTGCCTTAGATCCTATTATTGAGGGGGGGCAGGGAATCGTCCCCATTCCACTCCGGACCAATCATTATATAGCCAGTAGTGGGGCATGGCCATCTAAGTAATACCTCCACACACACACCCGCAGAGTCAGGTAGTGACCTTTGCTACTGAGGGTGACTCTGTGACCAATCTTTAACCCAACACGAAAGATTGTGCCTGTTTGATTGGGTGACTTTCAAGTACAAATGAGTCCATCGACTTGTTAGAGTTGTATCCATTGGAGTGCTTAATTGCCAGGGATGGCTACATATGCTGCCTTAAACCTAAGGTTAAGATGTGCTGCTGATACCAATGAGAAAGACGTGTGAAAAAGGAATTGCTGGTAGGGGACTGAGGACCCCTGAAGTGAGGTTTTGTGAATCAGGATGTGACAGGGGGGCAGATAGATGCAGTGCACGCTAGTCAGACAAGGTTTACAAAATATAGATTTTGGTGAACCAGAGCCTTTCATATTTCAAGGATAGCAGAAATGCAGAGAGGTGGGACACTGTCGGGACCCTCCAGATAAACGTAAGGAAGGTTCTGCATTCGCCTCAGGGAAAACCAATTGAGATGCCAAAGACACATGGGGAATTTGGATTGCGACATAATGAGATCCATTGACTACAGGTGATCATTGCTAAGCTGGCTTGGTGTTCAGTGAAAGAGATGATCATCAGGAAAACCAGGGATACGAAGGAGATGTCATGGGAGGAGAATACAGCTATGTATTTGCATGGGGGCTGTTGTGTTGCTACTATGTTTGCTTTGTTATTATTGGTATTGTTTTCTATTTGTCTTTTCTTAGTCCTTTCTTTATGCACATGTCATGGCCTAGTCCAGATGGGTGGTAGGGCATTACTGAGCTAGGCTTTGGATCTTGCGGTGGAGATATATGACCTGGCACTGCTAACAAATTATAGGTTCTCACTTCTGCGTCGAAACGTGCATTAATGGAGCAGGACCATGAGCATGTACATTCCTGGTTGGAGCATGAGACGTGCTCAGCTTCAGCTGCAGCACACTCTGTTGTGCGGACTCACACACCTGAAAGCGTTGGGAGAATGCTGGTCTCTGTACTGTCTGCAACACGTGTATACAATGGGAATACCTCTTGGAATTACCCACTTTAGGAGTTCATTGGCATTGACTCAATAGGCGGATGGAAATGTCCACAGCTAGTGGGGGGGAGTGATAAAAATCCAAGCATGGAACATACTCCTCCTTCAGCTAAGCAACTGGAAGCAAAGCACAATAATACGTCAAAACAAAGGCAAATTGCCCCACCACCCCCTCATGTCAGATCCAGATGTTTTGTTGCTTCGATGATTGGCTTTGCCAAATACCCTTTTTTGCCACAGCCCTGCTGGTACTCTAGAATAGCATGGCATGTTCTGAGCCCTAAAAGCACCTGGGAGGACAATATGTTTATGTATAGTTGTGATAAAAAGGAGTGGGGGAAATATGTGATACAGTGCCAAAGGTACTCTTTTTCATTATCGGACTATGGCAGGGCAACGTAGGTAGGTTATTCTCTCGAAAAGATCAATTCATTACATAGGTTTGCATACGTTGATACTTTAGAACTGTAGAAGGTGGGGCGTTGCACATTCTGTTACTTTTACTATTGGCTCACATGTATCCCTTATTTGTCCCTCATGCGTCTGAGGTGTCCACTGATTTTGTGTGTATTTGCTGCAAATCTTCCAAACCTTTATTGACTGTACCTTGACCATTACTATTTCTTTTCTGCTGTATTGAGGGGCTTGATAGTCGAGTAAATGGCATACAGTAAAGTCCTTATTTGTCAAGGAAGTGTGCAACTGTAACATTTTTACAAAGGACATCTTCTGGAGTAAATCCTAAATAAACATGTTCCTTACAAACTGCCTAGCTATAATTTAAGCAAATTGTGAGGGGTGAATGCTTATCAAAAACCTATGGTGCACTATAGGAACCGTTGCAAAGGCTAGTGAGGAGAGGTGGGTTTTAAAAGATTTAACTATTCCAAATACATAATGGGCCTCATTACGAATATGGAGGTAGCCATGCCGCTAAGAGAGGCATGGCTACCCCCATACCGGGTACCAGGTTCGGGTTCCGCAAAAGGGGATTTACCAGGCCATTCCGACCTTTGAGGGCCCGGTAAATCCCTTTCGGGGGACCCGGAACCGGCTCAATGGGAATGGGGAGGATGTGGGTCCCGCTCTGCACGCCTGGTCTGAGCAGGCGTTCCTTAGTGGGACCCGCTGCAGACCTCGTAATAGGACGGCCCGGAATGAACGGTGTCTTTCCCTTACCGCACCGTTCATTCCGTGGCCGCCTGGGCCGTAATGAGGCCAAATGTGTGGTAGCCCATATTTCTCAAGAATTTGCAAAACAATGTTAGATAATCTGTTTTCTTTAAAGAAAGCTGCAACTCCAAAGGGTTTCAATATGGTGCTGGATAGTATACTGGATAATACAGCATTGGGTAGGGCTGTGAGTAGAAACACATACGGCTGTACCGTTAAAAATATTGCTAAGCTGGTGCACATTCGGAGAGAGTGTCACAAAGGCAAGGCAGTATTACGTTTATTTTCCTGGCCATCTTATATCCTCACACGAGGATAATTTGCTGGCGGTCTAAAAACTTATTAGATGAGGTTGTGGGGTTTTGGAATTGGTAAAATTGCAATTTCTGATCATTGAGCTATTTCTTTTGGGCTGGATGATGATGAAAATGGGTGTCCAAAAGGGATATGGCAATTTGAGGTGCCCTTGTTAAATAATCAGATATTTTTCATACTGGCGAGAAAGAAATAGGGACTTGTCTGACAGAAATGTTAGCTTCAGTCGTAATATAGTCATGTTATGGGATGCCTATGAAGCATCAAAAAGTGGCACATTAATCAGCTAAGCTCTGAACACGAAATGGAGGAGAAATGTAATTTTGGGTCCCTGGCAAGGAAAAACTACGGCGGATTAATTGAAGTTTGCAGGTACTTAGTTGGAGTTGGATCTTGTGCACCTAAAAGCGTCAAGAGCATAGGAACTGTAGGAACTATGCTGAACATGCAGGAAAGTGGTAGTATATACCTGTGAGACTTTGGGGAGTATGGCTAGATGCCAACAAGTCTTTTGCTGAATAAACTAAAGACATTAGAATGTTCAAGGATGATTGTAACTGGTACTATTACATCTATCAATCAAGCCTTTCCCTGCTTAGGGAAGATTCTTGTCCTTCCTAATATATATTTGATGGATTTTTTGCAACTGTGGCTCTACCCCGGTTGGGCTGGGAGGAGGCAGTCTTGATTGACTTGGACATAAAGAACAAGGAGGTATTGGTGACAATTACCTCTAAGAAATGAAATGTCAATTTAGGTTGATGGTTTACCATCTGAATTTGATCTAAAATTCATCTAAAGCACTCAGTTACCATTTAAGATAAACCAGAAGAGATTTGAGCAATTATAGATGAAAAGAACACTATACCTTCTTAATTTGGATTTAAAAATACTAGTTTACTCAAACCACCTATCACTGCCTATGGAGCACAAAGGAAAGTTACAGTAGTAATAACATTAGGCAGTTGGGAGATTTACCTATGGCATATGAACAATTATTCATACTTTATTACAACATATGGACAGACAGTGCTTTGGCAGCCCCAAATACTGATGCTGTAAAGGCCACTGATGTGGTTAATTGGGCCTAATTTGTTTATCGTCTGGAGAAACATGGTTCTTGTCTCAAGTGTAGAACACTATTTAGAGCGTTGTATGGTGATACAAGGGTAGCAGTTTCCACTAATGGAGAATACTTAGCAGACTAAAGCTGGAAACAAGGAACTACGTAGACCGGCCCCATGTCCATCTTCCATTTTAATTTTGCTATGGAACAAATGGTAGTTCCATAATCAAAGGATCAATTAATCAAAGGAGTGATACATGGTAATGAAGTTTTAAAAAAAAACAATTTTGTAAGCAGATGACTTGCTAATATTGGTATATTAACATAAGCAAGCTAACCCATCACGCTTTTTAGTCTCCTTAAGAAACATGGGAAAACCTCAGATGTAAAGGTATATCAGGCAAAATTATGATTCGTGTCATAAACAACCTTCCTTGAAAGATCACGTAAGAACGCGTAGGCTTAAATGGACTGCCAAAGGTATTACATATTTGGTTATGCGAGTCTCAAGCAAATCCACAGAGATGTGGGTTGCATGTTGTGTAGCACTATAGGAAGGGCTTTGGATAGCGAAAAAGATGACATTAAAATATTGTATAAGCTTCATCTGTATTGTTAATTTTAATTTTTAAAGTGCTGTGGACCGGAGGCATTCAAGCGCTAAAAGAGCAGTAGGCTAGCAGGTAATTCAAGTACTGCACTGACACTAAGGTAGAACGTATTTTTAAGAAAAGAGGGTGTTGTTTCTTGCTCGGTTTACAGTTTGGTTGAATTGTTAGAAAAAGAGGAAGGCCATTCCAGACGTGGGCACTATGCACTGCAAAGAAACTACACCCTTTGCTTTTAAGATTGTATTCGGGAGGGTGCCAAAAAAAGTGGATTATCTGACGTTAGACGTCTGCGAGGGACATTACCTACAAACTAAATTACTATTTCGCGAGTAATGGAAACTATTTTATAGGTAATTCTGGATTGCACTTGGATCCAATGAAACTCACGTAATAGTGGTGTGACATGATCCAATGGAGAAGAGTTAGTAGCTGTCCACGCCAGTTGATTCTGGAGGACTTGAACCTGAGATATTTAGGATTTGGTACAACCAGATAAAGGAGAACTAAAGTAATCCAATTTGGACCCAATTATAGCTCTGGTAGTTTGTCACAGACAATATGATATGATATTTTATTTGCAACGTGCTTGTACACAAGTGTTTCAGAGCGCGACAAGGCAAGGGAGGGGAAACAGTGTAGAACACAAAAATGATCTTACTAGTCCCAGTGACATTGAGAACGCACAAGTGCATGGGAAAGGGGAAAGGGTAAAAAGTGCATGGAAGGGGGAAAGTGGAGAGTGCAGAGCAGAGGAGAACAGATAAATAAAAAATAAATAGGTAATGGAGGCAATAAGCAGTGCTAGTGCAGCCAGCAAGTGGCAAGTGCTGTGTTTACAGCCGCAGACTGGGTCAATCTGATAAGTGCAGAAAAAGAAGAAAATGGGGTGGGTGGGGGACTGTTTAGATACAGATACAGTCACCGGTGCAAGGGGTGGCCAGGAGGCAGTACAGGTGGGTGGCAGGGCGAGCACGTACCTGGGACCAGGGGACAGAGGGTGCACGTGCCACGAGAGAGCAGATCAGCTAGGGTGAGGGGCAGCGAATGCAGAAGAAAAGAGGAAGGTCTTGAGCTGCTTCTGGACCAGAGATGGTTCTCCTCAAGTTTTAGAGTGGCAGGGAGGCTGTTCCTGAGGGAGGCCCCAGCCGAAGACAGAGATCTACCCTAGCTTGTTTCTTTGAAAAACGACTGACCCTGAGGCAGTTAGAGGTAGAGGAGTGAAGAACTCGAGAGGGGAGGCATTTGCGGAGGAATAGCTAAAGGTATTTTGGACTCAGGCCCCAGAAAGCCTTGTGGACAATACAGAGGGTTTTGAATTTAATCCTTGCATCATCTGGGAGCCAATGGAGAGATTTCAGAGCTGGAGGGATACAATCCCAGGGCTTGAGGCCAAGGGCAAGTCTTGCAGTCCAGTTCTGAATAAGTTGCAGAGGACGGAGAGTAAAGGCAGGTAAATTTAGAAAGAGGCTGTTACAACAGTCCAACCTAGAGAGAACCAGAACTTGGGAGACAGTGAGCTTCTGGGGGAAGGAGAGGAAAGGCAGAGTACCTCTGAGGAGGTGCAGTAGTAAGTTTGACTTTTGAGAGACCTCAGAGATGTAGGATGAGAAGGAAAGTGTGAAGTCAAAGATGACCCTGAGGTTCTTAGCCTTGCAGGTTGGGGACGAGGAGGATCTCTGTCTTGTTGGCATTCAGACAAAGATAATTGGTGGCACACCAATCTTGAATGGCAGTTAGGCAATCAGAGATGAGAGAGGGTGAGGAGGTGGCTGAGGGCAGCCTGAAAATGAGTTGAGTGTCGTCAGCGTAGCACTGGAAATTTGAGCAGAAAATGGTAATGCAGTGGGCGAGAGTTGCCAGGTATTGGTTGAAAAGCCAGGGCGAAAGGTTAGACCCCTGGGGAACACCACAGGTAGAGAATAGTCAACTTTATCTAAAAAGATTAACATTATTAAGGGAGAAACTAGTATTGGCATTGTTTCGAGAAAGCCATTTTCATGATCGGGTCAAAGAAAGCGCCTAACTTTTATTTTTTTATCTGAAGGTGTAATTGAAGGTGATTTATAGTGAAGTTAATGGAAAGGGGAGTTTTACCTCTGCGTGCCTGTTCCTATACCTGAGAGTATACATTCAATTTTTGTGCAATAAGACTTACAATATGTAATGGATGCCATAACTGATGAAAACCTCAAATTGTCTGCTGCTGTATCCTGACAAATTTAACCTTCAGATCTATTTGTATGGGTTAAAATTGGCACTAATCAAATGGTGATTTTTCTATAAACTTGGTATGCCTTTAATGTCCTGGCATAGCCCTTATCTTCCCAATCCCTTACATTTACGTACAAAACCACAGGCCCCTTGCTGACAGGGAGATTAAATGGGAGAAAATAGGCTGGAATATTCTTTTCAGGAATAGAAGTATGGGAGGCTCTGGTTTCCCCAGTTTTAGAAACTGTTACAGAATTTTAGATGTAAGGGCTCATTATTGGATTAAAAACGGAAGTGGGAAATTATGAATACATCTGAAAAGAGTTTATGTTACTGCTGGGATCCTTACACTCTATGCAAGTTACATTTTAGAATGCTCTTATGCCCCAGCCATTAGTAATACAGTCAAAGCTTCTAAATAATATATTTCCATCATGAGTTATTCTCTCCTTCTTTGGGACAATCTAGCAGTTGAGCACTGATTTACAGTTAAAAACAACTTGATGGAAATGGACACATGCAGGAATTTATAAAATAAAGCATGTGCGGCTGGGAAACCCCTATTTATTTTATTTTGGAATTTTGTAATGCACCACATGGGAAGAATAGCCACTTCTGAATGCTGTGATGGTGTTGTTGACAGGCAGTGAGTAGATGAGGACTGAGGAAAGGGACTAACAAGTTAATAATAGATCACCTAGGGGTAGACTTTCAAAGCAGGCACATATTTGGCTTTCCAGAAAACCCACTGAAATATGTATGATCAAAGTTAGGCAAATGTAGAGAAGGCCAACAGGGTGGAAAGGCTTACTGGAAAAGTGTTGCTTTTAATGTATTCCAAAGTTTGAAGTTGTTGCAGAGTTAGAAATGCGTAATTGAGAGCTTTTTGCCACTTCAAGGTTTCTTCTGAGAGTTGGCCTGGTTTGGCAGATACTGATTAGATTTGCTTGCTGGCGTGCAGCATGAGAACCTGTTGAAAGTGGATCCAGGGGCCAGGTCCCAGTCAGCTACGTGAAAAAGAGGCACTTAGAAACTGACAAGTCAGAGGGCCTTGCAGTTGTGGTCCTGATTACTATTGGATTTCAATTATTTAAAGTACAAGTATAAGATCTTAATTCTGTTCTGGCGGATTGTCTGGCTCCTAAAGCTCCCCTACGCCTATACATCTAATCTCACATGTCTCCAAATCCTTGTCTGGACAAACAACGGTCTTGGATAATTGGTCTTGGTTGGAGGCTGCAGTTCAGATGTTTACAAAGATCAAACAAGCTAAAAATCTGCTGTAGAAAGGGGGCTGCCAGTTTTTATCTTGGAATGTTTGTGGGTTTCATAATCTGTCTAGGAAGACTTACACTTGGGTTAGAGAATTTAACATACTTTTCTTGCAGGAAACAATGGCCACTGTTCTTTTAGCCTCCAGGGATCTCACATGTATTGCAAAACGCATCCAGGGGGCTTAAGGGCTGCCCTTCGGTGGGGGGCCCACCATAGCCATAGACCTGGGTAAGAGGTGTACTCACCACGAGATACCCACCGTTTTGGGGGGGAATATTAGCAGTGAATCTAACACGTAACAATGACACGGAAGATCTGCTCCTAGTAAACATTTACTGGAACCCTGCCAAATACATTCTTAGGCAGTTTTTGGGTGCGTGGGCGTTGATGGTCTTTTTGTTAAGTGGTTGGTAACAGCCAATGGTTCGACCATAATTTTGGGAGGTAATCTTAATGCCCATTGAGGGGAGGCAGCCGTACAGGACGTGGATAAGGAAAGAGGGTCTTTCAATCCTTCACTAGACCCTGCAGATCCTGCCCTTACTTGGTCAAACCATCTTCGCAACTGGGATATGACGTTATGCCTCTCCTCCCTGGTTGAAGTCGATTCCTTTTACACCTGGTCTTGGGGAAAATCCAAATCTTGGATTGATCACTTTTTCACTTTGTCGCCCGTGCTAACTTCTTGTGAACCGCTCACGGGGGGGCCTGCTTGTGGGCAGTGACTATTGTCCAATATGTTTAGTGATTCACTTTAGGTTGGAATATCTACCAACTGAGATATCTACTGCCCTCATTCTTCCAATCAGAGGAGGTCTTACAGTTAAGTGGAATGTTGCCATGCGCAGGAAATTTCTTAAACTTTATGCACAGACGATAGATTGTGAAGCCCGCATGACTGGTCTGAAGGGACAGAAACCTTTAATACGACAGTACAAACTTTTTATGGCAGCAAGTGGCAAGCCTGATCTTGGAAAAAGACATCTACACAATTATGATAATACCATTGCCCTAGCAAAAAAATGTAAAAGGAAAGCCTTGCATGCCCTTACGATAACGCGGATGTCTCCTACAAAATATCAGGCTGCAAAGAAGCAAATCGTGACAAGTTATTACTCTGTGTTATTATATGGTAAAAGCAGGCTCACATTGCAGCAAACCAGACTGTAATTAAATCCTTGTCTGGCAACAATCATGCAGACTTCTGGACCAGAATTAGGCAACTTACTAATGGCCAGATGCAGGTAGGGGTTCTGACATAGCAGAGCATGTTTGGGTGGGTTATTTACAATGTAAATGTCTTTAGGACACTGTTACCCCCCTCCCCCCTGTATTGATGCATGGGGATTCTTCACTGAGGGTCAGGTTGACGAGGGAAGGGGCCATCTCCTGCTCTGTTTCCACTTACGTGGGTCTTAGACAGGGCTGTGTGGTGGCCCCGACCCTCTTCAACCTGTATGTTTCAGACATTGCAGCCTTATGGAAGGCGGGAACTACCAACTCGGTAAAGCTAGACAGCCTAGTATTGGACTGGCTCACTTTTGCCGACAATATCATCTTGTTTGGATAAAACCCCAATTGGCCTCCTGCAAAAATTGACCCTCCCTTTCCACCACGCGGTCCAAAACAACTTGCAGATAAATGGGAAAAAAATCAAAGCTCGTCATCTTTACAACTAAGAAGCGCACTAAGACTTGTATTTGGAGGATAGGTGAACAGCTTTTGGAAAGGGTGGACTCAATGCGATATCTAGAATTCAACCTTGTAACCAGCTATTCCAGGGGGGATGGATTACCCTATTTAGGGAAGGGTTCCCGGCCTTGTTGGCATAAAATGAAGAGGATCTATTCCCAGCTCTGTCGCTACTCTTTGATCCCCTTCTTAGGTTTTATCTGCAAACCATTAAACTAACTATTCTATATGGTCTGGGCATAGTTTTGTTTGACCTGGTGGGCCCATTAAACACCTTACAGGGGCTTCTCTGGAAACAAAGCTTGGGCCTGAATCAATCTGTCCTAAATGTTCTGATCAGACATGAGCTGGGTTCAGTGTCCCTGGCAGCAAGAGCCCCTTGGAATAAGCTAGCAGAATATTCAAAGATGTTGGACCCCCCCCAGTAACTCTCTTTATCAAGACCTGGGTGAGTCATCTCAATCTAACACGGCCTCCACTGTTATCAAATGTAAGCTTGTCATGTGTGCCATTCTCCATCATATTGGCTAATCCCAGGATGAGCTGCAGTCATTTCTGGGGGCGGTAAAACGCAAGCTATCTACTGTTGATTGGACAGAAACGTCTGACTTAATGGGCAACCTCTCACTCTATAGGGAGTACGCTGGGTTCGGGAGAAGGCGAGGAAAAAACCGGATGTACTTGTCACTGTTCCCTTGCACAATAATCCGGGAGGTATATCTCTGATTCGGGCTGAACCAATTTGCTACCCTAGAAAGGAGAATTAAGTGGGACAAAACATTAACTACTAACACCAGTATGTTTTGTGCATCCTTCACTGTGGAAACCTTGAAAAACACATCACCTAGGATTGTCCTGGTTTTGCTGCCCCGAGGCTGCGCTACATGGGTGAGGAGGTGCTGACTGACATGTACTGGATCAGGCTAATGTGGGGTAAATCGACAACATTGATTCTGGCACTGTATGCTTTTCTAGCTGGGTTTTTGAAATCAATTGAATGAGTTTTCTGGTTATGGGGGGGGGGGGTAGAAATTAAGTAATTACTATACAGCGGGTTAGATTTATGTGTTTTTTTTTCTTTTTTTTTTCCTTGAATGGTTCTTGCTGCATGAACTGATGATGAAATGTTATACAATTCTTAGGACCTTATTGTTTTATTTGACTTTGTTTGTACTGTTAAATGTGAAAAGCCTACCTTTGCAGGCTAAACACATTGGCCCTCATTACGACCCTTGCGGAATTCGGAAAACGATGGCGGAAATGCAATACCGCCATCGAATAGCGCTCGGTGCGACTATGACCCGTCACCGCAAAGTACGAAGCCATTAGCGACACCGTAGTGAACGCCAACGCTAACTGCACCAAGCACGCGCGCGCGCGCCATGCCAAACCGCAAACACCACCATGGCGCAAGGGTACGCCAATTCCGACCCTAGCGGACATGTACCTAACGCCATCAAGCATGGCGGAATGTACCATTCCGCCATGGTGAGAAGTACGGCATTGCGAATCAACCGTAAACGGCCCCACTGAGTGCCTGTACACCGCTCCCTGGCCACAAAGTACAACTCCCCGTAGGTGCAATGAAGTCACAATGCAACCATTGAAATGTACAAGTCACCCATGCATGCCAACGAACAAAAGAAACACAACAGGGGCCAATGGGAGCTGCAGGGCACAGATGGCACGAATACAGAAGCCATCCCAATGGACATGACCACAGTCCCCCACCAAGAAACGCACGCAAACACAGGCACCTGTGACCAGCAATATTCCGAGAATCACATCATTCCACCAGTCCACCTGGCTGACCGGCATCTGTTACACAAAACCCAATCCCCCGCCCCTGAGCATGACAACATTCAAACTGTCATATTGCCAGCCCCCATCCCTGACCTCACGGGCTTCGTAGGCAAACGCGCCCAGTACAGTACCACGCAACTAAACTCCGAAGCTGGAACCCAATGCAGATCTCCTCACAATACATCGCCCCCCAAATAGGCATATGCCACATCACTTGCAAAGAAGAACGCTACACGGGCCAAATCAGAATAGAAATTTAATGCACATCAAAATCACCAAGCCCATACAGCCATCAGGCCATGAACTCCAAAACACTTTTCACCATTGTGGGCTGCATCCGCAAGAAATGACCAGCCACTACTTGTGTGACGCCCTGTTCCCTCATGGTACACAGAGCCACATTCACGTATGAAAAGGCAACATGGAAGCGCACAGAACCGCAGGGCCGTCCCAATGGGGAGGCACTAGTCCAGCTGAAAGGCCGAAATGTTGCTCCGAGCCACCAGTACTGCGTAAGGGCATGTGGGCCATTGGCGATCGTCCCATAAGATCGTAATGCTGCTCCACTGATTAACACGAAGCAGCAGGTGTCGGGAGTAAAACCCATCTGCAGGAGTGGCATACAGATGGCAGTGGCAAAAGGGGAGGAGATACCTGTCAACCAAAAGAAAAGAAAAAGAACAGAATGGCCATCAGAACTACATTCCAACAACTCACTTCAATGATCACACTAAATCCACAGCCATATGCATGCTAGCCCACTCCAAAGGATCATCACCACCCCAAAACCACTTGCGACTCATAACCATCTATATCGAGGTGCAAACACCATCACAAACGAGTGTACCTGTGCATGCGTCTGTCAAAACAGAATCCATCAGATGGGAATGTTAACGTGCATGGACACAAGTGTCTGAGGGCGCGTCGAGACAGGGAGGGCTCAACAAGGCCAGATAGACGATGGTCCCACTATGGCAGCCCTGCATCACATAGCGTAGGGGAGGCGGATAGATCCCAAGAAGCCCTGTACATGGCAAACTCTGTATCAAATCACCTGCCCATGCATCCATTCATCATTCCCTCATCCCGGGATTAAAACGCCTGAATATTTACTCACATAACATTAGAAATATCCATTGAGTCTGTGCGTTATGCAGCCTGCAAAATCCACAGTGCCCCAGCCCGTAATTCCAGTGTAGTGAAGTAACATGTATTTGGGAACGTCCGGCCTCATCGCCCACGTCGCTATTGCGCATCCCAAACTATTCATATCAATCATTGCATCCTCGCCATGGCCCCTGTCTCAAGGACATTGAACAATAGTACGTTATATTTGCAGTCAGACCTGTGGGCATTTCCTCGCCGCTAGCTGAAAACCGAAAGCGCCGCCCTTCGAATTCCTCATTTGCAACATCACGTCGAAGAGGCATCTGTGGCCGTTTGAAATCACTAATTATTCCATCGAGTGCAGCTGTGTGTGAAAATGGCAACTGCCTTCACCCACAAATGGGACGCCCCGCCCGTCGTTGCAACTCGGTACAGTGATGCATGAGGGCCCACCGTTACTCGAGTACTACGTTCCACTGACCCTTCACAAGTCTGTTCGCGACTGCACAGATAGTATGTGAAACAATGGGACCACAGCAGAATGAACATATCAACCAATCTTACACGGCCATCGGGTACAAATACATGATTGCAATAGCAAGATGCCATTCCCCGAATTGCAGCGTTGTGCGCGGGACGTGCTCGGCCAAAGGGGAGAGCAGTTTGCACAGGTGGAATTAATCACCACAGGTGGAGGCCATACAGCCTGAAAACACATAAATTGCACAGCCAGTCTCCTCCCACAACCACACCGAAATGCTACCGGCAGGACTCGCGATGTTGGCCCTGGGGGACCTGATAGCACTGCAAGTACTCCAACTCCAAGAAGAAGACGAACACCAACTACAACCGGCCGCACGGAGGAGACGCAGGAGGAGGAGGAGGCCAAGGCAGGACCAGCAAGGGCCGCCAGCACAGCCACTACCACCACGCAGGCAGCCCGCAATCCCACGCCTCCGAGCACATCCGTTCAACCTCACTGATGAGCAGATCCACACCCTCTACCGTCTGGACCGGGACACCATAGCCGCCATTGTGGACATGACACAGGCTGACCTTGTCAGCATGATAGATAGCCCAACCGCCATCCCACCCCTACTGAAGGTGGTGTCTGTACTCCACTTCCTGGCCACAGGCACCTACCAGCACACAGTCGGACAGTTGCATGGCATTTCTCAGCCACTGTTCTCACGGACACTATTGCAAGTGCTCGATGCCCTCCTGCAGCACGCAGACGACTACATCTCTCTACCACGCTCGGAGCAGGAAATTACCAACACAAAAGTGGGATTCCATGCACTTTCCGGCATACCGGGTTGCATTGGTGCCATCGACTGCACCCATGTGGAATTGGTCGTCCCACATGCCATGGAGGCCCAGTACCGCAACCGAAAACAATTTCATTCTCTGAATGTACAAATGGTGTGTGACTCCAACAGGATCATTACACATTGTTGTGCCCGATTCCCTGGATCAACCCATGATTCTATGGTCTTGAGGAACTCTACAATACCACGCTACATGGAGCGACACGCAGGGAACAGATCCTGGCTACTCGGTGAGTCTCATTACATGCATGATAATGTGGGGTATGTGATTCGGCAATGACCTGGCAGGAAGGGGGGGGGGTGTGCGTACGTAGCAATGGCATTCCACATCATACGTTTCTCGTCCACATACAGGTGATGCTGGATATCCACTGAAGAGATGGCTCCTCACACCAGTCCGGAACCCACGGGACCAGCATGAGGAGGACTACAACCATGCCCACTCACGTACCCGTGTAGTCATTGAACAGGCATTCGGCCTACTGAAGGGTCGTTTCCGCTGCCTCAGCAGGTCTGGCGGGGCACTCCTGTACCGCCATGAGAAGGTTGCAAAGATGGTGATGGCATGTGTCATGCTCCACAACATGTGCGTACGTAGAAATGTGCCCATGCCCCCTGACGCAGAACTGCAAGCACCTGATGATGGTCATGATGAGGGTGGGGATGTGGCAGCACCTCATGGAGTCTGCGAGGCACCGGAGGGCCGTGACATTCGTCAGCATCTCATTGATGTATGCTTCTAGCACTCACGCCTGGTGGCTGATACATGGACACGGGACTCGTGGCACTGTGTGTGTCTGGGACATGCACAATATGGACTGTGCGCCTATGATGGCCTAGTACACAAAGATCAATGTCCACACATCTCATTGGTTGATCGTGCACTGTTTATGGCATATGTGATATCATGTTGTACACCCTATCGACCCGCCACCCAAGTGAGCCCAACACACCCCCTCCACCCTCCTACCCCCCCCGAACACCAGTGTCCAAAGATGCTCATTGTCAGTGGGCAGTCGCTATTGCAAGCCCCCTCTGCGGGTATCAGGGGCACCCCTGCCTGTGGAGCGCAGGTTCCTCCCAGATCTACGTTGGGGGCTGCCCTGGACGGAACTTGCAACGGATGATGTCTCTGCCTGCTCACGTCCATGCATGTCCCTAAGGGTTTGCGAGAGCTCAGTGAGCACACGGCGCACTGCGGCAAGTTCGGCACATACGTCCTTGGACGTCGCATGCAGTTCCCCCCTCAGGCTCTCGGTGCATCTCTCCATTTGGACTCCCAGGCTCTCGGTGCTACTCTCCATTTGTGCCCTTAGTGTCTCTGTACCTCTCTCCATTTCTGCCCTAAGTGTCTCAGTTGATGTTTCTATGTCTGCCTTAGTGCCCCCACATTCATCGGCATGGTCCTTGAGGAGCGTGGCCAGTTGCTGCTGTTGCACGATTAACTGGTCGAGGGACTGTTGCCTCTGCTGGGCCATGGCCATTTGCGGGGGTGTCACAGAGGGGCTGTTGTCCTCATGTTGCCTTGCCACAGGGCTTGTGGGGGATGGCCAGTCGTCGTCTTGTGGGTGCCCCTGCGTGGTATCCTCATGTTGTACGGGATGGGACAGACAGGGAGATTGGGACAGGTCATGGATGGATCTGACTTCGACATCCCCGTCTTCTGTGTCGGAGCATGCTGCCATCAATGGGGTGTCACCTATGGTGCTGCTGCCACCAGAGGCAGTACCTTCTGTGGCATCCGTTGGGGGGACCTGTGGTGGTGGTGTTGTTGGCATGCTGGCTGCTGGGGTGCCTGTTGATGTTCCCTCCTCTGTGCTGCCACCTGATTTGTGCTGCTGCCGTGTCTTGATGCGTGCAGCTGAGGTGGAGGGTCTTTGGCCGTTGGTCTTGGCCCTCTTTGCAGGTGTGCTGGTAGGGGTGTCCTGGAGCTCGTCGTTTGGATCGGACCCTGTGGTGGAGTAAAGGAGGGCGAGGGTTATTGATGGGTCTGTGGGAATTGGAATGGCATTGTATCACATGCATTGGGGTGGTACCTGAGGGTGATTTGGGTCGGGGCCTTGGAGGTGCTTTCATTTGTGTGTGGAGTGAGGGTGCAGTTGTTTGGCAGCCTGCAGTTGGGGTGTGCCTGCTGCACGTGTAGTGCGTGTTTTAGGGGTTTTTAATTATTTATGTATTTATTGTGGGTTTTAACGTGCGCTATCAGGCCGATGTGTGTGGACGTTCTCCTGGACATGTGTTTCTGTTGCACTATGTGGACGCATGGTACTTCACATGGATGGACTTTGTGGATTTGGCATTGTTTTATTTGGCCCACCTACCTGAATCTTCGGATGTCTGCACTCCTTTCTCCATCCCTCCGACTCCCTCTATGCTCTCCATTCCGATGGTGGAGGCACAGATTTCTTCCCAGGGGGTCAACTTGATGGGTGATACAGGACCTCCCCCGGTGGCTGTGGCAATGTTGCGGTTGGCAGAGAGTATGCTGCGGACGCGTATCCGCAGGTCGTCCCATCGCTTGCGGCATTGCTGTGGGGTGCGGTCCCCACCGCACTTACCCGCTGTGCCACCAGAGCCCATATGGCCTTCTTGTTTGCAAGTGCCGTCCTGGTCATTTGCGTCCAGAAGACGACGGCAGCATTCTCCTGGAGGGTCTCTGTTAGCACGGTGAGTTCCTCACGGGAGAAGTGGACCTGCCGCTTGCGGTCGCACGCTTTCTTCGCTACTTTTCCCATTTTTCTTGGTTTCGCTAGGGTGGATGACGGGTTGGGGTGTGTTTCAGGGTAGTGATTTTAGTGGTTGTGTGGTTTTAGTGGTTTTATAGGTGTACGGCGGGATGTTTCCCGTTCCGGGCCCATGTTTTAACTTCCGTTTCCGTATATTTCCGGTCACCGTACTTTCCGGTAGGCGCACACTGCGGTGTCCGCTGTGATGGGTGGCGGTATTGCACCTAGGGCACCGAACGGCGGCGGTGTGGGCCGTTTTGGGGTCATTTCCGCCATCGCGGACTTTGCACTTCCGCCATGCCGTGGTGCTCGTGCCCGATGGGTCGGAATGGGCCGCACTTTGCTCCTTCGTGCAATGGCGGAAACGCTATTTACGCTGTGGCGGTCCGGTCAGTCACTTTCCGCCAGGGTCGTAATGAGGGCCATTGTAATAAATTGTTTAAAAAGAAGATCTCAATTCACAAATTTGGAGTGTACCAGCAACTAAAAAATCTATTTGTGTCATTAGATGCATTGGTATTGCCGCAGAAAACAGCATCAGGACTCGATTTCGTATGAGGTTAGGTTTTTCAAATCTTTAATAGTAGCATTGCAGGGTGAGCACAGACAAGAACCCATCCATTCATCCTATGTCATCCCATATTGTGTCACCCCCCCAGCCCAAATCCACTATAATTTAAACACTTTTCAAAAATGTGGTCTCAATGCAATGAAAGGAAGATTTGATTACCTCACTAGGAAGGGTTTTAGACTTCCCCAATTGTCACAATGCCTGGCTCTTCAGAGCCATGCCAATTTAGACACTCATGCATGAAATAACTCACACAGACAAGCACATCAAATACAATTAAGCCTTAACACTTTTCTAGCAACATTTTCTTGAAGTAATTTTATTAGCGTGCTCTAATACATTTTTCACAGAGTAATCATGTCTCTGAATAATTTCGCTACTGCACCAGATTACTAACGTACACATAAATAAATGGTTAGTTTCCAAACTAAATTTCCTTTATTCTGTCTGCCAGAATACACTTTCAAAGGAGATTCTATTTTCAAATGCACTTGGCCTACTACTAAGTATTGAGGCCTAGTCATTTTCAAATCAACATAATCTTTACGCTGGCATTAAATTCACTTGCAGTTACATTTACCATCAACATTAGTTAAGCATACATTTGCATATATTTGCATTTTTCCCTAGCAGTGTTGACAATTATAACAGAAATAACTTCCCTTTGTGTTTTGGTTTATTCAACTTATTTCTCAGCATTAGCATTTCAGAAAATGCTTTCATCCAAGAACCTTATAGAAAATGATGTGGATATATATAAAATCAAATGCAGTAACGACAGGTTTGCTCCAGTCACAAATACTAAGTGGCATAACTCCTTCAAGGCTATCGTAACATATAGAACTGAAACTTATATAAGGGATGCCGAGAACACTGTTCAGAATACATTGGGCCTCATTACAATATTGGCGGCTATGGTATGAACGGTGGCGTTAAGGCACCGCCACCGTTCATATAGTACCGCCGAATTAAGAGTTCTGCTCGCGGGTTCCTAACAGCCCACCAGGTCTGACCTGGCAGGCTGTGTGGCACCCACGAGCATAACTCGTAATTGCACCGGCACCGTTATCAACGGTGCCGGTGCAACCATGCTCCCCGCCCCCATTCTGCCCTATTGGGTCCGGCAATACCGCCATCCGCAAATGGGCAATTACCGGCCGATTCAACTCGTAATGGGCCGGTTATTGCCCAATCGCGGGTGGTGGTGCCGGTAGCGAGTTTGGCGGTAGCCGTGCCTGTTTTGAGGCCCATTGTCTTCTGTCCAAAATGCATAAGGCAGCTCGGAACACAGGCTTATAACATACTGTACAGCCCACATTTAGAGCCCTCTGATTGACTAGGGCCCCCACCCAGGGTGCTAATGAGTGAGAGAGAATTTTATATAAAGTCAGTGATTTATTTACAGACTGATCTAGAGAGATGTATTTATAATATGCAGACTGGTGGCAAGCAAGACCACCATAGATCATGCTGAGTAACCAAAAATAACTGTTTTCCTGGGCCGATGATTTATTTTTTTGGTAGACACCCCCTTCCTTTAAGCAAAACCCATCACTTGTTCAGCCATCTCCCTTTGTTAAAGCCTCACCTTCAATTTTGCATACACTGCATTTTTTCCTGTGTTACCCCAGAGAACCAATTGGAAACTGTATGGATGGCCTTTTTCCCAATCAATTTTTCGAAAATATAATGCTATAAAATGTACCCTTTGAAAGTATTATTTAAAAAATGTTTCCGAGGGAGAACCCACCTAGAACTCCCTATATTACCTAGGGTTACCTCCCTATGCAGCTCCACTTGCAGATATATGTTCACCTGCCACCAGGGGCCTTTAATCATTTACAATAGCAGGCCTTTAGGAGGCACCTGCCACCACGGCACCAAAGCTGCCTCCGCCACTGGCATACACGTAATAGTGAAACCAACTACACACAGTGGCATTTGTTATGTTTCGGCGTAAAGGGCCAGGAAACTCCCACCTTGTTTCTATGCTAGCGGAATGATATACATTTTATTGAAAACCCTGCTTGCATCTTTCACCTAGTGCAGCATATAGAGTGCCCTATGGCAGCATGAACATCATGTTTATTGCTAATGAGTGATGGCCCAGTCTGGTCTGGGGGTCTTTGGCCTGCGCTTCTTTGAGGAGCTTGAGGAGCCCCTGAGCAGGGTTTACAGGGGGGCATTTTGAGCAAGTGCAGACTTGAATCTTAATTGGAATCTGGTGCTGGCCTGGCAATCACACAGTCATGAGGATGAGATTGCCCAAATCTGCCCATCTTGCTTTTAACGTGCTGCTACTTATGCTCGACTTATGCCTTCTCTGCTGCAGCGGACTGTTACTTTACACACTCAGCATCCATCACGCAGTGCCTGGGCCCTGCCCTGGCATCAGCCTGTTTTAGGTCAAATTAATAAGAATGTTTCTGAGTGAGGCAGGCTCATGCAGCAATGTCTGCTGGTGTGACAGTACGTGCTGCTAGCCCACGTGCTAAGGGTGTGCAGTACAAAGGTGTCAGGCCTCCAGTCAGAGAGAGAGAGAGGCAGTGTCAGACACTAGACATCCGCAGCCCCAGCCCGGTCAACATCAACTCATCCTGGAGTTTAAACTAACTTTCCCCAAATTACAAAAGCACTGCCTGGGCTGAGTGTCCCTCCGACTTTAGGGAAAAGATGGGACGAATGCTTTGCGGCTTCTCCTCGGCCCATGTTCTTCTCTGATGTTTTGTTTGTTTTCCCTTCTCCAATGTTTCTTACAGGGTCGCCCTACTACCATGACTTATATTTCGCACAGTCAAAGTAAGAGCTGAGCATGACAGTTAGGATACATTTCTGCAGTTATTAGGCCCTAACTGCTAAGCTAGATTGGACCTGGTAAGTGCATGGAGAGTGAAGCTGTTGGATCATGGTAGGGGGCCATGGAAAGGAGTGGGCTGAAGGGACAGAGCAGAGAAAACATTGAAAAGGGCGAGGGAGATGGTGGGAGGTGTCTGACTAATGGTGATTATAGGGGATATATACAGAAATAGAGCGGGCACCTCACCTTCGGATGAGATCTCTCCAGAGAGAGGACAAGACTGAATGGGGATGAAAACAGAAAACCTGGACTGTTTGAGGTAATACGCCAGGAAGTTCATTGGCCTAGCATCCAAAATCACTCAAATATGTCATGCCTTTAGTGAGGGGCTAACGAATGGATGATCAAATAAATTGAATGACCACAATACAAGGGCTCCAGAGAGAGACCAAGAAGCACATGACTGGTCAACCCCTTTGTTGAACCTTACAAATGGTGGGGTGTTCAGTGTGGCATCCTGTGCAATTCCCATAAGTGCATCCATTCTTAACTAAGGGTGCTGTTGATATGTATGTATGTATGTATGTATGTATGTATGTATGTATTTATTTATTTAATTATTGAACCTTTGTATGACACCTATACAGCAAAAAAGTGTTTCCATGCTCCACGAGACAAAAGAGGGGGGGACAGAGGAGCAAAAACACCAATAACGGTCCTACAAGCCCTTGTGACATTTGGATCGTGCATGTGCAGTATCAAGAAGTGCAAAGTGGGCAGTAGACTGCGTGAAGGGATGGTATAGGGAGAGGGTGAAGAGGGAGAAGTGCAGGAGGGAGTGTGCCCAAGGGCCTGGGCAAGTGCTAAGGGGTGCCCAGACGGGCAAGTGCCAGGGGGAACCAGAGCAAAGGGAAGGAAAAGGGAGAGGGTGAAGAGGGAGAAGTGCAGGAGGAAGGAGGACCAAGGGGGCTGGGAAAGTGCTAAAGGGTGCCCAGAAGGGCAAGTGCCAGGGGGAACAGGGATAGTGGGTCAACTAGTGCGAGGATGAGGTGAACCAGCCTCAGAAGGCTGGCCAGGGGAGGGTGCCCAAGGGCAAGTGCTTGAACGAACGGGTGAGGGGGAGGACTGGTGGAAGGAGGACCTAACCCCAGTAAGACTCATAAGAGGCACAGGCAACAAGTCACAGAGGCAGGAGGAGACCACCAGGGGAGGGGGTGAGCAAAGGAGGAGGAGAAAAGGAAGGTCTTCAGACAGAAGCTTCCGTAATTTAAGGCGATCTGGCTCAAGTTGGAGAGGGGCAGGCAGGCAGTTCCAGAGGGAGGCTCCTGCCAACAAAATACATGTACCTCCACTCTCTGCTTGGAGAAACGTCTGCTCTGCAGAGAGTTGGAGTTAGAGGACCGAAGGACTCTAGTAGGGAGGTATTTAGGGAGAGAAAGGTGGATGTAGCACGGTCCCAGGCCCCAGAAAGCCTTGTGGATTATATAGAGGGTCTTGAATTTGATCATTGCACCCACAGGGAGCCAGTGGAGAGATTTAAGGGCTGGAAAGATGCGGTCCCTGGGCTTGAGGTCAAGAATATGTCTTGACCTCAGTCTGGATGCGTTGAAGAAGGCAGAGGGAGGAAAGAGGCATATTTAGAAAGAGGCTGTTGCAATAGTCCAGCCTAGAGAGAACCAGAGCTCTGGAGACAGTGAGCTTCTGGGGGAAGGAGAGAAAAGGAAGGATACCTCTGAGGAGGTGCAGCTGGTAGTGTGACTTCTTAGAGACATCGGAGATGTGAGGAAAGAAGGAGAGTGTGGAGTCGAAGATTACCCCGAGGTTTTTAGCCTCACAGGTGGGAGCAGGAAGAGGGCCAAGAGAGGCCGTCCAGAGGGTGACAGGAAAGGAGGGAGCGGGTGTGCCGATGAGGAGATACCAAGTCTAAAATACTATAAGTTGCAGTAAGTTGCGTTAGAAAAAACAAATCCTCAATTCATCTAAATACAGTTATCCTATATCTTCATAAATTACTAACATGTGTCATATTCTAATAAGAATGAAATCATCAATTGCAGATGTTGAAAGTTACTGGACAAAGATTAACAGTACTTGCAGTAATTTCCATCTCTATGCATATCCATGAATTTGATAGTGCAACTGCTGTCAGAGAAAGGCTTGGGCAGTCCAAACATCTTGCCCAAAAAGCATATCTGTGAAGTGCTTCTCTACAATCAACATCTCACTAAAGATCTTTCATAGATATGGGCAAGTTTAAGACATTGGGCCTCATTACAAGTATGGCAGTAAGGCAACAACGGCGCCAGTATTGCTACCGGCACCGCTGCTATCGTACCGCCATACTAGGAGTTCTGCTCGCGGGTTCCACTTGCAGCCACCAGGTCTGACCTGGTGGCCGTACCAGCACCCGCAAGTTGAACATGATGGTAGCACCGGTACCGTTAATAACGGTACCGGTGTAACGGTACCGCTGCTATCACCCTCCCCATTCCCAATGAGCCGTATGGGGCTCAAATGGGAATTGGGATGTACCTGGCAATTACCGGATCCGGCTGGGCCAGAATAGCCCGGTAATTGCCCATTCGCGGGTGCTGGACCCGGATGCGAGTTTGGAGGTAGCCTTGCCGGTAAAGCCGGCAAGGCTACCTCCAACCTCGTAATGAGGCCCATTGTGTCAATTTATTCCTGTTGGTCTCACTAGTACCTTGTTTATTACAGAATCGGCATAAACGTTTCATTTGGGGACTGCCAAACCACACCAGTTACCTTGTACTACAATGTTTGGGGGATGGATTTATTACTTAATACTTAGGCGGGTGCGCTATCTTCTATATAGCCTTACAAAATCATTATATCTCTGAAAACCATGCAGGTTCTCCTGTATTTTTGCCCAGTCCCATGCCTGCACTTTTGTTCTAAGCTCCTTAAGCTTGTCCCTGATTCAACACTGGTTGCCATCGATGTACTTAAGAAGTTTTCACACTACCTTTTAAACTTACTCAAAGCAAAGCTTGTATCCTTCCTCATAGCATCGACTGATATATGTAAAAGTGAGGACACCGGTGAAGCTCTAAGTTTAACATAAAGTGATACCTTTTACGATAATATTGTTGCTTCCAGTGAGGTAAGGCCTAATTCTAATCATATATCCTCCACAGGAAAAGCAGGAGCCAATCCTAACATCCTTCTCCCGATTCGACCTCATAATGTTTTCACCCATAAATTATTTTTTGCAAATGTTCTTATAGTCTGCAGGTTATCATGTGGACAACACATTGCTTATACGACAGTCCCTCTAGGCTATATCTGCCCTTTTTCATTACAAATATTTTCACCACTCCCATCATTGACACTGCCCTTAGCCTTTTACTGGCTATTACTTGCTTACAATCCCCTCTTTCCAAAATCTCATAACCTAAATATGGATATGTTGAGAATCTCATAACACTTCCTATAGGGGAATTGATACAGGAATGTTTTGTCTTATTTCTTCCAATAGTCATACATTTCGTCTTGCCCAAATACTGTGAGTTCATTTTGTTCTGCATACTCACAGAGCCTGACAAAACTACATGTGGCGCCTGCAGATGTATGGTCCAAAATTAAAAGATCATTGGCATAGGCTATCCAAGGTATAAGCTCTTCTCGTGATTTTGAGGGGAAGTTCTTAACCGTCTTAGGTGCTTCACTAAAATCAGATAAAGATTAAAAAAGCATGGGAGCCATGACACATCCCTGTTTTACTCCACTGCGCATGGTTATTTCTTTTGACAGGAGTCCTCGACTGTTTAACTTTATCTGAATTTTCGCATCTGTGTGCAGTTGGATGAGGAACCCCAATAATGTGTCAGAGATACCCTTCTTTTGCATATTGGTCCACAGCATAGCCCTGTTGACCTTATCGAATGAAGACTTAAAATCGATAAAAAAAACATAAAGAGGATGCTTATCCTTCTGCAGCGCCTCAGTGATCATGACATTCAAGGTCAAAATGTTATGTGTGGTCACACAACCCGCTCTTATGCCAGTTTTGCACAGACTTAATAAATTGTTCCTCTCGGCCCACAACTTCATCTCTTTCAGTAAGAATGACAAAATCTTTTTAAGCTAATGTCCAAAAGTGCCAGGAGTGTATAATTGCCCGGCTCCCCTCGACTCCTTTTTTGTGTACGGGAAGGACTATCTCCTTTTTCCAGGAATCCGGAATCTCACCTCCTCCTAGACAACCACCTGAAATAACCTATGTAGTTGCGCTGGCCAAAATGCCAGAGTCCTCTTAACGAACACGTCCGATAGACCATCGGCTCCTGGGGCCCGCAAATATTTTCATTTACTAATGCTCAATAGAACATCTTCTTGGGTGAAGTTTAAGTCACCCTGGTGACCTACAATATGCCCTTATTCCCTTCATCTCACTAATTGGCTTTACTTCACCCAAATAATACTCTCAATTTTCTTCATCAAATGGATTTACTAATGGCTTAGCATCCCTACCTCACATTTAGATGACCACTTCCCAGAATGTTTTCGTCTTCGAATCCCGAATAATTAAAAGCCTTTTCTGCCACGTGGCATTTTTAAGTGAGCATTTATGGGATTTAACTCAATTTGTGTATCAATTCTTTAATTTCCTGATCTCCATTGCTGTTACCCCCAGATCCACTTGCATCTTCAACAATAATCTTCATTGTGCCCTCAGCATCTTTGTTGCTTTACTTATCACTGGATCAAAAGGCCCACTATGTCTTATAGAGGTAGGGACCAGAGGTTTCTCTCTGGCTGGTATAATTCAAGAGGTAACCTTCATTATTTGTTTCACAATCAAGTCAGGATCTTCTGTTCTTACAATCTCCACCCAATCCAAAGAATTACTATCTACAAACGTGTCCATCGCGCTCCGATTTCTTCCATCCATCTTATACTTTATGTGTCACACTTCCCTTACTCTGTATTGAGATTGTTAAATTCATAATAGCATGATCAACGTACTCATTAAATTTGCCCTCCAAGCAGTGTATCATGGGCAACCGATCCGTGGTAGCAAAAATTGGATGTAGATCTCAAATCGCCATTTCTCCATGTGTAGCAGCCTGGCTTATCTCCTACTTCAACATCACAAGGTCCCAATTATGCATAAATGTCAGCCATCTCCTGCCAGGGTGGTTTGCCTTTTCTGGCACATCCTACTAAGGGAGGGAACGTTCTCAAAGAACCCACTGACAAAATCATCCACACATTTAGCATTTAAGTCACCGCCAAATATGATCATGTTCTTCTTATTCTCATACATAACCCCACTCAGTACCCCATATATATTAAGCATTATATTTTCGGTCTACTCACCCCACCCACCGATGGTGTCAAATATATTACACACCAAAATCTTATGGTGCGCCTGTTCGCTAGAGTGGTAATAGAAATGGCCAACAAATAATCACAACCTGGGGTAGCAACAACATTGGATATAACGCAGGATTTTACTCCAACCATTACTCCTCCCTGAGGGCAGCCCTTGACCCCTCTAACTGCAGGCTTGCAGTATGTTCGGAAGCAGCCTATAATAATTCTGGATTTTCAGCAACATTCTTATATACAGAATATATCTGCGTCCATCATGAGGTCACAGCCCCTTTTCCATAGCATAATATGCATGTGACCATGAATGTTCCATGTTGTGGTATTGATATGTCAAATCCACCTGGTCGGGTTTGATGGAAGAAATCTGACAGGCCAGGACCAATCTGCCTTGTTCCTATCAAATGGAACACAGCCTTGGTCCCTCTGTGTGTCCATGGCGACTGTCCGATCCTCATTTGAGGTGGTTGTCTTAAAACTTTGTTGAATCTGGGGCTTTTTGTAGTCCCTTGACCGGAGGACAATATCATAGTCCATCTAAGGAATTCCCACAGGTAAATCAGGTTCATGTTTGCAATTATTGGTGAAGCACATTGTACAAAGGCACAATTGAGTCTGTTGTCGTCCAGGAAATGTACGTACTCCAGGCTCAGCACTTGCAGGGCTGGAATCAAGGCAAATTATCCCAGAACAAGAGAATGGTTCAGTGGGACCAGGGGTTTATTGGAGAACGATTGTGTTGTGGTAAAGGCTGAATCATCAGGGCCGGAAGATGGGGCCTGCTCTATGTCATTGTCCCTAGAATATGTGGCATTCCTCCTGCCACCATACACATTCTGAGTCAAGACAGGTCGCTAATCAACTGTTGCCACTTCAGATAACTGCGGCAGGAACCTACCACATCAGACATCTCAGCTATCTCCAATTCTTCAAGGTCTACAAATTCCTCTTTATCTTCTGTAGCCTGATCTTCTTGCACTGAAATGTTAATGACCCAACTTGTCAAAGTGCCTGTTTTCTCTTCAGCCTTTTCCGGTTTCTCTTGGATTTCCGTTTTGCTTTCCTTGTTAAGGGTCTTACATCCCCCTCCCAGATTATCAGCAGATATATTCAATGCTGCTACCATGAGGATTACCTCAGTTGATTTCCCTCCTTTGCAATTTTTAGACTTTATTCTGTTTAACCTCCAGATATGCCGATGCTCTCTTCTAGACAGAATGGTCAGAATCTGCAATCTGATCAGTTGGTGAGTCATTTCCAACTGAACACCATTGTTGGTTGTAGATGTCAGCAGATCCACTTCTATTCCATCATCATCTCTTTCTCTAAATAGGTTTGGTGTGTCAGAAATGTTAGTACTTTCTTGTTGATTTTTAATTGTCTCACTGCTGATCACACTTTCCCCAGCTTCTGTAACTGTATCGTCCATGTTTGGTAGGATGCAACACTCTTTCTGACGAGAATAACAGAGGTTTAAGAGAGAATTGTTATTGTCAATCGGAGGTACACTTCTCACTTGTCTCTGTTCTCTCTTCAGACTCATTGTCTGCCACCAACCTTCCTCCAATTATTGCTTGGAAATACGAGGTGATACTTTTACCTGCAACCTGCAGTTTGGGCAATGGGGTGGTTAAAAGGACCCACCTGCTTATCCATAATCAGCTCCCCCACACCAGCTGATGGTCGGTCAGTGGGACCGTTCCTTTGTAAGTGGTTTTCTTTTTTGGGTGGCATCTGCTCCAAACTCCCTCAAATCTCCCTCTAGATACCTACTATTCGAAGCTGAGATGTTAGAAAGCTTGGCGCTGGTTTGCAAAAAGGAAGGTGTGCTCGCAAGAACTTGCAAAGATGTTATTTAGGCAGCGTTTCGTCAAGAGACAAACCCTGCCACGGACGGGAGCTGACACACATCCACCCACTCGATATTGTAGTTATTACTGGTTGTGTTGCAAGAGTTTCAGCTGTTCGGACGAGTAGCATAGCCCATTTCCACCATAAGGCAATGTAGTTTATGAGAAAATGCTTCACACTGTAATCACAGCAGAATCTTACTCCAGAGACTCAGAGTGGCACTGACATTTATTTTAAAGTAGGCTCCTTAACCTGCAACCGTTACCGATCATGACTTAATCAGGCAGCCTCGCAGCCCCCGTAGCAACTGCCACAACTACACTCAGCTGCGCAGCCTGCGCCGCCTGCAGAATTGGAACTGCTGTCAGGGCCACCTGAGAAAAGACTGCTCCAAGTCTGCCAGCAACACAGGTAAGCTTTGGAGACTGCTACCACAACTGCACTCAGATGTGCACTCCGTGCGGCGCTCCACGCCACCCGCAAAATTTTAACTGCTGTCAGGGACTCCTCCTGCACACCACTACCACTGAGAAAAGACTGCTCCAAGTCTGCCACTGACACAGGTAAGCTTCAGGAACTGTTACCACAACAGCAATGATCTGTGCACTTTGTTCGGCTCTCTGCACCGCCTGCAGCATTTTACCTGCTATTAGGGCCTCCTCCTGCCCACCACTACCACTGAGAAAAGACTGCTTCAAGTGTCCGCCATCGACACTGGTAAGCTTCAGGTACTGCTACCACAACTGAACTGCATTTTTACTTAGCACTTTCTGCTGCTTTCCTCCTGCTTCTAAGCCTTCGTATAATATGTGTTATTAGCCACTGCGATGGTACTCAATTCATAGACCTCAGATGATAAGGGCTGAGTTGGCCTGCCCAGACTTTGAACTCGTGTCCTCTAGACTAACCATACAAATGTCTGAGGCAAGCACTTAATTGCCAAGCTATATCACAGGCTCAATCGCCAGAAAACCTCCTTTATGCATGTGACCATTTGTATTTTTCCTAAGAGAATCCTCTGATGCCAGTCATTCCTACATTCAAAGTTCCCAGTCTCCGCTACCACATCTGAACACTCAAGGCAAGGAGCAGGGAATTTGTTCAGAGGATTTCAAAACTTGGAATCAGAAATTGCAGCCATCATGATTCAAGTCTATTTTCCACACCAATCTAAACAATTTCAGTAAAATACAAAGACAGTTATAATACTATTACTCAATCAGTAAGAAAGGGAATGCAATCCCTGCCAACACAACCACACCTCTGACATGGGACAAGCCTGTACTCCACAGGTTTGGACCCCAGGTCGGACTCAGCCTTTTATACTTCCAAGATCAATAATTTGAGTACCATTAAATTGTGTAATAACGGCTAGTATCACAGTGTCTAGAAGTGGGAGGAATCTGGCATGAAGCACCATATAAACAAGCATTAGCAATGTCAAATGTTTTTGCTTTTATGTAGACACGGGAAAGGCATTTGAGTAGAAGTTACAAAATGATGCAAGTACCTGGACATATGATAGCAGTGCCTTTCAAATGCTTATCTAATACCTGTACACAAGCCAAAACTGTTGACATTGACATACTGATTATAAATCACGTGACGGAAGGCAGACCTGGCTAAGACAATTTTATTGTACCAATCACGCGTTTGCAGCTCTAATGAAACCCTTAAGTCACAGAAGAATGCTTTCAAGAAACATTGGCAGGCATTTCGAGCTCAGACTTTGATGTTAAGGTTTGCCTTTACACACACTTGGAAGGGCTCAGAGTCTGAAAAATGCCCAATGTGCGGTGCTGGCAATTAGACACATTACCTTCTCCTCTGCAAGGCGGCCCTGCGGCTAATACGGATGTATTGGAGACCTATCCTGCTGGAGGCCGGTATCCATACACTTGGCATTGCCCCTCTATTTCTAAGACAATGTTCTAATCTTTAAGTAATGTGTGCTGTTACCCGTTATTTGCATAGATCATGGCTGCAGAGGAGGACAATGCTAAATAAATGTGATGAGGTCACATGTTAATTTTGTATTACTATTTTGAAATCACCAAGTGTCCTAGGCTGCGAGCATAGCTTTGCTAGGATTTGTTTTTATCTGATGTTTAAGTTTTACTAACACTGCTTCTTATGTACTAATGTGAGCTATGGAAGGTCTCTCACTTGTTAATGTTCTTTATTGTAATATTATGTATTTTATGATGTTTTGAACCTGATGACTTTTTGTCAAATAAAGATTGTCCAACAACAATTAAGGTTTGCTTGAGTGAGCTGAAAGAGATCCCAGAAGGGTGGGTTTTGGGTGGGGGAGGGCCGGAAGAGGTTGGTGGGAATCACCATAAGGTTTGGCATTGCCATGGGAAGTCAAAGGGTGGATAAGTAACTAAACAACACCTACAAGAATTGTGCCCCTCCAAATATGCCATCTCCCTTTAGCTGTACTCCAATGAAACAGTGTTGGTTTAAGGGTAGCTCTAAAGTGACATCTTATAGCTGAAGCTAAACATGGACATTAAATAACCCTCTTTGCAACTACTGTCCCTTCAGCAATATTTACGTTAAAAGGAATAATACGAGAAACATTACAATACAACAATTGTGTTCGTTAAGTCTCTTATTTAAATGCTCCTAGCAGAGTCTGGTGGCATAAGCACTTTTAAAATATTTTTTTGTAAGGAAAGCAAATATTGTGGCCCTTTATTTAAAAATATAAAGTGGGACTTAGCTAGTGGGGTGCACGTGGAACTGGTAGGTGATGGTGGGCCTTCCCATGGTGGGGGTTGGAAAGAGCGAACTATAGATTTAATCATTAAAAACAGGATAAGAACATAGAGGTTAAAAATAGTATGCATGAGCGAAAGGAAGCTGGAGAGGGAAGCCTAGAAGGTTCCAGAGAACCATGCAGTGTGAGGGAGAAATTATAACATGCGTATCAAGGCCAACAAGAAGGGAGCTCAAACCACATAAAGGAACGGTACTGTCCATCCTACTAACAACCAATGGCAGATGTAAAGAAGGTTCTTGAAGAAGAGAGGAATGAGGGACTGGAAGGGAAACGTGCTGAAATCATGAATGAGAAGCGGGGAAAGGTGGAGATGAAAAACAGGTCAACCATTTTAAATAGAAGAATGTCATTAGAAACCCATGGAACATAAAAATGCAAGCTAAGGCATTTGAAGTAGCAAGAAAAGGTTATCAAGCAAGAAGCAGTGGAGAATCTACCTTGTGTGCTCAAAGGGAAAAAACAGACAGCAATGACACCACTTCAGAGGTTAACAGGAAAAATAGGACAGCCTATATCTGGTGAGTCCTGCACTTTGGGGTCAGGGGTGAGCTCTTTTTTGGCCTGTGACTATGTATCCTATGTGAGAGGAGTCTGAGGTTTGTGGGACAGCAGGGTAGAACTATGGGATAAACGAAATGGGATGCTGGCCTCTGCCTTGACGAATGCTTGACAAACGCCTTGAGCTGCCCCTAATGAGCGTTGTCTGGATGCGCAAAAGTCCCAAGAGGCACTGAGCACAGCACCTGAGCATGTCAAAGTGAGAAATCCCTCATCCTTCCAACCAACATAATAAGGAAGGTGTAATGGGTGCCCAGATGTCTTCAAATTTCAAGCACCCCTTTCTCCGAACCAAATGTTCTTGTCTTCGATAACCAGCATGTAACTTATGCAGGCCTCACAAATTACCCACTAGACATGCAGGGTGATCTCCCTAGTTTGCATATTAGACCTAAGAGAAATGCATTCGCCCCACGGTGACGGGTGACAAATATTTACCAGCTTTTTCTGTAAAATGGTGCTGCATGTCACCATTAGCCCACTTCATATTTGGTGCAGTGCTGCCACCCAAAGGCCAGCCATGCACAGTGAAACTTTTATTTAGTGCTAACAAATTTTGTTTTGCAGTAAATATCAAATATAAATCTCAAACATCCATATACTTCCCAGCAATGTCGAGTACCATGTAAATAGTACTTGCCCTTCATAAAATGTCCTTGACAGTGGAAGTGGGCTAATAGATTTTGAGAGCCTTGTTATGGCATTGAGTGGAGTGTGTAGACTGCCTCGTTTCACTAATTTGCCAACTCATAGATGCTCGTTTTGAACCACATATGGCACAATGTATCTATTTGTTCAAGAGGGAGAGAGATGGAGAGATTGGCAGTAGAAATGAGAGTTCGTGAAATGGGACCTGTCTGCTAGAGGCCAGTGGCAGGGTTCCAGGTTGATTTGCTTGTAAAGCCTATTCCCCTCTTCCCTGACTAACCGACTCCCCTCTAAGATCTCCTACCACCTTACACAACACACACACATCTCCCACGGACATCTGCCACAGGCCTAGCAATTAGCATTCCAACAATAATCTCTCCTCGTTTGCCCTTTCATGCTTTCCGACATCAGCAGCTAACTAGACTTAAAGCAATGTAGTCAAACAGATCTTGGACTCTTCCCTTCGGATAACATACTCCCAAGTCTCTCCACCAGACTCATAGAAAGCAGACTGGCACACATGCAGGGCCGTGTACAGCAAGGCCACCAGAAAAAAGAAGGACACTATACAAGACCAATCATTACCTTTTAGTAGAACACAGAAGCACAAACGGAGATAAAATAGACAAATATGTGGCAGTGTGGCAGAGTAATTAATGCGAAGAAGATATAAGATGCTTCATTGGCACCTAGTATTTTCAAAGCAACAATTACAATGGCAGATTCAATCCAGCTGCGTGGTAGAGTCCAGGCAATGGTGACCAAAAAGTTATAATCAATCACAATCATTCATGTGTGCCCAGGAGATGTGTTTTCCTTGTATTTGTAAGAGAGAGTAGTTTCATCCACCATCCCAGTAGTCAGGTGGGACACAATGAAAGCTTTTCTATGCGGTTCTGCTACCTCCTATGTCACTAGCATGTGTCAATAAACTACAAGACAATTTACCGGTTGGTTCTGCTAATCATTGTAGTCGAGCAAACATTGTACAGCCTATCGGCGTTATACAAGGGCACTTTCTTTACATGCAAGCTGAAATATGTGTAATGTTAACTCATGCAGAGAAAGGATTTTACTCTGCTAAAAAGGTCCAGCTTCATACTGGGGCAGGAAAGACAGGACATTAGGGAGCCCTCTAACTCGACTGCATAAATATAAAATAGGCAGCACTCAATGGCCAGAGATAAATTAGCAGTCTATGCAATCTTTCACACATGTTATAGTAACTTCTCCACTGATTATCTGGTTTCATAGCAAAAGGCTTCATCTGCTTACTTTCTCAGGTTGATCGGATTGGTTTAGTTCAAGCTATCATATCAGTCCAGAGGAAATAAAGCTTGTCCTAAATGTTCTTCCAAGTTCCAGGTTAAGCAAACTTCCGTTGAGGTCTACAAGTTACCCCAGGATGCTTCTTCTCACGCTTTGCAGAGGGAGACCAGTAAGAAGCCGACATCCTGGCGGATATCTAATATGCTGCACCCATGGTACTGCTCCGTTTACCAACCAAGAGCCTTTTTGAATGTAGTTAGTTTGCTTTTAACAAAACGATATGGCTGTTAAACTGTCTATTTTCTATTGGCTTTGATCAGGCAGAAGCAGCATGAGTTTGTGGCCAGCCAAGACACGGCGGAACAGACAGTTTGCCAAAACTCCCTGCTCGCCATTGATTTTTTAGAAGCTGAAAAAGCTTTTGATAGATAACAGTTTTGGAAAGCGGCCTTGGCTGTACTGGGTGACAGCTTGCTGCCTATGCTCCGGTTCCTGGCTGCTATGGGGAACAGTGGAGCGCACTGGCTCAAGGTCTGGATGGCACCAATGTCCATTCCCAGACAGGAATACGGCGGAGGAGGCCCTGATTTAAATCTCATCTAAATTAACCGAATTTCATGACCAAGTGAATGGCTGGAGTTTTGGAGCTTTGCCAAATGGTCGCCCCCCTGTGAGAAAAGTCTGGCGAGTCAGAGATGAGAGGAGGGGCTTGGAAAACTGTTGATGCTTGCTGGAAGGTAGGCAGTACAAAAAGAACTAAAGGTGCCGCATAGTGAAAATGAAGTAGTCACTGAAGCATTTATTTCGTCTAATTTTATCTCTGCATGCGCCAGAATTTCACAGAAGAAACATGACAGCAAGTCATTTGAAACGCGCTGTCACGTAGGCTGATTTACACACCTGACCTAGTGTGGGCAGAGCTTGGACCGCCTCGGTTCAGAGTGGGTTCCAGCAATCGCAGGACGGCATCTGGTAATGCATTGGAGGATTGTGCGAGTGCAGTAGCAACTTTCTTCCCACAAACGCTCTGGTCAAGTAGGGTCATCTTTTCACCCATGGATGCTTCATCTTTCCACTTAGCATGTAAACGTTCTTTTTGGGGTTCTATGTTCTGCAGACAATTTTCAACACCTTACACCCATGGTGTGGCAGAGACTGAGGAAACACAGGTTAAGCCTCTGTCTGCTTCCAGGGTAATAGCAGCAAAAAAGGCGATTCTGATGCAGGCTTTCGCAGTTGGAAATTGCGCGAAGAGCTTCATTACATAGGTCTGGGATCTTAGGTTTGTGTCCCAGCCCAACAGTGAACAGCGACCACTCTGGCTGCATAGTCTGTACACCACTCAACAAGCTCTCCAAAATCGTGACTGTTATGCATCTTCTTCCCCCATCTGGGAACCCCCCTCTCTCCAATTAGCTTCTCCAGTTCATATGCATCCAGGGGTGTTGCTAGGTCTGGAGAAGATTGGGGGCTAAGCTCACGTCGGGAATGGCGGAACTCGGGCCTAGCTAGCCTTTTGGTTGTAGCCCCTGAGCTTCTCTCTGGGGCTACAACCAAAAGACCCGGGGCTATAGCCCCCTCAGTCCCGCTCTAGAAATGCCTCTGCGCGCATCTACTGCACCCTCATCAACCCTCCAGATACCATCCTTTCTCAGATCACATGTACTATCCTTGGCCACCACTCTCTCTGTCTCGCTTTCACTTTCTCTCTCTTGCTCTTACTCTCCCTTTCCATACCAGGAGCACCAGGTCTCCTCAGTTTGGTCTCCTGGATCATGCCTTCAGCTCCCAGGAACAATGTGGCCCAGTCTTCTGAACCCCTATTCCAGTCTTCTGCGTTCTGCTCCCTCTCTACATCCTCATGTTCTCCACTCCAGCCTTCTCAGTAACAGCTCCTGTCTCCAGCTCCTCCTCCAAAAGCTTCCACTGCCAGACTGAGCTTGTGCGTATTGACAGGCATTTAGCCACGCCTCCCAGCCTCCCTCTTTTGAAAAGGGATTCATGTGTGTTAGCTCGTATGGAGAGGGACTGTCTGGCTTCACCCCAAGGCACGGCTTACAGCCCTAATGTGGGACTTGGGATTTGCGTGTCCCTATCCTTGGGTGTTCCCCCCCCTCGCTGCCTCTTACACCCTGGCTCTGCTTTACAGCCTCTATCTGGGAAAGGGTACTCGGGTTGTCTCTTCAGGCAGCCAGTGTAGAGGCTAGCTGGTGGGCCCCACCCCTGTGGATGGCTCCCAGTCCAGATGCAGGACTTGGGACTAGCTAGTCCTCACTCTTGGGTGGTTCGATCTTTCCTCCTATAGGTGTAGATGGGATTCCTGCACACAAGTGAGGGGAGCTGAGCATGCAGGAGATGACGGATCTGTGCGTTCACCAGTCCTCATTTCTCTGAACGGGGCAGTAGCGGCAGTGTACTCAGCAATGTGCTTTGGGGTGTGGGTGATTCTGATATCCCTTACCCCATATGGACTCTGCTTCCCAGTTGTAGGTGCAGCTCCTCTTAAAGGGAACCGCCGCCTAATAATCTCATTTGAGAGTCCTCATCCCTGAAATGAAGACTCAGTGGGGGTGACCAGGGGAATATTCCCCATACCATTCCAGGGCCCAGCACCCTCTAGCTTAGGGAGGTACACACTTTCCTTGGTCAGCCCGCTAGATCTCCTCCAAGTGAGGCAGGGTACCTCATCACACATCTTACTAAAGCCTTGACTTAAGGTGGAAGAATGCTTCATTTTGGATTGAAATTTCTGTTTCTTTGTGAAAAAGATATGGGGTTTTAAGAAGACAGAGATAATTTATCCAACCTTTATTTTTAAACAGAAAGAAGAGTGAGAAAGACCAGAATACCCGGCCGTGAGAGATCCTTTTCAATCTGTTCATATCAAATGTGGCTTTTTTCTAAACAATTGCAGAGAAAGATAAACTTTTCATGAACAAAACCATACTAAAACTGTAGCAAAGCAGATTCCTGGAGACCTCTGGGTACACAGGAGGTACACCGGCAAGTTCCTGCATTGCTTCTTGACAATTTACACCAAGTTACCTCTTAGGGGCCCACTGGCACCCATCAGCCAGGCCTGATCTCTCCAACTTCTTGAGTATAGAACCTTAACCCATAAACACTCTCTCACTCACACAACAACATTCTCATAGCATTCTCTCTGACACCATAAGTTCCATGTATCCACCAAGCACAATACAGCACAAACCTTTAAACACTGCTTATTTTTATTAAGAGAGCACTCTGTTACAACATATGTTTGAAGCACATTATTAGCTGTTCAGTATTTGGGAAAGTTTCCTTGAGTAGATGAAGAATAAAGAGCTTAACAAACTGATAAGATAACATAAAACCCACCCACCCCCTTCTCTGACAACAATTTAAGGTATAGCTACAGGAAAGTAACAGAGTGTGCCCAGAAAATACAAACAATATTTCTTCAACGGTTACAAAGAAAATAGCCCTACTGCTCGAGGATTTAGGCCAGGTGCTTCTTTGCTCGTAGTTTGCATTAATGTGATTGTATGACCAGTTTTTGGGTGAAGGCCATAAATAAGTCACAAAAGGGAGGCCAGGCATGTTTACTTCCAGGAAAGCGTGCAATGCCACTCCTGTAGCTCTTTGATCACCACTATTATGGTACCCCAGAATGAGGTTAAGCAAGGGCAATTCCACATCAAATGCTGCAAACTGGTCTTCAAGTCACATCCCCTTCAACAAAATAGTGACACTGTCAGGTTAATTTTATTTGAATGTGTGGGGGTACTGAACACCCTGTACAATATCTCATATTCCATTATTTTACCTGCACAGTTCTGCTGGAGAAAGCAGTCTGAGCCTATTGACTGCCAATCATCCTCTGTCAATCCTTTTCAAAGATCCTCTTCCCATCCTTCCATAAAGGACCATCAGGTGTCGTGGAGAAACCTTTTACTATTTTACTGTGTGTCATTTAAATAAAATACTTTACAAACAAATGATTTTGAAAATTAAAGCATTGTTTGTTCTTTCTTTTGTTATCTGGTTTCTACTTTTTTCTACTGCCAATGGGGTCTGTCAGGATGGAGTAAGGCCTAACTTGCCATATGCTAATGTGCTATTTTCTTACCCAAAGAAACTAAGGATAATCTGTGTCATGAAGTTCGACTTAAATGTCTGCCTGTGTCCAACACCTATGCTTGCCCTCACACCTAAATCTATACTATATGTACGGATGTCAGCAACCAAAGAAACAGTGTTCAAAGTAAAGTTATGAGTGTCTTACAGCTCCTGGTATGTTTTCAGCTTATTCTTCCTTAGACTGAAACAAGTTCCACAAAAGGTCTTCAACCTCATAAACAGCTCAGAACACCACGTTCAACAATGTTCCAAACAACCTCGGGGTTCCCTTCCCCAAGCTCAACACAGTTCACAGTTAATTCAACTTTGTTAGCTTTCAGTACGAATGGTATTGTTTTAGGCTTCCTCGCCATTCGCTTGGCTCTTCTTTCTCTTTTAGTGACTTCCTGACTGATGAAACAAAACAACTTCCATATCCCTGTTTTCTTGGCTCACTTCAAATAGGAGTTACTTGGTCTAGGCACAGTTGTCGGACCACCCAGTCCACTCATCACAGGTCACGCAACCAATAACCCGTGGCACTTTATAATGTTAATTGATTCTCATTGGACCACTTTGCCACCATATGTTTTCTTTCTGCTCTTGTAACATTGGTCCATTTGCACTCTTGTTTCTTCTTGGCAGTTTCTTGACTCTGCCAACACGTGCCTTTCACACACTTCACTTCGCTGTATTTTACTCCTTGTAATCACCTTGCTTTCACATTAACCAATAGTGCTTCTTATTTGCCTTTCACATGCTTTACCAATTCTCATTACTGGTTTTCACTTGGCTTTTCACTTTCACATTGGTCATAAATGCTTTTTCCTTAATTTCACTTTGCTCGTAAATACACATCACTTTCTCTCCATTTGTGCTGTATTTTCATTTCACTTGTGCATAACATTTCTTTAGTTCGGGGCTCTATATTGGTTACGTAATTGGTAATTCTCTTAACACTTAATAATGTCCCTCGGGTCTCCGGACCCCTTCATTATATGCATAT